>NC_060149.1:688246081-689496081 GCF_021461385.2 Schistocerca piceifrons
AGCTAGAATGATGTGATAGAATGATCAGTGTCTTTCTTGTAAGCATCATATTTTCCACCACTCATGATATATATTACTTGCTGTGTGCCTTGGATTCAATCATGATGTGGAAAATTCATGAATATGGGACACATGAAAGTTGCATTAAGAAAGAGTAGCTTGTGTCAGAAACTAAATCAGTAGCTGTGGTCTAACCACAAAAAATTATCACAACACTGATGTATAGTATTTGTGGTTCTACAAATTAAATATGCACATTGCAAACAAAGCAAGACAAATGTTCATGTGGGCTGATGTGGCATGTTTTTAATTTCTTTTTAATTTGTGGTGTGTTATGAACAACTTTCTCTATGACAGAGGGTAGCATCTTCAAAACCTTTGAGTCAGAATACAGTACCTCACTCTCAGCCTTAAACAAAAATCCTAATGTCCATATTTTCTATTAGTAATGTAAACTGTTAAGAAATAAACATACAGGAAAGTATATTTATAAGATCTTTGCTGAGGTAACTGAATGAGTATTATTTTACAATTTAAATACTTACTACCCACTTACGTTGAACAAATGCTTTACTTGCTTCGGTTGTATTGCCCATTAAAACTGGGGGTGGTAGAAGTATACAAAATAATCTAATAGTCTTGTTCTCAGTTCAGCACAGGACATACACAAGTCCATAACATGCAGATGTGAGTGTTTTTGTTGTCTGTGTTGACTCTTTACTCTCTTCATGCAAGTGGACTCCAAGCATTTTTGAACAAGATGCTTCCATTTCTTTCCCTCTTATTATTAAGTCTTTATCTTTTTCTGAAATCACATGATGTGAGTCTCCATTAAATTAACACTCTAGCTATTTGCTGTGAAAAATGTACAGGTCATTATCTGAGCTGTGTCTGGTATACGTGTGTTAATGACACTGATTAACATGCTTGTGTAATAAGCAGATATTCAAGTTTTGTAACATTCTTTCAGAGTCTCTGAAGTTATTTGTTAAAGTTAATAACCGGGAGTGTGTCCAGTGACAAACCTTTATGGAGTTCTCATCTTATATTTCCCACTACTAGTTTAATTTGATCCAGGTCATGGAGTTTGTCAAAATTACCCTCAGCTTTTTTAATGATAAAAAGACTTCACCTACAAAGAAGGGGGTTACATACTCTCAAATAAATAGAATGTTATGATCTATGCTCTGCCCGTAGTTCAAGATATTCATTTACAATTTTGGGTAACAATAAATAAAGAGACACCACAGTAGGATATTTATCTTGCCCCAAAAGCAATATTAGTAAACATACGTGTTGGTATGTAATATTAAGGTTGGAGACAACTTTCTATAACCCTTCTAATTTCAGAACTGTTACCTACTGTGTGTGTGTGTGTGTGTGTGTGTGTGTGTGTGTGTGTGTGTGTTTTGTGGCGAAGGGTGGGAGGTGATGGTGAAAGCATGTAGTTATGAAAGCATGTGGTTATGTTATGTAAACAGTACAGTGTAGGGAAGGCTGCAGGAGAAAGGAATTTTCCTGAAGTGTCCTCTTCACCATGTTGAAAGGGAGTGCATTATAATGGATTAGAAATGTGTGATGACATTCACAATATTACAAGAAAAATGCTAATTCCTACATGAAGTGTATTTGATAATATGAAACAATGCAAAATCCAAGTAAGAAGGTCAACAATGTATGAGATTGCCACTTACCATAAAGAAGATATAGTAAGTTGCAGACAGGTGTAATTAAGAACATCTACACAAAGCTTTTGGCCAAATCCATCATCAGCAAAAGTGAAACTGAGGAATAAACACCAATCATACACAAAAACATGCACACTTCAGGAACACATGACAACTCAGCCCAGATTGCTAGTATCACGTGGGGTGGCAGCAGTAGTCTGGAGGGGATGAGGGAGGGGAAGGGCTGGAAGTGAAAGGGGGGTGGGGGGGAAGTGCTGTCTTCTGGAGAATGCAGAAACTAGAATGCCATCAAGAGCAGTGTCTGGAAGTTATGTGACAGGGAGGTGAGGAAAATACAGTGACAAGGAGAGGGGTGGGGAAAGATGGTTGGGTGGGTTGGCAAAGTGCAGCAATCAAATAATCTGGCAGCCGAGAATAGGGACGAGGTAGTATGATGAATGGGGTGGGAACTGTTTGGTGGAAGGTGTGAGGAGATTACGTTAGTGTAGGTTGAGGTCAGGGTAATTAAGGCAGTGACGAATGTGTTGTAAGGGTAACTCCCGTCTGCACAGTAGAGAAAAGCTGGTGGTAGAGGGGAGGATCCAGGTGGTTCAGATACTGGACCAGCTATTGAAATCAAGCATGTTATGCTCAGCTGCATATTGTGCAACATTGTATTCTACTTTGCTCTTGGCCACTGTTTGTCAGTGGCTTTTATCCTGTTAGACAGCAGTTTGGTAGTCATACCAATATAAAAAGCCTTGCAAAGGTTGCAGCAGAGTTGGTAAATAACATGGCAGTTTCGCAGGTGCGGAATAGGGCGTGCTGTGTGGGTGGATTGGGCAAGTCCTGCACCTGAGTCTTCCACAAAGATATGATTCATGTGGCACTGGGTTGGGATTGAGAGTGGCATAGGGATGGAGTAGGACATTGTGAAGGTTGGGTTAGCAGTGAAGCACTACCTTAGGGCAAGTGAGAAAAATCTATGGCAGGATGTCCCTCATTTTAGGGCATGATAATAGGTAGTTAAAGCCTTGGTTAGGGGTGTGGTTCAGTTGTTCCGATCCAGGGTGGTGCCGGGTGATGAAGGGGGCACTTCTTTGTGGCCAGTTCTTAGGGGTGCCTCATGGAATTCGGGTGTGAGAGGAAGTAGGAAGGGATGTTTGGGTTAGTGCCTGTCTGTGAAGGCCTTGGTGAGAACCTCAGTATACAAAGCAAGGGAGTTTTGGTCACTGTAGATATGCCATTCCCAGGTAGCCAGACTGTATGGCAGGGGCTTTTTGGAGTGTAAGGGATGGCAGCTGTCAAATGCAGGCACTATTTGTGGTTTGTGGGTTTGATGTGGGCAGAGGTGAGAATGGAGCAATTGGAGAGGAAGAGGTCAGCATCTAGGAAGATGACATGCATGGTTCAGGAGGACGTTGGTGAAGTTAGTGTTCAGTAGTGGTAAGACCATGGGAAAGAGATTTGTTGGTGTATACTGAGGTGGCATCAACAGTGATGAGTAGTGATCCATGAGGGAAATTGGTGCGGATGGTGGAGAATTGGTGAAGGAAGTGGTTGGTGTCTTTGATGTCTAAGGCCAGATTATGGACAATTGGTTCGAGGTTTTGATGAATGAGGACTGAAATATTTTCAGTGGGGCAGAATAATCAGCCACAATGAGGCATCCATGATGGTTGGGTCTGTGGATTTTGGTGGGTATGTAGCAGGTGGATGTGTGACTTATCATAGGGATGAGGAGGGAAGTGGATTTTGGGGGTGGGGGTGGGTGATGGTGCTGGGAACGGTCAAAGAATTTAAACAGAGATTGGAGGTTGTGCTGGACTTTTGCGATGGAATCACTCTGGCAGAGTTTATAGGAAGAATCAGATAATTGGTGGAAACCTTCTGCAAAGTAGTATCTGCGACTTATAACAATAGTGGTGGAACCTTTGCCTGCAGGTATGATCATTAAGTAAGGATTTGTGTTGAGGTTGTGAATAGCTAATCTTTCATCTGGTGAAAAGTTGGTATTTTGAGAGAGGTGGTGAGACTAAGTTGGAGGTAAGGAATTCCTGAAATGTGACCAGCAGGTGGTAAGGTGTGAGGAGGGAGGAACATGGTTGGATGGTGGTATGAATTCATAGAGGAAGGATTCAGTGTTAAAATTAGGTTGGTTTTTGTTGGCAGGACTGATGGCAAAGAAATGCTTCCATTGCAAGGATTGGGAGAAGGATAGTAGGTCTTTGACAAGTCCAGCGTGGTTAAATTTGGGTGTAGGGCAATATGTGAGACATTTAGAGGTTGAATATTGGTGACCTGAGGCAGCAGTTCCATGTTATCTGTTTGGATAACTTATGTGGATGGTCCTCCAGCAGTTGGAGAGCAAGGGACTCAGTTTCAGAGATGCAATGTATGGAGTAGGGATTACACAGCAGTAGTATCTTGCGAAGGGAGCAGAGGTGGTCCTGGGATGCCTGTGCCAGGGAGATGTGTTCTTGGAGTATCAGATTTGTGGAAACCAGTGATGATGCCCAAAATAATTATATCTATTCCTACCGATCCTAACCTGACACACTTAAGCATTCTTACTTTCCACATATACCAGTGCCACATGAACTTGTGATCCTTGATCTAACGCTTCCCCTCCCCCTCTCTTCTTTTATCATAATATGCACACGCATCCATACCTCATCCATTCCATTCTTCCTACATTTATTTTTTTTATTTATTTATTTATTTATTTATTTGATTAGCCATCCGTAGACATTTTGCAATCTATGGATGTTGTCAGTTTGGATACAGTGATTTTTGCAGATACATTGACACTTTTATATGCATTTACAGAGTATACAAATACAATGACATTTATCACTTAAATTACATTCAAACAATTAAATATTCACTTATTGTTTAGAAACAGTGTTCCTGAAAATATAGTTTAAGGGTTTTCTGTAACAGTACATGTTGTTAATTTCTTTGATGTCCTGTGCAGCTTGTTATACATTTACAGAATATACAATACAATGTCATTATGTCACTTAAATTACATTCAAACATTTAAATATTCACTAACTGTGTAAAAACAGTGTTCCTGAAAATACAGTTTAAGAGTTTTTCTGAAACAGTACATGCTGTTAATTTCTTTGATTTCCTGTGGCAGCTTGTTATACAATTTTACACCCTGATACAAGAAACTTTTTCGGGTCTTATGCTTGTTTCTCCTATCTAGATGAAGGCAGTGGCTTGTTCTTGTGCTATAGCTGTGTAAAATGCTGTTTGTACTATAATTCACTATATTTTTCTTTATATATACTATAGTGTGGAACATAAATAAACAGGGAAAAGTTAGAATACCAAGTATTTTGAATAGTTCTCTGCAGTGAGCCCACTTACTGCTTTTAGTTATAATTCTCACTGCTCTCTTCTGCACTTTAAAAACTGTTTGTAAGTTGAGTACATTATTTCCCCAGAAAATTATCCCATAGCTTATGACTGAATGTACATAGCTAAAATATACAGTTCTTAGACATTCATCGCTGCATACTGAGGAGAGAACTCTAAGTGCGTAACACGTTGTAGATATCTTTTTTGTGAGGTTTTTAACATGTTCACTCCATCTAAGCTGGCTGTCAATATGCAACCCTAGGAATTTTGTGGTGGGCACTTCGTCTACAGAGGTGTTATGTAGCTTTAACTTTAGGGGACTGTTTTTTCTGTTTATTCTAAAGCGTATGCTATTTGTTTTCTTAATATTTAAGGTCACTTTATTCTCTGTAGACCATTTGTAGACATCTTTCAGTGATTCACTACAATTTTCCAACATTTGTGCTGATGTCTCACTGGTGATTATAATATTGCTGTCATCGGCAAACAATATCTTCTCTCCATGTCGGATATATTGTGGAAAGTCATTTATATAAATCAAGAACAACACTGGACCCAGCACACTTCCCTGAGGGACCCCAATATTAATATGCTGTGGATCTGACAGGTGTTTTTCTATGAACTTTGATCTACTGGAGACATGCGAGATCTCTACCCACTGTACTCTATTTTTAAGGTATGAATGGAACCATTTGTTGATTACCCCTCTTACTCCTAGTGCTTCTAACTTAAGTAATAGATTCTGGTGGTCAACTGTATCAAAGGCCTTTGACAGGTCAAGGAATATGCCAGATACATAGTTGCCTTCATCCAGTGCTTCTAGAACCACTTTAGTGAAATGTGCTATTGCCATTTCTGTATCTCTGCCTGGTCTGAAACCAAATTGGTCATTTGAAAGAAGGTTGTATTTGTTTAGATAGCTCATAAGTCTGTTCTTCATTATGGACTCTATTATTTTGGAAAATGATGACAGTAGGGCAATTGGCCTGTAGTTCTCAATGTTTTCTACATCATCTTTTTTGTGTAGAGGTAAAATTTTTGCATGTTTCAGATAATCAGGGAAACAACCGGCTTTGAAAGATTCATTTATCATATTGGTTAGGGGGGCTTTGATACTATTTATGCATTTTTTCAGCACAGACATTGGAATTTCATCTAAACCTGCTGAATTTTTGCTCTTTAATTTCCTTACCACATTACATACTTCTTCCTCAGTAGTGGGTAGCAATACCATTGAATTTGATGTATATTCCCGTGTTCGTGGATTATGAGATTTTGAAAAATTTTCCTGTAACTTTGTAGCTATACTACTAAAGTAAGAATTAACAAAGTTTGCTAGTTCTTTTGGGGTACTTGTTAGGTTTTCTTTGTTCCTGATTTGGGTGTTTATTTGCCTTTGTGTTGCTGTTCCTGTCTCTTGTTTCACTATAGCCCATGTAGCTTTACTTTTATTTTTAGCTAGATTTATTAGTCTATCATTAGCCTTTTTTTTTGCAACATAGAGCACCTTCCTATAGATTTTTTTGTAGTTTCTGTAGTAATGAAGAAAATCTGGATCACTGTTGTTGTTTTTTATAGAGTTTAGGTATTTAAAAGTTTGGGCAGATTTTCTAATTCCTGTGGTAATCCACTTATTTTTGGTGGATGTTCCAGTAGAACTTAGTGCTTTGGGGAAGGCTTCTTTGAATATTATCTTAAACTCCGACATGAATTTGGAGAATTTCTGATTCACATTATTTTCTGAATATACTTCTTCCCATCTTTCATGTCTTAATTGTAAGCAAAATTTTTGTATTGCTGCGTCTGAGTAGACTCTTTTAAACATGTGGAGGTTTACTGGTTTTTCTACAGAAGCTTTTACTTTTATGATTTGGCATAAATGATATGACAGTCCAAGATTTTTCACAGTTATGACACAGTTTTCCCCACCTATATCTGTAGCTACATGGTCAATGGTAGATGTTGAGTGTTTGGTTATTCTTGTTGCACAATTAACTAAAGAGGACATGCCAAAACTATTCAGAATATTCAGAAAAGTGTTACTGGTTTCATCTGCCTTAGCTGTGTTAATGTTTAAGCCACCACACAAGAGTATATTACTTTTCAGGGATGACACTTGTTCTAGGCTTTGCATAAGTTTTGAAAAGAATGTTTCTAAATCACCACTGGGAGAACGGTATACACATAGTACAATTAGTTTTTTGGGCATATCTACAGCTGGTATCTCTACTGCTGACACTTCAAAATGCTTGTCTACATTTAGTAGGATAATATCATTCCTGACTTTAAATGAAATACCACTCTTAACAAAAATACATGATCCTCCACCTTTCATTGAGTTTCTGCAATAAGAACAAGCTAGTACATATGAGGGCAAATTTATGTATTGAATTTCATTGACTTTGCACCAGTGCTCTGTGATGCAGATAACTGGACTGTCTAAGGATTGTAACTCAACTTCTAGCTGTTGCACTTTGCTTTTTATACTCTGCATGTTTTGGTGAAGCACTGTTAGATATTTAATGTTACTTATCTTGGAGGTTTCTTTTTCATCATGCTTGTGACTAAAAAATCTTGCAGATGGGAGGGAGGCACTCTCTTCCGTCTGCTTGTTGCTCCATGTGAGGTTGTGTACTTTTCTGCCACTGCTGATGTTGGAACTGCTGCTGCTCCTGTTGTCTGTACTGCTTCTGTTGATTGTGCTGCTGCTGACGGTGCTGTGTCTGCTGTTTCTGGTACTGCTGCTTTTAGTGACACTGGTGGCAGTTATGCTGGTGTTTCTGCCTCTATTTTTGTTGATGTTACTCTTACTTCTACTAGTGTTGAGTTTTCATCGTTTTTGCTATTGGGATAACCTCCTTTGAATGTGTGTTTTGGTCATCATTGCTTTCTGCATGAAAGTCCAGTGGCATAACAGTTTCAGTTAAAAAGTCGTCTTGCATGTTGAGTTTGTCTAAAGTTTCACTGATTTTTTCACTGAGCAGTCTTTTGCCTCTTCTGTTTAGGTGCATTCCATGATTTGTGTAGCTGCATCTCTGAAGAAAATTCACACTGAGAAAATAGGCATTTCAGTAGGCTTTACAGATTTTCTGGAATTGCCTGTTTGCTTTTTTAATTTCTAAATTTACGCAAGAATTAGGTATGAGATCATGCCTATGAGGTATTCCTGTTACTATCACTGTGTCCTTTTCGGTAGCATGAAGAGTTTTCTTTAGGTTGCGGACTGCAGTTGCCAGTTCATTCCTATACACATCGTTTGCGCCCGCAATCAGTACAATGCGCCGATTTTTGTTTTGTAATCTGTCTTGCTCAATGTTTTTAGCTACTTCCTGTATAGGAGCCCCTGGTTTAACATATTCACACGCTATCACATTGTGTTCAGCACGCAATATTTCTGCAAGATTTCGTCCATGGTTATCAGAGTAAACTGTTACTTTTGTACGTTTATAACACTTTTTCGTCTTCGTTCTTCCGATAATGCATTTATCAATTTTGAATTTGTTCACTTCACACGTTTCTTCCGCTAGGCCTACTGTGTTTACATCAGTCTGTACAGTTGTGTAACAGTCTTGTGTTTCATTGCACTCAGAAATTGTGTTTATGCACTTTTCTTGTGAATGTTTGTTTAGTTCACACGTTTCGCGGCCTATCGTGTTTGTGCCTGGATACAAGGCATCAAAACGATTCTGCAACGGTACTTTGTACACTGTTTCACCAGATTTGGAGCGGAACTTTTTAGGTATTTCAAAGTCACGGCTAGTTTCTGTTAGTATGCCGTTACAATGAGAACTGCTTGAGATATACTTAAGCATGTTGAGAAGCACTGATGCGTATTTTTTGCTAAGTTCAAGATCACGCTGCAATGCACTCGCTACACAATCTTCAACACCGGAATATACCATTTCTGTTGCGGCTCGGCGTCCGTTACAAGTCACTACGCCGCAATTACAGTCCGAGTTTTCCAAATTTACTTCTGCAATACATTTCGTATGACACCAAATTTGTCTCACAGAACAAAGTCTGACACCTTTACGAACAATTTCGCTACAATATAAACAGTTAACTGATACTTTTAAGTCAATTTCTGGAGAACGATTTATTATTACTTCCACACGTGACGCCATCTTTCCACACGTGAAATAAAACGTTAATAAATGAGTTTCCTTGAGGTAAAGTGAAGGGTGAAGCAGCAAAAGTTCATACACGCTAAATTCTGGCCAGACATCCAGATTTCATGTCATATTTGTGCATATTGTCACGTGCTTTCACGCAGTTTCACCTGTTTTTGCCTATTTTATACGAATTTTTTAAGCATCTATGCATGTTTCTGCCTGTCTTTACATACTTTTTACGTGTCTTGTCTCTTATCCAGCTCCTCTCGCAACTATTAACATCAATTTTACTCATTTCAGCGTCATTCCCGTTTTCTTTACACCATATCTGACACAGTGGATCCCTACTCCATCTTACTGCAACAGTTCAGAAAACTTCTTTCCCTGGCTAAAACTCAGTCCTAAATGCTTTCTCTCAAATGCTACGTAAACCATGAAGTTTCTGCAGATGACCTAATCATAAAAATTCCGTTCTCCGGATATCACTCCCCTTTCACAATGACTTTCACCTTTTCAAATTCTGCCAATCGCTGACCCCCACAAATCCAGTACTGCAAAAATGTATCTTCATGACACAGGCAGCTTAGAACAACCTAAGTTCCCTCCAGAAGATAGTGCTACTGTGTAGTCCTTGCTCCATACATGATGTTCTGAAATTTATTTCCTTGCCCTCCAACACTTGGAGGAGCATTCCTGACAGCATCTCCATAAGTTTTCCAATCTGCTAACATCCTACTGCCGCCTTGATGCACTACTGTTCAATCCCCATCCTACCCAATAAAATTCCTCCTCGTCCACTGCTCTTAGCACCTAAACCCAGCCCAGCTGATCTTTTCAATTTGCAGCATGCCACAAAATTCCCTAACAACAGTCCATGATGTCCAGAGCCCAAAAATTCCCATAACATTGTTGTTAACCTTTCCACCAAAACCCTCAGCTCCACAGAAATTTCAGCCCCATCCAGAGGCCTCACCTTTAGCCCTACACCCAAATTTAGCCATGCTGGACTTGTCAAGGCCCTACTCTGCTTCTCCTGTTCCCTGTAATGGAAGCATTACTTTGACACCAGTTTGTCCTAAAAAAACCATCATAATTCCAACATGGAACCTGCCTTTCCCAGTTCATACCACCAACCAGCCCTCATCCTCCCCTCACCCAGCCCCCTTCCATCTAAGCACCCCCTGGTCATCTTCTGGAAATTCCTTACCTCCAATTTAGGATGACAATCTTTCTTTAATTCCATTTCTCAGAATAACAACCTTGCAGCAGAAGTAAGAATAGGCCTACATAACCTCAACACAAATCCTCACCTAATTATCCTACCTGCAGAAAAAGTTCCACCACTGTTGTTATGAATCATAGTGACTACCTGGCAGAAAGCTTCTGCCAATTACCTGACTCCTCCACCCATAAACTTGGTCAGAGTGATCACATTCAAGAATTCCAGCACAACCTCTAATCTCTGCCTAAATCCGTATTCAATTCTCAGAACCTCCTACAACCTGAATTCGTTTCCCTCCTAACTTATATAACACCCCATTGTGGCTGTTTATTGTGGCCCCACTGACAGAAGTTTGGCCTTTATTGACTGACACTCCCACATCCCTATGCGTAACTATTGATAGTACCTCAATATAGACCAAGCACCTTCAGCTCCATGGTCTTACAGCTATTAAACACCAACTTACCAATGTCAAACACACTATCTCATTCCTCATCACCTTACTAGCTTCCTCATTACCCACAACTACATTTCCTTTGGAGGGAAGGTATACAAACAAATACATAGCATAGACATAGGGTCCCTCATGACTCCCTCCTATGCCTACCCGTCAATGGGCCATTTGGAGAAGGCCTTCCCACCCTCACAAAACTCCAGACCCTCAGGTTTTTCCAGGTTATTGCTGATATCTTCATGACCTGGAGTCAGAGCCAAGACACCCTGTCTTCATTCCTTCATAATTCCAACAGTTCCTCTCCCATCTTCTTCTCTGGTCCTCCTCAACCCAAAATGCCGCCTTTCTAGATGCTGACACCCTTATGGCTGCATCCACTCCTCTGTCCACATCAAACCCACCAACCAAAAATAGTGCCTGCATGACGACAGCTGTTATCCTTTTCACACAAAAAAATCCCACCCATACAGCCTGGCTACCTGGGGATGGCATATCTCCAGTGACCAGAACTCCCTAACTCAGTATGCTGATGTTCTCACCAATGCCTTTACAGACAGACATGATCCCCCAGACATAATCAACAAACAAATCATCTGTGCCATTTTCTTTCACACCCTGAATCCTGACACAACCCTCAAGAACTGGTCACAAAGAAGTGCCCCCTTGTCACACAGTACCACCCAGCACCACCCTGGTCTGAAACTACTGAACCACATCCTTTCCCAGGGCTTTGTTTACTTATCATCATGCCCTGAAATAACAAACATCCTACCCAAGACCCTCCCCACCCCTCCTAATTAATTGTTCCATTGACCATCCAACCTCCATAATGTCCTGGTCCATCCCTATGCCACTCTCAAACCCAACCCATTGCCATGAGAATCATATCCCTGTTGAAGACCAAGGTGCAAGGCCTGCCAATTTGAATCACACAGCACTTTCTGTTCCAGTCCTGTCACAGATTAATCCTACACCATCCAGGGTCATGCCCCCTGTGAAAAAAGCCATCTTATTTACCAACTACACTGCAACCTATGCACAGATTTTTATATTGGTATGACACCAACCACCTGACCACCAGGAAAAATTGTGGCCAAGAGCAAAGTAGACCACAATGTGACAGAATATGCAGCTGAGCATAACATGCTTGATTTCAATAGCCGCTCCACTACCTCAGTCATCTGGATCCTCCCCTCCACCAGCAGCTTTTCTGTTCTGTGAAGTTAGGAGTTATCCCGACAACAAATTCTTCACTCCCTTAATTATCCTGGCCTCAACCTACACTAAGATACTCTCCCCAAGCTCTCCAACCAACAGTGCCCACACCCTCTGTCATATCATATCCTCCCCATTCTCATCTCCCAGATTATTTGTTCCCCACCTTTTGCCAACCCACCCACCCATCCTTCCCTACTCCTCTCGTTGTGAATCGTCTTTTACCCACCTCCTTGCCACACAACTTCCTGACATTGCACCTGTTGGCATTCTAGTTGCTGCACTGCTGCACACTGCAGCAGACAGCATTGCTCTTACCCTCCCCCTCCCCCCCCCCCCCCACTTCACTACTGTCCCTTCCCCTTCCTTGTCCTCTCCAGCCTGCTGCTGCCATACCACGTGATAGTTGCATTCTGCCCTTACCTGCTAGTGTTGGCAGTCACACATGCATTAGGTGTGGTTGCTTGTGTGTGTGAATGGTGTCTGTTTCTCTGTTTGCCTTATGCTGATGAAGACTGTCAGCAAGAACTTTGTATAGATATCTTTTACTTGTGCCTCTCTGCAGTGTAATATGTTTCCCTTATGGTAAGTAGCAATTTACCATTTCCTACATTCTTGATATTCCAGCATGGAGTTTGCATTGTTTCGTATTATTAAGTGTGCTTCATGTAGGGATTACTTTTATATTAAACATTATGGTTTAAAAATGTTTGTATATCATCAGATATGTGTAACACACTATAGTTAAGAGGACACTTCACACAGGTTCCTCTCTTCTCTAGCCCTCTCTACACCCTCCTGCTTCCATTACCACATGCCCACACTCTCCTTCCCCCACCCTCCTCCACACACACACACACACACACACACACACACACACACACACACACACACACACACACACACACACACAGTTGCATATTGCTAATGGGACAAGATTAATATCACGCTGTGGCTTGTCTTTATTTATCCTTAGACAAAATTGCTGATGAATATCTTGTACTATGGGCGGAACATTACTAGATCATAAAATTCTATGTCTTTGATAATATAAAATCTCCTGTTTTAGAGATCGAGTCTTATCATGGTAACAAAAGACAGAGGGTCATATTGGCAAACTGCATGATCTAGATAAAATTAAACTGTTAATGAGAAACATAAAACATGTACTGCACTACAGTTTGCCACTGGACGCAGTCCCTGTTCTGTACTTTAATAAATGGCTTCAAAGTCTCTGAAAGAATGTTACAAAACTTTAATGTCTGCATATTACAGAAACATGTTAATCAGTTTTGTTAACACATATATACTAGACACAGCCCAGATAATAGCCTGCATGCTTTTCACAGCAAATAATTAAAGAAATAATTTAAAGGAGAGTCACATTATGTGATTTCAGAGAAAGAAAATGAGACACAGTTTTCAAAAATGCTTGGAGTGCACCTGCATAAAAAGTCCTAAACAGAGTCATCACAGACAAAAAAAGAACTAAAGAAACACTCATATCTGGGTGTTATGGACTTAGAATTGTGTCCAGTGCAGAACTGAAGAGAATATTAGCGTATTCCATATACTTCTTCTACCCCAGTTTTAAGGGACAATGCAGCTGAAGCTAACAAAGTATGCTATAAGAATGTAAATTGGATAAATAAAATTATTGCAGCCACTTCAGCAAAGATCTTGGAATTACACTTACTTCTTAGTATATTTACTTTTTAACAGTGTACAGTACAAATAGTAAATATGAACCTCAGATGAACTGTGGTTCACACATCAGCAATGCCTGGCACACAAATGAATTTTATCTGCCATCTGGCTGGGGAACTGTATCCTAATGCAAACATTTCGTATCACCTACCATCAATCACACATCAAGAAATTCATAACACACTAAAAATTCAAAAGAAATTAAAAGTATGTCACATTAATCCAGATGAACATTTGACATGGCTTTTTTATGATGTGCATATTTAAGTTGCACAACCACAAATAGTATACATCTATATTGTGATAATTTTTTGTGCTTAGAGTGCAGATATGAGTATAGCTTCTGACACATGCTTCTCTTTCTTGATACGACTTTCATGAGTTCCACATCCATGAAGATTCCACACCATGGTTGGATCCACGAAGCATAGTGAATAAAAGATATAATGAATCCTAGAAAATATCCTCCTAGCAAGAACGATACTGGTCTTTCTATTACATCATTCTGCTGACAATTATCCTACATTCTTGATATGCTACATGGAGTTTGCATTGTTTCATATTATTAAGTGTGCTTCAAGTAGGGATTAGCTTTTATATTATAATATTATGGTTTAAAAATGTCTATATATCATCAGATATGTGTAACACTTTATAGTTAAGAGGACACTTCACACAGGTTCCTCTCTTCTCTAGCCCTCTCTACACCCTCCTGCTTCCATTACCACATGCCCTCACTCTCCTTCCCCTACCCTCCTCCACGCACACACACACACACACACACACACACACACACACACACACACACACACAAGTTGCATATTGCTAATGGGACAAGATTAATATCACGCTGTGGTTCGTCTTTATTTATCCTTACACAAATTGTTCATGAATATATTGTACTATGGGCAGAACGTTACTAGATCATAAAATCCTATGTATTTGATAGTATAAAATCTCTTGTTTTAGAGATGGAGTCTTATCATGGTAACAAAAGACAGAGGGTCATATTGGCAAACTGCATGATCTAGATGAAATTAAACTATTAACGGGAAACATAAAACATTTACTGTGCTACAGTATGCCACTGGACACACTCCCTGTTCTGAACTTAAATAAATACCTTCAGAGTCTCTGAAAGAATGTTACAAAACTTTAATGTCTGCTTATTACAGAAACTTGTTAATCAATTTCATTAACACATATATACCAGACACGGCCCAGATACTAGCCTGCATGCTTTTCACAGCATGTACTTTAAGAAATAATTTAAAGGAGAGTCACGTTATGTGATTTCAGAGAAAGAAAATGAAACACAGTTTTCAAAAATGCTTGGAGTCCACCTGCATAAAGAGCTGAAACAGAGTCATCAGAGACAAAAAAGAAAAAAAAGAAACACTCATATCTGGATGTTATGGACTTAGAAGTATCTCCTGTGCTGCACTGAAGAGAATATTAGCTTATTCCATACACTTCTTCTAGCACCAGTTTTAAGGGACAATGCAGCTGAAGCTAACAAAGTATGCAATAAGAATGTAAATTCCATAAACAAAATTACTGCAGCCACTTCAGCAAAAATCTTGGAATTACTCTTACATCTTAGTATATTTACTTTTTAACAGTGTACAGTACGAATAGTAAATATGAACCTCAGATGAACTGTGGTTCACACATCAGCAGTACCTGGCCCAAAAATGAATTTTATCTGCCATCTGGCTTTAAAAAAAATGTGGGCTTTGGGAACTGTATCCTAATGGAAAGATTTTGAGTAACCTACCATCAATCACACAGAAAGGGATTCATAACACACTACAAATTCAAGAGAAATTGAAAGTATGTCACATTGATCCACATGAACATTTGACATGGCTTTCTTATGATGTGCATATTTAAGTTGTACAACCACAAATAGTATATATCTATGTTGTGATAATTCTTTGTGGTTAGAGTGCAGATACGGGTTTAGTTTCTGACACATGCTACTCTTTCTTAATACAACTTTCATGAGTACCACATCCATGAAGATTCCACACCATGGCTGGATCCACAAAGCATAGTAAATAAAAGACATAATGCATATTCAAAAATATCCTGCTAGCAAGAAAGATACTGGTCTTTCTATTACATTATTCTGCTGACAATTATCCTCCCATTTTAAATTTCCAGTAAATATCACAGCACACACACATGGTTCTGTATAGTGTTCTAGTTAAAATTTATTTATAAAATGTTTGCATGTACAGCTACAGGTTAGCTGGATGGGGAGTGGGGATAGGCAAAAATGTGAAGAAGTGTGACCATGAGGGCAGATGGGGGTGAGGGTGGGGGGGGGGGGGGGTGGGGGGAGATTGAGCATTGCAGAAACTTTAGGAACTTTTTTCTTCATCCTTGCCCCCCCCCCCCCCCTCCCCCCACTCCCATAGCATAATAGCCTTTCTATTCATTACAAAATTGTCACTTATTTCTGCAACCAATTTACTGTCATTCTTTTAAATCACAGGCTCAGCCCACGTCTGGCATCACACTGCTGAATCTGAATTGAAATACTTTGACTTAAGAAGTCACAGCATAACATAAGTTTGCTTTGTAGTGACACTGTATGTATAAAATCTCTTCAATTAATACAAATGAAATCATTATTTTGGCATATCTGCCTACTAAGGAATGTACAGACTGTGATTTTCCTGATCTGGTAATTCACCTTTCGTTGTCTTGTAAGTGACTTCTTCATTCACCCTCCAGCTGTAAGTGGGTTTCATTAACATTTGTTACAGAATAAATGTTACATGGCAGAATATACTTTTGAATTTCCTTATATTTATTCCAACACAGTTTTCCTCTTATAATGGTCAGCATTATAATATTCCAGAGTCTCAATATTGAAACCAGATAAGTAAGCTACACTCATTAACGAACCACCTCACATTTCATTGGTGGCAGATCAAATCAAAGATACACAACTATTGTAAATGCAGATGCACACTGATTCATAGTTACCAGTAAATTATTTTAACATAATGTTTGATACTCACTGACTATTTTCCAGTATGTTTAATGTAAATTCATAGTTAGTAATTAAGACACTATATTATGAATGGTAGAATCTGATGAAATAAGGCATGAATATGAAATTAACTCTTTTGTTGAACTGTCTCATATACGTCCTCCACAAAAGAGGACAAAATAATGGAAACAATTATACTGGTTTTGGGTGTTATGTAAAAATGAGTAGGGTGGTTACACCTTTCTCTGCCACAGGACACTTTCCAAACACTTCTGAATTAGTCACCAAACTATTTTCTTTCACTTCCCAGAACACTTAGCAGTAAGTCCCATACTGACATGGAGGAGTTTCTGACTGATTTCTAGAAGGCCAGTATCATACCCACACACAACTTAATCCCAGCTGTAGCAAATGTTCCATGTTTGCATGAACTATCACTATGGAAGCTGCTAAGACTACTGTCCATTTTCTATGACAGAGTGATTGAAGTAGATTCTAAGGTACATCAGCTGCCACTTCTGCTTGTATCTGTGTGCTTGACATGGAGACCCAAATGCACTACATAGAGAGAAAAGATGCCATCATTTGTGCTGGGAGTAAAGAATGTTTTTCACATTCATCTGGGAAATGCTGTAGCTGGATATTTTACAAATTACATTTACTTGTATAGCAGTAGAACACTGTATCTATGGACAGTTATTGGCCTGTATCGAAGTAATAATTCGTTAAATTCCTATGAGACACCTCTTTCTGCCTCAAAATATATATGTGCAAAAAGTCATATTATGTTCATATTAGCACATCTCAAGGAAATGCATACTATAGTGGGTTACCAAACTACACAGAGTGAGGAAACACTGCAATATGAAACATTTCCTTATGCTCCACTGTGTTGATGAGTTGAACTCCACCATACACTTTTCCATAGCGAGTGAGCTTGCAAAACATATTATTTGGGTTGTTTTAGAAAGGCATTTCAGCAATTTTTGCTGGATGTGTTATTATGCTTAACACTTACAAAACTGTAACCATCACAATAGACTTTTGGATGGTTAAAGTCACCTGTAATATGTTTGGAGAACACATGTGATAGTGATCTTAGGTTTACTCCAATGTTTTCAGTTACATGAAGGGTGAGTCTGATGTTGCGTAGAAGAATCCAATTATAAGTTTATGCCTGCTCTTGATGATGAGTTATGGTGAAACAATCTGCCATGAATAGCTTTGAACTTGTTTTCCGATTCAATTTTCTTCCCACTGCATTAATGGGAGGTTTGGTGTTTTTTTGCAGAACCGTTTCATAACTTTAACAAAAATATTATTTCTAGTTTGCTGGTTAATGGTACACTGATTGGCTTGAGAAAACTGCTTGTATCATCGGATAAGTTGCCTAATTTTGCCTCATGATTCAAATGGGTGGTAGACATTAACTTAGAACACGAACAGCAATGAGCTCATCACTGAATGCTGTAGAATAGCAATTGTGTTTTTTTCCTCATGCATATGATGTAGCATCATCCCCCATACTATTTAAAACTTATTCTGGAATTTGGCATTCTAATTTTTAAATAGAAAATAGGAGGTATGAAAGTGTGAATGAATTATTAGAATTATAAGGTATATCTTAGTATAAGAAATGAGGAAACCACTTAGGTAAATATCTGCTCCTAAAGGAAACATTCTAAAACTTTTCCTTATATCATGTTACTATGACATGTGTTGACATATCAGGGCATAATTTCCACATTATGGGAGACAGATGTGAAACATAAAACTTAAGAGGAAGAAAGAGACTGGAATCATCATCACCATCATCAGTTTGGACAGTTTCCAGTCTCTGCATCGTCTTCTGTCTTGCCACCATCTGGCCGACTTCACCTCGGTCCAATCTTCTCCTTTCTTCTGGATGCATTTCTCTACTCCTTTCAGCCATCTGTCGCTCAGTCTTCCTCTTGATCTCTTTCCATCCAGTTTCATCTCGTGTATCCTACTTGGTATCCTCTTTTCCTCCATTCTCTTAATGTGTCAAGAAACTGTAATACGTGCAACAAATGATTGAGTACATAGGGCACTGTTGTATTTAAATTTTTTCTTATTATAATAAAAATGTGTACATTCATTTACTCTCCAGTTTTAAGAATTTGCTTAAACTTGCACCAATTGAACAAATTCCAGTAAACAGTAGGATATAATAATAAACACAACCAATTGCTCTCAGAAAATAGGTAAAAGGGTACACATATGATGTCCAGAGCTGTACCAAGGTGATCCTGCACACTCAACAGAACTGCCAAATCTTCGCCCTCCCCCATCCATAAAACTGCATTTCAGCATATTTCCTACATAGATTTAGTTATTTTCATAATTGTGAGAATAAGTTTAATTCAACTTTACTTGTATAAAATGTTGCACACAACAAATTAACTGTATCGTTGTACTAGATAAATCACTAGAAGTGTAACCAGTCCCAAAAAAATAAAATGTAAAATGGTATTATGAAATATATTCACAAGCTATGGACATGGTTACACAACAGCTATATACTGAGGTGAAAAAAGTCATCAGATAGCGATATACACATATACAGATGGTGGTTGTACAAGATGCACAAGGCATAAAAGGTCAGTGCATTAGCAAAGTTGTTATTTGTACTCAGGTGACTCGTGAAAATGTATGGAATTAACAGACTCTGAATTCAGAATGGTAGGTGGAGTTAGAAGCATAGGCATTCCACTTTGCAAACTGTTATGGAAGCCACTATTCTGTGACTCACAGTGTCAAGACTGTGACCAGAACACCACATTTCTACAACTAACAATGCAGTGGTTGAATGCACTCACTTAATGACTGAGAGCAGCTGTGTTTGTCTAGCAGTGTCAGCGCTAACAGACAAACAGCACTGTATGAAATACGCAAAGAAACGAATGTGTAATATATGATGAACACCCGTGAATCTGAATGCGCAGTGCAGCATGCTGTGTTTAGAAGGAACTGGGGCTGGGTCCTATTGTCCAGCTGAACCACTCATTGCCTGGAACTGATTATGTATGGCTACTTGGAGACCATTTGCAGCCATTCATGGGGCTCGTACTCCCAAACAACATTTTCATGTCACTGGGCCACAATTGTTTATGATTTGTTTTAAGAACATTCTTATTAATTTGAGTGAGTGATTTGGCCACCCAAATGAAGCAACATGAACCCCATCAAAAATACATGGCTCATAATTGAGAGATCAAGTCGTGCACAACTTTCTGCACCAGCAACACTTTTGTAATTATTGACAGCTATAGAGGTAGCATGGTTCAGTATTTCTGCAATGGCTTCCAACAATTTGGTGCATGCATGCCACACTGAGTTTCTGCACTGCACCAGGCAAAAGCAAGTCTAACATGACTGTAGGAGATATCCCATTACTTTTGTCACCCCAGTGTACAATATACCAGGATTAAACGAAAATTTGTGCCAGACTGGGAGTCCAATCCAGATTTCCCACTTGTCACAAGCATTTACCTTAACCACTTTTGCCTTATGACCATGCTTCCATGACTGGCCCAAACGTACATAGGCCCCAATGTCTTCATCCTACAGCACTTGCACAACATGTTAATCCCACACAGGTAAAGAATTGTTTAGCTTTCTTGTCAGGTCTGATTCACTGTGGCATGAGGTACACTAGTGCAGTATCTGTATTTTACAGTGAATGTGTAGTTCTACACATTGTTCCTTCAGACATGCATTCGTAGAACTACATAGACACTGCTCACAGCACTAATGTAAAACAATATCCTATTGTTTATTGAGATACTGTACATTTATTTTAGTATAATCTACAGTAAAGACTTACACAAGAATCCTAGTAGGTGATTTCATTACACAGCTTGGTAGAAAAAAAGTTTGCAATTTCTCAGCACATAAATTCACTACAGGAATGGGACCACATTCACTATTTTGTACCAACAAAAGAATTTGAAAACCATGTTGACCTGCCTGAGGAAACATTTTCAAAAGCAAAAGAACTGGAGTAAACCAGACCATTGTTTGAAGACCATCAAATCCGTCACATTGCTATCACATACCATTCACAAAATGTACTTCAGGCTTATCATATTCATACAGGTGCAAATACTGACTCAGATCAGTCTCTTGTTCTCATTAAAGTTAAATGTACCCCAAAGAGCCTTACACTGCAAGAGTACACCTTCAGAAAATGGACACAAACAGGATCAAAGAGACAAGAGTAAAAGAGGAAAGAGGTTAAGGAAAGGGAGCCATCTGGAAACAGTTCCAAACCAACATTGTACAGAAAGCTAAAAAACTAACCTGCGGAAGGAGAATGTGAAACGTTCTTCATTCAGCTAATGACCACACTGGAAGAATGAAAGAGGGCAATCCAAAAATATAACAGTAAAATGTCACCTGAGATGAAACAACAGTCTTCTGAGGTCAGTAAGCAGGTGAAACCATTATTCACACAGACAACAAGGACATAAATGAAAGTACAATATTAATTACCAAAAATAATTTTAGGGAACACAACACAAATGACATTCACATGGAGTTCAAAGCAAAGATCCACAATACATCTCAGCGTCTGCGTTTCTGAAAGCACAGTGTTAAACTCAACCTGACAAACCACAAAATGTGTATAGAGCTATTCTGAAACTTCTCTGAGTTACACAATTGTCCAGGGCCATCTTTAGGAGACTCATACACACACATTCCAAGAAGCTCAACTGCCTACCAAAGATGAAATCAATGAAATCAACAAATGTACCCTCAGAATTAAAAACAACAGGATAGCTAGGGGAAGCGACACCATCACAGAGCTATTGAAGCACAAAGGTAAAAAAATATTTGAGTAACTTACTCAAACACTGAAGGATATTTGTCCATCAGAAAAACTGCCTGAATATTGCAAGAATGCGCTCATCCATCCACTCCACAAGAAAGGTGACAGGAAAGAGGTAAATAACTACAGAGGGATTCCTCTCCTTCAGGTCACATGTAAGGTATTCTCGGCTTATTTAATTCAAAGAACATGATTGCAACATGAATGTAATACTGATGAATACAACCCTTTCTTTTTACTTTTATGCTTATCCATAAAACAGATATTGAGCCTAAAAAAGATTATGAGGTAATTCAAAACAGCTCATTTATTTACAGTTTTGGCAACTTCAAAAAAACTTGGATTAATTGATAGCATCTGTTTGATATCCTAGGAGGACAGGGACTAGATTAAAAGACAATGAGTCTCATTAACCAAATACTCATAGACACTCTGGTGTCAGAAGATGCGGAAGTTGAATGTGCATCAGAGGTTGTGGACCTGGATACCCACGAGGGTTCTCTGTGCTTTGGTATGTGCCTGCACTGTGAACCTTGCCAAGTAGGTGCACCACATTCCATACCATGTGAAGTATGTGGTCAATAGTGTTTCCTGCAGTCATGTATTTAGGAGGGCACGCAGCACTACCGTGCCAGTCTGGTACTCACTGTAGTTTGTGTGCATCTCAGCCATACTGCATTCAAGTTCAGTGTGTTGAGATAAATACTATCATTGTTTGGAATGTGTCTATGGTGTTATTGTCTCACCATGTTTATCACCTCAGTTCTTGCTTGCTAGCCTTGTGTTATGTCCTGGTCAGTCATAGTGTCTGTCATCTCCATTTTGTTCATCAGTTCTGATTGTTCATTGTTAGTGATATCCTCAATGGATCCCCCACCTGGCGGCTTTCCATCTCAATTCTCTACCAAGCACTGCTTGTTGGTCGATCGTCGCTATAATATTGGTGATGAGGGAAAAGTTCGGTAGCATGGAGGCTATGTTGGTCTGTCTCTGGGAGCTACAGCAGCAGCTTCTGCAGCAGCAGCAGCAGCAGTGCCAGTTAAATGTCTTACAGCAATCCTTTCAGTTGCTGACTGACAAATTCCCGCCATTTGCACATCTCTGCACCAGGTCCTGTGTGTCCCGGTTTCTGATGCTTCGCCACGTCTGCCATAATTTCCACCCTTTAATGATGCTAAGGAAGACTGGGATACGTACTTGCATTGTCTGAAACAACATTTTGCAGCATTTCAGATCATGGATGACTTCCTACATTAGTTGTTATTCTTGTCCTGGGCATCACCAGACACGTTCTTTCTGCTCTGCAAGGTTGCATGGTTGTTACACACCATGCCTCTCTCCTTTAATGAGACATGTGTGCTGCTGGCTAACTACATTCCCAGTGATACCATGTCATGGTGTCTCAGCTTGAATTCAACCAATACCATGAACAGACATGTCAGTCATACTGTTCTTGGGCCATGGCCTTGCAGGGTCTCAGCCGCAAATGTGACTTCACTTGCACATTGTATGCAGACTTCTTGACTTGTAGTGTTGTTGTTCACCTGGCACCCAATCCAGAGGTCCACATGGCAGCATTGAAACTCAATAACCCCTCACTGAAAGAAATTCTGCACATAGCCTACTCCTTTGAAATTTCACAACCAGTGAATGAGCATCTCATGGTGAGGCCACAGGTGGCAGCAGTAAAATCCTCCGCACAGGCGCTTCCCTCACGCCATCGGCGTGATACAGCCCACAGAGAGCAATGTGGTCCAGACTCCTCCTTCTCCAACTTCTCTCAGGCTTCAGAGCTGCCAGTAGCCCCTCATCAGTGGTTGCATGGGTCATTACTGTCTTGCCCACAGTGCATTCCCTCCCACTCTCATGCAGACTGTCCACATAGCTGGAAGATGTGCATACTCTGCCTGAAAAATGGCCATCTACAATCTGTCTGTTACAACCACTTGACCCTATGCCACCCCTCACCCATGTGACATCAGGATACTGTGCATCCACTGCAGTCAGTCATCCCACTGGACACAGCATTGATGTGGAAGTTATTCCTCATGCTCCGCATTTTTAACATGGACATTCATTTCCAAGTCGATACTGGGGCCACTATCTCCTTGACCTATCTGGTGAGATACTCAAGCCTTGGTTCCCCAGAGCTGTCTCCCACCTCTCAGCAATTGGTCATGTACAGTGATGGTTGTATCCCCCTTCATGGGCAGTTCTTGGTCTCGGCCACCTACAAACTCGTTCCCTTGCTCCTGACCCCACTAATGAATGAGTATCCCTTGGCTTCAAACATTTTTGGACTCTGTGCTTTCACACTGTTTGGCTTTTCGACTTCTGATGAAGTTGAAGTTGTTTCCACTGCTGTCCCATTCCAGGACCTTAATGATCTGGTCTCAGCCTAGGCCTCTCTGTTACATTCTGGCTTAGGGTGTGCTTTGGACTTCCAGGTGCATATTGCACACTAGCCAGATGTTCTGCTGTGGTTCTTCTGGGCCCAACCCATTCCTGTGGCCCTAAATCCAGCAGTCAAGCCAGAGCTCGACTGACTGGAGGCTGCTGGCATCATAGGCCCCATGAAAGTGGGTGCTTCAGCTTTCCCGATAGTGGTGGTTCAGAAACCCAATGGTCCCCTTTGCCTATGTTGGGTTTTTGGAGTTATATTCAATGCACAGTCCCTGGTTGAAACTTACCCAATTTCCTGCAGTAACCTTCTCTTTAAACTTGCACATGGCTAGCAGTTCTCTAAGATGGAGGTGGTGTACCACCAACTACCCTTATATGAGAAATCCCAGAACACCTTTGTCATCAACATGCCTTTCAGATTATATAAATACAAGCACCTTCCATTTGGTATTTCCTCAGTGCTGGCCATTTTCCAGAGGTGCCTGGAGCAGTTCACATAGCCCATCCAAGCTTGTGTCAATTATCTTGGTGTCATCTTGGCCACCGGCTGTACATGCCATGAGCATTTTCAAAACCTTGGTACCTTATTTCACGCTCTGCAGGTTGCAAGTTTACACTGTCAGATGGAAAAGTGTAGTTTCTTGCAACCAGAAGCCAAGTACCTATTTTACAGGGTCGGTAAAGAAGGCATTTGTCTGTCATATATCAACATCGCAGCCATCAACTTCCTTTCCCGCCACAAGGATTCATCTGACCCCAAGGCTGCTGATACTTCACAGCCCCCCAATTGCTTGCATCATGAAGGGATGCCTTTCAAGTGGACTCCTGCCTGTGATCAAGCTTTTGACCACTTGAAAACTATGATCAAATCTGCCTCTTGCCTGACTCCCTTCTCTCTGAACCGACCCTAGGTTGCTGTGTCTGATGTTTCAGTCAATGGTACTGGGACAGTCCTGGCTCACAGGAATGCAGATGGCTCAGAACAGCCCACTGCATGTGCATCCAATATGCTATCCCCGGCACAGTGGAAGTATTCTCAGATTGAGAAAGAGGCTCTGGCCAATGTATTTGCTGTTCAAAAGTGTCACATCCACCTGTTTAGCACAAAGTTGTTTCTCCTCATTGATCACAAGCTTTTGGTTACCGTATCTGGCCAACACACACACCTCCCAGAGCTATTTGCTCAATGTCTCCAGCACTGGGTGCTATTCTTACACAATTATACACTTACTTTATCTGATATAAGCCCACCTCTCAACACTCCAATGCAGATGCCTTGTCACGTCTGTTCTCCAGCCCTGATCCTGTGTTCAACCAGCAGGAAGACCTGTGCTTTCACATTGAAACAGCCTGCCAAGATACACTGGATGGATTTCCCATCATAGCTGCACAGGTCGCCACAGCCACAGGCTGGGACCGCATCCAAGTTTTCCGATACATGACCTATGGTTGGCCCACCTATCTGACTTACTGGTTGAAAATTGAATTCTGCCCCTGATGGCACCTCTCACACAGGCTCTTGGTTGTGGCTGCAGAGACCAACGCCCATTGGGTGATTATCCCTCCCAATTTTCGGAACCACGTTCTATGCTTGCTACACTGCAGAAACTGGATGTCCCGTATGAAGGTGTTGGCTTGCCAGCATGTGTATTGGCCTGGCATCAATAGTAACATTGAATGCTTGGCCAGCCCTTTGCAGTCATTTGCACCCTGGCCAACACCTTGGAGTCTCTGGTTCCACATTCACCTCGATTTTGTTGGCCTGTTGTTGGGGTTGATGTGCTCACTCATTGTGGACGCGTACTCCATATACCCATATGCAGTGCACATGGCGTCCACCATGACTGATGCTACACTGACGGCCTTAGCACATGTTCTTGCTTATGAAGGTCTGCCTCATACCTTAGTATCCGATAAAGACCCCCAATTCATGGTAGCCCCCTTCCACACATTCTCTGACCACAACAGTATCTATCACATCTCTACCCCTCCATTCCATCTGTCCTCCAATGGCACAGCAGAACGACTGGTCAGGATGTTTCAACAACAGCTGACAAAGGCAGGTGAATCTTCTCATCGGCCCTCACCTGATTCCCGAGCACTTATCACACCATGCTGATTGATGTTCATAGTCTGGCCAAACTCCTCCATGGGCAGTAACCACAGACCCAGCTCCAACTGCTGATGCCCTCACCTTCTGAGCCTCTCAGCCCTACCCCCAGGCATGGCAGTGTGGGTCCACTCATATGGGGGCAAGTCTGCTTGTACTCCCTCCACAGTAGCCATGACCTGTGGGCTACTTCTGCTTGTGACATTGGTAAAGACACAGAAGGAGCTCAATCACCATGACCATAACCAACTCTGGCCTCTTACATCTTTGTGGAGCCTCACATCTGCCAACCCCCCAACTGTTTCAGGTGTGCAAAAGGCCCTCAAGTTGGCCCCACTGATGACAGCTGATGGCTTCCTACAGGCCCACCAGCAATCTTTCCTGCATCGACAAGGATTGGAGGCACTGTGCGATACCCTCCCCCCAAGTGATATTTTGACGGATTACATGGACTACCCTTCCAACCCACCACTGGCCTACTTCTGCCCACCATGGCACCATACGGGGGGTTTCTGCCTCTATGCACAGGTTTCAGGGGGAAGGGATCTGGGGTCAGAAGGCATAGAAGTTGAATGCCGGCCTGAGAGTATGGACAGACTCCAAGACATGCAGTTAGTAAATTCCATGATCCAAGTGCCCAATATGCAGTAAGTAGCTCTTCATGCTTTCTCTCTGAAAAATTGCTGTTAACATTGATATCGACACTTGTTACTGAATGGTCTTACACATTTCACTGGATGTGCTATTCCTCTGTGTCCAACATAGGATTTCCCAGCATTTCGCAGCCATTCTGCGACCTCACGGTTATGGTTAGCTGGATTTCATAAGTGTTTTCTTCCCCTTCTATTAGAATTCTCATCAGTTGGTGAAGTAAATTTAGCAGAAGATGAGGTATCTTCTGGCACAGAAGGTTCTGCTGACAAAATACTTCTAGACTGCACAATATCTGAAGATAGTGATGATGCTGATTTTACTAGTGATTCATCATCACTATCACTACGATCACAATCTGATGGCCTGAAACCGCTATTTAGGCAGACAGATGTGAAGAATTGGAAATGGACTCATCTACAATAAGACAAACACAGTTGTGTCATTTTCATCTGGTATTTAACTACACAATAACTCATGTAATATGACAGTTTAGCGTACATCACAAGCTGATAAACTAACTTTGGTAATTAGATCAACAATAATTCACTTTGATACATTATGCCAAATATGCATGAACAGGAACAAGTAGCAACACAGCGAACATAAACAATGCACTTGAATTACTTTTCCTTGGGACCAAAATCTCAGAGCCAAAGTAGTACATATATTTCGACATCAGAGTGATGCTCTGAATTGAGCTTCACGTATATTACTTTTCCTCACAACAGAATTAGTGTTCTAGAACACATATGTGCATTTATCTCATTTTGCCTCTGACCCCTAAATTAGGAAAAATAATAGTCTGAGGTAAAATAAATTAAAATTAAAAAAAATGTAATTACCGCAAATGTGGTCCTACGATGAGTTGCCACACGACACTTTCTGTCTCTTCCCAATTGTTCCCATATGTCACAATTAGGCTCTGAAATGTAGTGCAAAATTTAAAACACAGACTACACGTATCCAATCTCAGTGACACCATATTAAAACTCCAAACTTATATATGTGAGAAGACAGAATCATTGTAAATACCACTTATGCTAACTGAGATTAAAATATACAGATTTTTTAGTTCTATCTACATTTGGCAATAGGGAATTCTCAATCATACCTTTGGAGCAACTTAATAGTTTGGGCCTCCACCATTCACAAGTAAGATGTAGAGGCAAAATTAGAAATGTTTCAATCACAGTTAATAAAAGTTCACATAATAACATCTGTGCTCCATATGATGAGATACTCAACTTTGTATCCTTGGAGGTTGTTGCTTCAGAAAGTCTAAGCATTCAACTTTGCTGTATACTAATGTTCAGATAAAATGCAGAGTCCATCACTTTTCTTGTTTTGTATTATGATCAGTTTGGATGTATATTGACCATATACATATTTCTTCTGACAGCCTATGAAGGAGTCTTGCACAAACAGCTTCTGAAAGACCATAATGCAGCCTCACTGACTGACGACACAACTGAACACATTGTTGAAAGTATGACTTAGAAAATAGCAATTAAAGGTCATTAAATGATTTCAGTTACTTACACCAAAAACTGAGCACCATGTGCCCTACATGTTCTGTTATACAATTTGGAAAACTTTACATAATTTCATACACATTTTCAATGAGTTTCACAATACAACAATTTAAATTAAATTTCAGTTATTTATAAACAAATTGCTGTGAATAAGGTATTGTTACTGATATCTTTATCTGCTCTCACATTGAGGTACCATTTTAAATAATCATACTGAATACACATCATAGCTTTTCAGAAATAGGAGAGAAGTAAATTTTGATGAATATGTGGTTCAACAACTTAGCACAGTTCATATCACGAAATTTCAAATTTGAATTATTAACACACGGCCTACTCCCCTTAGATGCTAATATAAATTGGGTAACATATTAATGTGAAATTTAATCTCAGATAGTTGGGATAAAATAATAGCCACTGCAGTTGCAAATGAATCTACCTACAAATTTCTGGAACTGTTAACTGAAAATTTTGAAGCATGTTGTCCTAAACACTGCAAGGAAATATCAAAGCAAAATTGATACACCAAACTACAAAATCTAAAAAGGTGGTACAACCCAAATCTATCTAGAATAAGAATCATAATGCTATTCTGTCATGATGGGTCCAAGCACAATAATGCTGACAAGGAAATGTACATGAAAGTGAAAAAGATTTACAGGGCTGAAATCAAGGCAGCTAAGTGCAAAGCAAAAGATACATATACACTGAACTCAGTAAATAAGTGCCATGCCACACAGGAAACTATTAAAAGAGAAACTAACTGTGATGATAAAGTATACGAGACACCAATTCCACCTGATATTCTAAATGCTCATTTTGTCAGTCCTCAATCAGATAACAGGGTAATGGACAATGCGAGCAAGGCAGAGGCACTGCTGCCAGAAATGAACAGTAAGTAGACAGAAAGCTTTCACTGGACTTGTGTAACCGAGAAGATGGTCAGTGAATCAGTAGCTAAGCTCAGTAGTTCTAGAGTAGAGGATTACTATGGTCTCTCAAATTATGTTATTAAATACATCAGAAATCACATAGTAACGCCACTGAGTAAAATAATCAACAAAATTTTAAAGGAAAGTAGTTATTCAGAATGTTTAAAAATATCTGTAATTAAATCAGTACGTGTGAAAGGAGATATAGAATCACCAGATAACTATCGACCAATAACACTTATACCCATAATATCAAAAATAATAGAATACTGCATCCTTAAACAGTTGATTCAATATTTTGATCATAATAATATACTCACCTCTTCACAGTATGGTTTCAGGTATAGTGTTTCTACAGTCAAAGCAGTTGAGAGTATGGTAGCAAAAATATACAATTGTTTTAAAAATAAAGATATTATCTGTGCAACATAGTTGGACCTCAGGAATGCTTTTGATACAGTCTCCCACAATATTCTCATAATAATCTCTACCACTGTGGAGTGAGAGAGAATGATCTATGCATAATGCAGTGATACTTGGACAATAGAAAACAGTTAGTTAAGGTAAATAATCAAATGTCAGAATGTCTCCCAGTTGTAAAGGGTGTAAAACAAGGATCTGTTCTTGGACCTTTCCTTTTCATTATTTATATGAATGATCTTCCCGCAGTTGTATCATGTGATGCAATACTATATGCTGATGACACAACACTCATCACATGTGATACTAATCTTGAAAATGTGCAACACAGCATGGCAGTGGCAATGGAGAGGTGCACTACTTGGTTTGAGGCAAATGTACTGCAGAAGAATTATAGTAAACTGAAGCTATTGTATTCAGTCCTAATGCTCCCAGTCATGGTAACAAAACTTTAAAACTACTATGATTTCTTATAGATCAAAAGCTTAGCTGGGATACTCGCATGGGGTAGATATGTGTCAAATTGGCATGTGCCATATATCTGCTGTACAAGATGAGCAGCAATGTCAATGAAGAACTTCTGTTGTATGCATATTTTGCATTCTTCCATTCACATCTGAGTTATGGAATACTATTACGGTGCAATTCTGTAGGCTCAAAATCAGTGCATAAATGGCAAAAGAAAGCCATAAGGTGCATAACAGAACTTAGCCCACATGAATCATGTAGAGATTATTTTAAGAACCTTGTGGTGGGAGCACCGTCCAACGCATGAAGGGCTGAACTACAGCACTGCTGACACAAGTAGGGGCAGCTGTACCATTACACCGAATTTGGGCAATGGTGCGTCACACACTGGACCGCACGGGAACAAAGCAGGCGGACAATGCGAGCTAGTCGACGCAACGCGACACACGTCTCTCAGTTCTCCCACCACGGACCACATGCGTCGAGTCAATGTGACTCCGCCATAAATGCGCACACGTGGTCGTAAACACAGTCGCCATTCTGCAGTGTGCACCATACTGTTAAAGTGTCTTTCGTTCCTTTGCGGACATTACGGCGCCTCCGGTCAGGCCAGGAGCAGAACATTCAGTGACACGGCCTTTTGTCTTGCTCGGTCTATGCGGTCACGCCACAGCTCATCACTGGAGTGTATACCCTCCAGGATTGGTGATCGAGCCGTGCCACCAGTGCAACGCACCTGTACGGACGGACATTAGCGACGAATGGTATTTGTCATTTATTGTAACACTAGGAAGAATAAATGTGTCCTGACCCGAAACTGCTTTATTCGTGTTTTGTCACCAAGCCTCTCCCTTGAGCATAGTGCGTTGTTGTGGCGATAAAGCCGGTTCGCTGGACGTGAGCGACTGGAAGTAGAGATACCACACGTTCCCGCTTCACTGGTGACCCCAACGTGATCTGAGGCTAAAAAAAAACACGTGATGACTAACGTTCGTCGGTATGAGAGACGTGGAACCGCGACTAGGCTTGCACTTACATGGCCGTGACGAAGTGCTCTGTAGTGAAAAATTTTTTTTTAACTAACTCTTTTTTTGTATTGTTTTTTTGCGTGTATGTTTGGATCGTGAACTGCTTAGTGTTATTCTTTTTTCGTGTGTTTCCCTTGTCGTGTTATTTTCACTGTGTACTTTCCTCTTGTGCGAGGATTCGACTCTGAACAAAGATGGCGACATTAGAGGAGTTGCAAAAGACCGTTGAAGAACTGCTCGCACGTAACATGAGGCTAGAGAGTGAGCCACAAGCACGGACTACACGTGCGGACGCCGCGCAACCACAGACGGCTCAGAACACTGTTGGCGTGCAAATCCCCACCACACCGACGCCTCCTACGACCACTGGAACGCCAACAAGCGCTGGACGGGTATTGATCAGGCTGCCTCCCTTTTGGCCGCGTGACCCTGTAATGTGGTTCAGCCAAGTGGAGGCGGTATTTATGAGCAACCACGTGACACTGCGACCTGGCGAAATTTGGGCACGTAGTGAGCCAGCTGGACCAGAACTACGTGGCTGAAGTGCGGGATATAATCACCACCCCGTACATGCAGTCAAGCTACAAACGGCTCAATGAAGAGCTGATCCAGCGGATTTCATCCTCCAAGGAACAACGAGTGCACCAACTGCTGCGGCAATAGGTATGCGGCGACCGGAGGCCCTCGCAGTTCCTGCGCCACTTGCACAGCCTCGCGCAGTCCGATGTGGTGCCAGATTCACTGTTACCCACTATCTGGGTGCGCAGCCTCCCAGCTCAGGTGCAGGCAGTGATAGCCGCACAGATGGAGATGCAGCTGGACACCGTCGCTAACTTGGACGACAGGGTGCACGACGCACTGACAACAGCGTCTAGCACCAAGGCCACGGCAGCTTACGACTCCGCGCCCCACCTCCGTGGCTGCACACGCCTCCCACACCCTCATCAGATGCCGACCTGCACCAGCTAGTGCAAAACTTGACCACACAGGTGGCAGCTCTCTCCATGCAAGTCGACCGGTTGGCGCGCTCGCCGCAAGCGGTAAGCACGCTCCGCAGCGGCAGCAGACCAGGCGACAGGTGGCATGGCTCACGCAGCTGGCAATGCAGCAACAGCCGCTTCAACGGTACCCCGCAGACGTCAGAGCATGCACAAAGCGGCTACTGCTCATACCATGCCCACTTCGGCAACGAAGCAACCAGGTGTCGTGCTACTAGCTCGGACCCAAATGCCAGCTGCGACCGGACCTAGGCACACCCAGCTGCAGTTCGATATCAAAGCATCTGTTTGTTGCAGAATGGGTGGCGGGCATGAGGTACGTCATCGACACAGGTTCGGACCTCTCGATATTCCTCCGTTCTATGTTATGAGACCACAGGCGGGCCGAGGCACTCTGCCTTACAGTGGCGAACAATTCCGCTATTAAAACTTATGGCACACACAGCCGCAATATAGATCTAGGTCTACGTCGCACGTTCTTGTGGACTTTTACTGTGGCCGACGTCAATGAGCCGATCCTGGGCGCAGACTTTCTCGTCCACTACGGGCTGCTATCCGACATTGCAAACGGCCAGCTCATCGCCGAGACAACGAATTTAAAGATAGCGGGACAGCCCTGGCAGGCTGTATACTACAGTGTTAAACCCGTGAAGTGCCCCGGACAGTACGCTGACATCCTTGAACAATTCCCCGACCACACCCACCCAGCAGGTGCACCGAGAGACATCAAACATTTGACGTTGCACCACGTGACAACCACACCCTGACCCCCCCCCCCAGCATGTCGCCCACGTCGACTCGCGCCTGACAGACTTGCAGCAGCAAAGGCAGAGTTCAAGGCCATGCTGCGGCAATTCATTGTGCGACCATCAAGCAGCCCATGGTCATCGGCAATGCATTTAGTGCCCAAAAAAGAGAATTCGTGGCGCCCATGTGGGGACTATCGCGCCCTTAATTCGCAAACGGTGCCAGTCCGATACCCAGTCCTAGACCTTCAAGACTTCAGCTACACCTTGGCGGGCTGCGCGGTGTTCAACAAGATAGATTGCACAAAGGCATACACCCAAATTCCGGTGGCGCCTGAAGACATTGGAAAAACAGCGATCGTAATGCCCTTTGGGCTTTTCGGAAGCTTGTTTATGACTTTGGGTCTTCGGAATGCTGCCCAGACTTCGCAGCAGTTCCTGGACGGCGTCTTGTGAGGCTTGCCATTTTGTTTCGCGTAACTCAACGACTTCCTCGCCCAAACTCCACCGCCGCCACCTAACGACCGCGCCTGCGTGAAGCTGACATCATTATTAACCCTGCTAAATGCGAGTTCGGTGTGATGGAAATCGAGTTCCTCGGCCATTTAATTATGCCCACCGGATCGACACTGCTACCAGAAAACTGAAAGCAAAACTAAACATGCCGCGTCCGCAGATGCACAAAGAATTACGACGTTACCTCGGCATGTTGAACTTTTATCATCAACACCTGCCCAACTCCGCAGCCATGCAAGAGCTGCTGACTAAGGCGTTACAAGGTCCTACCTCAAAAGGAAAGACCCTCGTGAATTGGACAGACGCAATGGAGCAGAGCCTCATGGACTCGAAAAGGAATCTCACGGAAGCGATGCTGCTCGCGCACCCGGTACATGACGCGGACTTAGCTGTAGTTGTGGATGCCATCCTGGCCACCATCGGTGCGGCGTTACAACAGCGTGTCGGCGGGAGTTGACAGCCTCTCGGTTTATTCTCTAAAAGGCTTTCCAAATCGCAACGCGCTTGGAGCGCTTATGACCGAGAGTTTCTTGCGGTGTATGTGGTGGTGAAATATTTCCGACCGTCCATAGAGGCCCGACAATTTGTCATTTTCACCGACCACAAACCCATTACCAATGCATTCGAGAAGAACCACACACCGTGCCAATTCCAGCAGTTAGAGTATGTGTTGCAATTCTCGGCAGACATCCGACACATTTCAGGGATAGACAATATCGTCCCCAATTGTTTGTCCCGAGTGTGTGCCGTTATTTCACCCCCTTTGAACGTTGAGGACGTGGCCCAAGTACAGGAAAGTGATGAAGAACTGCACCGCTTCCGTCACGACATTTCCAGCGGCCTGCAACTGGAGCTGGTGCCTGTCCCTGGCTCTGCACGGAAGATTTGCTGTGACATCTCAACCGGCACACACCAACCGTTCCTCCTGGAGAAATTCCGGCGCAGTGCCTTCTACTGTGCCCACAGAATGTTACACCCTGGCACCAACACCACTGCGAAACTCGTGGCTGTACGTTTCGTCTGGCCCAGGCTTCGGAAGGACTGTCACAAATGGGCACGCACTTGCACCACATGTCAGCGCGCCAAAGTCGGGCGGTACACCCACACACCCGTCGGCACCTTCCTGGACGTGACACGTTGGTTTGTGCACGTTCACGTGCACCTCACCGGCCTGCTTTCTCTCTCACAAGGCAAGCAATACCTCCTAACTATGGTCACTCGCAGGCCGTAAGCAACGCCCGTCGCGGACATCACAGCCGAGACTGCCGCCACCGCATTCGTCGACACCTGGGTGGCAAGCTTCGGATGTCCCAGTCACGTGACAACTGATCACGGCCGCCAGTTTGACTGTGCGTTGTTTACGCACATCGCCAGACTGTGTGGCACCCGGTCACACAGGACAACCAGCTACCATCCGGCGTCGAATGACATGGTCAAACGGTTCCACAGGACTCTGAAAGCCCCTCTAACCTGCCACGACACCTCATGGCCAGAGGCCCTCATACTGGTGTTGCTCGGTCTGCAAGTAACGCTGAAGGAGGAGATCGGCACGTCACCTGAAGACCTCGTTTACGGGCAATCTCTGACAATCCCAAACGATTATGTCAAAGATGTAGGACTCCCACACAACGCCATGGCACCCACTCTGGCAGAACGTCTGCGCACTCACATGGCCAGCCTCCGAGCGCACGCACCGACGTGGCACGCCACCGGGAATATATTCGTCCACGCCGACCTGCAGCATTGCAAGCACGTCATGTTGCATACCAACACAGTACAGCCATCTCTCTGACCGCCCTACAGTGGACCACACCACGTGATCGACCAAGGAGACAAAACGCTGGTCATTGAGTGCAACGGGAAGCTGTCGACAGTGTCAGTCGACTGCGTCAAACCAGCCTACGTCTTGCCCGCTCCATCAGCCATGCATTGCTTCGACCCGGCAAAAGATATGATTACAAACGACACTCCTTCTGCCCGCGGTCAGACAGAACCAGCACCCGTAGCCGCCAGTGATGCAAAGCTGCAGCCTACTGTCACCATGCCGACATGTGCACCACCCACCACCGCGCCCAGGCAGCTGGCATGGCCGTCAGGGCCGCGACAACCACAGGCGCATCAGTCACCCCCACCACAGCCGCCGGCGGACTACGTCACGCACGCAGGCTACCGCGTCTGATTCAAATGGCCGTGCTTGGTCGCCAGCGTGCCATGACACCCAAACCAGCAATCATGTGCCTGAGCCGCCTATCCCATCAGAATCCGGCGCCCATGTGCTGCAATCCGCTGTAGAGACCCGGCCTCCAGCTGCAAGTGCCTTTGGTTGGTAACTCCAGTCGAGCTCCAGACACCGACTCCTGCGTTCGTCACAGCTCCTGGACCCGTGTTCACGTCTCTTTGCCTCCGTTACGTCGGGCATTGAGGCCGGATCGGCATCTGTACCAGTTTACCGCATTCACTTTGTTGTCGAGCTCCCAACATCGCGCTCCACACTGCCCTGCTTGTCCGTATCAGCTCCTGGACCCGCGTTCGGGTCCCGACGGTACCGCACTCGCGCAAGTGCTTCCAAGACATCACCACCAATGACCTGCAACGCGGGCCTTCATGCACATTGCTACGGACAGTTGCAGCCAGTGCCTGCTGCTGCTGTCACTAGCCGACAGAATGAGGACACGCCCACAGCACGCTCACCGGTCTGGCGCGCTGACATCACGGGCTGCCACCCTTCCAATGCCGACTGACCCCCACCAGCGCCATCATGCAGCGCGCGAACTTTAAACACACGCTCGCCACCAAACGATAGCCGTATTTTTGCAGCTACGGAGCTCCGCAGTGCCAGTAAATAAATTTGAAAGTAGTTTTTTGAGGTGGATCAAAAGTAAAGTAATTTACTCTGCTCGAGAATTCATTGAGTATGTGACAAATGACCCACTTTCTTTATGAGAATGAACTATTAATTAACTGTAAACTATACACATGCTATACTGTGCAACTATTTTATTACTGTTTCATGTACTTAATGTTAATTATCTGTTTGATTATCTATTTGTCATTCGCTGAACTATGTAGTTCATTTATCTTGTAATTGATCTATTAGGAAACTTCTTGTTGTTATTTACATTTGCACAAATATATATTGCATCCTTCCTGGATTATTATACTGTAGTTAATAACATCTGTCATGTCAAAGTTTATATTATTATTATTGCTATTATTATGTAAACGCTGATGATACCAATTGCATGTAAATATGCTCAAGAGTGGAATAAAACAGTTGTATTTGTAATCGTGTGCAGTGAATATATACTTTACGTTAAGGCTCTCTGATATACTTGGTTATGGTTACTTCCATTAAAGAATATTACACAGGATAGCTTAATGCTGTATGGTGGAGGGTTCTTCTGGTTCAGTTCCAATATCATTTTGTTCAAGATACAACTGCAGTACTTCAATATTGTGACAACTCTCGATGAGTCTATGTATGAGCTTTAATTTGTTAGATGTTTCTGTCTTTCTCACTTTTAAGAACAAGCTGTAGAAGGAAGTACCAGTTTGCTATAGCAGTGTTATAAAATAAGTTCTAGGAATTTTCACAGGAAATAGGTTTCAGAAAATGGATAACGGCTTAGATGGTTGACAGATTTACATATTCAATGTTAACAATGGGCCGAGTGGTACTAGGCACTACAGTCTGGAGCTGTGCGACAGCTACGGTAGCAAGTTCGAATCCTGTCTCAGACATGGATGTGTGTGATGTCCTTAGGTTGGTTAGGTTTAAGTAGTTCTAAGTACTAGGGGACTGATGACCTCAAAAATGAAGTCTCATAGTGCTCAGAGCCAATTGAACCATTTGGTAACAATCTTTCTAAACATGAGGAGTGAGGCAAACATGTGACATAGTGTAGTAAAGGGTACCACTATGATATCCTCCCATTATTATCACATTTGTGAATGGTGTGTGAAAAGAAATGCTGTCAATGAAACTTCTTATACACCCTGATTTTTGCATTATGTGAATTTTCTTTCTTGGAGGGTATACTTTAACAATTATGGCAGTTAGTCATGCACAGTAAATTGATACTTGACTTTGAGTCCTGCTGATCTCCCCATTTATGCCTAAATCTATACTCTACATGCCTGCATAATTCTGTACGGTTGAGAGTACTTCTGATTCAGTTGCCATTTGATTTTCCTCTCGATGCCATCACATACGGTAGATACGGTGAGATGTTGACAGTTTTTCTTATGAGCACTAACTTGTCCGTTGCTTTTATCTTCGTCACTTTTAACAGTTGTTTGTTGGTGGAAGTAGTAATCTGCATGGTTAATGTCTAATTTTAATTATTCAGAATTGTGGCAGGATATAATGTTTAGTTAAATGATAAAGGAGTTCGCAGTTATGAGATGTACTTGTTAGATGGAAAAATGATTGTATTTGTTAAAGATTAACATGTGTTCTCGGCAAATCCCACTGCAGCAGGTAGTAGGGGGTGCTTTGTCAAGCACTAGTTCCTCCTATGCGTGCTGACACTGCAAAGGATGTGTGAAGAAACACTGTTGATTAAACTCCTTATTAGCTCCCATATTTTCTTGATGGTAATTTTGTGGACTCATGTCCCGTAGGATGTCATAATTTGACTAACTTTACTAAGAACATACTCTCTCATGGTTCGGACAGCTAGTCATGTACCATCAATAATTATTTGTCTTTGAGATTATCTGACCTTATTTCTTTTAAAGGTCATTGAAAACGTATGTCTATATGTAAAATGGCAGTTTAATGATGTGTACTGGATAAAACTTCTGGTTCTGAAACAATCTTAATTTATTCAATAAAAGGCACTTGTTGACAGACCTCCATATGGCCTCATATTTCTCAGATTTAATGTCAGCATCGCCTCGAAGACTAATGTGTAGGTTGAAGTAATACATAGCCTGCCAAATCTTCAAATTTATGTTCTCAGAATTTTATCAGTGATTCATGCCCGTTTAATTTATAATGGACTTTGAGGTTATCACATCTATGTGCTTGATGTTTAATAATCTTGATAAACATAAGAGATTTATCTGAGTACTCACTAAACAAACTTACATCTTCTCCATTCAAACTCCACATGCCAAGTTCATGCTGTGTGTTGGATTGGTCTCTAGGTTCCTGAACTAGTTCCATTTATTCCAGATAATATCACAAATAACATATGAGAAGAAAATTGTTGACAATTCTCCTGATGGGCTCTAAATGTTGAGATGATTTTTGTTTAACACTTCAAAGATCAATGTGGGGAGGCTATTTTTGCTGACCAATGTTGGAATCTATGGTTTCACAAGTCTGGCAGTAAATCATTTTGGTTTAAATGAAAATTCATTTTAAGTTGGTCAGGTTTATTTCCTATGTGTTTTATAGTGTTGAGTGACACAGAAGAGCTGCATAAGTACTTAGGAGACCATGCTGCAATCTACATCTACATCTACATTGATACTCTGCAAGCCACCCAACGGTGTGTGGCGGAGGGCACTTTACATGCCACTGTCATTACCTCCCTTTCCTGTTCCAGTCGCGTATGGTTCGCGGGAAGAACGACTGTCTGAAAGCCTCTATGCGCGCTCTAATCTCTCTAATTTTACATTCGTGATCTCCTCGAGAGGTATAAATAGGGGGAAGCAATATATTCGATACCTCATCCAGAAACGCACCCTCTCGAAACCTGGCGAGTAAGCTACACCGCGATGCAGAGCGCCTCTCTTGCAAAGTCTGCCACTTGAGTTTATTAAACATCTCCGTAACGCTATCACGGTTACCAAATAACCCTGTGACGAAACGCGCCGCTCTTCTTTGGATCTTCCCTATCTCCTCCGTCAGACCGATCTGGTACGGATCCCACACTGATGAGCAATACTCAAGTATAGGTCGAACGAGTGTTTTGTAAGCCACCTCCTTTGTTGATGGACTGCATTTTCTAAGCACTCTCCCAATGAATCTCAACCTGGTACCCGCCTTACCAACAATTAACTTTATATGATCATTCCACTTCAAATCGTTCCGCACGCATACTCCCAGATATTTTACAGAAGTAACTGCTACCAGTGTTTGTTCCGCTATCATATAATCATACAATAAAGGATCCTTCTTTCTATGTATTCGCAATACATTACATTTGTCTATGTTAAGGGTCAGTTGCCACTCCCTGCACCAAGTGCCTATCCGCTGCAGATCTTCCTGCATTTCGCTACAATTTTCTAATGCTGCAACTTCTCTGTATACTACAGCATCATCCGCGAAAAGCCGCATGGAACTTCCGACACTATCTACTAAGTCATTTATATATATTGTGAAAAGCAATGGTCCCATAACACTACCCTGTGGCACGCCAGAGGTTACTTTAACGTCTGTAGATGTCTCTCCATTGATAACAACATGCTGTATTCTGTTTGCTAAAAACTCTTCAATCCAGCCACACAGCTGGTCTGATATTCCGTAGGCTCTTACTTTGTTTATCAGGCGACAGTGCGGAACTGTATCGAACGCCTTCCGGAAGTCAAGAAAAATAGCATCTACCTGGGAGCCTGTATCTAATATTTTCTGGGTCTCATGAACAAATAAGGCGAGTTGGGTCTCACACGATCGCTGTTTCCGGAATCCATGTTGATTCCTACATAGTAGATTCTGGGTTTCCAGAAATGACATGATACGCAAGCAAAAAACATGTTCTAAAATTCTATAAGAGATCGACGTAAGAGATATAGGTCTATAGTTTTGCGCATCTGCTCGACGACCCTTCTTGAAGACTGGTACTATGTGTGCTCTTTTCCAATCATTTGGAACCCTCCGTTCCTCTAGAGACTTGCGGTACACGGCTGTTAGAAGGGGGGCAAGTTCTTTCGCGTACTCTGTGTAGAATTGAATTGGTATCCCGTCAGGTCCAGTGGACTTTCCTCTATTGAGTGATTCCAGTTGCTTTTCTATTCCTTGGACACTTATTTCGATGTCAGCCATTTTTTCGTTTGTGCGAGGATTTAGAGAAGGAACTGCAGTGCGGTCTTCCTCTGTGAAACAGCTTTGGAAAAAGGTGTTTAGTATTTCAGCTTTACGCGTGTCATCCTCTGTTTCAATGCCATCATCATCCCGTAGTGTCTGGATATGCTGTTTCGAGCCACTTACTGATTTAACGTAAGACCAGAACTTCCTAGGATTTTCTGTCAAGTCGGTACATAGAATTTCACTTTCGAATTCAATGAACGCTTCACGCATAGCCCTCCTTACGCTAACTTTGACATCGTTTAGCTTCTGTTTGTCTGAGAGGTTTTGGCTGCGTTTAAACTTGGAGTGGAGCTCTCTTTGCTTTCGCAGTAGTTTCCTAACTTTGTTGTTGTACCACGGTGGGTTTTTCCCGTCCCTCACAGTTTTACTCGGCACGTACCTGTCTAAAACGTGTTTTACGATTGCCTTGAACTTTTTCCATAAACACTCAACATTGTCAGTGTCGGAACAGAAATTTTCGTTTTGATCTGTTAGGTAGTCTGAAATCCGCCTTCTATTACTCTTGCTAAACAGATAAACCTTCCTCCCTTTTTTTATATTCCTATTAACTTCCATATTCAGGGATGCTGCAACGGCCTTATGATCACTGATTCCCTGTTCTGTACATACAGAGTCGAAAAGTTCGGGTCTGTTTGTTATCAGTAGGTCCAAGATGTTATCTCCATGAGTCGGTTCTCTGTTTAATTGCTCGAGGTAATTTTCGGATAGTGCACTCAGTATAATGTCACTCGATGCTCTGTCTCTACCACCCATCCTAAACATCTGAGTGTCCCAGTCTATATCTGGTAAATTGAAATCTCCACCTAAGACTATAACATGCTGAGAAAATTTATGTGAAATGTATTCCAAATTTTCTCTCAGTTGTTCTGCCACTAATGCTGCAGAGTCGGGAGGTCGGTAAAAGGAGCGAATTATTAACCTAGTTCGGTTGTTTAGTGTAACCTCCACTCATAATAATTCACAGGAACTATCCACTTCTACTTCACTACAGGATAAACTACTACTAACAGCGACGAACACTCCACCACCGGTTGCATGCAATCTATCCTTTCTAAACACCGTCTGTACCTTTGTAAAAATTTCGGCAGAATTTATCTCTGGCTTAAGCCAGCTTTCTGTACCTATAACGATTTCAGCTTCGGTGCTTTCTATCAGCGCTTGAAGTTCCGGTACTTTACCAACGCAGCTTCGACAGTTGACAAATACAATACCGATTGCTGCTTGGTCCCCACATGTCCTGACTTTGCCCCGCACCCGTTGAGGCTGTTGCCCTTTCTGTACTTGCCCAAGGCCATCTAACCTAAAAAACCGCCCAGCCCACGCCACACAACCCCTGCTACCCGTGTAGCATGTTGCGTGTAGTGGACTCCTGACCTATCCAGCGGAACCCGAAACCCCACCACCCTATGGCGCAAGTCGAGGAATCTGCAGCCCACATGGTCGCAGAACCGTCTCAGCCTCTGATTCAGACCCTCCACTCGGCTCTGTACCAAAGGTCCACAGTCAGTCCTGTCGACGATGCTGCAGATGGTGAGCTCTGCTTTCATCCCGCTAGCGAGACTGGCAGTCTTCACCAAATCAGATAGCCGCTGGAAGCCAGAGAGTATTTCCTCCGATCCATAGCGACACACATCATTGGTGCCGACATGAGCGACCACCTGCAGATGGGTGCACCCTGTACCCTTCATGGCATCCGGAAAGACCCTTTCCACATCTGGAATGACTCCCCCCGGTATGCACACGGAGTGCACATTGGTTTTCTTCCCCTCTCTTGCTGCCATTTCCCTAAGGGGCCCCATTACGCGCCTGACGTTGGAGCTCCCAACTACCAGTAAGCCCACCCTCTGCAACTGCCCGGATCTTGCAGACTGAGGGGCAGCCATGTCAGGCCGAAGATCAGTATCAGCCTGAGACAGAGCCTGAAACCGGTTCGTCAGACAAACTGGAGAGGCTTTCCGTTCAGCCCTCCGGAATGTCTTTCGCCCCCTGCCACACCTTGAAACGACCTCCCACTCTACCACAGGTGAGGGATCAGCTTCAATGCGGGCAGTATCCCGGGCAACCACAGTCGTAGTCCGATCAGGGGATGCGTGGGACGAGCTGGCCGTCCCCGACAAACCCCCATCCGGACCCCCACAGTGATGCCCATTGGCAACAGCCTCAAGCTGTGTGACCGAAGCCAACACTGCCTGAAGCTGGGAGCGAGGGGATGCCAACTCAGCCTGCATCCGAACACAGCAGTCCCTATCCATGCTAAAAACTGTTTTGCAATGAATGTCTGAACTAATCTACAGAGAGCGCAAACAAATCGACAAAATTTAAACGGTTATTAAAATACAAGATTGCCTAGTAAATGCAGTAATGCTGCTACTTGCGCACTGCTGACACTGCTCGGCGGCAGAAGGAGACTAAGCGAAATTACGCTATTCAGGTACTAAAACGCGATGCTACACTCTCAAATACTATAATACGCCAGAAATTTATGAATTAAACAATGCAAGTACCAAAAACACGCAAAGAAATTAATAATTAAACTATGTAAAAAGCGAGTGAGCTAGGAGTATACGACTTGCTGCTCAGCTGCTTATCCAACGGCGCAGGGAGCACACTGACTGTGACCAACCGACACTGGCCGTTCAAAACAAAAACAGTAGACAAACGACTACGCGAATTTACACTATTCAGGTACTAAAACGCTATGCTACAACTCTCAAATACTATAATACGCCCGAAATTTATGAATTAAACAATGCAAGTACCAAAAACACGCAAAGAAATTAAGAATTAAACTATGTAACAAACGAGTGAGCTAGGAGTATACGACTTGCTGCTCAGCTGCTTATCCAACGGCGGCAGGGAGCACACTGACTGTGACCAACCGACATTGGCCGTTCAAAACAAAAACAGTAGACAAACGACTACGCGAATTTACACTATTCAGGTACTAAAACGCGATGCTACAGCTCTCAAATACTATAATACGCCCGAAATTTATGAATTAAACAATGCAAGTACCAAAAACACGCAAAGAAATTAAGAATTAAACTATGTAACAAACGAGTGAGCTAGGAGTATACGACTTGCTGCTCAGCTGCTTATCCAACGGCGGCAGGGAGCAATGTGTAGTATACAGTAATTCTGTTACCCCTATGACACCTTCCCACCCATGTTGAATTTGTAGAATGTAGGAGTTTATTTGCTAGTTATATTTAGAATGCCCAGACGGGAAATGTGAGTTCTCAGAATTCTGTCAGTGCTTCATGATTATTTAATTGATAATGTACTTCGAACCCTGTCAAAGTTACATAATTAAGGTTTAGCAGTCGATCTGAACCTTAGAGAGCTACAACAATGCTCTGGAAACCACTTTGCAGAATGTATCACAGGGAACTTCTATCCCATCCTGCTTCATTTACAAGTGGTTTCTTGGAACAACTAGTGTTGAACAAACTCCTCATTAGCTCTGATTATTTCATCATGGTAGCTTCATGGACCTAAATATCGGAAGATGCAAATATTTTGTCAAAATATTTTTTAATATGTATTCTCACAATTTGGAGAGTTAGCACTGTATGGTAAATAAATGCTTGACCTTGAGGCTGTTTGATCTGCTTATTTACATCTGAACAAGAACTTTGCGATCGTACATCTACACTCTTTTCACCAATATAATGCTGTATGGATAATGTGCTTTGAGGTTATTAGGGCTACTTTTCTCATGGAAAATAATGTTGACAGATATTAAAGAGGTACCTGAGTGCTCTAAACACCACCTTACAGTTTGTAGTCAAGAATACTTCTCGTAACAATATCATTCCCACCAATACCAGATCCATTTTTGGCTGGCGCAGTGAATTACCAGTTTTGGTTGAACTCCTGATGAGCTCTAATGTTTTGATTGTGGTCATTTGCTGAACCCACATTTTGGGGGATGTAATAATTAGCACTGGTGAGCATAATTTAACGCCGAAAGTTAACATGACATGATGTGCCACTTCCATGTAACATGGCACATTGCAGCTATGAGTCTTCATAGAGAGAACTGCTACAGTACAGTACTGATATCAACTGATAGAACTATTCATTGAAATAAATATAAATGACAGTTTATACAAGGCAGTAGTTAAACTAGCCTCACCAAGACTCTTAACGTTCTCCTCTACTTTACAGACAGTGGGATGTGGTTCTTATTTTTCCTTGTACATTCCTAATGAGATTGAGGGAATAAAGGGAAATGCAATATTTATAGGGCCCAATCATCACTGGGGTCCTTATGCCTCAGATGTAGGATCCAGGATTCTCAGTTGGCAAAATGTCAGACTGCTGCTGTAAAATAAGTGTTAAAATTAGTATTGCATCATTAATAGATATTGTATCATATAATAGATAAACAGAATAAGAAAATTGTTACTGCAGCACCAGCGCAGCAAGTCTATGTCTTACTCTCACTTCAGCTTTTCATTTTTATGGTTCTCATACAACAGATTCATACAATTCTGTTTCAAGTCTAACAGTGAATGCATGATATTTTCGTAAGATACCATGCACTAATACCACTTTGGGACAGAGGCAACAACGTGCTTTCTTTAAATGTTGCTGCAAATCCTACCAAAACATATGCCAACAAATGAACATCCTAAGACATGTGGAACATCATTATAATTTGGTATATTTGGGGGCCACCATTCAAAGGTAAGAGAGTTCTGATTCCATCTCATGGTATTTTATACGTAATGCACAGAAAACATAATGTATTCAAGAGGAAACAAGAAATAAAGTAGATCTGCTTGTATATAGTTGTCCTTGAATAATTGTAAAAATGAAGAAATGAAATGAAATTAATGATGTACATTGCCCATGCTGATGCGAAGAAGTAGAGAGGGATTGCTTCTTTTTTTCATCTGTACAATAACCAACTTTCATGGAAACTCTCATGATACTTGATGTGGAAATATTTATTGGTCAAGGAGGCTTGGGCGTCAGCAGATCATCTCAGAAAATTGAAGATCTGAACATTGGAACCTTCCTTTGAATATTAGAAGTATTGAGTCACCTTGATCCATTTCTTGAAAAACAAATTACTAATTTCAAAGATGGGCAAGAAGATGGAATGATTTTACAACAGAGTTATCTGTAAGTTGAGACTCAGAAATAATTTATTCCTGGTGTTGGCTATTACATCACAATTGCCACCTTGTTAGAGAGGGATATTTAAAAGTGTTATTCCATTATTGTTGATGCAAATTGTGACTCAAATTGTGATGAAGAGACAACAATCATTATAAGTCATGTTTACTTTGGTAAGGAAACTGAAATTTAGGAAATAAATGAATGGTTATTGCATTTCATAGTTTGTAATCACAGAACAGTAGTTGCTAGTCCACATGTAATTTCATCAATGTCTCAAACACTCAATAACCACCAGTGAATGCCATGGGCAAGATTATGGTAACCTAACTAGTATTTGAAGAATGTATGATGAGAAACATATAGTTTCCCATTCCAAGATTTCTGGAATGTGTTTGAAAACTTGTCCCACTGCAGACTGTTAATGAAGTTACAAGATTATGGAATAGGTTCTCACATGCCTGTGCTGAAGGTTTCTCGATAGTCAGAATTTGTAGTTGACATGATGGATGACAGCTCAATTTAAATGTAGAAAAATGTATGTAATGTAGATGAGTTGGAAATATGATCCTGTAATGTTTGTATACAGTATTAATTGTGTATTTCTTCACCTAATCATATCAGTTAAACTGCTTCAGATTTTCCACCTCCAGCTTTCCTACAAAGTTTCCTATCATGACTGTTGTTCTAGTGTCATTCGTAAGGTCTTAAACAAAATTCCAAACATTGGAAATAGATTTTCATTGTTGTTAACTACATTACTATTCTTGGAATGTATGCTCTCATAAGCTGGACAGCTTGTGTTGTAAGCAGATATATCATTTTAAGAGTTCATGATTTCCTTGTTTGTGATTCCTTTTTTTAAAGAGCTGAGAAAGTATACACCTATACACCACATGCCACTCAATGCTGTGTTCCTGAAACACTTCCAGTTACTCCACATAAATTCACAAATGATACATGTCAGGACAACTGTTAACAATCATTCATATGGGATCTAATTGTTAAGAAGTCTTACAATAAACCTACACTAATGTGTGGGGTGCACTAATATTTAGCCTACAAAATCTTTATATGTATGTTCTCAGAATTTTATCAGTGATTCATGCCCATTTATTTCATAATGGACTTTCAGGTTATCACATCTATGTGCTTGATGTTTATTAATTTGGATGAACATAAGAGATTTACCTGAGTACTCACTAAACAACCCTGCATCTCTTCCATCCATACTCCACATACTAACTTTATGCTGTGTGTTGGAGAGGTCTCTAGGTTCCTCAACTGCTTCCATTTATTCTGGATAAAATCACAAATAACACATGAGAAGAAAATTGTTGACAATTCTCCTGATAGGCTCTAAATGTTGAGATGTTTTTTGTTTAACACTTCAAAGATTAATGTGTGGGAGGATATTTTTCCTGACCAATGTTGGAATCTATGCTTTCAGAAGTTTGGTAGTAAATCTTTTTGTTTAAATGCAAATTTATTTTAAGTTGGTCAGGTTTATTTCCTTTGTTTTTTATATAGTGTGTAGTGACACAGAGGAGCTGCGTGAGTACTGAGGTGACCATGTTGCAATGTGTGGTATACAGTAATTCTGCTACCCCTATGACACCTTCCCAACCATGTTGCATTTTTAGAATGTAGGAGTTTATTTGCTACTTATATTTAAAATGCCCAGACTGCAAATGCATGTTCTCAGAATTCTGTCAGTGATTCATGATTATTTAATTGATAATGTACATCAAACCATGTCAAAGTTACATAATTACGGTTCAACAGTCAATCTGAACCTTAGAGATCTCAAGAGTGCTCTGGAAATCACTTTGCAGAATGTATTACAGGGAAATTATGTCCCATTCTGTTACATTGTTGGAACATCTAATGGTGAATAAACTTCTCATGAGCTCTCATTATTTCACCATGGTAGCTTCATGAACCTAAATATCGGACGATGCAAATAATTTGTCAAAATATTTTTGAATATATGTTCTCACAATTTGGAGTGTTAGCACTGTATGGTAAATATATGTTTGACATTGAGGTTGTTTAATCTGCATATTTACGTCTGAATAAGAACATTGGGGTCATACATCCACACTCCTTTTTTCCAGTATAATGCTCCATGGACAATGGGCCTTGAAGTTATTGGATCCAGGGTTCTCAGCTGGCAAATGTCAGACTGCTCCTGTAAAATAAATATTGTATCTTATAATAGACATTTTATCATATAATAGACTAACAGAATAGCAAATTTTTGCTCCAGCACCAGCAAGCAAGTCTATCTCTTAGTCTCACTTCAAATTTTCACTTCTATGGTTCTCCCAGGACAAATTCATACAATTCTGTTTCAAGTCTAATATTGAGTGCACATTATTTTCTTTAGATATCATGCAGTAATACCACTTTGGGACAGAGTCAACAATGTGCTTTCTTTGAATGTTACTGGAAATCCTACCAAAACGTATGCCAACAAATGAACATCCTAAGAGATGTGAAACGTCATTATAATTTGGTACATTTGGGGGCCACCATTCAAAGGTAAGACAGTTCTAGTTCCATCACATTTTATTTTATACAAGACATACAGAAAACATTTAGCATTCAACAGGAAACAAGAAATAAAGTATCTCTGTTTGTATATGGTTGTCCTGGAATAATTGTAAAACTGAGGAAATGTAATGACATGAAAGAGGTACATTTCCCATGCTGATGTGAAGAAGTAGAGAGGTAAATTGCTTCTTTTTTTCATCTGTACGATTTTCAATTTTGGTGAGAAGTCTCGAGATACTTGTTGTGGAATTGTTTATTGGTCATGGAGGCTTGGGCGTCAGCAGATCATCTCAGAAAATTGAAGATCCGAATATTGGCATCTTCCTTCAAATATTAGAACTATTGAGTCACGTTGATCCATTTCTTGAAAAACACATTACAAATTTCAAAGATGGACAAGAAGATGGAACAATTTTACAACAGGGTTATCTGTAAGTTGAGACTCAGAAATAATGCAAATCCTGATTCGAATTGTTTTGAAGAGACATCTATCGTTATGTGTCATGTTTACTTCAGTAAGGAAACTGAAATTTAAGAAATACATGAATGGTTATTGAATCTCATAGTTTGTAATCACAGAACAGTAGTTGCTAGTCCACATTTAATTTGATCAATATGTCTCAAACACTCAATAACCACCAGTGAATGCCATGGGCTCCATTATGTTAACCTAACTATTATTTGAAGAATGTATGATGAGCAACATACAGTTTCCCATTCCAAGATTTCTGGAATGTGTTTGAAACTTGTCCCACTGCAGATTGTTAATGAAGTTACAAGATTATGGAATAGGTTCTCACTTGCCTGTGCTGAAGGTTTCTCGATAGTCTGTGGTCCGCGCCCATTCCCTGTGACCTGCTGGAGCATTGCTGCTCCGTTTTCCGTCCGCTGCGGTTCTAGGTGTTCCCTCTGCGGTCCGCGCCCACCTGGAGGACCCTGCATACAGAATTCTGGAGTGTGATCCCACGGACAAGGTGGCCAAGAAGACTAGTGCTCTCTTGAAGGAAACAGGGATGCCCGATAAGATCATCAGACAACTACGGGTAAAAGCACCAGTGCCACCTAGACTGTATGGTCTGCCTAAAATACACAAGGAGGGTGTGCCCCTACGTCCTATTGTCAGTAATATTGGGGCACCTACGTACACAACAGCCAGGTACTTGAAAGGTCTCCTGGCTCCATATGTGGGGAAATGTATTCACCACATCCGCAAGTCAGAAGATTTCCTGCAACGCCTCAAGCAACTGCACATCACAGATTCGGACATCATGGTTAGTTTTGATGTGGTATCGCTGTTCACCAGGGTCCCACTGAAGGACTCACTACAACTGATTGCAGAGAAATTTGATGGTGCTCTGTTGGACCTGCTCAGTCATACACTGACATCCACGTATTACCTGTACAGAAACCAATATTACGAGCAAACTGAAGGTGTAGCTATGGGCAGCCCACTGTCCCCTGTGGCTGCCAACATGTTTATGGAGAGTTTTGTGGAGAGGGCATTGGAGATAGCCACATTCAAACCCACATGCTTCTTTAGGTATGTGGATGACACCTTCGTGATCTGGCCACATGGGATGGACAGGCTCAATGAGTTTCTAGAACATCTTAACTCATGCCACCCTAATATCAAGTTCACCATGGAACTGGAGAAGAATGGCCAGCTGTCATTTCTGGATGTACTAGTCCAGAGGAAAGCAGATGGATCAATTGCCACAGTGTGTACCGAAAACCTACACACACTGATTTATATCTGCAGGCCAGCAGTTGTCACCACCCTACACAGAAGAATGGGGTTCTGAAGACTTTGGTCCACAGAGCACGTGCCCAATCAGACCAAGAGAATCTACCCATAGAGATAGAACGTCTCAAACCAGTTTTCTCCAAGAATGGATACATGGACAGACAAATTGAGAGGGCACTCCGACCAGCCACTATACCACAGGTTCCTGATGAAGACCAAGATGAAGCAAGGAAGGTGGCATATCTGCCCTATGCTGGCTCTATTTCTGCCAGAATCAGTAGGATCCTGCGTAAACACAATATCAAGTGTGTTTTCTGTCCATCCAACAAGATCGGGGGACTGCTGGGGAGTGTCAAAGACGACCTGGGGTTACGAAAACCAGGGATTTACAATATACCTTGTCAATGTGGCATGTCCTACATTGGCCAGACGACAAGAACTGTGGAGATCAGGTGCAAAGAACATCAGAGGCACACTAGATTAAGACAGGTGACTAAGTCAGCCATTGCTGAACACTGTCTAGAACTAGATCATGCCATGAAGTATGAAGATACCAAGATTCTAGCACAAACACCCAGATTTTGGGACAGTGTTATAAGAGAATCGATTGAGATTAATATGGCTGACGATCTTATGAATCGTGACACAGGGTACCAGCTAAGCAGAGCCTGGGATCCGGCTCTGGAATTGTTAAAGGAGCAACGGGGCCAGCTGCAACACTACAGAAACAGAAGAACCAGAGACATGGAGATGGTAAACGAGCCCCTGACGGACTGCCAGGAGCACCAGACCGAAGATGGAACACCCAGAAGTGGGACTGGTGAGCGGGCGCGGACCGCAGGGGGAACGCCTGGTACCCCAGACCGTAGATGAAACCACCAGGAGCGGGTTTGGTGGGCGCGGACCGCAGAGGGAACACCTAGAACCGCAGCGGATGGAAAACGGAACAGCAACGCTCCAGCAGGTCACAGGGAATGGGCGCGGACCACATAGGAAGCGCCTGCGGCCGTTGGTGGAGGGGGAAGGCCATAGGCATAAATACTGGACCAGGTCCACTCGAGGAGCAGTCTCAGGTCGCACCTGATGAAGGTCTCGAGCTACGTGACCGAAATATCGTGCAAGTACGATGCTGATATCCGGCAGAACACCCGACAACCCAAGATGTCATTAGATCGCCGGGAAAGCCTGAAGAGTTACATGATCCTGTAATGTTTGAATACAGTATTCGTTGTGTATCTGTTCACTTAGTCATATTAGTTGAACTCCTTCAGAATTTCCACCTCCATCTTTCATACAGTGTTTCCTGTCATTACTGTAGCTCTAGTGTCATTCATAAGGTCGTAAACAAAATTCCAGAAATGAGAAGTAGATTTTCATTGATATCAATTACATTACTGTTCTTGGAATGTATGCTGTCATAAGCTGGACAGTTAGTCTTTTAAACAGATACTTCATTTTAAGAGCTCTTGATTTCCTTGTTTATGGTTACTTCTTTTAAAGAACTCAGAAAATATACATCTATAATCCATGTGCCATTGAGTGATGTGTTCCTGAGACACTTTCATGTATTCCATATAAGTTCTCAAATGATACAAGTCAGGACAACTGTTAACAATCATTCTTATGGGCTCTAATTGTTAAGAAGTCTTAGCCTAAACCACTTTCAAGAGAAGCTTGTAGGAGGAAAGAGTTTATAATCTGTTCAGTCTCGGAATGTATATTCTCAGAATTTTGTCTGTAAATATTTTTATTGAATTGATAATATACTTTCAGTTTGAAATGCATGTGCTCATAACTTAAAAAACTAATCCTGTGCAACAAATACTTACATGGCATTGAGACTATCTGATATTCCTTGGTTACAGTTATTTCCATTGCTGATTTTGGCAAATATACTGAGTGAATCAGGAATAAAGGACATGCTTTGAGGATTGATAGTTTTAGTGATGCTGAATAAAAAGCTTATACCCTGCTACGAACAGTTTCTGAGATAAAACACGTTTAATATTCATTGTTATTAGTTATTTGTACTACAAATTTTGTCACTGTTTACAATGTACCACAGTAGTGTAGAGCAAGTTGAGACAAACAGTTTGATCTGGTACACTTGCTGTCTATCATCTCAAGAAACTACCTCAAATTGGCCTACAAAAACTAAGTATTATGTAGCTCATGTGCATTGAATGAGATTTTCAACATTCTCACACTCCCTTCCCACAAACCATTACATCTAAAGCAAAAAATGAATAGTACCTTCTTTGTAGAAAATTTAATGAATTTTATTTTGTACTGTGACAAAGGGTGCAGTTCTTGAACTAGTCAAGAAAAATTTGCAAAAGTGATATTAAATGTATTGTGTCTTGGAAACGATTGGGAATAGGTCATATGTCCATATGAAGTATTTTCTTCAGAATCAATAATACTATCACCCATCAAAGCATGTACCTTTCCTCCTGACTCACCCTGTATATTTCCATTATACATGATATCTTAATGCTGTGTGGTAGAAAGTTCTTCTGATTCAATTCCAATATAGTATTTTTTTTTTTAGCTGCAACTGCAAAACTTTAATATTGTGGCAACTCTTGATGGGACTGTGTATGAGCTCTAATTTGTCAGATGTTTTTATCTTTATAACTTTTAAGAACGTGTTATAGGAGGAAGTATCAGTTTGTTTGAGCAGCATCATAAAATCTGTTCTAAGAGTTTTCACAGGATGTAATTTTCAGCAAATTGATAATAGTTTACATGGTTCCCATATTTATGTGTTCATTGGTAATGGTGTTTCTAAACATGAAGGATGAACATGCATAGTACAGCAAGCATGGGACAGTTTGTAGCAGAGGGTACTTCAGGTACCACTGTTACATCCTTTCATTCCTATTCCATTTGCAAATGATATGTGAGAAGAAACACTGTCAAAGAAACTTCTTATGCAACCTGACTTTTGCCTTATGTAAATTTCCTTCCTTGGAGGGTATACTATAAGAATTAGGGCAGTTAGTCAAGCACGGTAAATTGATACTTGACTTTGAGTCCAAATGATCTCCCCATTCATGACTACTTCAGTTAAAGAACACTGAAGAAATACATCTATACTCTACATGCCTGCATAATTCTGCATGGTGGAGGGTACTTCTTATTCAATTCCCATTTCATATTTTTCTAGATGCATTCAAAAATGATACATATGAATAGATGTGCTGGCCATATTTCTTATAACATTCACATGTTAGATGGAATAAGGATTATAAACATTATAGATTAACATGAGTAAGATTAGAGAATAAAATTAGTACTCAGCAAATCACCCTACAGTGTGTGGTGGATTGCACTTTGATAAGCGATGGTGTCCTCCCATTCCTGCTGACAATGCAAAGAATGTCTGTGAAGAAATACTGTTGATTGAACTCCTTATCAGCTCTAATTTTTCATGGTAGTATTGTGGACTCATGTATTTTTGGATGTCATAATTTGACAAATTATACATGCAACATACTCTCTCATGCTTTTGACAGTTGGACATGTATGGTAAATAGTTATTTGTCCTTAAGGCAATCTGATCTTTTTTGTGGTTACTTCTTTTATAGACTTTTGAAAACTTGTATCTATATGTCACATGCCAGCTTAATGCTGTGTACTGGATAGAACATCTTGTTCCAAAACAGTCTATATATATTCAGTGAAAGGCAGCTGTTGACAGTCCTCCATATGGTCTCTGATTTGTCTGATGCTACTTCCTGTATCCTATACAAAAATAATGTGTAGGTTTGAGTAATATACAGTCTGCAAAATCTTGGAATCTATGTTCTCAGAATCTAGTCAGTGATTCATGACCATTTATTTGACAATGGACCTGGAGGTTGTCACATCTATGTGCGTGATGTATAATAATCCTGATGAAGGTAAGAGATCTACATTGGTACACAGGAAACCACCCTATCCTGTACTCAACACACCAACTATATGCTGTGAGATGGAGAGGGCTCTTGGTTCTTCAATCAGTTCCATTTATTCCAGATAAAACTACAAATAACAATGAAAAGATAATTCTGGAGCCTTTTTTCTGATGGGTTCTAAGTGTTCAGGAATTCTTATGTTTACAACTCAAAAGAGCACTGTGATACTTTTCCTGACCAATGTTCGAGTGTATGGATTCACAATTCTGTCTGTAAATTATTTTCATTAAATTGAAAATATGCTTTAAGGCTGTCAGATTTATTTCAAATGTGGTTAATAATTCATGATTATTTAGTTGATAATGGTCTTTGAGGCTGTCAAAGCTAGGTGCTTAATGATTAAGAATGTCAATTAACCTTATAAATCTACAAGAGTGCTCTGCTAACTAATTTACAAATTGTATTACAGGGATGTTTTAGCTATTGTGAATATTTTATTGGAAGAAATACAGTATCTAAACATATGAGCACTGATTATTTTATCATGGTAGCTTCATGGACCTAAATATTGGAGGATGCAATAATTAATCCAAATATTTTTGTAATATACATTCTAATTATCTGGACAGTTGGAACTGTATGGAAAATATATACTTCATTTTGAGACAGTTTTACCTGCTTCACTTCTGGTAGAGAACATTGAAATCATACATGTACACTTCACATGCAAGTACAATGCTGCAGTGATAACAGACTTTGAGGTTATTACAGTTACTTGCTTCATGATTAGTAATGTTGATCAACATGAAAGAGCTACGTTGGTGCACTGCATGCCACCTTACTGTTTGTAGTGAGGGACTTCTGGTACCAATACCATTTCCACAAACCCCTGTTCCACTTGTGCATGGTGCATGGGAAAAACCAGTATTGGTTAAACCCCTCATGAGCTCTAGTTATTTAATCGTGGTTATTTGGTGGACTCCCATGTTGCAGGGTGTAATAATTTGCAGAGCTATTCTTCAAATTTTAGCTCTCATAATCTGAACAGTTAGTCACATATGGTAAATCTACTGGTGCACATAGCGTAATGCCAAAAAGTTAACATCACATGATGTTCCAGTTCCGTGGAACTAGGGACATTGTAACTATGGCCCTACATGGAGAGAACAGCTATGTTATAGTTCTGACATTAACTATCAGAAATATGCAATGACATGAAGAATCATGAAATTTTTATACTTGGTGGTGGCGCGAACACTACTTCCGTCTGGCAGTAGAAAAGTCACGTGACGTCGGTGCCGGGTGCGAGGAGGTGGTGAGGGGGCTGGAGTCATGACTGTGTGTGACAGTTGGTTGATCTGCTTACAAGCCTCCATGAGCTTGACATGCATGGCGGCAATGTGTAATCAGAGGGCTTCATTGCTGTCCCAAAGCTCATCGTTGTGTGATTTAAGAGAGAGCACTTCTATGGCAGCTTCATCTAGCTTGCACAATAGAGTCGTGCTGTCGGATGAGAGGGAAGAAATATCAGAACTGGTGGTATGGTCTACCGAGCTAAAGATTATAAAAATGGTTCAAATGGCTCTGAGCACTATGGGACTTAACATCTGGGGTCATCAGTCCCCTAGAACTTAGAACTACTTAAACCTAACTAACCTAAGGACATCACACACAGCCATGCCCGAGGCAGGATTCGAACCTGCGACCGTAGCGGTCACGTGGTTCCAGACTGAAGAGCCTAGAACTGCTCGGCCACACTGGCCGGCTAAAGATTATAATACCTCATTGTAGATTAGGTGCAAGAACATGGGCTAAGAGAAACTCTACCTTGAGCACGGGCTCATCTCCATCAGCGATAATGAATGTCCACTGTAAGGGAGTGTTGATGTTCTGCAGTTTAAGGTTTAAATTAGTTATGCCATGAAATTGGATCAAGGAATTATTGGCGTGGGAAAGGTTGATGCTCGAATTTGATACCTGTGGACAAAGTTATGACACTGACCTCAGCCCCTGTGTTGACTAGAAAGAAAAGGCAACACACTGCATTTTTCACGTACAAGCATCCTGGAGTGTGTGGTGAAGAAGTATTAAGAGACAAGCGTCTATTAGACGTAACCTGGCCCTGGCCCATAGCGCCATAGTGGGCATGCGGATTTAGTTTGGGAATGTGCATGGGGATTGACATTTCTTAGCCGCATATCAAAGTGGGAATGGAAATAACATCAAGCAAAACAGCATGTAGCATCGTCCATCAAACTGCCTGATGCCTAAGCGGCAGTGGAGGGGGTCATGTTTGTAGATTCCTCCAATGGCAGCGCCTCAATAGAGCTGGTAGGAGAGGAGTTACACCAGTGGCTGCCAGGTGGTGTTGGGTCCGTGAACATGCATGGAGTCAGTATAACACACTCTGTATTGAAAGATGGAAACTGCAACACAGGTGTGCCAACCCCTGAGGAGTGAGGGCCTCACAGGTCGGAGGGGGGATGGGATACACGGGTGGCAAGATGTTGTAAACCTAGTCTGCGATCTTCAGTCTTGCATCCGGTGGTCCATAATGTAGTATCCAGCTTATGATGTGTGCCAGTCATCATGTGGAAATGATGCCAGAGATCTGAAGGGGAACTGGAACCCAGTGACTCGTGGCTCATAATGAGGCAGACAGCTTCCTCTGTAGATCTGGATAGAAGCTCAAAGATGGTGCATCAGGCAAACAAATAATTGTCTGTAGTGCAAGGTGAAGATGCAATATTGCAGATCATGTCCAGTTCATCATGGAGGTGACACAGTAAGAAATGGAATTTATAGGTGTTGACAATGACACCGTGTCGTTGCAGGATGTGGTCGACCAAAGAAAACAAGGTACGTGGGTAGCCCTTCTGAAGGGGCAGTAGTTTACGCCAACAGATGGGGAGGTCTTGGCGAAACAGTTTGTCAGAAACTGTCGCTCCCTGTCCATGGCTCTGCAGCGTAACTGGTTTTGTGAGCAGTGGAGGTGTACCAGTTCATGACACTTTCAGCAGCATGTGGCATGGTAGGTATTGCTGGCTTGATCATGGTCGAGAAATGTACAAGTCAGGTGTTCAGCAGAGTAACGTCAGCAGGCATAGAATGGACAGGCATGGAAGAGTCGACTGTAGTTGACCGAATGGCAGAAAACGAGAGTAGAGTTTCTAGGCCCCTCATTTACAGGTACATTAAAATTGTTAAAATCACCTAACATTTGTGGTACACAAGCGGCAGGAATAATGTGTGCCATCTGAAACACTTGTAAAGTGGATGCTGGTAGTGTGGGTGGGGTAGGGGTTCTGATGCAAAATCTGGAGTTCCATGATAAACATGAAATTTCCTGTCCTGAGCATACAGCTCGATTTGCACTTCCACTGACACAGGTGGAAAGTTCACACTGGCACTTGGGAAATTTGTAAACACAGTCACTGGTGTACGAGCACATTGTGTCAGTGTGTTCAGAAACTGCATTGAACTATTGTGAACACATGGCGAATAATTGGAAGATGATGCTGCAGCATTTGCTGGAAAACCTAATTGGCTTGTGTGCGGTGCAGCGGACGGCAAATGATCCATTGTGCACTGAGCAACGGAACGAGAATTCATTGTAGCACTTGCAAATAAATTCTGGGTCACCAGTATGGGTTTTGTGTTGTAGGATTGATGGATAAAACTATTTCATATGTCTGAAGCTCATATATATAGATATACACATCTTGTTGATTCTCTGTTCACATGTGTTTACTTTTTCACTGAGGAAGGCAGACTGCCCACAGAGACCTTGAGAAACAAATATGATATACATGACTTGGTCAACAGTCACCACACAACTATTGGCTGACCTTGATCCAGTTCTACCCAAAACACATTACCTAGTTATCTGTCAGTTGAGACTCAGTATCAATTTACTTCTAGTGTGTCCCGTTATGTCAGGAGTGCCATCTTGGAAGAGAGAGAAAATGAGAAGTTTATTCTATGATTACTGATGCAGCTATTGAATCAAATCATGTTGAAGAGATAACAATCATCCTGTGTGATGTTTCCTTTGGTGATGAAATTGATGTATATGAATTAAGGAATGGCTTTAGTATTTCATAAATTGTTATCAGAGAATAGTTCATATTCCACATGCCATTTGATCAATACATTTCAAACACTCAATAACAATCAGTAAATTCCATGGGCAAGATTATGATAACCTAACTAATATGTGAAGCATGGATGATGGGCAAAAGGCAGTTTAGCTTTCGTACATTTCTGGAAAGTGTTTGGAAAGGCGTCACACTGCAGACTGCCAATGAAGGTTTGAGCATACCGAATAGGTAATGACATATCTGAGTGTGTTGAAGATTTTTTAAATAATACAACTTACACAAAATCTGTTTTTGGCATGATGGATGACAGGTTGTTCCAGAGGTAGAAAAATGTAGGTTAATGCAGATGAGTAGATAAAATTATCCTGTAAATGTTGAATACAGAGTTTACTGTGTACTTCTTCTCCCACTCATGTCAGTTACACCCGTTAAGACTTTCCACCTACATCTTTGTGTACAGTTATTCCTGTCATGACTGCAGCTCTAGCGTCATTCATAAGGTCTTAAACAAAGCTCCAGCTATCAGAAGTAGTTTTTCATTGTTGTTAACTACATTGATTTGTAAATCATATATTTCAGGTAGTTACGTGATGTGAAAATGAGATAGCTTTGTGACATTCCTTTTTAAAAATTGCAATTATTGATGTGGCTTATATACCTAATATGCTGTTTCTTAAATATTGAGCGTGTGAAGAAACACACCTCACTCATCAAAGTGAGATACATATTTGAATTCAGTATGCATTAAATACAGATCATTAAAGAACCGTGCTCTCATAAATAAAAGTTATTAACTGGAGATCACTGTAATGAGCTTTGATGTTATTATATACACTTGCTTCAAGTTTAACAATGTTGATGAACAGTTAAGACTTACTTGGGAGTTCCAAACACCACCTTAGAGTGTGTACTAGGAGGAATGAAGGGTACTTTTGGTACAAATATTGAATCCTCCCATCAATGTTACATTGTGGATAGAGCTTGAAGAGGACCACTAATGACTGATCCCCTTATAATGTCTTATTTCTCTCTTACAGTAATTTTATGGGTATATTTATTGGATGATGTAATAACACTGTTCAGCATAGGTTCTATTTCTGATATTAAAGTATGTGCTTCTAGACCATTTTACCGTGGGAAATTCAAATATGTAAACAAAATAGCGTTGTCAGGGATACTTTTTATGTAATATGTATATATATGTATATTCACACAATTCATGGCAAACACAGAGACGTTATAGAGAAATACGGGTATGTTGCCGCATCCAGTAGTGATAGAACATGATAATTTCTTGTGCAACAGCAGGTGGGAAGAATCAGACATTAGGTTATCCCCTGCCACACCTATGTCATTAAGACCACCTGAAACATCTCATTAACTCGAACAGCGACAGCCGGTCGCTGCCTAGGCAGTAAAGCTTCACGCCTCCTAGGGGCAGGCGCATCGAGTTTACAACAGTGGTGTTAGCCACAATTTGTGTCAGTCTTAACGAGTGGGTGTTTTGGCTGACAAGTAACTCTCTGTCATATTTCCGAGCACGGTTGAATTTTTTGTTCCTGTGTGTAAACTGATCGAGCCTGGTGCTGAAGGTAAAACGACTGCTTGTTTTTACACATCAGCGTTCCTCTAGTTACCTACTACTAATTTAATACAGGTGTATTACCAAAGTGGTATTTTTAAATTTGCAGAAATGCCACGTCGTCGTGGATGTCGATATAAGCCGGACAACTTCTGCTACATCTGTGGAAAGTTCACTTTTGCCAGAAATAGAAAGAAAATTTCTTCAGTCATAAAGAAAGCATACAAACATTACTTTGGAGTAGAGGTAGGAGACCAAGATAAAGAATGGGCACCACATTTCAGCTGTGCTACATGTTACTGCAAACTAATTCAGTGGTGGAAGGGTAAAGAGAATGTGGCATTGTTTGCTGTTCCCATGGTGTGGAGGGAGGCTAAGGACCATGTTACTGATTGTTATTTCTGTCTAACAAAATTTCAGAGTTTTACAAACAAAACGTCGAAGAGGCACATTGTTTACCCAGATCTGCCTTCAGCGAGAATGCCATTGCAGCATTCCGACAACGTTCCAGTACCTTCAAGAGCTCGAGGTCAAATTTCAAGTGAGACTGAAATAAGTAGTACTGAAGAAATCACAGATGATGATTCTTTATATCACTGCACAAGTGAGTCATCACCTCATTCGTTAACACAGGCAGATTTAAATGATTTAGTATGTAATCTAGGACTAAGTAAACAAAAGGCGCAGCTGCTTGGTTCAAGATTACAAGAGTATAATCTACTGAACCAAAGTACTAAAATCAGTGAGTTCGGGCACAGAGAACATGCCTTTATTTCTTATTTTTCAACTGACGAAGCACTGACATTTTGCAATGACGTTGCTGGTCTGATGAAAGTGCTGAACTTCACTTATATTTCACAGGAGTGGAGACTATTCATAGATGCGTCAAAAACAAGTCTGAAGGGTGTTTTGCTCCATAACGGAAATAAAATACCCTCTGTTCCAGTAGCTTACACTAGTTTGACAAAAGAAAATTACGAATTTGTACTAAGGATGCTAAATTCATTAAAATACACTCCTGGAAATGGAAAAAAAGGACACTTTGACACCGGTGCGTCAGACCCACCATACTTGCTCCGGACACTGCGAGAGGGCTGTACAAGCAATGATCACACGCACGGCACAGCAGACACACCAGGAACCGCGGTGTTGGCCGTCGAATGGCGCCAGCTGCGCAGCATTTGTGCACCGCCGCCGTCAGTGTCAGCCAGTTTGCCGTGGCATACAGAGCCCCATCGCAGTCTTTAACACTGGTAGCATGCCGCGACAGCGTGGACGTGAACCGTATGTGCAGTTGACGGACTTTGAGCGAGGGCGTATAGTAGGCATGCGGGAGGCCGGGTGGACGTACCGCCGAATTGCTCAACACGTGGGGCGTGAGGTCTCCACAGTACATGGATGTTGTCGCCAGTGGTCGGCGGAAGGTGCACGTGCCCGTCGACCTGGGACCGGACCGCAGCGCCGCACGGATGCACGCCAAGACCGTAGGATCCTACGCAGTGCCGTAGGGGATCGCACCGCCACTTCCCAGCAAACTAGGGACACTGTTGCTCCTGGGGTATCGGCGAGGACCATTCGCAACCGTCTCCATGAAGCTGGGCTACGGTCCCGCACACCGTTAGGCCGTCTTCCGCTCACGCCCCAACATCGTGCAGCCCGCCTCCAGTGGTGTCGCGACAGGCGTGAATGGAGGGACGAATGGAGATGTGTCGTCTTCAGCGATGAGAGTCGCTTCTGCCTTGGTGCCAATGATGGTCGTATGCGTGTTTGGCGCCGTGCAGGTGAGCGCCACAATCAGGACTGCATACGACCGAGGCACACAGGGCCAACACCCGGCATCATGGTGTGGGGAGCGATCACCTACACTGGCCGTACACCACTGGTGATCGTCGAGGGGACACTGAATAGTGCACGGTACATCCAAACCGTCATCGAACCCATCGTTCTACCATTCCTAGACCGGCAAGGGAACTTGCTGTTCCAACAGGACAATGCACGTCCGCATGTATCCCGTGCCACCCAACGTGCTCTAGAAGGTGTAAGTCAACTACCCTGGCCAGCAAGATCTCCGGATCTGTCCGCCATTGAGCATGTTTGGGACTGGATGAAGCGTCGTCTCACGCGGTCTGCACGTCCAGCACGAACGCTGGTCCAACTGAGGCGCCAGGTGGAAATGGCATGGCAAGCCGTTCCACAGGACTACATCCAGCATCTCTACGATCGTCTCCATGGGAGAATGGCAGCCTGCATTGCTGCGAAAGGTGGATATACACTGTACTAGTGCCGACATTGTGCATGCTCTGTTGCCTGTGTCTATGTGCCTGTGGTTCTGTCAGTGTGATCATGTGATGTATCTGACCCCAGGAATGTGTCAATAAAGTTTCCCCTTCCTGGGACAATGAATTCACGGTGTTCTTATTTCAATTTCCAGGAGTGTACAATGAACACAAATGGAAAATATGTGCAGATTTCAAGGTAATTGCTATGGTACTGGGAATGCAACAAGGCTACACAAAGTATGCCTGTTTTCTTTGCGAGTGGGATAGTCGAGACCGAAATTCACACTACGTGAAAAAGAAATGGCCTAGGCGAAGATGGAAAGTTGGCAAAAAGAACGTGCAACGTGAAAGTCTGGTAGCTCCTGAATATATGCTACTTCCACCGCTTCACATCAAACTTGGCCTGATGAAACAATTCGTGAAGGCCATGGATCCAACAGGCTGTGGGTTTGCATATCTAGCTACCAAATTCCCCCGACTTTCAGATGCAAAAATAAAGGAAGGTGTATTTGTGGGCCCACAAATCAGGGAGCTGCAGAAAGATGCAAATTTTGAAGCATGTTTAACTGATAAAGAAAAAACCGCATCGGACTGTTTCAAGATGGTGTCGGAAAACTTCCTCAGAAGAAGAAGAGCTACTAACGACAAAGCAATGGTGAAGGATATGATCAAAGCATATCAGGATTTGGGGTGCAATATGTCTTTGAAAGTACACATGATGGACTCTCATCTGGGCTACTTCACAGAGAGTTGTAGTGACGTATCGGATGAACATGGGGAAAGATTCCATAAAGACATTTCTTCCTTAGAAAGGCACTATGAAGGGAAGTGGGTACCTTCTATGTTAGCAGATTATTGCTGGAATATCATTCGAGAGAAGACAGATTCACAATATAAGAGAAAAAAAGTGATGTGCAATACAAGGCAGTGGTTCATTGTTTGTCAATTTTCTGTAATTTCTCATGTCAAATAAAAGCTTCAAAGCGTATACACAAAGGTTACTGTGTTATATGTTAGATCCCACCCTCCATTAATGTGATGAACTTATAACATCATAAAGATGTGCATTTGTTTGTCGAATTTTACCTCACGTTTGCTGCACTATATCAGAAACTGAAAAGAGAAATAAAATTGTGATTACTCATAAACTATCCCTGACAGAAAAAAACCAAAAACAGTTTTCAAATCAGCACTCAAAATACAACTAGGATCACAATATTTTTTATCAGAAATAGAAAAAAAGTTTTTTTTGCAGAACAGTGTAATATGCCAAGTTACTTTAAGAAGATATGCTGTCCTAATATAGAGAGTGGATTTGAGACCACTGGATTTCCTTATTTGTCAGTCACTGCTGTTGAAAACAATTTAATGTACACCTATGCTCCACAAGCCACATTCATACTGTATGATGCAGAGTATTTCTGGTTATACAATTATTTCCTTTTATTCCAGATCCAAACATGAATGGTGTTTAGGAAGTCAGTAGTAAGTAATATTGATTAAAACTTGTTACTTGTCAAATGTTCTAGCATTATCACTTTGAGGAGCACTGTATGATGAAGTAATAAACTGCTAGAACTATATCTGAATATGTGTTCCCAGAATATCATTAGTAAATCATGTCATTTAATTGATAATGGGATTTGAGTTTGTAAAATCTACTTGCTTCCTGTTTAATTATGTTTATGAACATTAAAAAATAAAAATGGTGATTTAGTTAAACTAATTATACCCAAGAGTTTTTCATTATGGTAATTTCATTGACTCATATATCCTTGGACGTAGTAGTTTCCCCTCCTGTTCTCAGAGTATGTACTGTCATAGCCTGGAAGATAGTCATATATGATTATGAGATACTTGACTCTGATACTTTATTACCCCTCTGTGTATGGTTGTTTCTGTGAAGCAAAAGTTGAAAGATGTCTATACTCCACATGCAACGCTAATGGTGTGTGGTGGATAGTATTTCTTATTTCACAACCACTTCCTTTCTTTCTACAACAAATCATGAATGAAAGATGGTCAGACTATTGCTGGCAATCCTCATTATGACCTCTAATTTGTTACATATTCCTGTCATTTCTTTTACTCCATGCTGTGTTGCAAGAAGAGAGAGATGTTGTGATGTATCTCATGATTTATGCTCACAATTTTGACAGTAAATCATGATCAGTATTCTGATAATGGAGTTTGAAGCTGTCTCAAGTAGTATCTATGTGATTGTTAAGTTTGATGATTATTTAAGAGATGCAAGAGTACAGAGCAAAACACCTTACATTCTATTGTCGAGTGTATATATCATTTGAGCCCATCACTGTTACAGCTGTGTTTCCTTGGTTTATTTGAGGGAGGGAACCAAACAGCACAATCATGCAGCAACAACTGATGTGTTGCAAGAACCACTGTGAATTAAACAGTGTACACTCTCTGGTTTTTCCATCATGGTACGGGGACCTACATATTGCAGTATATAAGTACTTTTCCAACTATTCATGGAATGTATACTCTCAGAAGCTGGCAGTTATCTTTTAAATAGGTGCTGATTTAAGAGAATATCATCTACTTTGTTATGATTACATCTTTAAAAAAAAGATATAAGATATACATTTCTACTCCACATGCCAGTTGAATACTGTGTTCCTGAAACAATTCCATTTATTCCATATATATTCATAAATAATACATTTGAGGACAACTGTCCATGATACTCGTTATTAGGTCTAATTATTATGAAGATTTTGTCTGTACCACTCTAAGAGCACTTTGAAGGAAGAACGAAGAATCAGCCTGTCCAATCTCAAAATGGATATGAGATGTTTTTGTCTTTTTCACCTTTAAGATCAAGCTGTAGGAAGAAGTACCTGTTTGTCTGAGCAGTGTTATAAAACATGTTCTAGAAATTTTCATGGGAAGTAAGTTTCAGTAAATTGATAAGTATTTACATAGTTACCATATTTACTTGTCCAATGGTAATAATGTTTCTAAGCATGACAGATGAACATGACTAGTGAGGCAAATACGTGACAGTATGTAGTTTAGGGTACTCCAGCTACCATTATTATATCCTCCTATTTCAAATTACATTTTAAAATGGTATATGTGAAGAAACACTGTCAACGAAACTCCTTATGCAACCCGATTTTTTAATTATGTTAATTTTGAGGACCATTGCATTGGATGAAGTAGTAGTTTGTCCATACTTCCTTTGAATGTGTGCTCTATGAATCAGAGCAGTTAGTCATGTACAGTAAATTGATACTGGACTTAGAATCCATCTGATTTCTCCTTTTATGATTCCTTAAGTTAAAGAACACTAAAAATAAACATCTATACTCAGTATGACTGCATAATTGTGTGTGGTGTAGAGTCCTTCTGATTCACACCACATTTCATATTTTCTAGATGCAGTCAAAAATAGTGCATATAATGATATATGTTGATGATTCTTCTGATGAAATGTACTTGTTAGGTGGAATAGGTATTATAATTATTAAAGATTAACATGAGTAACATTAAACAGTAACATGAGTACTCAGCAAATCACCCTACAGTGTGTCGTGGATTGCACTTTAGTATACATTAATTTCCTCCCATTCCTGCTGACACTCAAAGAATATCTGTGAAGAAACTCTGTTGATAAAACTCCTTATGACCTCTCAATTTTCCTTTATGGTATTATTGTGGACTCATGTTTTGTTGTATGTCATAATTTGAGCAGTTATACTTGAAACATACTCTCTCATGTTTTTGACGGTTGGTCACATATGATAAAAAATTATTTGTCTTTGAGATTATCTGATCTTGTTTGTGGTTACCTCTTTTAAAGACAGTTAGAAAAATAAGTCTATACATCACACACCAGCTCAATGCTGTGTACTGGATAGAACTTCTATATCCAAAACAAGCTAAATTTATTCAGTGAAAGGCAGTTGTTGACCATCCTCCATATGGTCTCTAATTTGTCTAATGTTATTGCCTGTATCCTCTAAAAGGGTACTTTGTAGGTGGAAGTAATGTATTGCCTGCAAAATCTTAGAATGTATGCTCTCACAATACAGTCAGTGATTCATGTTCACCTATTTGATAATGGACTGCAAGGTTCTCACATGCCTGATTTTTAATAATTTTGATGAACATAGGAGAGATTTATATCCTATGTGGTTAATAATTCATGATTATTTAATTGATAATGGATTTTGAGACTTTCCAAGCTATGTACTTAATGATAAATAATGTCAATTAACCTTAGAGATTCACAAGAGTGCTCTGAAAACCTATTTGCAGAATGTATTACCCAGAAAGTGATACAATTGTGAATGATTTCTTGGAAGAACTACTTTGAATAAACACCTCATGAGCTCTTAATTTTTCATCATGGTAGCTTCATGGAGCTACATACTGGAGGATGCAATAATTCACCCACATATTTTTGGAATGTATACTCTCATAATCTGTGCAGTTTGTACTGTAAAGAAAATATATGCTCGGCTTTGAGGGATGGAAGCAAACAGCAATATCATGCAGCTGCAACAGATGTGTGGGAAGAACCACTGCAGTAAACTGTGTATGCATCCTAATTTTTCCATCAGGATATGGGGACCAACACATTGCAGGATACATGTTCTTGTCCAACTATTCTTGGAATGTATGCTCTCATAAGCTGGACAGTTAGTCTTGTATGCAGGTACTTGATTTAAATAGTTTGAGATCTGCTTGTTTATGATTTCCTTGTATTTGGTTATTTACATTAAAGAACACCTGAAGTATAATTTCCACTACACATGATAGCTTAATGCTAATGGTAGGGAGTGCTTCTGATTCAATTCCAATTTAGTTTTGTTTGAAATATAATAGCAAATCTTAAATACTGTGACAACTCTCAATGGGTCTATGTATGTGTCCTTATTTGTCAGACTTTTTAAGAACAAGCTGTAGGAGGAAGTACCAGTTAGCCTGAGCAGTGTTATAAAACATGTTCTAGGAATTTTGACAGGAAATAAATTTCTGTAAATTAATAATGGTTTTTAGTGTTGTCTGATTTGCTTGTTCAATAGCACGAGTAATGAAGCTACCATGTGACAGGGTGTAGTAGGGGGTACTTCAGTTATCACTATCAAATCGTTCGATCCCAATTGCATTTTTGCTTGCTGAATTCCTGGTTCTGAAATGAATTTCATTTATTCAATGAACAGCAACTGTTGACAATCCCCCATATGGCCTCTGATTTGTAAAATGTTATTGCCTGTATCATCTCGAAGAATAATGTCTAGGTGGACATAATATTTAGCCAGCAAAATATTGGAATATATGATCTCAGAATTATGTCATTGATTCATGTCTATGTATTTGATAGTGGACACTGAGGATGCTCTTGAAAATTTTGCATCCTCTGGTGGTGTGTCTGTATGATGCCACAAAATTGAGAACATTAAGAGATAGAGAGCAAGCTCATCTCAGTGCCGCATTGCTAGAAAGTTCAAAAGGGCTGTCTATCATGTAGGTGAGAGGGGTATGCCGGGTGTGGTTGGTGTAGATGCTGTTGATGCTGCGGTTTTCAGTGTGACATACAAGTGGCATTTCTGAATACTGTAAATCATGCACTTTTTTCTAGTATGGAAACACAGGTACACTGGTGACAAGCTGCTAATGTGGTGCAAAACAGACCAAGGTACCATCAGGATGTCAAATGAATAATCCTGAAATGAGCGGGAATATATGAATAACTACTGTTTGCTTTTACTTAATTTTTGGACAATCTTGTACCCTCTATGTTAAAGATATATAATTATGTTATGGTAGTCAGGAGTTAAATAAGAAATCTGAACCATAAATGTTAAAATTTTATTGAAATGGTGTGAAAATGTTTAAGTTTTTTTGAAATTTCTGATTTTCAGGCTTCTTAACTGCCTCATCAGAATCAGTAATTTAAAGAATACTAAACGTTTAAGTAAACACAATCTTCCCTGTTGCCTCCTTCAGTGTGTGCAAGTACTGACTGCCTTATCCTGGCAGATGTGTATATAAAGCGAAGATGGCATCTATCGCTTCCTGATAGTAAGAAGGAATCAGAAGGAAATCCACTTTGGCTCACAGTTTTTGAAACCTTAAAATTTATTGACACAGTTGATAGAAACACAGTGTGTGTGCACCTGCTGTCAGTGATTTGCAGCCACTCAGGTATTTGGTGTAATGAATGGAACTTATTACACTGTCACAAATTATTAATATCATTATCAGTAATGCCTTAGAACTGGGAACTTTTAACAGATGTTAACTTATAGATACATTAACATATTAATAATACTTAAGTTGATATAGGCAGTTATGGACTAAGTTTTGGCTATGCAATTTGAATTCTTGAGTTAAAATGCGTGATCATGTCATTTGTAAGGCCTACCAATCTGCTAGATACGAAGCGATTCTTGTGCGTGTATAACAGAGTATCAGTAACAAACTCTTTCCGATTCAAAATCTGACTTGTTCCTATTTATGATGAGAGAAAGCATTAGAATTCCATTTATAATGTTTCTTTGATATTTAATGTGTTACAAGGACAGTCACTGGAATAAGAGTGAGTAAAATGTGAGAGTGTCACGTTGTGTGGCTGGTGTTCACCTGAAATCAGAAAGTGGTCATGTGATGCCACTCTCTCACTACCTTTGAGCCGTAGCGTTGGATTCATCACATTTCCTGGGCTCTGTATTATAACTTGCATGTTACTGTGGTATGCCACTTGAAGGCAGCATCGAATTTGCTACAATTAATTATCAGTTAATGACCCCTCAGCAGTAAAACTGCTTAGTAGATTCTAAGATAAATGAAAGTGATGCACAGAACTTTATGTGAACGTTGTGGTCATGTAGTCAGAAAGGTGCCTTTATTGAGTTCAGGGGAGTAAATTCGTATGTTGGCACATTGTAATACTTTTTTCATCTTAACATTTGTTGTAACGCCTTCTGGCAATTTATTACTCATTTAGAATAAGTACATTCTGCAATATTCGAAGTTATTTACATTTTTTATAGCAAATATACAAAATACAGTAGACAGTAACTGCCCTCTTATTACTAAGAGATGTAACCCAAGCAATATCCATAAAACTCAATGTACAAAAAAGTGGTACGCCTCACACCTCAATAAAATCAGAATCCTTTTCCTCATGCTGAAGGACGCAGTTGAAGACAGTCAAGAAAACAAGAATAGATATATAAACTTAAGAAAAATTTACAGATCTGAAATTCCAGCAACAAAAATGAAAGAAAATGAAGAGTATATTTTACATACTAAGAACAAATATAAAGCTGCCTGGAACATAGTTAAAGTGAGATAAACAAGCAAAAGGAAGAAATCAGTAATCCAATTAACTGTAACACCCTCAATGAACACTTCATACATTTAGGAAATGCCCATGTACCAAAATGTGACGATTTAACTGAGGCGCAAGTCTTTCAGTTACAATCACAGAATAAAACAGATAAAAGATTTAACTGTAGTAGAATAACTGCTACAGATATAACTAAATGAACTCAAAAATTACCTTTTAAGCAAAACTTTCTATGACGTAGATGAGTACTTTGATTGTGTGTAAATTTATTGCCAAAAATTTTAATTTGTATGTCTAAACTTGTACTTTTAAAAAATGTCTTGAAAGTGATATTCCATTATTATGTCTGTAGTACTTGTACTAGTATGATAACTTCGTTGTGACAATTCCTACATCATGTAAATGATATACAGGAAGATAATAAAATGAAATGAAATGAAATGAAAGTTTGCAAACAAGCTGAAAAACTCTAGAACAGAGGACTACTACTTATACAGTAATTTTGTACTAAAGGCTATAATTAAGGAAATCAGAAATCCTCTACTTTATCTTGCAAATAAAATCCTTGATGATGGCATTTTCTGTGATTGCCTTGAAATTATGGTTACACTTCCCATACACAAAATGGGTGAAAGAGGATTACCAGATAATTATAGGCCAAAATCAGTTGTCTCTATACTGGCCAAAATCATAGAGAGTTGATCACACACAGATTTATATATATACTGAGAGCAATAAAGTACTTAATGACTGCCAGTTTGGACTTGGAACTAATCAGTCAACCATAAAAGCTATTGAAAGCCTGATGACTGAAATCCACAATGCTTTTAAAGGAAGGCTGACCACCTGTCCAATACTCATAGACTTAAGCAAAGTATTTGATTCATTACCACAGGAGATAATCGTTAAAAAAATTAGAATAACATTGTATTGTAGACCAGTCACTTAATTTGATTAAATTATACCCAAATAACAGACAACAGTTAGTGTATGTCAACAGCGAAAGGTCAGAACTAATGAAAATTAAGAGAGGAATTTCACATGGCTCTCCATTGTGGGACCCTTCCTCCGTATTGTGTATGTTAGTGGCTTCTCTAACTATATAGCCTGCAAGAGATGGTAAACAAAAATAATGAACTTTTGGAAAAACGTAGGATGTGGTGCTTTGCTAACCAATTATGTATAAACAACACAAAAATGCAATAAACTTATTTTAATCTGAAGGTACGGAAGGTAGAGAATTGCAGTGTCAAACTATTGGGACGAAAAATAGACCAAGGGCTATTATGGGATGACCATATAAGCTAGCTGACTGGCAAACTTTCACGCATGTTATTCCTGCTGTACAAACTAAGATATTCTGTAAAAGTTTATTGATGCTTTGCTAAGATGTTTTCTGTCAGTCACAGTTACAATATGGGAATCTGCTATGGGGTAATTCAACAGGCACAAACTGTGTAATGAAATGGCAAAAAAAGGAACAGTTACATGTATACAATGATTGGGTCCAAGAAAAATCTGTAAAGAACACTTCTGCCTAATAAACATAATTACCCACCCAAGTCTTTATATGTATAACTGCTTAATGTACGTAAAAGAAAGTATACAACAATTTACACAGAGAATATATTTACATTGCACAGCACTAGAAACAACTGCATGCTGGATATACTGTATTCTAGGCTGTCACTGACAGACAACAGTCACAAAAAGAAAAGTGGTTCAAATGGCTCTGAGCACTATGGGACTCAACTTCTGAGGTCATCAGTCCCCTAGAACTTAGAACTACTTAAACCTAACTAACCTAAGGACATCACACTTATCCAAGCCCGAGGCAAGATTCGAACCTGTGACTGTAGCAGTCGCGCAGTTCCAGACTGTAGCGCCTAGAACCGCTCGGCCACCCCGGCTGCCTACAACAGTCATAAACACCTAAATCTACAGCTATATAATAAACTGCCACTATCAGTCAAAGACTTCACCTTCTTTAAATTTAAGGAGGTTATAGACACATCGTTGAAAAATAAAGCATACTGTACTACTCAAATGAAGAATACCTTGGAAGGAATGTATAAACAATAAAGTAATGTGACTACCATTAACTAGATGTGTAAAAGTGTATAATTAATTCTTGAACGAAGTAAACAATGAAATAGTGTAACTATCATTAACTAAAAGTGTAAAACTGTAAAACTGATTCATGAATGTAAACTATATAATGATTATTACTGAAATCTTCTGATTAGTAAGAAGTTTATGTATTTATGTGTGTAAAATGATGAGGTGTGTAAAATGTAAACAAATTAATAACTACTAAAATGGTGTATGTATATATACATGCATTATGTGTAATGCATAATGTATAACGTAAAAGTTAGTGCCAACTATACTATTATGAAAATATAAAATGTATTTTGACAAAGCCAGTTGCATGGTAAACATGCTGAACGGCTAATAAATAAACCCATATAAAAGCGTGTTCTCTCAGGAACGTGTTTCTTCAGTTTCATGATCTCAGTCTGACTATAAAACGAAAGATGATACCGTTTGAAGGAAACAACCGCCTATCGCAAATATTTAACTGTTTTTTCCGAATATATTTCGATTTCCGAAGGTGTGATTAGACAGGAGCAGCTTAAATTGCAGCGAATGAAATGAACAACAGTCATATTTACAGACTTGCTTATCATCAATACTTTGGTGTTTATTCGGAAAATGTTGCTATTTTGCAGGGTGACCCTACACAGGAGCCAAAGAACACAGCCTAAAATGCTGCGAAAGAAACGCTCTGCACTCATATTTGTAGTCATGCTCGTGACAAATGTTTGAATGCAATCGAATACTTAATAATGCTTTCGTAAATCGGTCGGTCAAGATAATGATCTTATCACACAGTGGACGAGGAACGTCATGTGACCCAAACGCCATCAGCACGCGATGGTGACGACCATGGAGATAAGAATAAAGGGAGACGCCGTGACATCACAGCTGGGAACCTATGTGAAGCCAAGGGTAGCCATCTTAATACAAACAAAACATTGCTGCTGTAAGTTTGTGTGCTCAGACTTGTCGCTCATTTTGGGAAGGATTTTGCGCTATTATGGCGACTTGTGTGATGTTCAGGTGTACGAATTGTACTGGCTGTGACGCGAAATCGAAGGGAATAACATTTCGTGTGTAAGTTGTCTCGCTAAGTGTGATTTTACACTTCATTGTGAACGAACGTGTACAACATCTTTACTTGCACTATAGCATATTTTTCTCTTTTATGACTTTAGATTTCCTGATGATGAAAGTCTTAAAGCTCTGTGGGAGAATGCCATAAGGAGGAAGAATTGGTGTGCGTCTGAATGGAACACTATAAGTTCTGAGCACTTTCGAGAAGAGGACATGACCAAACTTCTCTTTCAACAGTACGGATCCAAGAACATACTGTACCATCAGTTTCTCCTACACACTCAAAATATTAGCAAAAGGTATGTTAATTCAAAGATTTAAATTCTTAGATTTCAATTTCATATTTCAGTATAATACATATGTATCACCGATAAATGAAGTATTGAGTAACTCACTTTCTGTCTTCGTCATGAACCAAATTAAAAACTAAGATTAATTTAACTAGCGTAAACTATTGGCCTAAAAAGGACACTGTGAAGTTTTACCAATCTATGTATTTCCGTAAATATTTGTATTATTGAACAGTTTTTTACAGTAGTGTAACATATCAGAAATGTTCCTGTGCGTATCACAAACATGATGTATCTATGGGGCCTTGGAGTGAGGGTATAGCTAACTTAGTTTTCAGTTTCTATTACTGAGCCGTAACTCCAAAAGTAATTGAATACACATATGAAGTAAATTTTATCAGTTATGTGAATATTGAAGGCAGTAATTTGTGAACATCTCTTTTTTCTGGTGTACTGTGTTGTACAATATTTTATTGCATTGTCTTTGCTAGTTAATGGTAGTTATGATCAAGGAGTAATTGTGTGTGCTCCCTGCCGCCGTTGGATAAGCAGCTGCAGCAGCAAGTCGTATACTCCTAGCTCACTCATTTGTTACATAGTTTAATTCTTAATTTCTCTGCGTGTTTTTGGTACTTGCATTGTTTAATTCATAAATTTCGGGCGTATTATAGTATTTGAGAGCTGTAGCAGCGCGTTTTAGTACCTGAACAGTGTAAATTCGCGTAGTCGTTTGTCTTCTGTTTTTGTTTTGAACGGCCAGTGTCGGTTGGTCACAGTCAGTGTGCTCCCTGCCGCCGTTGGATAAGCTGCTGAGCAGCAAGTCGTATACTCCTAGCTCACTCATTTGTTACATAGTTTAATTCTTAATTTCTTTGCGTGTTTTTGGTACTTGCATTGTTTAATTCATAAATTTCGGGCGTATTACAGTATTTGAGAGTGTAGCATCGCGTTTTAGTGCCTGAATAGTGTAAATTCGCGTAGTCGTTTGTGTTCTGTTTTTGTTTTGAACGGCCAGTGTCGGTTGGTCACAGTCAGTGTGCTCCCTGCCGCCGTTGGATAAGCAGCTGCAGCAGCAAGTCGTATTCTCCTAGCTCACTCATTTGTTACATAGTTTAATTCTTAATTTCTTTGCGTGTTTTTGGTACTTGCATTGTTTAATTCATAAATTTCGGGCGTATTGTAGTATTTGAGAGTATAGCATCGCATTTTAGTACCTGAATAGTGTAAATTCGCGTAGTCTCCTTCCGCCGCCGAGCAGTGTCAGCAGTGCGCAAGTAGCAGCATTACTGCATTTACTAGGCAATTTTGTATTTTAATAACCGTTTAAATTTTGTCGATTTGTTTGGGCTCTCTGTAGATTAGTTCAGACCTTCTTTGCAAAACAGTTTTTATCATGGATAGGGACTGCAACTGCTGTGTTCGGATGCAGGCTGAGTTGGCATCCCTTCGCTCCCAGCTTCAGGCAGTGTTGGCTTCGGTCACACAGCTTGAGGCTGTTGCCAATGGGCATCATTGTGGGGGTCCGGATGCGGCCAGCTCGTCCCACGCATCCCCTGATCGGACTACGACTGTGGTTGCCCGGGATACTGCCCGCATTGAGGCTGATCCCTCACCTGTGGTAGAGTGGGAGGTCGTCTCAAGGTGTGGCAGGGGGCGAAAGACATTCCAGAGGGCTGAACGGAAAGCCTCTCCAGTTTGTCTGATGAACCGGTTTCAGGCTCTGTCTCAGGCTGATACTGATCTTCGGCCTGACATGGCTGCTTGTCCTGTTCTAGAGGTTGCCCCTCAGTCTGCAAGATCCGGGCAGTCGCAGAGGGTGGGCTTACTGGTAGTTGGGAGCTCCAATGTCAGGCACGTAATGGGGCCCCTTAGGGAAATGGCAGCAAGAGAGGGGAAGAAAACCAATGTGCACTCCGTGTGCATACCGGGGGGAGTCATTCCAGATGTGGAAAGGGTCCTTCCGGATGCCATGAAGGGTAGAGGGTGCACCCATCTGCAGGTGGTCGCTCATGTCGGCACCAATGATGTGTGTCGCTATGGATCGGAGGAAATCCTCTCTGGCTTCCGGCAGCTATCTGATTTGGTGAAGACTGCCAGTCTCGCTAGCGGGATGAAAGCAGAGCTCACCATCTGCAGCATCGTCGACAGGACTGACTGTGGACCTTTGGTACAGAGCCGAGTGGAGGGTCTGAATCAGAGGCTGAGACGGTTCTGCGGCCGTGTGGGCTGCAGATTCCTCGACTTGCGCCATAGGGTGGTGGAGTTTCGGGTTCCGCTGGATAGGTCAGGAGTCCACTACACGCAACAAGCGGCTACACGGGTAGCAGGGGTTGTGTGGCGTGGGCTGGGCGGTTTTTTAGGTTAGATGGCCTTGGGCAAGTACAGAAAGGGCAACAGCCTCAACGGGTGCGGGGCAAAGTCAGGACATGCGGGGACCAAGCAGCAATCGGTATTGTAATTGTCAACTGTCGAAGCTGCGTTGGTAAAGTACCAGAACTTCAAGCGCTGATAGAAAGCACCGTAGCTGAAATCGTTATAGGTACAGAAAGCTGGCTTAAGCCAGAGATAAATTCTGCTGAAATTTTTACAAAGGTGCAGACGGTGTTTAGAAAGGATAGTTTGCATGCAACCGATGGTGGAGTGTTCGTCGCTGTTAGTAGTAGTTTATCCTGTAGTGTAGTAGAAGTGGATAGTTCCTGTGAATTATTATGGGTGGAGGTTACACTCAACAACCGAACTAGGTTAATAATTGGCTCCTTTTACCGACCTCCCGACTCAGCAGCATTAGTGGCAGAACAACTGAGAGAAATTTGGAATACATTTTACATAAATTTTCTCAGCATGTTATAGTCTTAGGTGGAGATTTCAATTTACCAGATATAGACTGGGACACTCAGATGTTTAGGACGGGTGGTAGGGACAGAGCATCGAGTGACATTATACTGAGTGCACTATCCGAAAATTACCTCGAGCAATTAAACAGAGAACCGACTCGTGGAGATAACATCTTGGACCTACTGATAACAAACAGACCCGAACTTTTCGACTCTGTATGTACAGAACATGGAATTAGTGATCATAAGGCCGTTGCAGCATTCCTGAATATGGAAGTTAATAGGAATATAAAAAAAGGGAGGAAGGTTTATCTGTTTAGCAAGAGTAATAGAAGGCAGATTTCAGACTACCTAACAGATCAAAACGAAAATTTCTGTTCCGACACTGACAATGTTGAGTGTTTGTGGAAAAAGTTCAAGGCAATCGTAAAACACGTTTTAGACAGGTACGTGCCGAGTAAAACTGTGAGGGACGGGAAAAACCCACTGTGGTACAACAACAAAGTTAGGAAACTACTGCGAAAGCAAAGAGAGCTTCACTCTAAGTTTAAACGCAGCCAAAACCTCTCAGACAAACAGAAGCTAAACGATGCCAAAGTTAGCGTAAGGAGGGCTATGCGTGAAGCGTTCAGTGAATTTGAAAGTAAAATTCTATGTACCGACTTGACAGAAAATCCTAGGAAGTTCTGGTCTTACGTTAAATCAGTAAGTGGCTCGAAACAGCATATCCAGACACTACGGGATGATGATGGCATTGAAACAGAGGATGACACGCGTAAAGCTGAAATACTAAACACCTTTTTCCAAAGCTGTTTCACAGAGGAAGACCGCACTGCAGTTCCTTCTCTAAATCCTCGCACAAACGAAAAAATGGCTGACATCGAAATAAGTGTCCAAGGAATAGAAAAGCAACTGGAATCACTCAATAGAGGAAAGTCCACTGGACCTGACGGGATACCAATTCGATTCTACACAGAGCACGCGAAAGAACTTGCCCCCCTTCTAACAGCCGTGTACCGCAAGTCTCTAGAGGAACGGAGGGTTCCAAATGATTGGAAAAGAGCACAGATAGTCCCAGTCTTCAAGAAGGGTCGTCGAGCAGATGCGCAAAACTATAGACCTATATCTCTGACGTCGATCTGTTGTAGAATTTTAGAACATGTTTTTTGCTCGAGTGTCATGTCGTTTTTGGAAACCCAGAATCTACTATGTAGGAATCAACATAGATTCCGGAAACAGCGATCGTGTGAGACCCAACTCGCCTTATTTGTTCATGAGACCCAGAAAATATTAGAACAGGCTCCCAGGTAGATGGTATTTTTCTTGACTTCCGGAAGGCGTTCGATACAGTTCCGCACTGTCGCCTGATAAACAAAGTAAGAGCCTACGGAATATCAGACCAGCTGTGTGGCTGGATTGAAGAGTTTTTAGCAAACAGAATACAGCATGTTGATATCAATGGAGAGACGTCTACAGACGTTAAAGTAACCTCTGGCGTGCCACAGGGGAGTGTTATGGGACCATTGCTTTTCACAATATATATAAATGACCTGGTAGATAGTGTCGGAAGTTCCATGCGGCTTTTCGCGGATGATGTTGTAGTATACAGAGAAGTTGTAGCATTAGAAAATTGTAGCGAAATGCAGGAATATCTGCAGCGGATAGGCACTTGGTGCAGGGAGTGGCAACTGACCCTTAACATAGACAAATGTAATGTATTGCGAATACATAGAAAGAAGGATCCTTTATTGTATGATTATATGATAGCAGAACAAACACTGGTAGCAGTTACTTCTGTAAAATATCTGGGAGTATGCGTGCGGAACGATTTGAAGTGGAATGATCATATAAAGTTAATTGTTGGTAAGGCAGGTACCAGGTTGAGATTCATTGGGAGAGTGCTTAGAAAATGCAGTCCATCAACAAAGGAGGTGGCTTACAAAACACTCGTTCGACCTATACTTGAGTATTGCTCATCAGTGTGGGATCCGTACCAGATCAGTTTGACGGAGGAGATAGAGAAGATCCAAAGAAGAGCGGCGCGTTTCGTCACAGGGTTATTTGCTAACCGTGATAGCGTTACGGAGATGTTTAGTGAACTCAAGTGGCAGACTCTGCAAGAGAGGCGCTCTGCATCGCGGTGTAGCTTGCTCGCCAGGTTTTGAGAGGGTGCGTTTCTGGATGAGGTATCGAATATATTGCTTCCCCCTACTTATACTTCCCGAGGAGATCACGAATGTAAAATTAGAGAGATTAGAGCGCGCACGGAGGCTTTCAGACAGTCGTTCTTCCCGCGAACCATACGCGACTGGAACAGGAAGGGGAGGTAACGACAGTGGCACGTAAAGTGCCCTCCGCCACACACTGTTGGGTGGCTTGCGGAGTATAAATGTAGATGTAGATGTAGATGTAGATACAGCACAAGTTTACTTATCTACGTTGATTGTGGGAGGATTCCTACAGGTAAATTGAATACATTAATTTAACTTTCCACCTTGTGGGAGTGTCAAGTCGATAGTCGACAAGACACTGAGAGATGCTCTTTACGAGCGGGGTTCTTTGGAGGACACGACGAGTGTCCGTTTTCCCGTGTTAACGTATGTATCAAGTGTTCGTTTTCCCGCATTAACGTATGTACTGTATCAAGTGTGTTTGTGCGGTACAATAAAGGTGGTCGTTCACAGTATAAATTCCACACAAGTGTTTTCCTTTATGTAGTGAAATTACTCCTACTTAAGTGGTGACCCCGTAACTAAGCAGTATGACAGTAGGCAAGTTTCTTGAGATATTTTCCGCGACGTCTCGTATCGACATGTCGTCTGGACAGAACCTCTTCCACAACATCGACGGCGTCATCCAAAACATCAAAAAGGAGCTCGACACGATGCAGCAAAACCCTCAGTTCACAGTGCCACGGACGCCTACATCTCAAACCGACTTCGCCCACGACGTTACGTTTCCAACCGCGCCGCATGTGCCCACGGGTCCACCGCCGCCACAGGACATTGCCTCGCACAGCCAGCACGCAGGACACTCCGATATCAGACCCAAAGTGCTCCCGTTTTCATCACCCGCGTCGGTACCGCTCCCACGAGTTTCGCACGTTCCGTTTGCCAGTGATCGTGGGCCTCCCGTGTCGCGGTTACAAATTCGACCCCCGCCTTTCGTTCCCGAGCGTCCGGAAATTTGGTTCGCTATTATGGAGAACATTTTCGTGCAGCAACAAATAGTCAACGATTTTGAACAGTTCACGGTAGTGATATGCAACCTGGGCCAACGTGCGTCGTCAGTGGTATCGGATATAATTATGCAACCCCCACCACAACAAGCCTACGCCAGTCTCAAGACGGCTTTAATTTCGCGTTGTACAAAACCTGTGGATCAGCTGATATCACAGCTCCTGTACCACGAGAAACGCGGTGACAGGTCGCCTTCAGACTTTTACCGTCATTTACGTGCTATGGTGGACCCTTCCATGTTCTCAGACACATTACTTTTGCACATATGGCAACAGCAGTTACCTCCGCAGGTGGGCTTAACCTTAATAGCTTACGAGGGCCGGCCATTAAGCGAGTTGCTGCAAGTAGCCGATAGAGCGCACTCCCAGTTCGACTCGCGCGCCACAGTGGCCGCCGCCGCTACCACCTTGGCCAACGACACCAGCCGAGCACGGCCAGAGCCGGTCGATGCGGAGCCTCCAGCTTGTGCTGCCACGACCGCACGACGAGCGCCGGACGTGACCGAAGATTTCCGATCTCTCCGCGCTGCCATCGATCAGCTGACCGCCCAGCTGCAGCGGCTACAGCCACGCCACGTTGCGGCGGCTGACACACACACGCGTCGTCGCCAGTGACGCAACCACCGCGTCATGCAAACAACGGCACCGGTTATTGCTGGTTCCACCAGCGCTTCGGCGCGCAAGCTACGAAGTGTAAGACGCCGTGCTCGCACCCAAACACATCCCACGGCCTGCTTTAGGTGCAGCCGACCGTGACAACAAGCAACTGTGCCTAAACTCACAGACGCATTTAAGGGGAACACCCCCACTTCAGCACGAGCCTACGTTACGCGGATCGACTTCTCCCACAGCTGTAAGGTACGCTGCTTCACAAAGACTTTTGGTTCCTGATCGCTCTACAGGATGGATGTCCTTGGTCGACACCAGCTCAGATGTCAGCACTGTGCCTGTAAATTTCTTCCCTTCAGAAAAACGCACTGAAGAGACCACTTTGAAAGCAGTCAATGACTCAGTCATCTACACATTTTCAACGAGATGCTACAGGAAGGAACTATACAGCCATCCAACAGTCCGTGGTCCTCTCCTCTGCATCTCGCCCGTAAAAAGAATGGGTCATGGCGCCCATGCGGTGATTATCGAGCTTTGAACGCCCGAACTATTCCAGACAGATACCCTGTGCCACATATACAGGATTTCACCCATTCTCTGGCCGGGGCATCCATATTCAGTGTTTTTTATTGCCGTAAGGCTTATAATCAGATCCCAATGGCAGAGCAGGACATACCAAAGACTGCAGTGACAACCCCATTCGGGCTGTTTGAATTTTTGGTGATGCCTTTTGGGCTGAAAAATGCGGCCCAGACATGGCAACGGCTCCTAGACAGCGTACTAAGAGGACTACCATATTGTTTCGCCTATTTAGACGATATTCTGGTGTTTTCGGAGAATGTTTCTGACCATCAGAAACACGTCAGCGAGGTGCAAAGCCGGCTTAGTGCTCATGGAATTACACTTAACAAGGACAAGTGCGTGTTTGGGGAACCCGTTGTAACCTTCCTGGGTTATAAAGTGTCAGCTCAGGGCATTTTCCCACTGCCAGAGAAGCTGGAGTTGTTGCGTACCCTACCACGGCCTCAAACCTACCACGATCTCCGACGGTTCCTAGGGATGATAAATTTCTATCGTCGCCACCTCCCCGGAACAGCAGCAATCCAGACGCCACTGAACAATGCCTTGGCCGGACACAACAAAATTGGCAAGCGCCCACTCCCATGGACACCCGAGATGGACTCGGCTTTCAAGGCACTGCAAAACAGCCTTCACAACGCAGTGGGGCTTGCACACCCTGCACTAGGAGCTCAGCTAGCCATAGTAGTGGACGCAGGCCAAGTCGCAATCAGGGCAGCACTGCACCAGAGAGTGAAGGGTCATTGGCAGCCACTAAGTTTCTTCTCACAAAAACTACAGATGAGTCAAACTCGTTGGAGTGCATATGACAGAGAACTCCTCGCAATGTATAAAAGCGTCAGGCACTTCCGCCCCTTAGTTGAGGGCAGGCAATTCACCATATACACCAACCACAAACCACTCGTGGCAGCTTTCTACAAAGTCAGCGATTCATGTTCCCCCCGCCAGGCCCGCCATATAGAGTTTATATGCCAGTTTTCGACAGACGTGCGTCACATCCATGGTGCCGAAAACATTGTGGCAGACTATTTCTCACATATTAATGGGATAAGTCCAATGCTAGATTATTCCGAATTGGCAAGGGCTCAGGCTTCAGATGCGCAGCTGCAATATTTGTTGGTGGACCCGTCCACTGGCCTACGTTTACAACTTGTGGATGTCCCCTGCAGCCCATGTAAGGTATTGTGCGACACCTCCACGGTTAGACCACGCCCATACATCACCCCCCAGTTCCGACGAAAGGTATTCGACAGCATTCACAACCTGGCACACCCGGGAACAATGCCTCAGTGAAATTAGTGAAGGACCGTTTTGTGTGGCCTTCAATCAAGAAAGATACACGGGAGTGGGCCCGCAGCTGCTATCAGTGTCAATGTAGCAAAGTGGGACGCCATGTTCACGCTCCAGTAGGACAATTCCCAAACCCAATGGCACATTTTGGGCATGTACACATTGACTTGGTAGGACCCCTCCCCCCTTCAGAAGGTTACTGGTACTTGTTTACGGCAGTGGATCATTGCACGCGGTGGGCAGAGGCTACACCAATCAGGGACATTTCTGCAGAGACTACTGCACGCACATTCTTGGAAACTTGGATGGCTCGTTTTGGGTGCCCATTTTTCGTTACCACCGACCAAGGACGCCAGTTCGAGTCAACACTGTTCCAACAAATGTCAAAACTCTGTGGCTTCCAACGAAACCGTACTACTAGCTACCACTCGGCCAGCAACGGTTTGGTGGAAAGGTAGCACCGGACCTTAAAGGCTGCCCTGATGTGCCACGAGGACTCATGGACTCAAGCGTTGCCATAGGTTTTGTTGGGGTTACAGACCGCATTAAAAACAGACATCAATTGTTCCTCGGCAGGGTTGGTATATGGAGAACCACTCCGAGTTCCAGCAGAATTCCTTGCACCAGTTCCTCTCCCAGATGACACACAACTAACCCACCTCTTGCAACAAATGAGGAAGCAGGCAGAGACACTACGTGCAGCCCCAACGTCTCAGCACAGCACACATCCAGTGTTCATACACAAGTCCCTCGATACTTGTTCCCACATCATGCTCCGCACAGACCTGGTACATCATTCATTACAGCCACCGTACACTGGACCATACCAAGTGCTAGGACGGGACACACACACAATGGATATCCTCCTCCAGGGAAAGTCGACCAAAGTTTCCATTGAGCGAGTAAAACCCGCTAGGACAATGACAGCACCGACGACAGTCTCACAGACGACTTCAGACACAACTTGCAACGAACCCACACCTTCCGCAGAACCAGATAGCTGTGTCCCACATGAGCCCCACACCAGGGGACCTAATGCAGCAACAGAATCAGCAAGCAGCACCCACACCCGCACTATCCGCACTCGGGCAGGCCGAGGGGTGAAGTTTAAGTACCCCACCATACCGGGTGCTCCGCACTTCAGGGGGAGGGGGCTGTGTGGGAGTGACAAGTTGATAGTCCACAAGACACTGAGAGATTCTCTTTATGAGCGGGGTTCTTTGGAGGACACGAAGAGTGTTCGTTTTCCTGCGTTAACGTATGTATCAAGTGTTCGTTTTCCCGCGTTAACGTATGTATCAAGTGTGTTTGTGCGGTACAATAAAGGTGGTCGTTCACAGTATAAATTCCACACAAGTGTTTTCCTTTATGTAGTGAAATTACCCCTACAACCTCATTAGCTCCTTACACATATCTTTTGCCTAGGAATGACTTCATGCTGTGTACAGAATTTAAGTGCGGAGGTGTTGGAACACTGAAGTGTTTCTACATCTACACAGTATGTTATAAAGAGATAATCTGGTTCTTCACACTGTCATGTAGAAAAAAATTTATGAAACTTTTTTTTGATGAGCATTAGCCTTTGCAAACAAGAGAATATTTGAGAAGAAAATTCAGGTTCACTGTTTAGATCATGAGACAACTAACTCTGAACAAGTTTGGCTGGTATAGTTATTTAATCGAGTCACAGAAATTAGCACTTTTCCTGTGTTAAATACAACTGTGTATGTGGGATAAGCACAGCAAATAAACACTGCTTTTGTTTGATCCACTATTAATGGACATTCTCCATTGAAAAGTATCATTATTGATTAAAAAGCCTTCGCAATATCTTCTTGTTATCATTATCCACTATTGTGGAACATTGAATATGCACCAACATCTAAGACAAATTAAGATATAGCACACAATTTTATAGCAATAACTCTTGGATGAGTTGTATTAAGAGCTTGTTAACTGACAATACCCATAGCGTTACAGTGTGATAGTTAAACAAAATACCCCAGTGGAAGTATTTTACATGTTCAGATTTTACATATTTTCATTAAGTGTGTATTAATTGTAGCTTTGCACATGGGAGAAATCTCAGATTGTCTGCTGAACACAACAATGATTTTTGATAGAGTAATGAGTATTTTGTGAACAAAATAAATAGATGCTGAAAAATAAAATTTATATTTCTGGAAAGGACTAAGAATAGGAATATTTAGTGGGCTGTAACATGCCGCTCATCACAAAGACTGTAACACCTTCAACCATCTATCAAAAAACACACAGTTCTTATTGTTTTTCATCTGTTTACTTTCTTTAAGGAGATAAGAAGAGAAAGCCACCAGCACAGATAGAGAGCTCTGCCTTCCCATATTCAATTTTGGTTACCATCAGCAGAGTGCAGCATGAAATAGTTCCTGCTCTTGCTCCTAAGTACACTGCAGGACCACCAGCACATAGTCAGGTATCCTCTGAAAGTGCTGAACTGGAGAGGAACTGTGAACACATCATAACAAAACCTGAACAACTACAAAACACAAATTAAAATTCTTCAGCAGTCTAAGTGACGACTTAAGAAGAACGTTACTTCTTTGAGTGCTCTCACTAAGGTACTGAAAGACAAGCATCTTGTGGATGAATGATCACAATATATACTAGAAGGCATGCCTGGAATGCAGAGAGACCTGCTGCAGCGGTAAACTGAGAAAGCTAGTGCACAGGCTGTACCTAGGACACACAGCCCAGGACTGCACACCTTTGCTTTGACGCTGCATTTTTATTCCCCCCGGGGCCTATAATTATGTTAGGCGCTGTTTTAATACATGTTTGCCACACCCCAGAATGTTATCGAAGTGGTACCAGTGTGTAGGTGGAGCGCCTTGATTCACATCTGAGGCGTTTAAGGTAATCGAGGCGGAAGCTTGGCACCCCAAAACAAAGTTTCCGACTCTATGTAGCTTGGTAGTTGATGTAATTGCCATCAGGCAACATGTAGAATTTGATGGTACATGCTATTGCGGTTATATTGACATGGGGTATCTGCAGACACAGATAATTTGACCATTTCCAAAGATACATTTGTACTCATGCTTGTGGCTATTAATGCTTCTTGGAAGCTCCCAGTTGGGTATTTCTTGACTGCTGGTATAACTGGTGAGCAAAAAGCCAAGATAGTTAGACAGTGCATTGATCTTGCCAATTCAAGTGGTGTGAAAGTTGTTTCACTCACATGTGTTGGTTCAGTTAGCAGTTTGTCAATGGCTAGATATTTAGGCTGTGATCTCAATTGTGAAACTTTGAGAAGCTCTTTTTCCGTTGAAGGGAATGATCATGAGATGTCATTTTTCCTAGCCCCTCCACATATGTTCAAACATGCCTTAGGAGATAAATTTCATTTGGATGAGCGAGGTTGTATCATATCTTGGCACTTTTTGGAGCTGTTACATAAACTGCAGATCAAGGAAGGGCTCCACCTCAGAAACTAGATTACTGCCAGTCTCCTTAATTTTCTTTTTTAAAATAAAATGAAGGTGCAACTGGCTACTCACCTGCTTAGCAATTCTGTGGCAGATGCCATACAATACTGTTGTGATATGAAACTCCCAGGATTTGAAGAGGCATCTGGAACGGTAAAATTTATACGTGCTTTCAGCTGTCTCTTTGATGTCTGCAATTAGAGAATACTTTTACAAAGTGGTTTCAAGAAGGCATTAAATACAGCAAATAATAGTGCTGTAGAGGGATTTGTTTTAAAGGCACAGAGGTACATCAAGGAACTCACTGTCGGTCCAAATCCTCAAGCAATCAAAGTTGTTGACACAGATAGAAAGACAGGATTTGTTGGATTTGTGATTTACATATGTATGAAGTAGAGAGGATATAAAATGTAGGCTGGCAATGGCAAGGAAAGCGTTTCTGAAGACGAGAAATTTGTTAACATCCAGTATTGATTTAAGTGTCAGGAAGTCATTTCTGAAAGTATTCGTATGGAGTGTAGCCATGTATGGAAGTGAAACATGGACGATAAATAGTTTGGACAAGAAGAGAATAGAAGCTTTCGAAATGTGGTGCTACAGAAGAGTGCTGAAGATTAGATGGGTAGATCACATAACTAATGAGGAAGTATTGAATAGGATTGGGGAGAAGAGAAGTTTGTGGCACAACTTGACCAGAAGAAGGGATCGGTTGGTAGGACATTTTCTGAGGCATCAAGGGATCACCAATTTAGTACTGGAGGGCAGCGTGGAGGGTAAAAATCGTAGAGGGAGACCAAGAGATGAATACACTAAGCAGATTCAGAAGGATGTAGGTTGCAGTAGGTACTGGGAGATGAAAAAGCTTGCACAGGATAGAGTAGCATGGAGAGCTGCATCAAACCAGTCTCAGGACTGAAGACCACAACAACAACAACAGCAAATTAGTGGGCGTACAAACTCATGCTCCTCAACTGAGGTTCCTACCTCTGTACAAATGCTACCAGGGCCAATTGGAAATGTTTTTTAGTGCCATCCGAAGTCGTGGTGGTTGGAATAACAACCCCACTGCTCGCCAGTTCGTTGCAGCATACAAGACGCCACTAATTCATAGAGAGATCCGTAGATCAGTAAAAGGGAATTGTACACCTTTGGAGGAAATTCCCATTCTTACTTCCAACAGTTCCACTGTTGAAGATCACATAAATCACACTTCAGAATGTTGGCAGTTACTAAGCATGGAAAGTAGTGCAACGACACCTGGCCACGATTACTTTGCTACTTGAACTTATCTCTCTGAAGAGGCCATCCGATTGTAGTGTATATAGCTGGGTTTGTGGTATATTAAAAATGGCTCTAAGCACTATGGGACTTAACATTGGTGGTCATGAGTCCCCTAGAATTTAGAACTACTTAAACCTAACTAACGTAAAGACATCACACACATCCATGCCCGAGGCAGGATTCGAACCTGCAACCACAGCGGATGCACAGCTCCATAGCGCCTAGAACCGCACGTCCACAACAGCCGGCTGTGGTGTATTACTTAAAAAAAAAAAAAAAAAAAAACCTTACTGTGTGAACCATGTTTATCCATGTTCATAGAAAGAGTAGGGGATGTTTGGTTTTACCATAGAAAGATGTTGTTGATATGTGTGTGTGCGTGCAGAAAAAGTGTTCAGGTGCTATACTACAGGTAACTCAAAAGTTCCATTGAAAAATCTCTTTTCCAAATTTGTGTCTGTGGTGCTTAGTGAATTCATGTTCAAGCGAGTGTTCAAGGAGTTAGCAGACCACATGAAAAATAAGCATCCCTTGGAAAATCATATGATACTGCTGGTTAAAGCAATTGCCACAAGGTACCCCTCCTGACATGGCAAAAACATGCTGCCAAGAGAATAACTAATGCATTGCATGAAAAGAAAATCAGGACAACTTATACAAAACTGGTACTCTTTAAAGGTCAGTAACTGATATTTGTACACATAGGTCTAGTGTGTGAGGCGTCTAGTATCTAGCAGTCATTACATTAAGGCAAACCAAGTACGTGACCTTATTGTATTTAATAAATGATGCACATTCATTCTTTTGTGTTATGTCTGTATTGTTATCACCAGCTACAAAAAGTTCGTTCTGTTTGTATTTTGAAACTAATTTGCTACCAGTCTCTCCCCTAAGACATTGAAATGTAACCCATGTGTTGTACGGAAACTACAGTCCACAAGATTTATATCTCTAGTAAGTTACATTTTATAAATGATCGCATATTTTCTTATGTTTGTTTGCTTGACTACTTTCCTGCTTTATGCAGGACCACTGTGATAAATCATACCGGTGTGGGATGGTAAATAGTATTACATTTGTATGAGTCAGGAGACTGAGGTATTTCTTCCATTCTCAACAAGCAACAGGTGTTTCATTTTTGTGTCATTTGAGCCACCATACAACATTATACAATCCGTGGGAGTAAATTTACTGACTTGTGATAACTTTGTCAGGTCACAAACTTTCGAGAAGATTGATCAGTCTCGATGCATTCACAGTAGAGTCTTCATTTATGAGCGAATGTAGGCTGCAACTACGGAGATAAAAATAAGAGGAGTTGTCATTACGTCACAAACTTGAAGCTGACTCAACTGAAGATCCGCCATGTTAGCTACCCCAAAACATTCGCTTCTGGTAGTTTGAGTCCGTATAGTCGTTAACTGTTTTGATTAAAAAAAAAAAAAAAGCCGGCTTGCGTCGCTTACTGGTGTACTAATCGTTCTGATTGTAGTGTAATGTTTAAACAATTCACATTTCATTCGTAAGTGGACTTATTTAAGCACTATTTTCTTATGTATACTTGAAATTCTGATGCACTGTAAAATTTTACAATATTGTTTTATTTCTGTGATTTGACTTTAGATTTCGTATCAGCCCAACGTGAAGAGCTCTCTGGAGGTGAGCAACACACTTGGTTTTCATTGTTTGGTTATTCCCAAGTAACTGAAAAGTCCTGTCAAGAAATATCCTGGAAATGGGGACTAACGTTTTAAAATGCGATAATTTTATATAAAGGTCATGTAACTTCATGTAGTCAATTAAATCTTAAGTAAAATTTGTGGAACACCTGTTATAGTGGTTAAATTATAAGTACTTAAAGGGTTACATATTTGTTAAAGCAAAGTACCCCATCTAGTCTAGGCTATTTAGATCATTAGATTAATCACTGTGTTACCCTGTAAATTGCTGTTATTTGCCACACTGAATGTCACTTGCTAGGTTTAATTAAAAAACAAAGAAGATATGTAAACTACAATACTCCTAACAATCTTAAATTCCATACTTTTCCTTCGTAATTTAACGAATCTCTCACTTTGTTGACATGACAGCTGGCTTGTTTATATCATATCTGCATACATCTATGGGACACGAAAGGAAATAAGGTAAGTTTCTTGCAAACTTGAACATTTAAAATTAGCATTTGACTTGAAAATGCAACAAATACAAATCGGTGCCTCTAAACTATCAATCATTGCTTTTGGAGTCCTGGCTTTATGAATTATCGACACAAACACAATGAAAGTGAATGGAACTGGATTACGAAAGCACGCTTTTCATAGTACATATTTCTCTTCTCGGTTTATTCGAAGTGTATAAACAAAAAGTAATTACAGTACTGAGGCCAGAAGCGTCATATTTTCGTGTCGTATTAGTGTATCGAATACGGATTTAAGACCAGAAAAACGTTTGAAGTTGCACTCCTTATGCTGTGTTGTTCACTAAAACAGTGCAACATTTACTATATAAAATAAATATCGCGTGCACACGACAGAAATAACGAACATGAAGAAATTGTAAACCAAGATGGCGGCAGGCCCCGCCCACTAGCTTCAAAAAGGCATACATCGTAAGTATGTAGCGCCATCTCCCCTTATTCTACCTCCATGGCTACCAGCGAGAATTTTTTCTGTGGTTCTGATATCGAAATCAAGTAGTGTTGTTTTGTAGAAGTGCTGGAACATGCCATGTTTTGTGTCTTTTTGTTAGTAGCCTAATTACCTTTCCACTATCTCTCTGAAGGTGGTTAGATTAACCTTGTTTTTGTGGCACAATATTGCTGAAAAAATCGAAGGTTTTTTATAGGAATATCAGGTAAGCACAGTGTAATTACCAGTATCTAAATTGGGTCTTGAGTAGCAGTGCTCATGCTTCTGGGTTTTTGATGATTGGTTTCACTAATACTGTCTTCAGGTAGGATTGAAAAACTCCTAGATTCAAGACAGTGTTGGTCACAAATGATTTCCTTGCAAAGTTACATCTGTAATGGTTTCAGTTCTATTGTTTGGTGAAACCTGATTCATAATTGACACGCATTTTTCAGTGCACTTAAGTCTTGGTGTGTACTTTTATATAATGATATTTTCTTACATGAAACTGTGTTATTTTTAAATTCCACAATCTTGCAAAAATGACACTTAACTGAAAACAATCACATTGTAATAATTTTTGTGTATACCAATAACTAACAATTCAACATAAAGTGGATAACAACAGATCAAGAAAAAATTTTTTGCTTGAATAAAATTTTGAGTAAAGTAATTAATGTTTATGCTCTATTTCATTCCCAGTTACTATACTTTTTATGAATGAATAAGGAATATATAGCCTACACTCATATTAGGACAATGATTTCAAAAGCAAAACCTATTTCCAATATTAACAAAATTTTGTCATTTCCAAGCACTGAAGCTTCTGCTTACTTATTGAGACATTCCACATTGTCAAACTCTGATATAAGGTTTAGGTCCATGGTCTCTGTCGTCATTCCTTCACCATTTGATTTTGTACCACATTAAATACCTGACAGCTTGACAAGAAAGGACTGGATTTGAAAGACTGAAAATTATAAAATAGGGAACAAAGAAAAGAATGCTCAATGTAAAATTCTTTATACCTATGTTACCTAAAAACATGGTTTACTGTTGCCTTATTAAGAAATCTCTTTCATACCAAAATAATAAATCATAACCTAAGGTAAATAAACAATAACTCAAACTCCTTACTAATATTAGGGGAGACTGGGGGAAATACACGCACCTAAGGAAAAATCGATGTGAACCATTCGTTACGTCATTAAAACCTACGAACATAAGTACATACCATACAATGGACATTTCTCCACATATTCCAATCGTCTATAAATAGTTATAAACAGTACCTTAATTTTGAACACTAAAATAAAAAAAAGTGCAAATGCGTGGTATTCCCCACCCCTGAGGGTAATGACACACAAAGTACTGGGTAATAACACAAAAAACAAACAAACCATAAAAATGTACAATACTTTCTATTTTTATTTGTTTATTAGTTACTACAAATAGTAAACAGTATATTTAAGAACGAAATAATTTAATTCTAGAAACATCTCTTTTAATTTTCGTTTTTTACATATTTTTATGTGAAAAAAAGAGTTAACTTTCTCATACCATACAGCCAAGACCGCACTTGTAACCTTTTGGAGTGTTCCAGCCACTACATTCTTCATGACTCCATCCGCTACAAGAAATACATCGGTATCATAATTCTCCATCCTTCCCAACCTCTCTACAAACTAAACAGACATCTTCTGAAATCGCCACGTTTTTACCCCTTTCCCAAGACGTGGCCCCACCTATTTCTTTAACACCTTTAGGAGCCGAAATTCTCTCGGGCTTTTGTATTTATGCCAGTTTCATCGACGTTGAACACTCGCCCCTCTTTAAATTTATATTTATCAAAGACATGTTCTAAGTTTTTAAAATGTGCATTAACCTCTTCTTCATTAAATGCCTGTATTCTGTTAATGGTAGTTACTTCAGGCTTTCTCATGCTAATACTTGGGTTTCTTTTTAAAAACAGAGCTAGCCAATCCTTTACAGCTAACCTAGATGACTTATCAAAACTGTTTGCAATGTTGTTAGCCTCTGCACACTCAAATGCAATCTTTCATAGCTGGATGCATGTAATGCCATTGTAATAACATGATCCCTAATCTCATTTTCCTGTTCTGTCGAAAATGTTGGGTTTTTTCTAAGTTTTGGACCCTCGGTATTTTTAACGTTCATTGTCGTTCGCAGAGTAGCTTCATCAATCCTGAAAGCTCTCGATACTTCTCTTATTTTTCTTCAAGATTTGATGACACCAAGAGTCTTACAAAGTTCCTCTTGCGTCCATTTTGCTTTCTGGGTTTTTCTTTTATAATATCCACCCATCTGAAATTAAAAAAAAAAACTTGTTAGTTTTGAAAATATAACCTGCATGGGGGAATACCACACACTTCAACAGCTGCGTGGCATTACCCCACTGTAACTTCGATGACTAACCTAAGCATAACTCGGCACCTAATTCAAATAGCGGGACAAATCTACAATTAAATTAAACGTTTCATCTAGGGTTAGTAGTTGATACGCAAGAATTACATTAAAGCAACTTATAGTAGCACTTACCCTGCAAAATACAGCTGACCAAAATTACAGGAGACACGCCGAAAATAAAAAATACTTCACTACCTCATTAATGCCACTGGAAAATGGCTGGCATAAGCCGCATAGTAGTTGTTACTCCTGCCGGCAGGGTGTAGCACCAACTGGGAACAGCTCGCGCCATTCAAACTGTGTAAATCAGTCTGCGTGGGATTACCCACATGCGTGTAATTTCCCCACCTTCCCCTAAAATGACTCCCATAACAGATGGAAATTTGAACACTGTTATACAGGGTTGGCTAACAGACATGTCATGAAGCAAGTGCTGCTGCCGCAATTGATTTGTTAGTTACCATAAAAAGTGCACTAGCCTCATACTAGAGCTGCTGCATACCACTTAAGAGAAGAAACGTGGGCATTTGTTGATTAGAGTATGAACTATATCGCAAATAGTTTTGTTTTCTTCGTGAGGGTCAATGTTATCCTAACTTAATGTACCTTTTTTGTGGGTAACAAACTTCTAATTTATATTTATTGAGATTCTGCAGTTGTGTTCCGTTTGACAATAGAATGAAGTTGTGCACAATGTGACAAGTTGTTGGCTAAACATTAACTCACATTGAGTTATTTTATCAGATTTCTTAATCTGCTTCTTCATTGCTTAAATAATTAACAACAAAACAGATCATTTGGTTACCTCTTCAGATATGTGTGGTGTCAGAACTGCAATCAGTCTGTTACACATCAGTAAATAGCTTCTACAATACATCATTCTGAAGTCAAACAATTGAAAAGTATTGGTTTGTATGTCTGGAAAATCGGAAAAGACATTATCACTTATCGTAAATTTGCGTCTGATTCGTCCAATCGTTGTTGTATCAGACGATCGTAAGAATAACTAAAGAAAGAACCCAAGTTCGTGATTCACGTTTATTACTAAATTAACAAGATTGTATCGTTTACATTGAAGACTGGCATATACTGGCTATTCGCAGTATTGCACTAAACACTATTTTTAATTAGAAGAAAAATGAGATTTAACCTTTACAAGATTTTATTTTAAACAAAAACTCAGAAAAAAACAATTTGATGACGTTACATACTTACATGGTGAAATTAGCGACTGTAAATTCACACAGCGCTATAGCACACTGGCAATGTTTTGGTCAGTGTGTTATGGTGGCGAACCACGCCCCCATGGCTTCAAAACGTAGTAGGGCTGGGATACGCAGCGCCATCTCACTTTATTTTACCTCCATTGTGGCGACCTCATGATAATTGTTCGTCACAGAGAGAGTATGCTGGATATTGCACCAAGATTGAAATAGAATCTTTAACGGCCCTTGAATGTGTGAGTGTGCAATGTCCATCCGCATGTTTAGCAAATAGTAATATTTCTATGAGAGTTAGATAACTCAGGGTACGAATAATTTCATATTGTATTTAAAAGTGAAAAATTATGATTCTTCCTAGACACAATGGGCTCTCTTTCATTATTATTGTCCATTTAAAAGTCTATACTCGAAGGTGAGTTTATTTCGAAATTTACTCAGACACCATGGACAAGTTATGGGATTGGTATGTGAGACCTAGTTTATTGATATTGCGATCTTTGAGAAAAGTAGTGTCTTTCTAATGGTGGAAATGTTCTACGGTGATAGAAAGTAACACAGTGTTAAACAGAGACCATCTGTGGTTCCCCAATTATTAGCAATTTTCGGGTGTGTACACATCCAATTACGTTTCACTGGAACGTAAAATATTTCATTAGTTCCACATTACTTTGGATCTTTGCGAAATGATTATAAGGAGCCCAATTACAGGTCAGCTGCAAGCAAGCTGCGCAAGGCCACGACTAAATATTAGCCCTTGTAACGGAACTGAAATGATGGTGGGCTGACAGTAATTTGGAGCCCGCGCGTCGGAAACGGGCGCGCTGGTGTGAGACTGCCAGGGAGTGCACCCTGATGCCATCTATTGGCGAAACTGGGAATTAGCGCTGTCTCAGACAATGCAATAAGATATCGGAGTCAAATGTATTCTTTTTCTTGGTATTTATAAGCTATTACTGTATGATTTAATGTTATAAAGCGCTAGTAGTAAATTATTATGACTGGTATGAACTCCAGGGTAATAAATATAAATATTTTTAAATACTAAATGATTTCGGTGAAAAGATGGTAGGGGAACGCCCCCACTCTTGGTGATACGAGCGTAGCTAGAGGTAGCTGGAGACACAGGGACTGAACAATGGAATGGCCTGGGGAGTGTTGACGTGAGCGGACGTGCGTAACTGTGCTCACGCAAAAGTGATTGTGCAACAGCGAAGAGGCGAATATCGTCGCCGTTTGTGGAGTGGAACGCGACGAATGGTTGTCGAAGCCGTCTCTATGCCACTGGGGCTGATTGTAAGAGTTCCTGCGCCCAGATTTTATGGCGGACGCGCAGTAGCTTATACGAGTGCTACAGCTCGTAGTTCCAGCCGCCATTAAGGACACGAGGCGTGAAGAGGAAGAGCTGCGTTAGCCACATGCATATCACCACCAGCACCGACACGTCTACCCAAGGCAAGACTGCTTGGAATTGTTAAGTCGAACTTTGTATACATGTAAAAGGAGAATACCAGTTTTCTTTTGTGCAAGTGCAGAAGACAGAATATAGTAATGAGCAAAATTACGACGCATGTTGTTCCTTGTAAAGTGTAGTAACCTGAAACATAGTGTAGTGAAATCAGACTGAGGCCACCATCGCCTCTTTCATTTACAATTCTTTTGGTTGTAGAATACTTTAGCGTTTAAGAATGTAGAAAAGAGCAATGGTCACACCAGAATGAGTCGCCTATTTATAGTTACTTAAATTTTTTCTGAATAACCTTTCAAGTAAAGTCACTTAACTAATTCTATAGCAATTGTCCAAGAGTAATATCCCAAAATCATTAAATAAGTTGAAGGGTAGAAGTTTGTTAACCTAAGTTGCTTAAATTGTCTTGGTGGTAAGTACCAAGCCAACTCACAGAAATTGAGAGAGTATTTGCTTTGTAGAATCACCTAGAATGATCAGAAATAGTAATATTCAGAATTAAGTTTAAAATTCAACTCAAGCCGTTTCACTTTGAAACGAGCCAAAAAATTGATTTATTCTTTTGCTCCTTCAGAGCTGGCGACCGTAGTTATAAGTATTTTCAGGAGGATTCGACGGTAAGTCTGCTGCTCTCGTCGTGCTGATAGGATTATCTACTGCTGCTAGCAGTGGTGATTGGATACATAAGCTCACTACCAAGTTAAGTGGGTCAGGTAGGCAGTGTTACCGTGTGAACTGTAGGGCACTGTAGGCCGTGGATCGAACCCGTTCAATCATCACAGCTCTTTGAGAAATAGTCCGGTTAGGAGTGTACTAATCCAATAGGTAAATACTGGCGAGTAACGGTCAGAAATGTATACGCAAGTGAATTTAGCAAGGTCTATGTAGCACCTAGTTAATGTGGTGTAATGGCGAGGGTAGGAGTGGAGTAAAAGTGAGCTGAGCTTGTGGCAGCGGTGCTGTCTTCAAAGATTAATAACGCCAGAATTCACTACTAACTCTTACCATTAGGGCTGAGCTATTTACGGTTAAAATACGTAGCAGTAAGCGCAAAGGCGAGACAGCTACAAGTCCGTATTGGCTTTATACATACGGAAGTAGGAAGCGGGTCATTCTGTCAGTGGAGGGGTTAAAACAACGGAGTCACTTGAGAACATACCCCATTTACTGATGGAAAGATTCGGCGGTTCGGTCGCATGTGGCGACCGTGACAGGACTTACCAAGTTTGTAGAATAATGGCTGCAATAAAAGTGTTTTATATAAACTTGTAGTTTCAAGAAAATTTTAAATTCAAAATTCTGTTGTAGACAAATATACCACAATTGGTAAGTTCAAGACGACAACCTGCAAAGCAGCAAAAGAAAGTCCAATAGTAGGAGTTAAACAAGTAATACTTGGTTTAATCAACATTTCAATTAGGCACGAAATACAGCAGCATAAGATGGAGTCGAATAGTAACAAGCAAGACGAAAACATTACAAGGTCAGACCCAGAATTAGGGACCATAGATACTGTTGTAGGGTTGGAAAATCCTATAGATGAATCCACACCCACAAAACAGGAGGAACGGGAAGTGAAACCAAAACTAGTGAAAAGTGAACCCAATGTATCTGTGGATGCAAGTCACAAGGGAGAGGATATGGAATTAACAAGTTTGTTAAATAGTATGATGGCGCAAATTCGAGAAGGGAATGCTAGTTTGAAAGCAGAAATGGCTAGTCATATATCCCAATTGGATGAAAACCTATCTGGTAAAATAAAAGCCAATTTAGATATTTTGAATACGCAAAGCCAGCGTATCACAGAGGTAAACAAATCAGTAAATAGCATTAGGGCTGAAATAACAAATGTTCAGAGAAAAGTCACAGAAATAGAGAAAAGATTTGATACCGAAATTCAGAGAATAGAGAAATCAGTGGAACCTTTGGTTAGTGAAAAATTAGAACCGATAATTGAAAGTAAATTACAGGTGATAGTACCAGTTGTAAAGAAAGAGATTGTTAAAGAAACGGCAGCTGATATTGAAACACTGCGCAACACCATGTTGAGTTTTGATGCATGTGTGCAGGAGCAGGAAAATACACTGCGTATTGAGATAAAATTGTTAAGTCAGCAAGTTCAGAATCAGACGTTTCTTAACTGTAGTGGTATCCCATTGGTAATGCAAAAATCGGAAATACTGAGTAGGGAGGAAAAATACGATCCTCAAAAGAAACAAGGTGGATGGCATCCAATGGATTTTATAAAAAATTGTGAACGTGTCTTACCAACAGACATGTCGGATAAAGAAAAAATTAATTTAGTAATAGACGCTTTAGCAGGTCATGCTAAACGTTGGGGATTGAATTTGGATATCAACAATTTGAAGTTTACAGACTTCAAAGAAAAGTTCCTTGAGGAATTCTGGGGCACACAACAGAGAGATAGGTTGTGGAGAGAATTCGTTGTCGCCAGAATGCCAGAACATGGGCGTGGGCTCATGAAAGAATACTGTGAAGGATGGTTCAAGCGTTTGGAGTATCTTAAAGATCGTAGATCAGAATCGGAGATAGTGTGGGAGTTGTGGAAAAAGCTACCTGACGATTCAAAGCGTTATGTAGGAGGCACTCATCGAACATTCGATGAATTTTTAGAAAAAATCGAGAATGAAGATAGGTGGCGTGAAACTAGAGAGTTTCGAGGTTTCAGAAATCAGAATGGAATAGTAAAAGGTGGTAGGAATGAACCGCAAATTAACATGATGAGAGGAAGAGATCGAGGAGGTAACTCTCAGCGAGGGAGAGGACACTATCAGGGAAACGGGATGCATTATAAAAATCAGGAAAACTAAATACCGCGCAGGTCAAGGGCCTAACGCGCGCGGAAAGAAAGAAATGGCCCAAATATAGGGAAGATCAGAGTAGTCAGTACTATAGTAGGATAGTGCGTCGTTCGCCTGAAGAGCAGTTATATAAACGAAACTTTGCGAAGTATAATGCAGGGATACAAACAGAGGAGAGAGAGCAGGGAGGAATTATTAAAGGAAATGAAGTGGGAAAAGAATATCGGTCGGATGTGAAGGCTCACGTGAATGAAATAAGTACAATTCGAGGTCAGAGAGACGAATTGATGAAGGAAGAGTCAGAGAAGGCGTTGTTTGTCGGTAGGGATGGCAACTGTGCAGAGAGGCAGGGGCAAGGTAGGAGTGATGTGACTTATGGTAAAAGGTTCGTACGAATAGTCGACGAATCGCATCGAGAAGTAATTAAAGAGGAAAGGGTGGATAAGAAAAAGGGGCATAGTGCAGAGACGCATGCCGATTCAGAAATTACCTCGTATGCAGAATATGTACATCAGCTCAAAAGCCAGCCAGCACAATTAGAAAGATCTTCCACTCAAGTGATTAATTTGGACCCGAATATGACAGTGTTAGAGAGCCATACCGATTATGATGTGTACCTAGTGACAGCAAGAGTACATGACTGTGATGAAGATTCTTTTAAAGAAATTAGAGAAAGTGTATCTAACCAAGAGAAAGAGTGTTGTGATCCCTGTGGTACTGAAGCGAATGAGTTGAGTGAGACTGGAATTCCATTAGTAGGGGAAAGTAATGAAAGTAAGAGTGGCGAATGTACTATCCAACAAAGGGAAAGTAGAGAAATGGATTATAATTTGCAAGAATTATTTGAATCCGAAGAAGGTCATATTTCTAAGGAGGAGGAATTATCGTCAGAATCATCAGAAAGCATCCAGGGAGAAAAAGAAGTAGAGGAAGTTTCCAATCCCGCAACCGAGAGTTCAGGCATGACAGATTCGAATGAGAACGAGATAGCATTAAAGAGCCTAGACGAAGGACTATTGGGAAAAGTGGTGAAAGAATTTAGGATGAAAAAGAGAAAGAAACCTCCAGATGGAATGGTCAGTATAAAGACCGGAAAAATAATATGGCAAGACTTGGCGGTGGAAAAGGATTTATTATGGGAAGATAAAGGTCAAGTTTGACAATCCGGACGCAACTAAAATAAGGGCTTCATATAAAATACATAAAGGTGTACTGTATCTTCAAAGATTAAATAATCCAGGGAAGTGGAGAGTATGTTGGCCAGAACAACACACTGAAGTGCTGATAGATTATGTTCACTTGGCATATGGCCATTGTGGTGCACGGAAGTGTACCGATAAGTTAGATGAATGCATTACCTTTAACAACATGGCACGAAGGGTAGCACAGAGGATAAGATCTTGTGATCTATGCCAAAAGGCGAAAGTAACAAATGCAACCAATCAAGGGCCCATGCAATCAATAAAACCTGATGAAGTATTAGAAATAGTAGCAGTAGATATCTTTGGACCATTACCGAAAACCATGGGGGTTTTGTGTACATATTTGAAGCAGTTGAACTTTTCTCAAAGTATATAAAGCTATATCCCTTGAGAAAAGCTACTGCCAGAGCTGTGTATGATAAAATGGTGTGTGATTATTTTGTGAAAGTAGGGAAGCCAAAGAGAATACTATCAGATAATGGTGTTCAGTTTTGCTCAAAAATGTGGAAGGATGGGATAACTGAGAAACAGGTAGAAGTGGTCCATATCTCAGCTTATCACCCATCAAGCAATCCGGCAGAAAGATATATGCGTGAGATAGGTCGGTTATTTAGGACGTACTGCCATAGTAACCACAAGAAGTGGGGCATGTATGTGAGTGAATTCGAAGAAATCATGAATTCATTAACAAACGAGAGCACTGGATTTACTCCAGAAGAAATCCTGAAAAAGACGAGAAGTAAAAGTCTAGTAGAAGACCTACTAGAATTTCCAGATAGAGTTGAATTAGATTATGATAGTAAAAAGAACTTAGTAAAAGACAAGATGAGAAAACAAGCAGATGCGAGAATTCGTCGTCATGACGAAAAAGTAAGGAATCCTAAATTCAAAATAGGTGATCTCGTTCTTGTAAAAACACATGAAAAGTCAAGTGAAATTAATAACGAGATCAGCAAATTTAAATATATATATAATGGACCATTTAAAATAGTGTCCATACCCAATGTGAATGCTTATTATTTAGAGTACCCATTAACAGGCAAACGCCTGGGAGTAAGAAACATAGTGGATCTCAAAAGGTATGAGCCACGAATTCTACCAGATTGAAAATAAATATTTAAATAAATATTAAAGTAAACCAATATGTAAATAGTTTTGTTTCTTTTGTTCTATGTGAAAGGTAAATGTTCACTAAAATATGTTGCAGTATTCTAATGAAACTTCTAGTTTAAGTAGAGACTAAACAGACTGGGAAAGACTGAGCTTCTAAGAAAGCCTTAATAGATGTGTAAATAAGTGTTGTGGAAGAGGTAGAAAAGTGAGGAGGTAAAGTGAAAAGGACGGGCCATAAAGTAATAGGTGCATAACGTGTGTTTTACTTGCCTGAGATAAAAGAAGTGTATTTAAAATTTTTGTAAAAAAGATGTTTAAAGTGTACTGTGTTTAGATGTAAGAAAATTGTAAAGAATATATGTAAATCATTTATGTAATGTTTAGCAGGAAAGATAGAAAGAATTGGTGTTTAATGTTAAATAAGTAATATAAGTACCGAGGTGTATCAGTAAGAACGGGAAAACCCTTGGTAAAAAGCTTAACGAAAATTTCAGATTCATTATAGGAGAGACTTCTTATTGAATTATCACTGTTAGATACTTCAATAAGAAGTGGGGCATGTGTAACGGAACTGAAATGATGGTGGGCTGACAGTAATTTGGAGCCCGCGCGTCGGAAACGGGCGCGCTGGTGTGAGACTGCCAGGGAGTGCACCCTGATGCCATCTATTGGCGAAACTGGGAATTAGCGCTGTCTCAGACAATGCAATAAGATATCGGAGTCAAATGTATTCTTTTTCTTGGTATTTATAAGCTATTACTGTATGATTTAATGTTATAAAGCGCTAGTAGTAAATTATTATGACTGGTATGAACTCCAGGGTAATAAATATAAATATTTTTAAATACTAAATGATTTCGGTGAAAAGATGGTAGGGGAACGCCCCCACTCTTGGTGATACGAGCGTAGCTAGAGGTAGCTGGAGACACAGGGACTGAACAATGGAATGGCCTGGGGAGTGTTGACGTGAGCGGACGTGCGTAACTGTGCTCACGCAAAAGTGATTGTGCAACAGCGAAGAGGCGAATATCGTCGCCGTTTGTGGAGTGGAACGCGACGAATGGTTGTCGAAGCCGTCTCTATGCCACTGGGGCTGATTGTAAGAGTTCCTGCGCCCAGATTTTATGGCGGACGCGCAGTAGCTTATACGAGTGCTACAGCTCGTAGTTCCAGCCGCCATTAAGGACACGAGGCGTGAAGAGGAAGAGCTGCGTTAGCCACATGCATATCACCACCAGCACCGACACGTCTACCCAAGGCAAGACTGCTTGGAATTGTTAAGTCGAACTTTGTATACATGTAAAAGGAGAATACCAGTTTTCTTTTGTGCAAGTGCAGAAGACAGAATATAGTAATGAGCAAAATTACGACGCATGTTGTTCCTTGTAAAGTGTAGTAACCTGAAACATAGTGTAGTGAAATCAGACTGAGGCCACCATCGCCTCTTTCATTTACAATTCTTTTGGTTGTAGAATACTTTAGCGTTTAAGAATGTAGAAAAGAGCAATGGTCACACCAGAATGAGTCGCCTATTTATAGTTACTTAAATTTTTTCTGAATAACCTTTCAAGTAAAGTCACTTAACTAATTCTATAGCAATTGTCCAAGAGTAATATCCCAAAATCATTAAATAAGTTGAAGGGTAGAAGTTTGTTAACCTAAGTTGCTTAAATTGTCTTGGTGGTAAGTACCAAGCCAACTCACAGAAATTGAGAGAGTATTTGCTTTGTAGAATCACCTAGAATGATCAGAAATAGTAATATTCAGAATTAAGTTTAAAATTCAACTCAAGCCGTTTCACTTTGAAACGAGCCAAAAAATTGATTTATTCTTTTGCTCCTTCAGAGCTGGCGACCGTAGTTATAAGTATTTTCAGGAGGATTCGACGGTAAGTCTGCTGCTCTCGTCGTGCTGATAGGATTATCTACTGCTGCTAGCAGTGGTGATTGGATACATAAGCTCACTACCAAGTTAAGTGGGTCAGGTAGGCAGTGTTACCGTGTGAACTGTAGGGCACTGTAGGCCGTGGATCGAACCCGTTCAATCATCACAGCTCTTTGAGAAATAGTCCGGTTAGGAGTGTACTAATCCAATAGGTAAATACTGGCGAGTAACGGTCAGAAATGTATACGCAAGTGAATTTAGCAAGGTCTATGTAGCACCTAGTTAATGTGGTGTAATGGCGAGGGTAGGAGTGGAGTAAAAGTGAGCTGAGCTTGTGGCAGCGGTGCTGTCTTCAAAGATTAATAACGCCAGAATTCACTACTAACTCTTACCATTAGGGCTGAGCTATTTACGGTTAAAATACGTAGCAGTAAGCGCAAAGGCGTGACAGCTACAAGTCCGTATTGGCTTTATACATACGGAAGTAGGAAGCGGGTCATTCTGTCAGTGGAGGGGTTAAAACAACGGAGTCACTTGAGAACATACCCCATTTACTGATGGAAAGATTCGGCGGTTCGGTCGCACCCTACTCTTTCACCAGTTTGCGAGATAGCACATGACTTGAGATAATAGCCTAAAAGAAATGGGTTTTACTTCATACACAGGTTACTTGAACTGGTCTTTACTCTACAACATTTAAAAAACTGTAATTTTAGGTGCTCTAAAATTAAGCTACTGATCAAAAGTAATCTAAGAATGAAGTCTTAGGAAGCAATAGTTTTTGTTTTATATAACGTGCTTTAGTCATTCCGTCGAGCTGTATGTGTGAAGGGTGTTAATTGACAGTTTAAGTTTTCTATGGTACACTGTCGGATTGGAATCTGAGTCCTGAAACTTCGGTGTAGTGGTTTAGGAGCATAGTAAGAAAGTCAGTCAACTACCTGACTTGAAGACAGGCAGTGTAAGATGACAAATTCGAGACTTAAGAAAGACACTGTAGGCCTATTTGAGTTATCCATTCTACTGTGAACTTCTGGAGCTTGTGAGAGGTGGCACTATATGAGATGAGGTTCAGAGACATTAAAACTCCCAGTCAACTATCATAGGTGACTTTGACTAACCTTGGGGTAAAAGTTACACAGTGCCTCCCTTCATAATTTTTTGTACCTCGTGTCCAATATATGTAGCCTACGTTATCGCTCCAAAATAGTCGTTGGATATGTGTCTAGAATGTGTTTTAATTTACTTTATGGTTTTTGTTGATATAACGAATACTAGATTAAATATGGCATGGACATAATCATCCTAATGCATTAAAAATTTTTCTTCCAAAATTATGAATCACAGCAATCAGTTGCCCTTTCCTTCCTGTCTTTATTAAAGCAAAACTAGATTTCGGTTATTGCCTAGCCACTACCAGTACACAATTTCAGAGTTTCGGAAGTCTTGGGTCTTGAATAAAATGTGACAGAAGCACGAACAACAGCGGGTGCACGTCGGCCTACTAGGACGTGTATTTAAGCTCTGAAATAGTGTACAGATAGTGACTAGGCACTAGGGAAAATCTAGCTTTGCTTCAATAGATCCTGAAAGGAAAGGACGATTGATTGCTGCACTCTATCATTTGGAAGTCTTATCACAGTTGTTGAGTGCTTTCCACATTCCTAATGAAAGGAAAAGTGACTATTTATTCTCTTACCACAACTTTTATTTAACATCACATTTGTTGATTTCGTCATCTCACAACCAAATTATCATCCTCCAGCCCAACCTAGACCATGGGTGTTGGGCTAAGCTATAAATCAGGTGCTGCAACTAAAATTTCACGGGAGATGGCATTGTCACACTCCAGCCATATTTAACGTTAACCTTGTATCTTTACAAACCTTAAACTGCTGTGCAAAAGCTCATACTCATTCTGTGATGGAATTCAGTGGTATTTTATACCTTTATTATTAAAAACTTAATTGTCGTTTTCTACATCACAGTGCATATTGGTAATACAGTAGCTATCGTTTCACCACCTCTATTTATTTTATCTTTCATCAGCCATGCAGCAACTTACTGGCCATTCTCCAGAACATGGGTAAAGCTAGTGGCAATGGAGTAGATTTATTAGCCAATGTAATACTGCTTTAATGGTAGTGGTCACATTGTGGTGATGCAGTTTAAGAAGGAACTCATAAAAATAATTCATGCTTAAGTACATATAGTTTCTTAGGAAAGATACAAGTAGTTGGTAATGATTTTGTAGTAGGAAGATCTATGAATCTGCTTGAAGGAATTTGGTGAACCAATGGAAACCCTGAATCAGGATGGTTGATTGAGCACTGGAGCCTCTGTCCTGAATCCAAGGCCAGTCCATGATAAACAATACAATCTCATTGGGATCGTCCTGTTTCTGATGTAAGAATCTAGCATTACACTATCCTTCGTTTCTCTACATGTCACTCACTCGCTTTACACAGACATGCTATCAGGTGACATCAGAGTCTTGACATGGTGATTCACTTACATTATTGTAATGCAAATTCTCATTTGGCTCCTGAAATAATGGGTTAGGATCCCTCATTAATGAATTGGATGTTGAGCTCGAAAAGAGAATGAGGCAGTACTGTTATTCTTATTGCAAAATTCTACCCTCTCATTCAAAGATAATATTACATATCGGATTTCTGTCTCTACAACAGTCATGCATACACTAGAGGACTACTTCAGACTTCTGTAATTCATTTTTTATTGATTGCACGTTTTGATGGGAAAGTTTTAAGTGCGTGAAATGTCCCTTGTTGCTTTTTGCAATTATTTTCTTCGCAACATCTAGTAAGTGTGCCTTTCGGTGTGATGCAACTTGTGAGTATTTGCTCAAGTAGTTTAGTAATCGATGGATACAATTGGTAAGATGGGGAACATGGTGTCTGGACTTGTGCCAAAAAAGAACTATTTCGCCTACTTATGATAACAGGTATTTAAAACTTGTACCCCCCCCACATACTTTCATTAATTAATTTGTTATAGCAACCTCCCCTTCCAAGTCCTTTTTAGGTGTCTGGGGTCCCTAGTGAAACGCTATGAAACGATAGTCCCAACAAATACCTTTTCAAAACGTTTGAAATCGGCTGCTTCAAAGATCTATTCACGTATCAGGCCAGGTCACCATGCATGTCATATGCTGTATCACTGTCTCAACTGTCTACTACTCCATCCAGTATATCTACAAAGTCATCTTCTGTAAAATCTTCCTCCAACGATTAAGTCAGGTATCACTTGATTTGGTCTTGCAATTTGTTTGGCTACACAGACAGTCAGGTACGCTGTCCTTTTCTACATGCCTCTCAGTTGCTCAGAAGCTCTTCTGTTTACTGTTTGGTATTCATGCTTCATACGTTCTGAATAAAATAGCATGTGCATGCATGATCAGAAAATGCACAGACGATGCTGAAGTGAACTGAAACATTGTTTAACAATATTTACAGAACTTTTGCTAATTTTATATTGCTAGCAGATGAAAATAAAGAAGAGAATTAAATTAGTTAATTCATTCATAAATTGATCACATTAGAAAGAGTTTGTGGAGTGCCTTCATCTAAATTAGGCACATTGATCACAAAAACACTAAAGTTGCAGCAGTGAACTAAACTGACTTCTTAAGCAGCATACTCCCTCCAGACTTGACTGACTGTGACACTTGTGAGTGTAGTCTAGACCATCTGATATATTTTTCCTTGTACATATCCACTGTATACATCAACATGGACCAGAAAGTTCCCTGTGTTACTTCCAGAATTTGACAGCAAAGGAAATTTCTATAACAACTAAACTTTCAGATACACAATGAAACAGTTTCATAGTGAAAGAGAAATTTTTGTCTGCATGAATTTTCTGTAAATGTATGTTATTATTATCTGAAAGGAATTTATTCTGCAGTACCCTCAAACCTATGAGAATTGTGCACTGTTGTGTAACTATAAATCCTTCTCTGATAGTTCAGCAGTAGGTGGAAATGATTTTAACTGAGTGATTCCATTCTGTTTGAACAGAAACCACGTACCAGTATTGTTTTAGAATACATACACTCTTCTGTATTGTAGGAGGCACTGCATAATGTTTCTTGAATGTGTACAAGTTACCTGTTTATCATAATATTTATTTCATAAGAACCTTATTGTTACATGCATTTTTAATTTTATATGAAGGAAACTGGATTATTTTCAAAAGTTACTAATCTGCAGGAGAAGTACGTTTTATGTAAAGTGTGCACATGTTAATAGTCTTTACTCCTACTAATCAGACCAGTTAGGAACACAGATACAAATATTGGCTGGAAAATCCTGGATATGTACTTTCTCCTTGCGACAAGTGAGTATTGTATTACTACAACTTTTGAATCTTTAAGAGCAGTGGAATCCTACATAATTTAAAGATGCTTTTAAAAAAAAGTATTGTAAGCTGTATGAACTTTTCTAAAAATAGGCAGTATTATAGCAATAATAGTGGTGGTAGTAATATCACTTATAGTAGCAGTTATTTTTGTCTACAAGTTACTTTTATCAGGATATTGGCCATGTGGTAATGCAGTATAAGAAAATAGATATTCATTTATACAGGCGTTTACATACTTAATAGTTTAACAAGGGTGAAAGACATATTGGAAGGTCACATAAATTTAGAAACTACCCTGAAATTATTTACAAAAACTACCAAAAACCGAAATCAGGATGTAAAAAAGATATTGTCGTTCTTGCTTTCTTGAATGCAAGGTCAGTCTCCTTAAAATAGCACAACCTCATTCATTTTATCTCTCGTGTACCATACTCTTATATAAAGACATTCTGAATAATGTAAAAAATGGGCATTTCATAACTAATTCATTTCTCAGTTCTGATTACTACACATTGGTCACAAACTACTCAGCCGGCTGAGGTGGCCGAGCAGTTCTAGGCGCTACAGTCTGGAACCGCGTGACCGTTACGGTCGCAGGTTTGAATCCTGCCTCGGGCATGGACGTGTGTGATGTCCTTAGGTTAGTTAGGTTTAAGTAGTCCTAAGCTGTAAGGGACTGATGTCCTCAGAAGTTAAGTCCCATAGTGCTCAGAGCCATTTGAAACATTTGAACAAACTACACACACATTACATAAAAATATAATACTACACACAATGTCAGCTGAGTCGGTCACAAACTCAGAGCTTCTATTTTTTGTTGAACGGGGCCCTTCATTCCTAAAGTATTCCCATTCTAGTAATAGTAGTAGTAGCAGTAGTAGCAGTAGTAGTAGTAGTAGTAGTAGCTTTATTCATCCAAAGATCTCTTTTTACAACGATATAGGGCATGTTAAAGTATTTACAAGCTTAGACCAATTTAAAATGAGCTAATTCGTATACACATACAGTTTCATTTGATTTGATTTATTATTGGTCCTGTAGATCATACAATTTGTACAGCAAAGCACATCATGATATAGGACAAGCCAACTTGAAAAATTATGTTAAGATGTTAAATGACGAGAGATGACAGTAGCGGCACATAACTCACATAACAGAATACATATAGGATATATAGACAAAATATAAAAAAAGGTGGTGTGTGAATGAGAGATGATGGTGGTGCATGCTGCACATAGCAGAATACATATAAGAGATACAGATAGAATATGGGTGACAAACAATAATTAAATCGTCTTACTAAGTAGAAATATCTACAGGTGAATATACAGCTTATTACAAGTAATTAAAGTATTGTGGTACATAGTTCACATAGCAGAATACATATATGAGATACAGACAGAATATAGATAAGATACAATAATTAAATTATCTTACTAAGTAGAAACATCTACAACTGAATAAACAGCTTATTGCAAGTAATTAAAATTTTGTTTCAAGAAATTCATGTACGGAATAGAAATAGTGAGTTAGTAGCAATTCCTTTAATTTAATTATCATTATTTTTGGGTTTTTGGTTGTTTTTATGTCTGTTGGGAGGTGGGTGTATATTTTAATGCCCATACATTTAACCCCATTCGCATACAATTTTGTGTTGTAGGCTATAATTTGTAACTGCGTTTTGTTTCGGGTGCCATGTGTGTGGCTGTCTGCATTTCTATCGAGGGCGTCCAAGTGCTATACTGTAAAACAAGCTAGTTCCAATATATAGAGGCATGGCAGTGGCAGGATTTTTAGCTGTTGAAATAGTGGTTTACAGTGTTCAGTTCTTTTTTTACATTTCATTTTTCTTACTACATGTGTTTGTAACTTGAAAATTGTGAGAGAATCAGAGCTCTTTCCCCAGAAGGTTAGGCCATAGCTCAAGACAGACACAAACAGGGCATGGAACACCACCTTCAAGGTATCGACACTGGCTGTGTCTTTTAATGATTGTAATAGATAGCATGTTTTACTAAGCTTTTGTGACAATGCCTCAATATGTGGTTTCCAATTTAGTGTGTTACTGATTGTAAGTCCAAGAAATTTGGTGTGCTGCCTGTTCGTAATGTCATATTTGCCAATAACTATAAGTGAATTGAAGGGGTTCAGATTTTGTTTAGTATGGGAGTTCATACTTACAGTTTCTTGAGTATTTCTGAGTAGTCAATTTGCTTCAACCACGATTGTAAATGACAAGTAGTTTCTTTAATTGCATCTTGCAATGTCTCATCTCTACTGGTTATCAGGATATTTGTGTCGTCCGCATACAGAAAGGAGCTGGCATTTGGTATGTGTTCTGGGAGATCATTTATGAACAAAATGAAAAGAATAGGGCCAAGGACAGATCCCTGAGGGGCGCCAGTTGTTATATGTAATATATCAGACCTGCAGTGCCTGAATGTCTCTGATTTTCTTATTTCTACATATTGCTTTCTTTGACTGAGGTAGCTATGGAACCAATTGTGGGCTACACCTCTAATCCCATACTTATGGAGTTTCATAAGCAGCAGCTTGTGGTCGACCTTGTTGAAGGCCTTGGACTGATCAATAAATATACCGACAGCAGGTTGCTTATGGTCAGTGAGACTTGAGCACTTTTCTAGAAATGCATACAGAGCATGTGTGGTGGACCTATTTTTCTGAAATCCATATTGGGAAGATGTGATTATGTTGTTAGAATTTAAACATACTTCTAATCTAGTTAACATACAGTATTCAAATATTTTTGAGGAGACAGATAGTATAGCAATTGGCCTATAGTTGTAGTTAGAGACAACCATTAAATTTACTCCTGGTATACAATACTTTTCTTACAAATAACTTTTAATGTAATGCCACACTGTTCACTCATATCTCACTATCAGGCACTGCACACACTATTCACACATTGTTTCATAACGCTTCACTCACTACAAACACACACACACACACACACACACACACACACACACACACACACACACACACTCACACACACACACACACACACACACACACACACACTGGTGACTTGTGGGCCATTTTCTCTACCACAACTTCCCATTTGCTATCCTCAAAAACTGAGTCAGCATCCCTCAATAATGAGTGAGGTGTTGGGCTCAGTGGGGGGGGGGGGGGGGGGAAGAGGTGTTAGTATTGTCAGATGAGCTTGGGGGTAAGTTTTTCTAGAAAAGGACAAAAGGAGGAAAAAGTATAGTGTGAAGGTGTTATGTGGAATGTAGGATGTTTTACAATGATTAATGTTATTTATTTGTAAAACATTTTTTTACCAAACTCCTACTCTGTTTTATCTAAGAAATCCTTCAATGTACAAAGCGTATTGCATAGCAGGTCCTTTTTAGCTGCCTTTTTAAATAAGTGTATATTTGCAATTTCTTTTATCTCTTTTGGTAATTTATTGTACAGTTTTATTCCTTGATAGAAAATGCTGTTTTGAGTTTTATGTTTATTTTTTCTTCGCAGTTGTAAGTTGAGTCTAGCTCTTATTCCTTGGTCATGGACACAACTGTTCATGCACTAATTACCAGTGTTGTTTTTGATGTGTACAACTGACTGGTAAATGTATTCCCACGGAGCAGTTAAAATTCCTAGTGGTTTGAACAGATCTTTACAATGAGCTCGACTAGTATTTTTGGTTATTATTCTTATGGCTCTTCTCTGGAATTTGAAACTTGTGTTCATATTTTGTGCATTTGTTCCCCAAAATAGAATGCCATATCTAAGAATTGAGTGTACATATGAATAGTATGTAACTGAAAGACACTGCATGTTACACACTGATGATGGGATTCTAAGGACATAATATGCTGACGTCATTCTGTTTACAAGTACCTTTGTTTGTTCACACCACTTCAACTGAGAATCAATATTCATTCCTAAAAATTTTGCATTTGTTACACAGTCTACAGAGGTGCCATCTACATTTAATTTAACATTGTCATTTTCCCTCTCCAAACTGAGATTCACGGCATTAGTTTTTTTTATGTTCAGTGACACTTTATTGCTTATTGACAAACCGTAACCTTCCTTGAGAGTTTCATTTGCTTTCACTTCAAGGAGTTTTGGTTTTCTCAGTGACTATAATGGTGCTGTCATCAGCGAAGAGAATTCCTTCACTGTGAGTAACACCACTGGGAAACTCATTGATGTATATCAAGAATAGTGTTGGTCCTAATATGCTACTTTGCAGAACCCCTATATTAATGTATTTTGGTTCTGATCAGTGTTTTAGCAAATGCTTAAATCTATTTGAAGTATGCGTTATCTCTGCTCTTCGCACCCTATTTGCTAGGTATCATCGAAACCAGTCATTAGCTACCGCCTCTTATTCCAAATGCTTCTGATTTATTAAATAGAGTCTTGTGGTTAATTGTCTCAAAGGCCTTAGAAAGATCCAAAAATATTCGCGTGACACACTCATCTTAGCCAAGAGCATCTAGTAGGGGAAGGTGGGGGAATTACACGCATGTGGGTAATCCCATGCATGCTGATTTACGCAGTCTGAATGGCTCAAGCTGTTCCCAGTTGGTGCTACACCCTGCCGACAGGAGTAACAACTACTACGCGGCTTATGCCAGTCATTTTCCAGTGGCATTGTTGGAGCAGTGAAGTATTGTTTATTTTCGGCGTGTCTCATGTAGTTTTGGTCAGCTGCATTTTGCAAAGTAAGTGCTACTATATGTTCCTTTAATGTAGTTCTTGCATATCAACTACTAATCCTAGATAAAACCTTTAATTTAATTGTAGATTTGTCCCGCTATTTGAATTAGGTGCCAAGTTATGCTTAGGTTAGTCATCGAACTTACAGTGGGGTAAAGCCACGCAGCTGTTGAAGTGCGTGGTATTCCCCCTTGCAGGTTATATTTTCAAAACTAACAAGTTTTTTTCTTTTTAATTTCAAATGGGTAGATATTATAAAAGAAAAACCCAGAAAGCAAAATGCACGCAAGAGGAACTTTGTAAGGCTCTTGGTGCCATCAAATCTGGAAGAAAAATAAGAAGTATCAAGAGCTTTCGGGATTGATGAAGCTACTCTGCGAGTGAGAATGAAAGTTAAAAATACCGAGGGTCCAAAACTTGGACGAAACCCAACATTTTCGACAGAACAGGAAAATGAGATTAGGGATCATGTTATTACAATGGTATTACATGCCTCCAGGTGCGAAAGATTGCATTTGAGTGTGCAGAGGCTAACAACACTGCAAACAATTTTGATAAGCCATCTAGGTTAGCTGGAAAGGATTGGCTAGCTCTATTTTTCAAAAGAAACCGAAGTACACTCCTGGAAATGGAAAAAGGAACACTTTGACACCGGTGTGTCAGACCCACCATACTTGCTCCGGACACTGCGAGAGGGCTGTACAAGCAATGATCACACGCACGGCACAGCGGACACACCAGGAACCGCGGTGTTGGCCGTCGAATGGCGCTAGCTGCGCAGCATTTGTGCACCGCTGCCGTCAGTGTCAGCCAGTTTGCCGTGGCATACGGAGCTCCATCGCAGTCTTTAACACTGGTAGCATGCCGCGACAGCATGGACGTGAACCGTATGTGCAGTTGACGGACTTTGAGCGAGGGCGTATAGTGGGCATGCGGGAGGCTGGGTGGACGTACCGCCGAATTGCTCAACACGTGGGGCGTGAGGTCTCCACAGTACATCGATATTGTCGCCAGTGGTCGGCGGAAGGTGCACGTGCCCCTCGACCTGGGACCGGACCGCAGCGACGCACGGATGCACGCCAAGACCGTAGGATCCTACGCAGTGCCGTAGGGGACCGCACCGCCGCTTCCCAGCAAATTAGGGACACTGTTGCTCCTGGGGTATCGGCGAGGACCATTCGCAACCGTCTCCATGAAGCTGGGCTACGGTCCCGCACACCGTTAGGCCGTCTTCCGCTCACGCCCCAACATCGTGCAGCCCGCCTCCAGTGGTGTCGCGACAGGCGTGAATGGAGGGACGAATGGAGACGTGTAGTCTTCAGCGATGAGAGTCGCTTCTGCCTTGGTGCCAATGATGGTCGTATGCGTGTTTGGCGCCGTGCAGGCGAGCGCCACAATCAGGACTGCATACGACCGAGGCACACAGGGCCAACACCCGGCATCATGGTGTGGGGAGCGATCTCCTACACTGGCCGTACGCCACTGGTGATCGTCGAGGGGACACTGAATAGTGCACGGTACATCCAAACCGTCATCGAACCCATCGTTCTACCATTCCTAGACCGGCAAGGGAACTTGCTGTTCTAACAGGACAATGCACGTCCGCATGTATCCCGTGCCACCCAACGTGCTCTAGAAGGTGTAAGTCAACTACCCTGGCCAGCAAGATCTCCGGATCTGTCCCCCATTGAGCATGTTTGGGACTGGATGAAGCGGCATCTCACGCGGTCTGCACGTCCAGCACGAACGCTGGTCCAACTGAGGCGCCAGGTGGAAATGGCATGGCAAGCCGTTCCACGGGACTACATCCAGCATCTCTACGATCGTCTCCATGGTAGAATAGCAGCCTGCATTGCTGCGAAAGGTGGATATACACTGTACTAGTGCCGACATTGTGCATGCTCTGTTGCCTGTGTCTATGTGCCTGTGGTTCTGTCAGTGTGATCATGTGATGTATCTGACCCCAGGAATGTGTCAATAAAGTTTCCCCTTCCTGGGACAATGAATTCACGGTGTTCTTATTTCAATTTCCAGGAGTGTATTAGCATGAGAAAACCTGAAGTAACTAGCACTAACAGAATACAGGCATTTAATGAAGAAGAGGTTAATGCATATTTTAAAAACTTAGAACATGTCTTTGATAAATATAAATTTCAAGAGGGGTGAGTGTTCAACGTCAATGAAACGGGCATAAATACTGTACAAAAGCCCGAGAGAATTTTGGCTCCTAAAGGTGTTAAACAAATAGGTGGAGCCACGTCTTGGGAAAGGGATAAAAACGTGGCGATTTCAGATGATGTCTGTTTAGTTTGTAGAGAGTTTCGGAGGGATGGAGAACTATGGTACCGATGTATTTCTTGTAGCAGATGGAGTCATGAAGAATGTAGTGACTGGAACTCTCCAAAAGGTTCCAAGTGCGATCTTTGCTGTACGGCATGAGAAAATGAACTCTTTTCACTTAAAAAAAAAGTAAAAAACGATAATTATAAGAGATGTTTGTAGAATTACATTATTTCGTTCTTAAACATATTGTTTACTATTTGTAGTAACTAATAAATAAAAATAACAAGTATTGTACATTTTTATGGTTTGTTTTTTCACGTGTTATTACCCAGCACTTTTGCGTGTCATTACCCCATGGGTGGGGAATACCACGCATTTGCACTTTTTTTAATTTTAGTGTTCAAAATTAAGGTACTGTATATAACTATTTACAGACGATAGGAATATGTGGAGAAATGTCCATTGTATGGTATGTACTTATTTTCCTAGGTTTTAATGACGTAACGAATGGTTCAGATCGATTTTTCCTTAGGTGCGTGTATTTCCCCGACTCTCCCCTACAACACTTGTGAATTCTACTATGGCTGACTCAATATTTCTGCCACTTCAGAAACCAAACTGTGATTCACTTAAAAGATTGTATTTATTCAGGTAATTCATTAATCTGTCTTTCATAATTGCTTCTATTATTTTTGAGAATGGTGACAGCAGGGAAATGGGCTGGTAATTTTCTATGTCTTCAGCATGACCTCTCTTAAACAAACTCTTGGCTGTTTTAACTGCCCTGGAAATTTCCCTGATGTTAAGGATTCATTTACTATATTTGTTAAGGGGCCTTGTATATCTCTATGCATTGTTTCAGTACACACACTGGAACTTACTGTAAGCCTACTGACTTTTTATTTTTGGTTTCTGAACAGTTTTATTTGCTTCATTGTCTGTGGTTGGAAGTAACATCATTGCATTTAGTGCAACATTATTTACAGGAATTAAATTTTTTTGGGGGGGAATTTTTTCTGTGCCTTCTCTGCAATACTTCAAAAATACTCGTTTACATAGTTTGCTAAGTATTGTGGATCAGTTATTACCTTACCGCCCTCCCTTAGTAGTATGATGTTCTGCATTTCTTTCCATCTTCCTGTTAACTTTTTATAACATCCCAGACTGCTTTGCTTTTTATCTCTGCAATATGTATTATTTTGTCATGAAATGTCTTTTCTGCAGCAATCAGCACCTTCCTATAGATGTTTTTGTATCTATGATAGAAATTTAAGAATTATGGATCATTGCAACTCTTTTGCATGGAACTGAGGTATTTAAGTGTTTGGGAGGACTTGTTAATACCTGCCGTCATCCATCTGTCTTTGTGAGATGTTGATACAGAGATGCATACTTTTGGAAATGCCTCTTCAAAGTTCAATTTAAATAATGTGGAGAATTTAGATAATTTCGTATTCACATTGGTTTCCTTATTCACTTCATCCCAGCTTTGTTTTGCTAGTTCCCTTGAAAAATATTTTCTTTGATATCTGATAAATGTCATTTGTAGGCTTGTAGTTTAGGGAATGATTCAATGCCTGATTTCACTGTTGTTATTTGACAGAGATGGTCTGATAATCTGAGATCTTTTACAGCTACATCACATTTCCCCTGTCCATATTTGTAGCCTCATGCAGTCATTGTAGTAACCCTTGTTGCACTATTGACCAATGGAGACATGCCAAAACTTTGAAGGATGTTTATGAGGATGCTGCTGGATTCATTTATGATATTAATGTTGATGTTAATCTCCCCACACAGAATTATGTTGACTTTTGTACTTGAGTCTTTATCTAGAACTTCTGTTAATTTATTGAAAAAAGTGTCCACACTACCAGTGGGAGACCTATGCACACATAAGATGATCGATTTCTTGGTGATGTCAAGGCCTGTTAATTCAATAGCTGATATTTCAAAGAGTCTGTCTTCACTTGCTGTATTGAGGTCATATCTTGATTTGAACTGTATTCCTTTTCTGATATAAATGCATGATCCTCCACACCTTGAAGCAGTTCTGCAGTAAGACTTGTATTTTGTATTGTATTGACTGCAGGTTCTGATGGAGGATTGTTAAGTCTGTGTAACACCCCATGTTACTCTTTCCAATGGTTTGTTCCTCCTTGTGACATCTGGCATGTTTGATGGTTAAAGTGTTAAAATCTGTCTTGTGAGTGATTGTTTCAGTATTATTTGAAGTACTGGATATATTCTTTTAGGCAGGGGAACCTGTGGTGTGGGATTTATCCAAAAAAAGACTTAATTTTCCTATCCATAACAACAGGTATTTGACCATGTGTGGCCCAAGATCCATCCCCTATACTTTCTTGAATCACTGTACCAAACCTCCTTTCCCAGTCCTGTTTAGGTGTATGCCATGCCTGCTGAAACTCAGTCTGTTGATAGTCCTGACAGGCAGCAGAGAAACTGCCCTCAGAGCCATCCCTACCCCACACTGATTCCACTCACAGCTTCATCAAGGTGTGGCCGATCATTACACCAGAACAGCTCAACAAAGTGTACCTTGGTGCCATGAGTCAGGGAAACTATCTTGCCCAGGTCACCACCTATGTCATATGCCCCATCATGTCCAAACTGTTTCCCAACACACCCACAATCACTACATGGTCCTCTTTTGTAAAGTCCTTCCATTACAACCCTAAGTCCTGTATCACTTGACTTAGCCCTACATATGGCTTCAAGATACTGGTGGCCTGTTACGCTGCCCCTAAACTTCACTGTAATTGTGGGTCTGTGTCTTGCCAGTGGCTACTACCTAGCAGCAGCACTTTCTTCTTCCTAACACTTTGTACACTCCTGGGCTTCTTGTCCTTGGTTGAAGTGTGTTGCACATTTTCTGCTCATCATTCTACCTGAGGATTTTCTCCACTTAACTCTGGCAAGGGTAGATACCTGTTTTTGGTGTTGATGATAAAACTATCAAATCATGTTCTCTTTCTTCCTAGCTCCCTATCAGCTGCCAGTTCCTAACCAACTTCCTTCCCCCCCCCCCCCCCCCCACCCCTATCTTCCTTGATCCTTCGTTGCTTCCTCTAACTGTGCTTGAAGAGCACATATTTTCCTTTCCTGTTCCCAATCAAAACGTTCCTACAGCATGCTCTGCAGTTCCAGGAAAGAGCCTCTTCTGTTCTCCCAACATTTTCCCCACAGCATCCCCCCATCCCTCAGTGAAAATATTTCCTACAAGATTGGCAACAAATCCCCCTACTCACTACCCTATAACAGCTCCCACATTTCTCACTCATGATCAGTTTTGAAAGAATAATAAAGTTTAAAGAATGTTTTAAATTTGTCAAGTATGTGAGATTCACTGTATGTAAACAAGAAACAACACAAAGGTTTTTTGTTGTAACAGAACTGCCCTACAAAATTTTGTTCACGGTCATAGAGATGTCCATGCAACAATTATCAGTCTTATTTTTGAAGTGCATAACTAATTAGTAAATTCTGTATTCATGAAAGAACACATGTTGCATATTTTCAAAGAATAATTTCCATTTTTTGTAAAAAAAGTCAGCAAAATGTTATATTTTATAATTAAGTCTCGATTTTCGTCAGATAAATATATTTTCTGTGATAATTATAAGTTCAGAGATATTACCACTGGCCACGTCTTTGCATGGTTGCTTGAAAACTTTAACTTACATTTTCAGACATAGGCCTGTATCTCAATGTGGAGACCTAATGTCTTCACACAAAGTTCATTAGAAACTTGTAATGAGACCATCCTCTGTCGCATTGTGCAAATTAACAATGCACAATACTACAACTTTCTCATTGAAAGTTCACTTCAGTTTAAATATGATCTCATTTTACTCCTTAAGTTGAAATATGCAAAGCCATGTGGTGCAATATGTTATCTTTGATACTCACCGCAGGATTCATATGTTGACAGGCTCAACAATAAGCCTGTTACACGTTGAGTTTTCAGCCAAAGCCTTCTTCAGAAAAGAAAACACATACACATTCACACAAGCAGGCTCAACTCATGCGCATATGACTGCTACCTCCATTAACTGTGGCCAGAGTTAGCAGTCATGTGCATGTGTGAGGTGTGCTTGCAGTCTTTTCATTACACCTGTCAGCAACTGAACATAGCTTCTTTATAGTGAGTATCAATTATTCCTTTTCCTTATACTGTTGATATTCCAACCTGGACTTTCCATTGTTTAATAGTTTGTCCTCATTAATTATAAATAAATGAACTACTTAAAGATGGATATTACCAACCAGTCGCTAAAACTTCCTGATAATTATATAGATTTTTGAAATAAAATGTCATCATTGTTGAGTCATGGTAACTGTAAAATATGCTGTGTTGTATATATATGTACTTATGTATGTAGCTAACATAAGAGATAACACATTAATAAATTATTGTGTGAGTGTGAATATATTAACTGGAGTGAAATGGGAAAAGCTTTGGCAGCATTCCTAGTGTGATAGTTGTGTGACCTAATACCTGAGCTGGGGTTCCACGTCTCCAACAGTTCTAAGTAGAACAAGTGGAGAGAGGGTACATTATGAAATTAAACTATAAAATCAAACAGCTACATGAGTACAATAACACAATGCAAATAACTGAGTAGAGTCTGATTGACAAGGACACATTTCACCTAGTAATTCAATTAACAGCTATGTCTAACATTTGTGCCCTTTGTTTAGTTGAGGAGACATTTTGTTTCGTACTCTCTTGGTGGTTCTCTAAGAGTTCTGGGGTGGAAGTATACCCAGGAACATATGATGTTTCCTGTTTGGTGTTTCAGTCTATAAATCCATTTTATAATCACATAAGGAGAGTGTGGTCAAAATAGCATATGTATTTTCTGGAATTTTCTACTATTTTGCATGTTGTGGGACAAGAGGTTGTTTTGTGAAGCATTTATAAATATTATGACTCATAGGCATTCAAGTGCTGTATAATTTGTTAAAGCTATTTTCAATTTATTGTTATTGTTCAATTAAAGAGTTTTATGGCAAGTAAAATGCTGTATTTTTTAAACCTAGTTATATGACATGTGAATGGTTAAACCACACTTAGTGTTGTGTACCAACTTTTCCCTTGAAACAAGGTCTCTTAACCTTGGAATACATGATATTTGCCAATCAACTGGCGTTAATTAATGTTAAGACAAATTTCAGCATTTCACAAAAGGACATTTGTGTTGATTTCCAATAGCTTCTTTTTCAAAAGTTTTTAACTTGGAACTGGTTTTTGATAATGCTTCTCCTTAACTTGATTTACTTCCTGGGTATTGGCATGTAGTAAAGTGATAACGCACCATGTAGATTATTACATGCAGTGTTTATAATATTTTATCAATTTCAACACTTTGAAATCCTAACATCATATTTGCTCCTAGGTACATCACCATATTGTATCTATCAACAGTTTTTCACATTTGGAAAATCTTCCTTATCTGGAGTAACTTTTGTAAGTTCAGATAAAGGCTGCATCGCACAAAAAATGGAAGTTGTTATTTCAAAATGGAACCAGAAAATAAACTAAACTTCTCTTACAGGGCTGGTAAGAGGTGAAAATGTGAAAACTGTTCGAGGCAACAACACTCTTCCCTACAGATAAGTTAATCAAAACTCGTCCATTCAATTGAAAAAAAAATAATGCTTTTATTTGTTTGTATAGAAGGAGTGATGTTTCAGGTAACTGAGTAAGATGACTAAATAGGTACCTGGATTAATTTTCAAATGTTTCCATTGTGCAGCTGAAGATTGGGAGGTCATAGTAGTGTATCTTAATGAGTTGCACTCTTCTGTTGTTCTGTTGCCCAGTGGCACACCATCACATTTGAAGTGACTGCGGCTAAGCTAATGGATATGAAACAATTATTTGTGGGACTATTGTGGGTGGCATCATCTAAAGGGTCAATAATAAATCAGCTTGTGATATCTGAAGTGTTGTATATAATATACCTAGCAAAGAAAATAACTTCTGTGGCATGTGTTAAGTATCAGTGATGGGTCTGAGATCAGCGCTTTCTAGTGTTACACATCTAAGGACAACATCTCACTATTCATACAGCCCTACAATAAACAATGGTGTCAGTTTGCACCACACAGTCACCTTTGCAGAATGAAGTGGTAACGGTTGATGGGCGTGCTGATTTTCTGTTGCCCATAATGTGCAATTCCTCATATCAATATGTCCTTGGAGATGGGAATGGGCTTCATCTGTACACATCATTTCTAGGACCCCTCATTGTCCACTTCCATCTGAACAAAAATTATAAAGTGAATGTTTGTATTGCTGGCAAACCAACAGGATGCAACTCCTGAACAGGGGTGGTTTTCTGTGGATAGCACTGTGTGATGTTTCATAGAAATTTATGCAGCATGTTCTCAGGCATGTCTAATGCTTGAACAATTCTCTGAGCAGTGTATGTATGCATACCAGTACTCGACCCCTCCTGGTGTGCTGATGTCTGCTGGCAGCATTTTGATTGCGTGCAAACATAAGACTTTACTGTCAGGAGATTCTGTACAACAAATGTGTAACACTCTTTGTGCTGTACCTGTCAGCAAGTCAGTATGTCAATTTTATGGTGAGTTGCAATTTTTCTCCTTTCATGGTATTATTGATAATCAGACCTGGATTTACAATTGTTTGATATGCTGTGTATAGATGAAATAATTAAAGATAGAAAACACCCATTAGACAGGAAAAGCTCATCATAATTATATAGATTTATAAGATGAAATTTTATTACTGTTGAGGCTCAATTATTCCATACATATCTCCAAATGTAAGTAAATAGAATGACAAATGAAGCATTAATAGATCAGAGCATAGATGGGAATATAGTAATTGGAGTGAAATGGGAAAAGCTTTGGCAGGATTTAAAGTATGGGTGTTGTGAGACTTAATACCTACCTCCAAACTGTTCTAAGAAAAACAAGTGTGAGATTGTATGTCATTAAATTAAAATAGAGAATCAAAGAGGTATATGAGTCCAACAGAACAATGCAAATAGCTAAGTAGAAACTGTTTGACAAAGACACATTTTACGTAGCAATGCAGCTAACAGCTATGTTTAATGATTGTGCCTTTGTTTAGCTGAGGAAACTTTTTCTCATATACCCTCTTGATGCTGAAATAAGATGCAACAGGATTGCCTAATAGTTTTGTAGGGAAAAGTAATGAACTTGGTGGAAAGTATACCCAAGAACAAGTGATGTTGAGTGGCTGGTGTTTATCCTGGTGATCCAGTTTATAATCACATGAAGGAGAGCACAATAAAGATGTCCATAAGCAGTTTCTGCTGTCTTCATTGTTTTGAGACATGAGGTTGTTTTGTGAAACATTTGTAAATGTTATGAGTTCTACACATTTATGTGATGCATGATATATTAAAGATAATTTGGAGTTATTATTATTGTTCAGTTACTCAGTTTTATGATGAGTAAAGTTGTGTAATTTTTAAGCATAATTACATTATGTGTGGATGGCCAAACTACACCTTGTGTTGTGCACCAACTTATCCCCTGAAACAGAAGGTCTGTTTAGCTTGGAACATATGATATTTACCAATGAACTGAGATTCTTAGCCAACAGCTTCAGGAGAAATTAGGTGCTGGGTACCAGGTCAGAAGCTTTTCGAAACCCAGTGGTCAGCTAAGACAGATCAGATAATTATAGCTGGGTGAACAGGAAACAACTGGCTATGAATCCAATATGTAGTGTTAGGTGTGAACCAGATAGAATAGGAACAGAAAATGGGCACACAAATGCGGGGTTTGTGGAGGTCTTTCAGTGTCATGATCGGTGCTGGGTAGACACTGCTGTAAGTCATGTTAATGCTGAACTGAACAGGATGCTGCAGACACTGGCAAAATCTCACATAATTTTTGTTGCAGTTGATGCTATTTGTAAGTGGGGCTGTCCTACACGTCACATGCACCCAAATACAAAGGGGAAAGACAAGTTAGCTTCTCTATTAACAGATACTGTAATGGTGGCCACAGTTGCACAAGAGATGGTCCCTGTAGTTAATGTTACTAGGCATTCAGGTTTTTTTATATTAAAGCCAAAGTCAAGACTGACAACAATCAAGAGAAACGGAAAAAAGAAGCTTCATGTACTGTAAATAGGGATAAAGCTAAGGGTAGTATCAAACCAAGGGAATAAAAGAATGAAGTAGATGAGCCATTAGGGTATTTAGATAATCTCAAAAATAGGAATGAGATGGATACACTTTTTCTGTCTGAACACCATGTCACTGTGGGGATGGAAAGTTGCAGTGTAATTTACCATCTTACTTTTGGAGATCTAGCATGGATAAAGAAGGAGTTGCAATTTTAACAAAACAAGGGTATAAATACAAAACTATAGAAGTAAGCATATATTGTGTCAACCAGAACTTATAAGTTTTGGTGTTTGAACTACACCTAGATAATGTAGTGTTGATATTAGTGACAGTGTACAGGTCCCCATTAGGAGATCAGGAGCTACTCATAAGAAAAGTTTGACTTCTATTATGATCTCTGTCAGACTAAAAGAAGAAGTTATTAATCTGTGGTGACTTCAATGTAAGCTTTCTAAGTAATTCTGATAAGTGAATTACAGGTGTTATTAATGACATATAACCTAGGATCAGTAATCAGTTTCCCTACTCCTATAGCTCAAGACAGTAACACTCTATTAGATAGTGTATTTTTACAGCAAGCTGATGCAAAACTAACACATGCTTTCCCTGTGATAAATGGGTTAACAGACAATGACGCACAATTGATTAACCTACAAAACCTAGCAGGGTGTACAGCTCAGAAACCATTAAGTATAAGTGTGTGGTTGATGAACTCAGTATCTATAGAGTACTTCAGAGAAAGTTTAGGAAATTGCAATTGAGTTGATTTATACAATGAATCAAATGCCAATGAAAAATGCAACATATTTCTTGATAAATTTATGTGGCTTTTTGAACTCTATTGCTCAAGAAAATTATTAAATGTAAAACCAAAATGTTTTCAAAGGATCCTTGTATTACTACAGGTATTACACTGTCTTGAGAAAGAAAAAGAAAACTACATGAGACACCAAAAATTAGTGAAGACCCAGAAGTAATTTTACATTATACAAATTATTGTAACATACTGACTTTGTAGTCAGAAAATCAAGAAATATGTATGTTAGAGATGAAATTAACAACTTGGGCAACAAAATCAAATCAACTTTGTTAGAAGGGAGATAGGAAAGTAATCACTGGGACAAGTAGTACTGATATTAAAGGGGCTGAGGCCATCTTAACCAATAGTACACAAGTATCTAATGTATTTAACAACCATTTCTTAAATGTAGGTGAAAAATATTGGTGAGAATAGTTCAAATGAAAAAGCCAAGCAGTACATGGAAGAGTGAGTTTTGAGAGATCTGGGTCAGTTTAATTTTCATCTATCATCCTCTTGAGAAATAAGGAAAATCATTGAAACTTTGAAAAGTAGATATTGTATTGGCGTACATGACGTCTCTAACAAGATATTAAAACAATGTGGAGCAGTTACAGCTGGTGTTCTTAGTCACATATGTAATGCATCACTAACTCAAGATATTTTTCCAGTCAGGTTAAAATATGCCATTGTCAAGCTCTTTACAGGAAAAGGGACACCACAGATGTCAATAATTCTGACCAATTTCCTAGTTAACAGAATTTTCAAAAATCTTTCAGAAAGCAATGTTCTCAAGAGTGGTTAGCCATTTCAGCAAGAGGTTTGCCACTTCATCTAACTGTGGTGAAACCACATTAGGTGTTCCACAGGCTTCGATCATGAGTCCCCTTCTGTTCTTGATGTGTGAATGACATCTCTTCTTATCTGAAAGAAGAAGCTAAATTGACACTGTTTAATGATGGGACAAGCATCATTATTAATCTAGTAATAGAAACTCCAATAGAAAATGATAAAAATAATCTCTTTGGATAAATTATTAATTTGTTTTCTGTGAATGGGCTTGCTCTAAACTTTCAAAAACACCAAACATTCAACTTTCTGCTGCAAGGAGTACAGTTCCCTGAATAAATATAACAAACAAATAGAAGTTAGTAGCCAGGGTATAACATTCTAAGTTTTTGGGTGTACATGTAGATTAGTATCTTAACTGCAAAATTCACATTTTCGATTTCCTTAATGACTATTTCAGCAACTTTTGCTGTCAGAATAATTGCCAATTTTGAGGATATACAACTTAACATACTTTGCGTACCTTCACTCTCTGATGTCATATGGAATGATATTTTGGGGTAACTTAACATTTAGGCAGAAAGTACTCACTGCTCGAAGAAAGTGGTCAAAATAATGTGTGGGGCTCATAGTCACACATCTTGTAGGCATCTGTCTATGAAGTTAGAAATTCTTTCAACAGCCTCACAGTACAATTACTCAGTAATGAATTTTTTCCTCAACGCTATAAACCAGTTTAAAAACAACAGTGACATTCTTGATTATATTACCAGACAAAAGAAAGACTTAAACTATACTGTAATTAACCTATCTCTGGCATAGAAAAGGGTAAAATATGCAGCTGCAAAACATTTTGATAAAATACCAGGTAAAGTAAATTGTCTGACAGACAGCAATAACAGTTTCAAAAATAAATTGAAATCATATCTCCTTGACAATTAATTCTATACCATAGATGAATTCTTGAATAGTAATAAATAAATCTATAGGTATAATATATACATTTTGTGCCAATTAAGGGAATGAAGTAGGTAATAAAAATATTAAGCCTAAAAAAAAAAAAACATGATTCATGTGTGCATTTCTTGTGCACTTGACACATTCCACATCATAATGGTTACTGTGAGATTGATCAGTGGGACATGTAACTAACTAAATAATTGTCCTAACAAATTTCCCTGTTCAAAAGTTGAAGTTTGTGTTGGTTCCCAATAGCTTCTGTTTCAATGTTTTGTTAATATTGGCAACTGGTGATTTATAATATCTCTTCTTAATATGAATTACTTCCTGGTTATTCATATTCAGTAGAGTGATAATGTAGCAGATAGAGTATCAAATGCCGTTTTCTTGATATAATGTAAGTTTTAACACTTTTATATCTGAATAAAATATCTGTTTCTAGGTACATGTCCATGATGTATCTTTGATTAGCTTTCCACAATGTGATAAATCCTACTTTTATGGAGTAACTTTTGTAATCTGAGAAAAAGACTGCATCATATGCAAAGGAAACGCTATTATTTAAAAACAGGATCAGGAAGTATATGAAAGCTCTCTTACAGGACTGGCAAGAGATGAAAGTCTGAGAACTGTTCCTAGCTACAACACACTTCCCTACTGATAAATTAATCAAAAGTTGTCCACAATTTCGAAAAAAATTAATGCTTTAATCAGTCTGCATAGACAGAGAGGTTTCAGGTAACTTGGTAAGATAACTGAATAGATACCTGCATTTCCTGTCAAACATTGTCATTGTGAAACTGGAGATTAGGATGTTTTATCAGTGTATCTTAGTGAGTTTCAGTCATCTGTTGTCCTAGATTAGATTAGATTGGTTTTTCATTCCATAGATCCACGCTGAGGAGATCCTCGTGGATGTGGAACTTGTCACTTTTGTTTTTAAGCTGAAATAACAATACTAATAGTAAGAGCATATACTATAAAAAAATTTTTAAGCTGAAATAACAATAGTAATAGTGTGAGTATATACAATACATCATTTGTTTCTATTAAAAAATTCGTCGATGGAGTAGAAGGAGTTGGCCACTAGTAAGTCTTTCAGGCTCCTATTAAACTGATCTTTATTTGTATCTAAATTTTTTATGTTTGCTGGCAAATTATTGAAGATGAGTGTTCCTGAGTAGTGGTCCCCTTTTTGAACAAAAATAAGTGCTTTTAAGTCCTTGTACAGATCATTTTTGTTCCTGGTATTGCATGTATGAACTGAGCAGTTTGTTGGAAAAAGGGATATATTATTTAGGACAAATTTCATTAAGTAGTAAATATACTGAGAGGCAGTAGTTAGTATACCCAGTTCTTTGAAGAGGTTTCTACAGGACGTCAGTGAATTTACTCCACAAATAATGTGTATTACACACTTTTTGACATTGAAAACGTTTTTTTGACTTGTAGAGTTACCCCTAAATATTATGCCATATGACATTATGGAATGAAAGTAGGCAAAGTATGCAAGCTTTTTCATTTTTTGTCTCCTATGTCTGCTAACACTGGAATTGCAAATGCAGATTTGTTAAGGCGTTTCTGCAGTTCTGTGGTGTGCTCCTCCCAACTAAATTTATTATCAAGTTGTAATCCCAGGAACTTAAGACTGTCAACCCCTTCTATCTGCTCTTCTTCATACTTTATGCATATGCCTGGTGGAAACCTCTTACAGGTTCTGAAATGCGTATAGTGAGTCTTTTCGAAGTTTAATGTCAGTGAGTTGGCTTTAAACCATTTATTAACATCCATGAAAATATCATTAGCAGATCTTTCCAGAACTACACTCGACATACTGTTTATTGCAATACTTGTGTCATCTGCAAACAAAACGAACTCTGCTTCTGGCAGTGTAACTGATGAGAGATCATTAATGTACACAAGAAAAAGCAATGGCCCTAAAATGGATCCTTGTGGGACAGCACATGTAATTTCTTCCCATTCTGATGATGACTGATGACTTAATTCACTAGTCCCTTGCACTGACACCCTTTGTTTCCTGTTAGCAAGGTATGACTTGAACCATTTTGCAGCGCTGCCCGGGACACCATAGAATTATAATTTTTTAATAGGATGGTTTGGTTCACACAATCAAATGCCTTTGACAAATCACAGAAAATACCTGTTGCTTGTAATTTGTTATTTAATAAATTAAGTACACTTTCACTGTAGATGTAAATAGCCTTTTCGATATCAGAACCCTTCAGAAATCCAAATCTGTGGTCAGATGGTTGAGAAGCTGCCTGAACATTACTTTTTCTAAAATTTTTGAGAATGCTGGCAAAAGTGAAATTGGTCTGTAGTTTGATGGTATCTCTTAGTCCCCTTTCTTGAATGGAGGCTTAACATCTCCATATTTTAGCCAGTCAGGAAATGTCCCAGTTATAATTGATTGGTTACACAAATAACTTAGAATTGTACTAAACTCACAAGAACATGCCTTAATTAAATTTGTTGATATTTCATCGTAACCACTAGATTGCTTTGTTTTTAAAGATTTTATTATGGAAGTTATTTCGTTTGGTGAAGTGAGTGACATATTCATGTACCTGAAGCTATCTGTAAAGGCTAGTTTCAGATATTCAAGGGCATTATTTATTGATCCTGACAATCCGATTCTAACAGTAATGGATATAAAGTACTTGTTAAATAGTTTTGCCACACTATGCCCATCAGTTACTAATGTGTCATCTACCCTTAATGCTATTTGCTCCTGTTCCTTTCTGGTTCTACCAGTCTCCTCTTTCACTATATCCCATATTGTGCCTAGTGGCACATCATCACATCTGAAGTAACAACAACTACACTGGTAGACATGAAACTTTTGATTGTGGAACCAACTGAGGTTGGCATCATGTAGAAGATCAATAGTAAATCAGCTTTTGGCATTCGAAGTGTAATCTGTAGTACTCATCTAAAAAAAAGAACATCCATGGCAATGTAAAATAGCAATGAGTGACCTGTGCTCATTGCTTTATTGTGTTACAAATCTAAACAATGTCTCAGTAATTCTGGTAATTTTGTGATGAAAATATAAAATACTTTTCATGCTCTTGTTCTAAATCTTTATTACGGATAGAACAACAGTATCATAAAATACCATACTGATTTCATAAATATTCATTTAAGTTGTTACTATTCTTTCATTAGTGTCTGTATTGTTATGTCATTGCAAAACAGAAAAATTTCTGAATATCATAAAAATACCTTTTTTTCATATCAGTTCCTAATGATATACCTTCATGTAAAATTCATAAACTGCCTAATATTCTCCAGTAACTTAATTCTCAGATAAACTAATCGGTGTGTGTCAGACTCAAGTACATCAAGGGTGCAGTCATTGTAGGACAATATATACTGTATTATAGAGTTGTGTAGGATTATCAGTCTCATATTTACCTACGTTTATTCTGAGTTCATTTTTTGTGGCAATAGATAAAGATATGGAAGAAATATTACAGCATATATGAGTAAACCACTTACATGAGCCTCCTTCTGCTTACTTTTGTGTCTTCACTGGAAGAAACTCTTCTTGAAAAAGTAGTTCTTTTAGTAACAGAGGTTCATTTTCAGAGCAGTCATTTGCATTTCTTGAAGAAACAGGCCAGAAATGTTTCCTACCTTATATTTTCAATTCATTTCTTATCAGGCAGATTTCTTTTTCATGCTAGTTCAGAATTCACAGACCCTAAAATTATAGTCTTCCTTCCAAAGGAGTTTCAAAAAATTTCATGCTTTTCTCAATGTATGCTCAATACCTGTAAGAGGGAAGTTTGTCGCTTCATGCTTAACATATGCATCCGAACAACACCCTTTCTAACTGACTATTTAACAACACACACTGTTACCTTCCACTTGTTGCATATTCATCATGGTTAAGTGAATCAGCTGTGTTCTTTTACACATTACATTGAAATATGAAAACCAGTGTGATGTAATAATTTGTCTTGTCAATTGTGCACAGATGATATATTTAAACATATATAGCAGCCATCTATCAGAAAAACTCTGATTGTGGATATTAAGTTTTATGAGATGATATGTTATCAATATTGAGACAAAGACTTTTTAAAATGTACTTTGTCATAAAGTAGTCTTTTCATGTAAGCAGGTAAGGTTATAGCTTATGAATTACTGGTAATACATCAATTTGTCAGTCTGAATGTATGAAGTGTTTTACAACTGGTAACACTCTGTGACTTTTCGCATCAGTGACTTCTGGTCCATAGTCTAGAAAAATTCTACATGAGTCCACTTGAACAGTAACTTAAAAATGACTGAGGACATATTGTTTCACGATTGCACATATCACCTGGTACCACAACTCCCATCTGTGTCTAATATTTTTTTCCTTTGTTGAGTTGAGACAACATTCTCTCCAGGCACTCACCCAGACAGATATCTAATACCAGCTGTTAATGGGAGATATTACAAGACATTCTAATAGGTGAGCAGAGATAAGTTAATCAAATGATTTCTGTTGTCTCACATACATGTAACACTTTTATGTGTAGGCATTGTTAGTGATTCTTAAGATCACTGAACAACATGTTTTTCTGGTACTGGAATGCCACTGATTAGAACACACTCCTACAGCAACAAGGCACAGTTTTCGAACACTGTTTAATGTTCCAAAAGGATCCAATGCGAAAACTTCACAGGCTCATTCTGGAAACATCCCCTAGGCTGTGGCTAAGCCATGTCTCCACAATATCCTTTCTTTCAGGAGTGCTAGTCCTGCTTGGTTCGCAGGAGAGCTTCTGTAAAGTTTGGAAGATACGAGACGAGGTACTGGCAGAAGTAAAGCCGTGAGGACAGGGCGTGAGTCATGCTTGGGTAGCATAGTTGGTAGAGCACTTGCCCGTGAAAGGCAAAGGTCCCGAGTTTGAGTTGCGGTCTGGCACACAATTTTAATATGCCAGGAAGTTACATTCACATGCTTTTCACCAAATTCCAGCGGTCAGGCAGCGTGGCTGATGATCTGGTGGGGAATGGTGGCCCCAGGCAAACTATAGTTACACCTGAAAATGTCACCATGGTGTCTGGAACTATTCAGCAAAAACCAAAGAAATCTGTGAGAACAAAAGCACACCTAAAAGACTGAGTCAGACTCTACACAAGTTTCCATTCGAAGTTCAAAGTAAGTACAAGCTGTGTAACAGGGGACTAATTTTGCAAACCAGTTTCTCACAATGACTGATAATGAAGAAATTCGTGTTTGTTGATAAAGATGATGCACATTGCAAATGAATGGAATCATGAATAAAAAGACTGGCGATTTTATGGTTCCAAGAATCCCCGTTTTTGTGAAACGAAACTATTCCAAAATTACTGTTGATATTTTTTCATGCGAGAGACGATCACTCGTGAACCCTATATGTTACAGATGTGGAACAATTTACCCCAACATTGTGGGACTGACAATGAACTGAGTGGTTCATGCAAAGTGAAACCACACTGCATCGCACCAGACATGTGTTTTGCTTTCTTGACGAATACTTCAGAAACAGAGCGACTGCATTTGATTGTTGAAAATTTACTGGAGCAGGGATAGATTGGCCTCCATATTCGCCAGATCTTACTCGTTGTGACTACCTTTCATAAGGCATAATGAAAGACACTGTATACCAGAACCATTCCATCACTTTGGGAGGACTTGAATCAGCAATCTATATGCCATATGAGTTCATTTCCTTCGAGCTGCTACGGGATGCAATGCTGAATTTAATTGTTCGTTTGCACCAACTTTGTACTATTAGTACAGGACATTTCTAAGATACTGCGATGCAATTGCTAAGACAACTCGCAGAGAACGAGTTTAATTATGCTGCTGATACTGTATAAGCTGCACAGTGTAGGGCGCCATCTGTTACCGGTTTTTTGAACTATTTCAAAACATCTGTGTAATTTCTCAATGCGACATGGCATGGGCTCGACTAATATATGAAGTAGTACTGGAGGGAACACACCATGAATCCTGCTGGGCTGTCCATAAATCTGTAAACTACGAGAGTGTGAAGATCGCTTCTGAACAGTATGTTGCAAGGCAATTCATTTATACTCAATAATGTTCATGTCTGAAGATTTTGGTGGCGAGCGGAAGTGTAAGTGTTTACACTCAGAGGAGTGTTCCTGCAGCCACTCTTTAGCAATTTCTGGAATTGTGCAAGTTTGTTGGAATGCACAATGGACTTGAATGGATGCAGGTGATCAGACAGGATACTTATGTACATGACATCTGTCAGAATTGTATCTAGACTTCTCAGGGGTCCAATATCACGCAAACTCCACATGCTTCACATCATTACAGAGTCCCCACCAACTCGAACAGACATGCTGGCATACAGCATCCATGGATTCATGTCCTCATAACAGTACAAGTCCATCTGTTCAATACAATTTCAAATGAGACTCGTCTGACTAGCCATCATGTTTCCAGTCATCAACAGTCTAAGGTCGGTGTTGACAGGCCGAGGCGAGATGCAAAGCTTTGTGTCATGCAGTCATCAATGGTACACGAGTGGGTCTTCGTCTCCAAAAGCCCATATAAATTATGTTCCATTGAATGGTCCACTCGCTGACACTTGTAGATGGCCCAGCATTGAAATTGGCACCAATTTGCAGGAGGCATTTCCGTCATATTGAACAATTCTGTTCAGTCGTGGTTGGTCCTGTTCTTATAAGACCTTTTTCTGGCTGCAGAGATTTGATGTTTTACCAGATTCCTGATATTCACAGTACACTTGGGAAGTGGTCATGTGGGAAAATTCCCACTTCATCGCTACCTTGGAGACGCTGTTTCCTATTGCTCGTGCACCAGGGCTATAACATCACATTCAAACTCACTTAAATCTTCATAACCTGCCATTGTAGCAGCAGTAAGCAATCCAACAACTGTGCCAAACACTTGTTGTCTTATGTCTTATATACGTGTTGCCTACCACAGTGCCATATTCTGCCTGTCTGCATATCTCTGTATTTGAATATGCTTGCCTATACTAGTTTTTTTAGCACTTCAGTGTATATTACCCCTCTGACGTGGTTCGAGGTTCATTCACATGTCTGTGAGTGTGTACTGACACACAGAGTTAAGCTCACGGTAATGGAAACGCAGCTTGACACTTCTATCAGGATCGATAGCCACAACGTCTGACTGCATTGCATACCATTATAACCACAATTTAGCAACAGCTTCAAGAAAGGGTAGCTTCACTATCAGCAGGTGTGACTGTGGTGTTCCAAGGAGATGCGTCTCACCTGACTTCGAAGACGTTGTGCAGTAAACAACAGTCTTCATGAAAAACAGTTAAATTTCCTCTTTGTTTCTTTGGTTATTAATTAGTGGAATTATAGAACAAGTGATGTACTAGGTCATACCTAATAAAATACTTGTAAAAGGGGTCGAGTTACCAACAGGTTTTCAAAGAGTTGTAGCATGGAAATGGTACATTTCTGGACCTGGATTCCACTTAACAATATTAGCTACTCAGTCCCTTTACAAGTCGCAAAGTTTGTAGTTGGAATTTGTGAGCACCTTGTATGAAATTCTTACAGCTTTCATGATAAACATACCTTTTGTTGCTCTTGGCTATCGATTTTAGTTTTCGAAAGTTTTCGTTATGAAATCAGGGACTCCTTTGCTGGACACACCACATCTTTTGACACACAATTACTTCTCCTTTTAAGGCTAGTCCATGGCATGGCAGTGGGCATGCACACACCAGCATCCTTTGTCAATCAGTTCATGGTTATCTAGGAGATAATTTCCCAACCACGCAGAAACCCATACCCGTCACCTGGTTCAGAGTCATTGTTGACATCTTCATGATCTGGAATGAGAGTGAGAACACTATCCACATTCCTCCAGAACCTCAACACCTTCTACACTATGTGCCTCACCTGCTCCACATAAGACCATTAACCCACCTTTTTCAAATTTGATCTCCATATCAGTGATGGATACATCAGTGTCCTCCAAATCTACTAAACACCAACAACACCTCCACCTAAACTGCTTCCACCTAGACCACACCAAGAGGACACTTCCATAATGCCCAGTCATCTATGGTCATTGTATCTGTAGTGACAAGCATTCCCCCCTCAAAATATTCCAGAGTTCTCACTGAGGCCCTCATAGAACAAAATTATTCTCTAAACCTTGTCCTTGTCTCACTATTCATCTATTGCCCTCCACATATCCACTGTCTGGGCACAAGTGGTACCCCTCTCGTACCATCCAGGATGGGAGCAACTAAATAATAATCTCTGCCAGTGTTTTGGCTATCTCCCATCATGCCCAGAAATGAGACATATCCTCCCACTACCTTCCCTATCCCTCCCACATTGATATCCCACCACCCAAACCATCTGGGTAATATCCTTATGCAACCCTAATTAGCCTCTGCATCCAACTACTTGCCTCATGATTCACATCCCTGCAATAGACCTAGATGCAAGACCTGTCCAATACATCTTTCCACTACCACATACTCCATTCCTGCCACTGACATGCTTTACCCTATCAAAGTGATGGGCGCCTGTTAAAACAGCCATGTTATGTACCAACCTAGTTATAACCATTGTGCTGTACAAAGTCTCTGCACGACAGTGAAGAAGCCACATCTCAACGTGAGTGGCTGCTGTCTAAATGTAGCCAAGACGCAGCTGGACCACCCAGTTACTTAATGTACCTGTCACTACAATATGTTTCAGTGTGATGATTGCTTGACGGGTGTTCCATCTGGATTCTTGCCACTAACATCAACTTTTCTGAACAGCGCATGTGGGAACACTCCCCAAGAACGCCTTGGCCACTAACTTCACTAGTCTCTGTCCTCCACCTGCCTTTAAGCTTCCCTATTCTCCCCAGACTCAATTACAGTTTGCCACTGGATCATGTCACTGTTCTTAACTTTAAAAAATGAGTTCCACAGGCCTTGAAAGAATGTTATAAGATTTTAATATCTGCCTATTACATAAACATGCTAATCAATATCCTACTACAGTCAGTTTCAAGGGGCAATGAAACTGAAGCAAATAAAGTATTTTTTCAGCAAAAGTGGGCAGTAAGAATGTAAACTGTATAACTAAAAGTTTTGCAGTTACTTCATCAAAGATCTTGGAACTACACTTTTCCCCACCACATTTGCTTATTAACAATTTCATTACTTATAACAAATATGAGTTTCAGACAAACTGTGGTTTATGCACCAACAATACCTGATGCAAAAATGAGTCTGGCATACTATATAGTGTTTTGTGTGTGGTCGAGAGTAGGGTGCTGTATTCTGATGCAGAAGTTTTGAAAAAGCTACCATCAGCGATGGAGTCAGAAATTCATAACACCCTACAAGTTAAAAAAACTTAAAACATGTCATATTAGCCCACATGAACATTTGTCTTGGTTTGTTTATGATGTGTATATCTCATTTGTATGACCAAAATTAGTATAGTGCTGTGTTGTGATAATTTTTTGTGGTTAGACTGGAGCTACAGATATAGCTTCTGATACAGGCTTTTCTTTCTTAATGCAAGTTTCTTGTGTTTTATATTAATGAAGTACCCACATCATGATTGGATCCTGAGAACATAGTGAATAAAGGATATCAGTTATTGTCCAGTTTAAAATTCCTGAAAATTATGATACTGTACACACATGGCTGTATACTATGTCAAAGTAAAAATATATTTATAAAATGTTCTCATAGATGCCTACAGGTGAGGTTGTGATGCTTGCCTGCTTTATTTCTTCATTGATACTCCTCAGTGTTGATGTACTGTGTAGTTATAGCGGCTGAAAAATATGATGTGGAAGTTCTACACTGACTACTGTAAACGATTTAGCCAACAGTTGCACAGAGGCTTTTCACAGTTCTTTGCTTCCACTGTTCACAACCGCCACAGTACTACAGATATATGACCAGTTCACTATTGGTTAATTTTTGATGAGCCTCATTAATAGTTTGCAGTCAAACATCAGCATACTGCTACAATAGTTTACCGTTGAACATCTATGAGCTGTAAAAACCTAACAACACACTTGTTACATTATAATACGGTGTGTGTGAGACTATTGAACAGTCATTATTTTAACACATGACCTGCTGGTGTTACACCAATTCCCCTGTTCAGTTGATGCATTGTTGTTGATCTAACCAATACAGATTTCTTGTCTGAAAAGTGGGTGTGGACTGACTGTCTCGGGACCAAAAATTGGGCCTTCATATATCCTCAAAATAATAGGCACTAAAACTACACATTGTTTGATGTTTAATTAACAGAAATCACAATAAAAACATAACTCATTCAATTAATTGAATACATAGAAAATTACCTTCTTTTTAACAGTTTCTTCTACTACAGGTATTATGCCGAATTATTTGTTTAAATAATGAAATTAACAGATGTAGTTATCCAAACAATGCTTTTACTAACCTGGTAATTATTTTGGAATTAATCAAGGGTTGGCTTTGCTAACATTTTTTCAAGTAGAGCCAAATAATTACTTAAAGTTCTATTTACTTAAAGTACTTACTTGCTTAAAGTTCTATTTACAAAAGTTTATACTTAGTACAGAATTTATATTTCTTTATAAGTCAACAACAGAATTTAAGTCATGAAACAATTACTAATTTCACTCTGTAACAATAGAATAAACTAGGAATGATCAAAATGAATTAGGAAATTGATAACAGACACAAAACTAAGCACAAAATTAGATCTGATGCTATATTCTTTAGGACTGAGGGCCAACCTTTCCCTTTTATGGAAATTCAGATTATACTCATGTATTTTAATGGAACTTAGAAAAAATGAAAATAAAATGTATTTGAGGAGGCAGATGGCAAAACAAGAGGGGAAGTAAAAAGATCCCAGCTTGCTTCATCACAAGGTGGATAGTGGATGGGACGTGGGGTAGAGGGAGAGGGGGGGGGTAGTAGGAACATTTTCCTTCTCCCCTCCCCTTTGGAACACAGCCTTTCTATTACTACGAGTGACTGCTTCTCATTCTGCTAAACCACAGGCTCAGCCCAAGTCTGGCTCGACATGGCTAAATATGAAAGGAAATACCCTTACTTAAGTAATCACAGCAAAACTTAAGTTTGTTTGGTAGTCACACTGTATGTGTAGAACTGTTCCATTTCTTCAGTAAAGTGGTCATTTTTGCATGTCTGATTACCAAGGAACATGTGGACTGTGATTTACCCAGTGCATTACTTCACCTGTGGTGTCTCAAAATGTTCTGTCTTCAATCACACTCCTACCATTAATGGGCTTGTTTAACACTTGATACAAAATATACACTACACTGCAGAGTATACTTATCATTTTCTTCATATTTATTGCAACTTAATTCTTTTTTTGTAACATTGGTATTTTATCACTCAAGAGCCTCAACATTTATACCAGGTTAATAAGCTACACTCAATAACAGACTCCTCACCCACAGATATCAACTGACAGTTACATGATGTTAACATTATGTTTGATACTCATAGACCATTATCATAGTGATTCACAAGGAAGTATACATTTCAGTGGACTGTCCATCAGCTCACAGCAAATTTCAGCTCCAAATGATCCTTACATTTTTAAATTACAATTATTTCTTCATGAAAATTATTTACAGGCATATTAAATGTGATATTATAGTTAGTAATTAAGAAAATAGATTAGGAATAATAAAACCTGAGCAAATAAGGCCTAAATAAGATATTAACTGTCTCATGTATGTTGTCCACAAAACAGGACCAAGTAAAGAAAAAAATTATAGTGAAGTTGAGAGTGATAGAAGAACATGTAGGGTGAGTACACTTTCTTGTAATTCATGGCTGTCAATTAGCAGCTGTGAAGCATGTTTTAAGAATAGAAAGAATCAGTTATCAGCTGTACAAATTTTTATTACATTTGACTAGTTTCGTTAAATTAATTTGCCAGCTTCAGATCATACAATAAAGATTCCATCAGAAAGCAACTGTCAAGCAAATTCTAGATGGTAGTGCCCTTCATTAAAATTTTTACATAGTACTGTCAAGCAGTCACACCTTTACACCTTTCTCTGCCACAAGACACTTGCCAAACATTTATGAATTAGTCGTTGAACTATTTTGTTTCACTTCTTTCAACACTTAGGGATGTGTACCATACAGGGGTGTGGGTACGGGTGGGCGGGGGGTCGGATTTCTGGCCAATTTCTAGAAGGTCAGTACCATACTCCCACACAACTTAAACCCAACTGTAGCAAATTTTCCATCTGTGAAAACTAGCACTATGGGAGCTGCTAAGACAACTTTTCAACAGCAAACTGATTGAAGCAGACCCTGAAGTATATAGGGCTGCCACTTATACTTGTTCCTGTATGTTTGATTTGGTGACCCAAATACACCATGCAGAAATGAAAGATGCCATTATCTGTGCTGGAAGCGAATAACGTTTTCCATGATCATCTGGGATACATTGTGCCTGGATATTTTACAAATTATTTTGAGAGACAATGTTTTGTACATTCTATTGGGTATATTGCAGTACAACTCTGTTTCTGGGAACAGTTATTGGCCTTTATCAAAGGAAACATTCATTAAATTTGTATGAAAGCAACTCAAGCCACCATAAAATATTTCATACCATTTGTTACACATATTGCTCTTTCATTTGCAAACAGTGCAAAGAAATGCATACTGCAGTGGGGTACTAAAACACCCAGTGTGAGGCAACAGTGCAAAGCTAAACACTTCCATTTACCCAAATTTTTTTTTGATGGGTTGTATCTCAATCACACGTGTTTCCATTCTGAGTGAGCTTCCAAACTATCTGTTTGGGGTAGTTTTAGAAAGGCATTTTAGCCATTTTTGCAGGACGTATTACTAAGCCCTACATGTTCAAAACTGTAACTATCACAATAGAATTATGGATGATTAGAGTTGCTTCCAATATGCTAAGGCAACACACATGGTAGTGAACTTAGGTTTTCTCTGATGTTTTTATCTATATGAAGGGTGAGCTGATGGTGGGTGGAAGGATTGAATTATAAGTTTATGTCTGCTTATGATACTGAGTCTTGGCAAAATGATCTGTCATGAATAACTTTGAACTTTCTCTCCTATTCAATTTTTCCCCACCTGATCAATGGGAGCTTTGGTGTTTTTGTGCAAAATCATTCAACAATTGCAAGAAAATTATTTTCAGTTTCCCTGTTGATGCTGCTTTGATTGGCTTGAAGAAACTGCTTGTGTCATTTGCTGAATGGACTAATTTTGCCTCATAATTCAAATAAATGATAGAGCAAGGAGAGCAAGAAGAGCAATGGGATTTGAATCCCATGGAACAGCAATTTTGGTTTTCTCCTCACGCATATGATGTGTCATCTACTCTCATACTATTCAAAAATTCTACTGTAACTTGGAATTCTGATTCTTAGATAGAAAATGAGGGGTATAAAAGTACACAAACAAGTTTCTGTTCAACATACAAAAGGAAATTAATAACGTACAATAAACAATGTCTATTTCCCACTGGCTTATCTGTTCAGTATATTCTTAAATTTTCCCCAAAAATTTCACTGATGCCATTTTCAAAGCTTAACTGACTTCCTGTACTTTGATCATACAATGTAAGCTTCCACAGCCAGTATTATCTTTACTTAAGACTTGCGGGCTGATAGGATGTGGTCGAAGTATAAAACTCTCCCCTGATGTTTCATCTCCGACTGTGAGAGACACCCGTGGAGGTACAGCAGCAAACAGTTTGCTGCTGTACCTCCTAGAATGTCTCCCACAGTAGGAGATGAAACATCAGGGGAGAGTTATATATTTCGACCATGGCCTATCAGCCCGGAAGTTTTAAGTGAAATTCCTGTACTTTATATTATGTGAGGTTAGCTGCTCTTTAGGAGCACTTGAAACTCTTGCATTTTCTTGTTAATGATTTGGCTGTAAACCGCCAGGATTTTAATATCCTCTCGTGTGGGAGAGGTAGGGGGGAAGGGTGGCTTTTCTTTGAATCTTACTCTGAGTGCTGTGGGTTTCCTATAGCTCTCGTTATCTGGATTGAGTGGCGAGTTATGTAATCTAAAATAACCCCACACACAGCCAAGTACATGGGTCCGAGGTGTAGTACTCACCTGACCCATTTAGGGGCAACCTATAGCTCTCAATCATATGTTGCAATTCTGAGAAATCAAAGCCTAGATTGTTACAGAACCTTCATACTCTGTGGCACAACCCTTCCACTCGTCTCAGAACAAGCTGGCCATGATCTATTTTCAACAGACCATGATGCAGATTATGAACCTTGTTGAAATTCTGAGATAAGACTGGCATTCTTAACCTTCTTGCTAGTAGATGGAATGATTCAAGTATGATATTAGAGCTCAGATGATAGGCATTGTTTTTTCCACCTTGTACTTACAATCTGTTGTCAGTTGCACCTTTCTCCTTAAATGGCTACCAGTATAGTCTCTCCAAGATGCAGAATGAGACCCCATACCCAGGCACCTGGTGTTCCTTTGCATCCCTTACTGCCATTTCCCTAAGGGACAACATCATTCACCATATGTTTGAACTGTTGAGGGTTACCACATCTCACGGGACACAACATGTTTCCAAAGAAGTGAAGTGAGTCTCACTGGCTTAGTTTTGGTAATAAGTGGATGGATGTAACATCCTGAGTTCCCTCTTATGCCTGTATCCCCCATATAAGGTGCCTACACCTACCAATGCTACACTATTCACAGTCAAGTGGGTGAGTAATGATGGGTTTTGGATTTCCTGCAGGAGAGGATGTACTTGACATACCTTTGGTATCTCAGGTGCATGACCTTTGGTAGCCCTCCCAACATACCATTCCACAGCAGCTTCTAATCACTTGATGGCAGTCATAGTTATTTCAAGTTGTTTATGAATAGCAGCTAACTCACCCTGTGCCTGAGAACAGAAACACCATGGGGCTGCATTGTGCCTGGCACAATACTGTACAGAACAGCAAATAGATAGCTCATACCTGGTACAATATTGTACAGAATGGTAAACAACTAACTTCAGAGTAAGCTTGCGGTTGCTATTGTGTTAACAGTATTCTCACATTTTTAATGTGCAGAATCCAAGTCATGCCGTACAACTTATAAAATGTGACACATTGTCAAGAACTTCCGGCATTGTATCAAAGTAATTACTAAATACACAGTTTTCCAGATTTACGAAATAGATTTTACATTAACAGGTAAGGTATTATATATTTACGTATCTGTAATGGGCTTGCGTGTGTACCATGGAGAGGGTTTCTACTTCTTGATGTAAATGTAACTTATTTCATATCTCATGCTCATGGTATACAACATTCAGTTTGTAAATGTTTAATTTTTCCAAAGGAAGCACATAATGGGAAGACTATAGTGTTGTATTGTAATGAGTATTCTGAAGCCAGAATAGCTCCACATCGGACCATCTGGAAATGGCTCTGTTCGTAATATGGATTACCTTCCATTGTATGAATAAAAGTATCTTTCATTGTGTTGGATAACCCCAGAATATCATTTAATATGTTATTACTGAGACTAAATAATCAAGTTATATTGCTTTAGTTACCTCATTTTAGCAAATAAATACAATGATACAAACAGAAAGTCCTGGTCAGTGCAGTCTTTTGCATATTTCTAAGATATGTGCTGATCACTGGCACTTGCTGTGAATATTTAGGCCCAGGAATGATAAAAACTCTATTCTTGATATTCCTTAATCCATATATTACATAGCCACATTACTTTGCACTTTTCCTTTTGTGTAAAACCAGATGAACTGTATGACATAAATAATGATAATGTAAATAATAACAAGAGTAATCAATTTGCATGAAGCAGTAAACCAAAGCAGCAAGAGAGACAAAGAGGTAGTTGATAACTATCTGCATGAACTATAGAAAACCATGAGAAAATTTCCTAAAGGAAATGTTAAAATTTTATTAGGTGATTAAACTCACATTTAGGCTGAGAAGGGAAATGTAGAGGAATGATACAACAACACTCCAGACACAGAGTTACCAACAAGATGGCCAGAGACTCGTCAAGCTATGTTACCAAGAAAATGTGAGGATTATGTCAACTCGCTTCAAGAGGCCAAGAAAACCAAAATGTTGAGGTCACTGGCCAAATCATTCAGAGAATACTAAATCAGCAGTGTAACAACCACATGCTAGAACCACATTTAAAGCATGAATGTACACATCAGAAAAGTGGAAAACAGTGACTCCAATCGTTATCTCACCAGAATCAGAATCTTACTGAGACAAAATACAATTCTTTTATATCTATGTTCTAATTATTGTACTTAAATCTGCTACCTACCAATTTTAAAGCAAGTAGTAAATATTACATAATGGAAGCAAAAGTTACAGCATAGTTCATATTTTTCCTTTATAACTGTTGATTAATTCTATTGTCTTGGTCTACTTTGACTCAATAGCTACCCATGCGGTTGTTATTACCAGCCTATGTGCCTGCAAAGGCGTGGACCCAAACCAGATAGTCGAAGTTCTCCAGTCTGAGTAAGTATCTATTCCAGTCTTTTATTAACCTATCTCCTCCTTCCTCCTCTCTGTCCATCTTCTGACCCATCTTCTCTATCCATCTCATCTTCGCCCTTCCTCCCTCTTCTGTCCATATCCTATTTCACCTGATATCCATCTCTTCCTGACACTCTCTAGATCAATATGCTCCTCTATCCTCTCTCTCACTGTGTTTCCTCCTGCCCCCTTGCTCTGCTTATTTCCTCCTCCTCCTCCTCCTCCTCCACCCTCTGCCAATATTCTCTTTCCTTTCTCTGTCATTCTTCTTTCCCCCCTTTTCTCTTTCCATCCTTTCCTATTCCTTTCTCTGTCCACATCCTTCACTCCCCTCACTTTGTCCACCTCCTAGTCCTCCCTGTCAATCTCCTCCTTCTTCAATAAGCAGTTGGTAAAACTATTACTACATCCAACATATGGTTCAACAGTATGAATATGATAAGAACATTGATAAATGTTTTTCTATAAATCATTTGCATTTGACTAAAGGAAGGGACAGAATGACAGTGACACCAAAACAACCATCCAGAACTCATTGTTAGATGGCTAACACCTTTAGATTTTCTATAATTCTTGACAGAAATAATCAATAAGGAAAAATATCATTCAAACCTATGTCAAGTATCATTTATCTATACATGTTTTGAGATCTAGGGTCTGAAAGCATATGTTCTATAAATAGCTGGCCAACAAAAACATATTTAGCTCACAGGATGGTTCGGCAGAGTCTTCTCTGAAGAGTTACAAAGGAGTTTTCATCCATGTGGGTACAAACAGTCTTAGAAACAACACTGTAGAGGGAAACTGTAATGATCTAGAAGTTTGTTATGTAAATCTGAATAAGTTCTTGAGTAGTAAATAATCTGTTTAGAATCCAGTTTTCTTAGTAAAGTGCTTACTGATGCATGTGAAGTTCTAAATAGCAGGGAAAAGTTACAAAGAAGAATGGGGATAATAAACTGTGTTTAGCAACAAAAACCGTGAGACCAAAATGCTACCTAAGGAAGACTATGTATGGAAACATAGACAAGAAAAAAATGTCTCCACACAAAGCATTGGAATATAAATGGTCTAAGTGCTGACTTTAGAAACAAAAGCCATGAAGTCGACAAATCAAAAATTATTCACTCTGAGGGTAAGAATAACAAAGTTACTTGCCTGAACAATCATTGGTTTACAAATGTAACACTAGAATCCTCAATAAAATCACCTAATTCATTCCAATATGTAATAATACGTAAGAAATTATTTTAGTTACTAGAATGAAAAGTTTATATTTAAGAGCTGCTGCATTGTGTTAAAGGACCTACATGTCACAGTTATTTCTATTTACAGAGCACTATAGGAAGCTAAAACTGAAGAATTTCTGGTCAAATTTCAGTGCCTGCTTGAGTCAATCAATAAACAAGAATGGAAAAAGTTTGTCGTAATTGCTAACTTCAATATTGATGTCATTGAAGATATTTATAAATTTTGCTTGTATTTGAGAATCTCTGATCACACTCTATTATTCACTGAACTACCAAAAATTAACACAGATGTTTCATGTAGGGAAAGTCTTATGCAAAGGGTCATGAATGAAAACAAGTCAACTACATGTAGTCATAATTTAAGATGGTTGAACAGAAATTTTACAGCAGTATGTCAAGTAGCAGTATCTTTGACAAATTTCTAAGTTGCTTTCTTGAAAAGTTCAATGAAATGTTTACACTTAGAACCATTTATAACAAAATGACACACAAACTTAAATGGATAACTCAAGGGATAAAAATTTCTATTGGTGGAAAAGGTAGCTCCACAATGACTTGACATAGCATTAAACTAACATGTGGGGCATAGATGTTATGATTTCAGTGCTCATTAACAGAAGTAACCATAAATAGTGAGATGAGACAGTAATAAATTCAAGTATAAATGTACTGTGCGTAACTAACTATAAAAATTTTAAGACCATACATTCAAAGAATGATCAGGCTAAATATTACTTGGTCCCACATGTAAAATTAACCTCCACCCAAGTGCACCATGGTACTGAGTACTTCATAATAGGGTTCTGTAGCGCTGTAGCGTAACACAGAGCCCTGCAGTGTTGCAGCTCTAGGTACTCATTTATTTGACCTACCTTCCTACCCTCCTTCCCTCTACCCTCCCCTCCTAACTCACAGGACTTAGTAGTGTGTTTCCTCACATGGAAAATGGTAGTGGGGCACTAGTGTACCATGCACCCATTTATGTCATAACTGTTTCTTTCCGAACATTTTGAATGTGTGTATCATTTTCACTTTATCTACTAACTCTGAACAGGAAGATGAAAGTGGGAACAAGGAAGGAAGAAGTTCAGAAATTAAGGTTTCCTTAGGAAAAAGACAAATTTTCAATATGAAGTAAAAAACAGGCCGGAAGAACAAAAAACAAAAAAAAACAAAAAACTAGGCACAAAATTTTGTAGAGTTTCACCCAGTCTCACAAGTTTTCAAACAATATTTGTGTTTCTCAAGCTTCCTGAAACTGAAATGATACATATGCTAGTATCCCATACTAAAAAATATATTGACAACCTTTGAACATACTACAAATAAAGGAGAGATTGTAAAAATGTGGGTAGATGTGAAATTATGGCCATATTCACAATCTGATTGTTGATAGGTCTGAAGAATGGTCATCAAATAAGTGTAAAATAATTTAGGGTTTGGGTATGATATCCTGAGTGACACAATGAGCTATAAAAGATTTCTATTTGCAATGCGTTGTATAAGTATAAATAAGTAAGTGGTTCCTAAGGAAATTATAATTTATCAGAAGGTGGGTTACTGAATACTCCTTGTGCCTACTAATGCAAAAGAAAAAAAAAGAGAACAATGGTTTGCCCATATGAAAGTTAAAAGTGATACAGACAAGTACATCTGACAAATCAGGGTCCATAAGATGTATTCTCAACGATTGCCTTTGCATGTACCATTTGTGATTATATCTGAACTAAATGGAGATGGGTGTGAAAGTTAAGTTCTCTACAGTGCACAACATTAATTTAGCATGTTGAGCATACATTTGTGTTTTCGATGTTCTTGAATGGAAGTAACTGTATACAAGGAGATCAGATAGTTTTAAAGACAAGTATCTATTTACCATGCACATATAACTTTCCAAATTACGAGCTCTTTCATTTCAGCCATTATTCAACAGTGATTCTTCCCATGCACCAGTCATAATCACTGTATGGATGGGAGGAAATATTAGTGTTGCCAGGAGTGCACTCTACTACACACTGAGAGGTGATTTGCACAGTGCTCATCTAGGTCATTAACATTCATCAACATTTGTAACCAAATAGGAATTATATCTGACAAACTCACTGAGAAAAGTCTGGTAACACTTTCCAAGATGGGTCAGGCTGAATTTTACTTCCCCCTACACAGTACTCCTAGAAGTCATACAGACAAGAGCATCTGACAAATTAGAACCCTTAAGGAAGATTGTCAACGTTTGTTTTCAGATGTACCATTTGTTATTAGCAACTTAAGTTTGATCAGACAGTCTCAAAGTCAAGTATTTGCTTGTTGTGTACTACTAATTTTCCAAATTATAGGGACATACAGTCAAAGGATTTTTGGAAGATTATTACATTCTCCAGTACATGCATCCATGATATTACCATGATGAAAAAGAGCACATAAGGTGATTAACTAAAAGTGTTTCTCCACACAGACCCTTTGCAAATGCAAAAGGATGGGAGGTACAGTGTTTCTCCACACAGACTTTTTGCAAATGCAAAAGGAAGGGAGGGAAATAGTGCTTACAGACAATCCCTCTACAACACACTGTAAAGATGGTCTGTTGAATATTCATGCTGACCTTTGCTGCATCTAAATAATATTACTGACAAGGGAACCTCCCCATCGCACCCTCCTCAGATTTAGTTATAATTTGGCACAGTGCATAGGCTTTGAAAAACTGAACACAAATCAGTCGAGAAAACAGGAAGAAGTTGTGTGAAACTATGAAAAAATAAGCAAAATATACAAACTGAATAGTCCATGGGAAACATAGGCAACATCAAGGATACTGTCGGCACAGGAGTGCCATGGTTCTGTGGTTAGTGTGAGCAGCTGTGGATCGAGAGGTCCTTGGTTCAAGTCTAACCCTGAGCGAAAAGTTTACTTACTTTATTTTTGCAAAGTTATGATCTGTCCATTCATTCATTGACATCTCTGTTCACTGTAATAAGTTTAGTGTCTGTGTTTTGCGACCGCACAGCAAAACCGTGAGATTAGTAGACAAAAGGACGTGCCTCTCCAATGGGAACCGAAAACATTTGATCCAGGAAAACATGTCTGATATATTCTATACAACACTGGTGATGTCATGTTCGTCACATGACAGGAATATGTTGTCGACCCACCTAACTTGCACACTCGGCGAATGGGTAAAAAGATTCTTCTACCTTGCCCGATTTAGGTTATCTTGTGGATGTGATAATCACTCCCAAAAAATTAATGAAAACATAAGAGTGTGTAACATAAACTGCAACAAATGAATGCAACAGTTCACAGTCGCACACTTTTCTCTGTGCTCTGTCAAAACATATGTTTTTAACGTTTTCAAATTTTTCCGTGTGTAGACCATCAAATCCTGCATATGTCCAAGCAAATCTGAACATGTTCTGAAATTTTGGAGAGCAAAATTGATTGTGTGTGAGTGCCTGAACTTTGATAATTGTCTGAAAATAAAAATTTAAACTTCTTACTGGAGGGAAGACTTGAACCAAGGACCTCATGTTATGCAGCTGCTCACGCTAACCACAGGACCATGGCGCTCCTGTGCCCATATCAACCTTGATGTTGCTTATGTTGCCCATGGACTACTCAGTTTGTATACTTTGCTTATTTCTGTCATAGTTCCACACAACTTCTTCCGGTTTTCTCGATTGATCTGTGTTCAGTTTTTCAAGGCCTATCCACTGTGCCAAATTATAACTAAATCTGAGGGGGGTGCGATGGGGAGGTTCCCTTGTGAGTAAGTAAATCTGATGTCCACAAAACACACTGACAGTTTAATGAAAACTATTTCCTATAAAAATTCAGAGAACATACAGTCCGTTATTGGTAAGGCTAACTATTACTTCATCCTACCATGTGATCCTAAAAGTGCTAAAGATAAAATTGTCTGACAAATTAGGTGTCATATGGAGGACCAGTGGCGCTTGTCACCATACTGATTGTATGTGAATGTATCTGGAACATAAGAAAATGTTAAATGCATCAGAAATACTCTCCACCACACACCATTAAGTGGAGTACAGATGTAAGCTCTCAATGTTCTTTAACTAGTCATAAAGAAGAAGATTAGACAGTCTCGAAGTTGTGGAATAATTTAGTGTACATGGATGTCTGCCCTAGTTCTGAGAGCAAACCTCCAAAAGAAGATTATCTATATACAGGCAGCTGCAATGACAAGGTTGGCAACAAAGTGGGGGCAGGGGGCAATCCCTAGTGCACAAGCCTCTTGGGAGCTCAAAGTCTCTCAGTGGTTCAGAGGATACACCACAGAGCACTCAGTTGGTGAGTATCAGACTACTATTTTAAAATAAGTCTTGTATCTATAATAAATAAAAGAACATACCTCAGTACCAGCACATCCAACCTAACTCTTGATCTCCACTTGAGTTCTTCACTCTTGTGGGTCCTACAGGCCAGATGCATACAATTCTACACTTGTTTCATTTTGAATGCACAATATTTTTGTTTGACTTTGCATTCTAAAAATCACCTTGTAATGGAAACGAAAATGCACATACCTTAAGTGTTGTTGGAAATCTTACTAAAACATTTTCCCAACAAATGTCCATGACAACAGCTGTGAAAACTAATCATAATTTTGTATGATTGCTAACAGCATTCAAAGATAAAGCATGAGAGGGACAGGAAGTGCAAAATGGCTAAGCAGGAATGGCTAGAGGACAAATGAAAGAATAGAAGCATATATTACTAGGGGTAAGATAGATGCCACCCACAGGACAATGAAAGAGACCTTTGGAGAAAAGAGGATCACCTGTATCAATATCAAGAGCCCAGATGGAAAAACAGTCGTAAGAAAAAAGGGAAAGCAGATAGGTGGAAGGAGTATATAGAGGGTCTATTCAAGGTAGATGTACTTGAGCTCAATATTATGGGAGAGGGAGGGGAACTGGATGAAGCTGAGAAGGGAGATATGATACTTTGTGAATAATTTGACAGAGCACTGAAAAGCCTAAGTCCAAACAAGGCCCTAGGAATACACAACATTCCGTTAGAACTATTGATAGCCTTGAGGGAGCCAGCCCTGGTGAGACTCTTCCATCTGGTGAGCAAGCTTTATGAGACGGGAGAAATACCTTCAGAGTTCAAGAAGAATATAGTAATTCCAATTTCAAAGAAATCAGGTGCTGACAGCTATGAAAATTATCAAACTATCGGTTCAATATGGCACAATTGCAAAATACTAACACAAATTCTTTACAGATGAATAGAAAAACTGGTTGAAGGAATATCACAGAAGATCAGTTTGGATTCTCGAGAAATGAAGAAACACATGGGGCATTGATAGCCCTACGACTTCTCATAGAAGATAGGTAAAGGAAAGTCAAACAGATATTTATAGCATTTGTAGACTTAAAGAAATCTTTTGACAATGTTGACTGCAATACCCTCTTTCAAATTCTAGAGGTGGCAGGGGTAAATATGGGGAGTGAAAGGCTGTTAGCAATTAGTATGGGAACCAGATGGCAGTTATAAGAGTTGAGGGGCAGGAAAGGGAAGCAACAGTTGAAAAGTGAGTGAGACAGGTTTGTATCCTTTCTCCAATATTATTCAATTGGTATATTGAGCAAGCTGTAAACAAAACAAAAGAAAAACTTGGAGTAAGAATTAAAAGTCCAGGGAGATGAAATAAGAAATTTAAGGGTTGCTGACGACATTGTAATTCTGTCACAGATAGTAAAGGACTTGGAAGAGCAGTTTAATGGAATGGACAGTGTCTTGAAGGATGATTATAAGATGAATATCAGCAAAATAAAAATGAGTATAATGGAATGTAGTCGAGTTAATTCAGGTGGTGCTAAGGAAATTATGTTAGGAAACAAGAGACATAAGGTAGTGGATGAGTTTTGCTATTTGCAGCAAAATAACTGATGATGGTTGAAGTAGAGAGGATATATAAAATGGAGACTGATGATGGCAAGAAAAGTGTTTCTGAAGAAGAGAAATTTGTTAACATCGAGAATAGATTTAAGTGTCAGAAAGTCCTTTCTTAAAGTATTTGTATGGAATGTAGCCATGTATGGAAGCACAATATAGATGATGAACAGTTTAGTCAAAAAGAGAATAGTAGCTTTTGAAATGTGGTGCTGCAGAAGGATGCTAAGGACTAGATGGGTAAATCATGTAAATAATGAGGAGGTACTGAACAGAACTGGGGAGAAGAGGAATTTATGGCACAAGTTGACTTTAAGAATTTGTCAGTTGTTGGTACACATTCTGAGACATCAACAGATCACCAACTTAGTACTGGAGGGATGTGCAGAGGGTAAAAATCATAGAAGGAAACCAAGAGACGAACACAGTAAGCAGATTCAGAAGGATGTACGTTGCAGTAGTTACTCGGGATGAAGAGGCTCGCACAGGATAGAGTACCAAGGAGAGCTACATCAAACAAGTCTTTGGACTGAAGACCACAAAAACAAAACATGATAATTGAATTTGTAACAGCCAATAATAAAGCATTGTAGGGGAAATATAAATCACACTCTTCTTAACTCACATTATTCTGGAAGCAAATGGATACAAGTGCAAACAGACTTTTACTAAGTGTGATACACAACTGGTCATTTACACCAATCTGTTATTCCGACATGGGGACAGAAGGTGTTACAAAGAGTTTTATGTCAAATATTCACAAGAAACGTAAAATTACATATTGTAGTCTGAAGATAATTCTGAATACTTGTTAACTTTAACTTCAGTTTTCTTTACATTACAAGAAGTGTTTTTACAGTCTTTTGCTTGTGACCCACTCAAATACCCTCCCTTAATATAGCAATAAGGAAACTGTTTGCTTTATTTGTAGCAGTGCCAAATAATGTGGATCATTTATATAGCAGTCTATCTCCTGTTTTAAGGACGTTAACATCACACAGAACATTAAACGTTTCAGCTACCTTCAAGATGGCATTAGCATTTATAGGTTCTTCTGTAGTGTGTAATGTTCATATTAGTTCTTATCTCCATGGTATTTAGTGACAAGACATGAAGAAAATAGTTTTTGTTATGCAAAAAATGTGGCTTTATACACAATCCTGTATAGTTGACCCACATTCACTTTCACACATTCAAGACACAAGACTACACATAACATAAGACCATGTATATTGTCCCATATTTAATGGAGCTTTACCCATATTTATGCTATCAGCTCCAATACTGGTCTGATACAGTTAGCACAGGGCAACAATAATAAAAGACATGCAACTCCAGAACAATCTATGAGTCAATACAGCACTGGTGTACCCTCAGATTTTATATCCTTCAACAGATGTATTGATGAAATTTTTATTGTGATTGTATATTCCTTTAAGAGAAAGTTTCTAAGCTGTTAATCTCTAAAATGTTGACAACATTCCGCCTGTAAACTTCTTGTTATACTAGGATGTCAGTTACATATAAAAAACATATAAATAGTGATATATGTTTTATCTGCATTTAAAATCATATGGTAAAAGTAGTAATAAACTATATGGTTTTGTTTTAAGAGCATTTGCTGTTAATTATTAGCAAACAGTCTCCATAGGGTATGCTCAAAGTATATGAACATCTTAATACATAAATGAAACAATACATTTATGGTAAAATTTCAACCCAATGAGGAGAAAATTGTGTGACCACCCACTGTTATAGATAATATAATTTAATAATGAAAATGAATCCAAATGTGTCCAGAATTTTGATGCTATCACTTATTTCATCGTCGGAGCAAAAGTTCCGTCACATCTTGATACTGATATATCCCCTCACACAGTGTTGGACACATAATTTATATGAGTTTGTCTTAACTTTAGGTATTACCAGGACTGCCTCTAGTCAGGGCAAATTGTATCACCATCCAGGATGGCAATTTTTTGCAGCAGCAAAATTTTAAATTATTTTGTGGTTCCAAAATGATGAGTTAAAGAAGATATTGAAGTGGTGTGAGAATAAGTTGCAAATGTAAATTATTCATAAAATATAGTGTCTCACTGAAATCAATCTACGATACTGTGAAACAGATGACAAAAGAAGAATTGGAAGTGGTCACTTTGGGTGAGTCTTTCAAAATAGCAATACTTGCTAGTGCTGTGTTGCCATCTCAGTATCTACCATAAGCCTACACAACACTTAGCAGTTGGAAAGCCCCTACAGAAGTGGAAGCCTTTGTAATAAATAAATAAAGTAAAAAGTCAGGGTATGATGGTGTAACAGTTCCTATTCATAAACCTTAGGCACCTAAAACACTATCACTGAGAAAATGTATTAAATAAAGTATGAGTAAGGTATACTATGCAAGTCACAAGCCATAGTCTTTTAAGTCCACACATCATAATTAAGAGGCATTTTCACATGGTAATATGAGTGGCATCCTGCCTTTCATTTTGATCTGCCGTTAATACCATTTGCACTGTTCTTTTTCTTACCACACCCCTCTAAACTAATTGTTTCTGCTTATTCTGTAATTTATTTTAAGTTTTCTCGCATTCCCCTTTCTTTTCTCAGTGCTGAAGCTTTAATAAGTACAATGATTCTGAAAAGGCATTAGAACTCCCACTTTCACTCTTTTGCTTGGTGAGAAAAATTTATGATTTATTTTCTTTACCTATATAACACTGGGCATTCTTGAACAGTCTTATGTCAACTTAATGTTGAGGACGCTGAGTATAGTATGATGGGGAAGTAGGACTGGATCTGTCATTACACTTATGTATAACAAAGAGAGGTCTGTGGTGCTCTGGTTGAAATAATTGGGAACGAAAATCCTTGCACGTGAGGCTGGCAGTTCAGCAAACGTTATACATGATGTTCCTTTATTCTGTGGGGATATGGTATGATATATAACTCTTCCATTAGTACCACTAGATAAAACACACCAAGTATTGCCACAGATGTATCAGTAGCTACTGAAAAAGAAACAGTTTGAATATCAGGGAGAAGATAAGAAAACTGATTCAGAAATATAGTAAGAAATAGAATTTAACTGTAAACTACTGGATATTACAATATTTGTGTGTAGTATGATATTTCAACACCTTGAAAGTCACAGTGGGCTTTAAGATTTTTTGCATGACATTAATAAAACTAAATAAATGTCACCTGATGGCCAGACTGACAGATGTTTCAAACTGTGTGACGGTTTTAGCAATGGACATGTTAAAAACATCAGTCATGTCAGTTTTAAAGTTTGGTGTAAATTGATCTCAACTTTGAAAAAGTCTGCTAGCACACCAGCTGAAACTTTGAAACTCATACACGTGATATGTCTTTGTGGCCAATGTAAATCATAGCCTTATGAATTCTGTGAACACAAACAGAGCCAGTGGAAAATGGAGAAAGAAGTTTCTCAAAGCATAAGCGGATCAAACCATACCTTAGGGCAACAATGGGTCTCTGACTGTGTGGGCTGGCAATGGTATTGACTTAGCATGAGGTTATTGAATGTCTGGATTTCAGTGGAGTCATAGAGGAGTTTGCTAATGCCAAAGAAAGGAAAATAACTGTAGTATAAGTGTGTTAACTAATGTTTATCATTAATTCTAGTTTTGATTTTTTAATGTATGTTGTGCATTATTGTTCATTTACTTAACAAATACTTGTTATAGGGTTGGCCTATATTTGTTTACTCTAATGGCAATAAAGGTTGCCAAATGTCATCCTCCAGTGCAAACCCCATGTTGGAGGTGTTATTCTTCAGACCCATAGTTCTGCTGAGAACTCATTGACATAATTTGACGCACATCCTGCCTTTTGCAACTGCTGCTAATGTATGCAATCTATCACTGTTCAGTGCTGCAGTGAACATTCATTCTACATGCATTGGACAGGTGTGCATTTGTTTCTTTGTCTTTGTGGTGTGTTAGAAATATATACCAGGTGTGAAGCAAAATCTGTATGTAAATTCATGCTTTCTTGGTACCTTTCTCTTCCTCACATTATTGACACAACAGCAGGCAGTCGGTATGAAGTGTGGACCGTGAGTGTTGGTGGTATTCTGAGATATCTACTCACCTCTACACCCTGTGGCAGTCATGGTGCTCCGCCCTGTGCAGTGCAGTTTCCTCTCTGCTCAGGAAACCAGAAAAAGGGAACTTATATTAGTGATACACTCTGTGAATGGTATAACTTTACTATGCTTGAAACAATTAATTTTGGAATTATAGTTCAATACGTATTACACTCTGAATGTTTCATTTTTGTGCCATTGATTGTTACTCCATACCTGACTCATGTCTGAAAGACATATTTGGGTCAGAAAGATGTACAAATAAGCGTGAGATTTGAAAATGAGGCATAATCAATGAATGACTGGTGAGAAAATCTGATTATGTGCAAAAATGCATGATGAGGGTTTGAGGTGGGGAGGGGGGGGAGGGTACTTGAAACTATATCATGGTGCACCAAAATATCTGGGTCCAGTCCTCAGTATCATGCTTCAAAATTAGTTACCCAAAGAAAGAGTTTTAACTATAGTAGAATGTTCTGGATGATGTGATCATTGAAAGTCTTCCTTGAGAATATACAAAATGAAGTTATTGAGATGTTTTGCATAGAACTGTAAGAAAACTCACATAATATCTGTAATGATTCCCCATTTTTTTAAACACTGAACAATCTCCCACCTTTTAACTATGTTTAGCTATGGCTTTGAATTACCAGACGGTTTCAAAGATTTTTTTAACATATTAACATTTTATGATCAGTAACAACATTGCATATAGTACTTCATAAAATCGATTTCATACCAAGTCTATCTCACCATAAAGCTATTAACTGAAATGCAGACACTATCAATATTTCAGACCCATCTCATAAACTTAATAACCATCAATAGTATAACCCCAGACCAGTACTGAATATCAACCTGTACCATAAATCCACTTTAGTTATTCCCCATAATAAAGCACGGCATATCATTATAAACATTAGTACAAACCAGTCCCTAATACTTCACCCTGACAACATCATCATGCATCACTTAAATGCAGAATGCTTCATAATATTTCATCTGAATACAAGCCTCGTTAATATCACGGAATTTCTATAAACTTCATGTAACCCTATAAATATATCTGTAATATAAAAATTGTTGTGAATATAACAGAGCAGCAATAAGTCGCTGACACATCATCACACTAACATAATTATCATGGCATCACTTAGATGCAGAATACTTCATAAAATTTCATCTCAATGTAAACCTCATAAACATTGAAATAATCTCTATAAATGTAACTGCGTAAATATATCCAAAATAGGAAAATTGCTCTGAATATAATCCCTACACTTCATCCATGATTATACAACATGTATATTGCACCAAGGGATATGTTTCGCATGATAACTGAGCTTTCATATATCTTCTTATAACCTATGTGTGCTTTTGTAAGAAAAAAACTATTCACCATAATACCTTTCTATTCCAGTGACACCATAATAGTAATGGAACTTATCCAGCCTGCAAAAACTCACATAGTAAACTTTTCTGAAACATTTTCATCATGTATCAAGATGCTATATGTTTTTATGTTGCTACCACCCATGAACTGTAAAATTTTTTCAGTACAACTTCCTCTTATCTAAAAATCCAAATTTCTTTTCTTAATACACTCTCAATAATATTCCAATTTCATTACCTTTTGCCTTTTTGGGCCGGGTAGTACATGCTTTGATGCACTTTTAATGTGAAACACATTATTTGCATATAGAAAGGCAGAGAACCTCATACTTAAGGAATAAGCACTAGAATACGCTGCAGAGAACATAAACACACACCAGAGATGTGTCACATGACAATGACTGTCCATTACCTGGCTGTTGTTCATTGATTAACGTCTCTGACACATTTAATTTTGTACTCACCACATCATACACCTCCCTTCCCCCTTCATTTTTGATAGCGCTAACTAGAACAAATCTTAATTCACGTTAACAGAGACTCCAAGGGCACTACATGCCCACAGAAAATAGTAATATACCAGAGTGAATTTCAACCATTTGTGTGGTAGGAAGACTGGAAGAAGGGGAAAAAAATCTGGCAAGATGTGTTTGTAGCAGATATGGACCAAAGGGGGAAACATTGTCATCAGTGAACGACAAGTTCAAGCAGTCTGCTGAAACAGTGTCCCTTTTTGGTGTTTGGTCCACAATATATTTCTTATCATTTCTGTCAATGGCAAGAAACTGACTGCTGTACAGGGACAAGAGATGCAGTTTGACAGTATCATCCCTTACCCACACAATATGACAAGAGAACAATTCCTTTAGGTAGAAAAATGCCTGAATTATACTCGAGGGGTTGAAAGTGATGAAAACAAATAATTGTAATCTTCCACCCCAATGCATAAAGAGGGATCAACCAAGGAAAACTCCTGAGGTATTTTTACAGCCTCTTCATGGACCAAATGAGATGTGGAATATCTGAGATCCTCCTTTACTATAGTCCTTAACCCTATCAAAATCAAAGGCAAAGCAGATGTCCATAACCCTGCTTTACATGAAAAAGTGGCCTTGAATACACAATACATGTGTTCCACCACCCAATTATTCTCTAGGATGGTAGCTCATAGCACACATTTGTTTACATCTTCTGAGGTGTAATGACTTTTGAAACAGCTGCCAGTCAAACTACCTGCTTCTGGGAGATATTATGATTTCAGGAATACCAAATCTTGAATACCAAGAAGACACCACTACCCAAACAACTGAAATCACAGAAATGTTCTGCATATTGCAATTGTTTCTGGCACCATGGCCCTTAAAACGAAAAGTCCATGCTGTTACATGCCAAACAGTCATCAATAACATTCAGCAAGCCAGGAATGTGGTTTATATCATTGCAAAATTGAGCAATGTGTTCTTAAAGCTGTACTTGGTGGGACGTGTTTAGCTCAGACTCTGTTTTGAAAATTAACGGTTTATGGTCCTAAAATATGTTGAACTGCTACCATTCTGGATACTGGCAGAAATACGTCACTCTGAGGTAAATAGCTGGTAACTCCTTATTGGAAGTGCACCCACTCACTGTTTTGGGGAGAGATTCTTGGAAAAGAAAGCGAATGGGTACTATATTGTTGTCACCCACTGCTGCACGACAGCTGCTACTGTGGACTGGCTCACATCCACAAACAACACCACTGGACCTCCAGGAGGAGTGTGTGTGATAAGTGTAGCTGATGCCAAACCAATCTTAAGAGCCTCGAAAGCTTCCTTAGCGTCACTGTTCCAGGGCACTTTCCTCCTTCCCTAAGTGTTTTTCTGTTTTTTCTGACATATTATTGATTGGATGAATGGTCTCAGCCAAAAGAGGCAAATGTCATCAGTAATAATTTGGAATTCATACACATCTACATAGATCTTTGTACATAAAAGTTAGGTGTACATTCAAAATATCTAAGACAATTTTAGGGGTGTGAAGGATGCCATTTCGGGAAACTATGTATGGTTCCTGAGGAGGGGGCCTTGCCTTTGCCAAACGTGTATTTGTCCTTGTAAATTCATATATAATAGTCATTTAAGCATTACATAACCTCACACTAATGGGAGACATGATCTTCCACACTCCTCGAGAAAAACAAAACATTGTCATTGTAGCGGAATATGCATTCCTCACCTGCAGCATCTCATGTCACTGTCATGTCTGGCCTGTATTTTGAAGTACAAAGACAATGTTTTATTCTGGAACAAACTGAATGGAGCCATAACAGCAGTCTTGTGCTTGTCCATTTTGGATATGGGTGTTTGTGCAAACACTTTAGAACAGTCCACCACACTGTAAACGGTAGCACCATTTGGGTTACACGCAAAGTCCAAAACAGTCAGAACAGGCTGTCTATCAGGGATCGTTTTTGAGTTTAGGCTCCTATAACCCTGTATAAATGTCAGGATACATAGTTTTTCTTAACCATTTGCAATGGTGCAACTTAGGTGCTGTTAGGGTGTGAACTGCCCTATCCACTAACATATCATCAACTGCAGCTGTAGCACATTTCTGCTTTTCTGGAGGCAATCTTTTTGGCTTGCTCACAACAGGCTGACTGTGTGTGGTGGGGATGTGATGAGTCATAGATGGTTTACGTCATCCTTTTGTCACAACAGATTCCATTAAACTCAGGAATTCCTGTAGAATCAGCCAAGTTAAGTCGTTGGCCACTGACATGGCCTTTGAGGAGGAAGGAAGGGGAAGGGGAAGATCCACTGGTGGAGGCATGGCAGCCATCCCCTTGCAAAGTATCTCTACCTGTACTTCTAGTGTCTTCCCTGGAGCCACACGATGCCACATGAGAACTTCATTGGGTTTGTCCAACACATTGGCCTCGTCTCATTCCAGTTGATACAAAACCTTTACTTGCTCATCCTTTTGACCCAACACCACACATTCTGTAGCTGAGGCACCTACTTCCATAGAGTCATGAGAAATGGATGATGAACTCTATTTGCATGACCAAGCAAGTGTGTTCTGCAATGTGATAAAGGTGAAAATGTGACAATGTTCCATTTTGCAGAAGACACAGGAGTCACAGATATCTTCATGCATTCTATAATGGAGGCATTGCACATAACATTGTCTGTTGTGGCCGTGAGCTTAGCTGCAAGCATAATAGTTATCAGTTGGCTGTTACATAAATGTGGTGCTAGGGATAAATAAGTCAGAAAATTGGCACCTATGATAGCCCCAAAACCTCTGCCATCAAGAAAGACTGTTGTTGGAGAAAAATCTTGTTACAAATCCAACATCAGCCACCTTTCTGACAAATATTCACTGCTGTTAATGTTGGTGTACAAGAAACCAGATGCACATCGGTAGCATTCCTTGGAATCACATAAACCTCATATGCTGTACCCTCTAAGAATCATAATCCTGATGCCTTGTTGGTGACAGACACCCTTGCTGGACCACTCAAGGCTAAAACCAGAGCATTTTTGAAATAAAGTAGGTGCTACACAAATCTTACATGGGCTCATTTGTCTATACACATCTGAGGTTGGATTAGGGAAATTGCAAGGCACGGTACATTTTCTTGCAGTTCAGCAAACTGTGGTACTAACACTATTCCCTTTCATGAGACGATTGTTCACATCCCGCAGTTGTTCTCTTCCTACTGCTTTTGACAAACTTTGCAATTAGTGTAACCAATTAACAGAAAATTATGTGCCTAGATGGTTCCATTGTGCTCCATAAGTATGCAGAATCTGTGCCACACTCGTGAGGCATCTGCAGTATGGGGCCAATCTCCACAACCTTGTCTGAAGCAGCACGTGAATTATTATTACAAGCACTTGTGATTGCCACTGTAACCAGTTCCTTTGCTAAATCATCAACTGAAAGTTAAGGGAAAGTGGATACCACTTTACACACATCTTGAGGTAATCACTGCAGGCTAAAAAAAGCTGATTGCTCTGATAAAAGTTTTGCTCGCACCAAAGTTCAAAGCAAATGCAGCACTTGTTATTGAGAACTCTGTCCCTGCAATCAATATCCACAGTTTGACTCAGATGTGGTTCCAGTTATATGGAGAAACACTGTAGAACATTATCTAAAAGCTGCAAGAGAATGTTTTGGTAAAATATCATCCATCTGTTCAATGAATTTCAGCTCCAACTGGGATATAACGTAGGAAGTCTGTCAGCATAATGGACTATGCCATGAAGCCGGAAAATGGTCTCCAGCTAAGGGAATCGCAACCGAAGTCCACTTAGCCGGTAAAGGAAAACTTTTAAATTACACAATCTCAAACCGTTATCACCACCAGAAGTATTGTTGAGTACTGCATTGGCAGAAGGCTGAGGAGCACAGCTGGATAATGGCAAACCTTAGTTTTCTATCTTCACAGTGTGTGCCAGATTAGCCATGGCAGAAGAATGCAAAAGTATGCTGATGGGAATAGAAACAAATTCACTGAAACTTGGGGTCACTACTTTACGGTAGATGATATATGGTTGGATACACTTTCAAAAGAAATCACTTTATTTGCCTATAGAAGGATAGATAATCACATACTTAAGCAATGAGCACGAAAACAGACACCAAAACACACACCAGAGATATATCACACAACAATGACTTCCCATTACCTTACTATTGTTCACATATTTGATGTGGCACTCACCACATCTGCAACAAATTCCAAACAGTAGTAATATAAGACAAACTGCCATAATTTGCGTAATCCAGATCAAAAGTAAATTATGTTCAAAAAGAAGGATGTGGATTTTCATATTTCCAATGTAATTTGACATAAACATCCTATATCTCACACTCAGTAACAATTTTAGAAATGTAAATCATGTTACTTTATATTTGATGACTTTTCCATCATAAACAGTACTAAATCTTATATTTCCTTTAAGTTCTACAGACCCATTGTCAATTGATCATATTTAATAATTGCTGTGAGATTATTTTGCCACTGCAATACTACAGCATTGTTATTAGACTACTAAAAAGAAGAAGATAGAATGATAGTGTGGGATAGTTGCAAAAAGATATGAAGATGAGAAAGCAAGGACATATAGAACAACAGTTCGAGACTTTTGAAGAAATGTTGTAACAGCATCATGGCCTTAGGTTGGATTAACTTGTGGTGCCTCTGGCACCAATGTCCTCTCTGCTTGATAAGTTTGTACAGCCATGTTGTATTCACCTTGTTCTGTGCTTAAATAAATGTTCATTTGACAGCTAAAGCATGTTATTACCAATCTACAAAGCATAATATCCACAATGATGACCTCAACATAGTCGTGGTGTGTTCGCGAATTATTTTGTGTTTCTTTTCATCATTAACGGATTTCGCGTGCCAGCCCACAACGTCTTCAGAACAATGGATCGACCAGCGTCCTTTGGTGGAAGCATAGCAGACATAATTGACTTCACTTCTCATCATGAATATACAAGTGTACAAAATGTGCATCTGGTTAAAAATTAACAATTACCTATGCCAATCCACGCCGGCAGCAACTTAACCTTAACCAGTTCAACGTGGCCACCATCGAGTGCAACTATGTAGCAACGGCTGCTTCATGGACAGTGCATGCCACTTAGTGACACTGTGAATGATAATCTGGTGAAGGACATTGTGTTTCACCCCTCAGCTACACAGTCTCCTTCCGTTTGGTTTGACGTGCCGATGAAGTTTGAGAAGTGTAATTCGAACATTCAAGTTCATAGGGTTGCACATTCTTCTATGCCTGACATCACATCATCCCCCCTCCCCGCACACCATCACTTCACCACCGGTAGCCTCAACTATGCCGGTTTCCATGCGCATCACTCCATGGTCATGCCACGATCACCTTCCGCCCACTCTCATAACGACACTGGCTGTTCCGCCCATGCCAGTTATCAGATCATCTCCCCTGTGGCTGCACCACAACTGCCTTCCACCAGCTGTTGCAATGCCACCGGCCATTACACCCACACTACGGTCGCCACCAGGCCTGCAGTTGGAACACATCGTGCCGTTGGTGACACGTACTCACTCTACATTGTGTGCTACTTGTGGCCACCCTCCCACACAGACTTCTGGCAACGCATCATTTGTTGCTACTGCACCATCGGTGTTGGGGGCTTCCTGCTGTGCTCACACAGCTCTTTGTCTTCCATTGCTGCATCAGCATGTGTTACCTGTCAGGTTTCCTAAGCTACCTGCACTGCAAAAGGATAACCCTAAGACATGGTTCGCATTGGTGGATCATCCACTGGATAACCATGGGATTTCAGACGATGACACATCATTTGCCTGCCTGGTGAGCCACCTCCATGCTCATCCAGACCTCATCAGTGATCTGGTCTTCTCACCGCCTGCATTGCCCAAGTATTTAACGGCAAAAACATTGCTCATTGACAGCCTTTCTCCCCCACCAGTGGAGGCTATCCACCACATCATCCATGATGCCTCCTTGGCCACAATTTCCACATGTGCATCCATGCTCGAGGATATTACTACACAGCTCTCTGATTTGCCAGCTGTGCTTCCATAAATTCATGAGCTCTGAACAAGGTGTTACGTGCCCGCATTGCCAGTGCCTCTGCTGAATTGTCACACACATGGAATATGATTAGTGACCTGTCACCAGAGCCGCGGGTGAACCAATACTCACATCTACTGCACCTTCACACTACATTGTTCCCGTGTCAAGCCTTACTCCACCTGCTGCCGTTTCGGTGCCAGTTTGGATAAATCTACAGGACCCTCATGTTCTTGTTTCGTGGGATCCCTCACATCATACGGCTAACGCGCTACATCCTCCATCGACGTCCACTGCTGACGCCTCAACCCCGCCATTCTGCCGTCACTCATGCCCCGCCCCTATCACCCTGCCCTGCCTGGGTTTCGGCCATCAGCAATGGCACTTGTCAGAGAATCCACACCATGGACATCATAAGGCTTGGCGTCTTAATGCTTTCTGAATTCTGCGTCAGCACATCTTTCACCTACAACCAGCTCCACCTTGCCCTCATTCCACACCGCTGTTGTTTGTACACAAAGACCTGGCATCGTGCAGATTTGTAATGGTGCGCAATGACTCCGTATGTGCGGCCTTGCAACCAACTTACTTTGTTCTGCACCGTGTCTTATACTCTCAAGATACTTCCCAATGGGTGACCCAGTACATTTTCAGTTAACCAATTAAAAAAGGTGAGGTCCCTCACTGAACCGCATTCTGACACCTCCAGTCAGCCTGCCGTCACCGCTGCCTTGCCCTCTGATGCTAATGACGTGACCTCCAGCAATGCTCCACTGCCTGCATGTAACCCTGTTGTCACAGCCTCTGAGGCACCCAATTCTCGCTCTGAATGGGGCCTTCAACTGCCATGCTGGCACAAAGATTTTGTGTTTATGTGAGAAAGCTTCCTTCCACCATGCTCCACACTGGCCAGGGGGGTGGGGTGGGGGTGATGGGGCGGCTCCATGGCGCTTCTGGCATAAAGCACCATATATTTGGACCCAAAGACCTTTGATTTACTTTGTCTATGTCTTTACTCTGCGTGCTATGTTTGTACAGCCATGTTGCATTCACCTTGTTCTGTGCTTAAATAAATGTTTCTTTGGCAGCTAAAGTGTGTTATTACCCATCTAGGACAAGTAATATCCACAAACTCATATCACAGAACTGTGATTTACTAAACACTTTACTGCTACAGTTCCTGAATATAACTCCCTTGGTTTCCATCTCACTGAGGCTCTGTTTCTGTTTCTATGAAAAGCTCCAGTTTTACCACTAATCTATTCAGTGAAAACACAGTACACTGCCTAGAAAAATATCTCAACTGCCTTTGTGTCTTTGAGGTGAGTTTTTTGTTAATCTGCTTCAAACATGTGACTAACAACACTAATTTGACATAGACCTTTCCAGATTGCAATTTTCAGCTTCGCTGAGTTATCATTGAAACTAAAATCTGCACAAAAACTTCACACAGATAAAGTTTTATTACTGAATTTCTTCGATAAAATGAGCATCACTGTTTATTATGCAAGCTTTTCGAATATACATGGTGAATCACTAACTATTGCCACCTAGAATAACCCCAAAAGTATGATAGGAGCTGGAAAGTTTGTGGGAAAATGTTGCATGGGATAGTGGGGTCCATAATATAATAAAGGTGTTTTGTTGGTAGGTGGGGTTGCATCAGAGATATGGAGGTCTACTTTGTTTTTTTAAATGGGATGCTATAGTTTGGTACTTATTTTCTGATACTGGCTATCAAGACGAATCCAATGATGTGTAACAGTAAGGCCTTTGAAGGTCAATGAAGGTGAAAAAGGCGGCATGAACGTCAATTTACAGAAGGTGTTCGAAGTGATGACCATTGGTATCCATGGAATGCTGCAATCTTCTTCTCATGGATTGAGTGACATTTCATTTCACATCAGTACTTAACGAAGAACATGCTCTGACAATTCTCTCTCACATATCTTCAGGTGTGGTTGGAACATCTTTATAAACAATGTCTTTTACGAATCCCCACAACAAAAAATCCAGAGGCGTCAAGTCTGGCGAGTGAGCCGGCCATGACACATCTCCTCTGCATCCAATCCAACGATTTGGGAATAGTCTCTCCAACTTATTTCTAACCATCAGCAAAAAATGTGCCGGGTACCCATCATGTTGATACAACATTCTGTTCCTTGTTCCCAAAGGTATTTCTTCCAGTAACATAACTAATGTTTCTTGGAAGAATGTGGTGTACTTCCTACCATTACAATTTCCTTCAATGAAATAGAGACCTAAAATTCTGTCCTCCAGAACCCCACACCATACATTCAACAACCATGGTTCATGGTGTGCAACTTGCCACAGTGAACATGGATTTTCAGCAGCCCAATAATGCATGTTATGCAAATTAATGTTTCCATGGCTCATGAATGTAGATTTGTCAATAAACAACATCAAATTAATAAATGTGTCCTCCCTCTGAATCTGAAGTTGAGCTCATTGGTAGAATTCAATATGACACATACAATCCATACCAGTTAATTCTTTGTGGAGACTGATATGGTAAGGATGATATTTATTCGATGCAGAACACGTACAACACTACACTGACTCATGCCAGATTATCTTGCAATTTGACATGGACTAACCCAAAGACCTCGAAACATAGTGGCAATAGTACCCATTTCCATTTTCTCATTAGTAACTTTCCTTTGATGGATATGTTTCCGATGCGTTAAAGATCCAGTTGTTTACCAGACACATATTTAAATGTACGACATGTAGGGTAAGTGCAATGAGGTTATCTTTCAGGTTATAAGTCTCTAGCTCTCACTGACTTTCATTGGCATTATCTGTAAATGAGAAGCATATCAACTTGTTGTTTGAAGGAATACATCATTCAAATTCGCTTGATTCGATGATACTAGTGTTACTGTTCCTATTAGTGTCATACTGTGAAACCATCAAATGGTGTCTACATGTCAATGGCACATTAGATGGATGTGCCGTATTCGACAAATATATACTATTTGCACAATATACGAGAGAGAACTGTCAGAGTATATGCTTTGATAAGTGTTGAAGTGATAAGGAATACAAGTCAATCCAGCATAAGAAAATTGCAGCACTGCATTGACACCAATGGTCATTACTTAGAACACCTTCTGTAAATGGATGTTCATGTTACCTTTTTGACCTTCATTGAGCTTAAAAGACCTTACTGTTACACAACATTAGATTCATCTTGGTAGCCGCTATCAGAAAATGAGTACCATACTATGGCATCCCATTTAAAAAAAATTAAGTTGACCTTCATATCTGTGCAATCCCTCCTAGTAACAAAAACCAACACCATACTAAGGTAAGGTGTCCATTTCATTTTCATTGAGAAAGGGGACATTTAAAATAAATTAGAGAAAAACCTGGGAAAATGAAGAAAAAAAACGGGACATAAATATTGTATTGACTAAATTTAATACACATACAAGTTTAGCTTTACAACATGCAGTCAGACGATCTCAAATCACTTTTTACAATTATTCTGCCACTCTATCACCATACTTTTCACTTTTATGTACTTTATCAAGAAGTGCATTTTCGTTTGAAATTGTATCGTAAAAGTCAGTACATGATACACCATTAAAGTGAGTTTTGACAATGAGTGAGGCCCGCACTGTTTCAACTTTCATTCTGTTTCTTTTTCATCTGACCACAAAGAGATCACTAACGAAAACACACGTTCCCCAACAGCATTTGACCCAGGAATTGCCAGACAAAACTCCACCAAATGAATCATGTTTTTCATGTTAACGTTTTTACTTTTGAAATAAGCAAATACTTTACACCACCTTGCACTAACACTTTCTTTGTCTCCTTCTTCACTTTTTATGAAGTTCTGTGCACATGAAAATTCATTGAACAGTTTGTCTTCATCAACAAGAAAACTTGGTGCAATATTTTTAACAAAAACACAACAGTCCTGCATATCCTTCGACTGTAACTACTCCTTTTCAGTATTAACTCAGTCAAATGCTTTAAAAGGTGTGAGAAATGGTAAACACCACTCTTTAATATACTCAATGCAAGAGTCATAGAAGATGTCAGCATAAATATGAAATTGTTTACAGTAATTTCACCCTCTTCTTCCAGCTTTCTTAGAGTCTCATGTACAAAGGATGTGAGAAATCTTTCAGAATTTCTACATTGTAATTTGTCCAATAATTTGTTTATTTCTTGATAAACTTCCACAATTGTGATTTCTTGTTTCTCAATATATTTAATTGTTGTGGAGAAAGGTTGTAGCTGGCTAACAAGAAAATGTAGAAGAACAATAGACACAGGGTTATCAATGAAATGTTTAAGGATAACAGGACACTTATCAAGCACTCTGTCTTCAGGCCACGAGTGGCCTACAGGGACCATCCAACCGCCGTGTCATCCTCAGTGGAGGATGCGGATAGAAGGGGCGTGGGGTCAGCACACCGCTCTCCCAGTCGTTATGATGGTATTCTTGACCGAAGCCGCTACTATTCGGTCGAGTAGCGCCTCAATTGCCATCACGAGGCTGAGTGCACCCTGAAAAATGGCAACAGCACATGGCGGCCTGGATGGTAACCCATCCAAGTGCCGACCACGACCAACAGTGCATAACTTTGGTGATCTCATGGGAACTGGTGGATCCACTACACTTATCAAGGGAAATGAAATATGATTTCAAAGCAGGAAAAATCTCTACAATTCTTTCCAATGCTGGTAGCAGAGATAGCCACCTTGTCTTGCTGTGTCCAAGTACAGTTTTGTATTCAGTTTCAGTAAACTTACAGAATGACTTCAGAGATTCTACCCTTACTGTATATTTGTGGAAATGCTGGTAGATTTTGTTTACAATTAATTGGCAGTTGATGGGTAGGCGATCTGAACCAGTTTGTAAGGAATTGTGCACCACATGTGCTGGACAGCCAGCACCTACTATATTATTCACTGTGTTCCATTGCAGTTTATAGAACAAATTGTTTTTCCCTTTCCTCTGCTTACCACCAAAATTGGTGTTAGTGTTGTCTGCAAAAACTGCAATCACCTTTCCCTCAAGATCATATTTCTTTAAAACCTCCAGCACATAATTCTGAAGTAAATCTGAAGTTTCTCCAGTTAAATTAACCAATTCGAGCACTTTCACCATGATGCCATTTTCAGAGTGAAAATACCTGATAAGGAGAGGAACAAACCTCAAATCCAGATGATTCGATGTATCAATCATTACAGAAATGAAACGAGCACTTGTCAGTTCATTTAAAACGTGCTGAGCTGCATACGGTGCAATAACATTTGAAATGATTGCATTACATTTTGTGTGTCCATATGTTAATTTGGGATTGAAAAGTTTTTTAACAACTGCTGTAGTACAGTCCATTGACTTAAAGCTATGGTTATGCACTGCACTGTGGTATGCAACCGTAGCTTCTTGTGCTGCCAACTGCCTATCCGTTTCTGTTACTGATTTTAAGTTTACATAGTAGTCACTCACGTATTTATTTGCTCTTTCGTTTGATCACTCATGCGATATTTCTTCATCTTAATGTGATTTACAATGTCAGACCTTCCACCATGACCAATAGAAATTCTGATCTGCACAACGTACATTCTACAGTTTCTCCACCACCAGTGATGAAAGGAAACTCGCTTTTTATATTGCTGTTAAAATTACACTTTCGTTTTAGCATAATGAAACAGTGATTGCACAGTGCAAAACATTAACAGGGTGGTGATGAAAGCCAAAGAGCAAGTATAAGTGGTGTAGAGTATCTCTGGTCCGAAAGGACGGATTCAATGGATCAATTTAGAAGAGAAGAATCTTCGTTGTCATTCGTAACCTATAGTGTGTTTAAAATTACTTGCGATTTTTGACAGTTCGGTACATGTTTGGGATATGGTGAAAGTCATCACACGCTTCCTAGCCTAAATAATTGTGCAGTTAATAGCAAGTCAAACAACCAGTAGCGTAAAATACTCTAGCCAAGCGGAATCATAAAAAACGGGACATTTGAGCATCCCCAAAACAACTTTCGGGACAGCAATTAATAATACAGTGCTCTTCTGTGAAATAGTTGATACAAATGAAGATATAATAATGAAATTGCATTTTATATGACAAATATAACACCAACATGACTGATAGATACATTTAAAGAACAGGTAACATGATTTCAAAATACTAAATAGTCAATCTGTGTATATTACATATAAAAGATTACCAGAAATGAAAAATGGAAACTGAGTGCATGCTATGGGATTCTCATATTTATACCAATTATATTTTAATTGTTTATTATTTAGGTGATACATTACCTAAAAAAGATATGTCTTGACTCCAGTTGTTGGTAATTTTTACTTTGTTTTACTAATTTGTATCATTCCAACTGGCATTTCTATGTCAAAAAGAAATGAACACATATCGAAATTTAAATAAAGTGAGAAATGTCTCTCTTTCATTATATACGCATTGATTTATATTTGTTCTTATGATTATTCTCATATTACTAGAATTATGGTTGCACTCTCAATGATGCACTACTTAAGGAACTGGTCTCAAGTGCTCTTTAACAACTAGACACAATGAGAATTTAACTGTGGAGGCCAGTCCGAACTATTAGATCCAAAGACCGTATACAACAGAAACAACCATATTACTATAGAGTGTCACTATGTCATAAGTACCAAATGATCAGATATTTTTGAACAATCAAGAGAAGGACAAACAAGAATTGCACAAATAAATCACATTATAATCATTGTAACCAACCTTACAGATATAATCCCTTCACATCACAGTGTATAATGGACTAAGGTATCTAGAGAATAAGAAAGGGGAAATGCCAAAATTGTCTGGGAGACTCCCAGGTGTAGATTCAGTGGCTTAGTCGAGGAAGCATTTTCTTCCTCCACACACAACTGCCTCTTTTCTTTCTGTGTGCGAGAGCTGTCTTAATAGTATCTGTTGAGTGTAGGCGACTGTAATGGAAGTATCTGCAGTATGGAATTATATTGGCGGTGTGTAATGAGGACAGAAGGAGCAAGGTGAAACCTATTGCTGGTTCATAGCCTATTCCCATGAACTGCACCATATTGTACACTCATCTTAAGATTTTCATCCAATGTACATACCAATTAATAGTGACATGTGGTCTCACATCACGAAACACTTTGGATAGAAATGGAATCAAACCAAAGACCTTGGTGCAAAATCTAATAAACAGGAACTCTCAGCCTCCTTCTCCTCAATTTCCATACAAATACTGGTTGTGGACATTTTCTCTGACAACAGAGTTCTAATTAGTTATCTCTGAATCAAGCCTCACCAGATTAATGGGCGTTAGTAACCATGGCTAACAGGGTAAGGAAATGCTAATCAGAATTGACCTCTATGTGAAGCTTTGAAACTTGGGACAGAAAAAATGGACAACTGATACCCTGCCTTACAGAATTTGGCCTGCTTCAACGGTTTCAGTAGTTAGTCTTTTGTCCTTGAAAGTCACAGTCTAAGTAATAGTTTCAATTTGACACCCAGTTTTCATCTGCCATACGTTTTTTTTTTTTTGTGTGCTATTACTTTTCTTTCAGGGTGCGATATCCATGTCATACTGTATGCCTATGATGTGGTTAAGTCATTCTCCGCCACATCATTGATACAAAGAGTCTTGATCAGTATGAAAGTTGCAGAAAGTCTCTCGATTTTTTATGAGTAAGAATAATTTAGTTTTCTAATCTACTCTTTCTTCAATCAAAGCGTACTTTTCTGTAGAATTGTGTACTAAACTGTTCCCTAGTGCATTACTTACAGTAACTGCTACTCTGACAGAATGATAATGTTTAACATTTTTGATACTTTGTATTAGTAGACTTCTTTCAAATATTGCTATGTTTGTCTAAATCAGTTAATAATTTTCTTAATGCAAATGTCTAATGTAGCATAACAAAAAGCTGGTTGGTGTCTTAGTTCCTCACTAAGAAATATAAGAAAAGACTAATGTCTTATTTTTTTATTTGTGTGACTAGGGCCTCCCGTCTGGTAGACTGTTCACTGGGTGCAAGTCTTTTGATTAGACACCACTCTGGTGACTTACACATTGATGGGGATGAAATGATGATGATTAGGACAACACAACACCCAGTACCTGAGCAGAGAAAATCTCCAACCCAGCCGGGAATCGAACCCGGGCCCATAAGATTGACATTCTGTCACACTGACCACTCAACTACCAGGGCTGGACTTAATCACAATTACTTTTGCCTTTTTCAGGTTCTAGAAGTTTATGTCGAACACACCCATTTTTTCTCCTGTTTTCGTGTATTAGTGAAAGAGATACTGCTGGGGCAAATGCTGTTCCAGGCGAGAATTTTGAGTTACTTGAATCTCTGAATGAGATTGGCATGAGTTTGAGCCTGCTTTTTAGCTTCTTAGTGGGATATTTTGGCTCTACTGAGAGTGGTTATTTGGGGTCATATTGCAGCTACAAATACAAAAGGAACTAAGTAAGAGAAGCTATACATATTGTTGAAGACTAAAGCTTCATGATTATTTGTGATGACGGTTTTCTATGTTTTTCGGTATCTGATAACAAATAATGGCTTTTCTGAAGTTTGTGACTTTTGTATAAAAATGTCCACTGCAATGACTTTGATACTGCATTCATAGCGTTCGTAGGTATTGTGTTTTCACTGTATTGATGATTTGATAACTCCTGGCAATAACCAAACTTTTCACAGCAATACAGAAATGATGTTATATTGCTGTACAAATATAACTTATTTCAAATAATGAGTATTCCATGAGTTTTAAATCAAATTCATTAGTGTTTGTTGCTCCAGTACTTAAAAAATACAACAATTATACCTAAAAATCTATAATATCAACAAGTATCAATTGAAAAAGCTTTGCCACATAGAAATGTGGTTTAGGTTTACAGAATAGTATCATGAACATATTATGAATGAAATCAAAATAGTGACAGATTTATAAGGATATTATGAGCCATAATATATTGATGAAAAGTTCAGCTGAAAATAATAGAGTGATTTCAACATTTAGTCTCCCTACTTTGGACACAAGCACAATCAACAGTAACCTTTGCCCTCTACATTTATGTAATATAAATTAAATGTAATACTTAAATGTTCTCATTTAGCTAATTAGAAGTGAGACTGGTACATAAACTGTACAGTAGTGATGGCTGTACAGCCTGTAAAAGTATGTTTGTAAAACATACAAGTCTTTTGAGTGGGCAATACACATGTTTCTCTGGTGACTACAAACTGGAGGATGGTGAGGAAAAGAAGTCAGAGCATAAAACAACACTACAGCAATGAAAATATTGGTTCCACATCATTTCCATAGACAGGTCACAATGTCTATTGAAACATTTCTTCTTATTCTCAGTATCTGTCCATGTCTAATGTAAATGACAGAAAAAAATATTCTCATCTTGTTTACAAGATCTCTGCCACAGGAACCAAAACATATCCCTCTGTTTGAAAATGAGTTCACAAACATGATTTTATAGATATTTAGACCAAGACTTCAGTCATTTAATCACATCTGGGCCATACATTGATTTCTTTTAGCTTCTTATAGTACAAGATCTGCAACATACAAGGAACCCAGTATTATTATATTTTTTGAAGTCAAGTTGTAACTACACATCTTAAATGAATTGCAAAGAGAATTTATAAACGTTCTTAAAATACAAAGTTTCCAAAAATAATTCTTGTAATGATTATTAAATTTTTTGTCATATGATAACATGTAGTTGTCAAATACTTAGCAGTTCTGGATGTTCAGTACAATGTGTGTATTTTGAAAATCTTACTATGTAATAGTGTGAATCAACAATGCAGTAGATGTGTTGTAATGTTAATCGCAATGGATAAAGATAATTATTAGAATAATAAAACATTATGATTGTCTATTCATTGCACACAATTCTTTTGTTTTGTTTCTATAGTGCTGACTGTTTTGAGAGTTTTCAGCAATATTGCTATGTTACAACAAAATTTAACAGTGGTGTCCTTCTCTTGTATTTTTTGTGAATATATTTTGTTTTCTTAGTAAAGAATATTTACAGAAAATAAAGACAAAAGGAATTATTTCATGTAATGTCCCAACACATCAAACAAATTAGACTGTGAATGCTTAATGCTAATAGAGAAATCCTTATTAGATACAAGTACTCAAATTTAAATAGGAATCACTCTATGCATTCCAGAAGAATACCATAGAAATATTCTTAATGAGACTAGATGAGTGTTACTGGTTTTAGAATAATTTTATGAACCACAGTGCACATGATTAACAAATCGGCCTAATTCAATTTGGTGATTTTAACTTTTAGTCTCCCTACTTCAGAAAAAATTACCATCATTAGTAACCTTTACCCTCTACCATTTTCTAATGTGTGTTCTTATATAAGGCTAAACCTCTCTCTCTCTCTCTCTCTCTCTCTCTCTCTCTCTCTCTCACACACACACACACACACACACACACACACACACACACACACACACACACACACACACATCTGCCAACAAAATTTCCCACTGAGTGGTAAAATAGTGGTAAAATCTAATTTCCCAAGGTAAAAACGAAAGATTCAATAATGTTTTCATCATTAAAGTAACATTATTTTGTAAGACTATTATTCTGAGTACATAAGCACTTACAACTGCATTCTTCTGATACACTAGCATTAAGACATGATGCAGTATGACGGAGTTTAAAGCTTGTAGAAAGAATAGAACATTTGGACAACATCTTCCTCACATAATACACCCATTACACACATAATTGGCAACATGTGGCTATGACACTAAAATTGAGACATTTACTTATAATTTCATTATACAAGGCCTATGATCAGAATTCATGTAACACAGTGTTCCTTCAGACATGTATGCATAATTGAAAAAACAGACACTGCCTGACAATCCACAGCTGCTCATAATATTATATCCTGCTGTTTACTGGAATTCACTTAATTGGCATTAAATTAAGCAAATACTTAAAACTGGACTCTAAATGAATGTACATATATTTATCATAATAGGCTAAATTTAAGGATAACAGTTTTATCTTTATGACCTTTTTTGTTTTCAGTCTTACGTATTCTGCCTGGTTTGATACGGTCTACCAAAATTCTTCTCCTGTGACAACCACTTCATCTTAGAATAGCACTTGCACCCTATGTCCTCTGTTATATGTATTCTAGTCTCTTTCTTGATCTATAGTTTCATGCTTCACAACTGCCTCTAATAACATGAAAATTGTTCCATGACGTCTTAATACATATCCTATCAACATGTCGTAAGTAAAAGTATTACACTGTTTCTTTTAGGAGTGTGTATTTACCTAAGTGGTTTCCTCTGTACTTATTCCAAGGGATAGCTTCATCTATGAGGATTATTTTTAATCACCTTCTCAATAATTTGTACATTATTAATTTCACTTTTTGTACTGAAGAGAAACTTGTTTGTATACTTTTATACCTATTATTTTCTATTATATAATTGGAATTCCGAGTTACATCAAATTTTTTTGAATATTATAAGGGAATGTGATATGTCATATGCATGCGGGGAAAACAAAATTGCCATTCCATAGCATACAGTCATGAGCTCATTGCTGTTCTTTCTCTAAGTTAATGTCAACCGCATATCTGAACAATGGGGCAAAATTAGTTACTTTTGCAGATGATACAGGCAGTTTCTTCAAACCAATCAACAGACAAACTAGAAATAATACTTTTGTTCAAGTTATTAAATGCTTCTGCAAAAAAACACCGAACCTCCCATTAATCTGGTGAGAAGAAAATCGAATCGGAAAAGAAATTCAAAGTTATACATGGCAGATTGTTTCACCATGACTCATTACCAAGAGCAGGTGAAAACTTCTCACTGGATCCTTCTACCCACCATCAGACTCACCCATCCTTTAATCAAAAACATTGGTGAAAACCTAAGTTATCTAGCATGTTTGTATCCTAACCATATACAAAAGTCTACTGTGATAGTTACAGTTTTGCAAATGTTGAGCATAATAATAAATCCAGTAAAAATTGTTAAAATTCCTTTGTGGACTACCCCAAGCAGATGGTTTCGAGCTCACTCACTATGCAATTATATATGGTTGAGATATAACTCATCAACACAATTAGAGCAAAAGGAAGTGTTACATTTTGCAGTGTTGCCTCACTCTGTGTAGTTTAGAATCCCACTAACGTATGTATTTCCTTGAGGTGTGCTATTTCATCTAATGTGACTGTTTGCGCATGAAGTAGCAGTACATGTAAGGAATGGTTCAAAACACTTAAAGACTGCAAGATTTGCTTCTATATGACTTTAATGAATTTTTACTTTAATACAGGCCCGTAACTGTTCCTAAATACAGTCCCCTATTGCAATATAAGTAAGTGAAATCTGGAACACAGTCTCTCGACATAATTTGTGAAATATCCAGCCACAACATTTCCCAAATGAATGTGGAAAACATTCTTCACTCCCAGTCCAGATAATGGCATCTTTTCTTTCTGTGTGGCGCATTTTGCTCTACAAATCGATCATACTGGGACAAGCATAAGTGGCAGCCCTATATACCTTAGGATTTACTTGAATCATTCTGCCAGTGAAAATAGAAAGTAGTCGAAGCACCTTTTAAAGAGCTAGTTTATACACAGATGGAACTGTTGCTAAATTTGGAATTAAGCTGCATCGGGTATGATACTATCCTTCTAGAAGGCTCATCCATAATTGTTGAAAGAAGTGAAACAACATAGTTTGACAGCTTATTCAGAGCTGTTTGGCAAGCATCTCGTGATAGAGAAGGATGTAATCATCCTACTTGTTCTTGTATAATTCTTCCCTTTATTTTTTTTATATATTTTTTAAAGATATATGAGACAGTTACGCAAAATAGTTAATTTCATATTCATGTTTTATTTCAACAGATTTTATTATTCATTTCTTAATTTCCAACTATGAATTTACATTTAATACACTATGAAATAATGTCCATGAGGAAACAAGTGTAATTTGAAATTTATTAAGAACATTAACATACACTTCCTTGTGAGTCAGTATCAAACATTATGTTGACATAATGTATCTATGAATCAGTATGTGTGTGTGATGTATCTACGTCTATTGTATTTGTACGATTAATGTAAAATCTCATACAAAGATGTGAAACCTCAACTGGAAATATCACTTCATCACCCAAACACAGCCCCCAAATACTAGACCCAGTGTTGAACCCTGTCTAGAACAGTTCCGACCGCCTTCTCAAAGGGATCCTTCTTGCCTGCCCCAAAACCATCCCTTGCAGACATTTCAGTAATTTCTCACACCCAGTGTTGCCTTCCAGTCCTACTTGAAGAACATCTCGACAACCCCCAACATCACCCCAGCTGAATCCCATGCCATTAAGGAGTTGAAAACAGACTGCTCTATTGTCATCCTCCCGGCGGATAAAGGATCCACAACTGTGGTACTTGACCATCTGGAGTATGTGGCAGAAGGACTGCGTCAACTCTCCGACACCTCAACCTACAAAGCTGTTACCCAGGATCCCATAACCTCCATCCAGACTGAGCTGCAGAAAATCCTAAAAACCCAAGGTCCCTCACAAGGCCTCATAACGGCTTCCTTAGACCTACTCACTCCACCTGAGCCATGTCCCTTTACCTTCTACCTATTACCCAAAATCCACAAAGATAACCATCCTGGCCGTCCTATTGTCGCAGGCTTCGAAACCGCAACATAACATATCTCAGCTCTGGTAGACCAACACCTCCTACCTATCACCCACAGACTCCCATCCTACATCAAAGACACAAACCACTTCCTAGTACCCCTCAAATCCATTCCCACTCCCCTCCCACCTGAAACCTTTCTTGTCATCATAGATGCTACATTCCTTTACACAAACATCCCACATACTCATGGTCTCTCTGACCTTGAACACTACCTCTCCCAACGCCCACCCGAAGATCTTCCAAAAACCTCGTTCCTTATCACACTTACCAACTTCATCCTCCCATAGTACTTCACTTAGTAAGCCGATACAATCAATTTGTAAGGCCAGACGGATGCAAACCAATCATGATGCCAAACTCTCATGAGACAACATGGAAGGAGGGCTTTCCTGAACCAGAGGCTTTCCTGAAGACCCAACAGCTGCTTCCCCTGGCCTGGTATAGGTTTATAGACGACATCTTTGTCGTCTGGACTCATGGTGAAGGAACACTCCTTAATTTCGTCCATAAGCTCAACTCCTTTTCGAATCTGAATTTCACCTGGTCCTTCTCCAGAACCCAAGCCACCTTCCTGGATGTTGACCTTCATCTTGTGGAAGCTCACATCCACACCTCTGCCACATCAAACCCACAAACAAACAACAGCACCTTCACTTTGATAGCTGCCATCCATTCCACATCAAACACTCCCTTCCCTACAGCCTAGGTATTCGTGGCAAACGTATCTGCTCCAGTGACAAATCCCTCAACAATTACACCAATAACCTGACCAGTGCTTTCCTATCCCGCAACTATTGTGCAAACCTTGTCCACATCAGATCCCCCAAGCAATACATTCCTCCCCATCCAACAACAATGTACCTATCCCCAGACCACACAGAAGCATCCCCCTTGTCACCCAATATTATCCTGGCCTCGAATACATCAACAAATTACTCCACCAGGGATATGACTTTCTCAAGTTAGGCCCTGAAATGAGATCATCCCTTGACAATATTCTCCCCACACCACCCAGAGTTGCCTTTCATCACCCCCCTAACCTCCGTAACATCCTTGTCAAACCCTCCAATATTCCAAGACTACCTTCTCTACCCAGTGGTTCCTACCCCAGCAAGTGGCCCCGCTGCAAAATCTGCCCCATGCATCCTCCCACAACCACCTACTCCAGCCCCACTACTGGTAAAACATACACAATTCAAGGCAGGGCCACATGTGAAACAACACATGTCATTTATCAGCTGACATGCCTCCACTGCACAGCCTTTTACATTGGTATGATGACAACTAAACTGCCTGAGCACATGAACAGGCACAGACAAACTGTCCGCCTAGGAAATGTCCAATACCCAGTAGCAGAGCATGCCCTCCAGCATAATTCTAGGAACCTAGGAACCTGCTACACCATATGTGCCATTTGGATTCTCCCACCCAACACCAGTCCCTCAGAACTGCGGAGATGGGAACTTGCACTCAAACACACCCTTTCATCCCGCCATCTTTCTGGACTGAACCTACATTAACCAACCTCACTCCCATTTACTCATCAGTCTTCTCCTCTCTCCCTTTCCTCTTTAGCCATTCATGCATCTTTTCATCCTATATAGTTGTGTTTGTCTTTATACTATGTACCTCTTTACTTCTGTATGCTTTCTCTTTGGTTTGAAGCTGGCACAGTATTTACAGTAGAATATCTTTGGCTTACCTCTGATACACATGCCTCCATCTTTGCTACCATGCCTGTTTACCTTTCCCCTGTTGCTTCATAACCTGCGTTGTGAGTAACTGAATCCACTTTCCCTACTTCCCCTTTTCTTCCCTCTCTCATCCCTGACAAAGGAACAAAGTTCTGAAAGCTAGGATACGTAAATTTTCTGTTCTATTTTGTGTATCTATCGGCTGTACTGAGCTGAGGTAAGTACTGGCCAGCCCCTCTATCTTTTTGTTTCTATTGTATTTGTGTACCTTTGATTTGATCTGCCACCAATAAAATGTGGCGCTGTATGTTAATGAGAGTAGGTTACTAATCATATTTAAATATTTACTTTTTGACTGTTAAAATGCTGATCATTATAAAAAGAAAATTGTGTTGCAATAAATATAAAGAATTAAAAAGTATATTCTGCAGTGTAGTGTTTATTCTGTAACAAATGTTAATCAGACCCATTTATAGTATGATGGTGACTGAAGAAATGGATTATGAGACAGCCAAAAGTGAATTACTGGAACAGGTAAATTTCAGTGTTCATGTTCCTTCGTAATCAGACATGCCAAAATGACAATTTCATCGTCATAAGTGGAACAGTTTTAAATATACAGTGTGAGTACCAAAAAAACTAATGTTATGCTGTGACTTCTAAAGTCAGAGGATTTTGCTTCAGATTTAGCCGTGTGTTGTCAAACCTGGGCTGAAGCAGTGATTTAGTAAAATGGCAGGCAATCAGTTGAAAAACTTATGATAATATTTTAAGGAATAGAAAGGCTATTTTGCTAGGGGGGCAGGGGGGAACGAAAATGTTCCTGCTGTGCCCCCCTCCCCCCCCCCCCCACCCCCACAGTACCCCACCTTCGCATCTACCACTTTCCCTATCCACCTAACATGTTGGTGAATATGAGAACATTTTATAAATAAATTTTTACTGTAATACAATACACAACCAATTGTGTGCACTATCATAATTATTAGGAATTTTAAACAGGAGGATAATTGACAGCTATAATGATGTAATAGAATAACCAGTGTCTTTCTTGTAAGCATCATATTTTCCACCACTCATGATATATATTACTTGCTGTGTGCTTTGGAATCAATCATGATGTGGAAAATTCATGAATATGGGACACATGAAAGTTGCATTAAGAAAGAGCAGCTTGTGTCAAAAATTAAACCTGTATCTGTGCTCTAACCACAAAAAATTATCACAACACAGATGTATACTATTTCAAATCAAGACAAATGTTCATGTGGGCTAATGTGGCATGTTTTTAATTTCCTTTTAATTTGTGGTGTGTTATGAACTACTTTCTCTATGACAGAGAGTAGCATCTTCAAAACCTTTGAGTCATAATACAGTACCACACTCTCAGCCTTAGACAAAAATCCTAATGTCCATATTTTCTATTAGTAATGTAAACTGTTAAGAAATAAACAGACGCAACGGAAAAAAGCATGCAAAGTTCAGAAGAACGCAAAATCCTGAAGATTGGCTAAAATTTACAGATGCGCGAAATTTGGCATGGACTTCAATTAGAGATGCCTTTAATAGGTTCCACAATGAAACAGTGTCTCGAAATTAGGTAGAAAATCTGAAGAAATTCTGGTCATATGTAAAGTACACAAGCGGCAAGACGCAGTCAATACCTTCGCTGTGCAGTGCCGATGGTACTGTTACCGACGACTGTGTCGCTAAAGCAGAGTTATTGAACGCAGTTTTCAGAAATTACTTCACCAGGGAAGATGAATGGAATATTCCAGAATTTGAAACACGAACAGCTGCTGGCATGAGTTTCTTAAAAGTAGATACCATAGGGGTTGCGAAGCAACTCAAATCACTTGAGACAGACAAGTCTTCAGGTCCAGATTGTATAGCGATTAGGTTCCTTTCAGATTACGCTGATACAATAACTCCCTACTTAGCAATCATATACAACTGCTCACTCACCAATAGAGCTGTACCTACAGACTGGAAAATTGCACAGGTCGCACCAGTGTTTAAGCAGCGTAGTAGGAGTAATCCATCAAACTACAGACCTATATCATTGACGTCAGTTTGCATTAGGGTTTTGGAGCATATACTGTATTCAAACATTATGAATCACCTTGAAGGGAATGATCTATTGATACGTAATCAGCATGGTTTCAGAAAACATCATTCTTGTGCAACGCAGCTAGCTCTTTATTCTCGTGAAGTAATGGCCGCTATCGACAGGGGATCTCAAGTTGATCCGTATTTCTAGATTTCTGGAAAGCTTTTGACACCATTCCTCACAAGAAACTTCTAATGAAGCTACGGGCCTATGAGGTATCATCTCAGTTGTGTGACTGGATTCGTGATTTCCTGTCAGGCAGGTCACAGTTCGTAGTAATAGATGGCAAATCATCGAGTAAAACTGAAATCATATCAGGTGTTCCCCAGGGAAGCGTCGTGTGACCTCTGCTGTTGCTGATCTATATAAATGACCTGGGTGACAATCTGAGCAGTTCTCTTAGGTTGGTCGCAGATGATGCTGTAATTTACTGTCTAGTAAGGTCATCCGAAGACCAGTATCAGTTGCAAAGCAATTTAGAAAAGATTGCTGTATGGTGTGGCAGGTGGTAGTTGACGCTAAATAATGAAAAGTGTGATGTGATCCGCGAGTTCCATTACTCGATAAATAGTACAATTATCAAGGCCATCAATTCAACTAAGTACCTGGATGTTAAAATTACGAACAACTTCAGTTGGATAGACCACATAGATAATATTGGGGGGAAGGTGAGCCAAAGGTTGCGTTTCATTGGCAGGACACTTAGAAGATGCAACAAGTCCACTAAAGAGGCAGCTTACACTACACTCGTTCGTCCTCTGTTAGAATATTGCTGCGCGGTGTGGTATCCTTACCAGGTGGGATTGACGGAGTACATCGAAAGGGTGCAAAAAAGGGCAGCTCGTTTTGTACTATCACACAATAGGGGGAGAGTGTGGCAGATATGGTACGCGAGTTGGGATGGAAGTCAATAAAGCGAAGACGTTTTTTGGCGAAGCGAGATCAATTTACGAAATTTCACTCACCAACTTTCTCTTCCAGATGCGAAAATATTTTGTTGTGCCCAACCTACATAGGTAGGAATGATCATCAAAATAAAATAAGAGAAATTAGAGCTCGAACAGAAAGGTTTAGATGTTCGTTTTTCCCGCGCACTGTTCGGGAGTGGAATGGTAGAGAGATAGTACGATTGTGGTTCGATGAACCCTCTGCCAAGCACTTAAATGTGAATTGCAGATGTAAATGTAGATGTAGAAAGTAAGTCTATTTATAAGATCTTTGCTGAAGTAACTGAATGAGTATTATTACACAATTTAAATACTTACTATCCACTTTTGTTGAACAAATACTTTATTTGCTTCAGTTGTATTGCCCCTTAACACTGGGGTTGGCAGAAGTATACAAAATAATCTTATAGTCTTGTTCTCAGTTCAGCACAGGACATACACAAGTCCATAACATGCAGATGTGAGTGTTTTTGTTGTCTGTGTTGACTCTTTACTCTCTTCATGCAAGTGGACTCCAAGCATTTTTGAACAAGATGCTTCCATTTATTTCCCTCTTATTATTAAGTCTATAACAGAACGTATGATCGTGTATGTCAGTAATTTCTTTACGTGTAATGTTTTATGTAAATATAGCCTTCGACTGCGAGTTTAACAACTAAGAGACTGTTATCTTTGGTCATGCAGAAAGGAGGTCGATCTTTGGTAGAGTTGGTTAAAGGGCTTTGGAGAGGAAGCGTGGGCTGGAGGAGGTGGTGATACAGATGTGGTGTAAAACATTGTCTTATTTGATATTTTTGTAGAAGTGTTAAATGTGAATAAATTAATTAACTAGTGATGTGCACGTTTGCTCTCTAAAAATCAAAATACCACGTCGCCCTACAAACCAGTTAGTCTCATCCAAACACAAAGAAAAACCGCGGGAACATCGCAGTGGAAACACCTCTAGACTTCACGAAGACAACAACGCAGCCATCGATATGAGTTAAGTACCAAACTGTTCGTACTTGTTAACGACCTCGGACTATAAATTTGAATCTCCTGTAGTGCCTGAAGTCACCATGTGGACAACGGAGTAGGACAACTCAAAGAACTGTGGAAATCTTAGGGAAATACGGAAAATCTTAGGAAGAGGTCTGTTAAACTTGGGGGCTCGTCCGGGATATTACAGTTAAATGCGATGGGACTAATTGCGCTTCGTTTGCGGAACATTACAAACTTTATAATTCGTAAAACGTGAATAACATTAAACACGTTTCCTGGACCAGAAAAAGTAGTGTGAGAACCAACAAAGTGCTGGCTTATCGGAGAGGTGGACCTGTGATCTACGTCGTGGTGTGAAAAAATAAGTACAATTCTACTTTGTTTTAAACTTATCGTCGAAACTGTATCTAAACACGTGGTGTCATCATGATGCTATCAGAAGAAATTAAATAGGCAGTTGGAGAAATGTTAGACTCGAACGTGTGTGGTGTAAGTGATGATCCAGATGACTCACAAACCGAAAGAAAACCGGATCAACAGGACTGGGTAAGTTTACTCTTTGCCAGAATGGGACAAATGCAGTCCGATTTAACAAGGGCAATGAACTCAAATAATGAATTCCTAGAATCGAAAATAAATGCATCCAGTGAATCGCTGGAAGCAAAAATGAAAAGCAACGGGGATGTGCTGAAAGAAGAGATCTCAAATTTAAAACTTCAATTAGGAGAAAGTTTGAAGGGCGTGAACTCCAAAATTGAAGCTATAGAGAATAAATTTGTGACCTTAGAAAATAAGTTAGCCACTGTTAGCTCAAGTCAAGGGAAAGAGATTGAAAGGTTAACTGCAGATCAAAGAACTGTGGAGGAGAGGGAAGACAAATTAAGTCTAGATACAGAATCAAAAGTTAACTCCTTAGATGCTGAATTAAATAAGATACAAGAGTCTGTAACATGTAATTTAAGTGTAATAGACAAGAGGTTCACTGAAATGCGAGATAATTTTGTGTCTAGAAATTTATGTATGAATGGTGGAAGTGTGTGGAGTAATTCACCTGTAAAAAGTTTTCCTTGTGATAATTTACACCCTGTAGATTTTTTACAACACTGCTCTGACAACCTTGTTACTGGCATGTCTGATAATCTAAAGATTAAATTTGTCAAAAAATTTCTTGAGGGAGAAGCTTTGTCTTGGGCAAACCAACATTTTGATGAGTGGAAAACGTTTGATGATTTTAAGAAGAGTTTCTTAAATAAGTTTTGGTCTGAGACTGAACAGGGTAGAATAAAAAGTGAATTTTTAAATGGGCCTAGCTTCAGGGGCAGAAACCACTTTTGCAGGGATCAACTTAGGAAATTGGTGCATCTAGATAAACCATTCGACGAAATGACGCAAATTGATGCCCTTAAAAGGAGGTTACCTGAAAGAATACAGTGGGAATTAGTGCATTGATCTGATGACTGTTTAGACCAGTTTCTAAAATATATGGACAAATTAGACAGGGCAATGGAGAGAAATGTGCAACAGTTTAGTAACGGAAACCATTACAGTGGGAGGTGGAATTCTGATTACTGTGGAGAGAACCCTAGAAGGGACGATAGAGATTTTTGGAATGAACACCAACATGATAGAACAAGAGAGTACAATGATAATTGGAGAGGGAGTAACTGGGAAAGCAATGGTGTAACTAGGAACAACAGATGGGAAGGTAACAACAGAATGAATACAAATTGGAGGAGTGACAATAGAGGTAGACATCCGGAAAACTCTGGACCGCCTCAGTGAGGGTCCACAGCTTTGGGGCGAACTGATTTAAACATAACAGGACCACTAACTTTCACACAAAACCCAATACTGTAAATAACTGTACCATTAACAAACGGGTTAAAAACCAGGAATACCAAGTGAATTATATAAATTTTGATAAAAAATTTTGGGATGCTATGTGGCACAGTAGACCACCACAAAATAAACATAGGAGAGACCAAAGTTCTGACTCAATTCAGGATGAGGAGATGTTAAATGATTTTTACAGGTGGGCAAAAAGGGGAGAGCAAGCTAATAATGAAGAGAGTAACAAATGTTTTAGTTCAGAATGGGGGGGGGGGGGAGGTTGTTCACACAAGAAGGTAATAGTGAATCAGCTGATGATAAACAGGAAAAAGAATCAACCATAGAAAGTGAAAAACAGAGTGAAATTGATGAAACTGGCAGTAAAGTATACCATAGTAGTGATGATGTTAGTATTTTTGATGTGAAAAGTATGGTAAGCAAACCAGTAAGTGAGTACAATGTTTTTATTGAAATAAATAATGAAGTGTTGGAACTTGATGATAGTTGTGGTGACAAAGCACAGGAATATGATGAGAATAATGAAGTGAGAGCTGAAAATCAATTGCTACATGTCTTTCCTGATGAGCTCATGGTTAATCAAAGTGGTGATAACAAAAGTGAAAATATTATAAAAGAATTAGATTTGCGTGATATTATTGAAAGTAAAGGAAGCCAATTCTTAGAAATCCTGTGGAACCAGTATAATGAGAGTTGTATTAGCAAAGTGTTTTGGTATCGTCTAAGTATAATTAGTAGAGTTTTATGCCTACGCTGGTGGGAGAGTAAAAGAAAGAGTCTGAGTGAAAGGCACATAAACAGTAGGGAGATATTTTGTGTACAGCCAAAGTGTAAACTTGACACTATTAACTTAGAATCTGAAAATCAGGTAAACCTGATGAATACTGAAAGGGAGGAAGTAGATGGAAATTATAAAGAAATTGTAAAAGATTTATGATATGAAGACCCCGAGGGGAAGGCAGATGAAAGGGAATTAGGCTGTCCATACATTAAAATAAGAGTAAATCAGTGGGAAGGGCACTGTCTTATTGATACAGGAAACCCCATATGTGCAATATCAGAAAAATTTAGAGATAAAATTAGAGATGGTAAGAACTTTGTAGAAGTGCCGGTTGTAGGGGTAAAAATCAGAGGTGCCACTGGTAGGCAAAGTAAGGTAGTTAAGAGTCAAGTATTGGTAACGTTTCAAATTGAAAATGTGGAGTTTGAGCAGGGTTGCCTTGTGGTCCAAAGGTTAGAAGAAAATATCATTTTTGGCATGGATTGGGTCTTAAAAGTGGGTGTAAGCTTCTCTTGGGAAGATAAGACTGTTATAATTACTGAACCTGAGAAAAATAGTATTCTGAAAACAGAAATGTACATCCTTAACTGTAGTAATTCTTGCAACCATATCAAAGCTGTTGTAAGCAAGGTAGATAATCAAGCCATAAGTGATAACACATCCTTTGATCTTATAAATGAACACAATTTCGAAGAATTAGTCGAAGTAAAATTGAAGGAAGCTGTAAATCTAAGTGAAAGTCAGAAAAATCAGTTAAGAGAAGTGTTATGGGAATTTCAGGATACATTCAGTGAGAGGCCAGGGAAGGTAAAAGACTATCAGTGCGGACTTCAACTCACAGATCATCATCCTTTCTTCCTAAAACCATATGCCATTCCATTCTCCAGGAAAAAAGATCTATAAAGGGAAATCCAAAAAATGGAAACTTGGGGGATTATAGAAAGAAGTAGAAGTGCTTACAACAACCCATTAGTAGTTGTGTCTAAGAGAAATGGTGGGGTTAGACTTGTACTTGATTGTAGGCACCTTAATAAGTTTTTGATTAGAGAAAATGACCATCCTGACAATATGGATGACCTCCTGCACAAATTTGATAATGTAAAATTTGTGAGTAGCCTAGACTTGACATCTGGTTTTCACCACATACCACTTGAACTTGATTCTAGGAAGTATACTGCCTTTTTGTATGGTGGCAAAAGTTACCAATATTGTGTTGTCCCTTTTGGATTGAATGTATCTGTGGCTGAATTTATCAGAGCACTGGATTTTGTATTAGGTGATGAATTGTCTTCAAAATTAATAGTATATGTAGATGACATTCTTGTAACTGGAAAAACCTGGGAAGATCGTCTAAACCTTCTGAGACAAGTCTGTTCAAAATTGAGGGATGGGAGAATGACTGTAAAATTGGAAAAATGTTGTTTTGGAGTTAATGAACTGAAATTTTTGGGGCATAATATTTCAGAAAAGGGAATCTTACCCGATAAGGATAAACTTGAGGCCATTGTAAACTTCCCTACTCCCAAGAACAAAAAACAACTCAAGTCCTTTTTTGGTCTCACTGGATTCTATATTAAATTTCTTAGTACCCAAGCTTTAAATGCAAACTGCTTATGTAACTTACTAAAAAAGAATACTGTTTGGGATTGGACACAAGAATGTCAGGATGCATTCATGGAAATAAAACAACAACTGTCCCAAAGTCAAATGTTGTATAGACCTGTTATGTTGTTACCATTCTGTATAATGACAGATAGTAGTGAGACAGGTTTAGGGGCACACTTTTTTCAAAACATAGAAGTAGAAGGAAAATTAGAACACCATTCTATTGCTTTTGCTAGCCGGGTTTTACAAAAGTATGAAAAATCATATACAGTCACAGAGAAGGAACTACTTGCCATCCATTGGGCATTTAATAAGTTTAAAAGTTATCTTTTAGGGCACAAGGTAATTGTTCTCTCTGACCATAAAGCTCTATCATACATTCAGGAGTGCAGTCTCTATCATGCCCGTATAACAAGGTGGATTTTATTTCTTCAACAGTTTGACTATGAGATCAAATTTATTCAGGGTAAACATAATGTCATTGCAGATGCCCTTTCCAGACTACCAGTAGGTGCAGATGTTGAAAATACTTATGGAAAAGAGGAGAAAGAGTTCAAACTTATGTACTTACAGGGTGTAAAAGATGAAGCTGAAATACTGAAAATCTGTAATGATATTCGTAGAAACCAAAACCATGATGAAAATTGGAAGTTGTTTAAAAGTTATATAGGGAAAAAGGGAGGAGAAAAGGTAGATCAGTATTATATAGTACAAAAAGGGATTTTGTTTGGGAGACCTAGACCTGACTTAGACAATTGGAGACTATGTTGGCCTGAGCAATGTATTGACACATTAATCACTTACATACACGAAAGCTTTGGACACTGCGGGGCAACAAAATGTATACAGAAGATACAGGAAAATGTATACTTCTATAATATCAGTAGGAGAGTGAATAAAAAACTTGAAACCTGTGATCGTTGTCAGAGAGTAAAAGTGAGCAACCAAACATCTAAAGTATTGATGCAAAACATTTTACCAAATAAAAACCTTGAATTGACAGCTATTGATCTATATGGACCACTACCAAGGCCAAGGGGAGGGTATAGTTACATCTTCGTTATAGTTGACGTTTTCTCTAAATTTATAAAATTGTATTCATTAAAGAGAGCAACCAGTAAACAAATTATCATCAAGTTGACGAATCATTACTTCACAAATGTTGGTATACCCCAGGCCATCATGTCTGATAATGGGTCACAGTTTACATCTAAATTAAAGAAAAATTTTATTGAAGATACAGGAATAAAACATATTTTGATTTCGGTTTGTCACCCATCAAGTAACCCAGCAGAAAGGTACATGAGGGAAATTGGAAGGCTCTGCAGAACATACTGTAGTAAAAATCATGTTAATTGGATTGAAAATGTTACTGACTTTGAGGATATAATGAACAGCCTACAGCATTCATCCACTGGTTTTTCACCTTACGAAGTAATGTTTAATAGACGACCTGCAAGTTTGATTTCTGAGAATGTTGATTTCCCACCTTGTCAAACTATGACACCCCAGGAAAGAGAGACAGCTGTTAGGAACACTATGAAAAGACAAGGAGAGGTAAGAAAATGGAGACATGATGCAAGAAGTAAAGGAGTACAGTTCAGGACAGGAGATCTGGTTTTAGTAAAAACACAGGAAAAATCTAAATTGATGAGTTCTGAAATAAAGAAATTTTTTGACATCTGTATAGGCCCCTTTGAAATCAAGGAAAACCCACACCCTAATGCCTATAGGCTAATCTACCCAAAATCCAAGAAGTTATTTGGACTGCGCAATGTTACAGAGTTAAAACTCTACAAACATGACCCATAAAATAGTCAATAATAAGTAAAATGCTGCTCAGAAAGAACTAGTTGACTGGCCCAACTACATCACTTTATTGTTTTATTATTCAAGGAAAACTTCATGTCAAAGTGTGGGACTATGTCAGCTAGAAGTATGAAGTAGATTTTGTGTTAATGTGAATTACGTCTGCACTAATTTCTCTTTGTCCTCAAGTATACCCATTCATTAAATTTGGTACGAGATCAGTGTGTCGGACTACGAACCATTGTACAGTGTCATAGTAATCTCTCTTAACAGAAACCAAAGTTAATGAGGTGGACACTTTTAAAGTAATAAGATATGAATAGTGATTGTGTTTAAGAAGACAAAACCTTGTCATTTGTAAGCTATGTCAGATGGAACATTATTTAATGGATAAATCAAATTGGAGCTACTTGTCAGATTATGAGAGTGTACTTTGAAAGACCAGGGATGTTATAGTGTGTTAAAAATATAGTGGGTAGTCATGAAATTTAATCATGCAAATTAAGAATGTATTGAGGTTTAGAGCATTATGGAAACAGATGTTGGTGTATTACTTTTGAAACACTTGTGATGGATTGAAGGTTATGTGATACTAATTTTGAAGTTTATATTGTGGGAGAATATTTTGTAATAGTTTAGATAATTTAATGTTAAAGTGAATGAAGAGCTGTTAGGAATTTATCCCATACCCTGTTACACAATTTGGAATAATTTCTATTCATGGCAATATGCTGTTTGAGCACAGGAGAGTAAATAAAAATGAAACACTGCTTAATAATGATGTAAAGTTAAGGTATAAATACTAACAATCTTACACAATTTAAGTGTAGAGTTTGTCATAATTTGACCTATAAAGCTGAAATAAATGTACAATGTGAGGATACTGCAATTATAGTCGCAATCATATGGAACATCTCAGCTGTCTCATTATAAAGGAAACATTAATTCATAAATATTTAAACCAATCTGACTCTGAAAATACAGTGCGGATCACACATAATTGAATTTGCACTGGATTCACCATGTGATTCCATTCATCACATATACATGAATTTTCCCTAAGAGACAACCATTTAACATTGTGTATAAGTATTACAATATTTTGAACTATGTCTATTTTATGTATGTGGTTAAAAGAACCTGTTTATTTTAGAATAATGATTTCTTTAGATTTAATGGTTGTTTTGGCACAAGCCATGCCATAAGGTATTTTATTGAAGCACTTATATTAAAAGATTGTGAGAGATGCCTGCATTCCACAGTTCACTTAATATATTCTAAAGAAACCACTGAAAATCAGAAGAATGAGGTTAATTAAGATGCATTAAGTCAGTATTGAAGTAAACTTGAGTTTATGCATATACTATATAATCATGTACCCATCTTAACACAGCTCTGCAGCTACCATGATCAATTAACTATAAGGTGCCATATTTTATTGTTAGTTATAAGCTCATTACACTTATTGCACAATACAGCCAATGTAACTTTCAAATTGTATATCATGGAAAGTGTATATATATATAACTAGGATCACTTGGGAAACCAATTTTATTACTAAGTTTCGGAACTGGAAATTTTATTATGATGTGTGTATTAGATATATTTTATTCCACAGTGACACACAATCCCATGCATGCCATGCACGGACTTGTGTGGGGGGGGGGGGGGGGGGTATTATAACAGAACGTAAAATTGTGTATGTCAGTAATTTCTTTATGTGTAATGTTTTATGTAAATATAGTCTTTGACGAGTTTGACAACTAAGAGACAGTTATCTTTGGTCATGCGGAAAGGAGATCGATCTTTGGTAGAGGTGGTTAAAGGGCTTTGGAGAGGAAGCGTGGGCTGGAGGAGGTGGTGATACAGATGTGGTGTAAAACATTGTCTTATTTGATATTTTTGTAGAAGTGTTAAATGTGAATAAATGAATTAGTGATGTGCAAAACTAATGAAACGTTTGCTCTCTAAAAATCAAAATACCACGTCGCCCTATAAACCAGTTAGTCTCATCCAAACACAAAGAAAAACCGCGGGAACATCGCAGTGGAATCACCTCTAGACTTCACGAAGACAACAACGCAGCCATCGATATGAGTTAAGTACCAAACTGTTCGCACTTGTTAACGACCTCGGACTATAAATTTGAATCTCCTGTAGTGCCTGAAGTCACCATGTGGACAAAGAAGTAGGACAACTCAAAGAACTGTGGAAATCTTAGGGAAATACGGAAAATCTTAGGAAGAGTTCTGTTAAAAGTCTTTACCTTTTTCTGAAATCACATAATGTGAGTCTCCATTAAATTAACGCTCTAGCTATTTGCTGTGAAAAATGTACAGGTTATTATCTGAGCTGTGGCTGGTATACGTGTGTTAATGACACTGATTAACATGCTTGTGTAATAAGCAGATATTCAAGTTTTGTAACTTTCTTTCAGAGCCTCTGAAGTCATTTGTTAAAGTTAAGAACAGGGAGTGTGTCCAGTGACAAACCTTTATGGAGTTCTCATCTTATATTTCCCACTACTAGTTTAATTTGATCCAGGTCATGGAGTTTGTCAAAATTACCCTCAGCTTTTTTAATGATAAAAAGTCTTCACCTATAAAGAAGGGGGTTATATACTCTCAAATAAATAGAATGTTATGATCTATGCTCTGCCCATAGTTCAAGATATTCATTTACAATTTCGTGTAACAATGAATAAAGAGACACCACAGCAGGATGTTTACCTTGCCACAAAAGCAATATTAGTAAATATACGTGTTGGTATGTAAATTAAGGTTGGAGACAACTTTCTGTAACCCTTCTAATTTCAGAACTGTTACTTACTGTGGGAGGGAGGTGATGGTGAAAGCATGTAGTTATGAAAGCATGTGGTTATGTTATGTAAACAGTACAGTGTAGGGAAGGCTGCAGGAAAGAGGAATTTTCATGAAATGTCCTCTTCACCTTGTTGAAAGGGAGTGCAATATAATGGATTAGAAATGTGTGATGACATTCACAATATTATGAGAAAAATGCTAATTCCTACATGAAGTGCATTTGATAATTTGAAGCAATGCAAAATCCAAGTAAGAAGGTCAACAATGTATGAGATTGCCACTTACCATAAAGAAGATATAGTAAGTTGCAGACAGGTGTAATTAAGAACATCTACACAAAGCTTTTGGCCAAATCCTTCATCAGCAAAAGTGAAACTGAGGAATAAACACCAATCATACACAAAAACATGCACACTTCATGGACACATGCAACTGAGCCCAGAATGCTAGTATCACATGGGGTGGCAGCAGTAGTCTGGAGGGGATGAGGGAGGGGAAGGGATGGCAGTGGAAAGGGGGGTGGGGGGGAAGAAAGTGCTGTCTTCTGGAGAATGCAGAAACTAGAATGCCATCAAGAGCAGTGTCTGGAAGTTATGTGGCAGGGAGGTGAGGAAAATACAGTGACAAGGAGAGGGGTGGGGAAAGATGGTTGGGTGGGTTGGCAAAGTGCAGCAATCAAATAATCTGGCAGCCGAGAATGGGGACGAGGTAGTATGATGAATGGGGTGGGAACTGTTTGGTGGAAGGTGTGGGGAGATTACGTTAGTGTAGGTTGAGGTCAGGGTAATTAAGGCAGTGACGAATGTGTTGTAAGGGTAGCTCCCGTCTGCACAGTAGAGAAAAGCTGGTGGTAGAGGGGAGGATCCAGGTGGTTCAGATACTGGACCAGCTATTGAAATTAAGCATGTCATGCTCAGCTGCATATTGTGCAACATTGTAGTCTACTTTGCTCTTGGCCACTGTTTGTCAGTGGCTTTTATCCTGTTAGACGGCAGTTTGGTAGTCATACCAATATAAAAAGCTGTGCAAGGGTTGCAACAGAGTTGGTAAATAACATGGCTGTTTTCACAGGTGCAGAAAAGGGTGTGCTGTGTCGGTGGATTGGGCAAGTCCTGCACCTGAGTCTTCCACAGAGATATGATTCTTGTGGCACTGGGTTGGGATTGATAGTGGCATAGGGATGGAGTAGGACATTGTGAAGGTTAGGTTAGCAGTGACACACTACTTTAGGGGAAGTGGGAAAAATCTATGGCAGGATGTCCCTAGTTTTACGGCATGATGATAGGTAGTCAAAGCCTTGGTTAGGGGTGTGGTTCAGTTGTTCCAATCCAGGATGATGCCAGGTGATGAAGGGGCCACTTCTGTGTGGCCAGTGCTTAGGGGTGGCTTATGGAATTCAGGTGTGAGAGGAAATGGGAAGGGATGTCTTCCATTAGTACCTGACTGTGAAGGCCTTGGTGAGATCCTCAGTATACAAAGCAAGAGAGTTTTGGTCACTTGAGATATGCCATTCCCAGATAGCCAGACTGCATGGCAGGGGCTTTTTGGTGTGTAAGGAATGGCAGCTGTCAAATGCAGGCACTATTTGTGGTTTGTGAGTTTGGTGTGGTCAGAGGTGAGAATGGAGAAATTAGAGAGGAAGAGGTAAGCATGTAGGAAGATGACTTGCATGGTTTAAGAGGACATTGGTGAAGTTAGTGTTCAGTAGTGGTAAGACCATGGGAAAGAGATTTGCTGGTGTATACTGAGGTGGCTTCAACAGTGATGAGTAGTGAGTGATCCATGAGGGAAACTGGTGAGGATAGTGGAGAAATGGTGAAGGAAGTGGTTGGTGTCTTTGATGTCTGAGGCCAGATTATGGACAATTGGATCAAGGTGTTGATCAACGAGGACCCAAATATTTTCAGTGGGGCAGAATAATCAGCCACAATGAGGCATCCATGATGGTTGGGTCTGTGGATTTTGGTGGGCATGTAGCAGGTGGATGTGTGACTTATGATAGGGGTGAGGAGGGAAGTGGATTTTGGGGGTGGGGGTGGGTGATGGTGCTGGGAACGGTCTAAGAATTTAAACAGGGATTAGAGGTTGTGCTGGACTTCTGGAATGGAATCACTTTGGCAGAGTTTATAGATGCAGGAATCAGATAATTGGTGGAAACCTTCTGCAAGGTAGTCACTGTGATTTATAACAGTAGTGGTGGAACCTTTGTCTGCAGGTATGATCATTAAGTAAGGATTTGTATTGAGGTTGTGAATAGCTAATCTATCTTCTGGTGAAAGGTTGGTATTTCGAGAATGGCTCTTAGGGAAGGTGGTGAGACTAAGTTGGAGGTAAGGAATTTCTGAAACGTGACCAGCAGGTGGTAAGGTGTGAGGAGGGAGGAACATGGTTGGATGGTGGTATGAATTGATAGAGGCAAGATTCAGTGTTAAAATTAGGTTGGTTTTTGTTGGAGGGACTGGTGGCAAAGAAATGCTTCCATTGCAGGGGTTGGGAGAAGGACAGTAGGGTTTGACAAGTCTAGTGTGGTTAAATTTGGATGTAGGGCTATATGTGAGACATTTAGAGGTTGAATATTGGTGACCTGAGGCAGCAGTTCGATGTTATTTGTTTGGATAACTTATGTGGATGGTATATGGACTTGTCCTCCAGGAGTTGTAGCGCCAAGGACTCAGTTTTACAGATGCAATGTATGGAGCAGGGATTGCACAGCAGTAGTATCTTGCGAAGGGAGCAGATATGGTCCTGGGATGCCTGTGCCAGGGAGATGTGTTCTTGCAATACCAGGTTTGTGAGAACCAGGGATGATGCCCAAAATAATTATATTTATTCCTACTGATCCCTCCCTGACATACTTAAGCTTTCTTACTTCCACATATACCAGTGCCACATGATCTTGTGATCCTTGATGTAACGATTCCCCTCCCCCTGTCTTCTTTTATCATAATATGCACACGCACCCATACCTCATCCATTCCATTTCTCCTACATTTATTTACGAGTTAAACATATTTGTGCATATTTTCACGTGCTTTTACGCAGTTTCACCTGTTTTTGCCTATTTTCTACGTATTTCTTAAGTATCTATGCATGTTTCTGAGTGTCTTTACATATTTTTTACATGTCTTGTCTCTTATCCAGCTCCTCTCACAACTATTAAAATCTATTTTACTCATTTCAGCGTCATTCCTGTTTTCTTTACACCATATCTGACACAGTGGATCCCTGCTCTATCTTACTGCAACAGTTCAGAAAACTATCTCTTTCCCAGGCTAAAACTCAGTCCTAAATGCTTTCTCTCAAATGCTACCTAAACCATGAAATTTCTGCAGATGACCTAATCATAAAAATTCCTTTCTCTGGATATCACTCCTCTTTCACAATGACTTTCATCTTTTCAAATTCTGCCAGTCGCTGACCCTCACAAATCCAGTACTGCAGAAACATATCTTCATGACACAGGCAGCTTAGAACAACCTACGTTCCCTCCAGAAGGTACTGCTACTGTGTAGTCCTTGCTCCTTACATGATGTCTCTGAAATTTATTTCCTTGCCCTCCAACACTTGGAGGAGCATTCCTGACAGCATCTCCATAAGTTTTCCAACCTGCTGACACCCTACTGCAACCTTGATGCACTACTATTCAATCCCCATCGTACCCAAAATGTTCCTCCTTGTCCACTACTCTTAGCACCTAAACCCAGCCTAGCTGATCTTTACAATTTGCCGTATGCCACAAAATTCCCTAACGACAGTCCATGATGTCCAGAGCCCAAAAATTCCCATAACATTGTTGTTAACCTTTCCACCAAAACCCTCAGCTCCACAGAAATTTCAGCCCTATCCAGAGGCCTCACCTTTAGCCCCACACCCAAATTTAGCCATGCTGGACTTGTCAAGGCCCCACTCTGCTTCTCCTATTCCCTGTAATGGAAGCATTTCTTTGACACCAATTTGTCCAACAAAAACCTTCATAATTCCAACACAGATCCTGCCTTTCCCAGTTCATACCACCAACCAGCCATCATCCTCCCCTCATCCACACCCCTTCCATCTAAGCACCCACTGGTCATCTTCCTGGAATTCCTTACCTTCAATTTAGAATCACAATCTTTCTTTAATCCCATTCCTCAGAATACCAACCTTGCAGCAGGAGTAAGAATAGCCATACATAACCTCAACACAAATCCTGACCTTATTATCCTACCTGCAGAAAAAAGTTCCACCACTGTTGTTATGAATCATAGTGACTACCTGGCAGAAATCTTCTGCCAATTACCTGACTCCTCCACCCATAAACTTGGTCAGAGTGACCCCATTCAAGAATTCCAGCACAACCTCTAATCTCTGCTTAAATCCTTATTCAATTCCCAGTACCACTTCCAACCTGAATTCGTTTCCCTCCTAACCTATTTAACACCTCACACACCACCTTCTATTTGCTAACCAAAATCCACAAACCCAACAATCCTGGATGCCCCATTTTGGCTGTTTATTGTGCCCCCACTGACAGAATTTTGGCCTTTATTGACTGACACTCCCACATCCCTACGTGTAACTATTGACATTACCTCAATATAGACCAAGCACCTTCAGCTCCATGGTCTTACAGCTGTTAAACACCAGCTTTCCAATGTCAAACACACTATCTCATTCCTCATCACCTTACTAGCTGCCTCATAACCCACAACTACATTTCCTTTCGAGGGAACGTATACAAACAAATATATAGCATAGACATAGGCTCCCACATGACTCCTTCCTATCCATACCTGTTTGTGGGCCATCTAGAGAAGGCCTTCCCACCCTCACAAAACTCCAGACTCTTAGTGTTTTTACAGGTTATTGCTGATATCTTCATGACCTTGAGTCAGAGCCAAGACACCCTATCTTCAGTCCTTCACAATTCCAACACCTCCTCTCCCATCTGTTTCTCTCATCCTCCTCAACCCAGCATGCCACCTTCCTAGATGCTGCCCCCTAATGTCTGATGGCTCCATCCCCACATCTGTCCACATCAAACCCACCAACTGCAAATAGTGCCTGCATTTCGACAGCTGTTATCCTTTTCACACCAAAAAATCCCACCCATACAGCCTGGCTACCTGGGTCTGGCATATCTCCAGTGACCAGAACTCCCTCACTCAGTATGCTGAGGTTCTCACCAATGCCTTTACAGACAGACATTATCCTCCAGATATAATCAACAAACAAATCTTCTGTGCCATTTCCTCTCTCACCCTGAAAGCTGACACAACTCTCAAGAACTGGTCACAAAGTATGCCCCCTTTGTCACACAATACCACCCAGCACCACCCTGGTCTGAAACTACTGAACCACATCCTTCGCCAGAGCTTTGTTTACCTATCATTATACCCTGAAATAATGAACATCCTACCAAAGACCCTCCCCACCCCTCCTAATGTATTGTTCCATTGACCATCCAACCTCCACAATGTCCTGGTCCATCCCAATGCCACTCACAAATCCAATCCATTGCCATGAGAATCATATCCCTGTTGAAGACCAAGGTGCAAGACCTGCGCATTCAACCCACACACCACTTTCTATTCCAGTCCTGTCACAGATTTATCCTACATCATCCAGGGTCATGCCACCTGTGAAAAAAGCCATGTTATTTACCATATACACTGCAACCTATGCACAGCTTTTTATATTGGTATGGCACCAACCACCTAACCACCAGGACAAACTGTGGCCAAGAGCAAAGTAGACCACAATGTGGCAGAATATGCAGCTGAGCATAACATGATTGATTTCAATAGCTTCTCCACTACCTGAGTCATCTGGATCCTCCCCTCCACCAGCAGCTTTTCTGTTCTGTGCAGTTGGGAGTTATCCCTACAACAAATTCTTCACTCCCTTAGCCCTTTGTTGCCTGACGGTACTTAAAAGTACCAGTAAGTTTTGACTTTCATTATTTTCTCGTGGTGCAGTTTCGTGATCTGAGAGCCTGTTGGTACGTAACAGTAGCTCTGCTCTACTGTTTCATAGATGTTATTGTGCAATACATAGACCTCTCTGGCGGTCAGAGCTAGAAATTGTTTTTCGCGCGCTGCTGTGAAAGCAGAAGATTGTATGTGCTTGTTTCCATGGTGTTGCCTGAATTTGTGCGCAATTTATTGAAACTTCCGTTGAGTTTTCCATTGTATGTACTTACCTTCTTTGTTTTTTTATAATAGTTTGAAGCATTACGTTACATGTGAATGAGATAAAGTGGAAAATATAAGGCGGACTTATTAGTACCGTCAGGTTGTGTGAACACTTTATTGTAGCAACAATGCATTACCTCTCACTAGTTGTTCTGTCCACTTTTTCTCACACAGAAATCGGTAAATACATTTGCCTGTGGAACAATTAGAACAAACAGGAAAGGTTTGCCAGGGAATTTACCTAAAGAAAAATGTCTAAATCAAATCACAGAGAGTCATCTTTAGACCTAACAGTATTTCAATGGAAGGAAAATAAAGTAGTGTATTTTGTGTCAAACTTCCATGGCACTGAACAGAGCGTAGTGACAAAAAATCAGAAAGATGGAACTAAGATGACTATACCATGTCCAGTTATTGTATGTGATTACAATAAAAACATGGGTGGTGTGGATCATGCAGACAGATTACGTTCAACTTATGGTCTTGACAAGCGATGAAAGAAATGGTGGCACCATCTCTTCTGTGGAGCAATAGAAATTGCTTTTGTCAATGCTTACATCATTTTCAGTGATCTACATGGGGCACTGCCACTGCTGGAATTCAGGCATGCTGTGGCACTAGGGCTAATGAATGAACAGCAAGTGCCAAATCTCAAAAAGAGAAACTCTGGTAAAGATGAAATAACTCTCCCAAAGAGAATGAAGGATAACTTTTCTGTTCCGAAGGATGTACGTCTTGGCAACTGAGGAAACCATTTTGTAGTGTTCAGTTGTAAAAGAGGACGATGCGAAATGTGTGCGAAAAATAAAATTCAGTCGAGACCTCATTCACAATGTAGTACATGTAAAGTATATTTGTGCTGCAATGAAAAAAAGAACTGTTTCCTACGATTTCATGAGGTATCACTAAATATGTGATATGTGTACACTGTCAAAATTGTATAGCTAAGTTACTATGCATTGTGAAGTTGCACTAGAATAAATTTATGGGAAATTTAAAAAAAAAATTCAGAAATATCATATTTCTGTTAATTAATTTTCTAATGTAAGAATATTTAATATTTATGTGGAATAAAGTACAAGTTATAAAAATTGGAGCATTTTTCTGCGCATGTTGTGATTCTGTCCATGGAGTCTGACGGTACTTCTGAGTACCAGGAGAGAAAAAAGTTGTGCAAAATAAAATAAAATTTTACAAAAAATTCTACCGTCATTTGAGGCCACAATAGCATAAATTCTGCAAAGAAAATGTTAAAAAGCAAATTTTTTCTTATGTCAGGAAACAAAGGGTTAATTATACTGGCCTCAGCCTACACTAAGATACTCTCCCCACGCTCTCCAACTAACAGTTCCCACACCCTCTATCATATCATCTCCTCCCCATGCTCATCTCCCAGATTATTTGTTCCCCACCTTTTGCCAACCCACCCACCCACCCTTCCCTACTCATCTCCTTGTGAATCCTCTTTTCCCCACCTCCTTGCCACACAACTTCCTGACACTGCACCTGTTGGCATTCTAGTTGCTGCACTGCTGCACACTGCAGCAGACAGCATTGGCCTTACCCCCCCCCCCCCCCCCCCCCAATTCACTACTGTCTCTTCCCTTTCCTTGTCCTCTCCAGCCTGCTGCTGCCATACCATGCGATAGTTGCATTCTGGCCTTACCTGCTAGTGTTGGTAGTCACACATGCATGAGGTGTGGTTGCTTGTGTGTGTGAATGATGTCTGTTTCTCTGTTTGTCTTATGCTGATGAAGGCTGTCAGCAAGAACTTTGTATAGATATCTTTTCTTGTGCCTCTCTGCCGTGTAATATGTTTCCTTTATGGTAAGTAGCAATTTATCTTTTACTACATTCTTGATATTCCTACACGGTGTTTGCATTATTTCATATTATAATACTATGGTTTAAAAATGTTTGTAGATCACCAGATATGTGTAACACATTATAGTTAAGAGGACACTTCACACAGGTTCCTCTCTTCTCTAGCACTCTCTACACCCTCCTGATTCCATAACCACATGTCCTCACTCTCCTCCCCCCACCCTCTTCCACACACACACACACACACACACACACACACACACACACACACACACACACACACACACAAACAAGTTGTATATTACTAATGGGACAACCCACTGTGGTTCGTCTTTATTTATCCTTAGAAAAAATTGTTAATAAATATCTTCTACTATGGGCAGAACATTACTAGATCATAAAATTCTATGTATTTGACAATAAAAAATCTCTTGTTTTAGAGATGGAGTCCTATCATGGTAACAAAAGACAGAGGGTCATATTGGCAAACTGCATGATCTAGATAAAATGAAACTATTAATGGGAAACATAAAACATGTACTGCGCTACAGTTTGCCACTGGACACACTCCCTGTTCTGAACTTTAATAAATGTCTTCAGAGTCTCTGAAAGAATGTTACAAAACTTTAATGTCTGCTTATTACAGAAACATGTTAATCAATGTCGTTAACACATGTATAGCAGACACAGCCCAGATAATAGCCTGCATGCTTTCACAGCAAATAATTTAAGAAATAATTTAAGGGATACTCACATTATGTGATTTCAGAGAAAGAAAATGGGACACAGTTTTCAAAAATGCTTGGAGTTCACCTGCATAAAAAGCCCTAAACAGAGTCACCACAGACAAAAAAAGAACAAAAGAAACACTCATATCTGGGTGTTATGGACTTAGAAGTATCTCCTGTGCTGAACTGAAGAGAATATTAGCGTATTCCATACACTTCTTCTAGCCCCAGTTTTAAGGGACAATGCAGCTGAAGCTAACAAAGTATGCAATAAGAATGTAAATTCTATAAATAAAATTATTGCAGCCACTTCAGCAAAGATTTTGGAAGTACATTTACTTCTTAGTATATTTACCTTTTAACAGTGTACAGTACGAATAGTAAATATGAACCTCAGATTAACTGTGGTTCACACATCAGCAATGCCTGGCACAAAAATGAATTTTATTTGCCATCTGGCTTTTTTCTTCTTTTTTTTAATGTAGTTATTGGGGAACTGTATCCTAATGCAAAGATTTCGTATAACCTACCATCAATCACACGTCAAGAAATTCATAACACACCACTAATTCAAAAGAAAGTAAAAGTATGTCACATTAATCCACATCAACATTTGAAATGACTTTTTTATGATGTGCATATTTCAGTTGTACAACCACAAATAGTATACATCTATGTTGTGATAATTTTTTGTGGTTAGAGTGCAGATATGAGTTTAGTTTCTGACACATGCTTCTCTTTCTTAATACAACTTTCATGAGTTCCACATCCATGAAGATTCCACACCGTGCTTGGATGCACAAAGCATAGTGAATAAAAGATATAATGAATATTTAAAAATATCCTGCTAGCAAGAACGATACTGGTCCTTCCATTACATCATTCTGCTGACAATTATCCTCCCATTTAAAATTTCCAATAAATATAACAGCGCACATACATGGTTGTGTATAGTGTTATAGTGAAAATATATATATAAAATGTTCACATTTACAGATACAGGATATGTGGATGGTGAGTGGGGAAAGGGGTACATGTGTAGGAGGTGTAGGAGTGTGACCATGAGGGCAGCTGGGGGAAGTGTGTGTATGGGGGGGGGGCATAGCAAGAACTTTAGGAACTTTTTCCTTCATCCCTGCCCCCAATAGCATAATAGTTTTTCTATTCCTTACAAAATTGTCACATATTTCTGCAATTGATTGCCTGTCATTCTTTTAAATCACAGGATCAGCCCAAGTCTGGCATCACACTGCTAAATCTGAATCGAAATACTTTGACTTTAGAAGTCACAGCATAATTTAATTTTGCTTTGTAGTCATAATGAATATATAAATCTCTTCAATTAATACAAATGAAATGGTTATTTAGGCATATATGATTACCAACCAATGTGCAGACTGTGATTTTCCTGATCTGGTAATTCATCTTTCATTGTCTTGTAAGTGACTTCTTCAGTCACCCTCCTGCTGTAAGTGTGTTTCATTAACATTTGTTACAGAATAAACATTACACTGCAGAATATACTTTTGAATTTCTTTATATTTATTGCAACACAGTTTTCCTCTTATAATGGTCAGCATTATAATATTCCAGAGTCTCAATATTGAAACCAGATAAGTAAGCTACACTCATTAACAAACCACCTCACATTTCATTGGTGGCAGATCAAATCAAAGATACACAACTACTGTAAATACAGATACGTACTGTTTCATAGTTACCAGTACATGATTTTAAAATAATGTTTGAAACTCACTGACTATTTTCAGGTATACTTAATGTAAATTCATAGTTAGTAATTAAGACACTATATTATGAATGGTAGAATCTGATGAAATAAGGCATGAATATAAAATTGACCGTTTAGTCGAACTGTCTCATACACAAAACAGCCCACGAAACAGGACAAAATAAAGGAAACAATTATACTGGTTTTGAGTGTTATACAAAAACAAGTAGGGTGATTACACCTTTCTCTGCCACAGGACACTTTCCAAACACTTCTGAATTAGTCAACAAACTATTTTCTTTCACTTCCCACAACACTTAGCGATAAGTCACATACTGACATGGGGGAGTTTCTGACTGATTTCTAGAAGGCCAGTATCATACCCACACACAACTTAATCCCAGCTGTAGCAAATGTTCCATCTTTGCATGAGCTATCACTATGGAAGCTGCTAAGACTACTTTCCATTTTCTATGACACAGTGACTGAAGTAGATCCTAAGTGAGCTGCCACTTATGCTTCTATCTGTATGCTTGATATGTAGATCCAAATACACTACACAGAAAGAAAAGATGCCATCATCTGTGCTGGGAGTGAAGAATGTTTTGCACATTCATCTGGGAAATGCTGTAGCTGGATAGTTTACAAATTACATTGAGAGACTTGTTCTGCAAGTTCATTTACTTATATTGCAGTAGAACACTGTATCTATGAACAGTTATTGGCCTGTATCAAAGTAATAATTCGTTAAATTCCTATGAGACAACTAATGCAGCCTAAAAATATATTGTACCATTCGTTTCATGTACTGCTACTTCATGTGCAAACAGTCATATTATGTTCATAATAGCACATCTCAAGGAAATGCATACTATAGTGGGGTACCAAACCACACAGAATGAGGAAACACTGCAATATGAAACATTTCCGTATGCTCCACTGTGTTGATGAGTTATACTCAACCATACACTTATCTATTTTGAGTGAGCTTGCTAGACATCATCTTTGGGTTGTTTTAGATAGGCATGTTTGCAATTTTTGCTGGATGTGTTATTATGCCTAACACTTACAAAACTGTAACCATCACAATACACTTTTGGATGATTAAAGTCGCCTCAAATATGTTTGGAGAGTACACGTGCTAGTGAACTCAGGTTTCCTCCAATGTTTTCAGTTACATGAAGGGTGAGTCTGATGTTGTGTAGAAGACTCCAATTATAAATTTGCTCCTGCCCTTGATGATGAGTCATGGTGAAACAATCTGCCATGAATAACTTTTAACTTGTTTTCCAATTCAGTTTTCTTCCCACCGAATTAATGGGAGGTTTGCTGTGTTTTTGCATAACCGTTTAACAACTTTAACAAAAATATTATTTCTAGTTTGCTGGTTAATGGTACACTGATTGGCTTGAGGAAACTGCTTGTATCACTTGCTAAGTTGACTAATTTTGCCTCATGATTCAAATAGGTGGTAGACATTAACAGCAATGAGCTCACGACTGAATGCTGTGGAATAGCAATTGTGTTTTTGTCCTCATGCATATGATGTAGCATCATCCCCCATACTAATCAAAACTTATCCTGAAACTTGGCATTCTAATTTTTAAATAGAAAATAGGAGGTATGAAAGTGTACAAACAAGTTTCCATTCAATATGAAAAATGAAATTAATAACATACAAAATATTCAAAAGGAAATTAAAAATATTCCTCATAGACGAAACTTTTTATGAGATGAATGAATTATTAGAATTGTAAGGTATCTTTTAGTATAAGAACTGAGGAGACTACTTGGGTAAATACCCGCTTCTAGAGGAAATATTGTAATACTTTTCCTTATGTCATGTTGATATGACATGTGTTGACATATCAGGGTATAATTTCCACATTATGGGAGACACATGTGAAGCATAAAACTTACGAGGAAGAAAGAGACTGGAATCATCATTACCATCATCAGCTTGGACAGTTTCCAGCCTTTCCATCGTCTTCTGTCTTGCCACCATCTTGCTGGCTTCACCTTGGTCCAATCTTCTCCTTTCTTTTGGATGCATTCCTCTACTCCTTTCTGCCATCTGTCTGTCAGTCTTCCTATTGATCCCTTTCCTTCCAGTTTCATCTCATGTATCCTCCTGGGCATCCTCTTCTCCTCCATTCTCTTAATGTGTCCAGAGACTGGAATGCATACAACAAATGATTGAGTACACAGGGCAGTGTTGAATTTAAATTTTGCTTAATATAATAAAAATGTGTACATTCATTTACTCTCCAGTTTTAAGAATTTGCTTAAACTTGTGCCAATTGAGCAAATTCCAGTAAACAGTAGGATATAATAATAAACACAACCAACTGCTCTCAGAAAATAGGTAAAATAGTACACATATGATGTCCAGTGCTGTACCAAGATGATCCTGCACACTCAGCAGAACTGCCAAATCTATGCCCTCCCCCATCCATAAAACTGCATTTCAGCATATTTCCTGCATAGATTTAGTTATTTTCATAATTGTGAGAATAAATTCAATTCAACTTTACTTCAGTAAGATATTGCACACAACAAGTTAAAAGTATCATTGTAGTAGATAAATCACAAGAGGTGTAACCAGTCCAAAAAAATAAAATGTAAAATGGTATTATGAAATATTTTCACAAGCTATGGACATGGTTACACAACAGCTATATACTGAGGTGGAAAAAGTCATCGGATAGTGATATACACATCTAAAGATGGTGACTGTACAAGATAGACAAGGCATAGAAGGTCAGTGCATTAGCATTGTACTCAGGTGACTCACGTGAAAATGTATGGAATTAACAGACTCTGAATTCAGAATGGTAGGTGGAGTTAGATGCATGGGCATTCGACTTTGGAAACCATTAAGGAAGCCACTATTCTGTGACTCACAGTGTCAAGACTGTGACAACAACACCACATTTCTACAACTAACAATGCAGTGGTTGAATGCACTCACTTAATGACTGAGAGCAGCTGTGTTTGTCTAACAGTGTCAGTGCTAATGGACAAACAACTCTGTATGAAATACACAAAGAAATCAATGTACAATATATGAGGAACATCCATGAATCTGAATGTGAAGTGCAGCAAAATTTTTTATTTATGGGCTATGGCAGTAGACAATCGACACATGTGTCTTTTCTGGCATCACATCACCTGCAGTGACTCTCCTGGTCTCATGACCATATCAGTTTGACCCTGTATGACTGGTAAATCATAACAACCTGGTCAGATGAGCATTGATATAAGTTAGTAAGCATATTTCAGACCATAGAGCCAAGTTGTCAACAAAGCACTGTGCAAGCTGGTGGTGGTTGCATAATGTTGTCTGCTGTGTTTACATGGAACTGGGGCTGGGTCCTATTGTCCATCTGAACCAATCATTGCCTGGAGCTGTTTATGTTTGGCTACTTGGGGACCATTTGCAGCCATTCACAGGCCTCATGTTCCCAAACAACAATGTCATGTCACTGGGCCACAGTTGTTTATGATTTGTTTGAAGAACATTCTTGTTCATTTGAATGAGTGATTTGGCCACCCAAATCAAGCAACATGAACCCCATCAAAAATATATGGCTCATAATTGAGAAATCAAGTCGTGCACAACTTTCCTGCACCAGCAATACCTTTGTGATTATTGACAGCTATAGAGGCAGCATGGTTCAGTATTTCTACAATGGATTCCAACAACTTGGTGCATGCATGCCACACTGAGTTTCTGTACTGCACCAGGAAAAAGCAAGTCCAGCATGATTGTAGAAGATATCCCACTACTTTTGTCACCCCAGTGTACAATATACCAAGGTTAAACAAAAATTTGTGCCACACTGGTAGTCAAAATCCAGATTTCCCACTTATCACAAGCAGTTACCTTAACCACTTTGCCTTATGACCATGCTTCCATGACTGATCCAAACATACATATGCCCCAATGTCTTCATCCTATAGCACTTGCACAACATGTGATTGGTTCAAATGGCTCTGAGCACTATGGGACTTAACACCTGAGGTCATCAGTCCCCCAGAACTTGGAACTACTTAAACCTAACTAACCCAAGGACATCATACACATCCATGCCTGAGGCAGGATTCGAACCTGCGACCGTAGCAGTCATGCGGTTCCCGACTGAAGCACCTAGAACCGCTTGGCCACTGTGGCCAGCCAACATGTGATTCCCACACAGGTAAAGAATTATTTTGTTTTCTTGTCGGGTCTGTTTCACTTTGGCATGAAGTACACTAGTGCAGTATCTGTATTTTACAGTGAATGTCTAGTACTATGCATTGTTCCTTCAGACATGCATGCGCAGAACTACATAGACACAGAAGAACACAGACTCTGCACTAATGTAAAACAGTATTATATTGTTTATTGAGATACTGTACATTTATTTTACTATGATCTACAATAAAGACTTACATGAGCATCCTAATACGTGATTTCATTACACAGCTTGGTAGAAAAAAAGTACAGCAAAAAATTGTTGGCAATTTCTCAGCACATAAATTCACTACAGGAATGGGACCACATTCACTATTTTGTACCAACAAAAGAATTTGAAAATCATGTTGACCTGCCTGAGGAAACATTTTCAAAAGCAAAAGCACTGGAGTAACCCAGGCCATTGTTTGAAGACTATCAAATCCACCACATTGTTATCACATACCATTCACAAAATGTACTTCAGGGTGATCACATTCATACAGGTGCAAATATTGACTCAGATCACTCTCTTGTCCTCATTAAAGTTAAATGTACCCCAAAGAGGCTTACACTGAAAGAGTACACCTTCAGAAAATGGACACAAACATGTTCAAAGACACTAGTGTGAAAGAGGAAGGAGGTAAAGGAAAGGCAGCCATCTGGAAACAGTTCCCTAACCTACATTATACAGAAAGCTAAAAAACTAACCATCAGAAGGAGAATGTGAAATGATCTTCATGTGGCTAATGACCACACTGGAGGAATGAAAGAGAGCAAACCAAAAATATAACAGTAAAATGTCACCTGAGATGAAACAACATTCTTCTGAGGTCAGTAAGCAGGTGAAAACATTAATCGCAAAGAGAACAAGGACATAAATGAAAGTACAATATTAATTACCAAAAATAGTTTTAGAGAAAACCACACAAATGACATTCACATGGAGTTCAAAGCAAAGATCCACATCACATCACAGAGTCTGCTTTTCTGAAAGCACAGTGTTAAACTCAACCTGACAATTAAAAGAAATTCCCCCCCCCCCCTCCCCCCCCAAAAAAATAAATAAATAAATAAAATTATTGACTGTCATGTAATATTTTGTCTAATGTAAGATCTTCTATAGACACCTTTTATTAACATGACATGTTCCACATCAGTACAAAGTGTCATATTTATGATCTATGGAACAAGTATTAATCTAATCTAAACCACAAAATGTGTATAGAGCTATTCTGATACTTCTCTGAGTTACACAATTAACCAGAGCCATTTCTGGGAGACACACACACACATTCCAAGAGGCTCAACCACCTACCAAAAATGAAATCAACAAATGTACCCTCAGACTTAAAAACAACAGGATATCCGGGGGAAGTGGCACCATCACAGAGCTATTGAAGCACAAAGGTAGAAACATATTTGAGGAATGTACTCAAACACTAAAGGATATTTGGCCATTAGAAAACATGCCTGAAGATTGCAGGAATGCACTCATCCATCCACTCCACAAGAAAGGTGACAGGAAATAGGTAAATAACTACAGAGGGATTCCTCTCCTTCAGATCACATGTAAGGTATTCTCGGCATATTTACTTCAAAGAACATGATTGCAGCATGAATGTAAGAATGATGAATACAAGCCTTTCTTTTTACTGTTATGCTTATCCATAAAACAGTTATTGAGCCTAAAAAAGATTATGAGGTAATTCAAAAGAGCTCAGTCATTTACAGTTTCAGGAACTTAAAAATTCTTGGATTAATTGATAGCATCTGTTTGATATCCTAGGAGGACAGGCACTAGATACAAAGACAATGAGCCTCATTAACAAATACTTACAGACACTCTGTTGTCAGAAAGTGCGGAAGTTGAATGCGCATCAGAGGCTGTGGACCTGGATATGCATGAGGGTTCTCTGTGCTCTGGCATATGCCTGCACTGTGAACCTTGCCATGTAAGTGTACCACATTCCATACCATGTGAAGTATGTGGCCAATAGTGTTTCCTGCAGCCATGTATTTAGGTGGGCATGCAGCACTACCCTGTCAGTCTGGTACTCACTGTAGTTTGTGCTTTCAGTTGCTGACTGACAAAGTCACGGCATTTGCATGTCACCACACCAGCTCCTGGATGTCAAGGTTTCTGATGCTTCACCACGCCTGCCATAATTTCCGCCCTTTAACAATGCTAAGGAAGACTGGGAAACATACTTGCATTGTCTGAAACAACATTTCACAGCATTTCAGATCATGGTTGACTTCCTACAGTGGTTGTTATTCTTATCCTGGGCATCACCAGACACGTTATTTCTGCTCTGCCAGTTTGCATGGTTGTTACACACCATGGCTCCCACCTTTAATGAGACACGTGTGCTGCTGACTAACTACATTCCCAGTAATACCATGTCATGGTTTCTCAGCTTGAATTCCTCCAGTAACATGAGCAACCTCGACAGTCATACTGTTCTTGGGCCATGGCCTCGCAGGATCTCAGCCGCAAATGTGACTTCACTCGCACATTTCAAGGTGTTGTATGCAGACTTCTTGATTTGTTGTGTTGTTGTTCACCTGGCACCCAATCCAGAGGTCCACATGGCAGCATTGAAACTCAATAACCCCTCACTGAAAGAAATTCTGCACATAGCCTACTCCTTTGAAATTTCACAACCAGTGAATGAGCATCTCATGGTGAGGCCACAGGTGGCAGCAGTAAAATCCTCCGCACAGGCGCCGATGGCGTGATACAGCCCACAGAGAGCAATGTGGTCAAGGCTCCCCCTTCTCCAACTTCTCTCTGGCTTCAGAGCTGCCAGTAGCCCCTCATCAGTGGTTGCATGGGTCATTACTGTCTTGCCCACAGTGCATTCCCTCCCACTCTCATGCAGACTATCCCCATAGCTGGAAGACGAGCATGCTCTGCCTGAAAAATGGCCATCTCCAATCTGTCTGTCACAACCACTTGACCCTATGCCGCCCCTCACCCATGCGACATCAGGATACTGTTCATCCACTGCAGTCAGTCATCCCACTGGACACAGCATTGATGTGGAAGTTATTCCTCATGCTCTGCATTTTTAACATGGACATTCATTTCCAAGTCGATACTGGGCCCATTATCTCCTTGACCAATCTGGCAAGATACGCGTGCCTGGGTTCCCCAGAGATGTCTGCCACCTCTCGGCAAATGGTCATGTACAGTGATGGTTGTATCCCCCTCCATGGGCAGTTCTTGGACTCGGCCACCTATAAACCCGTTCCCTGTCCCCTGCCCCTACTGGTGATCGACTATCCCTTGGCTTCAAACATTTTTGGACTCGATGCTTTCACACTGTTTGGCTTTTCAATTTCTGATGAAGATGAAGTCGTTTCCACTGCTGCCCCATTCCAGGACCACAATGATCTAGTCTCGGCCTTTGCCTCTCTGTTACAACTGGCTTAGGGGGTGCTTCAGACTTCCAGGTGCATATCGCACACCTGCCAGGTTTTCTGATATGGTTCTTCTAGGCCCAACCCATTCCAGTGGCCTTACATCCAGCAGTCAAGCAAGAGCTCGACTGACTGGAGGCTGGTGGCATCATAGGCCCCATGAAAGAGGATGCTTCGGCATTCCGGATAGTGTTGATCGGGAAACCCAATGGCCCCCTTTGCCTATGTGGGGATTTCGGAGTTATATTCAATGCACAGTCCCTGGATCAAACTTGCCCAATTTCCTGCAGTAACCTTCTCCCTAAACTTGCACATGGCTAGTAAATCTGTAAGATGGAGGTGGCTTACCAACAACTACCCTTATATGGGAAATCCCAGAACACCTTTGTCATCAACATGCCTTTCAGATTATATAAATACAAGCACTTTTCATTTGGTTTTTCCTCAGCGCTGGCCATTTTCCAGAGGTGCCTGGAGCAGCTTGTGTCAATTATCTTGGTGACATCTTGGCCACCGGCTGTACATGCCATGAGAATTTGCAAAACCTTGGTACCTTATTTCACGCTCTGCAGGCTGCAGGTTTACACTGTCAGATGGAAAAGTGTAGTTTCTTTCAACCAGAAGCCAAGTACCTTTGGTACTGGGTCGATAAAGAAAGCATTTGTCTGTTGGATACCAACATTGCCACCATCAACTTCCTTCTCGGCCCCAAGGATTTATCTGACCTCATGGCTGCTGACACTTGACAGCCCCTCAATCGCTTGCATCATGAAGGGATGCCTTTCAACTGGACTCCTGCCTGTGATCAAGCTTTTGTCCACTTGAAAACTATGATCAAATCTGCCTCTTGCCTGACTCTCTTCTCTCTGAACCAACCCATGGTTGCTGTGGCTGATGCTTTGGTCTATGGTACTGGGGCAGTCCTGGGTCACAGGAATGCTGATGGCTCAGAACAGCCCACTGCATGTGTGTCCAATATGCTATCCCCAGCACAGAGGAAGTATTCTCAGATTGAGAAAGAGGCTCTGGGGATTGTATTTGCTGTTCAAAAGTTTCACATCCACCTGTTTAGGACAAAGTTGTTCAGTTCATTGATCACAAACTTCTGGTTACCCTATCTGGCTAACACACACACCTCCCAGAGCTAATTGCTCAATGTCTCCAACACTGGGTGCTATTCTTACACTATTATACACTTATGTTATATGATAGAAGCCCACCTCTCAACACTCCAATGCAGATGCCTTGTCATGTCTCTGTTCCAGCCTCTGATGGCACCTCTCACACAGGCTCTTGGTTGCAGTGGGTAACCTTCTGTTGGCTGCAGAGGCCGACACCCATCGGGTGATGATCCCACCCAATTTGTGCCACCATCTACATCTACATCCATACTCCGCAAGCCACCTGATGGTGTGTGGCAGAGGGTACCACGAGTACCTCTATTGGTTCTCCCTTCTATTCCAGTCTCGTATTGTTCGTGCAAAGGAGGATTGTTGGTATGCCTCTGTGTGGGCTCTAATCTCACTGATTTTATCCTCATGGTCTCTTCGCGAGATATACCTGGGATGGAGCAATATACTGCTTGATTCCTCGGTGAAGGTACGTTCTTGAAACTTCAACAAAAGCCCGTAACAAGCTACTGAGCATCTCTCCTGCAGCGTCTTCCACTGGAGTTTATCTATTATCTCTGTAATGCTTTCGCAATTACTAAATGATCCTGTAATGAAGCGTACTGCTCTCCGTTGGATCTTCTCTATCTCTTCTATCAACCCTATCTGGTACGGATCCCACACTTCTGAGCAGTATTCATGCAGTGGGCGAACAAGAATACTGTAACCTATTTCCTTTGTTTTCGGACTGCACTTCCTTAGGATTCTTCCAATGAATCTCAGTCTGGCACCTGCTTTACTATCAACTTTATATGATCATTCTATTTTAAATCTACCCTAATGCATACTTCCAGCTAATTTATGGAATTAACTGCTTCCAGTTGCTGACCTGCTATATTGTAGCTAAATGATAAGGGATCTTTCTTTCTATGTATTCGCAGCACATTACACTTGTCTATATTGAGATTCAATTGCCATTCCCTGCACCATGCGTCAATTCGCTGCAGATCCTCTTGCATTTCAGTACAATTTTCCATCTCGATATACCACAGCATCATCCGCAAAAAGCCTCAGTGAACTTTTGATATCATCCGCAAGGTCATTTATGTATACTGTGAATAACAACGGTCCTACAACACTACCCTGCGACACACCTGAAATCACTCTTACGTTTGAAGACTTCTCTCCATTGAGAATGACATGCTGTGTTCTGTTATCTAGGAACTCTTCAATACAATCACACAATTGGTCTGATAGTCCATATGCTCTTACTTTGTTCATTAAATGACTGTAGGGAACTGTATCCTATGCTTTCTACACTGCAGAAACTGGATGTCCCTTATGGAGGCGTTGGCTCGCCACCATGTGTATTGGCCTGGCATCAATGGTAACACTGAACGGTTGGTCCATGGGTGCACAATGTGTGTGTGTCACAAGGCCAGCCCTTTGCAGTCATTTGCACCCTGGCCCACACCTCGGTGTCTCTGGTTCCACATTCAGCTTGATTTTGTTGGCCTGTTGTTGGGATTGATGCGGTCACTCATTGTGGATGCATATTCCAGATACCCATATGCAGTGCACATGGCGTCCACCATGACTGATGCCACACTCATGGCCTTAGCTCATGTTCTTGCCTTCGAAGGTCTGCCTCATACCTTGGTATCCGATAAAGACCCCCAATTCATGGTAGCCCCCTTTCACACATTCTGTGACCCCAATTGTATCAATCACATCTGTATCTCTCCATTCCATCTGTCCTCCAATGGCACAGCAGAATGACTGGTCAGGATGTTTCAACAACAGCTGACAAAGGTGGTCGAACCTTCTGCCACCCCATCAGCCCTCACCTGATTCCCGAGCACTTATCACACCATGCTGATTGATGTTCATAGTCTGGCCAAACTCCTCCATGGCCAGTAACCATAGACCCAGCTCCCACTGCTGATGCCCTCACTTTCTGAGCCTCTCAGCCCTACCCCCAGGCATGGCAGTGTAGGTCCACTCATATGGAGGCAAGGCTGGTTGTACTCCCTCCACAGTAGCCATGACTTGTGGGCTACTTCTGCTTGTGATGTCGGTACAGACACAGAAGGGGCTCAAGCACCATGACCATAATCATCTCTGGCCTCTTACACCTGTGTGGTACCTCACATTCCCCAACCCCCCAATGCCTTCAGGTGTGCATAAGGCCCTCAAGTTGGCCCCACTGATGACAGCTGATGGCTCCCTGCAGGCACGCCAGCACTCCTCCAACCCCCCAATGCCTTCAGGTGTGCATAAGGCCCTCAAGTTGGCCCCACTGATGACAGCTGATGGCTCCCTGCAGGCACGCCAGCACTCCTTCCTGCATCCACAAGGATCGGAGGCACTGTGCGATACCCTCTCCCCAGATGACATCTTGATGGATTCCATGGATTACCCTTCCAACCTACCACTAGCAGTCGATGCCACAGGGTCACCCTCTGTTCCCTACTCCTGCCCACCATGGCACCATCTGGGGATTTCGGCCTCTATGCACAGGTTTCAGGGGGGGACTGATCTGGGGTCAGAAGGCACAGAAGTTGAATGCATGCCTGAGAGTATGGACAGACTCCAAGAAAAGCAGTTTGTAAATTCCATGATCCAAGTGTCCAATATGCCGTAAGCAGCTCTTCATGCTTTCTCTCTGAAAAATTGCTGTTAGATTGATATCGACACTTGTCACTAATTGGTCTTACACTTTTCACTTGATGTTCTATTCCTCTGTGTCCAACATAGGATTTCCCAGCATTTCGCAGCTGTTCTGCGACCTCACGCATATGGTTAGCTGGATTTTGTAAGTATCTTCTTCCCTTTCTATTAAAATTCTCATCAGTTGGTGAAGTACCTTAAGCAGAAGATGAGGTTTCTTCTGACACAGAAGGATCTGCTGACAAAATACTTCTAGAATGCACAGTATCTGAAGATTGAGATGATGCTGATCTTACAAGTGATTCATCATCACTATCACTACGATCACAATCCAATGGCCTGAAGCCGCTGTCATAGGCAGATATGCGAAGCATTGGAAATGGACTGATCTAAAATAAAACAAACACAGTTGCGTCATTTTTATCTGGTATTTAACTACACAATAACTCACGTAATATGACAATTTAGCGTACATCACAAGCTGACAGACTAACTTCGCCTAATTAAATCAACAATAATTCACCTAGATACGTTATGCCAAATATGCAAGAGCAGGAAGAAGTAGCAACACTATGAGGACCTGTTTGTGGAGCTTCTGGAGAAACTGATACACTTGCCACTGAAATAAAAAACTACAGAATACTATTTTTTTTATTTTATTTATTTATTTATTTATTGTTCCATGGGACCACATTTAGGAGAAGTGTCCATGGTCATGGAACGAGTCAATACATGAAATTATAACACGATTGTAGAAACAGATAAAATGAAATATAAGAAACATATTCAGGCGACAAGTCGTTAGATTAAATAAAGAAAATCAAGAATGTAATACTGGAATTTGCTTAATTTTTTAGCTCTTCCAGGAGCTCCTCGACAGAATAGAAGGAGTGAGCCACGAGGAAACTCTTCAGTTTAGACTTAAAAGTGTTTGGGCTACTGCTAAGATTTTTGAGTTCTTGTGGTAGCTTATTGCAAATGGATGCAGCAGAATACTGCACTCCTTTCTGCACAAGAGTCAAGGAAGTGCATTCCACATGCAGATTTGATTTCTGCCTAGTATTAACTGAGTGAAAGCTGCTAACTCTTGGAAATAAGCTAATATTGTTAACAACAAACGACATTAAAGAAAATACATACTGTGAGGGCAATGTCAAAATTCCCAGACTATTGAATAGGGGTCGACAAGAGGTTTTCGAACTTACACCATACATAGCTCGAACAGCCCGTTTTTGAGCCAAAAATACTCTTTTTGAATCAGAAGAATTACCCCAAAAAATAATACCATATGACATAAGCGTATGAAAATATGCGAAGTATACTACTTTTCGTGTTGAAATGTCACTTATTTCTGATACTGTTCTAATGGTAAATAAAGCGGCATTTAGTTTCTGAACAAGATCCTGAACATGGGCTTTCCACAACAGCTTACTATCTATCCGTACACCTAGGAACTTGAACTGTTCCGTCTCCCTTATAACATGCCCATTCTGTCTGATTAAAATGTCAGTTCTTGTTGAATTGTGGGTTAGAAACTGTAAAAACTGAGTCTTACTGTGATTTAACATCAAATTATTTTCCACAAGCCACGAACTTATATAATGAACTACATTATTTGATAATGTTTCTACATTACACACAAGATCCTTCACTACCAAGGTGGTGTCATCAGCAAACAGAAATATTTTTGAATCACCTGTAATACTAGAAGGCATATCATTTACATAAATAAGAAACAGCAGTGGCCCCAGCACCGACCCTTGGGGAACGCCCCATTTAACAGTGCCCCATTGGGACTGAACATCATTACCACTCTCAATATTGCAGAGGATTACCTTCTGCTTTCTGTTCTTAAAGTAGGAGGCGAACCAATTGTAAGCTACTCCCCTTACTCCATAATGTTACAACTTCTGCAGTAATATTTTGTGGTCAACACAGTCGAAAGCCTTCGTTAAATCAAAGAAAACACCTAACGTTCGCAACCTTTTATTTAATCCGTCCAAAACCTCACAGAGAAAAGAGACTATAGCATTTTCAGTTGTTAAGCCATTTCTAAAACCAAACTGTACATTTGACAGCAAATTATGTGAATTTAAATGCTGCAGTAACCTTGTATATACAACCCTCTCGATAACTTTAGCAAACACCGATGGCATAGAAATAGGTCTATTATTGTCAACATTATCCCTGTCTCCCTTTTTATAAAGTGGCTTCACTACCGAGTACTTTAATCGGTCAGGAAACCGACCACTCCTAAAGGAAAAGTTACAGATATGGCTAAGTACTGAGCTAACATACGTGGAACAATACTTCAGTATTCTACTAGATACCCCGTCATATCCATGAGAGTTCTTGGTCTTTAGTGATTTAATTACTAACTCAATCTCCCTCTTGTCAGTGTCATGGAGGAGCATTTCAGGTAACAGCCTCGGAACACTTTTTTCTAAGAGCGCTATATGATTCCCTGTTGGGACTAGGTTTCTATTTAGTTCACCTGCTATATTCAGAAAGTGATTATTAAGTACTGTACATATATGCGACTTATCAGTAACACGGACATCCCCACTACGCACTGATTCTATATTCTCGACCTGTCTCTGCAGACCAGCCACTTCCTTTACGACTGACCATATGGTTTTAATTTTATCCTGAGACTTAGCTATTCTATCTGCATACCACATACTTTTTGCCTTCCTAATAACTTTTTTAAGCACCTTACAATACTGTTTGTAATGGGCTGCTGCATTTAGATTTTGACTGTTTCTAACGTTTTGATATAATTGCCACTTTGTTCTACAAGATATACTTATCCCTTTAGTCAGCCACCCAGGCTGCCTGTCTGTGCTAGTACCCTGTCTTGAACGTTCTAACGGAAAGCAACTTTCAAAGAGCATAAGAAAAGTCTTGAGGAAAGCATTATATTTATCGTCTACTGTATCAGCACTATAAACATCTTGTCACTCTTGTTCCTTGATAAGGTTTACAAAAGTCTGTACAGCAACTGGATCAGCTTTCCTAAAAAGTTGGTAACTATATTTAACATGTGTTGCAGCACAAAAATCTTTTAGACTTAAAATTTGTGCATCATGATCTGAAAGACCATTCACCTTTTTGCTAACAGAATGCCCTTCTAATAATGACGAATGAACAAAAATATTGTCTATGGTTGCTCTACTGTTCCCTTGCACTCTCGTTGGAAAGAATACGGTTTGCATAATATTATATGAATCAAGGAGGTCTACCACCATCCTTTTCCTTGCACAATCACTTATACAATTAATATTGAAGTCACCACATATAACTAACTTTTTGTATTTCCTATAAAGTGAACCAAGAACCTCCTCTAGCTTTAGCAAAAATGTTGTGAAATCGGAGTCTGGGGATCTATAAATAACAACAGTAAGAAGTTTAGCTCCACTAAATTTAACCACACCTGCACAACATTCAAACACCTTTTCAGTGCAGTACTTTGAAACATCAATTGACTCAAATGGGATACCGTTTTTCACATACATGGCTACTCCCCCACACCGCAAAGAGCTCCTAGAAAAGCTGCCAGCCAACCTGTATCCTGGTAAAGGAAGCCTCTGAATTATCTCCTTATTTGAGAAGTGTTCAGATATACCAATAATTTCAGAGTCAACATCTATAAGCAGTTCACTAACTTTATCTCTAATACCTTGTATATTTTGATGAAAGCAATATAGACATTAGGTTCAAGAATAGAAAGGTTGATCACTTGCTAAATACATTGAGATCTCTTAACTTCAGTTGCATAAATGACAAACCCACAAAAAAGGAAGCATGTCTAGATAACAGAATTTGTAATTTTCATCTAAACAAAACAGAATTCAACACAATTAAGCTAGGCATTTCAGATCATGAGGGACTATGGCTCAGACAAACTCTTAACAGTAAAGCAACTGAAACTTGCACAGACTGCAGAAAAATTATAAGAGAATTAACAAATCAAAGCTAAACACATTGATAAGTAAATTGAATTTAATAAAACGGGATAAAATAATTGCCACTGCAGATGCAAATGAATCTCCCAACAAATTTATAAAACAGTTAACTGAAAATTTTGAAGCATGTTGTCCTAAACACTGCAAGAAAATATCAAAGCAAAATCGTTACACCAAACCACAAAATCCAAATAGCTGGTACAACCCACATCTAACTAGAATAAAAATCGTAATGCTACTCTATCATGATGGATCCAAGCACAATAATGCTGACAAGGAAATGTACATGAAAGTGAAAAACATTTACAGGGCTGAAATCAAGGCAGCTAAGCGCAAAGCAAATGATACATATATTCTGAACTCAGTAAATAAATACCAAGCCACATAGGAAATTATTAAAACAGAAACTAACTGTGATGATAAAGTATACCAGACACCAATTCCACCTGGTATTCTAAATGCTCATTTTGTCAGTCCTCAATCAGATAAAAGCATAATGGAGAATGTGAGCAAGGCAGAGGCACTGCTGCCAGAAATGAACAGTAAACAGACAGAAAGCTCTCGCTGGACTTGTCACACTGAGAAGATGGTCAATGAATCAATAGCTAAGCTCAGTAATTCTAGAGTAGAGGATTACTATGGTCTCTCAAATTATGTTATTAAATACATCAGAAATCAAAGTGAAACACCATCGACTAAAATAATCAACAAAATTTTAAATGAAACTAAGTATCCAGAATGTTACAAATATCTGTAGTTAAACCAGTACATAAGAAAGGAGATATAGCATCACCAGATAACTATCAACCAATATCACTTATACCCATAATACCAAAAATAATAGAATACTGCATGCATAAAAAGATGAGTCAATATTTTGATCATAATAATATACTCACCTCCTTACAGTATGGTTTCGTATCTAGTGTTTCTGCAGTCAAAGCAGTTGAGAGTATGGTAGCAAAAATATAGAATTGTTTTGAAAATTAAAATATTATCTGTGCAACATTGTTGGACCTCATGAGTGCTTTTGATACAGTCTCCCACAATATTCTCATAAAAATCTCTACCACTGTGGAGTGAGGGAGAATGATCTATGCGTGATGCAGTCATACTTGGACAATAGAAAACAGTTAGTTAAAGTAAATAATCAAATGTCACAATGCCTCCCAGTTGTAAATGGTGTACCTCAAAGATCTGTTCTTGGACCTTTCCTTTACATAATTTATACAAACGATCTTCCTGCAGTTGTATCATGTGATGCAATATTATATGCTGATGACACAACACTCATAACATGTAATATCAATCTTGAAAATGTGCAACACAGCATGGCAGTGGCAATGGAGAGGTGCACTACTTGGTCTGGGGCAAATGTACTGCAGGAGAATGATGGTAAACTGAAGCTATTGTATTCAATCTGAATGCTCCCAGTCATGGTAACAAAACTTTAAAATTACTAGGATTTCATATAGATCAAAAGCTCAGCTAGGATACTCACACAGGGAACATATGTGGCAAATTGGTATGTGCCATATATCTGCTGTACAAGCTGAGGAGCAATGTCAGTAAAGAACTTGTGTTGTATGCGTACTTCTCATTCTTCCATTCACACCTGACTTATGGAATACTATGATGGGGTAATTCCGTAGGCTCAAAATCAGTGTTTAAATGGCAAAAGAAAGCTGTAAGGTGCATAGCAGGACTTAGCCCATATGAATCAGGTCCAGATTATTTTAAGAACCGAAATATAATGACAGTTCCTTGCCTGTATATTTACAACTGCCTTGTCTTTGTTAAAGAGAATCTGAGTGGATTTAGGTTAAGGAGAACAGTTCATGACCATAACATAAGAAGTGGACATAGAGTTAATATGTCATATGCTAGGCTTGCAAAGACACATAACAGCTACAAATATCTTGGCCCTGTCTTCTTCAACAAGTTACCGGAAAATGCCTACACAGTGACAGTAAATAAATTTAAATGTAGTCTTTTGAGTTGGATCAAAAGTAAAGTAATTTACTCTGCTCAAGAGTTCCTTGAGTATGTGACAAATGACCCACTTTCTTTATTAGAATGAACTATAAATTCACTGCAAACTATGCATATGCCACACTGTGCAACTATTTTATTACTGTTTCATTTACTTAATGTCAATTATCTGTTTGATTATCTATTTGTCATTCACTGAACTATGTAGTTCATTTATCTTGTAATTGATCTATTAGGAAACTTCTTGTTGTTATTTACATCTGCACAAATATGTATTGCATCCATCCTGGATTATTAGACTGTAGTTAATAACATCTGTCATGTCGAAGTTTATACTATTATTATTGTTATTATTATGTAAACACTGATGTCACCAATTGCATGTAAATATGCTCAACAGTGGAATAAAACATTTGTATTTGTATTTGTAATTGTGTGCAGTGAAATTATACTTTACATTAAGACTCTCTGATCTACTTGGTTATGGTTGCTTCCGTTAAAGAATATTACACAGGATAGCTTAATGCTGTGTGGTGGAGAGTTCTTCTAATTCAGTTCCAATTTCATTTTAATCAAGATACAACTGCAGTACTTAAATATTGTGACTACTCTTGATGAGTCTATGTATGAGCTTTAATTTGTTAGATGTTTCTGTCTTTCTCACTTTTAAGAACAAGCTGTCGAAGGAAGTACCAGTTTGCTATAGCAGTGTTATAAAATAAGTTCTAGGAATTTTCAAAGGAAATAGGTTTGAGTAAATGGATAATGGCTTACGTGGTTGACAGATTTACATACTCAGTGGTAACAATGGGCCAAGCAATTCTAGAAGCTACAGACTGGAGCTGTGCGACCGCTACGCTCGCAGGTTCGAATCCTGTCTCAGGCATGAACGTGTGTGGTGTCCTTAGGTTAGTTAGGTTTAAGTAGTTCTAAGTTCTACGGGACTGATGACCTGAGAAGTTAAGTCCCATAGTGCTCAGAGCCATTTGAACCACTTGGTAACAATGTTTCTAAACATAAGAGAAGAATATAAGTAGTGAGGCAAACATGTGACAGTGTGTAGTAGAGGATACCACTATGATATCCTCCCATTCTTATCACATTTGTGAATGATGTGTGGAAAGGAACGCTGCCAATGAAACTTCTTATGCACCCTGATTTTTGCATTATGTGAATTTCCTTTCTTGGAGTGTATGCTCTAAGAATTACGGCAGTTAGTCATGCACAGTAAATAGATGCTTGACTTTGAGTCCTGCTGATCTCCCCATTTACACCTACATCTGTACTCTACATACCTGCATAATTCTGTATGGTGGAGAGCACTTCTGATTCAATTCACATTTGATTTTCCCCTAGATGCCATCACATATGGTACATACGGTGAGATGTTGACAGTTTTTCTTATGAGCGCTAACTTGTCCGTTGCTTTTATCTACGTCACTTTTAACAGTTGTTTGTTGGTGGAAGTAGTAATCTGCATGGTTAATGTTTAATTTTAATAATTCAGAATTGTGGCAGGATATAATGTTTAGTTAAATGATAAAGGAGTTTGGGGTTATGAGATATACTTGTTAGATGGAAAAATGATAGTATTTGTTAAAGATTAACATGAGTTCTCAGCAAATCACACTGCAGCAGGTAGTAGAGGGAGCTTTGGCAAGCACTAGTTTCCTCCTATGCATGCTGAGACTGAAAAGGATGTGTGAAGAAACACTGTTGATTAAACTCCTTATGTGCTCTCATATTTTCTTCATGATAATTTTGTGGGCTCATGTATCGTAGAATGCCATAATTTGACTAACTTTACTAATAACACACTCTCTCAAGGTTTGGATGGCTAGTCATGTACCATAAATAATTATATGTCTTTGAGATTATCTGACCTTATTTCTTTTAAAGGCCATTGAAAACATATGTCTATACGTCAGATGGCAGTTTAATGATGTGTACTGGATAAAACTTCTGGTTCTCAAACAATCTTGATTTATTCAATGAAAGGCACTTGTTGACAGCCCTCCATATGGTCTCAGATTTCTTGGATTAAATGTCAGCATCGCCTTGAAGACTAATGTGTAGGTTGAAGTAATATATAGCCCTCAGAATCTTCAAATGTATGTTCTCAGAATTTTATCAGTGATTCATGTCCATTTATTTTATAATGGACTTCGAGGTTATCACATCTGTGTGCTTGAAGTTTAATAATCTTGGTGAACATAAGAGATTTACCTGAGTACTCACTAAAGAAACCTACATCTCCTCCATCCATACTCCACATGCCAACTTTATGCTGTGTGTTGGAGAGGTCTCTAGGTTACTCAACTAGTTTCACTTATTCCAGATAAAATCACAAATAACACATGAGAAGAAAATTGTTGACAATTCACCTGATAGCCTCTAAATGTTGAGATGATTTTTGTTTAACACATCAAAGGTCAATGTGGGGAGGATATTTTTCATGACCAATGTTGGAATCTATGGTTTCACAAGTTTGGCAGTAAATCATTTTGGTTTAAATGAAAATTTATTTTAAGTTTTTCAGGTTTATTTCCTTTGTGTTTTATAATGTTGAGTAACACATAAGAGCTGCATAAGTACTTAGGAGACCATGCTGCAATGTGAAATATACAGTAATTCTGCTCCCCTATGACACCATCCCACCCATGTTGCATTCGTAGAATGTAGGAGTTTATTTGCTAGTTATATTTAGAATGCCCAGACTGTTAATGTGGGTTCTCAGAATTCTGTCAGTGACTCATGATTATTTAATTGATAACGTACTTCAAATCCTGTCAAAGTTACATAATTAACGTTTAACAGTCAATCTGAACCTTAGAGATCTACAAGAGTGCTCTGGAAACCAGTTTGCAGAATGTATTACAGGGAACTTCTGTTCCATCCTGTTACATTTTCAAATAGGTTGGTGGAACAACTAATGTTGAATATACATCTCATGAACTCTGATTATTTCATCATGGAAGCTTCATGGACCTAAATATTGGAAGATGCAATTAATTTACCAAAATATTTTTGAAAATATTTTCTCACAATTTGGGGAGTTGGCACTGTCTGGTAAATATATGCTTGACCTCGATGTTGTTTAATCTGCTTATTTACTTCTGAACAAGAACATTGGGATCATACATCAACACTCCTCTACACTATTATTTGAAGAATGGATGATGAGCAACAGATAGTTTTCCATTCCAAGATTTCTGGAATGTGTTTGGAAAGATGTCACACTGCAGACTGTTAATAAAGTTACAAGCATATGGAATAGGATCTCACGTGCATGTGCTGTAGACTTCTAGGTAGTAAAAGTTAAACAGAATTTGTAGTTGACATGATGGATGACAGCTCAATTTAAATGTAGAAAAAAGTATGTAATGTAGATGAGAAGAAAATATGATCCTGTAATGTTTGAATACAGTATTCATTGTGTATTTCTTCACTTGAAGAGATTAGTTGAACTCCTTCCGAATTTCCACCTCCATCTTTCATACAGTGTTTCCTGTCATGACTGTAGCCCTAGTGTCATTCATAAGGTCTTAAACAAAGTTCCAAAAATGAGATGTAGATTTTCATTGATGTTAATTACATTACCTTTCTTGGAATGTATGCTCTCACAAACTGGACAGTTAGTGTTGTAAACAAATACTTCATTTTAAGAGCTCATGATTTCCTTGTTTATGGTTACTTCTTTTAAAGAACTCAGAAAATATACATCTATACTCCACATGCCATTGAATGCTGTGTACCTGAGACATTTCCATTTATTCCATATAAATTCACAAATGATACATGTCATTACAACTGTTAACAATCATTCTTATGGGCTCTAATTGTTAAGAAGTCTGAGACTAAACCACTTTCAGGAGAAGTGTGTAGGAAGAGAGAATATATCATCTGTTCAGTGTCAGAATGTATATTCTCAGAATTTTGTCTGTAAATATTTTTATTGAATTGATAATATACTTTCAGCTTGAAATACATGTTCTCATAACTTTTAAAACTAATCCTGTGCAATAAATACTTACTTGACATTGAGACTATCTGATATTCCTTGGTTACAGTTACTTCCATTGGTGATTTTGGCAAACGTACTGACTGAGTCAGGAATAAATGTACATGCATTGAGGGTTGATAGTATGAGTGATGCTGAATAAAAAGCTTGTGGCGCCAATGAGGTCAACAGCAGCATCGATCTGAGTATTGTCTTCGAACTAAACTAAGATTATCTTTGGGTGAAACTGCCATGTTAGTTCTGTGTAGGTCTTGCTTGTGTAAAAGTGAATAAATGAACTACTGTAAAATGGGAGTGTTGCTTGGTGTAACTGACCCGAACTTCCTCCACACTGGTGACCCCGAGTTAAAATGTCTTCCATTTTCACCGTTTTACTGTGCCCACTGCCTAGGTGTCGGTTAATTTCGCGTGTATTACATCAACACAATATTCTAACAATGACTTCGGCCCAACACCTAACACCAGATTTTGTGATCAACATGCATTGTATTGCGGGCGATGTACACCTGCCAGGACTGCAACATGATGCCTCTCACTCGACGATTACGCTGAATTCACCGGACGTTTTCGAGCCTGCGGCAATTAGTGAGGTTAGGAGTGTGCACGACTCTGGCTATCAAATCCCTTTGTTCCCTCCACATGTACCCCCCCCCCCCCTCATCAACTGTGCAGTTACCTCTTACGAATCTCCGTGCAGTGCGGGACCAATGCCGAATTCTGCAAATGCATCGTTGGACAACCTACCACCAACAGGACAATCATTTGCTACGCCACAAAATGTGCCATACCACGCGGATACCTGCCACGTCGCTGGAACTGCTTCGTTTACAGGTCAAACTCCTCAGCATCCGACCACGCCCGCGCCTGCCTCGGTTCAGCATCAGCACATGTCTTCCTACTTCGATACCTTGACCTGCTACAGGAACAATAACTTGGTATCTGTGCCTGACCTCCACCTCCATCCCACAGCTACGCCTCAGTGTTTTGTGCCATGCCATTCACCTTATCTGCACACCGTTTTGAGTGGAGTGACTATGAACAGTGAACATTCGCACATTCTGTCCAATGTTCGACACCATTTCCCACACTGTGCTTCTAAACAGCCAGCACCTCCGCAACCTCCCTGCTACACAGGTGGCCCGAGCTCTGATCAAACGTCGAGCTTTCTGCGGACTACAACTTTGAACTTTTCCTCACCTGTCACCCACATGCCAGCTCCAGTCGAGCTTCTGCTACTGTCATCGGCACATCTCGGTGCCTCATCCATATTGGTCTTCCGTGACGCGTCAATTCGAGCACACCCACAATGTGTTGAGCTTCAAAACCACAACTGACACATTACGGTCTCTCACCCGCGTCGCCCTTCCACGTCGCGATGGATCGCACTCAACCACAATGTGTCACCTTCATGCTGCCACCCGAACAGCCGTTGTTGCCGTATCTCCTGGAGGCACACTTTTCTGGAGTACTACAACAACAACAGCTCGATTCAGGCAGTGCCCGACGAACTCAACTCAACCTATTCTTCCGAACATTCTACAACACCTACCAACGCTGCCGCCGTTTAATCCCGCCAGAGCAGCAACCTGGTTCCAATTTGTGGACGAAGTGTTCAACCATTACAAACTCGACGAGTCAACCAAGTTTCTGTGCCGCATCACCCACCTGCACGACCAGGAGGACTTGATTGCTGACCTGGTCGACGCCCGGGACTCATCTACCTGGTACACACTAGCCAAAGAGACAGTTCTACGTCAGCTTTCACACTCAACTGAGGCAGCAATACGGCAAGTGCTCCACATCGAGCAACTAGGCAACAAAAAAACATTCCCAGGTCTAAAGAAGGCTACATGCCCTGGTCAGTGCCGATCTATTCTCTGACACAGCTCTCCTCGCCGTCTGGTCAGATAAACTACCTCCTCACATCCGCCTTGCTCTGGCTCAAAGGCCTCCTGAACCTGTCGAGCAAAGAATGATGATTGCTGGCAAGCTACACGATGCGTCACTGCTCCATTTCGCCAGCCACTGCCTACCTGACAAGTCTCACGTTCAGCCTCATCACCCTGCAGCCGGATGCGGCTGGGGCCGTACTGTGCCGACTGCTCCACTCGTTCCGGGAAGCACTAAACAAGCAACTGGGACGTCACCGGCTCTTTCCGCAGTCATGCCCCCTCCTCCAACTGAACCTGCTGCTGCTTTTGAACCTCGGCCATTGCCACTGGCAACGATCTTTCCACAGGAAATGCTACTGCACTACCTCTACTGTTACTTCCACTCACGGTTTGGTGAGGCGGCACGGAACTGCAGACCACCCTGCTACTTCCCAAATGCCAATCGCAGGTAGGTTCAGTGGTGGTGGTGGTGGTTAGTATTTAACGTCCCATCGACAACAAGGTCATTACAGACAGAGCACAAGCTCGGGTTAGGGAAGGATTGGGAAGGAAATCGGCTGTGCCCTTTCAAAGGAACCATCCCAGCATTTGCCTGAAATGATTTAGGAAAATCACGGAAAACCTAAATCAGAATGGCCAGAGACGGGATTGAACCGTCACCCTCCCAAATGCGAGTCCAGTGTGCAAACCACTGCGCCACCTCGATTGGTGGTAGGTTCGGGTGCTGCCTGCTGTGCACAACATGACAGGCACCCCCCAGTGCTCCATTCTGTCCGGGAACGACCGGATAATTGTGAACGACTTTACATTAAAGACATTTCGTTGGAACACCTTTCCCTAGTGGACACAGGTGCCAATGTTTCACAGCTGCTCCTATCCTTAGCGTCGTCGAACATCTGCCCTCATCATACTTCACTGAAATGAGTAAATTCCACCAAACTACAATGCTCAGGTTCAACATCACACGTCGTCTGACTCTCCGCAAACTGCAAACTAGAGTGGACTTTTTTAGTGTGCGAAATTGATGAACCTATACTAGGCACTGACTTCTTGCGACACCACAAATTTTCACCGGACCTAGTGCAAAACACTGTGTTTCACCATCCGTCCAAGACTCACTTCCCCTGTGCTCAGCTGAGAAACCCACCTTGTGACACATCGGTCTGGGCTCATCTCATCCGTACATGCTTGTCTCTGTCGATGATGTTACAAGAAACCACGCATAAATGCCTTGTCGAGCTTGAACACATTGCTCTCCTATGCATGGAAAACTTTGGGCTTTCCCTACAGCTCCACCAAACACTGCTCCAGCTCTCCGATGCAGCAAAGGAATTGCAGACACTACAGCAAGGACAAAGCAAGATCAGTAAGTGCGCCGAATCTGCTTGCAATCCTAGCAATCGAGCTTCCGTGTGTTTACCTCCTGCTACCCCTCGCAACTGTGCTATCAAGACTGCCTTAACATATACTGACAGTTCCGCAGGGCCACACCCTCCTAACATGGCAGCATTTGACACTCGGCCGGACGCAAGTGTGCATGCGCGACAAGTGTTACGTGTTCCTGAACTGACAGCTCCTACCCCACCCCTCATGGACAGCACCTCAAACAGTGCAACTTCGGCTCCAGTGCGCCGCCATACGACCACCGCTGACACCACAAACGGTGCACTCACGCCAAGCGTTTCGCCCACACTGTGCTGCCACAGGCTGCGCCCTCGGACAATGGACCCACTAACACTTCACGAGCTCTAACGAGCACACCCGACCACGGTGCCACTGCTTCGGGCTGGCGGCCATCTTGTCAAGTTGAGTCCTGGGAGACTTCACCACCTCGGCTCCGTTAGATCCGCCGAGTGGATCCAACCACCATGACCATGCCTCGACTGCCCCGCCCACCACACATTACAAACAAACCGCCTCCCATGCCGCCGGCAACATTTCTGTCGTCACCAATGGCACGGTTGACAAGCTTCACCTCACACCAGGCCCCCTGATCTCCAGTAAATCATGTCGACTTAGTCCCGAGCCCCTCTCCGAACTTAAAAAGCAGTTTTCTGAACTTCTAAGCTCCGGTGTCATTGAACCCTCTGCCAGTAGCTGGTCTATGCCCATTCATATGACGCCCAAGAAAGATGGGTCCTGGCGCATGTGTGGAGACTACCGTCGACTAAACGCACGAACAATTATGGACACCTACCCCGTACCCAACGTTGCCGACTTTCCCAGTTCCCTTGCAGGTGCGACCACGTTCTCTGTCATTGATTGCAAACGAGCCTACCATCAGATCCCCATGGCTTCTGAAGACATCGAGAAGACAGCTATCACCACCCCAGTCAGGTTACTTCAGTTTCAATTCATGCCATTTGGTCTGAAAACGCAACCCAGACCTGGCAACGCTTCATCAACGAAGTGCTATTCGAAATAAAATTCTGCTTTTCATATCTTGATTACATTCTTGTGTTCAGCTCCTCCATCGAGGAGAACATTCGACATGTGCAAACTGTCATGAACACTCTCATAGCTGCAGGCATCGAGACCAACAAGGACAAATTTCAGCCGCTGTCACTTTTCTTGGTTTTCGGGCCTCTGCCAATGGCATTTCACCATCCCCTGAGAAAGTACAAACAATACTAAACCTACCTAGACCTTCGTCACTCAAAGAGCTCCAGCGCTTTCTGGGGACGGTTAATTATTATCGGCGACATCTACCTCGGGCTGCAGAGATTCAGGCTCCACTGACGGATGCCTCGGCAGGCACCAAGAGTTCTGGATCTCGGCCTGTTCCATGGACACCTGCTATGACTGCCTCTTTCACTACCCTCAAAAATCTTCTTGCCGAGCCCTGCACCATCTGTCATCCTCATTCCAATGCGCAGCTTTTCATCACCACAGACGCAAGAGATACTGCCATCGGTGCTGTCCTTAGCCAGACACTCGATGTCCAAACTTTGCCTCTGCAATTCTTCTCGCGCAAGCTCAACGGAAATATTCCGCGTTTGACAGGGAGTTGCACGCAGTCTACGAAGCGATCAGGCATTCTAAGACTGACGTTGAGGGACGCCCTTTCTATGTTTTAACAGACCCAAACCCCTGGCTGCAGCCATTACAAACCTGCCAGCTGATCCGCTTCCTTGCCGCTTCAGATACATAGACTTCATATCTCAGTTCACCACCGATGTCAGACACATAAAGGGTGCTGACAATATAGTTGCCGATATCCTTTCACGAGTTGACGCCATTCATTCCCTGTTAGACCTCTCTGAACTGCCTAACCTCCAACCCGCTGACAAGGACACAAAAAACTTGATTTCAGACTCTACCTCTTCACTACACTTTTTCCGCACCACCTTCCCTGACATCTCTAGTGAGATCTGGTGCGACAACAGTATGGACATGTTACGCCCCTCATCCCAACCACGCTCCATCGAGCTGTCTTCAACGCACTGCATAATTTAGGCCACCCCGGTGTTTGTGCGTCCTCCCACTTCGTAGTGGAGTGCTTTGTGTGTAGAAATGTCAGCAAGAACTGCTAGCAATGGTCACACTCGTGCGTTGCGTGCCAAAGAAGCAAAGTACACAGACTTCACCACCCCTTGGCGCCTTTTCGATCCCTCCTTGGCGTTTCCAGCATATTCAAATTTACATTGACATGACGCAACCTCCGCTATTCCCTGCCACCTGATGAAATGTGTTCCCCTCTTGCCTGACGTCGACCTGGACATGTTTTGTGTATTTGCCACACCCACCAGAGACATCGTCGTCGTCGCTCCGTTCCACCCGCAACCCACCAGCCTCTCTGTCGCTGCACAACCAGCACGCCCAGTGCGACTCCCAGTGTGCTTCAACGAGCTACAGGTTCGGTGGACAAACCTTCCTTCACAACATCTTCCCGACACAGCTCCCCGACGATGCTGTCGAGCTGACCGTGGTCCAGCTCCAGCTCCTGCGGACCACCTCTGCCAACGCCATAGTCACCCCCCTCCCCAACCTCTCAAGAGTACTCCGTAATGCGGGGGGAGGGGGGGGGAGAGGCGCCGATGAGGTCAACACCAGCATCGATCTGAGTATCTCCTTCGAACTAAACTAAGATTATCTTTGGGCAAAATCGCCATATTAGTCCTGTGTAAGCCTTGTTTGTGTAGAGAGGTGAATAAATAAACTACTGTAAAATGGGAGTGTTGTTTGGCGTAACTGAACCGAACTTCCTCCTCAAGCTTATAGCCTGCTCTGAATGGTTTCTGAGATAAAATACGTTTAATATTAATTCTTCTTAGTTATTTGTACTATCAAATTTTGTCACTGTTCACACTGTACCACAGTAGTGTAGAGCAAGTTGAGACAAACAGTTTGATACGGGACACCTGTGGTCTATCATGTCAGGAAACTAACGCAAATTGGCCTACAAAAACTACATATTCTGTAGCTCATGCACATCGAACGAGATTTTCAACATTCTCACACTCTCTTCGCACAAACCATTACTTCTAAAGAAAGAAATGAATACGATCTCCTTTGTAGAAAATTTAATGGGTTTTCATTTTGTACTGTGACAAAAGGGTGTAGTTCTTGAGTTATTCAAGAAAAATGTACAAAAGTTATATTAAATGTATTCTATCCTGGAAACCATTTGTGATAGGGCATATCTCCATATGAAGTTTTTTCTTCAGAATCAATAATACTGTCACCCCTCAAAGCATGTACCTTTCCTCCTGACTCACCCTGTATATTTCCCCTATACATGATCTCTTAATGCTGTGTGGTGGAAAATTCTTCTGATTCAGTTCCAATATACTATTTTTTTTTTTTAGCTACAACTGCAAAACTTAAATATTGTGACAACTTTTGATGGGTCTATGTATGAACTCTAATTGGTCAGATGTTTTTATCTTTATAACGTTTAAGAACAAGTTGTAGGAGGAAGTATTAGTTTGTTTGAGCAGTGTCATAAAATATGTTCTAGGAATTTTCACAGGAAATAAGTTTCAGTAAACTGATAATAGTTTACATGGTTCCCATATTTATGTGTTCATTTGTAATAATGTTTCTAAACATGAGAGACGAACATGCATAGTGCAGAAAACGTAGGACAGTTTGTAGCAGAGGGTACTTCAGGTACCACTGTTATATCCCATCATTCCTATTCCATTTACAAATGATGTGCGTGAAGAAACACTGTCAATGAAACTTCTTACACAACCTGACTTTTGCTTTATGTAAATTTCCTTCCTTGGTGGGTATCCTTTAAGAATTATGGCAGTTAGTCAAGCACAGTAAATTGATACTTGAATTTGAGTCCAAACGATCTCCCCATTTATGCCTACTTCAGTTAAAGAACACTGAAGAAATACATCTATACTCTACCCGTCTGCATAATTCTGCATGGTGGAGAGTACTTGTTATTCAATTCCCATTTCATTTTTTTTAAATGCGTTCAAAAATGGTACATATAAATACATGTGCTAGCCATATTTTTTATAACATGCACATGTTAGCTGGAATAAGGATTATCAAAATTATAGATTAACATGAGTAAGATTAGAGAATAACATGAGTACTCAGCAAATCACCCTACATTGTGTGGTGGATTGCACTTTGGTAAGTGTTAGTTTCCTCCCATTCCTACTGACATTGCAAAGGATGTCTGTGAAGAAATAGTTTTGATTGAACTCCTTATCAGCTCTAACTTTTTATGGTAATATTGTGGTTTCATGTATTTTTGTATGTCATAATTTGACAAATTATACTTGGAACATACTCTCTCATGCTTGTGACAGTTAGACATGTACGGTAAATAATTATTTGTCTTTAAGACTATCTAATCTTTTTTGTGGTTACTTCTTTTATAGACTTTTGAAAACATGTATCTATATGTCGCATGCCAGCTAATTGCTGTGTACTGGATAGAACTTTTGGTTCCAAAACAGTCTATATTTACTCAGTGAAAGGCAGTTGTTGACAGTCCTCCATATGATCTCTGATTTGACTGATGTTATTGCCTGTATCCTTTCAAAGAGTAATGTGTAGGTTTTAGTAATATACAGTCTGTAAAATTTTGGAATACATGTTCTCAGAATCTAGTCAGTGATTCATAACCATTTATTTGACAATGAACCAGGAAGTTGTCACATCTATGTGCGTGATGTATAATAATCTTGATGAAGGTAAGAGATCTACATTAGTACACATGAAACCACCCTATCCTGTACTCCACACACCAACTAGATGCTGTGTGCTGGAGAGGGCTCTTGGTTCATCAATCAGTTACAGGGATGTTTTAGCAATTGCGAATGTTTTGTTGGAAGAACTACTGTTGACTAAATATCTCATGAGCACTGATTATTTTGTCATTGTAGCTTCATGGACCTAAATATTGGAGGATGCAATAATTCATTCAAATATTTTTAAAATATATATTCTAATTATCTGGACAGTTGGAACTGTATGGGCAATATATACTTGATTTTGAGACAGTTTTAACTGCTTTACTTCTGGTAGAGAACATTGAAATCATACATCTACACTTCACATGCAAGTACAATGCTGCGATGATAATGGGCTTTGAGGTTATTACAGTAACTTGCAACATGATTAATAATGTTGATCAACATGAAAGAGCTACATTGGTGATGTTCCAGTGCCGTGTAACTAGGCACGTTGTAACTATGGCCCTACATAGAGAGAACAGATATGGTATAGTTCTGAAATTAACTGTCAGAAATATGCAATGACATGAAGAAACATGATATTTTTATAGAAAGCATTAATTATACCGATTTCATTATGATTCATTATATTTTCCTGGGCTCTACAAATGCTGGGATGTGGTTCTTAGTAGTGTGTGTGCAGCACTAATGAGATTGAGGGGAAGGATGGAAGGCAAATTCTATGATACCCAAGTCTCATGGGGGTCCTTATGTCTCAACGTTTTGCGTCCCAGGATTCTCAGTTGGAAAATGTCAGAGTGCTACTATAAAATAAATTTTGTATCATGCAATAAATACACAAAATATGGAAACTTTAACAAGCACCAGTGTAGCCAATGTACCACTTGCTTTCCATTTTCGTTTTTCACTTTTATGTATCCTACAGACCAAATTCATGAAATTCTGTTTCAAGTTTAATATTGGATGCACAGTATTTTCTTTAGCTGTCATGCACTAAGACTACATTGGAATACAGTAGAACCCCTCTGGTCCAACCGTCACTCCGGTTAGTCTGACCATGCTCAGGCTCGCGAGCCTGTGCCGACTTGTCACTGACTGGACGCCTGTTCAGCCATTGTTGCGGTGTCTGTCGCTGTGCATATTGTTATACTGTACGTTATTGTGCAGTTTTATCCTTTGTTGGGATTAAAAAAGTCGTTGTTTGCTTTATTCCGCGTTCTTTGCAGTACTTATTACTGTAGATTCATTGTTCGTACAGTTGTCTGTTTTTCAACAAGTCTGGATTCAAATGTAAACACGTAACTCTTTCACTAAATGAAAAATTAACAGTGCTACAAAGGCTAGACGAAGGAGAATCGCTCCAGAAAACTGCAAAGGAACTGAATGTAGGTGTTACGACAATTAATGATTGGAGGAACAATCGGAAAGACATTGAATCTTATACAGTTACGATTCATGATGAAAACTCTCTGAAGAATCGCAAAACATTAAAAAAACCTAAACTTGAACTACTTGATAACGCATTGTGGATGTGGTTTTGTCAAGAAAGAAGGAAAGGAACTCCAATATCCGGGCCAATTATCAAAGAGAATGCGATAGTTTTGCACAAAAAACTGGAAGCCGAAAGTTAATTTGCTGCCAGTAAAGGATGGATTGAACGATGAAAAACTCGTCACGGTGTCCGATTTGTTTCTATTTCCAGTGAAAAACTATCTGTCGATGCCGCAGCTGCTAAGTAGTTTCCTGTTAAGTTTCAAGATATTGTAGAAGAAAATGAACTGTTACCCTGCCAAGTGTATAACATCGACGAGGCAGGGCTGAACTTTAAAATGTTGCCAACAAAAACGCTCACAGCTTCAAATTAATCTGTGGTAGGAACGAAACTTGTTCGTAATTGGCAAATCTGAGAAGCTGAGGGCATTCAAAAATATAAACTTATCTTCCTTGCCGGTTTATTACTGCAATCAAAATTCTGATTGGATGGACTGCAACCTTTTTAAATCCTGGTTTTTCGACGAGTTTGTGCCATCAGTCGAAAGAGACTTGAAGCAAAAAAAATTGCCTGTTCGTGCTCTACCGCTGTTGGATAACACACCATCGCATCCATCTGAGGAAGATTTGGTGAAAGGGGACATAAAAGCTCCCTTTCTGCCTCCTAATGTCACCTCACTTACCCAACCAATGGATCAGTGTGTTATCGAATGGTTAAAAAGACGATAACGCAGAAAGTATATCAGCTCAATCTTGGAAAAATCTTAAGGAGGTCATATCTTATTTGAGGCAATGAAATACCTGAACATCAAAGATGCTATCTACACAATCGCTGCAGCATGGGATGAACTGAAACCTGACACACTGCAAAAATCGTCGTGTAAGCTTTGGCCACAACTTATGACTGAAAATGAGCATACCGAAGATGAGCAAAACAACGACGCACTGGAAATCGTTAAAGATCTACAAAGTCTGGAGCCAAACGTTCCTGCCAATGAAGTTGAAGAGTGGATCAACGAATGTGACGAAGACTGTGACACTTTTGAAGAGCTCAATGACGACCAAATTGTTCCCACTGCTAGCCAGGAACCTGTGAATGAGGACTCGGACGGCGAAGACGAACCGCCCACCCGGATTTCACAACGATGGAAAAAACGCTTTTGTCATCGCCCTTCACTACATCGAGCAGACTCCAACTTCAACTTCAATGGACTTTTGTCGATAAAAAAAGGAGGGACACTGCAGCCAAATCTAGAATCACATCTGCTAAACAGAAATGTATCACTGACTTTTTTGCCAAGTAATTTGTTTTCGTTTTTACTGTAAAAACAATGCATACAGTATAATAATTTGTTAGTTTATACATACAGCAGTTTATTTCTTTGTAAAAAATTTCTTTCTTGTATACAGTGCTATAATAATTTTTTAGTTTACAGTATATATCGTTTATACGTTATAAAGTACGGTACAGTACTGTAATTTGATTTACCTACTCAGAACCAGCCAACAAACTCAATGGTGCTCTTGCCCACTACAGAAAGGGAAGTGGCACTAGTAGTACACCAACTAAAAAATAAAACTTCAGTAGGACTTGATGAAATCCCAGTCTGCATAATTAAAGATAGTATAGACTCCATAAAGGGCCCATTAACAGACATAATTAATGAATCTTTCGAATCTGGATACTTTCCGGAGTATCTAAAACAAGCAAAAGTTATACCTATCCTTAAAAACGGAGATGTGGAAAATGTAGAGAACTACAGGCCGATCTCTATACTGTCTATCATTTCTAAAATAATAGAAATGTTAGTGTGGCGGCAGCACCATCCAACGCACGAAGGGCTGAACTACGGCACTGCCGACACAGGTAGGGGCAGCTGTACTGTTACGCCGGATTTCGGCAACGGTGCATGACACACCGGACCGAACGGGGACAAAAGCAGGCGGACAGTGCGAGCTAGTCGACGCGACACGACACACGTCTCTCAGTTCTCCCACCACGGACCACGTGCGTCGAGTCAACGTGACTCCACCGTAAATGCGTACGCGCAGTCGTAAACGCAGTCGCCATTCCACCGTGTGCACCGTACTGTTAAAGTGACTTTTGCTCCTTTGCGGACGTTACGGCGCCTCCAGTCGCGCCAGGAGCAGAACATTCAGTGACGCGGCCTTTTGTCTCGCTCGGTCCACGCGGTCGCGCCACGGCTCATCACTGCAGTGTACACCCTCTGGGATCGGTGATCGAGCCGTGCTGCCAGTGCAACGCACCTGTATGGACGGACATTAGCGACAAATGTTATTTGTCATTTATTGTAACGGTAGGAAGAATAAATGCGTCCTGTCCCGAAACCGCTTTAGTCGTTTTTTGCTACCAAGCCTCTCCCTTGAGCATAGTGCGTGGGCACGGCGATAAAGCCGGTTCACTGCACGTGAGTGACTGTAAGCGGAGAAACCACACGCTCCCGCTTCACTAGTCAAAAAGAGACTGCTAAATTACCTGAATAAATATAATCTTCTTTCCAATGACCAATTTCGTTTTAGGCCTGGAAAAGGCACACAATCTGCTATAGCACAGTTCAATTTAGTAATTTTAGAAGCACTGGACCAAGGTGAAAATGTAAGTGGTATCTTTTTAGACTTGTCCAAGGCCTTTGATACAGCTGACCACAAAATCTTACTTCATAAATTAGGGCAAATAGGAATAAGAGGTGTGACAAAGAAGTGGTTGAAATCATACTTGGAAAACAGAGTTCTACGAGTTGAGATATCACAAGTTCCAAACAATTCCCTTATAAAACACCTGTCTGACCCAGAAAATGTGAATATAGGCGTCCCACAGGGAAGTGTATTAGACCCAATATTGTTTCTTATATACATTAACGACTTCCCACAAAGTATCAGACAAGGAGAAAAAATACTTTTTGCTGATGACAGCTACATAGTAATAACAGGTGAAAATCCAACACAACTGTCAGAAAGAGCAAACGAGGCTCTCAATGATGTCCACAACAGGTCACTAAAAAATAAACTTACCCTAAATGTAAAGAAAACTAACTATATTAACTTCCAATTGAACAAAAAACACAATGCCACTAGAATAAAAGTTAATAATGATGAATTAGAATGTGTAACAAGTACCAAATTCTTAGGGATGAATGTAGACAGCCAACTGAAATGGACAAACCATGTCAACATTTTGGCAAAGAAATAATCCTTAGCATGCTATGCTCTTAGTATCCTTGCACTGGTATGCAATAATACCGGTCTTAAAATCACACATTATGGATATCTACACTCAGTCCTCAGCTATGGGATCATCTTTGGGGAACAAGTGCCAGTAACACACAAACTGTGTTCAAAGTACAAAAAAGAGCCACAAGAATAATAACAAACAGCAACAACAGGGCCCACTGTCTAGAATTATTCAGAAAGCTAGGCATTCTAACTGTTTCTTGTGAGTATATCTTTCAGAACATAATGTTCATTAAGAAAAAACTCAGCATGTACAACACAAACAGCCTAATACATGACCATGAAACAAGAGCTTGTCACCACCTCCTTCTAGATAGAAAGAACAAGGCAAAGACGCAAAAAAGTATATTTTATAATGGGATAAAACTGTATAAGAAATTACCACAAGAAACTAATGAAATAAATGAGCCCCTCACTTTCAGACAAAAGCTTAAAACCTTTTTAGTAAGTAAAAGTTGTTATACTATAAAAGAATATTTAACATAGATGTAAATTAGCAGCAACATATGACATTATCACCAAAATATCATGTAATTATAAATGTGTGTATGACTAGTTATAAAAACTACACAAAGTATGAGAAACCTGTTTCATTGTAAATGTAAATGTGTGCTCATGTGCTGTAAACTGACGACATCCATACAATATTTATTGTTCCACGGATGAATAAATAAATAAATAAAAATAAAATAAAAAGTAATGTGTTATGGTGTCTTGGAAAGCATTGTATTTTTCATCAGTTCTCTGTGCTTGAAGTGTGTCTATCCACTTTTCTTAACATCACTTTGAAGATGTTGATATTTTGTTGGCATATAAGCCTAACATCTCTTTCTCCACTTTTGTCTTCTTTTTCTGAGTTCAGATTGCCATATACTTCACAATGCTATGCAACATGGTTAGAAATTCGTGTTTGTAGAACCTTTGTTGTATTTGCATTGCTATCCATATTAGTCCAGAGACTGACAGTTCCACTACTTATATTTGTGGTCATTTTGGTTTTTCACTTATTCTGGTTTCTTCCTTCCTTTGTTTGCTTCCTTTCTTTGTCCTTCTCCCTCTCTATTTTTTGTTGCTCTTCATCAATAGTTTTGCTTCCAGAATAATTTGCAATGATATTGCTTTTTCTGGTGCTGGATATTTTGGATTTTTATTTGGTTTCATCACTTCTCCTGCGGAGATCTCACAGTACAGCATACTAGTGTTAGATAAATTTTGGGTAACTGTTTTGGTTTCAATATATATGTTAGTTGCTGTTGATGTCTTTCTATTTGCCTCACTTATCACCTCTGTTTTCAATCTTTTACACAAAGCAATTTTTCCTGCTCAGAAAGGTGTTAACATCAATTACTGTAACATGATCATGCTCAACTGCAGCTCTCACTGACAGTATAATTTATAAAGTGAATTGTTTTTGCTTGGAATGTCATATCTGTAAGGGACTGTACACGATATTAATTTCGTGTGAACTGTATTGTGTATTATTTCATTTATGGCTTTTCGAAATAGGTATGGTTTTTCTCCATTATAGCTGTTGCTTGTTCCAGCAATCACTATTACACTGTCAGTTTTAGTGAAACCTTAGGTCTTTTTACTACTGCTTTCTGTAACTTTGGACCAATGTGTACTTGGCTTGATAAATGAAGTTATGGTGTAATTCTTTTCTAGAATATTATCAGAATCTTTGTGCACTGTCTACCATTACTGTCACTGAGTAGCAGAACTTTCTTTTTTGGGGATAAGTTTTTTTCATCTTGTTTAGGCGAATTTACTTTGCTTGAGTTTCTGCCTTTGTCCTTGTCTAGTGTGGTGCTTGATGATCGAATTTTGTTGTCTCATTCACATAGCTGTTTTAGCTGGCTGTAGCTGCCGTGCTTGTGATGGGAATTTTCATTTTCTGCTCTGTTGTCAACCTGCATTTTTGCCTGTTGGTCTGTATTTTTCCAGAACCCTGGCTCTGTTTACTGTTGTGATCATTCATATTACGAAAATCATCTTGTAAGGTTTTTAAGTCATATAATGTCAAGCATAATTTTTATCTACAAAAATATTTGTAGCAACTGAATACTAATAAACTCAGCTGCTGGCGTTCAGTTTTAAAATAACTTTTATGAATTATGCTGTTCATAACGTGGTTATGACAGTTCAATGGTTCACAAAGTTGCTCAAAATTAATGTCTGGTTTTGTGACTATAATGACAGTTTTCATGTGGAACATAAACCATTCAGCAGTAAATAGTAAACATATTCTGCTCATCCCATGATTTCTTTTTAGGAAGTAAGTGATTGAAACTATTGTGAAATATTTCTGCTACCCTTCATGTTGTGTGCCTTTCTTCAGTAGCAATTTTGGGAAACATCGGTGAAGATGGAGTTATGAGTATCTGTTAGATACTAATTACTGTTACACATGGTTCCAATATAGGGATCCAATACATTCTTGGGTGTAGCCCATTCACTTACATCTGCATCTACATCTGTGCTTGGTAAAACCATTGTGAAGTACATGCCAAAGGCCACTTCTTATTGTACCACCTATTAACATTTTCCCATGTTCCATTTGTGTGTCAAGATCAGGAATAAAGTCTCTCTTTATGTGCTGTTATTAGTGTAATCTTTCTTTGCCATCCCTGCTGGAGTAATATATTGGAGATTTATATATGTCCCTAGATCCCCCTCTAGATACTGGTTCTGAAAACTTTATAGGATGGATTTCGTGGGATAGTGATGTCTGCTATCTGATGTCTAGCAAGAACACAATTTGCATAACACTTACATGACAAAACTAGATTATACAATCCAGACTTTCACAGCCTGTATCCATAGCCTTCCCATGGTGGTATTGGTTTGATGGGCATTAAGCTGTGGTATAAAGCCTCTTTCTGTGTCTTGCGTTTTGTCACCTATTGTGGGAGATATTTTCAGATTATAAAACATATATTTAGTTATTTTTTGAAAACAATTTGTCTGACAAAACAAGTTTGCATCATAAAAGTAACTAACAACATTTTTAAAGTTTCTGATCCTGTGCTTCTTAGTAGTGGGTGAAATGCTAGGCACAAAAACATTCTTTAGACCTTGGCCTAAATCCCATAAAACCAATGTCACCAAGGATTTAGAACATGATGTATGCTATAGCTATGACAGAGGGACCTACTTATGATTAATTTTCACTCATATGTTTTCATGTAGTGCTACATGGGGATCAATACAATTATTATGAGACTTCACTAGTCATTTTGCTATCCAACTGTTTCAGAGGACTTGTATGAGATCTCTAACTGGTACCCAATGTCACACAAACTCTGTGATGCTTATTATTAGTGGGACACTACTTGTAGCTATTATGACCATTTATTATGAAGTATGGTATCTTGGACCAACTCGTTCCATTGAATCTCAAGTTTTTGGGATGCCACACATGAAATACCACTCTCTGGAAGAGGAAAAAAGATTTGACTTTCTACTAAAATGATGCCTCCACATTGCTGTAATGGTCCACACCCAAAGCAGACTCTTGAAGAAAAACACTACACACCCAATGTAAAAATTAAGACTCAAGTTGTTTTTATATATGACTTGTAAAAGTAAGAAAGTATTATAGTTCAGTCATTGGAAGAACTTCTTCCAACAAACATGGAGCAAGAATATATTTTGATGGAAATCTTTAAATATGTTACACTGTGTAACGTTTTGGAAGTCTCATGTTTACTCTTTTACTAATTTTCTTAGTGTTTGTGGAATCATCGAAGCTAAAGCTACTTGAGCATGGACTAAAAATGAGAAAAACCTAGAGATTTAATTCTTTATGTGAATCATTCATGTCATACTATATACTGAAATGGTACGGAATGTCATACTTTACATGAGACATAACAATATTAATATTTTAATAAGATTGCATGTTGATTGTTTACAGATTACTATATATGCGTAATTCTGATTTAATATACCTGAGGTTGCTCCTAAGAGTCATCGGGTACGTTCTCCATGGTGTTTTGGCAGATTTTTGCGTTTTTGTAATTTACAGTGTTTAACTTGACTCATCCAAAACCAATACTGCTTGTCACGACTTTTGTGCACCTCATGGTGTTCATGGAAAGTGTCAGTTTGTTTCCCCTTACATCCAAAAGTTTTTAATCGCCCAGTTGATAGGGCAGTGCAAAATTAGTCTAGAGTGAGGTTCATTTGTTCAGTATGTACTAAGATGGATAGTGAGACCTGAAGACTAACCAATTTTCCATCAGTGAGTGACAGAACAGGGCTGTTGCATTGTGGTAGTGATCAGCACAGGCCAAGTTGGCACATGAGTTGCTGCTGGAGTGTTGGTTATTCATGATGTTTTAATATTTCTTTCCATAGATATCAATAAAAAAATATCACACTAGACTAATTTTGGACTACCCTATAAAATAGGCACAAGAAATTTGGCTTTCAATCTAATTTTGCTTGTAACAAATCGACACTTTCCATTGACACTGGCAGTCATTTGACAGATTTGATGACCAGCGTGTGTTTCGGCTGACTCTAGCTACACACTGTGAAAAGAGAATCACAAATACCTTGTGAAACATCAGAGAAAGTATGCCTCATGATGCTTAGGAGAGACCCTCTGTATAGTCTTTTGTGGTATAGAAGGAGTTACACAAGTTTATTTGTTGAGCTTACTTTCAAATATAGCTTCAGTGTGTGATAGTTTTTTTACATCATCTGAGAAAAGCACACAACATGAGACTATTAACCACTTTCTATGATAAAGTCAGGTTTAATGAAGTTTATCTCTTGCTCTGTTTTTTTGCTTATGGCCATCATATTCCTTTCTGAACTACAATTTTATGAGTTGCTTCAGTTTTCATGAGTGACTATGTGTATTGAAAAGCAGTAGGGCGTAGCTAAAATGCCAAAGTCCTTAAACATATGCTTGTAAAATTAGTCTGGGTTACTACCTTCTAATGGTGATACAGCATGTTTTTATCTACAATGCTAACTTTTAATTTTTAAATGTGAGTAACTTCATAATACAATTACTTGGGACATTATTGAATGGTAATAAACAAAATAAACATTCCGAAATCATAGAGGATACTGATAGTTATTGTGGCCAACTTTCCACTGGTAATGCAAGTAAACAGGAACTGAAAGAGATTACATTGTTATATTCACATCTTTATTTTTGCAAAGTAATGTTCACAATCAGTGCTTTAATGACTGGATCAATATCACACCTGAGAGAGGCACCAGTCATATAACTCAGCATGACACTGATGTATAATGACCACTTTGATACACTATGTGTCTTTTCATTTTTTAAACAATTTGTTCAGTTTCCTTCTTTACATTTTTCTGCATCAGTATGTAATATAACAAGAGCTATTTGTGGACACTGGGTTGTAAAACTTCTGATGTATACCTGTACCAATAAAATTTTGATTTTACTTTTTAACTAATGCTAGGAAACATATACTAAATACTTTTTAGGTATTTAATGCATTATTAACATTAGCCCCCCCCCCCCCCCCCCCCCCCAATGAACCATGGACCTTCCCGTTGGTGGGGAGGCTTGCGCTGTTGAGAGGCCAGTCAAACGTGTGGTTCCTGAAGAGGGGCAGCAGCAATTTCAGTAGTTGCAGGGGCAGCAGTTTGGATGACTGACTGATCTGGCCTTGTAATGCTAACCAAAACGGCCTTGCTGTTGTGGCACTGCGAACAGCTGAAATCAAGGGGAAACTACAGTTGTAATTTTTCCCGAGAGCTTGCAGCTTTACTGTATGGTTAAACGATGATGTCAGATCCCTTAATTGGGCAGGTAGGTTAGAAAATTGAAAAAGGAAAATGTATAGGTTAAAGTTAGATATAGTGGTAATTAGTGAAGTTCGGTGGCAAGAGGAACAAGACTTTTGGTCAGGTGAATACAGGGTTATAAATACAAAATAAAATAGGGGTAATGCAGGAGTAGGTTTAATAATAAATAAAAAACGGGAGTAAGGGTAAGCTACTACAAACAGCATAGTGAACACTTTGTGGCCAAGATAGACACAAAGCCCATACCTACTACAGTAGTACAAGTTTATATGCCAACTAGCTGTGCAGATGATGAAGAAATTGATGAAATGTGTGATGAGATAAAAGAAATTATTCAGATAGTTATGGGAGAGAAAGAAACGTAGTAGGAGAATATGAATTGGGGGAAGAAATGAAAGAGGAAGCCGCCTGGTAGAATGTTGCACAGAGCATAACTTAATCATAGCTAACACTTGGATCAAGAATCATGAAAGAAAGTTGTATACATGGAAGAACCCTGGAGATACTAAAACATTTCAGATAGATTATATAATGGTAAGACAGAGATTTAGGAACCAGGTTTTAAATTTTAAGTCATTTCCAGGGGCAGATGGGGACTCTGACCACAATCTATTGGTTATGACCTGTAGATTAAAACTGAAGAAAATGCAAAAAGGTGGGAATTTAGGGAGATGGGACCTGGATAAACTGACTAAACCAGAGGTTGTACAGAGTTTCAGGGAGAGCATGAGGGAACAACTGACATGAATGGGGGAAAGCAATACAGTAGAAGAAGAATGGGTAGCTTTGAGGGATGAAATAGTGAAGGCAGCAGAGGATCAAATAGGTAAACTGACAAAGAGTAGTAGAAATCCTTGGGTAACAGAAGAGATACTGAATTTAATTGATGAAAGGAGAAAATATAAAAATGCAGTAAATGAAGCAGGCAAAAAGGAATACAAACATCTCAAAAATGAGATCGACAGGAAGTGCAAAATGGCTAAGCAGGGATGGCTAGAGGACAAATGTAATGATGTAGAGGCTTATCAAACGAGGGGTAAGATAGATACTGCCCACAGGAAAATTAAAGAGACCTTTGGAGGAAAGAGAACCACTTGTATGTGTATCAAGAGCTCAGATGGAAACATAGTTCTAAGCAAAGAAGGGAAAGCAGAAAGGTGAAAGGAGTATATAGAGGGTCTATACAAGGGCGATATACTTGAGGACAATATTATGGAAATGGAAGAGGATGTAGCTGAAGATGAAATGGGAGATACAATACTGCGTGAAGAGTTTGACAGAGCACCGAAAGACCTGAGTCGCAACAAGGCCCCGGGAGTAGTGAAATTCCATTGGAACTACTGACGGCCTTGGGAGAGCCAGTCCTGACAAAACTCTACCATCTGGAGAGCAATATGTATGAGACAGGCGGAATCCCCTCAGACTTAAAGAAGAATATAATAATTCCAATCCCAACGAAAGCAGGTGTTGACAGATGTGAAAATTACTGAACTATCAGTTTAATAAGTCACGGCTGCAAAATACTAAAGCGAATTCTTTACAGACGAATGGAGAAACTGGTAGAAGCCGACCTCAGAGAAGATCAGTTTGGATTCCGTAGAAATGTTGGAACACGTGAGGCGATACTGACCCTACGACTTACCTTAGAAGAAAGATTAAGGAAGAGCAAACCTACATTTCTATAATTTGTAGACTTAGAGAAGGCTTTCGACAGTGTTGACTGAAATACTCTTTCAAAATCTGGAGGTGGCAGGGGTAAAATATGGAGAGTGAAAGGCTATTTAAAATTTGTACAGAAAGCAGATGGCAGTTACAAGAGTCGAGGGACATGAAAGGGAAGCAGTGGTTGAGAAGGGAGTGAGACAGGGTTGTAGCCTCTCCCCAATGCTATTCAATCTGTATATTGGGCAATGAGTAAAGGAAACAAAAGAAAAGATCAGAGTAGGCATTAAAATTAATGAAGAAGTAATAAAAACTTTGAGATTCGCCGATGGCATTGTAATTCTGTCAGACACAGCAAAGACTTGGAAGAGCAGTTGAATGGAATGGACAGTGTCTTGAAAGGAGGGTATAACATGAACATCAACAAAAACAAAGTGAGGATAATGGAATGTAGTCGAATTAAGTCGGATGATGCTGAGGAATTAGATTAGGAAATGACACTTCAAGTAGTAAGGGAATTTTGCTGTTTGGGGAGTAAAATAACTGATAATGGTCGAAGTAGAGAGGACATAAAATGTAGACTGGCAATGACAAGGAATGCGTTTCAGAAGAAGAGAAATTTATTAGCATCAAGTGTTGATTTCAGTGTCAGGAAGTCGTTTCTGAAAGTATTTGTATGGAGTGTAGCCATGTATGGAAGTGAAACGTGGACGATAAATAGTTTGGACAAGAACAGAATAGAAGCTTTTGAAATGTGGTGCTACAGAAGAATGCTGAAGATTAGATGGGTACATCACATAACTAGTGATGAAGTATTGAATAGAATTGGGGAGAAGAGGAGTTTGTGGCACAACTTGACAAAAAGGAGGGACCGGTTAGTAGGACATGTTCTGAGGCATCAAGGGATCACAAATTTAGCATTGGAGGGCTGTGTGGAGGGTAAAAATCGCAGAGGGAGACCAAGAGATGAATACACTAAGCAGATTTGGAAGGATGTAGGTTGCAGTAAGTACTGGGAGATGAAGGAGCTTGCACAGGATAGGGTAGCATGGAGAGCTGCATCAAACCAGTCTCAGGACTGAAGACAACAACAACAAGAACAAGATTAACATTTTGATTTATATTGTTATTATTGGTAATTTGTGCACATGTGGCTGTGGTAACTGTTTCTCATGCCCCTCTCCAGACTTGAACACTCATTTTTACATGTTACAACCATGATGGGTGCTGAACCTAACCTCAGTTGTTAATAAGATGGCATTTAGAAGATGTCTCACCAGTATAAATGCCTGAAACTATGTCAAAGCTATTCAGAGACACTGCATAAACTCACCATTTGGCTTTGATTTAGTGCAGGCATTGCTTTCATTTCTAGTTAGGTGTTAGTTTACTGCATTATCCTGAGCGCTCCTTATCCTCATCTCGGTAATGCATGATTTTAGTATGCACCATTAAACATTTCACAAATATAAGTACCATTATTTATCCAAACAAATTGTTTACTGGTACTTTTATTCTGCTTGTGATATTTAAATTGGTAAGATCAATTAGAAAAAGTAATGTCTTGTTGTGGAGTAAACACTACTTTTTCAGTCAGGGGCTGTATTGTGCACGTCTTATGAAGGCTGTCAGAAGATGTTCTCCATAAACATCTGTATTGCAAGTGGGCCCTTAATTCTAAATATTTTATTTGCAAGGGGGGTGCTTTTCTGAAAGCAGAATGGTTTTATTCAGGATTCCAATGCACCATATCATTCCCCATTCTTTTGGCTACGAGTCCATGTTTCTCAACATAAGCTTCATTCATTTTGAAGCCTTGTGCCATCATACTGGGAGAGCCTGTATGCTTGCAAGGAACCACTTTACTGGTCAGTGTTGGAGTCATTGTCTTGCTGCATCAATAACCACTCCATCATCCAGGTTTTCTTTCTGTCGACTGCATCCTTCATTGGGCCACACACATAGAAGTGAGAAGGTGCCAAATGTGAGAAGTAGGGTGTGTGAGGGAGAACAATTCAATCAAGTTCATACAGTTGAGCAGTGAGGTGTTCGATTGTTATCCTATGATTACATTGAATGACGGTGTCCACATATACCTACACTGCAGTAGCCACAACTGTGTGTGGTCAGCCGGCATATGGGAGATCAGACAGGTTTGTTGCGCAACCTAGTTTCAATGACAACAGCCACCTTGCCCAATGACTCACCATGCTTTTGTGCACTGTATAGTCTCTGTGGACATTCTGCAAATGTTTATGTGATGCTCTGGTTTTCCATCAAAAGAAACTCAATGACTGCTCTCTGCTTGGAATGTTGTCACCTATCAGAACTTCATGAAACTAAAGGGCCGAAGTGGGAGTATTTCATGATACCCGTAATAAAATCAGCATATTTCAATTTAAATTGGCTTAAAAAAGTATTATGTAGTTCTACTTATTGAATGACGATCATACTATCTTGGGGTATGACTCAGCCGTTATTTCATTTTGGTTGTAATAAAATGTGTTACAGCATGGTGGAAAATAAATAGATATGAAGAAACTCTGTTAAAGGAATGATAAACTTCATGTGTACAGTAAGAATGTGAAACAGCTTTGCTTATGACTTCTTTGAAGTGAGAGGAGATTTCGAGATTAAAGTGGTTTCTATATGCAATGGCACCCACCTTAATTAATACACAAGCAGATGAGAGAGCCAGATCTATTTAATAATTCACTGTGATTTATTGGTTTTCATGTTGACATTTTTACAGGTTACTTGGTTACAGTTTCCATGAACCGGATCTGAAAACATAGTGAAAAGAATAGCACTCAATGCCAATCAGTCATGTGAAGGTTTGTGTGTCCATTGCAGCTGATGTGGTAGTGAATTCCTTGATTGAGTAGAGTGTTTTTCCACCAACTCAACATTAAATCCTGAGCTTTCTTGTCATCAGAACTCATAGTGTGAGGCCACAGGTACCTAGTGCTGCCAGTGAGTTGTCATTAGAGAGAAATGTCCAATGCCTCTATGGCAGCCATGTTTCTGTCTAACAGAATGATGTTGAGAGAAAGAAACTCATATGGTGACGCATAACTCTGAGAGTCATTGTGAGAAAAGTTTGGTTTTTGTAAGCAATTATTGTCACAGGCGTGCTTCACTGTAGTAATCTATTAGATTCTAGTACATAAAAATTCAAAAGGCTGGGCAGTATCTACAGAAACCTCTGCTGGTGAACTATAAAGGCACTTTTTCCTGGGTCTTCTGTATCTCATCTGTTTACTGCTAATGCCCACTAATTTCTTCTTTCTTCATTCTATGGAGGACTGAGCGTTTGAAATGCATCGGTATTATTGATTAAACTTCCTGGCACATTAATCTTGTTTTAATCTGTGAGTAAATTTTATTTTAGTGCACACTCTTCTGTAGAGCAAATATTCATTCTGGAGCATTACTGATGTATATGTCAGTTTACATATCTGTTTCAAGTCTTAATTTACTTCATGTTAGCCATATTTGAAAATAAGGAATGTTACTTTCAGTAGAAAAGTATGATTTAGTGTTTATTTTAATTTACACTTGACAAAAAATATAGAACTTAAAGAACAGTAAAAAAATGCCACAATGCAGATTTAGACCAGATACTGTTCCACTATCAGCCTACAACACTATTTGTTCTGCTAAAGGCATCTCATTAACATGTGTGAATTGTATTCCACCACTTAACAGACTTAGAAATAATCTCAATTTTAGAGGCAACATTTTGTATTTTATTTTTTGATATTATTTTGCACTGCTTTAGGAGACTGAAATCTGGACACAGACTTTCAAATCCTATAGCTATATGTAAAGAAAGAAACTCATTTACATGATCATTAGTGTAAAATCTATACAACCTGCTGTCTGATGAGAGTGCAATCAGATACAGAGTGCATAAGAAATCTGACCATAACTGAAATACACTGCGGACATTTTCACAAGAATGGAAAAGAATGACTCAGAGTGTACATCTACTAGCAGGTATATATGGCCTGACCTCATGAGCTGTGACCCCAGAAAGCCCAGGGTTTACCATTGATTTTTCCATGATATTATCCTGTTGCACATCTGTGGCCAGTATGTTGGACTGTCTTCTGATGGTGTGATACTATGCGTGGTTTACTGTGTAATTGATCCTTTTTACTGTTGACTTGTCACTTACTTCACTATTACCAAAGTAGTGACACTGGGGTTAAATTGGAAGAAAGGTTATTTTGCAGGACCAGGCTACTATCATGTTGTTGTTCTTTCTTCTTAAGTTAGATTAGTGTGTAAATTTATAAGTGTCACTCTAATGGTAGCTAGATTCAGCAGCCAAAGAATCAAAACAATTAAATACTCAGTTAATAAATGATGGACCTATTTTATTGTCAGACCACAATTCATGGAGATGAGTAAATAACTTGAGTAATGGGGCTCATAATATAACTCTTGGTTGCATGTGGATAAGAAGTTCCTTGGTAGCTTCCATATACTTACTTTGGAGATTTTATTTTCCTGCATACTTTTGAATATTACATTCGTTTGATTCTGTTTAAATAATATAAAGTGACTATTCTTGATGGGAGCAATAAATGTTTAGACATAACATCATGGAAAGAGAAGTATGAGAGTTTGTTTACAAATTTAAGGATTATATTCAAAGCTTTTCAATTTCCATTACACATTACCCAACATAGTGGAGTGGCTTTCTGCATTCATGAGTATTTCAAGCAGATTGACATTTACTTGACTGTCAGCTTATCAGATCAGACAATAAGGAAGTACACAAGAGAGTGAACTAGGAGGGAGAGGACAAATAGTCAGTCTGCCTTTATCCAGTTCTGTGTCATTTTGTTTATCCATAATGTAATACAGGATTTTGTTTACACATTCTTCAAAAGAAGTTATGTGGTAATGTAGTAAGCTAATGCCCAGAATTCATTTATTTCCTAATAGCAGTTGCTGCTCACACTACATTAATAGTATTTCATAAAGAGAAAATCCAGTTCATTCATTTCAAGAAGAGAAATAAGTGGTCAACTGTAAGTGTGTGACATACAACTTGGATCATGAAATTAAAACTTTTCACAGAATTTTAGTTCCCTGGAACCAAACAGCAGACTGTGAATGAATGAGTTGTAACTTTGGTGTGGAACCCAACCTCCTAATACCTTACTGATTCAGAAGCACTCTAGTAACTATGTTTATTCCCTCTCACTGAATTTTCAAATTCTGATGTTTGTGCCACCATTTGTGAACATCATGAAACTTGATGCACTCAGTAATTCAATTTAAGTATTATTTACTACGTAATGATATATAGTTTACAGGTCCTCATAAACACTCAGAATGTGTCATTAAATGTTGAAAAGGCCAGGGTTCCAAATATGTGTCACTGGCATGACTAATTTCTGTAATAAGATTGGTTTGGATCTCATAGAAGTTCCCTTTCATCCCTGGCATGGAGTCTGCCTGCAGTAGTATTTTGAGTACCAATGTTCTCCACTAATATTTCTTCCACAACTAACTGCAAGACTCCAGTTTTGCTGCAATTGTTCCCCATTCTCTCAGTGTAAACTACACTTCCCGCTTGGCAATACTGTCCATTCTTATTATTAGTAGTATTGTTAGTGATTAAATATCAGCCCCTCTCTTGTATATGTCACTCATATTATGTGCAATCCCCACATTCTTCAGCATTATATTCTAATAGCATTAGAAGCAGAAACTAGTTGCTTAATATTATTTTAACTCCACCTGAGATATTCTAATTGACATTCACAATGAGCATGATTGTGATTATGGGCACTGTTGGAAGTTGAAATTGGTAATTTGTTTTGACATCGACTATTACCTTTCCTGGACGGTAAACACTATTTCATGAATGTTGTATAGCTATGCTATACTCCACAAATCACCTTATTGTGTGTGGTAGATTGCATTTCTAGTACCATTATACTTTTATCCCATCCGTAGTCCATCTATGAATGGCGCCCAGGAAGATCTACTAGTTATAAACCTGCATACAAGTTCTAATTACACTGACAGCATCATGGTGGTCATCTTGGGTGCACTATATGTGAGTAAAAAGTGTGCTGGTCCTCTATACCTGAACTGTACACTCTAGGAATTTCAAAATTAAGACTCATACAACAAACTGAAACCTAACATACACTTTGGCATTCTTCTTGTTTGATAGTAAATCTGTTAATCATAACATAAAATCTGAATCTTTATACCAAAACCTATATTACATGGTGTGGGTGGAGAGCACTTCAAGTTGCATTGTAGTTGCCTGCCTTCCCCGTTCCATTCGCAAGTGGTGAATGGGAAAATCACCAGTTATTAAGCTCCTTTAGAGCCCTATTTTCCTTATCATGGTCATTTTGTGGACACTTAATCAATTGTTCTGCATGTATATCTACATCTTCATTTACAAGTAGAGAACTCGAGGCTATCAGTTCACCTTTTTTGTTGGTTTGTTTTGTTGATCAATATTGTATTCTCCATATACCTTATTAATGCAGTATGGTACACAGTACTTCTGGTACCGCAACCACTTTGTTTGATTCCAGAGACACTCCAGCTACTTGAGAAGACAACTGTCACTAATTCTCCTAATAAGTGCTAATTTATCATATGTCTTTATTGCTTTTAGGAACAATGTTTATTTGGATGTAACAGCATGAACAACTTTTGAATGTACAGTCTTGGAATTCTGAGAAATAATCATGATCAGCAAATTGATAATAGATGTTCAGATTGTCACATGTACTTGCCATGTGATTAACAATGTGATGAATATTAAAGATATACAAGAGTATTATGGAAGCCAGCATACAGTGAACAACTGGTGCCAGGATTATTTCCTCCCATCCCTCTTGTAATTGTGAATGGTGCATGTGATAACCTAGCATCGATTGCAATCCTTATGATCTTAGATTTTTTCATTATCCTTTTTTAGTGAACCCACATGTTGGATGATGTAATAAATTGCCGATCTATTCTTGAAACATATTCTCTTGCATTTGGACATTTAATTGTTTATGGTAAATAGATACTAGACTGTGAGACTGTCAGATCTCTCTGTTTGATTGTTACATCTGTTGTCCACTTAAATCCTGTATCTATACTTTAGATGCCATCTTAATGCTCTACAATGGGGAGTACTTCTATATTTCAGTAATCATTTTGTTTTGATCTGGGTTTAATCAGAGATGGTATATATGATGCCAAGTGTCAATGATCATCCTTCTGAGCTTTCATTTGTCAGATGTTTTCGTCCTTATCACTTTCAGGAGCAAAGTGTGGAATGAAGTAATAGTTAGCTTGACAAAACCAACCACATCTGATCTTGAAATTTTGACAAAAGTTTGTTTTCAGTAAATTGATGATGAATTTTGTGGCTGTTCAATTTATTTGTTTCAAGGTAATAATATTTATAATAATTAAATATCTGTGTGTGTACTCGGCAACCAACCCACAGTTTAAAGTAGAGTATATTTGTACTAGAATTAAGATTTCCTCCCTTCCCTGTTCCATTTCCTAATGATGCATGGGAGGAAGTGCTGTTGATTTAACCCCATTCTGAGCTCTGTTTTTGTTCAACATTGTAATTATGTGGGTCCATGTATGGGAAGATGTAATAATATCTGAAACTGTTCACAGAGCGTATCCTTTTGTGTTTTGGACAGATAGTCATTTGATTTTTGAGACCGTCTGATCTCCTTGTTTATTATGGCTATTTCTCTTAAAGGACATTGAGTAAATATATATCTACACCACATGCCGGCTTAATGGTATATGGGAAGATAATTATGATCAGTGCTTGCTATGGGCTCTTAGTTGTTAAACTTGTCTGCATCACTTTTAAGAACAATGTTTAGGTAGAAGTAATATTTAGCCTGACCAATCTTGGATTAGTTATCCTCAGAATTTTGTCAATGAATCAATGTCATTAAACTCATAATGGACTTTGAGGTTGCTGGATCTACTTCATATGTGGTTAATATTGCTGATGAACCATAAAAGATCAACATGAGTACCAGGAATCCACCTAACAGTGTGTACTTGAGGGTCCTTCTGGTATCACGGGTTTTTCTCCCATCCCTGTTGCATATATGAATGGTATGTGGGATAGTCCATTGTTAATGGTGTACTTCTAGTACCGCTGTCATTTTCTCTCATCCTTGCTGCATTTGTGAATGGTACACGCAAAGAAATACCACCCTTAGGCTCTAATTTTTCAGCCATTGTAAGTTAGTGGAACCATGTACTGGAGACTGTAATAGCCTGCCTATATATTCTCGGATTGTATGCTCTCATAAATTGGATGATCAATTGTGTGCGGTAAATACACTGGTGTGCTAATCTTAAGTAAAAACTTTAGTTTCACGTGATGTGTCGCTGCCATGTAATGTAGCTTTTTCTAACTCTGACCATTACATAATGAGACCAATAGATGGTACTTTTATTCAAAGACAGTAATGGCAGTGAAATCATCATTATTCATGATGTTATCCTGGACATGATTCTTAATAGGGTATTTGATCACCCCAAATGACATTAAAAGCTCTGCAATATCAACCCATGCTGTCCACTAGGATGGTAAAGGGCTCTTGTGGTACAGCATTCCATTCCCCCACCAGCACACTTGACAACTACTGAATGGTAACTGATGAATTTGGACATGCTGTAATAGGTCTCCCCAACACCCAACACATCCCACATGTACTATATGAAATGGAATCATGGCCAAATGAACTGCTGAAAAAAGCACACTGGGAAATAACACAGTGTTACAATTACCACGATTGGTGAGTGTACCATATCCAATGAGTAGGAAGTCAGTACACCCATGCAATGTAATACATTCCCTCAATGCACCTCATCCAGCAGTAAAACTATCATACATGTCAATGATTATGGGTGTATTATAAATTCCAACCTCTCACAATATGAAGGTACATCACTTCTTTGAAAACTTTACAATCACTGGTCAGCATCATTGGGGCACTGTACTCCTTCCCCACTTGTGTATTTTCAGGGGTGCACATGGCCCTGATTTCATTTTTATGGGTGAGTTAGCAAGACTCCATCAAATACTACAGCTCTAGGAGCTCTGGGAATGACAGGATATTCAGCAAATGGACTGGCTTCCTCAATCCCCCAACTTAAATCCCACCTAGATCATGTGGGATGCATTGGCGAATATGTATTGCAGCACATTCACATCCACCAGTCACCATCCACAAGTAGGCAAGTACATTGGAGAGGATATGGAACATTCTACCACAATTACTTCTTATAGTTAGGTCCATGTCATGTTGTACTAGATATGAACAAAGGATGAAATAAATAAACCTTCTGGCTAGCATGGGTAATACTGCAATTGATGTCTGTGGTGAACAAACACCATATTATGAACAATGTCTCAGACTTTTTAATGTTGAAATCTTCAACATGAACAATGAAGCATTCAGTGTAATTATTGTCTTTGAATTAAGAAATCATTTCTGTTTGTCCCACTGCGAATTTCTGTCAGTTACTTTCCTTACTATAATGGAGCAATTCTATCTATGTATGTTCCCAGTTTCATTGAGTTATTTTATTTGTCTATGATGCATTCATCCTACGTTTTGCCCACCACTGTTGATAATTTAATTAGAGACTGACTGACCTCACTTATCGTTACTTCTGTTAAAGGACATTGAAAACATACATCAACAAATCACAAGCTAGCATGAAGCTGGGTCATAGAGAGAATTTCTTGTAACACATACATCTTTTATTTCAAGTACAAAGATGGATGGTAAATGGGAAGACAGTTGATGACAGTCCTCCCTACAATCTCGGGGCAACGTATAAGAGAAAATATAATTTGCACAAACATTCTTGTTATGTATGACCTCAGAATAATGTTAGTGAACAGAGCCAGTTTAATTGAGAGTGGAAATTGAGGTTATTAGAAGTTCTTGCTTCATGTTTAGTAATGTTGATGACCACTAGAATGTAATTTCACTGAATATAATTTGTAAATCATGTTCATTTCATTGACAATGGGTGCTGAGGTTATCAGCTGTATCTGCTTCATGTTTAACAATGTTGATCAACAGAAAAGATCTACTTGGATACTTTGCAAACTGCCTCTATTCTGTGGTTGGTTGTATTTTTTGTAACATTTCTCTCATACCTGTTGTGTTTGTGAATGGTGCGTGGAAAGAACCACTGTTAAACTGAATTAAATTGTTGACTTGTGAATTATTTGTCTCATAACATACCTACACTAATTATTTGATCAGAATACTGGAGACACATCAAAATATGGTAACACAGTTTCACTAATATAAAGCTACAGTTGAATAGATGGAATTCTGTTTTAACATTAATGGAAAATTTTTGTGAAAAGATACCTTCACATGTTCAGATAACAAGACAGTTCATAAACTACATTCTGCTCAGATATTCAGTTCATTGTTCACGGAATCTTCAACTGAGTAATAGCATCACTGAAACTGAGCACCATGTAGGTTTCTTTTCAATGAATCTAGATTCATACTCAAAATGTTCTTGGCTTTTAATTTGTTATATTTTCATTCCCATATAGATGGGAGTCTGATCATATAAAGTAAATGATGAACAGGGATCATAAACTTTACTTTATTTCTTGTACTGTAAATGTGATCAAACCATTTCTCTTTCAATGATTCGAAACTGGTACACAAAAAACAATAATAGTATAGTTATACAGAGAGGGTACTGTTAATAATTTCAGAATTTTTAATGATGGGTGACATGATTTCTTTGTGAGTTGTAATTTTTTCATCAAGCTCATTACATGGATCTAAGTATTGGAGGATGTAACAATAAGCCCAACCATTCTTGGAATGTATGCTGCCAGAAGTCATTGTTTACTTAAATGGTTAAACACATTACAAAAATGTATCTGTCATCCATATTCAGTGTCAGTGCTGTGCAGTGGAGAATACGTTTTGTTCCACAATCATTTCCATTGCTTCCACATTCAATCAATGATATATGGGAGAAGTATTGTCGGTAGTTCTTTTTATGAGCTGTAACTTGTCAGAAGTCCTTTTTTTTATTATGTATTGGAACAATATACTGGCAGAACTGATAATTTAATTAATGAATTTTTAATGTGTGCTCTTGGGATTCTGAGAGTAAATCATGCACAATAAATTCACAATGGGCTGCGAGGTTGTATAATTTACTTGCCCTATGGTTGTTAACATTGATGAACATGAATAATCTCAAAGAGTAAACCACAAAGTATCTACAATGTGTACTGTGGAGCACTTCTTGTACCAATATAATTTCTTCTCATCCCTGTTGCAGTCTTTAATGATGCATGTGAAGAAACAATGTCAATTTATCTCTGTATGACCTCTATATCTTTTTTATGATGCAAATCTTTTGGACCCACATAATGTAGGATGTAGTATTGTGCACAGCTACTTGTGGAATGTGTACTCCTATTATTTGGAAAGTTGGTGCTGTTTGATAAATACACTCCTGGAAATTGAAATAAGAACACCGTGAATTCATTGTCCCAGGAAGAGGAAACTTTATTGACACATTCCTGGGGTCAGATACATCACACGATCACACTGACAGAACCACAGGCACATAGACACAGGCAACAGAGCATGCACAATGTCGGCACTAGTACAGTGAATATCCACCTTTTGCAGCAATGCAGGCTGCTATTCTCCCATGGAGACGATCGTAGAGATGCTGGATGTAGTCCTGTGGAACGGCTTGCCATGCCATTTCCACCTGGTGCCTCAGTTGGACCAACGTTCGTGCTGGACGTGCAGACCGCGTGAGACGACGCTTCATCCAGTCCCAAACATGCTCAATGGGGGACAGATCTGGAGATCTTGCTGGCCAGGGTAGTTGACTTACACCTTCTAGAGCACGTTGGGTGGCACGGGATACATGCGGACGTGCATTGTCCTGCTGGAACAGCAAGTTCCCTTGCCGGTCTAGGAATGGTAGAACGATGGGTTCGATGACGGTTTGGATGTACCGTGCACTATTCAGTGTCCCCTCGATGATCACCAGTGGTGTACGGTCAGTGTAGGAGATCGCTCCCCACACCATGATGCCGGGTGTTGGCCCTGTGTGCCTCGGTCGTATGCAGTCCTGATTGTGGCGCTCACCTGCACGTCGCCAAACACGTATACGACCATCATTGGCACCAAGGCAGAAGCGACTCTCATCGCTGAAGACGACACGTCTCCATTCGTCCCTCCATTCACGCCTGTCGCGACACCACTGGAGGCGGGCTGCACGATGTTGGGATGTGAGCGGAAGACAGCCTAACGGTGTGCGGGACCGTAGCCCAGCTTCATGGAGACGGTTGCGAATGGTCCTCGCCGATACCCCAGGAGCAACAGTGTCCCTAATTTGCTCGGAAGTGGCGGTGTGGTCCCCTACGGCACTGCGTAGGATCCTACGGTCTTGGCGTGCATCCGTGCGTCTCTGCGGTCCGGTCCCAGGTCAACGGGCATGTGCACCTTCCGCCGACCACTGGCGACAACATCGATGTACTGTGGAGACCTCACGCCCCACGTGTTGAGCAATTCGGCGGTACGTCCACCCGGCCTCCCGCATGCCCACTATACGTCCTCGCTCAAAGTCCGTCAACTGCACATACGGTTCACGTCCACGCTGTCGCGGCATGCTACCAGTGTTAAAGACTGCGATGGAGCTCCGTATGCCACGGCAAACTGGCTGACACTGACGGCGGCCGTGCACAAATGCTGCGCAGCTAGCGCCATTCGACGGCCAACACCGCGGTTCCTGGTGTGTCCGCTGTGCCGTGCGTGTGATCATTGCTTGTACAGCCCTCTCGCAGTGTCCGGAGCAAGTATGGTGGGTCTGACACACCGGTGTCAATGTGTTCTTTTTTCCATTTCCAGGAGTGTAGATATTTACCTTTGGGACCATTTGGTCTCTTCGTTTATGGATACTTGTGTTAAAGAATACTGAAAACGTAAATCTATACACCACATGCCCACATAATGCTCTTTGGTGGAGAGAACCACTGGTACCACAACCATTTGTATATATAACAGATAAAATATTGAATGCTACGTGCTGAATATTCTTGGGTGTATCACCTCTCATAATACTGTGTATGAGGAAGTAATATTTACCCTTCCCAATCTTGGACTGTACGTTCTCATAATCTTGTCAATAGTTCATGTTGTCAGGTTGTCAGGTCTACTTAATTGATGTTTAACAGTCTTGCTGAACTTTAGGGACCTATGTTGGCATTCAGCAAACCATCTCACAATGTGTAGTAGAACGTATGTCTGGCAACACTACAATTTCCTCCCATCCCTGTTCCATTTATGAATGGTGTGAGGTACTGCTATATATTTAAACCTGCATTAGCTCTGATTGTTTCATCACGGTAATTCTGTGGACCCAAAAACTGGAGAATTTAATAATTTGCCCAATTGTTCTAAGACTATATTCTCTTGTAATTTGAAAAGTTAGTTGTTGCAGTAAGTAGATACTCAACTTTGAGACTGTCTGACCTCCTTGCTCATGGTACTTCAGGTGAAATACATTGACAACACATGTACATATTTATATATACATCACAGCTCAATGCAATGTGGTGGAGAGATGTACTGGTTCCTCAACCATTTCCATTTATTCCATATGAATTCATGAGTAATGGATGGGAAGTCACTTGCTGACAATTCTCATTACGAGCTCTAATTTGTCAGACAATCTTGTCTCTGTTACTTCTAATAGCAATGTATAGGAGAACGTACGAGGGTGATTTGAAAAGTTTTCGGAATCACCACGAGAGGTCAGCACTGGCGAAACGAGTTGTTCACGTGATATTCATTGAAAACAAACGATATTCCTGCTGATTTCAAGAATACACTAGGGGGCTCTGCTCCTTCGTATTCATCTGTTGCAATTAGACAAATCAATTTAAAGTTGGTCAGGAGAGCTAAGATGATGATCTGTGCAGTTGTCTGCCAAGATGTCACTACTCCAGAAATCATTGCAAAAGTGCCCAAAATGGCCATGGAGGAACGCTGATTGAAAGTGCATGAAATTGCTCAAGCCTGCCAGATGTCATCTGAAAGGGAATATCACATTTTAACTGAAGAATTAGAAATGAAAAAATTATATGCAAGCTGGGTGTTGCAACTCTTGATGCGTACCCACACACATGTGCTGTTGCCATGGCAAAATTACACAAACAACGTATGAATTGTTACCACACCCACCTTATTCACGTGATATGGCTGTTTCAGACTTCTATCTCTTCCTAAAAGTGAAAATTTTTCTTGGTGGATGAAAATTCACTTCAAACAAAAATTTGATATCTCATAGTAGTTAGGCCTGTCAGTGTCGGAATGAATGTTTTCAGAACTATTTCTGTAAATCATTTTCATTTAATTGAAAATGGACTTTGAGGTGGTCAGGTCTACTTCATATGTGGTTAAAATAGTTGAACATTACAGATTTACATGTGTATTGAAGATAACGTCTTCGAGTGACAGGGAGTCCTTTCGGTATTACTATCATTTCCTCCCATCCTTGTGACATTTATGAATAGTGCTTGGTTAGAACCATACTAAACTAAACTCCACTCAAACAGTCCTAGAAGGCCATTTTCTGTTTAAATCCTTACGAGCTATGTTTTGTTCATCAAGATAACCCCTTAGGGCGCTCAGCATTTAGTTGCTGGGTATGGGCTTGGTGACCCTGGGTTCCCTGAGCTGGGGACTGGAAAGCGCCACCAATCCTCAATACCATAATCTCTGAGCATGCTTCAACGACCACCGCAAGGCACAACAGTGGAACGTTGTATGGTACAGAGCCCAGGAATCTTGGCTTAACTGCTTCTGTTGCAAGGATGGTATAAACCTCTATAAAAAAACCTCACTCTCAAGGTGTGCTGCATGCCGAGGAGATGCATGGGTGTTGAGGTAGAACACTTGCTAGCGGGTGACCTCTGGGGAACCTGCCTCCACCCTGGTTGTATTAGGCTTACGCAGGCAAGTGGGGCTCTGACTGGGTGCACATTCCTTCCACTAGCTTCTCGTGGGACCACCATGAAATGAAAGACAAATAGTGCATTACCATGTGTCTCTAAGAAAGGAGAGTTCAATGCTTTACAGTATGATCCCCAATCGTTCCCTCTCCTGTCCACATCAGGGGAGGAACGGTGGTCTAAATTACCTGGTGAGACATATTCTCCTCGATTTCTGGTTTGCAGCCGAACAGATGCGGAGTCATTTCTGACCACAAAGCCTCAGTTTTTTGTGGAAAATTTAGAGGAATGGTCCTCGCTGATACCCCAGGAGCAACAGTGTCCCTAATTTGCTGGGAAGTGGCGGTGTGGTCCCCTACGGCACTGCGTAGGATCCTACGGTCTTGGCGTGCATCCATGCGTCTCTGCTGTCCGGTCCCAGGTCGACGGGCACGTGCACCTTCCGCCGACCCCTGGCGACAACATCTATGTACTGTGGAGACCTCACGCCCCACGTGTTGAGCAATTCGGCGGTATGTCCACCCGGCCTCCCGCATGCCCACTATACGCCCTCGCTCAAAGTCCGTAAACTGCACATACGGTTCATGTCCACGCTGTTGCGGCATGCTACCAGTGTTAAAGACTGCGATGGTGCTCCGTATGCCACGGCAAACTGGCTGACACTGACGGCGGCGGTGCACAAATGCTGCGCAGCTAGCGCCATTCGACGGCCAACACCGCGGTTCCTGGTGTGTCCGCAGTGCCGTGCGTGTGATCATTGCTTGTACAGCCCTCTCGCAGTGTCCGTAGCAGGTATGGTGGGTCTGACACACCAGTGTCAATGTGTTCTTTTTTCCATTTCCAGGAGTGTATATGCAGCTGAAAATGGGACTGAGGAAGTGAAAGGAAAAATAAGACTAACTACTGTTTATGCTGTAAAAACTTGCAAAAATAAAGTAACATTATTTATGGTTCTGAAATTATTTCTGAGTGTCAGATATATGAAGTTTACAAAAAATTATGTTGAAAATATGAAACTCCACTTGCTTGTTGCTGAACATAATTTAATTTTGATCTTTATCATTCAAACTGTGGTAAGCTTTTTATGTTACTGTTGTTTAGAATGTGTTTAAGATGTGGTGAGTGTAACATTAAATATGTTAACGACATTAACAAATGAACAATAGTCAGGTAATGGACAGTCAATGTTCTGAGATATATCTCTGGTGTGTGTTACATTCTTCAAATTCTGTTTTAAAGCTTATTGCTTAAGAATGTGGTTCTGTCGTTTTAGAGGCAAATTAAGTATTTATTTTTGAAAATGTATCGAAGCATATATCATCTATCCTAAAGAAGGGGCCCCAAGTTTAAGTGAATTTGTTTCTATTCCCATAAGTGTATTTTAGCATTCTTGTACCACGGGTAAGCAGGCACTCACTGTGATGATGGAACAGCAAGGCTGGCTGATATTCAGCTCTGCTCCTCTGAATTCTGCTCCTGCAGTTCCAACAATATTTCTAATGGTGACACTGGTTTTAGATTGGGAAACATAAAAATTCTGCCTTTCTGGCCAACTTGACTTCAGTTGTGGTTTACTTAGAGAGAGGCCGTTTTCCAGCTTCATGGCTCTATTCCCGATGCCAATAGATTTGCTACTATTACATACCAATTGGAACTGAATTTCTTTGAACAATTGGATGATATTCTACCAAAACATGCTTTTGGAATATTTAAGGTACTGTTCAGTGTTTCTTGATATCACTGGAATCACATCGGAGTTGAACTGGGGATAGTGTATTTGGGGCTGTGTTTTCCCCATCAAAAATGCTGCATTTGTTTTCCACTTTGGTGGGGCAGAACATAAATCAGAGCAATCAGTGAAACTTTTCAGGCTGTGGTGATTACTTCAATATGTTTGTGCAGTACTACCCACTTTCTTTAAACTTTTAGTTGAAGATTTAGCAAAGGTTATGGTTATAGTAGCAATCACTAGTGCTAGTAATAACCTTGTTTAAAGCAGTGCATACTGCTTTAAACAAGGTTATGGAGGATGACACTGAACTGCACATGCCTGGTGAGTGTGGTCCATACTCACAGATTTTGCATATTTTTCGATCACAAGAGAGCCACCTATGGACACAATTCTCTGTGAATTGGCTAGGCTCAATGCTTTGATTGTCAACAGCAGGAGGATGAGAATAACTAAGGAATATGAGCAATTTCCTCACCAAAGTTAATGGTGTTGGAACAACAGGCATTTTGCTTGAAGGGCAAGACAATGTACTGTGCCCTGCAGTTTCCGAAATGCAGACTTGGACATGTATATACTGGTGTCCAAAATTAAAGCAACAAACTGCTGCTTCACTGTTCTGTGTCTAATTCAAGATACAATCTTACAAACCATCAACAGAAGTCCATACAATCATGTTAAACACAGAAGCTGGCATTCTGGTCAATGGACAACCAAGACAATGATGACACAAGGGTGCCTGCAAAATGGGGTTGAGTTTCCCTGGTAGTACCTTACCCACAGTTGATATGTACTCCATCACAGATGGTGCAGTATGGCACAGAGAAAATGCCTACTAGACTCTCTACAGTGGAGAGTCATAGGAAGAATGGATGCAGGACAGTTTCAAACTCATGGGGCCTGACAACTTACGGTGAATCGGTCTGTTGTTTCTCAGATGTGGTGTCATTTTTTGGAGCTGTATCCCAAAGATCAGAGGAGGGCCAACCATTTGTGACATAAGAAAAAGAGGACCATGATTTGGCTTTAAGTACATGACGGTACCACCTTATTACTGCATAGCAACTGACATCAGACACTGTAACATCCACTGGACATGTTGTATCAAGGTAAACTGTGTACAGAAGCCTTCAGCAGAGTGACCTATATTGTCAGAGATCTGCTGTATGTGTATTTCTAATGCACCTTCATGGATGGGAATGTCAGCATGTCATTTGGACGGTCGAACTGTGGGCCAATGTTCTTTTCACAGATGCTTTCTAGTTTGGCCTGTAAAGTCGCTCTTGGTGAATTTTCAGGTGGAGGGAGTGTGGAATTCGATTTTAAGAACCAAACATTGTGGAAAAAGACCGATATTGAAGAGGATCCCTAATAGTTTGCACAGGAATTATGTTAACCACATGAACACCTATTCACAAAATTGTGTGGGTGAATTGGCAAGGTTTAACTTCTGTCAGCTATTGTGACAAGATCTTGGGACAGCATGTGTAGCTGCTGTAAGGTGCTGTGGTCCCTGACTTTGCACTGGTGGACGATAATGCTTGACCTCATAGAGCATGGGCTAGTGATGATTTCTTTGAAATGAAAGATTTTGGACACATGGTGTGGCGTGCTCACTCTCCCAGTATGAATCCCATAGAACACGTCTGTAATCCACAGGCAGATGGTATGCATTACGTCAGCTTCCACTGACCACTTTCCAAGACTTGCTAGCAGCTCTGCAGGGGGAACAGATGATATCGGCTGAACATGCTATTGATGACATCTTTCTCAGTATGTCCATCATCGTTATGCTTGTATTGCTACGAGAAGTGGTTACACCTCATATTGAGCACATTAACCGATTGTCAGAAAGTGTGCACAAATCATCAGGGAACAAATCCAAAATTCGAGCATTGGCAGAAAATGGGTGACACAGGATTTGGAACAAAATTTTCTCCAACATAATTCTTTTTGATGGCAGAGGTTTTGGGGCCTAACCTAGGTGCCAATTTTCTGTCTTAGTTCTCCCTAGCACCACACTTATGTAACAGTCAACTGATAACAATTATACTTGCAGCTGGGCTTGCAACCGCAATGGACCATATTATGTGCAATGCCTCCATTACAGAATGCATAATGATATCTGTGACTCCTGTGGAATGGAAAGCAGTCACATTGTCTCCTTTGTCACACTGCAGAATGCATATGCATGTGTCATGCAAGAAGAATTCTCCATACATATCTCAAGATTCTATGGAAGTAGCTGCATCAGTCATAGAATCTGTGGTGTTGGGACAAAGTGCGAGCAGGTTGTGGTTTTGTACCAACTGGGACAAGAAGAGGCAGATTTGTTGGACAAACACAATGAAGTTCTAAGGGGACATGTCGTGGCTACAGAGAAGAACTTCAAGAGTTACAAGCAGAGATGCAGGGTGGTGCACAAAATGTGTTACTAATTGTTTCTTTCACAATTTATGGCGCACATTCGATATCCCACTGGGATGTCTACAGCAGTACCAGCAGAGCTTGAAAAAAACAAATGAGTTACAAAATGATGTGTAATTCAAGATAGTGTCACTAGGAGCCTAGTAAGCAGCAGTGGCTGACAATGGAAGACTGACAATACAGCAACGATTGGCAATTGTGTTACATTTTCATGAAATGATAAGCCTTGTTGTGACTCAGAGGCATTTTTGACAACAGTTTAACACACGGTGGGTCCCTTGCAAGCAGGCCATCTGTAGGTTGTACAATAAATTTCTACAGGAAGCAACAAGTGACTTCGGCTCAAGCTTGTTGGTTTGCCGGAGAATATTGAAGCGGTACGAGTTGCTGTAAAGAGAAGTCCCGGGAAATCGTGTAGAAAGGCAGCAGTGCCACTGGGAATATCCAGACGCCCCATTCAATGCATTCTTAAAAGTGACCTCCATATGTACCCATACTAGATGACTTGTGCACAGAAGCTCACTGAAGAACACAAGCAGTAGAGACTACTGTTTGCTCAGTGGGCGGAGGATAGGGAAGAAACTCTCAACAACGTTTGGTTTTCAGACGAGGTGCATTGTCATTTAGACGGTGTGGTTAACAAACAAAATATACACTTTTGGGCCACTGAAAACACGCAAGCACTTCATGAACGACAACATTATGCTCCGAAGATTACAGCGTGGGCAGCAATTTCCAGTCACGGACTTATTGGACCCTTTTTCTTTTAAGAAACTGTGAACAGCGAGCATTATTTGAGCATGCTTTGCAACAGCTTCATTCCACATCTTCTTGCTACTGTCTTGCCCTTCAACACACAGTGGTTCAGGCAAGACGGAGGAAGGCCACATACTGCAAACCCTGTGTTGGAGTTTTTACACAAACATTTCGTGATGCGTATCATTTCACTCAGGTTTCCAGGTCGCTTCAATGATGGACAAAATTAGCCCCCCCCCCCCCCCCCCCCCCACCCTCCAATAGTCCAGCCCACAATCCATGTGACTTTTTTCTTTGGTGGTACCTAAAGGGAAAAATTTTCCCAAAACGTCGACGTGATTTAATGGAGCTCAGAAGACTTTTTCTTCAAGCTTGCAGAGAAATTACGGAAGATGTGCCATAGGGTAAGCACTACCTTCAGTGTTTGTTTGAAGGAAGTTAGGAAACGAAATGGACATAGTGAGCATGTGCTGAGTTAGAACGAATCTCCATGGACGGCTCTTCATTGTAGTATATGTTCCTTTCAGATTGTATTGACAATAAATTTTATATTCAAAAACAAAATAGTAATACATTTTGTGCACCACCCTGTATGTTGTTAGTGGATAGATGCTGCACCTCCACTGGTGCACATGTCCCTTTCCCCTCTTCCCTCCTCCAAGGCCATACCAGAAGCCTATGAATTCACACAAATGGCTCAACAAAACTTTGTGGTACTAATAGAATCTGTTGTGACAAAAGAGTGATACAAAAACTGTATAATGTATCACATTCACACCACACACTGACAGCCTGTTGTGAGCACACCAAGAACGTTGCCTTCAGAAACGTTTGTGTGCTAAAGTGGTGTTTCATGAAATGTTAGTGGATGGGGTGGTTTCACACTCACATAGTATGTAGGCTGCACCATTGGAAATGGTTAAGGAAAAGGATTAATCCTTGCATTTTAACGAATTGTAGGGTCCTACACTCAAGATCAATCCCTGACAGATAGCCTGCTCTGAATATCTTACACTTTAAATGTAACCTGAATGGTGCAACTGTTTTCATTGTGGTTGACTGTGCTGAAGCATTTGCCCAAATACTCGTGTCCAAGATGGACAAGCACAAGACTGATGTTAGGGCTCCATTCAGTTTGTTTAGCATAACACAATAACTTTTATACTCCAGACCACTGCCCAGACATGGCAGCATTTCATGGATGAGTTGCTGCAGGCCGATGTCTGTATTCTGCTATGTTTTGTTTATCTCAAGGAATGTGGATGAGCATGTCTCCCTTTTGCATAAGGATATGTAAAGCTGAAACGACTACAACATATGAATTAACAAGGACAAATGCATGTTTGGCAAAGGTGAAGTCCCCGTTCTAGGGTACCATACATAGTTTCTGGAAATGGAAAACTTCGTAACCCTGAAGAGGTCTCAGATATTTTGAATGTGCCCTAACAATTACATACAAAGAACTTTTTAGATGTCTAGGCAATTACAAATTATTACTGATAACATCTACCTCATTTGGCTGAGACTATTTCTCCCACCAATAATTTATTGAAAACAAAAGACACATATGGAAGGAGGGAAGTGCCCTGAAATAGTGATGCTAAGGAACATTATAAGGCTCATAAGACTACTTTGGCAGCAACTACACTTTTGGCACATCCTCTTCATGGAGCTCCAGTGGCATTATTTGTGGATGTGAGTCGGTCCACATTAGGAGATTTGTTGCAGCAATGGGTGATGGCAACATGGGATTCATTACCATTTTTTCCAAGAATCTCTCTCCACAACAGATGAGCTGGAGTGCTTATGATAGGTAATTTCTAGTTATTTACCTCAGTGAAATATTTCTGCCAGTATCTAGAATGGACTGCAGAGAATATAAACACACACCAGAGATATATCACACAACACTGACTGTCCATTACTCAACTATTGCCCATTTATTAACATCTCTGACATATTTAATGTTGCAATCATTGTATCAGAGCCTCCCCCCCCCCCCCCCACAAGCCCATTTTTTAGTGAGCTAGCTTGATGAAGACTTAATTAATGTTAACAGAGAATCCAAGGACACCACATACACACAGAAAAGCACGCTGATCTATCAGAGTGCATTTCAAGCGTAAGTGTGGTAGGAAGAAATGGAAGAAGATCTGGCAAGATGCTGTTTGGGATGGATATGACTCAACGTGTCCTCAACATGGGAAATATCAACATCAAAGAATGAGTTTAAAATACTTAACTGAAAAGTGTGCCTCTTCCCATTTCCGTCCACAATAAACGTCTTACCATTTTAATCAATGACAAGAAACAGACCGCTGTACAGAGAAAAGGGATGTAGGTTGACTGAGTCATTCCTTACCCACACAAAATGACTAGTGAACAATTCTTTTGGGTACAACAATTCTTGTAGCATATGGGGACTTGTTCTGCATTGGAATTGCCTTTGGCCACCACGTAAATGTCAGTCACAGTTATGACAAAACGGAAACCATCAGAAGAAGGAAGGAGACCAACAATGTCTACATCCATATATGCAATTCTAACAGATGGAGGGGGAAATGCATCCATTGGAGGCTGATTTATGGTGACTGATCTTGTGCCTTGGGCATTGTGGATAACAACAGACTCACCACTGATAATGCTGCTTGATACCCAGCTACACAACTTTATCTAAAACTAGCCTGGTGCATGCACTGACTCCAGGATGCATAAATTCATGGAGAGCATTGCTTACTACACATCCCCAACATGCTGGGATGAATGGTTGCACCTCACCATTTGCCATGATGTACCCAACCAGATCATGAGATCAATGAAGCTGCACCTGTTGTAGCTATAGCCCAGCAGAAGCAGAGTCCGAAGGCCCCTTAAAAACAAAAAGAATTGATTTCCTTTTTTTAGCCTCTTTCTCCCAACTAACCATCATGATGGCCATTCAGGTATGTGACAGACAACCATCAATGAAATTAGTAAACCAGGAACATGGTTTATATGACTGCATAGTTGAGCAATGTATTCTGCATACTGTACATGGTGGGGCGATTTTAGCTTAGACACATTTTGAAAATCACAGTTAAGGGTTTACGCTCCTTAAAAAAGTTGAACTCGTGCCATTCTAGATCCTGGCAGAAATATTTCACTTTTAGGTAAATAACTAAAAACTACGTATCATAAGCAGTCCAGCTCATCTGTTGAGGAGAGAGATTCTTGGAAAAAATTGTTAGTGGATCCCTTGTTGCCATCACCCATTGCTGCAACAAATCTCCTAATGTGGGCTGAATCACATCCACAAATAATGCCACTGGAGCTCCATGAAGAGGGTGTGCCAAAAGTGTAGCTGATGCCAGAGTAGTCTTATGAGCCTCATAAGTTTCCTTAGCATCATTATTTCAGGGCACATTCCTCCTCACCTAAGTGTGTTTTGTTTTCAATAAATTATTGGTTGGAGAAATAGTCTCAGCCAAATGAGTTACGTGTCATCAATAATTATTTATCATTGCCTGGACATCTAAAAAGGTCTTTGTAAGTAATTGTTACGGAACATTCAAAATATGAGAGCTTTTCAGAGTTATGAAGTTTGCCAGTTCGGTTAACTATGTATGGTACCCTAGAAGGGGGAAATTGTCTTTGCCAAACATGCGTTTGTCCTTGTTAATTCATATGTTACAGCCATTTCAGCTTTACATATCCTCATGCAAATGGTAGGCATCCTCTTCCATATTCCTTGAGATAAACAAAACATAGTCAACATAGCAGAATACATAGTCATCACCCTGCAGCAACTCATTCATGAAATGCTGTCATGTCTGGGCAGTGTTCTGAAGTATAAAAGGTATTGTGTTATGCTAAAAGAAACTGAATGGAGTCACAACATCAGTCTTGTGCTTATCCATCTTGGATACAGGTATTTGCGCAAATGCTTTGGCACAGTCTACCACAATGAAAACAGTAGCACCATTCAGGTTACATTTAAAGTCTAAGATATACAGAGCAAGCTATCTGTTGGGGAGTGTTCTAGAGTTTAGGACCCTATAATTCCTGCCTATATTCTAGGATACCTCCTTTTTCTTAACCATTTGCAATGGTGCAGCCTACAGAGATGTGAGTGTGAAACTATGCCATCCACTAACATATCATGAAATGCTGGTTTAGCACACTTTAACTTTTCTGGAAGCAACTTCCTTGGTGTGCTCACAACAGGCTGTCTGTGTGTGGTGTGGATGTGATACACTGTACAGTGTTTATGTCATCCTTTTGTCAAAGCAGGCTGCGTTAGTCCAAGGAAGTTTTTTTGAGGCAGTTATGTGAATTTGTTGGCTACTGGTATGGCCTTGGAGGAGGGAAGATGGGTAAAGGACAGGTCCACCAGTGGAGGTGCAGCAGCCATCCACTAGCAACCTATCTCTGCCTGTACATCTTGAAGTTTCTTCTCTGTAGCCACAACGTATCCTCTTACAATTCCATTGTGTTTGTCCAACAAATCCACCTCTCCTTGTCCCAGTTGATACAAAACAACAACCTGCTCACACTTAGTCCCAACACCACACATTCCATGGCTGATGTAGCTATTTCCATAGAATCATAAGATATGTATGGAGAACTCTTCTTGTATGACACATGCAAGTGCATTCCATTTCACAGAAGACACACGAGTCACAGATATCATAATGCATTATGTAATGGAGGCATTGCACATAATATAGTCCATTGTGGTTGCAAGCCTAGCTGCATGTATAATAGTTATCAGCTGACTGTTACATAAGTGTGGTGCAGACAGAAAATTATCACCTAGGATAGGCCCCAAAACCTCTGCCACCAAAAAGAATGATGTTTGAGAAAAATCTTGTTCCAAATACATTGTCACCCATCTTCCTGTCAAATGTTTGAATTTGGAAGATGTTTACTGCTGTTAATACTGACAAGCCAGAGGACTGTGGCACATCGTAAGCACTCCTTGGAAGCACACTAACTTCAGATCCCATACCCACTGAGAACCATGATCATGGTGTCTTGTTGGTGATGAGAAGCCTTTCTGAACCACTCACAGCTGCAACCATATTTGGGACAAGGTAGTTGGTCTGCAACTTTTACATGGGCTCATGTATCTATTTTGATGTTCAAAATTAAAGCAACAAATGGAATTTTGCAAGTTTGCATTTCTTTTGCCACAAAACAGTATACACAGGTGATAGTAAAGTAGAAACAATTGTGCACACATTCTGAAAATTGGTTAATGTGCTCAGTATGAGGTGTAACCACATCTGGTAGCAATACAAACATGACAGCGATGAGACATACTGAGAAAGAGGTCATCAATCTCATGTTCAGCCAATATCATCCGTTCCTCCTGAAGAGCTGCTACCAAGTCTTGTACAGTTGTCAGTGTGAGCTGACGTGATGCATCCCACCTGCCTGTGCATTCCAGACGTTCTCTATGGGATTCTAATAGGGAGAGCAAGCAGGCCACATCATGTGTGCAATATCTTTTGTTTCAAAGGAAACATCACTGGCCCATGCTCTATGAGGTCAAACATTATCGTCCATCAGTACAAAGTCAGGGACCACAGCACCTCACAGTAACTACACATGAAGTCTGAAGATCTTGTCAGAATACCTGACAAAGTTAAACATTGCCAATTCACCCATACAATATTGTGAAGAGGTGTTCATGAGATTAACATAACCCCTGTTCAAACTATTATGTATCCTCCTCAATATCGGTCTTTTTCCACAATGTTTGGTTCTCATAATCGAGTTCCACATTCCCTTCAGATTTAAATTCACCAAGAATCACTCTACAGACCAAACTGGGAATCATGTGTGAAAAGAACATTGTCCCACATTTCGACCATCCAGGTGACATGCTGACCTACCCATCCAAGAAGGCACGTTAGTAATACACAAACAGCAGGTCTCTGACAACAAAGGTCACTCTGCTGAAGGCTTCTGCACACAGTTTAATTTGATACAACATGTCCAGTGGATGTGGCAGTGTCTGATGTCAGTTGCTATGCAGTACTAAGGTGGTACCGTCATGCACTTAAAGCCAAATTATGTTCCTCTTTGTCTTATGTCACAAAGGGTTGGCTATCCCCTGTTCTTTGGGATACAGCTTCAATCTCCATAAAATGTCACCACATCTGAGAAACAACAGAACGATTCACCATAAGACATCGGGACCCATGAGTTTGAAAATGTCCTGCATCCATTCTTCCTATGACTCTCCACTGTAGAGAGTCTAGTAGGCATTTTTCTCTGTGTCATACTGCACCATCTGTGATGGAGTACATATCAATTGTGGGTATGGTACTACCAGGGAAACTCTACCCCATTTTGCAGGCACCCTTGTGTCATCATTGTCTTGGTTGTCCATTGACCAGAATGCCAGCTTCTGTGTTGAACATGATTGTATGGACTTCTGTTGATGGTTTGTAAGATTATATCTTGAATTAGACACAGAACAGTGAAGCAGCAGTTTGTTGCTTTAATTTTGGACACCAGTATATACATGTCCAAGTCTGCATTTCGGAAACTGCAGGGCACAGTACATTGTCTTGCCCTTCAAGCAAAATGCCTGTTGTTCCAACACCATTAACTTCGGCGAGGAAATTGTTCATATTCCTTAGTTATTCTCATCCTCCTGCTGTTGACAATCAAAGCATTGAGTCTAGCCAATTCACAGAGAATTGTGTCCATAGGTGGCTCTCTTGTGATCGAAAAACATGCAAAATCTGTGAGTATGTACCATACTCACCAGGCGTGTGCAGTTCGGTGTCATCCTTCATAACCTTGTTTAAAGCAGTGCATAATTTACTATTACTAGCACTAGTGATAGCTACTGTAACCATAACCTTTGCTAAATCTTCAACTAAAAGTTTAATGAAAGTGGGTAGCACTGCACAAACATATTGAAGTACTCACCACAGCCTAAAAAGTTTCACTGATTGCTCTGATTTATGTTCTGCCCCACCAAAGTGGAAAACAAATGCAGCATTTTTGATGGGGAAAACACAGCCCCAAATTCACTATCCGCATTTCAACTCAGATGTGTTTTCAGTGGTATCAAGAAACACTGTAAACAGTATCTTAAACAGCCCAAAAGCATGTTTTGGTAAAATATCCTCCAATTGTCCAATGAAATTCATTTCCAACTGGTATAGAACTATAGCAAATCTATTGGCATCAGAAACAGAGCCATGATGCTGGAAAATGGCCTCTCTCTAAGTAAATCACAACTGAAGTCAAGTTGGCCAGAAAGGCAGAATTTATATGTTTCCCAATCTAAAACCACTGTCACCATCAGAAATATTGTTGTGAACTGCAGGGGCAAAATTCAGAGGAGCAGAGCTGAATATCAGCCAGACTTGCTGTTCCGTCATCACAGTGAGTGCCTGCTTACCCGTGGTACAAGAATGCTAAAATACACTTATGGGAATAGAAACAAATTCACTCAAACTTGGGGTCCCTGCTTTAGGGTAGATGATATATGCTTGGATACATTTCAAAACAAAATACTTAATTTGCCTCTAAAACAACAAAGGGCCACATACATAAGCAATAAGCTTTAAAACAGAATTTGAAGAACATAAACACACACAGAGATATATCTCAGAACATTGACTGTCCATTACCTGACTACTGTTCATTTGTTAATGTCGTTAACATATTTAATATTACACTCACCACATCTTAAACACACTGTAAACAACAGTAACATATAAAAGCAGAACCACAGTTTGCATAATAAAGGTCAAAATTAAATTATGTTCAGCAACAAGCAACTGGAGTTTCATATTTTTAACATAATTTTATGTAAACATCATATATCTGACACTCAGGAATAATTTCAGAATTGTAAATAATGTTACTCCTTTCATATCCTCAGTCCCATTTTCAGCTGCATATATTTAATGATTGCCTTGAAATTATTTGCCATTGCATTACTACATCATTATTAGACTAGTAAAAAGAAGAAGATACATTGATAGTGAGAGACAGTTGCAAAAAGCTATAAGGATGAGAAACTGAGGACTTGTAGAACAACAATTCAAGACTTTTGAAGAAATATAGCAAGAGGATCATGGCCATGGGTTAGCTAAGCCTGTATCACAAACCCATGATCAACTCAGTGCTTTACTGATAAGTTCCTGAAAATTACTGTCTTGGTTTCCAGCTATGTCAGACACTGCTTCTGTATCAATGAAAAGATTCAATTTTACCCCCACTCTATTCAGTGGAAAAACAGCACACTGCCAAGAAAAATATCTAAACCACCTTGAAGCTGTGTTTTTTGTTAATCTGTGTCAAATATGTGACTAGAAATCCCAATTTGAAATTGACCTTTCCATATGGCAAATTTTAGCCTCATTGATACATCACTGAAGCTAAAATTTGCACAAAAACTTCAAACAAATAAAATTAATTTATTGAATTTCTTGTATAAAATGTGCATCACTTTTTATGTTGTACACTTTTCCACTATAAAGTTCTTCTACGATTTTATGTCTGTCCTTGAAAATAGTTTTCTCGACAGTTCTGTAAGTGTAAACAGCAGCTTTTATACTTTGTGCAACAGACGCGAGACAATGTTTGGTGGGCCTGTGTTGCCAGTATTTTCTTGCACAACAAAAGCAGGACTAGTTTCTACATCTGATTTTTCCTCTTCAATAACTGGACTAAGTATGCTGCTAATTTTATTTACTATACCATTCAAAGAATTATTTGCTTCAGTAAGTTGGTTGCTTGTTTGTTCACTGTTAGCCTCCAAACAGGATTTTAATGTTTACTAGTTTCAAACATAAGTGGTCACAGTTTTTTGCACTACACCTTGTAGTTCTGTGTTGGGTTTCATTTGGTCCCTATTAGCTTTCGTTTCTGTTTGCATCCCTCCCATTTTCCTTATATTATTGTTAGTATGTCGTTCTGATCACGTTTTCTCTCAGCTTGCACATCATATGAATAGCCAAAAATACCTTGACCTACATCTAAGATGCCCTGGAGCTTCACTTCCTGTTTCTTTATTTTCATTCATTTTAACAGTATTATAAAGTACTTTGTTCCAAAGAGAACTGAGTTTTGTAAAGTCTGAGCACTTTACTTGTTTTTTGTTCCATAGTCTCATGTGCAAGTTGTCAGGTTGTAAATACTGGTTGCCAGTGGATTAGACGTGTCATTTATGTGAATGTGTTTTCTTCTTGTTATGAATATGTGCAACTTTGTGACATCTTTACTGTGAGGGCAATCTATACTTTCTTGTTGTTTCTTGTTTTTCATTTACATGTGTTCTTTCTACATGTAAAATTCTTTTACAATCTTCAATCAAAGATCCATGTCTCTTCAGTGAATTTTATTATTTGCGTCACAAATATTCATATTGTGGTGAAGTTTGTCTGAACTCAGAAAACTCATCATGCCTCAGTCAATAACATCTACGATCCTGGCAAGAACAACCATATATATTGCCTCTCACTTACTGTAGCAATTAGAAAACTGTTCATTCTCTTCACGATATTGAAAAATAGTGTAGAATATTTTTATAGCAATGTACTTTGAATTTTATGGGAGGTAGCACTATAAAGTTCATTAAAGGTTTCACTCAACATCAAGATGGTGTCAGTGTGTAGAGGCTTTCATATAGTGCACAGTTTGAATATCATTGGTTATCTTTAGCATGTTAGGTGACAAATCATGAATCACGTTTTTTTCAGTATGGAAATAACAATCACATGCACCTGATCCACATTCAGTTTCACAGATTCACTACACATGACTTAAGACCACTTACATTTTCCCCTATGACAATGATCTCCACTCATCTTTAAGCTATCAACTCCAAAATCAGTCTGATGCAGTTAGTCCCGGGGGGACAATAAAATAAGGAATGCTAGTTTTTCATGAACATCCTATCAATCAATACAATACTAGTATGACTTCCAGTTTTATATTCTACAACATTCTGGATTTACTAATTATTTTTTGTGAATATATACTTCTTTAAAATGTTTTACGGGTTGCAGCCATTGATAATAATTATAAAAAGTCCATAATATTCAGCATGCAAACTCCTTGTTATACTGTGTTGTTGGTTACATAAAAACATTATAAAAGTGAAACACATATAAATAGTGACATATGTTTTTGTCTGCATTTAGATTTTTATGGTGAAAATAATAATAAACAATGTAGTTCTGTTTCTAAGAACATTTGCTGTTAATTATACGCTATTTTATCTTCATAGGCATCCTTGCTTAATGACAACATACCAATATACAAATGAAAAAGTATATTTATGCCAAGATTTTGCCTGACAATTGGAAAACTTGCTGCCAATCCACATGTATGGATAACATAATTTTCCATTGAAAATGAATTCAAATATGGCCATAATTTAGGTGGTATCACATATTTTGTTATTTCAGCAAAAGGTCCATCAGATTCTGATTTATTACAATGTGAATTACACACGGTTGAGAGCTGTCATGAAGCAGATATTTTCCTCATTATATCCCAACTTGTTGACAATCTATTCTCCTGTAGTCCACAACAGTGGTAATTTCTGGACCAGTGTGTTAGTTTTCTTTATACTGAATGTCTGACATTTGCTGGAGTGCGCAGATTCACACAGTAAGACTAACTGCTGTTCACCTGGGTAAGACAGAGTTTGCTAGTGAAAGTTTCACAAAGTTAAATTTGTCAGCTGGAAAATATTCTATGATATGCTTTGTTTTGCCTTACGTGAGATTTTTCAAGTGCTTAATCATGACATCAATTGCGTAAAGTTGTCGGTAACAATAGACCATGGAAGCCAATCATTACAAGCACAAACTACTACCATTGATGCTGAGGTGAGACAGATCAAGAACTTATTAAATAACTTAAAATATCCGCACCAAAGATTAGAACACAGTTATCCCTGTACCTAAAGTTATTGCCAGTGAAATTAATATTGATTCTGAATTTTCAGAGGTGCACACTAAAAAGAAGAAATAATTTCATGATGGAAGCCAGAATGAAGTGACAGACATCAGTTCAGAAGATCAATTCATCAGATATATTGAAGATAATTTCTTTTTATCCTTGGTAACATAAAAGCCTGATATGAAACAATGTAGATTTTAGATGAAGCATTTGGGTTCTTATGAAAATTACTCATGATAGGTCACAGAGATATGCACTTAGTTTATCAATGAATACCATAATAATGTCAGAACAGATTTAGTAAATATTTGAAAGCAATTAATGCTTCAGTCATTGAAGACAATACTCTTGCCCCATTATTCCTCTTAAAATAAGATGTATGGCTTAAAATTTGTACTTATTTCTGCCTGTGTGCATAGTTATGCACATCCTTCATACTCTTGCAGGGAATGCAGCTGAAAAAAAAAGTCATTCGGCATTGTGGCTCATGATGAAGTGTCTGTCATGTAGAATGCATAGAATGCATCAACAGCATTTCATAGATTTAGAGACCTTGCAACTGAATATAATTTGGCAAGGCAAACAATCTCTGGTTCAGTGAATCAGATATTTGCTGAACAGTAGTCTTGCAATGTGCCACCGACAGTGTTATAGAGAAGTACAATATAATATAGTGACAACTACATAACTTATGAATGGTGGGCTCCATGTGGTTGCTGTGTATTTGGTAATTTTAACTTCATAACTCATTGTGATTTGCATGTGAGTGCACTGCTGTCTGTTTGCTGAAATGTGTGGACACACCAGGGAAAAAGCACAGACAGAATACACAATCATATGACAGTATTACTGGCACAGACATTTCATCACTGTGCAAATAGTATAATATTGGTCTCTTGTTTGAAAGAGAAATGAAAATAAATTAATTCACTTAAAAAGATAGAATTAAATGAAATGTATACACACAATTTTAAGATCAAATTTCATGTAACTTTTCTATCTTGTAATGTACGTCTCAGTCAAGCTATCACTCATTTCCCTAGCTGTGGTAGTCTTGACTTATGAACAACTATCTGCATCAGCCAGGCGGACACGTGTGTACGAAGCTCTCACTAAGTTAAGCGATTAATATTGAGATAAGGGTTAATTTATTTAATATTACATTTTAGGCTAGTAGATTTACTTATCTAACCTATCTATTGCAGGTTTTGCTATTCTAAATGTAATTACATCCAAAAGGAAGTATTTCATAAAGGCCGATAGTCGCGAGTTTGTTTACATACTTAGACTTAAATTACGTACGAGCGTAGATATCTGTTTTTGACTAGACTTAGCGCTTCAAAGTTAAATTAATTCGTGTCTCTCATGCAGAATTTGTGTGCTTCATTAAAAGTTTCTGAAGCAACTTTAAAGCTCATGCACATTAGTGTTCACTTACTTATTAGTACAGGTTACAAAACTATTGTGTTGAAGCTATTTTCTGGTTATGTTTTAAGTTTTACTATCAGACCATGTTTGACAAGTGTGGTGGTTGCTGTAGAAATTTAAAAGAGGGTTTGTTCTGAATAGAATGTAGGTTGTGGTTTCATTGGGGTGAGTGCAGTGGAGAGGAAATGAAGGTAGATACTGAGGATCTTCCATGGCAGTTTAGGATATGTAGAAAGGACAGAAAAATTGTGGAACAGGAGGCAAAGATTTGTGCCCTTAAGGCTGGATTAGAAATCATGAATTTGGAATTATGTAAGCTAAGGGAGGAAATGGACTCTGCGCACTGGGAAAAGGTACCTAGCAAGCAAAGGGCAAAAAAAGGAAACAATTGATAAAACTTCTGAAATTAAATTAGCAAATCAGTTTAGCTTGCTATCTGAAGTAGTGGAGGAAGGGCCTCATTCAGATGTAGTTGAATGTAGGTTGAAGCAGAATACTAGCTTAAAGAAAAGATTCAGGTTGGGAACAAACTAGAATAGGAAAAGAAGAATTCTGCTTATAGGTAGCAGTCATGGGAGGGGTGTGGGCTAACAGCTTCTGGAGAAAGTAGGGAAGAGTACCAGGTCACAAGTTTTGTGAAACAAAGTGCTAGCCTTAGCTAGGTGACAGAAAACTTAGGTCAGCTGTGAATGGAATTTGAGAAGGAAGATAAGGTAATTATAGTTGGGGGAGCAGGAAACAGCTTGGCTATGAATTCAAGATACAGTATTACTAGTGACCTGGATAAAACAGGAGCAGAAACTGGGGACACGAATGTAGGGTTTGTGGAGGTCTTTCAGCGCCATGATGTGCCATGAGTAAACACTGCTGTAAGGCTTGGTATGTGGGGTTACACTACACAAGGCCTGCACCTTAATAGGAAGGGGGTAGATAAGTTAGCTTCTCTATTAGCAGATACTGTAAGGGAGGCCACAGTCACAAGAGGGGTGATCCCTGTGGTTAATGGGACCAGGCAGACAGGTTTTTTAAGTTAAGGCCAAATTCCAGGCAGACAAAAACCCAGAGAAATAGAAGAAAGGAAACTTCATGCACAGAAAATAGGGATAAAGCTAAGGGTGGTATCAATTTACTTCACCAAAATATCAGGGGATTAAAAAATAAAGTAGATGAGCTGATAATGTGTTTTGATGATCTAAAATATAAGAATGAGATTGATATACTTTGTCTGTCTGAGCACTATGTAACTGTGGGGATGGAAAATGTCAGTATAAATGGGTATAATTTAGCATCTTACACTTGTAGATCTAGTATGGATGGAGGAGGAGTTGCCATTTTCATAAAACAAGGGTATAAATACAGAACTGTAGAAGTAAGCAAATCTTGCGTTGATCAGCACTTTGAGGTATGTGCATGTGAACTTCAGCTAGATAATGTTGTGTTGATATTAGCAACACTGTACAGGTCTCCACTAGGAGATTGGGAGCTATTCATAAGAAAGTTTGACTCCCTATTATACTGTCTGTCAGACAAAAAGAAGAAGTTGTTAATCTGTGGTGATTTTAATGTTAACCTTCTAAGCAATTCTGATAGGAAAAGTGAACTAGAAGTGTTTTTAACAAATATAACTTAGAATCAGTAATCAATTTCCCTACAAATATAGCTCAGGACAGTAGTACTCTAATCGGTAATGTATTTGTACAGCAAAACGATGTAGAACAAACACATGCTTTCCCTGTGGTAAATGGATTATTTGACCATGATGCACAACTGATTGAGTTACAAGACCTAACAGTTTGCACACTTCAGAAACCATTAAGTAAAAGTGTGAGGGTGCTCAACCCGGTATCTATAAATTACTTCAGAGAAAGTTTAGGAAATGTAAACTGGTAAGATGTATATAATGAGCCAAATGCTAATGATAAATGCAGCATATTTCCTTATAAATTTATGTCCCTTTTTGAACATTGTTTTCCAAAGAAACTTACTAAATGTAACACCACAAACTTTTCAAAGAAACCTTGGATTACTACAGGTATTAAAGTGTCTTCAGAAATTAAAAGAACACTGTATGAGACAGCAAGAACTAGTAAATATCCAGAAGTAGTTTTAAACTATAAAAATTATTGTAACATACTGAAAAAAGTTGTAAGGAAAACATTAAGTATCTGTGTTAGAGAAGAAATTAACAACTCCAGCAATAAAATCAAATCAATATGGAATGTTATTAGAAGGAAGACAGGAAAAGTAACCACTGGGGTAGGTAGTATTACTGTTAAAGAGAATGGAAACCATCTTAATGAACAGTACACAGGTAGCCAATGTATTTAACAATCACTTCTTAAGTGCAGGAGAAAAAATTGTTGAGAATAGTTCAAAAGAAAAAGCCAGGCAGTACATGGAAGATTCAATTTTGAAAAATTTTAGTCAGATCGAGTTTCGTCTAACAACCTCTTGTGAAATATGGAAAACTATAAAATATTTGAAAAATAAATGTTCTGTTGGAGTAGATGACATCTCTAAAAAGTTATTAAAACATTGTGGAGCAATTACAGCTGATGTTTTGAGTCACATATGTAATGCATCACTGACTCAGTGTATTTTTTCAGACAGGTTAAAATATGCCATTGTCAGGCCGCTCTACAAAAGGGGGAAACCAATGATGTCAATTACCAGGCAGTATAATTGTTTACAGCATTTTCAAAAATCATGGAGAAAGTAATGTACTCGAGAGTGGTTAGCCATCTCACAGTAATGGGATACTTAGTAAATCACAGTTTGGATTTAAGAAATGCTGTTCCGATGAGACAGCAATATACAATTTCACTGTCCACATAGTAAAGTCTTTAAATAGTAAAATTCCAACAGTTGGAATATTGTGTGACTTATCCAAAGCATTTGATTGTGTGAACCATCACATTATGTTGGAGAAATTACAATTCTATGGTATAAATGGAACAACATATGAGTGGTTTAAGTCATATCTACAGAACAGGGAGCAAAAGGTCTCTTTATATGCTTCAAGTGATTCAAAGGAGTTTGCCACTTCATCTAACTACAGTGAAATTATGTTAGGTGTTCAACAAGGTTTGATTATGGGTCCCCTTCTGTTCTTGATGTATGTGAATGACCTCCATTCTTATGTGAAACAAGATACTGAACTGACACTGTTTGCTGATGATAAAAGTGTAATTATTAATCCAGTAAAAGAATGTCTGATTGAAAGTGGTACAAATAAGGTCTTTGGAAAAGTTATTAATAGGTTTTCTGCGAATGCGCTTGCTCTGAAATTTGAAAAAACACAGTACATCCAATTTTATGCTGCAAAAACTATAATTCTTTCATTCAATATATCACATCAAAAGAAGTCAGTAGCCAGGGTAGAGCATACTAAGTTTTTGGGTGTATATATAGATGAGAATCTTAATTGGAAAATTCATATTTTGGAACTCCTAAAGCGACTAGGTTCAGCAACTTTTGAAATCATAATAACTGCCAATTTTGAGGATGCAGAAATTAGTAAGCTAACATACTTCTGCATACTTCCACTCTCTGATTTCATATGGAATAATATTCTTGGACAAGTCAACACTTAGGCAAAAGGTATTCACTGCTCAAAATAAAGTAGTTAGAATAATGTGTAGGGTTCATAGTCATACATCTTGCAGGCATCTGTTTAAAAGGTTAAGAATTCTTACAACTGCTTCACAGTACATTTACTCAGTAATGAAAGTTTTTCCCGAAAACATGGACCAGCTTCAAATCAACAGTAACATTCATGATTACAATACTAGAAAAAAGAAAGACCTACACCATCCTCTACTTAAACCATCTTTGGCACAGAAAGGAGGAAAATATGCTGCTATAAAACTTTTTGATAAATTACCAGATATAATAAAATGTCTGACAGACAGCAGTAACAGTTTCAAATACAAATTGAAATCATACCTCCTTGACATCTCCTTCTACACCATAGATGAATTCTTGCATATGAGTAAATGAATTTGGAGATATAATATATATGCATTTTAAGGGAATGTGATAGATAATAAAAATATTTAGGTATAACACTATAAAGTAAACAAAAAAATTTGTGCATTTGACACGTTCCACTTCATAATGGTTTTCCATGCTATTGATCAATGGAACATGTAAATAACTAACTAACTAACTCACTACTTTTCGAATTAATATTTATTCCTATTCTTTCAATCTCCTACATCTTGAAAGGATCATGGTGTTGGTACTCTTTACGGTATATTTAACCTTGCATGGTTCATCCACATGGTGTTAGTTTTTTCAAAGCTGCAGTGGGAAACTGGATCCATAGTTTATGACGATTTTCTATTTTACTACATTCCAAGTGATTTTCATTGAACTAAAACATTACACAAAGTGTGTCATATTAACTATTTCTACTTCCCTGACATAAAAGAGGCAATGCAATTAATAAATTTTCTTAAAAAGGCAGTATCAGTAATGCATCATTTTGAACTTGTACTGGGATGAAGGAAGCCATGTGTTCTAATAAAAGTGTAGGAAGGACTTCATCAGAAAAAGAGTGTGAAATTTAGAGCACGATCTTGGCAATTTGACATCATGCAAGTATGATACAAACTGTTTTCTTTCTAAAAAATTATTATGATTAAATGTGATGAAAATTGCAACTGTATTTGTGAATGCTATTTAAATGTGTAGCAACCACAATTTATTCTAATTCTGAACAAAAGAGTTGCAGAAATCAGAAATGTGAATGCAAACAATGTGCTTGGAAATGAATTACATACAGGAGCCAGAAAATTTAACTTTCAGTTTCAATTCTGTAAGCAAGAAACCTGTCTTTCTGCAATTACATAGAAATCAATGTTACTTATTTTAATACCTGACATTAAGTAAACAAATTTTCCAGAAGATATTCTGCGTTTCACAATAACAAACTAACTTCAGTAGTTCATTGTTTCTGTGCCAAGAATAAGAGCTGCAGAAAAAGCATCTAAAATCTGAGTGATGTGCACTTGCTTTTGCACAGAGAAAGAAGCATTTGCAGATACTGTATTATCCATAAGTAATGTTAATGTTCCTGTCCACTACGACATCAGGAAATTAGGAACACTTAATTGATACACACTTTGTTCTGCATCAGAAAACTTCATTTGATTTCTTGAGGGCAGCTGCTTTCAAAATACAAGGCAATGATGTGATACAGTCTGGATAAGTGTCTAATGCCCAAAGGGTCTATACAACTGGATAACACCCCATGAAACATGCGGCCAAACATAGTGCTGTTAATACTGGCTCGATGGTACACATGTCCATACTACCATGCACCCTGATTCAGCCTGCTCCGTAATGAATCTCTGTTAGCTCACTCTAACTACATTGCCAATATATTTTGCAATATATAGTACCATATGATATATTGCATTTTTGAATATATTTTTAGACTTTAATAAGAAATTATATTTATTCTATATTTCATCCCAGTAAGTACTTTTGTGAATCTCCAATAAGTAAATCATGTCAAAACTTCTTTCAAATAGGTTTAAAATTGGACTGGTGTATTTGGAGATGGGTTCCAACCACAGTCCTGTCCCAAGCCACGACCTAGCTCTCAGCAGCCCTTTAAAAGGGCCCAAGAAATTACCATTATAAAAAAAGTCTGAGCTTATAAGACATTTCTTCTCAGACACCATTCTCAAAAGCAACAGGAAAGGTAGAAATCACAGTGATGCCATAAGTGCCCTTTAGTACACACTGTAAGGTGGTTTTCTCTGTACTTATGTTCCTCTTTAAAGTTAATAAATATTATTACATTCAAACACATAAATCTGACAAACCACAAAAACCATTAATATTCAAATAATTATGTCCAGTCAAAATTCTTAATACGTAACTCCAAGACTGGTCAAGCACAGTTTTACTTTCTCCAAGTAGTTTCCCTTAAAATGATAAAGACAATGTGATCTGAGAATTGGAGCTCATACAGAGAGTGATCAACACCTGACACCATCCAAAACATTCATGGTTGTATATGGAACAAAATTAATTGGGAATTGAATCAGAGGTACTCGCAACCACAAGGCATTAAGCTGGATTGTCGAGTATACATATGTTTTCAGTGTCCTTTAACAGAAGAAACCGTAAACAAGAGAATTAGGCAGTCTTCTGTGCCACTGAGAACATTTGTTCTGCACATGCAGCACAAGAGGCGCCTAGTTGTTTCCACTGCACTGTGTGGAATATGGAAGTTCTGCTACAGTTCACTAACCTGCTGTCTTCAAGTTGATGTCCCCAGCACAGAAAACGGCACATAGGTCATAGATTATGTATCTTAAGGCAGAAACTGACTTTTAGCAAGGTTCTGTTCTGAAATTATGTATCATTTCTTTGGGATCCCACTTGCGTATTTTAAAATAGCCACACGAGAAGACTACATGATCTTAATACAACACCTTCTGATAGAGCAAAGTACATGATCAAACACAATGTTTACAAAAATGTATCTTTACACTATTTGTGGCATGAGTCTCATTATTACCAGTGCGAAATTTTTAATACTGAATACTGGCAAACACATCCTACCACAGACATGAGTGTACATCTCAACTGCCTAATCCAGAGTGAAGAACAGCCCGAAACACTTCATGCACCATATCAGAAAAGGCGTGAGCTGAATGTTTCTGAAGTGCTTCATCTGAAATTTTGTCAGTTTTTTTTTATTTAAATTGTTTTTAATAATTCTAAACTGACTGATTGTCAGCTGTTGAGAGATATTTATATTAAAAAGTGAAGTCATTTCAATGAGTTACTTAACTAATAATAGTAACTATACTTTAACGTTTTGGCGCCCTTGCTCCAAACACCACAGCCAATCACAGCAGTACCATTATGCAGGCGCTCTTTCTCATGGGAATGGTACTGAATCTAACAACTGTCACAGGTGCCTCACACCACAATTCGTCAACTATATACTTCTTGCATCTCCACTGCTCTTGGAACAGCTTCTTGGAGCCTAATATGTTGGCTGACTATGCCAGAAATATTACACATCCCTTTCCTTCTGTGATTTCCAAAAACTGGGATGTTCTCGAAGACAATGCATAATTTTGGAAATATTTAAATAAATTGAACAAAATTTTGATAGAACTGTAAACTAATAGGTGATCTCTCAAGAGCCAAGCTATCACACTATCCCCTCTTTGATATCAACATGTAAATATGGAGATGGCTTTTACATATTTTCCCTATCGTTATTAGTAAACTCTTCCAAAATCTGAGAATAAGAAAATTGTATGATGACTGCAGTAAATTCAAAAGAGTAACCCCCTTCACCACAAACATTATTACATCTACTGATCACAAAACAATTCGAACAAGAAGTCAACGTTTTCCAAAGAGCATATGATTATACAATTACACAAAACATATGAGAAATAAAAGAATTTTCAAAGGAAATCACATAAATCACATAAAGCAGAAAAAAAATCGGCTCATAGCTGCGTTTCAAATTCACCAAAGAAAGTTATGCAGATACCTAAACACATAGCACCTCAAAAAATAATCACCTATTATCAGCTCATTGCCATCCAGTCATTTTCATTTCATTTATTATTATTCTTTTAATCAATTACATGATACAGGAATTGTCATAGTACTGTCCAGAACATGCACAGCAGAATATTACAAATTTCTATCAAACACAAAAATTAACATTATGTTGAAAATTAAAACATTGAATTGAAACACACAGAATTAACATATTATATATATTGAAAATTAAAACATTGAATTAATGTGTTGTTCTTTTACATGCTCCTTTAATATGTACCGTATGTGATGGATTAATATGTATTTAGTACATTTTGGAAAACACATATTACACATAATTTTAGAGATAAAGAAGAATATAAATGAGACATAGAACTGACAATGAGAAAAGTATATTGACAATACAACTATCAGTTAGTGATTCAAGGATTCAAAATATTCCTCTATGCAATAAAAATATTTATTTACCATAAACTTTTTTAATTCTGACTTACATTTTCCTTGATATTCTGTTCCCCTGATGCATAGTAGCAGAGCATTATAAAGCTTTATTCCATAGTGGCTCACATGTTCTTGAGTTTATATTTTTCTTGTTCTTTCTACATGCAGGTTCTTACAGATACGTGTATTGTAGTCATGAAGATCTGAATTTACATGTAAACTACTCAAGTGTGTTCTTGTATACAGTATGCCTTTTAATATGTACAAAGATGGTACTTTAAGTATGTTTAGCTGCATAAACAAGGGTATTGCAGTGTGTGTGTTTCTCTCTCTCTCTCTCTCTCTCTCTCTCTCTCTCTATATATATATATATATATATATATATAATGGAAGGAAACATTCCACGTGGGAGGCAACAGTTTGTTGCGAAAGCTTCAATTTTGTGTGTATGTTTGTGTGTCTATCGACCTGCCAGCGCTTTTGTTCGGTAAGTCACCTTATATATATATATATATATATATATATATATATATATATATATATATATATATATATATATATATATAGTCCTGGAAATTGAAATAAGAACATCGTGAATTCATTGTCCCAGGAAGGGGAAACTTTATTGACACATTCCTGGGATCAGATAATCACATGATCACACTGACAGAACCACAGGCACATAGACACAGGCAACAGAGCATGCACAATGTCGGCACTAGTACAGTGTATATCCACCTTTCGCAGCAATGCAGGCTGCTATTCTCCCATGGAGACGATCGTAGAGATGCTGGATGTAGTCCTGTGGAAGGGGTTGCCATGCCATTTCCACCTGGCGCCTCAGTTGGACCAGCGTTCGTGCTGGACGTGCAGACCGCGTGAGACGATGCTTCATCCAGTCCCAAACATGCTCAATGGGGGACAGATCCGGAGATCTTGCTGGCCAGGGTAGTTGACTTACATCTTCTAGAGCACGTTGGGTGGCTCGGGATACATGCGGACGTGCATTGTCCTGTTGGAACAGCAAGTTCCTTGCCGGTCTAGGAATGGTAGAACGATGGGTTCGATGACGGTTTGGATGTACCGTGCACTATTCAGTGTCCCCTCGACGATCACCAGTGGTGTACGGCCAGTGTAGGAGATCGCTCCCCACACAATGATGCCGGGTGTTGGCCCGGTGTGCCTCGGTCGTATGCAGTCCTGATTGTGGCGCTCACCTGCACGGCGCCAAACACGCATATGACCATCATTGGCACCAAGGCAGAATCGACTCTCAACGCTGAAGACGATCCGTCTCCATTCGTCCCACCATTCACGCCTGTCGCGACGCCACTGGAGGCGGGCTGCACGATGTTGGGGCGTGAGCGGAAGATGGCCTAACGGTGTGCGGGACCGTAGCCCATCTTCATGGAGACGGTTGCGAATGGTCCTCGCCGATACCCCAGGAGCAACAGTGTCCCTAATTTGCTGGGAAGTGGCGGTGCGGTCCCCTACGGCACTGCGTAGGATCCTACGGTCTTGGCGTGCATCCGTGCGTCGCTGCGGTCCAGTCCCAGGTCGCCGGGCACGTGCACCTTCCGCCGACCACTGGCGACAACATCGATGTACTGTGGAGACCTCACGCCCCACGTGTTGAGCAATTCGGCGGTAAGTCCACCTGGCCTCCTGCATGCCCACTATACGCCCTCGCTCAAAGTCCGTCAACTGCACATACGGTTCACGTCCACGCTGTCGCGGCATGCTACCAGTGTTAAAGACTGCGATGGAGCTCCGTATGCCACGCCAAACTGGCTGACACTGACGGCGGCGGTGCACAAATGCTGCGCAGCTAGCGCCATTTGACGGCCAACACCGCGGTTCCTGGTGTGTCCGCTGTGCCGTGCGTGTGATCATTGCTTGTACAGCCCTCTCGCAGTGTCCGGAGCAAGTATGGTGGGTCTGACACACCGGTGTCAATGTGTTCTTCTTTCCACTTCCAGGAGTGTATATATAGATCTAAAAACAAAGATGATGTGACTTACCAAATATATATATATATATATATATATATATATATATATATATATATATATATATATATATATATATATATATATATATATATATATATATATATGGGCTCATTGCAGTCCTTTAAAGGATGCTTTACTAACGCTTCATCAAACTGACATCCCCTTAGTACTTCACTCTCACCATATATATATATAGATCTAAAAACAAAGATGATGTGACTTACCATATATATATATATATATATATATATATATATATATATATATATATATATATATATATATATATGGGCTCATTGCAGTCTTTTAAAGGATGCTTTACTAACACTTCATCAAACTCATCAGTCTCAACTGGTGCTGGGTTTGACAAGTGACTGTCCATTCTCAGTATCCATCTCAAGCATACAGGACTGGTAGAATTCATCTAACAATACAAAATGCCTTACATTAAAATTCTAATAGAACTTAAATAAACCTTGAAGTGAACTTTTGATTATACCATATAATGAATATGTACCTAAATAGACTCAAAAAGTAAACATTATTATTTGATTACAGGCAGTGCCACTGTTTCTAAACAGTGCCTGCTAACATATGGCTAGGGCATTGCCCTTAGCAATGTATGGTCAGTGTCCATTCACAACATGTGACTTACTCGCCGATTCATTCATACAGATGACAGCTAGTGTTGTGCACTATAAATCTAGCAGACGGTGCTGTGCCATATAACTGTTTCCTTACGCAGACTTATTTGACAGTTACACCTCTCATATTCTTTAATGTTATATCTACATTTTGTTAATACAGTATCATTTTAGTTGCTATTCCAACAAGTTCTTAATCATTAACAGGCACACAGTTGCAATTCACAGATATTGAGAGAACATTTCAGAATAAATCTCTTAAAGAAAGTTTCGGCTACCAGAAACGTTACGTCACTCAACAGTAAGTGTTACCATACCTTTCTCTTATCGTAAATCTTGTTACTACATACACAGCCAGTGGAACTGTATTAATGTGTACACATCTGTAATCATTTCAGAATGTTATAGCATCAATAGTCATATGTTAAGCATTATGCGACTTCATTTTGTAGGGGCCGACTTAACTGTTCATAGCTAGCATTTTACTCTTCATACTACATATTATAAACCAGTGAACTACTCTCGATACCTTATATAATGTGTCCTTATCTTTAAATCATAAATATATTGTCTGTGTCCATTGCGATATTCATGTTAGTTTTGTGTCTTGCTCATGTCAATAGTAATACGTCTATTTCCGTGTACTGCATAGCCAGTTGGCAGAAACCACTTTGCCAAGGAATACCTCCTGAATAATGGACTGACTCGCACATCACCTTATACCTTCACTTCCTCACACTACATTATAATGGGCAAACTTACACGTCGCTGAATAATTCTCCTTTCCTCACTTCTCATTTACAATTGGCTGACTTACCTGTCACCTAAAAATAATACTCCTCCACAACATAAACCTCATTGGCAGCACTATCCTTTACCTATAAACACATATTCAATTACCTCAGCAGAACTACGTAGCTGGCAATTCATACTTAAGAATATAGTATTTATGTCCATAAAGCTTAACAGAACCTTTACACTACCAATCTCCTGACCGGGTTTTCTGCCACCAAATCTTACCTTTTCATAATTTTCATCATATTTACTTACCTGGTTTGGCATCATCCTCTTCTTCTGCAACTGCTAACTTTTCTTTAGAAAATTTATTCTATTTGATGTCTGACATAATTACGGTCCATGTTTCACTTAGCTGCTACTTTTGTCAGAATTTTCAAACTTACTGCATAATAATATTCTTGCTGGTTCTTTAAAATTCAAAAATGAATTGTTCCACTTTGTACTTTGTGACAGATGTTTCAAATGTCATTTTAAGCTATTCTGGTGTTTCTTAATGCAATGTAATACCGTGTTCTCTTGCTTGTGCATCTCTGATCCTATGCTTTCGTGTTATAAAACTTCCTGTTTTTCGCCCGTGCATTGCTAATGTTTAACCTGTTGGGTTACTATATTGTCAATAATTCGGTTTGTTGTCTCAGTTCGTGTAAAACTTTTGTCACACCTGTGGATAGAGAAGAATGTTAAAGAAGACAGAATACAGGTGAGAATTTGTCGTCATCTACCTAGCAATGCAAAGAACACTATTGCCCCCTGAGGATAACTAATGTTCAAAGTATTTTTTGATGTCTACAATACTGTAGAGTCCTTTTCTTACTCCCGTTTTTGTGTTAGCTACTTCCACAGCACTGGGGTGTGGTATCCTAATTATTTTCTATGCTCCTTCATACAATTCACGAAATTTCTTTATTTCTGAGTTTATCTTAGAAGACCTGGTTCTTGTCATGATCAATACCAATTCATCAATTTGATATTTCCTCTTCTTAACCTGCCTGTTGTATTTGCTTTGTCTTTTATCTGCTTTCTCTTTAATCCTGCTTAGAGCTAGATACCTTTTTTCAGTAACTGAGAGGTCATCTCGTGGTGGAAAACTTACCTGCTGTTCAACACTACTAGACAGCTTCTCTCCTGTCAGCAGTTCCTGAGGAGGTATTTCTGTGGTACAGTGAGGCAACTCATTTATAACTCTCTCAAACTCTTCCACATAATCTACCCACGTGTGATGCTTTTTAGAACAGTAAGCCCTAAACAGTCTATTTCCCTCCTCATCCGTACACTCATATTTGATTGGGGACGGTATTTGGATATGTAAATAGGCTTTATGTTGAGATCACGCTCCATATTTTTCCAACACTCTGACATAAATTGTGAGCCATTATCACAAATTATCCTATCAGGTTTTCCCACCTTTATTACATTATCATTCCTGATTTTGTCTGAGACTGACTTACATGTTGCTCTTCTTAGTGCATACAGTTTCACGTGTTTTGATAACATGTCCAACACAACAAACAAATATTTATAACCTTTTTAAAAAGTGGGGAGGACACCACAGAGATCGATGCATACCTTTCCTAACACCTTTGTAGGGATCATACTATGCATCTCTGTTTTGTCACTAGCATTTGGTGCTTTAGTTTTCTGACATACACAGCAAGATCTAAGAATTTTGTATACCCACTTTTCTAAGTTATTAAAGTAACAACCTTCCTTAATTTTGTCTGCACCTTTTTTAGCACCAAAATGAGCATATGCAAAATATATAAACCAGACAAGCCTCTCAATCTCATGCTCTAGCCAATAGATTTTCCACTGTTGTTTCTGTGGATCAGCCCTACGGAATAATATTCCCTTGTGTATATTACAGTATTTCCCCACTTTGTCACTAGTCTTCTACTCCACTCTGCTTTGATCATTTTTATTGATCCGGATAACACATCTGCTACCGTATTATTTTCCCCTGGTAGGTATTCTATTGAAAAATCATAATCTTGCAGCACTAAAGACCATTGTGTTAGCTGATTATGACTTAGCCTACAATCCATCAGAAATGACAGTGCCTTACGGTCTGTGAACACTTTAACTTTCCTTCCCATGATGTAATATCTAAATTTCTTAAACGCCCATACTACTGCTAGCACCTCTTTTTCCATTACAGAATATCTTCTCTCCCATTTGTTGAGTACATGACTAGCAAATCCAACAGACTTTCTCTCTACAGGGTCCCCATTTTCAACAAATTGATAAAGATGAGCCCCAAGCCCGTATTCTGAGCTGTCAGTGAAAGTAAAAAATGGTACCTTTAAATCATGATTAGATTAGATTAGATTAGATTTACTTTCATTCCAATTGATCCGTAGTGAGGAGGTCCTCCTGGATGTGGAACATGTCAGAAAAACAACAATACATGACAAATATTTACAACTAAAACAAATAAACTAATGTACCATTCCACAGGTCCCAAGTGGAATGATCGTCATTTTTAATGAACACTAAGAGTCATTTTACAAATACTAATGCACTGAATTTAAAATAAAAAACGTTTTTTATTTATTTATAAGGTAATAAACATGTAATACAACTACTGTAATACTTATTTACAATGAACACATTACTGCACTGAAATGGTGCAGAAGTTAGATTATACTTACACACACACACACACACACACACACACACACACACACACACACACACACACACACATTTTCAGTGAACACATTACTGCACTGAAATTGTGCAGAAGTTATGTTGTACTTATATACAAATCAGTTGGTTTTACTAAGAAATTCATCAATGGAGTAGAAGGAGTTGGCCACCAATAAATCCTTTAGGCTTCTCTTAAACTGAATTTCATTGGTTGTTAAGCTTTTTATGGCTGCTGGCAAGTTATTGAAAATGTGTGTTCCTGAATAATGCACACCTTTTTGTACAAGACTAAGTGACTTTAAATTCTTGTGAAGATTATTCTTATTTCTAGTATTGATTCCATGAATTGAGCTGTTGGTTTGAAAAAGTGATATATTTTTAATGACAAATTTCATTAAGGAATAAATATACTGGGAAGCTGTAGTTAGCATCCCTAGTTCCCTAAACAGGCTTCTGCAGGATGTTCTTGAGTTCACACCACATATAATTCTTACTGCACGTTTTTGTGCCCGGAAAACTTTAGCTTGGCTTGATGAATTACCCCAAAAAATAATCCCATATGACATTATGGAATGAAAGTAAGCATAGTATGCCAGCTTTTTCATTTTTATATCCCCTACGTCTGACAAAATTCGCATTGCAAACAGAGATTTGTTAAGACGCTTCAGCAGTTCTGTGGTGTGCTCCTCCCAATTGAATTTATTATCAAGCTGTAATCCCAAGAATTTAACACTGTCCACTTCTTCTATCTTCTTGTCATCATATGTTAGACATATACTCTTGGGACACCCCTTACAAGTTCTGAACTGCATGTAGTGTGTTTTTTCAAAGTTTAGTGACAAAGAATTGGCTAGGAACCAGTGATTAATGTCCACAAATATTTTATTGGCTGATCTTTCTAAGACTACACTTGATTTGCTATTTATTGCAATGTTTGTATCATCGGCAAACAAAACAAACTTGGCATCTGGTAATGTTACTGATGAAAGGTCATTGATATACACAAGAAAAAGTAAGGGCCCCAAAATGGAACCTTGTGGGACCCCACATGTAATTAGTTCCCAGTTGGATGATGCCTGATAGACATGTATCAAGCTCTTTCCTAATAACACCCTTTGTTTCCTGCCAGAGATATAAGATTTGAACCATTTTGCAGCATTTCCTGTTACACTATAATATTCTAGTTTACTTAAAAGGATATTGTGATTTACACAGTCAAATGCCTTTGATAGATCACAAAATATACCAGTTGCCTGCAATTTTTTGTCTAATGAATTAAGCACATTTTCACTGTAAGTGAAGATAGCCTTCTCAATATCAGAACCTTTTAGAAATCCAAACTGTGACTTTGACAGTATGTTATTTGAGATAAGCATTACATAACTCATCCTTCATTGTTTGAAATTCTAGCTCACACTCTTTTGTCCAAATCCATGTGGCATTTTTCTTAGTCAGTTATAGTAAAGCATTAACTTTAAGTGCTTGATTCTTTTCAAATTTTCGATAGAATCCAGTGGGACCAAAAACAGCTTTCATTTGCTTTTTGTTCTTAGGTCAGGGGAAATTTCTGATGGCTTCTATCTTTTCTGTGCCTGGTTTGATGCCTTCAGCAGATGTTACATGCCCTAAAATTCTGATCCCTCTCTTTGCGAATTCTGACTTCTCCGGGTTTGCAATTATATTGCTCCTCTCAAATTTCGAAGGAACCTGTTTTAAAATGTCATTGTGTTCCTTCCAACTTTTTGCAGCAATCAAAATGTCGTCAATGTAAACTGTAATTTTGTCCAACAACTCCTCACCCAGAACCTTGTCCAACATACATATAAAAGCAGAAGTAGATATTTTTAGACCAAAAGGTAACACTCTAAAGTGGTAGCTTCGTCCACCATAAACAAATGCAGTGTATTTTCTACAATTTTCTACTAGCGGAACCTGCCGAAAGCTGCCGGTCAACGCAATGCTTGTTAATATCTTGACGCCATAAAACTTCTGTACAAGCTCCTCTAGTACCTCAGGACTATCCATCTGTGGTAAAATAACTCTATTTAGTGCTCTGGCATCTAATGTTATGTGCACTGATCTATCTTTCTTTGGGACAATGACAAGAGGGCTACAATAATTACTTTGAGAGCACTCAATCCTCCACTCCAATATTAATCTTCATTTCTTTATCTACTGGTTTTCTTTTTGCAAGTGGAGTGGAATAAGGCTTAAATCTGAATGGATCATGTGGCTTTACCTGAAAACTGTATTCGTAATCTTTCATGCACCCTGATTTCTTTGAGAAAGGTTTTTGATGTTGCAACAATACTTCCTCGAGCTCATATGACTCTTCTTCGTTTAACCCTTCAATACTTGCGACCTTTTCCCGGATTCTGACCTCTATGCCTATCTCTTCAGTTGATGTCACTCCCACAAACACATACTCTCTGATGGTGCTATGTTCCAATACATTTGTTCCCTTATAATCTGTAGTGTAGCATTATTACAGTTACTTTGTGCAGCTTCATTTCCCTCGAATGTTAATTTTTGTTCCTCCTGTTCTTCTTTTATCCTCATTACACTTTTGCAAAATCTAGGATCATTCTATTAGCAATTAACCAATATGTTCCCAAAATTAAATTGACACAGATCCCGGGAACTACCATTGCATTCATTGGAAACTTCCTATCTTGCATTGTAAACTCTAATAAAATGTTGTCTTATAACTTTACTTTTAGGCCACACGCAGTAAATACTTTGCCCCTTTGAAATGATAACTCTGGAACATCAGTATCTTTCTTAATTTTTCATACAAATTACTTGAGGCAGCACTGATCTCACTACCAGAAGCTAAAATCGCAACTGTTTTCATGTTCTGTATTTCAGTTTCTATAGCTGGTTGGTAAACCTGATTTATTTCCTGCCTATCTACGTCCATGAGTGCATTTTTTTATCTCATCCCTTTTGTCATAGCCCAAGAACCTTACTAATGGTCCATTACATTCTATCGTTCGTGACTGAACCTGGTCCGAACCACCTACTAGTTTTCCGGCTCCTGATTCCTGTCTCTTTCAGTAGCATGATCCCTTCCATTATTACAATATTCTCTATTTCATCCATAATATCCTCCCCTATTCATACCCCTCTGAAAAGCACCTCTCCCTCTTCTTGAAGGACTATGACTGTAATGAGGTGGTCTATTTTCCTCTCGATTGCGACGCTCATTTCCTTTGTCTGTACCTCTGCTCCGGCTTGGCTCACAGTCATTATGGCAGTCTGCTCACCACCCGTTCCTTCTACAGCCCTCCTTCACTTGCTTGTTGCTGGACAATGCATCTAACTGCTCAAGGACGTGCAGTAGGTTATTGACATCACTTTTCTTTACATTGATTAACTTCTCTTGTACTGACACTGGAAATTTAAGTATGATTATTTCTGTAAGGTCTGATTCTCTCAACTGGTCAGTTCAGAGTTGGTTCTTTTCCCAGTAGTGTTGAAAAAACTCTTTATAGCTATTACAACCACTACTAGCAAAACTCCTTCCCTCGAAAATTTCACTCCTGACGGTGTTTCGTGTGCTAGTAGACCAATATTGATTTAAGAATGCTTGTACAAATTCCTTGTATGTAGTACATGTGTTACTGACCCCTGTTCCCCATGATGTTACGTCTCCATGAAATCTGCTTGCTACAACTTTTATTTTTTGTTGTTCTGTTAAGTTTTCAGGAAGTGTACCCTCGAACTGCTTAATAAAATCAATTGGATGTATGTTACCTCTACTAGAGAAAGGATGGTAAACAATAGTGGGATTTGTTACATCACTAACATTGCTTGCTGCTCTTATTTGGTGTTTTCTAACTCACTTAACTGCTGGTCATGTTTATCACCACATTCTTTAGCAGCCTTGATTTGCTCCTTTATTACTTCACGAACATTACTATTTATTGTAGATATTACACAATCCTTAGCCTCCATATCAACACTCAGCTTTTTAACTTTACTATCAAACTTCTGTTTTATTTCAAGCTTACATGATTATAATTTCTTACCACATTCTTTTGTTTCCTTATCTATTTTACTGGAACAAGCTTCAGTTTTAGCTTCAGGTTTTGATACCTTTTGTTCTAAACCCTTGAAATTGCTACTGATTTGAGTTATTCCTGCATATGCTTTCTCTATTTTCTTTCATAATTTCTCTTTAGTTTCCTTTTGCCAATTATCTATTTTCCTCTCCAATACTTCTTTGGTGCCTTTTAACTCTGATTGCACTCTGTCTATTTTCTTTTCAGTTTCTTTTTGCCTTGCTGTAATTTCCTCTTTTCGTTCTTTTAAAAGTAATTTTTGCTCTGCTATAAATTGATTTTGATCTTACTCGACTCCTTCATCTTGACTACTAATCTCAGTTGGCAAGGTATCAGCAGAATCAGTTATGTGACTTAATCTACCTGATTCCACTGTCAGCTCATTTGTAATGTCAACATCAGATTCTGTGTCTCTGACGTCGTCATCTAAATTTACCACGTCACAGTGGTCAGGAGCGGCAATATCTACGTTCTCAGTGCAATTATTTAACATAAAATCAACATTTTCAGAAGCATTATTAATCTCATTATTATCTGAATTTTGCAACTGATCTGCTAAATCATCTACAATGTTATTTATTTGCAAGTCTTGTGGCTGATCTGAAGGATCATTGCCAGCAATATTTACTTGATCTCTTTTCCTACTTCTAAGAAAATATCTCTTTTTCCCTTTCATCAGACTTCATAAAATTTATGAATTTTAGCCAAATATGTTTAAATGAATCGATTTTAGACCACACTTTAAGATTTTACAACTATTGCACTGTTTGTTACATAGATTAAATTGTTGTGCCAGAGTAACACTCTTAGATGCCATTCTGTGTGCTGCCATCGAGAAGTTCCTTCTCTGCTCCTGCCGCTGAAGCTGGCATGATGTAGTGATTTCCGGACTGCTGAAACACCCAGTTCAGCAACACTGCTACAGGTGTGTCTCGGCGCTGCTGCTGGCTGCCAAGGCTTGTATCTGCCACAGTGAACTGTGCCCGCTCACACTGCTAGTGCTGCCTCCTCGTGTTGCGTTGCATCACCTCATAGTACAACAAAAACTTCTTGATGAAATAACGTATTCCCATGGACCACGCACACATATGTGTTTTTTTGACTACTGCACATCAACACATCAAGTTTCCCTCTCAACAAAAGTTATGTTCTCCCGAATAAAAAAAATTTGTCTGTGTCATCAATAACACTGTTCGACATGGGTTGTATTTCTGATATTAAAGTATGTGCTTCTAGACCATATTACCGTGGGAAATTCAAATACGTAAACAAAATATCGTTGTCAGGGATACTTTTTATGTAATATGTATATATATGTATATTCACAATTCATGGCAAACACAGAGACGTTATAGAGAAATACGGGTATGTTGCCGCATCCAGTAGTGATAGGACGTGATAATTTCTTGTGCAGCAGCAGGTGGGAAGAATCAGACATCATTAGGTTATCCCCCGCCACACCTATGTCATTAAGACCACCTGAAACATCTCATTAACTCGAACGGCGACAGCCGGTCGCTGCCTCGGCAGTAAAGCTTCACGCCTCCTAGGGGCAGGTGCATCGAGTTTACAACAGTGGTGTTAGCCGCAATTTGTGTCAGTCTTAACGAGTGGGTGTTTTGGCTGACAAGTAACTGTCTGTCATATTTCCGAGCACGGTTGAATTTCTTAGTTCCTGTGTGTAAACTGATTGAGCCTGGTGCTGAAGGTAAAACGACTGCTTGTTTTTACTCAGCAGCGTTCCTCTAAGTCCCTACTATTAATTTAATACAGATGTATTACCAAAGTAGTATTTTTAAATTTGTAGAAATGCCACATCGTCGTGGATGTCGATATAAGCCGGACAACTTCTGCTACATCTGTGGGAAGTTCACTTTTGCCAGAAATAGGAAGAAAATTTCTTCAGTCATAATGATAGCATACAAACATTACTTTGGAGTAGAGGTAGGAGACAAGGATAAAGAATGGGCACCACATTTCTGTTGTGCTACATGTTACTGCAAACTAATTCAGTGGGGGAAAGGTAAAGAGAACGTGGCATTGTTTGCTGTTCCCATGGTGTGGAGGGAGCCTAAGGACCATGTTACTGATTGTTATTTCTGTCTAACAAAAATTCAGGGTTTCACAAACCAAAAGTCGAAGAGGCACAGTGTTTACCCAGATGTGCCTTCAGCGAGAATGCCAGTGCAGCATTCCGACAACCTTCCAGTACCTTCAAGAGCTCGAGGTCAAATTCCGAGTGACAGTAAAATAAGTAGTACTGAAGAAATCACAGATGATGATTCTATATATCACTGCACAAGTGAGTCATCGCCACATTTATTAACACAGGCAGATTTAAATGATTTAGTACGTGATCTAGGACTAAGTAAACAAAAGGCGCAGCTGCTTGGTTCAAGATTACAAGAGTATAATCTACTGCACCAAAGTACTAAAATCAGTGTGTTCAGGCACAGAGAACATGCCTTTATTTCTTATTTTGCAACTAACGAAGCACTGACATTTTGCAATGACATTGCTGGTCTGATGAAAGTGCTGAACTTCACTTATATTTCACAGGAGTGGAGACTTTTCATAGATGCATCGAAAACAAGTCTGAAGTGTGTTTTGCTCCATAATGGAAATAAAATACCCTCTGTTCCAGTAGCTTACGCTAGTTTGACAAAAGAGAATTACGAATTCGCACAAAGGATGCTAAATTCATTAAAATACAATGAACAGAAATGGAAAATATGTGCAGATTTCAAGGTAATTGCTATGGCACTTGGAATGCAACAAGGCTACACAAAGTATGCCTGTTTTCATTGCGAGTGGGATAGTCCAGACCGAAATTCTCACTACATGAAAAAGAAATGGTCTAGGCGAAGACGGAAAGTTGGCAAAAAAAATGTACAACGTGAAAGCCTGGTAGCTCCTGAATATATACTACTTCCACCGCTTCACATCAAACTTGGCCTGATGAAACAATTTGTGAAGGCCATAAATCCAACAGGCTGTGGGTTTGCATATCTAGCTACCAAATTCCCCCGTCTTTCAGCTGCAAAAATAAAGGAAGGTGTATTTGTGGGCCCACAAATCAGTGAGCTGCAGAAAGGTGCAAATTTTGAAGCATGTTTAACTGATAAAGAAAAAACTGCATGGGACTGTTTCAAGATGGTGTCGAAAAACTTCCTCGGAAGAAGAAGAGCTACTAACTACAAAGTAATGGTGAAGGATATGATCAAAGCATATCAGGATTTGGGGTGCAATATGTCTTTGAAGGTACATATGATAACCTCTCATCTGGACTACTTCACAGAGAGTTGTAGTGATGTATCAGATGAACATGGGGAAAGATTCCATAAAGACATTTCTACCGTAGAAAGGCGCTATGAAGGGAAGTGGTTACCTTCTATGTTAGCAGATTATTGCTGGAATATCATTCGAGAGAAGAAAGATTCACAATACAACAGAAAAAACTGATGTCCATTACAAGGCAGTGGCTCATTGTTTGTCAATTTTCTGTAATTTCTCACATCAAATAAATGCTTCAAAGTGTATACACAAAGGTTACTGTGTTACATGTTAGATCCCACCCTCCATTAATGTGATGAACTTATAACATCATAAAGATGTGCATTTGTTTGTCGAATTTCACCTCACGTTTGCTGCCCTACATCAGAAACTGAAAAGAGAAATAAAATTGCGATTTCTCGTAAACTATCCCTGACAGAAAAAAACCAAAACCAGTTTTCAATTCAGCATTCAAAATACAACTAGGATCACAATATTTTTTATCAGAAATCGAAAAAAAGGTTTTTTTTGGAGAACAGTGTAATCAAAGTTCAACTAAAGTTCAAAAGAGGGTCCAAATACAATTCAATGACATTTACTGAGTTCCTACACAGATCTGTCGTAATTTAGTAGCAAATTAGTCACTTTCGATGTTGTGAATTGTTACTAAAATTTTTCACAGTTCTCGCTAATAATCAAGCCTCATACTCAAAATCACTCAATTATTGATGATTTTCCCCGCAAGGGATGCCATATACGGCAAGAAAGGAAGAATGAACTGATTGATGGTGTTAATAATGATCATCCTCCTTTACCTCCTGCGCATTACTGTAGATGATGTGTCACTGAGCACATTTGTTCTTTGCATGCAGTATGCGTGAGGTACCTAGTTGTATCCACTGCACTGTGTGGAATACAAAGGTTGTGCTATAGTTTGCTAACCTGCTGTCTTCAAGTTGATGTACCCAGAGCAGAAAACAGCGTGCAGGGCTTAGGTTCTGTATCTTGAGGCTGAAACTGACTTTTAGTGAGGTTCTGTTCTGAAATAATGTATCATTTCTTTGGGATCCCACTCACGTATTTTGATATAACCACACGAGAAAACATGATCGTAATATAACACCTTCTGATGCAGCAAAGTACATGATCAAACACAATGTTTACAAAAATGTATCTGTACACCATTTGTGGCATGTGACTGTGCCTCACGACTACTGGAGTGAGTGTTTTAATACTGAATAGTGGCAAACACATCCTACCACAGACAACATGACTGTACACCACAACTGCCTAATCCAGAGTGATGAACAGCCCGAAACACTTCGGGTGCCGTATCAGAAAAGGCATGACGCTTCCGAAGTGCTTTGTCTGCAATTTCGTCAGTCTTTTGTTTTTTATTTAAATTGTTTTTAATAATTCTAAAATAACTGATTGATAGTCAGCTGTTGAGGTATATTTATACTAAAAAGTGAAGTCATTCCAATGAGTAGTTTAACTAATAATAATAACTATACTTAAACGTTTTGGCGCCCTTGCTCTGAACACCACAGCCAATCACAGAGCAGTAGCATTATGCAAGCGGTCTTTCTCATGGGAATGGTACTGAATCTAACACCTGTCACGGGTACCTCACACCACATTTTGTCATCTATATACTTCTTGCATCTCCACTGCTCTGGGAACAGCCTCTTTGAGCCTACGCCATAAATATTACAAGCCTAAATTTCAAGTATCCATTTGACATACATGACATACCAATTGTGTGTGGATTGCTTCCAAGGAAGGGTGGAGTAACTTTCATGTCTTCCAAGTACTGGGCTGATAAAATGAACATGATGAAATAATCAGAGCTTATAAGCTGCTTAATCAACCATCGTAATTTTCATGTGACATTTTCAAATGCAGTAAGGATGGGTGGAGATGATAGTGGTACCAGAATTACTTTCTACTACCCGCTGTAAGATACTATCCTGAGTACTCATGCAGCTCTTTAATGTTAATAAACAGGATTAACAATGTAGGAAGTAGATCCGACAACCACAAGGTCCATTATAAATTAAACAAATCTGATTCACTGGAAAACTTCTGACACTGTACTCTACAAGATAAGCTAGGCGAAAAATTACTTCCTCCTACACATTGCTTATAGAAGTGATGCAGACAAGAATATGTGACTAATTACAGCCTACAAGGACGATTTTCAAATATTCTCCTCTGCAGTATTAGCTGTAATTTTATTTGAAATAATTGGAATTCATTGTGGAACCAGAAAATATCACCTCCACACACTATTAAGATGGTATACAGAATACAGACACACATCTACAATGTGCTTGAACAGAAGTAACCATAAACTAGAAGATCTGACAAATTCAAAGTTAAGTATCTATTTACTATATAGGGCTAACTGTCCACATTATGAGAACAAAACTTCTAATGAAGCTTGGGAAAATTACTACATCCTCCACTATATGTCTCCACAAAATATCCACGTAGAAGAAAAGAGAGCTCATAAGGATGTTATTCGAACACAGTTCTTTGCATACGCCATTTGCAAATATCACAGGGATGGGAGGTAAGGAAGCGGTACGAGAAGTATACCCTACTAAACACTGTAAGGTGGTTTCCTCAATAAACACACAGATCTGTAATGTGTGTGAAGATTATTAACTATATATCAAGTAGATGCAACAGCATCAATAGTCCATTTTCAATTAAATCAAAATGATTGACAGACATTCCAAGCCTGGTGCAGTTCAAATAGTACTTCCTACTACAAGACGTTACTAGAAGCCACAGAGACAAGAGCATCTGAAACACGAGAACCCATAACGAGGAGTGTCAATTACTGTCTTCATACAGTAAAGTTAAGACATTTTATAAAAGGAGATGAGAGCAAGGCTGGACAAAAGTTAACAAAATCTAATACCTTAATATTAACAAAACACAATCTCATAAAACTAACACACCAGTTGAGCATAACAAACTGGGACAAATTATTTCAAAACTGTGATTCCAGTGCCCAAACAGTTTATGAAACATTCCACAATTACTTAACAGGTATTTTAAAAGCCCATCTTGTTCAAAAGAAATACCATAAAACAAGAAAAGGTAAATTTTGGTACACCAAAGAACTGGAGAATCTAAAAAATAAGCTACTGCTGTTGAAGCGCCTTGCCAAAGTAAACAATTCTAATGAAATTAAGGATCTTGAAAAAATCACTAAGAAACTGTAGAAGAAAGAGTTGCAATTAGCGAAACTAAGATACAACACAAATTACATAAAAAATAGTAAAAACCAATGCAAAACAGCCTGGTCAGTAATTAATACTGTTAAAGGCGAAGTCAGAAACTTCGACAAGACAGTCCCAATACCAGCAGATACATTCAATAAATATTTTGTAAGCTGTGCTGATGATATCAAAAAGCTGATCAGTAAACCCAATGTAACATATATAGATTATCTGAAGAGAGCAAACCTAAATCATAATAGGGCCAGATCATCATTGAAACACTTCAGAGAGGTATGCCAACATGAAGTTCTTAAAATAGTCAAAGAAATGAAAAATTCATACAGTACAGATATTTTTAATATGTCAAACAATCTATTGAAAGAAATCATACATTACATTGCAGCACCATTAACGTATTCTATAAACCTGTGTCTCATAGAAGGGTTTTTTCCTGATCCTCTCAAACTATCCAAGGTAACTCCAGTCTTTAAGAAGGGTGTCAAATCAGATCCTGCAAACTACAGACCAATTTCACTAATTCCAGTACTAGGAAAAGTCTTTGAAGGCATAATATATAAGCAGATGTATGAGTACCTAGAACTAAATGGTATGTTAAGTGCATCACAGTTTGGTTACAGAAAAGGAAGGTCAGCTATACATGCCATAGAGCTCTTAGTCAGAGACATTCTAGCAGCATTTGAGGACCATGCGCATGCACAGGTAACCTTATGTGATCTGAGCAAAGCTTTTGACTGTGTTGACCACTCACTTCTGCTTTCTAAACTTGAGTACTATGGAATATGTGATAAAAGTTTAAAACTCATCAAATCATACCTCAATAAAAGGAACCAGGTGGTGAGTTCAGGAAGTCATCTGTCAAACATACTCGAGGTTCAACATGGAGTGCCACAGGGATCTAAATTGGGACCACTTCTTTTCCTTGTACACATAAATGACTTACCAGGAAATATAGATGTAAAGACATATATGTATGCAGATGACACAACTTTTCTATCTGTAAACCATGTACTTGATAACCTTGTAAGTGATATGAAATTGGCAAAAGAAAATGCAACATCATGGTCTAATGCCAATGGTCTGCTATTAAATGAGGAAAAGACCCAGAATATGTGGTTCAGTCTATCAAAGTCTACAAAAATAGAAAAACAAAAGGCAAAGTTTTTAGGTATTGTACTTGACAACAGTCTAACATGGAACTCTCATGTTGATCACATAGTGGTTAGGTTGTCAAGAGTTATATATTTGTTGAAGAGACTGATGTGTTGTGTGACATTTGAGTACGTAAGGACAGCGTACTTTGCCTTTTTTCAATCTGTTTTAAGGTATGGGTTAATACTCTGGGGAAACAGCAGAAAAATAAATGAAATTATGGTGATCCAGAAGAAAGCAATCAGAGTAATGGCTAAGGTAGATAATAGAACACATTGTAAACCATTGTTCACTAAATATAGAATTTTAACAGTAATTAATTTATATATTCTTGACAGTGTTAACTACATACTTGCTGAACTACCTAATTTAAGTGTAACAAATGAAAGACATGGCTACTATACAAGAACGTGTACTTCTCTGCTGTTGCCACAAAATAGATTAGCCAAAACTAACAATAGTCATAAGTATATGGCAATTAAAATATATAACAAATTGTCTAAAAATGGGTCAATCAAGCCTGACAAATTATTTAAAGACAATGTTCATAACTTCTTGTTAACCAATCCATTCTATTCATTAGAAGAATTTTTAGAAATGCCTAATATCAACTTAAATGTGTAAAAAATTTTTTTTGTAAAATTAATAAGTTAAGTGAACTGACGAAGTCTATTGCATGTAACAATGCTGAATGACTAATAAAGAATCTGAATCTGAATCTGAATACCATTCATGATTCTATCTCGAATAAGTGGAGATAGCTGCAGAACCAAAAGTTGTCTGCAGTACATAACATAATCTGGCATGTGGTATGTAGATAAAAAGTTTTCAATGTTCTTTAATGCATTTGGGGCCACATCTTTGGTAGCATCTCAGTGAAGTTAATTTTTTTGCTATGCTGATAGAATTGTGATCAACTGATTATATTTATTTCTTGATAATTTTGTTATTGTGATCTAGGACGAAGAACTATGGTGGTACATATATCATGATGGCATGTTTGTGAGGTATTAAAACTGTGGTGGTAAATGGTTTTCACACTTTCCTTTGTAAGCTGTTATGTGTTGCCATTACACATAAAAAGTAATGAGCAGTGTATTCTGTTTTTATTTTATGTTTTCTTTTCCTTTATTTAAAAAATAATTGTTACTAGTATTAACATTTACCTATCACAATCTGAAAACAATCCTTGAAACTTTTTCACACAATAAAGGTATTAGCTGATATGGGTCACAGTAATGTATATTGCAGAAGTGAAGCAATGTGTTCTGACAACAGTAATGATCCCACAACAAACATAAACTGGTTGTTGTAGTAGTTTTCATACTTGTTGTACAGTGTACTACCACAAGATTTTAGGCATAGTTGGTAAGACACATTCCTAAACGCTTTGGGATACCCCTAAGATGGTGGTAGGTATGCTGCCCAAGGGCCACAAACATTGCTCACAAATACATTTAGTGGGAAGTATATCCCCCATGGCCCATGAAAGGGTTATTATACATAACTGTAAACAAGGACATCAGACCATCTTAAAATCAGTTAATTATGAGAGATGTTCAATAAGTAATGTAATATTTATTTTTTTCTGGAAGGAGGTTGATTTTATTGGGGATTCCATACTCTCCTCCATTTTTTTGGCTACCAAACTCTATTTTTTAACATCTTCTCCATTCAATGCGATGGTCTTATGCCACTTACTGGAGCGCTTGTATTCTGGTATGGTCCCACTCTGCTGGTCTTCATATGACTCAATGTCATGATGCATCAATATCCTCCCCAACATCCATTTACTGCTTCCTGCATTGGGCCAAAGGGAAGGGATTAGGAAGGTGTGAGATCTGAGCTGTAGGGTGGATGAGGGAGAACAACCCAATAAATTCATATGACCTTCTCCATGTGTGCAGACTTGTGTGAAGTTTTGTATTGCCATGTAGGTTCATTTGCATATTAGTGGTGAAAAACACACTGAAGTCATATCCACAATTTCCTGGGGTTAGCACAATACACTTTAGAGTTGATCATTGTATTATACGGAAGGATATCAATCAGAATAACCCCCTTTAGAGCCCCAAAACACTATCACCACTGCTTTACCAGCGGAGGCAGCAGCATTGAACTTTTTCTTCTGAGGAGAGGTGGTGTGGTGCCACTCACTGGACTGCAGTTTTGTTTCTGATTTGAAGTGATAAACCCATGTTTCGTCACCTGTCACGATGTTTGCCAAAAAATTATCATGATCCACCAAGTAACATGCAAGCAATTCTGCAGAGAAGCTCCTTCATTGCTCTTTATGACACACCGTTGGGTAAACAGAAAACAACTTTGAGTATCCCAACTGCTGGATGGCTGTGTCAGCACTACCAACAAGGACTTAGAGACGTGCAGCAAGATGGTTGATTGTGATCCATTGATCACCTCAAATAAGAGTGTTCACTGGTTTCAGTATTTCAGGAGTCCAAGCTGTGTCCAGTAAGATGGCACGCGGGACTTCAGACAGGTTTGCACTACCTTGTTATGGTGGTGACAGATGCCTTGCCTAATGAATGACAATTCTTTTGTCCATTGCCAGATCTCCATAGCCATTCTGCTAGTTCCTACAAATATCCATGATGCACTGGATTTCAGTCAGAAGGAGCTTAATGACAGTTATCTGTTTGCAATACACCTACGTCACAGATGCCATTCTGAAAGCTGTTTCTGGTGCCACCACCTACCAGAAAATTTTGAAACTATAACAGCTGAAATAACATTATTCCATAATGTCCTGCAGTAAATTCTGCATTTTTTCACCTGACGTGGGAATGTGAAAAAAGTGTTGCATTGCTTATTGAATGAATGCCCCTGGAAAGTAGTACTGTACATGACCAACTGTCCAAACTATAACAGAATATGTTACTGAATAACTTGGCAAATTATAACATCCTCCAATACTTGGGTCCACAAAATTACCATCAGAGCTCATAGAGAGTCTAATCAAGAGTGTTCCTTCACAAACATTCTTCGGAAAAGCAACAAGGATGGGATGAAACCAGTGGGTTACAAAAGTTCCCTCTATTACACATTGTAGGTAGGTCTGCTGAGAATTCATGTCGTTAAAATTTTTAAATATTATTACCCTGTAAGAAGTAAATCTAACAACTATAATATGCTTATCAATTCACTGATATTGATTCTCTGTCAAAATTCTTAGACCATACATTCCAAGCTTCGTCAGGCAAACTATTACTTTCTCCTACTAATTGCTCCTAAAAGTGAAGGAGATAAAACCAACCGACAAATTAGTGCTCATAAGGAAAACTTTCAACAAATCTCATCACATTGCACCTGGAACAAAAAGGAATGGGAACTGAATCATAAGTGCTCTCCACTACATGGAATTATTCTGATATGTGAAGTATAGATGTATGCTTTCAATGTTCTTTAACAGAAGCAGTCCTAAATGAAGAGTTCAGACAAACTGGAAGTCATTTATCAATTAACTGTACATGACTAACTGTCCAAGGTCTTATAGCATACCTTCCAACAAAGACTGGGCTAATTATTAATCCTTCAGTACATGGGTCCATGAAATTCCCATGATGCAAAAATCAGGGCTGATAAGCAGTTTAACTGGTAGTGTTACTTCCCACACACTATTCACAAATGTAACAGGAATTGGGGGAAAGGATACTTGAAGTACCCTATATTTCACACTTTAACATGGTTTCCTGATTATTCATGTTCATCTTTAATGTTTAGAAGAATTATTATCATCAAATTAATAAATACACTCCTGGAAATGGAAAAAAGAACACATTGACACCGGTGTGTCAGACCCACCATACTTGCTCCGGACACTGCGAGAGGGCTGTACAAGCAATGATCACACGCACGGCACAGCGGACACACCAGGAACCGCGGTGTTGGCCGTCGAATGGCACTAGCTGCGCAGCATTTGTGCACCGCCGCCGTCAGTGTCAGCCAGTTTGGCGTGGCATACGGAGCTCCATCGCAGTCTTTAACACTGGTAGCATGCCGCGACAGCATGGACATGAACCGTATGTGCAGTTGACGGACTTTGAGCGAGGGCATATAGTGGGCATGCGGGAGGCCGGGTGGACGTACCGCCGAATTGCTCAACACGTGGGGCGTGAGGTCTCCACAGTACATCGATGTTGTCGCCAGTGGTCGGCGGAAGGTGCACGTGCCCGTCGACCTGGGACCGGACCGCAGAGACGCACGGATGCACGCCAAGACCGTAGGATCCTACGCAGTGCCGTAGGGGACCGCACCGCCACTTCCCAGCAAATTAGGGACACTGTTGCTCCTGGGGTATCGGCGAGGACCATTCGCAACCGTCTCCATGAAGCTGGGCTACGGTCCCGCACACCGTTAGGCCATCTTCCGCTCACGCCCCAACATCGTGCAGCCCGCCTCCAGTGGCGTCGCGACAGGCGTGAATGGTGGGACGAATGGAGACGGATCGTCTTCAGCGTTGAGAGTCGATTCTGCCTTGGTGCCAATGATGGTCGTATGCGTGTTTGCCGCCGTGCAGGTGAGCGCCACAATCAGGACTGCATACGACCGAGGCACACCGGGCCAACACCCGGCATCATTGTGTGGGGAGCGATCTCCTACACTGGCCGTACACCACTGGTGATCGTCGAGGGGACACTGAATAGTGCACGGTACATCCAAACCGTCATCGAACCCATCGTTCTACCATTCCTAGACCGGCAAGGAACTTGCTGTTCCAACAGGACAATGCACGTCCGCATGTATCCCGAGCCACCCAACGTGCTCTAGAAGATGTAAGTCAACTACCCTGGCCAGCAAGATCTCCGGATCTGTCCCCCATTGAGCATGTTTGGGACTGGATGAAGCATCGTCTCACGCGGTCTGCACGTCCAGCACGAACGCTGGTCCAGCTGAGGCGCCAGGTGGAAATGGCATGGCAAGCCGTTGCACAGGACTACATCCAGCATCTCTACGATCGTCTCCATGGGAGAATAGCAGCCTGCATTGCTGCGAAAGGTGGATATACACTGTACTAGTGCCGACATTGAGCATGCTCTGTTGCCTGTGTCTATGTGCCTGTGGTTCTGTCAGTGTGATCATGTGATGTATCTGACCCCAGGAATGTGTCAATAAAGTTTCCCCTTCCTGGGACAATGAATTCACGGTGTTCTTATTTCAATTTCCAGGACTGTATATGACCACAAAATCTATTAACAACTTACTAGAAATGGAAACATCTCCCACAACATGGTACAATTCTGAAGCTTACAAATAGGTAGTCTTCCATGTAGGCAATTACAAGACAGCATGTGCTCTAAAGAAAATAACATTATGAACCAATGGGGACTTCTGTTCCACATGTTTAAATGGAACTTTCTTCCACAGTGTGGCTGCAGAGGCAAACAGTGTTTCTCGCACTGCGGTGTCTCTCAAAGGCTACATCTGGCTTAGATTTTTATCTTTATAAAATGATTTTCACACATGTGAACAACTCCACTTCTTAACAAATAGCTGGTCCTGTCGACCTGATGGAGAATGAGGGCAGGCAATGATAATTCCTCTCACACCTACCTGTGCTGTAACTCACCCTTTGTTCTACTATGTTTATGATTCTGCTCCCAGTTCCTTTAAGTAAACTCCTATCTCATCCCAGCCAGCTTGGAGGCTTTCAGGTCTGCAAAAAAAAAATCTAATCCTCATTGTAATAAAAGGAGCAAAGAAAATACGGAATTAGCTTGGCAGTCACTGGTAGCAGCGAATACTGTCTGCAGTTATAGTGCACTGTAAGAATGAAACTACACTAAATGAAGGTATCAGCATATAATATGTAACAACTTGCATGACAGTCTTGAGTAAAACTGCCATGTATCACATAGTTGGTCTCAGACAATTTTTAATGCAAGCCAGGGTGCTGAATGACAGTTCTGCTTCAGCTAAAGTCACTGGAAGATTGTATAAGACGAGCATAGCTGCACATATATTGGAAAATAAGCTTGAAATTTTAAGATCATACATATTATTCAAGCACTCAAAAGCCTGTAAAGTAATGTATTCCCACTTTAAAGTATGAACTGTATTCAAATATTTAATAACATCTCCTAAATCTGTTGTAACACCAATAAGGTATTCATTGATAAATAACTTCCATACCTCAGCAAACTGATCATGAATGATGTTTGAGTATTTACATAAAAACCCAAATGTTTCACATAAAATCTTCACTGTTTCTCATCAGGTTTTCAATGATGTGAAAAACATTTATCTTGAACAAGTCTTCTGAATTCACAACTGTCACTTCACTCTTGATTTCACCATGAAATAATTTCCTCTTCTTAGTGTAAGACTCTGGAAATTCAAGACTGATATTCATTGCACTGGCAACAACCTTCGATTCAGAGAAAATAGTGTTCTAGTTTTCATGTAGATATTTTAAGTCATTTAATAAGCACTCAGTGTCTTGCCTGAACATCAATAGTAGTATTTAGAGTTTGTAATAATTTGCTTCTGTAGCCAATTGGTACCAACACATCTGACCAAACTGATGCTGTGAATAAACACTTGAAAGACCTCACATAATCCAAAACTTCTTATTCAAGTGGACCACAATTGGCCTTGCAGTGTCAACTCAAGCACTCCAACAGATATCAGACATGTATTGTAAAAGGTATCAGACATGGAACAAACAGGCTTTCCACCACACTGTTTTGGGATTTCCTATCACTATGAACTGCAACTGAACAGGTTGTAAGGAAACTGAACTACCCTGAAAAAAGTACCTGCTTCATGACAGGTGTCAGCGGCATGTGTTCCACGTAAGGCTATGACAATCACACAGAGAAAATTTTCCAAGATGATTCAACTGAAGAAAATGTGGCTCCACCCCTTTACAAGACCCACTCTACATCTCTGCCTACATTCATACATTACAAGTTTCAGTATGGTGTGTGGCAGAATGTACCTTGTACCACTAGTAGTAATTTCTTTTCCTGTTCAGCACACAAACAGAGAAGAAAAGGCTATCTATATGCCTCAATAAGAGACTCAATTTCTCTTATCATTTTGGACCTTACGCAGAATGCTTTTAACTGGCAGAAGACTAGTTCTGCATTCAGTTTCAAATGCCACTTCAAATCTCTCAGTAGTGTTTTGTGAAAAGATCATCATCTTCCCTCCAGGGATTTCCACTTCAGTTCACAAGGCATTCCATAATACTTGCATGTTGATCAAATGCACTTGTAACAAATCTGGCAGCTCTACTCTGAACTGGTTTGATGTTTTCCTTTAACCCAACCAGGTGGTGATCTGAAGCACTCAGGTTATACTAAAGAATGGGTTGCACTAGTGTTCTATAGATGGTATCGTTTACAGAAGAACCACACTTTCCTAAAATCCTTCTAATGAATCAAAGTTAACAATTTGCCTTCCCTATTACCAATCTTATGTGCTCGTGCCATTTTATATTGCTTTATTATATTATGCATAGATATTTAAGAGACATGGCTAGGGAAAAAGTACACAACTAACACTGTATTCAAAAATTACCTGTTAACCGGCAATAACTTATGTTTCTGTACATTTAGAGCCAGTTGTCAGTCACCATGCGAACTATAAATTTTGAGAAAGCTCTATTATGCTTTGTTAACAGTCTGCAGTGGAACAACATGGCAGACACTCTCTGGAAATCTAGGAATGGGAAACTGTCTGTTGCCCTTCATACATGCTTCATATAACCTTATTATAAACTTGCCCATGGTAGTCACTGATTGTAATTCAGTATTTCATGATTATTGATCAAGTTAAATGTGGACTAGCATCTCCAGTCTTCTGATTTCACTCAATGAATTCCAGAAACATTTCGTTCATTTTATACTCTTCAGTTTACTTACTGAAGCAAATATAGCACAGCATGATTGTTGTCTCTTCAACATAATTTGAATCAGGAGGTCCATCAACAATAATGGCATGATGCCTTTTATTTTCTCTCTATTTCAGATTGACAGTCCTGAGTTAATGGGCACAACTAGAAGTGTATTCTGAGTATCCCTTGACAGATGTCGCCTTGTAAACATGTTCTAGGTTCTTGGCCTTGTCTGACCTTAATAAGATGTTCTGTAAGAGCTGGATCAAGGTGACGCAAGAGTTCTAATATTCCAAGGAAATTACAATTTCAGTGCTGTGATGTGTTCATTGAAAATTTCTGTGTGTGTGTGTGTGTGTGTGTGTGTGTGTGTGTGTAAGTATAATCTAACTTCTGCACCATTTCAGTGCAGTAATGTGTTAATTGTAAATAAGTATTACAGTAGTTGTATTTCATGTTTATTACCTTATAAATAAAAAACTTTATTTTAAATTCAGTGCATTAGTATTTGTAAAATGACTCTTAGTATTCATTTAAAAATGACGATCATTCCACTTGGGCCCTGTGGAACGGTACATTAGCTTATTTGATTTAGTTGTAAATATTTTTCATGTATTGTTGTTTTTCTGACATGATCCACATCCTGGAGGACCTCCTCACTACGCATCAATTGGAATGACAGTAAATCTAATCTAATCTAAGGTTCACTGATATGATTAAACATCAAGCATGTTGCTTTAACAACCTCAAAATTTCAGAATGAGATTTTCATCCCGCAGTGGAGTGTGCACTGATATAAAACTTCCTGGCAGATAAAAACTGTGTGCCAGACAGAGACTTGAACTCTGGAGTCTCAGTCCAGCACACAATTTTAATCTTCCAGGAAGTTTCAACATCAAATTAATTATCAGTTAAGTGATCATGAATGACAGACAATATTCTGAGAACGTAGACTTCAAGACTGGGTTGGCTAAATATTACTTATAAATAAACTATTACTTTCAGCAAAAGGAATACAGATGGGAGGTTATGATGTTGCTACCAAAAGTACCCTGCACTACTCGTACTACACAATCTAAGGTGATATGTGAAACACCCAAGTAGATCTTTAATGTTCATCAACATTGTTAAACATGAAGCAAGTTGATCTAAAAACCTCAAAGCTCATTACACTGGTCTTCAGTTCAAAACTTTTCTTCTGAAGGCATGGGTATTTTTGGTGATCTTCTAAAAACAGTGCATACCAAATTTTAAAAAATGTAACTCATGTAGCTCAGTCAGGTCATGTTTTTTCACAACCTCAACATTAAGATAATACCCAGATAGCACAGTAAGCCAGTTTCAAACTTGTTTCCAGATGTAAAGTTCAAGTATATAAGCTTGATCAAAGCTGGAATATTCAGGCCTGTTAGTTGGATTCAAGCTTGAAACAAACATCAAAGTTGGCAGAGTTCAAGCTATACTTCAAGCTTGACTTATCAAGTTTGGCTGCAGCTGTATCTACACACTTCGAATACAGCCTGGTATTTACAGCTTGTTTTAAGCTACAAATTTATTAATCTGAATTTATTGAACCTAATTAATTAAATAAATATCAGAATGGAAATGGTGTGAAAAAAATTATCAAGACATGTATGTTTAAAATTTTTTATTTTCAAAGTGTTTAAAATTGTTTTATTTTAAAATTTAATTTTTCTGAAGCCCCTCCGGCCCGAGCACACAGACCAGTGCAGGATCAAATATCGCTGACTTCTGCTGGTATAATGATCCTGTAACAGGCAAAAGAAAATGTTAGCCATACCTAAACATAAAAAATGTAAAAATTTGAAACTGGTCAACCTAAATATAATTTATACCCCAGATTAGCAAAATACCTTCAAACTCACTGATGTAGTAAGAATCATCAACTAGTATAAACGTCACTGAGTAAGCAGCTGCTTCTGGTGACTTCATTCCAAAGAGTTTTCAAAGTAATTTGAAATAACTTCTTGTTTGAAATTTTTAAAGTAAAGATGACATTTGGGTAATTTTGCGATGACTTCATTAAGAAGCCACACATCACTGTTTCTTTAAAATTCAGATTAAATGGCCCTGAAACTGTTAGAAATAATTACTTGAAATCATATACACCTCATACTTTAAGCTTATGAGGAAACTACCGATTAGAAAAATGTAGACGTTTTATTCTATCCACAATTATATTTTGGTGAGTAAAACTGAATCAAAATGAAATAAAAGATGAAATCGAAATAAATTTAAGAAATTACCAGTTCAGTGGAACTGAAATGTAAAAGAATGAAAAATGTTCTCCTTGTCATATTTTAATAATTCCTTTTATTAGATTTCAGCCTCATTACAAATAACAATAAAAGTAAGAAGTACCAGTAGGTCTTGCAGTATTATTTCACCTAGGGAACAGCAAAATTAAGAGCAATTGAAGACCAGTCAGAGCTACGTAAATAAAAAAGACTGACACCTATGTAGTGACTGGTTCTTGATGCACTTTTTCCCGTTCACCATGTCATTACTATTTGTGTTCGCAAAGAAACTTTTCACACTTCACGATTATTCATTCATGGTGTGACACACGAGTATTTACAAGTAAACAAATGTAATAGGGCAATATATATAAAAAGGCGAGATTTTAAAAAGGTAAAATAACATTAAGTTTTAATTTATTGGTCCCACGTACTAGAGAGCTAGTTTAAAATGACCTCTTTTTGCTGAACAACTTGTAATATGTTTTCTTAGCTGGTAATCCATTTCATTTTCATCCAGGTTCAATTTTTCTACATAAAAGAATATGATATTTCTTTACGTTACGTAATCATATTTAACATTTGTAATATTAACATACCACTAGAGAAAAATGCACCAGCGTACCTGTAATACTGGTATACCAGGTCTGAAGAAGATATATAGTGTAAGGCAGGGGACGCCACACACTTTCCGAACAATTTTCCAGTATAGAATAAACTTCACAACAGTCAACAATCATTAACGCATGTCACAAAAATAAAATGGCCGTAAACCTAGCAGAGTCAGTGCAAGGCTTATAAACGCTTGTGGCGCTTCCCGTGGACGTCTATGGAAGCTATGCTGCACGCGCATTTGCTGTACAGCCTTCCAGGGAAATTACAGTTTATTTCAAGCTTGGGAAAATTATTTTAATTCAAGCTAAATTTTTACAGCTTGATGTAAACTGTGTAACAGTTTGATTTTTCAATCTTGAATTTTCAACTGAACCTATACTCAATATCCACCTTGAAATAAGTTGTGTAACAGGTTGATTTTTCAATCTTGAATTTTCAACTGAACCTAAACTCAACATCCACCTTGATATAAGCTTGAGTGCTAGCTGGGTAGCCTATTACAAATATAAGCCACTCAAATATTGGTAATTTTTAATTGTATTGTCACAAAGAGCAATTATTTACACATCATGTAAGTATGTGAAATACATGATATGCAATAAATGTGGTGAACAACAATGAAAAGATACTTCTAATCATCTGAGTTTCGTTTACAACAGTAAAAATGACACTGGAGGTACAGTCATGACTGGTAGCCTTGTATACAGAGATGGAAGTGTGAACTCTGTAGGAGACAGAGGTGTGGTTGAGGTGAGCTAGCTTCTAGGTTGTAGCAACCTTCAAGTCAGTATGACTCCAGCTTTCTGAGTGAAAGAAACATAATTACAAATTAAACCACAATCGAGAATCAGCATGACTGGTTTTGCTACATTTGTGGTATAGTCATCATGCCACATAGGAAGTTAAAAGTAGCTCCTTTTGAGAGAAAAATTATCATGCATAATTCAGAGTTGAAATTGGCAATGAGGACAAGTACTATGCATTAGGCTTATGCTGCAAATGACTATTGGAAGTCTTTGGAGGTGGAGCAAAAGACAACAGAATTGCCTGAGTTTTGGTATACCTAGAATTTGGAGGGAAGGAAGAGATCATACTCCCATGTGTTCTTTCTTTTAGCTGTGCCAGACATCTGTTCATAGAACAGATTAAAAGGGTAAGATAATTACTTTCATTCTCATGAACATAATATATCTCTTTGTTAGTGGTTTTAAATTTATCAGAATAAGTACTTGAATTAATTCATTTGAATAAGTGTATGTGTTTTTACTCTTAGGATAAACCAAAAAACTAAATAAAAAACAATATAATAGAGGGAAACATTCCACGTGGGAAAAATTATATATAAAAACAAAGATGAGGTGACTTACCGAACGAAAGCGCTGGCAGGTCGATAGACACACAAACAAACACAAACATACACACAAAATTCAAGTTTTCGCAACAAACTGTTGCCTCATCAGGAAAGAGGGAAGGAGAGGGGAAGACGAAAGGAAATGGGTTTTAAGGGAGAGGGTAAGGAGTCATTCCAATCCCGGGAGCGGAAAGACTTACCTTGGGGAAAAAAGGACAAGTATACACTCGCACTCACGCACATATCCATCCACACATACAGACACAAGTAGGCATATTGTCTTTTAAATTCTGTCCCCATCCGGTAAACAGAGTGACTTATCAGGTTGATCAAAGTAATCAGCATGATTAAAAATGTAGGGCCCATGTTGAGTTTAATCAACAATGGATCACCCCATGCACCATTCAAAAACGCAACAAGGATGGCAGGAAATGAAAGTGGTTTCACTGATTGACTCACTGACTGATTGGTTCACCAGTGGAACAATATTCACTGTGTGCTTGCCCTCAAATGTTTGCGCAAAGTGTCTTATTAAAATAAAAATGCCCCTTATAGTAATTATAGCTCTAATACTTACCCCTACTTTTCTATGCATGTTATAAATTGTTAGACAGTACAATGTCATTGGAAATTAAGTTACTAACTATAGTTGTTTTATTATCTATTTACAGTGTAATTGCTATCCTTTATTAAATATTTTTTCGCCATTGGCTAAAGGCGGTGAAATCATTCACATCTTTTATTTCTTGTGGCAGTCTATCATAAATTTTGTTCCATAGAATAATACACTGTTTTGAGATTTTGACTTGTTTCTTCAGTTTAAATGTAAGAGTGACAGGATTTGTTTCCATGGTTACGTATTGTTCTGTTTGTGCATTTCAAATTAAAGTCTTTTCTTATATACGTTATGTTGTGAGATATTTATTCACTTGGAACAGTCAGAATATCTAGCATTTTAAATAAATCTTTACTATTCATTACTATTTCTTTGGCACTTTTCTGTATATTGAAACTAGTATGTATGTTCCCAACACTTATTCCTCAATACATTATCCCATTACTGAGGAATGAATATATGTATCCAAAGTAGGTTACTTTGAGTCTTGAGATATGCACAAGGGTGCAAAGATTTACAGCAGGGCATAACATGCTGGGGGTAGCCTCTCTGCCAAAATTCTCATATGTTCTGTTCATTTCAAGGAACAGTCTACATTCATCTCCAAGAATTTAGTATCAGTTACACAATACAATAAATTATGATTTACTTCAAATTCAGTATCACCGAGTTTTTCGCATAGTTAGAAGTTTATACAATTTCTCTTTTTCACATCTAAAGTAACTCTGTTTTTAATGACAAAGTTGTGAACATCTCTTAGGGCTGCATTTGATTTTTATGTTAACTGTGTTGAATTTCTGCCTGTGATCACAATGATGCTGTCATCAACAAACAGTCTTTTTTCTCTTACCTGAAACCTTGTAGAAGTCATTTAGATTGATGATGAGGAGCATTGAGCCCAATGCACCTCCCTGGGTAATACTTCCACAGATCAACCAGAAAATATGATCGCCTACCTAACAGCTGATAAGTCCCGTTTGGCACAGATAAGAGTAGCGACGCAATGTCACATGGACGCAATGAGGTCTTGGTAGGTCACCTGAGGGAGTTGGCACCACATCTGACACACAAGTCTACATCTACATATCTACTCTGCTAGCCACCAAGCGGTGTGTGGCGGAGAGCACTATTCACGACAAAGTCATATTAAGCCCCCTCTGTTCCACTCGCAGATTGGGCAAGGTTAGAATGACTGTCTGATCACCTCAGTACCCTAATTCCCACCACAGTCGCATACCAGATGTGTTTGATTGGGTTCAGATGTGGTGAGTTGGGGCCAGCACATTAACTTGAAGTCACTGCTGTTTTTCTTGAACCACTCCATCACACTCCAGGCCTTGTGACATAGTGAATTATCTTAGTGAAAAATGTTACTGTCATCTGGGAACATGACCTTCATGAATGAATGTACGTGGTGTGCAACCAGTGTATGACACATTTTGGCTATATTGGTGCTTTTCATATGCTCTGCTGGACCCTTGGAGGTCCTCATGAATGTTCCCCAGAGCATAACCAAGCTGCCGCCAGCTTGTCTTAGATCTCACAGTTCATGTGCTGTTCCCCTAGAAGATAAAGCATTCACGCCCACCCATTAGTATGATGAAGAAGGTATCAAGATACATCAGACCACACAATGCTCTGCCACTGTGCCTAAGTCCAATGCTGATGGTCACTTGCCCTTTTAAGTAGTGGCGGCAGATGTCATGGTATCAAAGGGGCACATGCATAGGTCATCAGCTGTTGAGGGAAATTGTTAGTAGTGTTTGGTGCACTGCATGTTCAGACACACTTGCGCCCTGCCCAGCCACCTGTCTGCTTAACCAGTCTGCCCAGCCTATGACATCCAACATCTGTAATGAAGGGTGGCCACCCAATCCTATGACGTCTGGACATGGTTTTACCTTTGTTTTGTCATGTGTTGAGGACACTCACAACACAACACTCCTTGAACACTCAACAACTCCTGCAGTTTCTGAAATTCTTGTACCCGGCTTCCAGGCCACCAGAATCTGCCATCACTCAGACTCAGATTGCATGCCTTTCCCTTTCTACACACAGACAGCATGCTCACTGTTACTACAAACACAATGGGTGTGTTTTATTACTGGTCATTGTTCACCAGGTGATGCTGCTATCATGTGGATGGATTTATATCAATTGTATAACAGTTCTGGTTGACCAGTGTGTGTTAATATATTTTTATCTAATAAATGTTTTACGGCCAGTCTTGTAGACATAAGTCAGATTTTAATATCTTGCACTCTCTTTTCCAAGTATGACTTAACCAATTCTTTGCCATACCCTTATTCCTAATAAGTCTAATTTGTGTAATAAAATTCTATGGTCAACTGAGTCAAATGCGTTCAACAGATCCAAAGAAGTGCCTGTTGTATTCTTGCGTTTGTGTGGTACTTCGTGTACTATTTTGGTAAACAGTGTTTCAACTGACCATGTACCTCATCTGGGCCTGAAAATAAATTGTACATTGCAGAGAGTGATGTATTTATTTCAGTACTTAATTAGTCTGTTTTCCTGTATGTTTCTATTGTCATGGAACAACAAGGTAACAAAAAAATTGGTCTGCGGTTTTCTACTTTTTCTGCATCACCATTTTCTTCTATTGGTACTACTTCTGCTTGTTTCAGGTATTCAGGAAAGCTGCCAGATCTGAAAGATTGAGTATTATTGTTAATGGGGTTTTTATGCTGTTTATACATTTTTTAGGGACACTGACTTGAATCTCATTGAACCCTTTCATTTTCTATTGTTTCATTTGTGTGTTATCGGTGCAATGTCTTTCTCTGTAGTTGGAGGGAGCCCCACCGAGTGTGGTGGCTAATTCTGGTGGTGCAGAACAAATGTGTCTGCTTAATTTCTCTTGCAATTTCATAGCAATGACACTTAATACTCATTCACAAAGAGTGCTAGTTCCTTTTGGTTGTTTATTAGAATATCATTACTTTGAATCTGTGTTTCCAAGTGTTTTTGTTCAACATTTGGTGTCTCCTGTTGGTTTATGTACCACATAGCTTTGCTTTTGTTATTTGCCTTCGGTAATGTTTTACTGTTAGTAAGTTGCAGATAGCAATAACTATTTATAAGTTATCCTGTAATTTTTGTAAAATTCTGAAAAGGTCAATCACTCTGTTTTTGATGGACGTGAGAGAGCTTAGAGTATCAGAGGACTTTTTGATATCTCTTGTCATGTGCATACTTTTTTTTTTTTTTTTGAGCTCCAGTGGAATTCTGTGTTTTGGGGAATGCTTCCTCAAATGTTAGTTTAAAAATTGGCATGAGCTTATTAAACATTTTGTTAACATTAGTTTAAGCATATGCTGGGATGATAACTGACATAGGTTTGATTCTGAAATGACCATTTTTTATTCATTCAGTTTAGCAGACTTCTCTACCCAGAATCAGACATAAAGGATCTGATAGTCCTAGCTGTTGAACAAGTAACTGACAGTGCTTGCTTTTTATCTCTGTTGTTATATGATCTGTTACTGAGGAAGATTGTTTGGTCACTCTCGTTGGACAGTTTATGAGTGTTGTTATGCCAGCGATGCAGAGAATATTTAAGTACGTACTACCAACACCATCTGATCATGTTGTGTTGATATTTAAATTCTGACATGTGTGAATGTTCAGTTTTGGACTAGGTTTCTTGTCTAAGCTCTGAGTTTCGATATATAATTGTCCATATAACCACTGGGGCATTTAAGCAAAAAGAAAAAAAAACAATAATTTTTTTCCAGAATGCTGTTACTGTTATTTGTCATTGATAACTCAAAACATTTGTTTTTACTCAGCACTAGAAGGTCTTTTCCAATTTTAAATGTACAACTTTCTTCACCTTAATACAAGAATCCCCACCTTTCATGGAAATTGTACTACAGGAATAGGCCATGTCATATGATGTTAATCGCAAATACACAGTTTCATTTTCCTTACACCAGCCTGGTGTTTGCAATTATAGTTGCTGCACTTTATTATTTATGGATTGTATATTTTCATGAAATACTTTTAAACATAGACATGGGCATTCAGTGACACCATCCTCATTCTCAGCATCATCTGGTAAAGAAAGATTTTGCAGCTCTATGATGGTCTTTACTATGTACAATGATTTGCATGTCTTTCTTTCTGATGGCAGTGCAACAGTGTCATAGCTCTCATTCCTGTATCGAACACTTCCCGAAAACACTTTAATTCTCTGGCTGAGTAATGATCTGCCCCTTCTATTCATATGCATGTCATATGCTGGAAAATGATTTCATTCCAAATCATCTGTGCTGAGAAATGATGCATTTGGACTGGACTGGCAAATATGTATGTAGATCATGTTGGCCTCTCAGATCTCTGTATTTAACAGAAGATTCCACAAGGTCAAACTTGTATGGTATGCCTATCACAGTTGCCCAAAGAATGTCTGTTTTATTTAAAATATATCTCAGAGCTGTGCTTGTGTTCATTTGTTCACTTTTTTTACACATCATTTGCACTACCTTGAATCATGAGACATTGATTTTGTAACACGGAACTCTTGTTTCTGTATTCCTTCAAGGTAACCCACAGTCCAACTCCTAGTTTCATATCCCTGGTAATCTTTACATTCTGATGGTAGCTAAGCATTCCTGGAATATCTATGCTATGACTGTCAGCATGCAGAACTGTCTTATTATTATTTTTTGTCATTTCCATGTCATTTCCAAATGGTTTATTTACCCTTTTTTTTACAACAGCCAGGTTCAGTGAAAATGCTCTGACCTTGCTGGTATTTTGAGCTTATTGTTATTAGTCATCCAAACTGATGTGCTTTACCTGTTTTGCATACCTCAAGAGTTTTATGTTTGAAGACTAAATGTAAATTCCAGACTCTGTTTCCTGAAGGAAGGTTGAGTGTTGCTGAAACAGATTTCGATTTTGTATGTTTGGATTCACTGTATGTTTAGCATCTTCAGATGTTTCTCAAGTATTCCTGCAAATCTTCCAACACATTAAGTTCAGTTGGTGTTGCTGAAGCAAAATGAACCACTGCAATATCATATTTGTCCAACAACTTTAGGCATGCAACATTCAAATAAAATGTCTCCCCAGTGTGAGGATATACATAAGGATTGTATGAATGCATGAGGGAGACAAAGGGTTGATTCAAAAGGGAAGTTTCTATCTGACCATGAAGCATGCTTGGATTGCCCAATGGTAAGGTGACTAGGCATGGTAAATGGGCAATCTGGCCTCAAGTCCTGGTTCAGCACAATTTTTCACTGTCATCTTTCCATTACATAGCTGATGGTTGATGATATTCACAACTGTGAATGCAATTCATTGTTTTCATGTTTCATCAACAGAAGTAACTATAAATAAGGGTACTAGTCAGTCTTGAGATTCAGTGTCTATTTTCTGTACACAACTGACATTCCAAAGTACAAGGACAGACATTGTGAGAATAGTTGAGCTAATTACTACATCCTGCAGTGTGTGAGACCACATAATTATTGTGATGAAAACCCATAGGTCATAAGGATTTTAATGGAGAGTGGTTCCTCTGTAGCATCGTTCACATATGCAACAGGGATGGGAGAAAACAACAGTGGCATTGGATGTACCTGGTAGCTGACTCAGCATGATGGTTTGCAAGTACTCATGTAGATATTTAGTGATCATCAACTTTAAAGTATACACAAGTCTGTAAGACAACCTCAAAGGCCATAGTTGATTTTAATTGACTGAATTATGGGTTTTTGATGAAACAAAATTATTTTTAGCCTTATGTCACAAACTTCATTATTACATACATCCTAGGTTTCATGTTACAAGCCCGTTTTCTAGTATATAATTTATCCCAAAGATAAAAATCAGGCACACGTAAACATAACTTTCCAGTCTATTGCTTCTTGTTTAAACTGTAAATGTTACCTCTGTTGACAGTTTTGACAAAATTACATAAAGATTTTCAAACTTCTTCAGGACAGGATTAACAATAACTAAGGATAAACGTACAGTGGATTAGAGCTACATACAGGAATGAAAATTTCTTTTATTTTTCTATGTAGGGGTTGCACTATTACCTAAAATGGGTGAACAGTTGCACTGAGTTTGTTCATAGAACGATAAATATAGGGATACCCTCATTTATTTCTTAATTTTAAGATTCCTAACTGAGAGAGATTTGCACCCATTCCCCCTATGTATGATCTTCTACATCTATTACATATTTCTGGTTTTTCATTTTCCACAACAAAAGAGATTCTGGACATACATAAAGCATGCTAGTGGTAAGACACAATCAATACCTTCACTGCACAATAACAACGGTGAAGTCCCTGATGATAGTGCCACTAAAGCAGAGTTATTATACATGGTTTTCTGACACCCCGTCACCAAAGACGATGAGGTAAATATTTCTGAATTTCAATCAAGAACAGCTGTGAAGATGAGAAACATAGCAGCAGGTGGAATGAAATTTTCACTCTACAGTGGAGTGTGCGCTGATATGAAATTTCCTGGCAGATTAAAACTGTGTGCCTGACCGAGACTCGAATTCAGGACCTTTGCCTTTCGCGGGCAAGCGCTCTACCGACTAAGCTACCCAAGCTACCCAAGCTTGGGTAGCTCAGTTGGTAGACTGCTTGCCTGCGAAAGGTGAAGGTCCCGAGTTAGAGTCTCGGTCTGGCACACAGTTTAATCTGCCAGGAAGTTCCATAGAAGTAGATATCCCTGGTGTAGCAAAGGAACGTAATAAATTCAAAGCCTCCAGTCCAGACTGTATAGCAGTCAGGTTCCTTTCGGACTGTGTTGAGGCGATAGCTCCATGTTTAGCAATTATATACAAGCACTCGCTCACAGAAAGATCTGTAAGCTAAAGACTGGAAAACTGCTCAAGTCACACCAATACCCAAAAAGGGAAATAGGAGTAATCCACTGAATTATGGGCTCATATCACTAATGTTGAATTGTAGTAGGATTTTGGGACATATACTGTATTCGAACATTATGATTTACCTTGAAGAAAATTATTTATTAACACATAGTCAGCACGGATCCAGGAAACATCCATCATTCTTGTGAAACACAATGAAGTTCAATATACTCATGAAGTAATTAGTGCTATCGAAAGGGGATGTCAAATTGATTCAATACTTTTAAATTTCCAGAAAGCTTCTGACACTGTTCCTCACAAGCATCTTCTAACCAAACTGAATGCCTCTGGAATATTTCCTCAGTTGTGTGACAGGAATTATGATTCCCTTTCACATCGGTCAGAGTTCATAATAATAGATAGAAAGTCATTGAGTAAAACAGAAGTAATATCCGGCATTCCTGAAGGAAGTGTTTCAGGCCCTCTATTGTTCCTGATCTATATTAATGACATAGGAGACAATCTGAGCAGCCCTCTTTGGTTATTTGCAGATGATGCTGTCATTTACCATCTTGTAAAGTTATCTGATGATCAAAACAAATTCCAAAATGATTTAGATAAGATACCTGTGTGGTGTGAAATGTGGCAATGGACCCCAAATAAAGAAAAGTGTGAAGTTATTTACATGAGTACGAAAAGAAATCCACTAAATTTTGATTACGTGATAAGTCACACAAATCTGAAGGCTGTAAATTCTACTAAATACTTAGGCATTACAATTACAAGTAACCTAAATTGGAACAATCACATAGATAATGTTGTGGGTAGAGCAAATCAAAGACTCTGATTCGTTGGCAGAACTCTTAGAAGTTGCAACAGATCTTCTGAAGAGACTGCTTACACCACACTTGTCTGCACCATTCTGGAGTATTGTTGTGCATTGTGAGATTTGCATCAGGTGGGACTGATTGATGCCATTGGAAAACTACAAAGAGGTGCAGGTCGTTTTGTATTATCACAAAATAGTGGAGATAGTGCAACAGACATGAGACATGAATCTGAGTGGCAATCATTAAAACAGACATTTTTCATTGTAACGGTATCTTCTCATAAAAGTTCAATCACCAGTTTTGTCGTACATTTACGAAAACATTCTGTTGGCACCTACATGCAAAGGGAGAAATGAACAACATGATAAAATTAGAGAAATCAGTGCTTGCACAGAAAAATGTAAGTGTTCATTTATCCTGTGCACCATTTGTGAGTGGATCAGTAGAGACTGCTTGAGGTTGTTCACTGAAACATCTGCTAGACACTTAATTGTGAATAGCAGAGTAATCATGTAGATGTTGATGTATGCAGTCTTTACCACATTATCAGTTCACTGTTAAAACTTGACTATCAAGATTCTGCGAGCATACAGTCCACATTTGGCAGGTAAAACATTAATTCATCCAAAACATTACTTCTAGAAGTGGTAAAGACAAGAATATCTGACAAATTACAGCCTATAAGGAGGGTTGTCAACAGTTGTTTTTGTATGTATCATTTGCAATTTTATCTACAATAAATGATGACAGTTCTAGAAACAGAAGTTCTCTCCAGAACACTTCATTGGGCTGGCATGTGGAATATAGACGTATGTATTCAATGTTCTTTAACAGTATTAACCTTAAGCAAGGAGCTGAGACTGTCTCAGTGTCAACTATCTATTCCCTGTACACGTGTAACTGCCCAATTTACAAGAGAATACTTTCCAGCAATAACTGCATATTGGAGTACAGATATATGTTTTACATGTTCTTAAAGAAAAGTAACTGTAAACATCGAGATCAGTCTGTCTCAGTAACAACTGTCCATCCCATGTACATGTTTAACTGCCAAACTACGAAAGCATACTGTCCAGCAATAGTTGTATAAATTATTTCAGTCTCTAATAAGTGGGTCAATGAAATTATCATGCCATAGATATGTGAGGAAATAATAGTATTGCCAGAAGTACCCTGTCTTTCACACTGTGAGGTTGCTTCCAATGTACTCCTGCAGCTCATTTATATATATCAAAACTATTATCCGCATAGGAGTTAAATTTGACAATCTCTGGGTTCATCATTAATTAAATGAAAATTAATATCTGGCAATATTCTGTCAACATCCATTTCAACACTTAAAAATCTAAAAATTACTTCATCCTACACACTGCTCTTAGAAGACATAGACAAGAGCATCTGACAAATCAGAGCTCACAAGGACTGTCAACGATTGTCCTCCCATGTACCATTTGTGATACAATCTGGAATAAATGGAAATCGATGTTGGACTCAGAATTCACCCCACTGCACAGCATTAAGTGAAGTATAGACATATGTTTTTTTCAATTTCCTTAACAGAAGTAACTGTAACAATTAGATCACACAGTCTCAGTCAAGTATTTGATTACATACATGACTGTCAAAATCATTAGAACATTTTCTCCAAGAATACTTCACAAATTATTACATCTTCCAGTACATTAACCTATCAAATGACCATGGTGTAAGAATCAGAGCACATAAAGTGTTTAATTGAGAGTGTTCGTTGATGTACACCCTATGAAGATGCAATAGGATGGGAGGAAATTTGTGGTTACAGAAGCACTCTCCATGACATACTGTGAGCAGGGTTTGCTGAGTAATGTTGATATTTGATGTTCATAAGCAACAAATCAATCTGGTGACTACTCATTATACATATACCAAAAACCATTTTCTGTCAAAATTCAGAGAACACACAGTCCAAGTTTCTTGAGCAAAACTATCTCTTCTTCATAGCATTTGCTCCTTAAAGTGATAAAGATTAAAGCATCTGAGAAAATTAGAGCTGATAATGAGCATAATTAACAAGCCAGCACTCTTTTTACCATTCGTGGTGAATTTCAAATGAAATAGACTGGGAAATGAATCAGAAATACTCTCTTATCACACAGTATTAAGCTGGCTTGTGGAGTATACATATATGATTTCAATGTCCTTTGATGTAAGAGACCGATACGACTCCCTGCAAAATTCTGAGAACATGTTTTCCAAGCTTTGGCTGGGTGAATTTTCGACCACCAAGAAGAATTTTCAGTTGTAGGAAGAGATGTAAGTCTGACAGCCATATCAGGTGAATCAGGTGGCTGACCACCGCACAGATCACCATCTAAGCTCTCCTAACCAAATTTAAATTCATTTGTCCATCTGGCAGCAGATGAATATGAAGGAGCAAAGTCCCCTAATGTATTCTGGAAATCAGCATGAATGTCCTTTGCATTCATACCTTTCTTTACAAAGTAATTAATCACTGCTCAAATCTCGATATATTCCATCTTCACAAATCACTATGTGGGAACAACAACAGAGCCATGTCACCACCACAGCTCTCTTCCAAGAGCACTGATGTGGCATGTTCTTACAGGCAACAGTCCAATGAAGCATGTGAAAAACTCATTGTGCCAGTGGTGACCTCTCATGGTGATTCTGAAAACTTTTCATAGCACCCTCTTACATTCACCTATACATAGCTATTGAGTATCTGCTTATTGTAATAATTAACTTTTAAAATTACAAGAGAATACAGTCCAACAACAGTCGGGCAAATTATTAAATTCTCCAGTTTTTGGATCCTCGGAGTTACCATGACAAAACAATCAGAGCTGAGGCAGATTTAAATATGTAGCAGTACTTCACGCCATTCATAAATGGAACAGGGATGGGGGAAAATTGTAGTGTGGCCAGATATACCCTCTACTACACATTGTGATATGGTTTGTTGAATACCCATGTAGATCTCTTAAGTTCATCAAGCCTATTACACATCAAGCAAGTAGACATGACAACCTCAAAATCCGTTCTCAGTCATATGAACACGAACTATTGACAAGATTATGAGAACATACATTCCAAGATTGGGAAAGGTAAATATTACTTCCTCACACACAGTATTATAAGAGATGATACGCTCAAGAACATTCGGCATGTAGCATTCATGATTTTATCTCTTAGAAATACAAAGGGTTGTGGTACCAGCAGTTCTCTCCACCAAAGAGCATTATGTGGGCATGTGGTGTATAGACTTATGTTTTCAATATTCTTTAACACAAGTATCCCTAACAAGGAGACCAGATGGTCTCAAAGGTGAATATCTGTTTACTGTACAGTAAAAGCTATCTAAATTATAGGAGTATACATTCCAGGAATAGCTGAGCACAATATTGTATCCTCTATCATGTGGGTCTAAAAAATTATACAACTTCACAGTCCCTTGTGAATTTAATGTGCATGATTTACTCTCAGAATCCCAAGAGCACATATAAAAAAATTCATTAGTTAAGTTACTAATTCTGCCAGCACATTGTTCCAATACATAACAAAAAAGGACTTCCGGCAAGTTACTGCTCATAAAAAGGACTATTGACAACTCCTCCCATATATGATATTGAATGTGGAAAGAATGGAAATGACTGTGGAACAAAACGTATTATCCACTGCATAGCACTGACATTGTATATGCAGGATGGATACATTTTTGCAATGTTCTTTAACCATTTACAGTAAAGAAGTTGGAAGAATTGCAGTACTGGTTAGAAAGTTCCAACTGTGGTATATTTAGTGTAAATGAGCACTAGCTATATTCATCAGAAATTGACCTCAATATTCCATTTGGTTACTCCTTAGCTAGTACTTACTGCAGATCAACAATTGGACATGGGGGTGTTGCAATATATATTAAGAATGGACTAAATCCACAATACTTTACTATTTATGTCACACACCTGTGTATAGACACCATCTTTGAGGCTGCAGTTGTACATATACCTAAACATAATATTATTGTTGCATCTGTATATCGCACACCATCTTCTAGTGAATATGAATTAATGTTAAATTTAAAAAAACTGTTAGTCTTACTAACTAAGCCTAAATATAAATTTCAAAGATTCTTAATTTTTGGTGATATTAATATGGATATCAGGATACAGAGTCATATCATATTGGAATTCTTTGATAGCGTAAGAGCTTTTGATTGCTATTGTCTAAATGATAAGCCTACAAGATGTAATGCATGCTTAGACAATATAATAAGTAATATCCACGAAAATAATGTTGAAATTGGAGTAGTCCAGTTAGGCCTAACTGACCATGAAATTGGAGTAGTCAAGTTAGGCCTAGCTGACCATGATGGCCTATGGATTACAAATCCAGTCAGCATTCCAGATGAACAACACAAAACTGTTAGACCTATGAATGAATGCAACATAAGAGAGTTTAGAACTAGATGAAGGTCAGTTAACTTTCATGATATCTTATAGAAAGACATGTGTGTGAATAACACAAGCAAATTATTTATAGAGGAAATTGCAAGAATATTTGATGAGTGTTGTCCCAGATTAGTAAAAATACAGAATAATAACTAAGCTCATAAACCACAGAGACTAAATAATTGGTTTACACCATACCTCAACAGCATCAGGATTATGCTTCTTATGTTTAAGGACAGATCTAATAACAGCAACGATTACAAAGAGATGTACATTAGAATAAGAAAAATTTATAGATCTGAAATAAGTTTGGCAAAATGTAGGGCGAATGATAACTATATTCTTAAATCCAGAAACAGCTGTACAGCTGACTGGGAAGTAATTAAAAGTGAAATAAATAGACCAACAACATAACTAGCTATACCCTTAGCCCCACATATCTTAAACTCACACTTGGTTAACTTCAGTTTACAACAAGATTTGTCTCCCCTCAACGCCATGCTTAATGCTAAAACTCTTTTAGGTTCAAATAAGTATGTAGTCCATAAAGTCTGCTGGGCAACAGTAACTGAAAATGATGTTAGCAAAGCAATAGGCAAACTAAGTAGTTCCAGAGCAGAGGACTTCTATGGTCTGTCAAACTTCGTCATAAAGAAGATATCAAATGATCTTCTGCCCCCTCTAACCACTCTCATTAACAGTATATTACAGCAAAGGATTTTCCCTGACTGTTTGAAAATAGCAGTAACTACTCCATACCTAAGAAAGGAGATAAATCAAATCCAAGTAACTATCGCCCTATCTCATTAATCCCAATAATATCTAAAATAATCGAAGACACTGTTCACCAACAAATGAATCACTATTTTGAGAGGAGTAATTTGTTAAGTAACTCACAGTATGGATTCAGGTCTAAACTATCCACTGTTAAAGCAGTTGAAAATATTGTTAGTGATATATATGATGGCTTTGAAAATAAATTAATCTCCTGTGCTATTATCCTAGACCTGAGTAAAGCATTTGACGCTGTATCTCATAGTACTTTGATCATGAAATTAAGACACTATGGCATGGAAGAGGACACCCTGAAATTATTAGAATCCTACTTAAGCAACAGAGTACAATTTATTAGTGTAAATGGGCAGCTGTCAAACCCACAAACAATAAAAAGAAGTGTGCCACAGGACTCCATACTTGGGCCCTTCCTGTTTGTAGTGTATGTTAATGATATGCCACAGTATTTACCCTGTAAAACAGTCTTCTATGCAGACGATACAACTTTTATCAATTCAGGACAGACTCTTGAATCTGTACGAGAAAAAAATAATATAATATTTGAAAAATCGGTTCATTGGTTTTGTGCAAACTCCCTATTCATAAATGAAACAAAAACTGAGGAAATATTCTTTAATTTGAAGGTATCAAACAAAGAAAATAAGTCCGTTAAACTGCTAGGAATGATGATTGACCAGCAACTTAGCTGGGATAAACATATCACATACGTCTCTTCTGAACTTGCACATACTATGTTCCTACTTCATAAGCTTAGGAGTAATGTCGGCCAAAACTTACTGCTGCATTCATATTTTGCTTATATCCACCCCCATCTTTCATATGGTATTCTGCTCTGGGGAAATTCTGCCAATTCAATATCAATTTTCAGATGGCAAAAAAAAGCTCTTCGATGTATAGTGGGTTTATCTCCTAGGGATACATGCAGGGAACATTTCAAAAAACTTAACATCATGACAGTTCCTTGTTTGTACATCTATTATTGCTTACTACACATAAAAGAAAACATTGCTCAATATCCCCTTAGGTCATCTGTCCACACCCACAATACAAGACAAAACCACACAATTGATCTGCCATACTCTACACTGTGTAAGATACATAATAGTTATAAATATGTAGGCCTAGAACTGTTTAACATGCTCCCTAAAATTGTACAAACAGTATCCAAAAGTAAATTTAAGACAACATTGGGTCAATGGCTCAAAGGTAAAGTATTTTACTCAGTTGATGAATTTAAAGATTGTAATATGGCAGATTTGCTGTTTTAACATAGAGGAAGGTACCTCTGCTTGTAGTAGGACCTAAATTTGTATCAATAGCTTAGGATAATGACATAGTGTTATCAACATATATATGATAATGACATAGTGTCATCAACATGAATACTCCCTGCTTAATATAAATCTGTATAATATTTTCCTTTTTATTGTAAAATTAATAATATATAAAATTCCAAATGTGTGCTATTGTATTACACTAAATTTCATGTGATTTATAAATACATTCTTATGAGAATATAACATTCTTCATACTGTAATTGAACTTATTGACGAAGCATATTGTATAAGAAATACTGAACGGCTAATAAAGGTTCTTATTCTTATTCTTAAAAAAATGACTTCTGGCACCATACATTCCAAGAATGGTTGGGCATATTGTTACATCCTCCAAACTAGTCCATGTAATGAAATTGATGAAAAAATCTCAACTCGCAAGGAAATCATGTCACCCACTGTTGAAAATTCTGGAATTATTAACAGTACTCTCCCTCTATAACTATGATATTATTTTTGTGTATCAATTTAGAGTCATGGGAAGGCAACTGCCTTGATCAAGTTTGTAAAACAAGAAATAAAGTGAAGTTTATGCTCCTTGCTCATCATTTAATTTATATGATCAGATTCCCCACTATATGAGAGTGAAAGTATAACAATTTAAAAGCCAAGAACATTTTCAGTATGAATCTAAATTCATTGAAAAGAAACCTGCATGGTGCTCTGTTTCAGTGAAGCTATTACTCAGTTGGAGATTCCATGAACAATGAACTGAATATCTGAACAGGATGTAGTTTATGAACTGTCTTGTTATCTGAACATGTGAAGGTATCTTTTCACAAGAAATTTGCATTAATGTTTAAACAGAATCACATCTTTTCAACTGTAGCTTTATATCAGTGAAATTGTGTTAACCATATTTTGATGTGTCTCCAGTATTCTGATCAAATAATTGGTGTACGTATGCTATGAGACAAATACGAGGGCCGTTCAGAAAGTAACCTCCGGTTGATTTTAAAAAATACACCAAGTTAAATAAAAATATTTTAATATTTACATCTTACAACTACATCTTTGCACTATTTTTCTACATAGTCTCCATAGCGATTGAGGCACTTATCGTATCTCTTCACAAGCTTTGAAATTCCTTCTGCATAAAAATCACCCGCTTGTGCCTGGAGCCAGCCTCTGACCGCATCTTTGAGCCCTTCGTCGTCATCAAACCGCTGTGACCCGAGCCATTTCTTCAAATGCATGAAGAGGTGATAATCACTTGGATGGTTGATAACGTCCCACTTGAAGGACTCAAGAAGGGCCGTTGTTCTGCGAGCAGAGTGAGGACGGGTGTAATCGTGCAAAAAAACGATACCGGAAGTCAGCATACCATGGCGTTTGTTCTGTATAGCCCGTCGTAACTTCTTTATTGTTTCACAGTACACGTCTTGATTAATGGTCGTACCACGTTCCATGAATTCAACCAACAACACCCCTTTGGCATCCCAAAACACCGTTGCCATCAGTTTTCTGGCAGAAAAATCTTGCGAGGCTTTTCTTGGTTTGGTAGGGGAATTTGAATGTGCCCACATCTTTGATTGTTCTTTTGTCTCAGGGTTCACGTACTTAATCCAGGTTTCGTCACCGGTCACGATTCTGTTTAACAATGGTTCTCCTTCGTCCTCATAACGTGACAGAAAGTCTAATGCAGAGGCCATTCTTTGAGTTTTGTGGTGGTTGGTAAGAATTTTGGGCACCCATCGTGCACAGAACTTACAGTAACCCAATCTTGCTATCACTATCGCGTACAAGAGAGTCTTAGAAATCTGTGGAAAACCAGTAGACAACTCCGACATTGAGAAACGTCGATTTTCACGAGCTTTTGCATCAACTGTCTGAACGAGTTCGTCAGTCACCAACGATGGTCTACCACTCCTCTCTTCATCATGAACGTTTTCTCGTCCACTTTTAAATAAACGTACCCATTCACGGACAACTCCTTCACTCATAACTCTTGGTCCGTACACGGCACAAAGCTCACGATGAATAGCTGCTGCAGAATATCCTTTGGCTGTAAAAAACCTTATGACAGCACGCACTTCACATTTGGCGGGGTTTTCTATTGCAGCACACATTTCAAACTGCCACAAAAACTAAACTAGCGCAGGTACGACGTTCACTCGACCACGGCTTGATGCCGACTGACCTGTTGAGTGCGTGAACGCACAGATGGCGTCGGTAATCCCCCCACAACCCGCACTGTGACCAATCGGAGGTTACTTTCTGAACCGCCCTCGTAATTCATAATTCAACAATATAATTCAGCTCAACAGTGGTTCTTTCCACACATCATTCACAAACACAACAGGTATGACAGGTATGAGAGGAATGTTAAAAAAAATACAACCTACCACATAATAAAGGCAGTTTGCAAATCATCCAGGTAGATCTTTTCTGTTGATCAACATTGTTAAACATGAAGCAGGTACATCTGATAACCTCAGCACCCATTGTCAATTAAATGAGCATGATTTACAAATTATATTCAGTGAAATTACATTCTAGTGGTCATCAACATTACTAAACATGAAGCAAGAACTTCTAATAACCTCAGTCTCCACTCTCAATTAAACTGGCTCTGTTCACTAACATTATTCTGAGGCCATACATAACAAGAATGTTTGTGCGAATTATACTTTTGCTTGTACATTGCCCCGAGATTATGAGGAAGACTGTCATCAGCTGTCTTCCCATTTACCATTCATCTTTGTATTTGAAATAAAAGATGTATGTGTTACAAGAAATTCCCTCTAAAACCCAGCTTCATGCTAGCATGTGATTTATTGATGTATGTTTTCAATGTCCTTTAACAGAAGTAACGATAAGTGAGATCAGTCTGTCTCTAATTAAAATATCAACACTGGTGGTCAAAACATAGGATGAAAGTAACCTTTTCATGATGCATCATAGACAAATAATGTAGCTCAATGAAACTGAAATACACAGAAAGAATTGCTCCAGCATAGTATGGAAAGTAACCGACAGAAATTCACTGTGAGACAAACAGAAATGATTCCTTTATTCAAGGGCTATAATTACACTGAAGGCTTTCTTATTCATGTTCATGTCTTCAATATTAAAAATTGCAGAACTTTTAATGTCCTTTGGGGTGATAAAGTAACTTACTAAGAATCATGTCCCAGATAGCATCATGAATAATGGTGATTTCACTGCAATTACTGTCTTTGAATAAAAGTACCGTCTCTTGGTCTCATTATGTATTTCTATCTATAAAGATAAGTACTATCCTTTAGCAGTCCCTCAATGTATGGTCCATGTTAGCTGGAAAACAAACTCAAATTATGAAATGGTTCAAGCCAAATAGAAATGAAGAACAAATTTTGCAAGCTCCAAAAATACTGGAAGACAACCAAGCTGCTGTACGTCTGTCTTCCAGAACAAGGAAAGCTTCAGAGAGGAACAGTGATTTTTTTATGCCTGGCACCAGGGAAATCACTTCAGCACCATACAGACCCAGTGCCATCAAGAATGCAACTATGAATGTAAGTACACAATATCAAAATGACAAAGAAATGTACAAGCCAAGTGATCAAGCTGATCAGCTGCTACAGAAGAATCCAGACCTACCCTTTTGTGAGGATGGCTCATTATTAAATATTAGGTCTTTAAAAAATAAAATTGATGACCTTAGTAGTAACTACATAATGTATTGTAATATAAATAGTTTAAGTGCTGAATACTCATGTGACAGAAGCTCTAAGTTAGATAAGCTACAAGTATATCTGAATTTCTAAATGTTAAAGTAATTTGTTTAAATGAACACTGGCTTAGTAGTGATACCATAAAAATCTTAAATAAAATTGAAAACTTCAAGGTAGCTACCTGTTTTTGTACGATAAATAAGTCAAGAGGATATTCCTGCATACTCGTTCACTCTGATTTAGATTACCCTGTAAGATGTGACTTCAATTGTTTTAATGAAGAGTCTATTTTTGAGGGTTGCTGTGTTGAGTTAAAGGACTTAAATGCTGTTATAATATCAATTTATAGAATCCCAGGGAAGGTACCAACTGAACATTTCCTATGTAAGTTTGTTAGAATATGTCAGTAAAGAAAGGAGGAAAAAAATTGTAGTTGCTGCTGATTTCAACATAAATGTGTTGAATGAAACACGTGAGGTATCAAAATGTACAGACTTAATAAAAAAAATATGCCTTCAAATTAAATTTTTCTGAATCTACAAGAGAAAATGCTCAGTCAGCTACATGCATTGACAAAATTTTAACGGATTATGTATTTGAAGATGGATATAAATTTTGTCTAGATCTAGGAATTTCAGATCATTCAGCATTATTCATTGAGCTACCCAGAGCAGGTAGAGAGGTCCCATGTAATAATAGCTTATGTAAAAAGGATCTTCAACGAAGAAACTTTGACTCTATTCTATGATAAGCTGAAGGAGACAGAATGGTACTTTGATAACAATATTTCATGCACAGCAAATTTTGAAGCATTTATAAGGGATTTTATACGATTTTTCAATGAAATATTTCCACAAAAAACTTATTTTAATAAAATGACAAAATTAAAATGCATCACTAAAGGTATAAAAATCTCCAGTGCTAAGAAAAGGCAGCTACATAAGGAACTAAGACATTATAAAAAAAATGTAATTTATTGAATATGTTAAATGATACAAATGTACATTTAAGAAAGTTGTCAAAGCAGCAAAGCAAATGACAAATAATAAATTAATCTTAAAATATGAGAATAAATCAAAGGCATTGTGGTCAGTTGTAAAACACGAATTAGGTATCGAAGCCTCTAGACATGGAATTAGTACAATTAAGTTTGAAGATGAAGTCCGGCTCAAATTACAGAATGCGTCAATGAGTTTTTCATTAATGTAGTGAAACCAGAGGTTAATGTTGCAGATTATGAGAACAATGTATGTCCATTCGGACTAAATCATAATTCTGAATGCCTCACAAAATTCAAAACAGTTTCAACAACAGATGTAGAAAAAATTATATTAAAACTAAAAAACAAAAATTCTGCAGGTTGGGATGGATTACCAGCAAAAGTCCTTAAATTTGTGTGAAAATAATAGGATACCCAATATCTAAAACAGTAAACCAATCCTTTGAACAGGGAAGCTTCCTAGAAGTGCTGAAGTATGCAGAAGTAAAACTGTTGATCAAAATGGTCAAGAGAGGATATAGGGAATTATCATCCCATCTCCCTCCTTCCAGTCCTATCCAAAATCTTTGAAAATGCTGCTGCTATGCAGATTCGTAATTTTATCGAGAACTGTGATATTATTACCTAAAACCAATTTTGTTTCCAGCATGACGAAAGTACTATTGATGCAATTAACAGGTTTATCGACAAGATCAGCACATCATTAGACAACCATAATAAAGTTGCAGGAATCTTTTGTCATCTCACAAAAGCCTTTGACTCTGTAAATCATGCACTGCTCATCTATAAGCTTGACAAGTATGGGATCAAGGGTAATGTTCTAAATTGGCTTACTTCACACTTATCAAATAGGATACAAAGGGTAATTGTCTCATCAAACGCAGCAGATTACTACTCAAAATGGAAAACAGTAGCCCAAGATGTCCTCTCAAGGCTCGATTCTAGGAACTATTTTGTTTTTGTTCTATGTTAATGATTTACCGAACAATATAAATGCTCCATAGATTTTATTTGCAGATGGCACATCTGTATTAATTGATAACCAGGAGCCAGAAAACATCCCTCTCTACATAATGAACACAATGAACAAAGTAGAAACCTGTTTCCAACTGAATGGATTAAGATTGAACATCCCCAAAACCCACATGGTCCAATTCACAACAAAACAGTCAAAGCCCCAAGAAATTAAAATAACTCATAAAAATCAGGATATAGAAGAAGTAGATTCTGTGAAGTTTTTAGGGTTAAAACTAGATAAAAATTTTAAATAGGAAGAAACACGTTGACTACCTGTTAAACAAATTATGTAGCTTTGCATTTGCTATGCAAATATTAGCTGATGCAACAGATGTGAATACAAGGAAGATTCCATACCACAGCTACTTTCAATAAGTTGTATGGTATGGTACTACTTTTCGGGTAAATTCAAGCAATATATTGCGCATACTAAAGTTACAGAAAAGAAGGATAAGGAACATGTGTACTGCCCATCCAAGGATATCATGTTGCCCACTAACTGCAAAAACAACAGTTATTAACAGTTCCCTCCTTATACATCTATGATATTATCATCTTTCTACACAGCAGTTTAGAGTTATTCAAGAAAAACTGTTTCAATCACATGTATAACATGAGAAACAGAGACAATTTTATGCTTCCCACTCATCGCATAAACCTATATGTGCAGTCTCCTCAGTATATGGCATTGAAAATTCATAACAAGCTAAAAGGAAAGAATGTTCATAGTATGAACCTAGAGCCACTGAAAACAAAGCAATATGATATACTTGCCAAACGCTGCTACTTCACTTTTGGGCAGAATGAAGGATGAGCTGAACATTTGAGCAAGATAAATTTACATATGGTCTTGCGTGTAAATGTAACTGCCCTTCACAAAAGGGAGGAAAGAAAAATAAAAGTTTATATTAATGTTAAAATTCTTTTTACCAATTAGGCCTAAGTTGTGTTTCACATTTTTGACGTGTCTACTGTACACTAATCATATGATTAGAAATTGTATGTTATGAGAGAAATAAAACACTATTCACTAACAAGCTGCATTACATGGCAGTGACACATCATGTGAAACTAAATTTTGTACCTAGGTTTAGCACACCAGTGTCTTTATGACACACAATTGTTATTCAAAATTCTAAGACCATAAAATCCAAGAATATATAGGCAAGTTACTACATCCTCCAGTACTTGGTACCACTATATAACAAAGGCTGAAAAATTAGAGCTTATGAGCGGTATTTCTTTGCATGTACCATTCACAAATGCAGCAAGGATGAGAGAAAATGACAGTAGTACTACAGGTACCCCAGTTAACAATGGATCATCCCACATGTCATTCACAAATGCAACAGGGATGGGGGGGGGGGGGGGGAACAACAATGGTACCAGAAGGACACTCAAGTGGATTCCTGGTATTCATGTAGCTCTTTTAATGTTCATCAGCAATATTAACCACATATGAAGTAGATCCAACAACCCCAAAGTCCATCATCATTTTAATGACAATGATTAATTGACAAAATTCTGAGGATAACCATTCCAAGATTGGTCAGGCTAAATATTAGTTCCACCTAAACACTGTTCTTATAAGTGGTACAGACAAGTTTAACAAATAAGAGCCCACAGCAAGCACTGATCATAATTATCTTCCCATATACCATTAAGCTGGCATGTGGTGTAGAGATATATTTATTCAATGTCCTTTAAGAGAAATAGCCATAAACAAGGAGATGAGACAGTCTCCAAAGTCAAATGACTAACTGTCCAAATCACAAAAGGATACGCTCTGTGAACAGTTTCAGATATTATTACATCTTCCCATACATGGGCCCACATAATTACAATGTTGAACAAAAACAGAGCTCAGAAGAAGTTTTATTGACAGCACTTCTTCCCATGCATCGTTAGGAAATGGAACAGGGGAATGAGGAAATGATAATTCTAGTAGAAGTATACTCTACCTTACACTGTGAGTTGGATGCCAAGTACACACACAGATGTTTAATTATCATAAATACTATTACCATGAAACAAGTAAATATAACATCCACAAAATCCTTCATCAATTTACTGAAAACAAACTTTTGTCACAATTTCAAGATCATATGTACCAAGTTTTGTCAAGCTAACTATTCCTTCATTTCAGACTTTGCTCGTAAAAGTGATAAGGACCAAAACATCTGACAACTAAAAGCTCAGAAGGAGGATCATTGACACTTACCATCATATTTACCATCTGTGATTAAACTGAGAACAAAACAGCATGATTAGTGAAATACAGAATTACTCTCCATCATAGAGCATTAAGGTGGCATCTGGAGTATAGATACAGGAATCCAATGTACAACAGAAGTCACAATCAGACTGAGACCTAACCATCTCACAGTCAAGTATCGATTTACCATAAACAATTAAATGTCCAATTTGCAAGAGAATATGTTTAAATAATAGATGGGCAAATTATTACATCATCCAATACATGGGATCACTAAAAGAGGATGATCTAAGATCATAAGTACTTCAATTGATGCTGGGTTACCACATGCACCATAAACAAGTGCAAGAGGGATGGCAGCAAATAATCCTGGCACCAGATGTACATTGTAAGCTGGCTTACATAATACTCTTGCATATCTTTAATATTCATGAACATTATTAATAACAGGACAAGTAATGTGACAATCTAAACATCTGTTATTAGTTTACTGATCATGATTAATCCTCAGAATTCCAAGACTATACATTCAAATGTTGTTCATGCTGTTACATCCAAATAGATATTGTTTCTAGAAATGATAAAGACATCTCGCAAAATAGTGCTTATTAGGAAGATTTGTCAGTTGTCTTATCATGTACCTGGAATGTCTCTGTAATCAAAGGAAGTGGTTGCAGTACCACACGTACTGTGTATTGTATAGCATTAATGAGATATGTGGAGAATACAAACTGATTAACAAAATAAACCATCAGAAAAGGTGAACTAACAGCCTCAAAGTGTCTACATACCATGCACTCCTAAATGTACATGTATAGATATATGTATTCAGTGTTGAGCCACAGAATTAAGCTTCAAACAAGCAGATCTGTTAGTGTCAGAGTAAAGTATTTATTTAACATATACAACTAACTCCCAGATTCTGAAAGCATATATTCCAAGGAAATGACTAGTAGTGACACAAGGTGCCCTCCCCCATGCATCATACGGCGGCTTGCAGAGTATAAATGAAGATGTAGAGGTACATGCAGAACAATTGGTTAAGTGTCCACAAAATGACCATGACAAGGAAAACAGGGCTCTTAAGGAGTTTAATAGATAGTGATTCTCTCATGCACCACTTGCAAATGGACCAGGAAAGGCAGGAAATTACAATGCAACTTGTAGTGCTCTCCACCCACACCATGTAGTATGGGTTTTGGTATAAAGATTCAGATTTTCTGTTATGATTAACAGATTTACTGTCAAACAAGAAGAATGTCAAAGTCAATGTTAGGTTTGAATTTGTTGTATGAGTCTTAATTTGGAAATTCCTGGAGTGTAAAGTTCAGAGATAGCAGACCAACACACTATTTACTCACATATAGTGCACCCAAGATGACCACCATGACACAGTTAGTGTAATTAGAACTTGTATGCAGAATTATCAATAGTAGACCTTCCAGGGCACCATTCATAGATGGACTATGGATGGGATAATACTATAATGGTACTAGAAATGCAATCTACCACACACTACACAGTGATACTGCATAGCTATACAAGATTCATGAAACAGAGTTCACTATCCAGAAAAGATAATAGTCTATGTCAAAGCAAAATATCAATTTCAACTTCCAACTGTGCCCATAATCACAATCATGCTCATTGTAAATGTCAATTAAAATATCTCATGTGAAGCTAAAATAGTATTAGGCAACTAGTTTGTGTTTCTAATGGTATTAGAATATTATGCTGAAGAACGTGGGAACTGTACATAATATAAGGGACACATACAACAGAGCTGCTGAAATTTCATCATTAAGAACACTACTAATAATAAGAATGGATAGTATTGCCATGTTGGAAGTGTAGTTTACTCTGAGAGAATAGGAGACAACTGCAGCAAAACTAGAGTCTTGCAGTTAGTTGTGAAAGAAATACTAGTGGAGTATGTTGGTATTCAAAATACTACTGCAGACAGAATCCTCGCCAAGGATGAAGGGGAACTTCTATGAGATCAAAACCAATGGTATTACAGAAATTAGTCATGCCAGTGACACATATTTGAAACCTTGGCCCTGTCTAAATTTAATGACACATTCTGAGCATGCTGTACCTGGTATCAAAAGTGATTAATTGGCATTCAGATGTAGAGAGAAACCTAGAAAACAGAAACCAAGACCATGGAAGTTAGAAAACATGTGAATTAAGCCACTATTCACATGTAGAGCTAGCGATTTTTCACACAGGCAGTTGTGAACTGTTATAATTCACAGCTGGAGGATTGTTACATTACATGCATATGCACAAAACTTTAAACAAGAAAACTAAATTTGTTGTTAACTAAATAGATTTTATGGACTAATAGATGTTTCTGAAATTCAAGAGTGTTTGTGAGTACCTGTACAGTATATATCAGAGGGTATACATCATCACATAGTAAATAATACTTAAATTGAATTACTGCATGCATCAAGTTACGTGATGTTCACAATTGGTGCATAAACATCAGGATTTAAAAATCCAGTGAGAAGGATCAAACACAGTTACCAGAGTGCTTCTGGATCCTGTTTTGGTCTTAAGGTATTAGGAGGTTGAGTTCCACACCATCACGGATTAAGACTAGGTGACAAGCAAGAGAAATCTTCAATTCATCCTATTCACTGGATAAGTTGGACATAGGCACTATGCTTATCTCCTTAGTACAGGACATGCTGTTGCCTTACAAACTTTTTACACAGACACATACTGGAATGGACACCAGGTCACAGGGTGTCTACTTTGAGATAACAGGACAAAAGGTGAACCATTACTGCAGCTTAGTAGCCTACAAATACTGAAATCAGTCAAGGGTACACATAAAGACTGGAAGATGCACCAACTACATGAGCTTGAAGCCCTCACCACACAACTGTTGCCATCAAGAATTTCCTAAGTGCATTGACTGAGACTGCTATATTTTAGTAATACAATTCTGTGTTGCCCTTATAGTGGCAGTCAATGAGGTCTGCCTAAAGATGGTAGCACCAAAGTTACAACTCATTCATTCACAGTCTGCTTTTCAGTTCCCAGGAACTAAAATTCTGTGAAAAATAGTTATTTCATAAGCCAAATTGTATGTCAGACACTTACAGTTGAGCACTGATTTCTCTTCTGGAAATGAATGTACTGGCTTTTCACTTTGTGAAATACTGTTTATGTTGTGTGTGCAGCAACTGGTGTTGGGAAATAAATGAATGCTTAGCATTAGCTTACTACATTAACATATAACTTCTTTTGAAGAATGTATATATTCCTGTTTTATGGTATGGATAAACCAAATGATACAAAACTGGATAAATGCAGACTGGCTGAGTATTTGACCCCTCCCTCCTAGTTCAGATTCTCAGCACTCTCTTATGTACTTCCTTATTGTCTGACTTGATTAGCTGACATTCAAGTAAATGTCAATCTGCTTGAAATACTTATGAATGCAGAAAGCTACTCCACTATGTTGGGTAATGAGCAATGGAAATTAAAAAGCTTTGAATATAATCCTTGAATTTGTAAACAAAATCTCATACATCTCTTTCCATGATGTTATGTGTAAACATTTATTGCTCCCATCAAGAATGGCCACTTTATATTATTTAAACAGAATCAAAGGAATGCAATATTCAAAAGTATGCAGGAAAATAAGACCTCCAAAGTAAGTATATGGGAGATACTGAGGAACTTCTTATCCACATGCAAACAAGAGTTATATTATGAACCCCATTACTCAAGTTACTTACTCATCTCCATGAAATATGGTCTGGAAATAAAATCAGTCCATCAACTTTTGACTGAGTACTTAACTGTCATGATTCTTTGACTGCTCAATCTAGCTACCATTAGACTGACTCTTATAAATTTACACACTAATCTAACTTAAAAGAAAGAACAACAATATGATAGTAGCCTGGTCCTGCCAAATAACCTTTCTCCCAATTTAACCCCAATGTCAATACTTTGTTTGTAGTAAAGTACGTGGCACAAGTCAAACATAAAAAGTAACCTTCCATGGGAGCACACTATGAGAAGACAGTCCAACATACTGATCACAGATGTGCACCCATCTAGCAACCATGTCTACCAGGATAATAACATGGGAAACTCAATGGTAAACCCTGAGCTTCCTGGGGTTACAGTTCATGACGTCAGGCCACTAAGTACATGCTAGTAGATGTACGTACACTCAGTGAGTCGTCCTCTTCTATACTTGTGAAAATGACTGCAGTGTATTTGAGTTATGGTCAGATTTCTTATGCACTCTGTATCTGATTGAACTCTCATAAGACAGCACATTGTATAGATTTTACACTAATGATCATGTAAATGAGTTTATTTCTTTACATATAGCTATCGGATTTGAAAGTCTGTGTCCAGATTTCAGTCTCCTAAAGCACTGCAAAATAATTTCAAAAATTAAAATAAAAAAGTTGCCAAAAAAATTGAGAATATTTTAAAGTCACTTAAGTGGTGGAATACAATTCACACATATTAATGAGATGCCTTTAGCTGGACATATAATGTTGCAGGCTGATAGTAGAACGGTCTTTGGTTTGAATCCCCATTATGGCACTTTTTTTACTGTTCCTTAGTTCTATACTTTTTTGTCAAGTGTAAATTAAAATAAACAAACACTGAATCATAATTTTCAGCTGAAATTAACATCATCTTATTTTGAAATTGGCTAACATGAAATAAATTAAAACTTAAAACAGATATGTAAAATGACTGATATACATCAGTAATGCTCCAGATTGAATTTTTGCTCTGTGGAAGAGTGCTAAAATAAAACTTCCTCACAAATTAAAAAAAGATTAATGTGCCAGGAAGTTTCATCAATAGTACCAATGCATTTCATATGCCCATTTATCCACAGAATGAAGGAAGAAGAAATCAGTGGGCATTAGCAGTAAACAGAGGAGGTATAGAAAACCCGGGAAAAAGTGCCTTTGCAGTTGACCAGCAGATCTTTCTGTAGATTCTACCCAGCCTTTTGAATTTTTATGTAGTAGAGTCTAATAGATGACTACAGTGAAGCATGCCTGTCACAATAATTGTTTGTAAAAACCAAACTTTACTCGCAATGACTCTCAGAGTTAAGAGTCACCATATGAGTTTGTTTATGCAAACAACATTCATTCCATCAAGTATGGAAACAAATGAATTTTGTATGGACTAACTTTATTTCCCCCAATTCTTTCTGGTAACATGAAGTTTCAGTCTTAGTTTTATCATGATCCAGGACACTAGGCTTTGTATTGGTTTTGGTGGTGTGGATAAATTATGAGCCATTTTCTTTTTCTCTTGTGTAGTTGGTTACTGTAAGACTTGGTGGTAAACAACTATCTGATTGAAGATATTTTGCTGAACAAATCCTATTGACAGTACTTTAGCTTAAAGGTTGCAGTCTCATGACATAGCACACAGGCATATGACATTAATCTCTACTCTGAGGTTTACCTTATCTGGCATAACATGTGTTTGGACTTTAGCTTCTTGCACCTCACATGGAAAACAAATCTTAAGACCTCTCAATTTGTAATCTATGTTCTTGTTAGTTTATCAATTTGTCTCCTGAACAAACTTCAAAGCAGGTAAATGTAGCATGATCGTGGAGAGTTTATTGTTGACATACATTAGCATAAACAGCACTAGAGAGATGTATTATTGCTCCATTAATAATATAATAGTTCAAAACTCATTTACTAGCATATTTTCCACAATTTCAACTTATGTTTTTGCCTCAGTAACAGAGCTATAACAGTGGAGTTTGTACTTGGTTTTTAACCACGAGTACTTGCTGCCACTGTTAGACAGAAACATGGCTACCATACACGTATTGGACATTTCTCTCTAAAGACAAAACACTGAGTTTTGTATCTACTGGCAGAACTAGGTACCTGTGGCCTCATGTCATGAGTCGTGATGACCAGAAAGCTCAGGATTTAATTAATGCTGAGTTGGTGAAAACACACTCCACTCAATCAAGGAATTCACTACCACATCAGCTGCAGCGGACACACAAACCTTCATATGACTGATTGGATTGGAGGGCTATTCTCTCCACTTTTTGTTTCAGGTCTGGTTCACAGAAACTGTAGTGAAGTAAACTGTTAAAAAAGTCTACATAAAAATCAATAAATCATTGTGATTTATTAAATAGCTCTAGCTGACTCATCTGCTTGTGTCTTAATTAATGTGGCTGAAGTTCCATACAGAAAGCACTTGCATCCAGAAATCTCCTCTCACATGAAAGAAGTTACATGCAAAGCTGTTTCACATTTGTACTGTACACATGAAGTTTACCATTCCTGTAAAAGTGTTTCTTCATATCTATTTATTTGCACTATGCTGTAACACATTTTATTACAACCAAAATGAAATAAAGACTGAGTCATATCCCAAGGAACTACGATGGTCATTCAATAAGTAACACTACATAATACTTTTCTTTGCCAATATCAGTTGAAAAATTCTGAATTTCTTATGGGCATCATGAGGTAGTCCCACTTCAGCCCTATAGTTTCATGAAGTTCTCATAGGTGGCAGCATTCCAAGCAGAGAGTGGTCATTGAGTTTCTTTTGATGAACATTTGCAGAATGTCCACAGAGACAAGGCAGTGAAAAAAAGTTTGGCAAGTCATTGGGCAAGGTGTCTGTTATCATCGCAACTAGGTCTCACAATGAACATGTCCGATCTCACATGTGCCGGCGGACCACACGCAGCTGTGGCTACTGCAGTGTTGTCACATGTGGACACTGTCATTCAATGTAATCAATGAATCGCAATCAAACACCTCACTGCTCAACTGAATGAAAATTCATTGAACTGTTCTCCCTCATCCACCTTACTCCTCAAATTTTGACCTTCTCACTTCTATGTGTGTGGCCCAATGAAGGATGCAGTCGACAGAAAGAACATCTGGATGATAGAGTGGTTATTGATGCAGGAAGACAATGACTCCAACATTGACCAGTAAAGTGGTTCCTTGCAAGCATACAGGCTCTCCGAGTACGATGGCATAAGGCTTCAAAATGAATGAAGATTAGATTGTGAAATACGGACTTGTAGCCAAAAGAATGGGGAATCATATGGTGCAGTGGAATCCTGAATAAAACCATCCTGCTTTCAGAAAAGCACCAACCCTTGCAAATAAAATATTTATAAATAAGTGCCCTCAAGCAGTAGCGATGTTTATAGGGAACAACTTATGACAGCCTTCATAAGATTTGCAGAATACAGCCCTTGATTGACAAAGCACTGCTTGCTCCACAACCAGTCGTTACTTTCGCTAATTGTTCCTGCCAATTCTAATATCATAACCAGAATAAATGTACCAGCAAACAATTTGTTTACATAAATAATGGTACTGGTATTAGCGAAAGGTAAGTGAAACAAAGTGATGGACAACCATAGCCAAAATGATGATATTCATGGAAAAGAACAGTGTGAAAAGCAAATGTTTAATGGTGCATACTAAAATCATTTATTACCAAGATGAAGATAAGGAGTACTCAGGATACTCCTAACTAGAAATGAAAGCAATGCCTCTGCTAAATCAAAACAAAAAGATCAGTTTAACCAGTGTCTCTGAATAGATTTGACACAGTTTCAGGCATTTATACTGATGCGACATCTTTTAAATGCCAACTTATTAACAATTGAGCTGAGGTTCAGTACCCATCATGCTTATAAGATGTAAAAATGAATCGGTGCTAAAGCCTGGAGAGGGGCATGACAAACAGTTAGCACAGTCACATGTGCATAAATAAGAATAATAATTGTTGTTGTTGTTGACTTCAGTCCTGAGACTGGTTTGATGCAGCTCACCATGCTACTCTGTACTGTGTAAGCTTCTTCATCTTCCAGTAACTACTGCAACATACATCTTTCTGAATCTGCTTAGTGTATTCAGCTCTTGGTCTCCCTCTACGATTTTTATCCTCCACGCTCCCCTCCAATACTAAAGTGGTGATCCCTTGATGCCTCAGAACATGTCCTACCAACTGATCCCTTCTTCTTGTCAAGTTGTGCCACAAACTCCTCTTATCCCCAATTATATTCAATGCCTCCTCATTAGTTATGTGATCTACCCATCTAATTTTAAGCATTCTTCTGTAGCACCACATTTCAAAAGCTTCTATTCTCTTCTTGTCCAAACTATTTATTGCCCATGTTTCATTTCCATACACGGCTACACTCCATACAAATACATTCGGAAACGACTTCCTGACACTTAAATCTATACTCAATGTTAACAAATTTCTCTTCTTCATAAACGCTTTCCTTGCCATTGCCAGTCTACATTTTATGTCCTCTCTACTTCGACCATCATCAGTTATTTTGCTCCCCAAATAGCAAAACTCCTTTGCTATTTTAAGTGTCTCATTTCCTAATCTAATTCACTCACCATATCCCGACTTAATTCGACTACATTCCATTATCCTCATTTTGCTTTTGTTGATGTTCATCTTATACCCTCCTTTCAATACACTGCCCATTCCATTGAACTGCTCTTCCAAGTCCTTTGCTGTCTCTGAAAGAATTACAATGTCATTGGTGAACCTTAAAGTTTTTTTCTTCTCCATGGATTTTAATACCTACTACAAATTTTTCTTTTGTTTCCCTCACTGCTCGCTCAATATACAGATTGAATAACATTGGGGAGAGTCTACAACCCTGTCTCACTCCCTTCCCAACCACCGCTTCCCTTTCGTGTCACTCGACTCTTATAACTGCCATCTGGTTTCTCTACAAATTGTAAATAGCCTTTCACACTCTCTATTTTACCCCTGCCACCTTCAGAATTTGAAGGGGAGTATTCCAGTCTACATTATCAAAAGCTTTCTCTAAGTCTACAAATGCTAGAAACGTAGGTTTGCCTTTCCTTAATCTCTCATCTAAGATAAGTTGTAGGCCTACAGTCAGTATTGGCTCACGTGTTCCAATATTTCTACAAAATCCAAACTGGTCTTCCCCAAGGTCGGCTTCTACCAGTTTTTCCATTCATCTGTAAAGAATTCGCGTTAGTATTTTGCGGCTGTGACTAATTAAACTGATAGTTCGGTAATTTTCGCATCTATCAACACCTGCTTTCTTTGCGATTGCGATTATTATATTCGTCTTGAAGTATGAGGGTATTTCGCCTGTCTCGTACATCTTGCTCACCAGATGGTAGAGTTTTGTCAGGACTGGCTCTCCCAAGGATGTCAGTAGTTTGAACGGAATGTTGTCTACTCCCGGGGCCTTGTTTCGATTTAGGTCTTTCAGTGCTCTGTCAAACTCTTCATGCAGTATCGTATCTCCCCTTTCATCTTCATCTACATCCTCTTCCATTTCCATATTATTCTCTTCAAGTATATAGCCCTTGTATAGACCCTCTATATACTCCTTCCACCTTTCTGCTTTCCCTTCTTTGCTTAGAACTGGGTTTCCATCTGAGCTGTTGATATTCATACAAGTGGCTCTCTTTTTTCCAAAGGCCTCTTTAATTTTCCTGTAGGCAGTATCTATCTTACCCCTCGTGAGATAAGCCTCTACATCCTTAAATTTGTCCTCTAGCCATACCTGCTTAGCCATTTTGCACTTCCTGTCGATCTCATTTTTGAGACGTTTGTATTCCTTTTGCCTGCTTCATTTACTCCATTTTTGTATTTTCTCCTTTCATCAATTAAATTCAGTACCTCTTTTGTTACCCAAGGATTTCTACTAGCCCTCGTCATTTTACCTATTTGATCCTCTGCTGCCTTCACTATTTCATCCCTCAAAGCTACCCATTCTTCTTCTACTGTATTTGTTTCCCCCATTCGTGTCAGTTGTTCCCTCATGTTCTCCCTGAAACTCTGTACAACTTCTGGTTTAGTCAGTTTATCCAAGTCCCATCTCCTTAAATTACCTCCTTTTTGCAGTTTCTTCAGTTGTGATCTACAGTTCATAACCAATAGATTGTGGTCAGAGTCCACATCTGCCCCTGGAAATGTCTTCCAATTTAAAACCTGGTTCCTAAATCTTATGTATAAAACATACTCGGTATTCTTGCCGCGTCAGTTCCAGATCAAATCTCGAGCTTTCGACGATTACTTCCATCGTCATAGTCAGGAGCTGACTGTCTCCACTGCTACTATGGTAGCCTCTATATAGCCCGAAGACGGCTTCTGATTGGTCGGCGATTACGTACTGCTGTCTCACACGGTGTCACTGTGTACGGCGGTGGCGCCACCGCTTCCATTTGAACGTAAACCTTGGAAGGAACGTCTCTGCTGCTTCTCTGCATCAAGCACTCGTTTCCACACACAGCTCAGATGGTATCCGCTATCGCAGTTAAAGTTCTTTTGGCTCATTCTTGTTTCAACAGCCTCCTTAATAACAGAATCCCAGTACATGGAGGCATGGGACAGAATTTTAGTTTCATCGAACAATATTTTATGTTTGTTCGTGAGGCTGTGCTCCGCAATTGCCGATTTCTCCAGTTCTCTATTTTTAATATGGCGTTGGTGTTCTACACAGCGGTCGGAAAATGTACGAATCGTCTGACCTATATAATAGCTTCCACACTCACAGGGTATATTATAAACTCGAGGGGCCCTGAGGCCGTGATTGTCCTTAACAGGGCGCATCATCTCCTTAATTTTCTTAGGAGACGAAAAATCGGTCTTATACCACGTCTACGCAGGTCTCTTCCTATTTTGCTGGAAATCGCACCACAAAAAGGAAGAACCGCAATCGGTGTTTCATCCTGTGAGGTTGCAGCATTTTCAAGTTTCCTTCTTTTGGAGAACGCTGCTTTTATATCGCGTGCACCACAGCCATTCTTTCGGAACACGTAGATTGTAGTAGGAGCAAGATGGTTGTTACAAAAAGATATTTGAATCCGTTTAACTTTTATAAGTAATTAGGCGTAATGCTAAAATTTTTCTGCATTAAGAGAGTGATCATTATATTAGAAGACTGATATGTGTTGTGTTAGCAAACAGGCAGTGAATTGTATGGGAATTTTAATTCGTTTGGCAGTACGCTGAAGTTATCATATATATACTTGCTTTGCCGTTCCCTATTTCTGTATATATGAAACCAAACTGCAAATTATATATAGGCCTGTATAAACACAAAATCTAAAAATAAATAGTTGTTTTTGCATAATAAATGAAAGACATGAGCTTTTTTAACGTTCTCTTCAACAGATCGGACCTCCCCTTCTGCAAAATCCCGGCCAAGTCCTTGAACGAACTCGTAAAGTATAGAGGGGAACTGACGATCGTTATGTAACCTTTCGTTCATTTCGCCATGAGCAGACGCCGTTGGCGTTTGTGTGTCGCCACTACTTCAATCGTAGAAAAAAAAAAAAAAAAAAAAACAACTGTCAGACACCTGCACGGTTGTCGTCGATGGTTATTAATGGCTTGTCGAAGGCATGTGTGCTTTGAATCGTGCTCAGACTAGCACAATAATGAATGGAATGGATTGCGCGACTAGGCAAACGTGGACCTGAACAGAGTGGGAAACATCGTTGTCTTTACGTTCAAGCACGAATGAAAGGAGGTATAAACCAACTGTGTTCAACTATTGACAGACGTAGAGCTCTGTTACACGCTACTCGCGTAAACAGTCTTTGAAATGACTACCAACCTAGCAACAAGCAGAGACTTAATGTAATCCGTTTCTTAGTCTGCGGTGGCTATAAATTCGGAAGGCTACAGCAGTAATAATTTTCTTTACCTGTGTCCCTCATTTGCGGAGGTGGTGCACGTTTTATAGTATTATGGTATAAGAATCAAAACAACATAATTCGAATGCATAAGTACTTACACTACGGAAAAACCAATTTTTAAGAACAGAATCCAAGTCTGTTTAAAACAGCACAACCTCGTTCTATTAATGTTCCCAGTCTGTGAACGTGCCGACTCATACTACCATATTTTAGTTAGTTCGTACATCAGAACACACTTGGTCCTGTTACTTATATCACTCTTTTCTAACGTTATGTACCACATATTCCCAGAATTACATATTATGCCTTCCATAAACGTGTAGAACTTTAGACTACTAGCGCGAGAAAAATGTTATCCTTAATAACAAATACAGGAGCATGTAAATTATTGAATTACTGAATGATGGTAAAATATATCAATCTATTATCGAAATATGGATAAGAAGAGATCATTTGACACATACACGGAATGAATTACTATTGGCTAGGATTAGATGAAGGGTTTGCCTATATTAGGTGGCTAGGGTGTGGTTGGGCGGCGCCAACTTTACTTCCTCCTTCCCTGTTCTGTTCTCCTAGTACAGAACAGAATCATTACGGGTACACATAGGGTTGGGCATCAAGTTCAATTGTCAACTGAAAAAAATGGTTGTCTGGTTAATATTTTGTTTGTTTTTCAGCATTCTACGGCTATTGGCTAATGTAACAAGGGGCTGTACATAAGGCGTGGCCAGGGCGTGGTCTGGGAGGGGCAAACGTCCGCTTCCTCCTTCTACGTTCTGTGCACCTAATACAGAGCGGAATCATTTTGGGTACACACCGCAGTGGACATCAAGTTTAACCGTTGACTAGAAAAAAAAATGTACTTACGTGATTTTTTTGTTCATTTTTGTGCATTCTATAACTACTGGCTGAAACAACACGAGGGGCTGTCCAAAAGGCGTGGCGAGTCCGTCCTCTGGGTGGTGCCAACGTCCACTTCGTCTTTCCACGTTCTATTGACATGAGCTTAAAACCTGCGAAGATCCCGACACAGTCCCCGCCCACCCCACTTAAGCTCCACCCCTGATCAGCAAGATGCTCCGCCCAACCGGAGCAAAACGATACACATCGTCGCAGATATGTTACTCCTAGAACGAGAACTAGAAAATGAACAATTTCCAACGTATAATGCAAAGACTTTAAGTTTCAGGTATTAATGTAAACGTTTACAGACACGACTACGATTATAACTGTATGTTATTGACGAAGTAGAAGTGTCTATAACTTAAAATGGATTTCCGGTACCTAATGGTATTTACAACAAGCGGAACAAATAATCACAAATGATTTAAAATAATAAATGAAAGCGAAATACAAACGTGCTGTCTGTTAATTATAATGTGAGCCAATTAGCATCAAATTAATCGCTTAATATAACGTGATCTTTCGGGAAAACTACACTTCGCAAATAATGTGATTGGAAATGTTACGTATGTCGGTAATAAAAGCTTACGATGTCGCAGATGGCAACAGAGTTTATTTCTTTTATTCATCCAAAAAAATATTTCCAGATTATAAGACACAGAACAAACCAAAACAGCACAGTAAAAATACTGTATTATGTCAGTAGAGACATAAATGTAAGCTTTATCCACCAAACAGCTTGCACTATTTTCATTAGCTTCACTATCTTGTTTCTAGTCCCTGTATCTCAAACATCCAAAATATTCTGCTACGGAATAGAAGCAATAATCCAATAAGAATAGACAGGCCTACTTGTTTACAATGTCCTCACTTGACTCAATATTTTTATGTTTATAAAATGTAGCTTGACTCATTAGACCTAAAGAAGTGAAGAATATAAAAATCATACTGATAACAAAAACGTTATGAAGACAGTCGTATTTTTCATACATGACACATGAGGTATTTCATTAATATAGTATTTGCGTCTGTATGTAAAGTTAGAAGTAGGTATATTGCAACCTACGAATTATTGTTATAATTACCAAATACTTCAATGGAACGACTAATTCACTTAAAAATTACGTACTATTTATTGATCTACTTTCAGTTTATCTGTAGTGACTTAAATGTTGTGTGGGTGCAGGAGTGCCTTAAGAAGTAGGAGCTCTTATTTTGTATACTTGCTGTAGTATCCGTTCTTGTTACGAAATAAATATTTAGCGTTTTCAGTAATACTTTTTCTTAAAAGCAATTCGTTTAATAGAAATCCCAATACTCGCGACGTAGGCCGAAATATTGTGTTACATAAACAATAAAATATCTGCTTAAGTTTTCTTAATAATTTAAATTTCGTTAAAACAAGGCAGCAGTTAGTTCCAGTAGTGTCTATTCTGTCTGTTCTTACCAGAAAAGAGTAATTAAACGTTTTAATTCATTTTTATCAACACAGTTCGTATTTGTTACTGGTTAGACAGACGTGATGTAGGCATACAATTTCTGAGTTGCTAACGTTTAAAAACGTATCTAAACATTCTTTATAACGTGATTCTCCAAAACCAAAGCAATTAGTAATTAAGTCTTCTGCCGCTGTACCTCTAAAACAGAACGTAAACAGCGGCAACAACACAAAACAATTTATCATCGTGTGTGTGTGTGTGTGTGTGTGTGTGTGTGTGTGTGTGTGTGTGTGTACGTACTTACAGCCAATCTCACGTCCTTGACAAATTTGAACTAATTCTTCTATGGAATTCAATCATGAGTGAGAGATGCAGAAGCTGTTATAGAATAGCGAGTAGGGTGATTTGTTGCCAGTCTTGTAGAAAATATTCTCACTAAGGTGGGAGGGGACGGGGGGGGGGGGGGGGAGGAGATGCTGTGGGGAGAACACTGGGAAAACTCCTGGAAATGCAGAGTATGCAGTAGGAACATTTTGTTTGAAGAACAGAAAAGGAAGCAAGTAGGAATTGATCAGGATCAAGAGAGATAAAGGGGAGGACAGTGGTTAAGAACTGGCAGTGGGCAGGAAGAAAAAACGCAAAAAAACAGGTATTTACTTCTGCCAGAGTTCAGTGGAGCAGAGCCTTGGGTAGGACTAGCAACATGAAATGTACAATGCATTTCAAACAATGTCAGGAAACCTAGGAGTATACAACGAGTTGGGAAGAAAAAATGTGGTGCTGCTAGGTAGTAGTCATGGGCAAGATGTAGGCCTCAGTTACAGAAAAATTAGGGTAGCATACAAGGTCACGAGTATATTCAAAGTAAATTCAGGGCTTTGTCAAATGATGGAGGACTTAAGGTCTTTAGTTACTGATTTCACAAAAGATGACCATGTGGTGATTGTGGGTAGGGGTCGGAAACAGTTTGGACAGGAATGGGGCATACGACATAGGTGGTGACCTGGAGAAGACAGTTTCCCTGACACATGGCACAAATGTACACTTTGATGAGTTGTCCCAGTGTCATGATCAGCCACACCTTTATGGAACTTTGAGGCAGATTAATGTGGGGTTACAGAAGGCAGTGATGGCAGCCAGGTTCACACATGTTGCTGTCATGCCAGTCAATACCATCATGGTGTCTCACTAGACATGGCCTAGTCCTAAGCAGGAAGAGGAAGAGAAGATTGGTACAGTAGATTCACCATAGTATATGGGGTGTACCTCGGGCCAAGCATGATGAAATATTTGCTGTTATACACAGGAGAATCAGATCCCTTTATAATAAATCCAGATAACAGATTTCCCCAACTAAAGAGTATCTGCAGCAGATAAAAAAATCTGATACAATAGATTACAATATGGATATTTTTACATGTCGTAAAGAAACAAGAACCCATCGGAAGAAGTATCATGGGACATTCCAGAGACTTAACAACTTTTCATCAAATCATACAATCAATAAAACATAAAATACAACAGTCTGAAGGTGAAATCCAGTCCTTGTACTGCACAGTAGTTTCTGTCACTGAGCACTGGTGTAAAGACACAGAAATCAAACATGTATTATTAGCATTGTATGTAAGGACAGACCCTTACCGCAGGGCTACTTCGAAAGGGTTGAGGATTGTGAATTTATACAAGAAAAGAAATGTGGCTCAAATCAAGGTGTGTCCTTACTATAATAAGTGAAGACAAACACTTTGAAATATCAGCTACTGAATTAACAGGGCTTGATACAACCAGAAAATTAATCATATTGTGTGTGTATCAAATTCCTAGTAGTAGTGTGGGAACTTTTTCCAATAAATTAACAGAAGTTCTAAAAGCCTCAGACACTAAAGTAAACAAACCTCTCTGTGGAGACATAAACACAAATATGAAAACAAAACCCTCTTCAATATTCTTCAGAGTTTTTGCATGTCCCTGTTGGTCAATGGTGTAATAAAAACATGGACAGGGAAAAGTGTGATGTAGCTGAAAAATATCTTTGGCTGTCAGACCATTTCTGGCAAATAACAACAGTAAAATCTGGCATCAGAAAATCCTCAAAACTGCAAGTTTATGAAAGACATCTATCAGAAATAAAAATAGAAGATATTTCAAAATAACAAGTAAACCAAAGTTGAGATGAATTATATGGAGAAACTGATGTAAATGTGAAAATCTCTAAATTCTCAGCATTTTTAAATTGAATTTTGAAAAGACATTTCCAGAGGTACCTACATCATATCAATGTCTCACAAAACAAGTGGATAACGGCAGATATTAAAAAGTCCTCGTGAGCCATTAAATACTTCAGTTCCATGAAAAACAGTTATAATGATTCAGAGTTCTTAAATAATTATTTGAAAGCTATGATAAAACTGTCAGGGCTCCAGTATCTAGGGATATGGTTTTGATGATGGGAGAAGGGAGGGATCTTCTGAGAAGGTTTCCCCAACTCCCCCATTTTGGCTGAGCTGCTGTAGGTGGCGGTCATGTGTGTGTGAGATGTGCTTGCTTGTGTGAATGAATGATGTGTTTCTCTTTATCTGATGAAGGCTGTGGCTGAAAGCTTGTGTTTAAGTGTGTTTTAATTGTGTCTGTCTCTAACTTAACATATAAACTTTATGGTAAGCAGCAATGTGTCTTTTCCTACACTGTTGATATCCTTCCCTGGAGTTTCTGTTGTTTGAATTTTGACAATATACTTTAATAACGGGCCTGTTTAATGGCATACTACTTATAGAAAAGGGAACAGTTAGGCTTGCTTCTATGCTCCAAATAGTAGATAGGGTAATATGTAGAGACCTCATGGACATGATTTTAAAATATGAAGCAGCTTATCAATGGATCATGGATGCAGTACAAGTCACTAGTAGGAACAATAAAGACCTGGAAAAACTGTTACATTTATTATGATTTGGCATTCCTACTTACCACAGTATGTAAACACAGGTAGTAATGTGTACAGTGGTTAGGGCATTCATCATCAGCACCATGTGATGTTTTAAATTTCACTAGTTGGGTCTTATGGTAATGGCTTGCAAGGGTAAGACATCTTACAGTAAATATGTTGAGGCACACATGAAGCAGGCAGCATTATGATGATAAATAATCACTCAGCACTTGCTACAAATACTTTTATTCTATGCTACATCCATTGTGTATATGCTGCAAGAATAAAAGTATTTGTAGCAAGTGCTGAGTGATTATTTATCATCATAATTACCAGCTCCTCACTGCCTGCAACATCAACAGAAACATATGCACGAGCCAACTCTCCAAAAACAATCAAAATCCTCCACCTTCAGGTGATCTTGTCATAAGGAAATAAGAGTAGTGGTCATGGCAACTGGAAGATTATGGAAGAAAATGTTTCAGTGTCAAACTCTAGTGGTAGGCTTGCTACCCAAAAGCCAAATGCTCCCCAACCCACACAACACCGATGCTTCCACATTCACGTCTGTAAATCCTGCTTTTCCTAGCCCACAGATCAGTTGCCCACTGTAAAAAAAAAAAAAAAAGGTTCAAATGTGTGTGAAATCTTATGGGACTCAACTGCTAAGGTCATCAGTCCCTAAGCTTACACACCACTTAACCTAAATTATCCTAAGGACAAACACACACACTCATGCCCGAGGGAGAACTCGAACCTCCACTGGGATCAGCCACGCAGTCCATGACTACAGTGCCTTAGACCACTTGGCTAATCCTGTGCGGCCCCACTGTCACAATAGAAGGGTAGAAGAAGCAAAGTAGATAAAATTGCACCCATGTAATGGGTTACAGAATTCACATACAGGAAATGATGCTCATAGTGCTGTAAAGACAATTGTGTCTTTGTTTGCAACGAACATTTTTGAACCTATTGACACTCCTGTGTTGGTAGACAATAGCCTCCACTGAAGAGAAGACAGTACCAATGACAGAGCAAAACGCGGGCTGGCTGTTTTTGTCAATGACATATATCAGCCTTTACAGCACCCTTAATCACATCAGCACAGGCAGTTGCTGTGATGGTACATGCCTATTTAATGTCAGTGTCTTCCACCACATGATCCTTGACAGTGAGACCCTCTAAGAGGTTATTGCTCAGTTTTCACTGATAATTCTCCTGCATACAGTGTAATATGAGGGGAGTGGCACCTGGTTGAGGGTTTGAGAAACTGAGGGTCTCACACAGACTGAAGATATCATTCTATGCTATGCAATGCATGCTACCTGCTTCAGCACTCCTACATGGTCACCTACTACCTTAGATCTATTGTCACCCCGCTTGTTCATCTTGACAGAAACTGCACATTGGGACGTGGCTGTCAACCTTTGTATATGTTACTTCTTCCCCATCTGAACCCACGCACCAGATAAAGTAGACCTGACAGAGGGAGTGCCCAAAATGGCTAACTGGGCAGTAGCCAGCCAGTTGGCTGTCTTTAAGCATTATGAAAGCATTTCATTACTTCCATGTTCCACCAAGCTACTCACACATTCATCCTCATGAACTTTGATTAGCAAAGAAACATCTGCTGACTTGAAGGAAAATAATTAGAGATTAAGTAGAATTTTTGAGTTCCTTCAACAAGTCAACTTTTGCAAATATTTGTTACTAAATTTTGATTGTTACTTGAAAATGATTAACAGAATTGTTTTTCTAAAGATGATGGATAATTCACATCAGTCTGGTGATTAATCAGTGACACTACTCTTGTTTGTGTCTGATTATCTCATTAAGTTTGTCTTAAAGACCCTCTGTCGTTTTTTTTCATGGGAGATTTTAGTGTGTCCAGAGGGTGGCTGTGGTTGGCCAAATATGTTCCACATTTACTAAGCAGCAAAATTATTCTGTTATATTTTTAATTATTTTCCCCTTCTTCACAAGAGTTTATCTAATGACTCAATGTTGTTGTTTAAATTTTGTTTCTCTGAACTTTTTTTTAAAATCCAAATCCCCCAACCACATATTGGGGTGGGTGAAAACTAACCATACATAAGTATTACATATTACTGTTTTATTTTGTATAATAGTATTATTGTACCATCTCTATTATATATACATACATAAATACTTGTTCCATAGATTATGAATACGATATTTCGTAATGATGTGGAACATGTCACTTTAACGTAAGTTTCCTTTATACATAATTATTTTTTATTGAGTATTATTTTGAAAACCCTCGCTCTAAAGTTAAAATGTCTGATTCCATTTCTGAATTATATTACTACTCATAATATAGTTGTACATCAGATACAACACACACTGAAAACATAACAATGCATAACACTGTAAATCAGAGTGTTATTTATATCAGTTCATAATATATTTAGCTGCAGTATACTTGTTTAAGTGTTATGCATCCTACATTTCACCAAACATCATTTCACAACAAAATCCTACAAAGACAACTACCAACATACCTCAGATCATAATAAGATTAGGTAGACATAGAAATTCTGGAGGTAATTAAAGTGATTATATAATTGAATTTGCTGTGAAATTGACATTTATCACAGTAATGCAAATTTCCTCCCATGAAAAGAATTCATCAGTCTCATTATAACACTAGATCCAGTATATTTCATGACTCTTGACAGTTAATTTCTCAGTAGTTAGCTTACATCTCTTTCTTGAGATCATTCTTGATATTAAGTTACTGATCACAACTGAAAATGTAGCTATTCTATTATCCTCTGAAAAGTTTTGTATATCACCACAAGACTTCAAATATTATCAATTATCTATAGTGTGAGACCTAATATTTTTATTTTAAAAGTGTTCTGCACAGAAGTACATGTTTCATTAATTGCATCTTTATGCAGTCACCATCTTGGCTATTGGATGCATAACAAGAACCCCAGGGATTATGTGTAAACACACAGAACATGGAAAAGATTCTTGCACGGGTGATATACCCTGGTGAGAAAAAAGGGACCAGACTCCATTCTGGCTCAATGTCCCGTGTTATTAAAATATCCTGACTAATTGTTCAATACATCATGTGTATTGTCATGATATTAGGTGTTACCAGTTCTCAACTCAACCAAGCGTCAGTACTGTGGCGCATGGTGGCAGCACTTGCATTTCATAAAAAAAAAAAAAAAAACAGGAAACTGGTCAGAAATATTTTCCAAGGAACTGCAAGATAATGAGATTAATGGTGACTTAATTTGTTTGTCACATCCCAGTTTTTCCACTATTAGACATGAACAATAACCTAGCTTCATGGGAAGTGATGTAACAATTAGAACCATTTGTGATGTATACACCGCAAAAATGAAATCTTTTACAGTGCAGTGGAGTGTACTGTTTTTGAAACATTAATGAAACATGAAATTTGTGAACCAGCCTGAATCTGAATCCAGATACCACACTGGTTTTTGTAGAGTAGCTCTCTTGCCAATTGAGCCAGTCATCAAACTTTGATAATCTACTACCTCTATCCATATCTTTCCAAACAAACCAGTGGCTCTCTCCAAGACCTTCCAGGCAGACCTTTATTGACTGAAATGATAGAGAAGAATTCTTACTCTCAGCCTAGGGGCTGATTTTCTGTTAAATGTAGAAAGATATGCAGGGAGGTGCTGGGGATAAAATCGTGAACCACCTATGAGATTTGCTTCAGAGGCTCAATTTGTTTATGCCTTCAGTACATTCATGTTACATAACATATTTAGGATGACTACTTTCTTGACACTGCAGCACAGAGAATGGTATTTAATTATGCAGGACAGGCAGTGCAATAATGAAAATGAAAATTCTTCAGTGATATAATTTTATTGAATCATTAACTTTCTATAAATTACTAACACAACAGAGTAAACCAAATGTGGGGAACAAGGTGCATTTAGCCTGGGACTCAATATCTGATGTTCCAAAAGGGAAACCACTATCTTTGGAAGTCTAGTACTATCAACAGTTAATCATTAAAAAAATCTCAAAGGTCACAAATGAATTCCTTTCACTTTGCAAACTACAGCACTTTGCAAACTACAGTCTCAATCATAGATGGTTAAATTCTCTCACTGGTCATACAAATGGTGTAGCAAACTATATTTGATTATTCAGATAACTATATTTGAAAACACAATCTGTGTTACACTACATGCCACAATTTCAATTGTTTCTTAGGATAGTACACCACATTAACATTCAAAAGTTGTACAATTTAGAACATTATGAAATAATTCCATACATACAGTACCAACAGTACAATGAAATTACAACATGATACATATATTGTACGTTGTACAAAATAAAAGTTTACTGAGTACTCTGACAATATACAGCCAATCATTTAATTGCAGATACATTGGTACAAAAAGAAGTGTCATGAATAATAAAGTATTACAGAAACAGATTACAAGTATACATACAAAAAACATAATTACATTGGGCACTCAAGGAGAAATACTGCTTGTACCATGATGACAGTGAACAATCAATCTTACAGCACTATAAATGACAGACATAAATCTTAAGAGTTGAAAGTACCTATTTGTCTTTACCTCCAGCAATTTTGATGTTTTCAAACCTATAAAAACATGCTTGTGTAGGTCACAAATGCAGTAGTGGAGACATGGAAAACATCACGAGTATCTATCAGCAGTGTCCAATTGGGACTTTCTTACGTTTATGCCAATCGTCATGCATTAGAACACAACTTCTGCAGTAATATGGGAAATACCTAACTATTTCAAAAAGCTAAAATTAATAACATTTCCAGCTGTGTTATATTACATCATAATGTTTCAGAGGACGCATACATTGTGTGAATTATGCTACAAGAAATCTTGCGCAATTATGATGTATCCATCACTTCTATTAAAATTGTCAGAAAGACAGACACAAATTCCCGTCTGTTCATCTCAGAGTAGCACTTACAACCATGTCTTCAAAAATGGTTCAAATGGCTCTGAGCATTATGGGACTTAACATCTGAGGTCATCAGTCCCCTAGAACTACTTAAACCTAACTAACCTAAGGACATCACACACATCCATGCCCGAGGCAGGATTCGAACCTGCTACCATAGCTGTCGCGCAGTTCCAGACTGAAGCACCTACAACCGCTTGGCCAATCTGGCCAGCCCCCATGTCTTCAATATTTGCTCCATGTACTTGAATTAAACCAGCAATTAAAGGTAGTAAGTCAAATGAGTGCTTTTAAATGCGAAGTGTGTGGGCAAGTCTATAAATACAGAAAGAATCTCAGTCAGCATGTTTGCAAAAACCGTCAACAAGAGCTGCCTGTTGCCACTACCACTACTGTAGCTTCTTATCAGTGCTATGTGTGTGACAAAATTTTTTCTCTTAAAAATAATTTGTATCGCCACCAAAGAAATATTCATGGTTTGCAAGGAAGGGGGGTTGTTCTTCAAGTGTACATTGTGCCCATTTCAAAGTAGTTCAAAACAGGGTTGGATAGATCATTTACAAACTGCTCATCACATTCAACTTAATTCCGAAGATCTGCAGTTCTCAGATGAAGACGAGTTTTTGCAGTGGAAAGAAGACACTGAACGCACGACACATTCAAAGTTTATTAAAACGCATGGGTCTACTAGTTCCACACATTATTATGGCTGCCATCGGTCAGGTAACTTTATCTCAAAAGGTAAAGGCACAAGACATCTTAAATTGACAGGCAGCAACAAAATGAATGGAAAGTACCCTGCAGAGATGAAAGTAACTGTACACGAAGGTGGAACATACCAAGTACATTTTGTGTCGACCCACATTGGTCACAAACAAGATTTAACGCACCTGCCCCCGAGTCAAAAAGACCGGGAAACCATAGCAACAGATATTGCAATGGGACTTCCGTATGACAAAGTTCTAGATAACGTACGGACAAGTTTGCAGGATTCGGACTTGCAGAGAATCCATTTGACTACCAAGCAAGACTTATATAACATTGCAGCAAGCTATAACCTCTCCTCCAAGTCGGTCAGACATAAAAATGATGCAATCAGTGTCGAAGCTTGGGTAAAAGAAATGAACGAAAGTGAGAATCCGTCTGTGTTATTCTATAAACCACAAGACTCGACTAGTGAACATCAAGAACTGAGGAGTGAGGATTTTGTATTAGTGATAATGAACAGAGCACAACGCGAAATGTTATCAAAGTATGGAGAAGACTGTATCTGTATTGATGGAACCCATGGGCTTAACGGGTATGATTTCGAAGTGACCACTCTCTTAGTACTGGATGAGCTCAGGCAAGGATTCCCATGTGCATTTCTAATTTCGAACAGGAAGGACGCCGAGTTTTAAGTATATTTTTGCAGTACATAAAATCACAGGTTGGACCAATTTGCCCGAATGTATTCATGTCTGATTTGGCAGAGTCATACGGTATTGCATGGACAGGACAATGTGTGCTCCTAAGATGAGACTCTATTGTACCTGGCATGTGGACAGAGCATGGAAAACTAATATCAAGCGGAAAATTTCAGATCTGGATAAAAGAAATGAGGTGTATCGGCTCATTAAATCAGTGTCAATGCTGAGAAATGTAAGTATGTTTCAGGAATCACTGCAAAAAGCACTGCAGAAGCTCAGTAGTGACCCTGACACATCAGAATTTGTTTCATACTTCAAGACACACTATGAGGGAAATGTGGAGTGTTGGGCCTACTGTCACAGAATGTATGCCAGGCTCAATACCAACATGCATGTGGAGAGTATGCATAGGACGTTAAAGGAAATACATGGTAATGCAAGACAGATAAAACGACTGGACAAAGGCATATCTACACTAATGTCCCTAGTTACAGCCAAGATGTTTGACTGGCTTATAGCAAATGTAAAAGGGAAGGTTACAAGCAAAGTTCAAGACATTCGTAATAAACACAAAACTAGTTTGTTAATGGACAAGGACCTCATCACTGAGGTAGATGGTGGTTGGGAAGTGCCATCCACATCATCTTCAGAGGTCTACATTGTTAAAGATAACAGAGTCAACTGTGAGTGCAAATTAAAATGTAGTGATTGCAATGTGTGCATACATAGGTTTTACTGTACATGTATGGATTACAGTATTAGATTCAATATGTGTAAGCACATTCACACTGTTTGCCGAGATGACAGTGTCGGTGAAAATCCCCTGCAAAGTCCAGAGGTACTGGGTACTGATGTTGATGCCACCAGCGAGAGAGCAGCAATATTAGCTGAAGTAAGCACAAAATATGTTTCAAAAACACCAAAATCTTTGTTAGAAGGGAGACAGAAGCTTATTTCAGAGATTTCCAATTTTGTCAGTGGAATGACTGAGACTGAACTTCAGTTGGCCAAAAAAACTGTGTTATCCTTAAAGGCAAATGTAGGAGCTGTTCGAGCTCGAAACAGTAATTTCAAACAAACAGATAAGGGCCATAAAAGAAAGCTAATACCACAGAGGAGGCTGTTTTCTACCAAGAAGAAAACAGCACGTAATATTTCTCTGGCTGTTCCAAATGCTGAAGAAAGATGTGAAGTAGTAAAATCACTTCTGAATGAGGGTATGTATCAATTTTCAAGTTATTGAGTAGATACATTTATGTGTTGAACCTTGGCAGAGTAAAATGTAATTCATGGTTAATATACGAATTTGTGTTCAGTACCTGTCAACTTTGTGTGAATTATAATTTGAAATTTATATGCAGAGTTCGACATGAATCATGATGTTCCTGCAGAGCATAGTCGTGCCGTGCCAGATGTACAGCACAGCAAAACAGGTAAAACTTGATGGGATCCATCATTCTAAATATGAGTGGTACTACTATAATGTCCTCACACCAAATAAACATGTCACATTAAGTAAAATTTAGAATTTTGCTGTTCAGTAGCAATGCAGTGTGTTTGGAATCTGATGTAATAGTATATACATATAATGTACTGCACGTAACTATCTTTCAGTACCTATCAATTTTGCGTCAATTGTGATATGAAATTTATTTGCAGGGCTTGACACCAAAAATCACTTGCATGTTGTAGAACAACCACACAGTATGTTATGGCAGTCAGGTATTCATCATGGTGCATCAGGTGTGTGTAAAGTAAATCTAATGGAGATAACATATCTGAGTATGATAATAATCTGAATTCATATTAATGTATATTCATATCTTTAAATTCTATTTTACTGTGTCTGCATTATAATATAAAATTAATTTACAGGGCTGGACATGGACCAGTTTGTTGCTGTGCAGCATGGTTATGCCATACCAATTGTGCAGCACAGCACAACAGGTAACACTCAATCGGACCTATTATTCCGAATGTATCTCATACTGCTCTAATGTCCTCATATCAGCTAAGGGTGTCAGATTAAGTAATATTCACAATGTTGTTGTTCAGTAGCAATGTAGTGTGTTAGTATTCTGATTTAAAAGTTACTTGCAGTGGAATATATTCCACCTTTTAGACCTATCAATTTTGTCTGTATAATAACCCAAAAATTATTTGCAGGGCTTGACACCCGCAATCAGGTCCATGTTGAACAACCACACACTATGCCATGGCAGCCTGGTGTTCATCATGGTGCGTCATGTGCGTGTAAAGTAAATCCAATGGAGATAACATTATTTGATTATAATGAAATTCTGAATTTATATATGTATAATGGAACTGTAGTTAGCCAAAAAAACTACGTTATCCTTAAAGGCAAATGTAGAAGCTGTTTGACCCCAAAATGGTTATTTCAGACAAACAGATAAGGGTCATAAAAGAAAGTCTATGCCTCAGAGGAGTCTGTTTTCTACCAAGAAGAAAAGAGCACGTAGTATTTCTCTGGCTGTTGTTGATGCTGTAGAACTCCAGTTCTTGATGACTGGACCTGCAAATAAAATTCTCATCAGATCGCATTAGATATTAAATTAATATTTGTTTCACAGATCATGATTATGACACTTTATAATTATGTGGAATGTATCAGATTAACAAATGCTTACTTGTCATGACTTTTTGTGTTTTATACAGGAAATTATAGGAATTTGATAAAAGCGGTGTTATCTGGTGTATTACTACATGAATTATTGTTACTTACTTCATGTACTACTGTAGTGACCCGGCCATGCCAACAGCATTTCAGTCCCTAATTCTACTTATTATAGATGCATGACCTCCACACAGTCGAGTCTTCCTGAAGATGCTGAGTGGTCTTTAGTTCTAGGATCAGATATTGCAGTTCCTCTCAAATCTGATCCTGACGCAGCTGTAGAGGACAGGGTGGAATGCTATCCTGAACTCCAAATGGTGGAGACATCTCAGGTCCTTCCCATCTGCTTTCAATGCATCACACTCTGGACTGTAAATACATATTTAATTAGAATTTAGCCATGCCATATTGCTATCAAATAACAAAAGTGTGAATAATAATTAATATTACACTGGGTTGAAAACCAGTATCAAAAAATACTTATATTGTGCCGGATTAACTGAAATACCATTACACACCTGACTTGCCTCTCACTAGGCCTGATGAGGCTGAGTGAATCACAGTCCTGACGTCTGAAGTGCTGATATTTCATGGACATTTCCACTCTCCTTCTGGCAGCCAGGTAAGGCAGAGTGCATCCCAGTCCTGACCTCCTGAAGTCCAGATGTTGGGGATATAAGGTCCTCCACTCTTGATACAGTCTATGGGGCCTGACTCGACATCAGTGCCAAGCTCCAAATGCTTGGGACTTCCCTCTAGTCCTCAAGATGGCATAGTCTGGACTGCAAGTAAGCATTTAATCAGAATTCAGATATGTCACATTGCTCCCAAGTAATAACAATTTACATAATGGTTAATGATATACTTGACTGAAAACCAGTATCAAATCATTCTTATATTGTGCCCTATTAACTGCAATACCATTACATACCTGATTTGCCATTCACTAAGCCTGATGATGCTGAAAGGAACCGGATCGCCACCTCTGAAGTGATGGAATACCAAGGTCCTTTCAAAATGGTTGAAATGGCTCTGAGCACTATGGGACTTAACATCAGAGGTCACCAGTCCCCTGGAACTAACCAACCAAAGGACATCACACATATCCATGCCCGAGGCAGGATTCGAACCTGCGACCATAGCAATCATGCGGTTCCGGACTGAAGTGCCTAGATCCGCTGAGCCACAGTGGCCCGCTCAAGTTCCTTTCCACTTTCCTTCTGGCAGCCAGGCAAAGGGGAGTGGATCCTAGCCCTGGCCTTCTGAAGTCCAGATGTTGTGGATATAAGGTCCTTCACTCTTGAGGCAAGCTGAGGGGCTGACTCAACATCAGTGCCAAGCTCGAAATGTTTGGGACTTCCTTCATTAGTCCTCAAGATGGCATAACGGCATAGTCCGGACTGCAAGTAAGCATATAATCAGAATTCAGATATATCACATTGCTCCCAAATGATAACAATTTACATGGTGGATAATGATGTACTGGACTAAAAATCAGCATCAAAACATCCTTATATTGTGCCCTATTAACTGCAATACCATTACATACCTGTCTGGCCATTCACTAAGCTTGATGAAGCTGAATGGATCCAGATTGCCCCCTCTGAAGTGATGGAATTCCAAGGTTCTTTCCACTCTCCTTCTGGTGGCCAGATAAGGCTGAGTGTATCCCAGTCCTCGTCATCAGCTCTTGTGGCATCCTAAGGTGCCTGACTTGACATCGGTGTCAAGATCCAAATGTTTGGGACCTCCCTCACTGCTCCTTGACATGGCATAATCCAGACTGCAAGTAAACACTGCATTGAAGTTCTATTGTTCAGAAAGAATATAATTACAACTACTACTCTGTCTTCTCCACAACTACCACTTTAGACACTGTATAGGCCTAAGGCGAGTAAAGTAGAAAGTTTGCATTATGGTATCTTCATATATTAGACAGGCAGTCGTCAGATGAAACACTATTACTTTAATAAATAGGATTACTTAATTAAGAAAACAATGTTACATACCTGATGTGCTGCTTATATATAATTTATCATTGTTAAAGAATATAAGGTCATTGGAGCAGTATCACAGACATTTGATATGATGTGTTCAATCAGGTGTTACCTGTGCTGTGCAGCACATTTGATGTGGTCTAACAATGCTGCACAGCAACAATGTGGTTCATGTCCAGCACTGTAAAATAATTTTATATAATATTGCAGACAGAAAAACAGAATACAAAAGTATCAATATACAGATATCAAATCAGAACTTCATTATCCTCAAATAATGTTATCTCCATTAGATTTGCTTCACACGCACCTGATGCACAATGATGAACACCAGGCTGCCATGGCATAGTGTGTGGTTGTTCAACATTGACCTGATTGTGGGTGTCAAGCCCCGCAAATAATTTTTGGGTTATTATACAGACAAAATTGATAGGTCTAAAAGGTGGAATATATTCCACTGCAAGTAACTTTTAAATCAGAATACTAACACACTACATTGCTACTGAACAACAACATTGTGAATATTACTTAATCTGATACCCTTAGCTGATATGAGGACATTAGATCAGTATGAGATACATTCGTAATAATGGGTCCGATCAAGTGTTCCTGTTGTGCTGTGCTGCACAATTGGTATGGCATCATCCTGCACAGCAACGATGTGGTTCATGTCCAGCCCTGTAAATTAATTTTATATTATGATGCAGACACAGTAAAATAGAATTTAAAGATATGAATATACATTAATATGAATTCAGATTATTATCATACTCAGATATGTTATCTCCATTAGATTTACTTTACACACACCTGATGCACCATGGTGAATACCTGACTGCCATAACATACTGTGTGGTTGTTCTACAACATGCAATTGATTTTTGGTGTCAAGCCCTGCAAATAAATTTCATATCACAATTGAGGCAAAATTGATAGGTACTGAAAGATAGTATATACATATACTGTACTGCAAGTAACTATTACATCAGATCCCAAACACACTGCATTGCTACTGAACAGCAAAATTCTAAATTTTACTTAATGTGACATGTTTATTTGGTGTGAGGACATTATAGTAGTACCACACATATTTAGAATGATGGATCCCATCAAGTTTTACCTGTTTTGCTGTGCTGTACATCTGGCACGGCACGACTATGCTCTGCAGGAACATCATGATTCATGTCGAACTCTGCATTGTCTTCTTTCCACTGCAAAAATTCGTCTTGATTTGAGAACTGCAGATCTTCGGAATTAAGTTGAATGTGATGAGCAGTTTGTAAATGATCTATCCAACCCTGTTTTGAACTACTTTGAAATGGGCACAATGTACACTTGAAGAACAACCCCCCTTCCTGCAAACCATGAATATTTCTTTGGTGGCGATACAAATTATTTTTAAGAGAAAAAATTTTGTCACACACATAGCACTGATAAGAAGCTACAGTAGTTGTAATGGCAACAGGCAGCTCTTGTTGATGGTTTTTGCAAACGTGCTGACTGAGATTCTTTCTGTAATTACACACTTGCCCACACACTTCGCATTTAAAAGCACTCATTTTAGTAACACAAACGCTATTCTCTAATCACAATGAGGAAGAAAAAGACGCACAAAAAAAATACTACGCGTATCCGCACTCACAATAATTTTAAGACACACGAAAATATCACGCGCTCTCCGCACTTACAAAGCGACGCACAAAGCCAAAATAGCACGTGCACTCCGCACTAACAAAAACAGCTACTGCAGGAACACCACGCGCACTCCGCACTCACAATGATTTTAACACACACGAAAATATCACGCGCTCTCCGCACTCACAAAGCGACGCACAAAGCAGCAACACCACCCGGGCTCCAAACCGCAAATGCAGGTAGTCAGGTACTGTTTCCGGTCTTCCGTTGTGAGGGAACTATAGGGGGTGGGGTGAGGTCCCGTTCGTGAGCGAGGTATGGGGATGGGGTGAGGACCCGTCGTGGGCGAGCTGGAGTGCGGGGTGAGTGTCGCAGGGAGGTAGAGTGGGGGGGATCCTCGCTGGGATCTTCGCAGGTTTTAACGTTTGCTTGTTTAACTGCCAGCTGAAAAAAAAAGCAAAACAAAAAAACGAAAAAAACGTTCTTAACGTTTTGTTCGTTTTTCTGCATTCTACGGCTATTGGCTAAAATAACGACGGGGTTGTATCAAGGCGTGGCCAGGGCGTGGTCTGGGCGGTGCCAATGTCCGCTTCCTCCTTCCACGTTCTTTTATCCTAATACAGGGCGCAATCGTTTTGCAGTGGGAATCAAGTTTAACTGTCAACTGGAAAAAAAAAATGTTGCATTGTTAATGTTTTGTTCATTTTTCTGCATTCCATAACTAGTGGTTAATATAGCACTACGGGTTGTTGACAAAGAGCCGGCCGTTGTGGCCGAGCGGTTCTAGGCGCTTCAGTCTGGAATCGCGCGTCCGCTACAGTTGCAGGTTCGAATCCTGCCTCGGACATGGATGTGTGTGATGTCCTTAAGCTAGTTAGATTTAAGCAGTTCTAATTTCCAGGGGACTGATGACCTCCGATGTTAAGTCCTATAGTGATTAGCGCCATTTGAACCTTTTTTTTTTTTTGACAAAGCGTGGCGTTACCATGGACTGAGCGTCGGCGATACCGCCCTTACTCGTACCTCGTTCGTTTCTCGTAGTTCAGAGCGGAATCGGCAGGGATACACATCACGGAGAACATCAACGTTTAACTGTCAACTGGAAAAAAAAGATTGCTTAGTTACATTTTTGTTCGTTTTTCTGCATTCCGTGACCATTGTCTAAAATAACACTACTGTGGTCCACATGGTGTGGCGAGGGCATATAGTCTGGGCAGCGACACGCTTGTCATATAAATACACATAAATGATTATCTAGTTAATATAAGTAATACATGCATGAAGCACTAAAGTACTTCACACTAAATGTATACAAAACACCTGAATTGCGTTCCGTCTGATTTGCATGAAGCATACATTACGTAGCTGACTAGCTGTACTCCAGAACAGGGCGGAATGTAGGTTATTCGTAATTGTAATCCCTAAGTATTTAGTTGACTTTACAGCCATCAGATGTGTGTGTCTTTTCGCGTAATCGAAATTTAGCAGATTTCTTTTAGTACTCATGTGAATAACTTGACGCTTTTCTTTATTCAGAGACAGTTGTCACTTTTCGCAAAAGACAAATATCTTATCTAAATCATTTTGTAACTTGTTTAGGTCATCTGATGACTTTAAAAGACGGTAAATGACAGCATCATCTGCAAATAATCTAAGAGCGCTACTCAGATTGTCTCCTACGTCATTAAAATTTATCAGGAACAAAAGAGTGCATATAAAACTTCCTTGGCGAACGCCAGACATTACTTCTGTTTTACTAACTGACTATTACTACGAACTGTAACCTCTCTGACAAGAAATTACGAATCCAGTCTCACAACTGAGGCTATATTCCATAGCCATGGAGTTTGGTCAGAATACGATTGTAAGGAACGGTGTCGAAAGCCTTCGCGAAATCTAAAAATATTGAATCAATTTGACACCCCCTGTTAATAGCACTCATTTCATGAGCATAGAGAGCTAGTTGTGCTTCACAAGAAGGATCCGATCTGACTGTGTGTAAGTAAATCGTTTTCTACGTTATACTTCGCAATGTTCGAACACGGTATACGTTCCACAACCCTACTGCAAATCGACGTTAGTGTCATGGGCCTGTAATTCGGCGGATTACTCCTATTTCCCTCTTTGCGTATTGGTGTGACTTCAGCAGTTCTCCAGTCGTCAGGGATGGATCTTTCTGTGAGCGAGCGGTTCTATATAATTGCTAAATATGGAGCTACTGTACCAGCATACCCCGAAAGGAACCTGACTGGTATACAACCTGGGCCAGGAGCCTTGCCTTTATTAAGTGATTTAAGCTGATTTGCTACACCGAGGATATCTTCTTCTATGTTTCTCATCTTGGCAGTTGCTCTTGATTGGAATTCAGGAATATTTACTTGGTCATCTTTGGTGAAGGAGATTCGGAAAATCGTGTTTAATAACTCTGCGTTAGTGGCACTGTCATCAATGACTTCACTGTTGTTATCGTGCAGTGAAGGTATTGATTGCGTGTTCCCACTGGTGTGCTTTATATATGGCTAGAATCTCTTTGTATTTTCTCCCAGATACAGGGGCAGAATTTCACTGTGGACATTATTAAAAGCATCTCGCATTGAAGTACGCGCTGTATTTCGAAACTCTGCAAAACTTTGCCAATATTGGGGATTTTGCATTCTTTTAAATTAGTCATGCTTTTTCGTCGCTTCTGCAACAGCGATCTGACCCGTTTTGTCTACCATGGGGGATCAGTACCATCACTTATTAATTAATTTGTTATGTATCTCACAATTGCCGTCGATACTATCTCTTTGAAATCATTTCACATCTTTTTTACACTTACATGATCAGATCGGAAGGACTGTAGACTGTCTCTAAATAGGCGTTAAGAGCATTTTTATCAGCTTTTTTAAATAGATATACCTTGCGTTTCTTTTTGATGGTTGTAGGTGTTAGGATATTTAGCCTAGCAGCAACTGCCTTTTGATCGCTAATCCCTGCATTCGTCACGATACTGCCTATTTGTCCAGGATTATTTGTTGCTAAGAGGTCAAGTATGCTTCCACAACCATTAACGCTTCGAGTGGGCTCATGAACTAATTGTTCAAAATAATTTTCTGAGAAAGCATTAGGTACAATTTCGGATGACGTTTTATGCCTGCAGAGGTTTTAAACGTACAATTATTCCAGCATATCGAGGGTAGATTGAAGTCACCACCTACTATAAATGAGTGAGTGGAGTACCTATTTGAAATGAGACTCAAATTTTCTTTGAACTGTTCAGCAACTATACCTTCTAAGTCGGGAGGTCGGTAAAACGATCCAATTAACAGTTTAATCCGATTGTCAAGGATAACCTGAGACCCTGTAACTCAAAAAACCGCCCAGTTCTATCCACGCAGCCCCCATTGCCTGTTTATCCGCTTCATGTGTATAGTGGACTCCTGACATATTAAGCAGAATCCGGAAACCCACCACCCAAGGTGCAAGTCAAGGAATCTGCAGCCCACATGATCACAGAACCGCCTGAGCCTCTGATTCAGAGCCTCCATCCTGCTCTTCACCAAAGGACCACAGTCGGTTATATCGACCATGCTGCAGATGGTGAGCTCCTCCTTAATCTCGCAATCAAGACTAGCAGTCTTTACCTTTTCAACTAGATGCCCGAAACCACAGAGAACCTCCTCCGATTCAAAGCGACACCCATCATTGGTACCAACATGAGCCACCACCTGCAGTAGGCTGCACAGTGTACTCTTCATGGCATCCGGAAGCAACCATTCCACATCTAGAATCAAACACCCCCCCCCCCCCTGGACCCCCAGTATGCACACAAAGTGCACGCTGGCTCCTTTCCCCTCCTTGGCAGCCATGTTCCTAAGGGACCCCATTATGCGCTTAACGTTAGAGCTCCTAGCTACTAGCAAATCCACCCTCTGTGAATTCCCAGACCTTGTGGGATGAGAAGCTTCCTCTGGAACAGTATGAACGAATGCATCAGGCCCTGAGACTTTGTCAGCCACAAATAACGTCCGAAACCTGTTTGTCAAACGAATCAGGGAGGCCCTACAATCAGCCCCTCAGAAAGTCTTTTGCTGCCTGACAGACTTTGGAATGGTCTCCTACCCGACGACGGGTGACAGCTCACCTGCTTGTAGCAGTAACTGGGGCAGCCACAGCAGTAGACCGATCGGGGGACATGTGGGACATGCTTGACGTCCCTTGCATCCCCACGTTCGACCCCCCATACTGATTGCCCCTTGGCAGCAGCCTCAAGCTGTGTGACGGAAGCCAACACAGCCTGCAGCTGTGAGTGGAGGGTCAGAAACTCAGCTCCCATCTGTACACAGCAATGACAGTTCCTATCCATTACTGAACTCCCTCCTGTTTGAAGCTCATAAAAATGTGTAACAAATGAATGCTGTACTCAACTTACTAGCAGCAGGAATTCTAAGTGCTCTCTCTCTCTCTCTCTCTCTCTCTCTCTCTCTCTCTCTCTCTCTCTGATGATGCAACCAACACTTAGCTACACTAGCGAAAACAAACAGAAGCTTGTATGATACGAGTGTCGATAACAACAGCAGTACTGTATGCTACTCTGTTATTAAAATAAAAGGTTTTCACTAGTAAGCACCCAAATAAGCAAGGAATTTCAAAAATAAACTAGTAACTACACAGGTATCCGTAAATAAGTCGCTTCTGTCGGAAGCTCGTAAAAAATATATAACAAACGAATGGCTGTTGTTGTTGTTGTGGTCTTCAGTCCTGAGACTGGTTTGATGCAGCTCTCCATGCTACTCTATCCTGTGCAAGCTTTTTCATCTCCCAGTACCTACTGCAACCTACATCCTTCTGAATCTGCTTAGTGTATTCATCTCTTGGTCTCCCTCTACGATTTTTACCCTCCATGCTGCCCTCCAATACTAAATTGGTGATCCCTTGATGCCTCAGAACATGTCCTACCAACCGATCCCTTCTTCTGGTCAAGTTGTGCCACAAACTTCTCTTCTACCCAATCCTATTCAATACTTCCTCATTAGTTATGTGATCTACCCATCTAATCTTCAGCATTCTTCTGTAGCACCACATTTCGAAAGCTTCTATTCTCTTCTTGTCCAAACTATTTATCGTCCATGTTTCACTTCCATACATGGCTACACTCCATACAAATACTTTCAGAAATGACTTCCTGACATTTAAATCAATACTGGATGTTAACAAATTTCTCTTCTTCAGAAACGCTTTCCTTGCCATTGCCAGCCTACATTTTATATCCTCTCTACTTCGACCATCATCAGTTATTTTGCTCCCCAAATAGCAAAACTCCTTTACTACTTTAAGTGCCTCATTTCCTAATCTAATTCCTTCAGCATCACCTGACTTAATTAGACTACATTCCATTATCCTTGTTTTGCTTTTGTTGATGTTCATCTTATATCCTCCTTTCAAGACACTGTCCATTCCATTCAACTGCTCTTCCAAGTCCTTTGCTGTCTCTGACAGAATTACAATGTCATCGGCGAACCTCAAAGTTTTTACTTCTTCTCCATGAATTTTAATACCTACTCCGAATTTTTCTTTTGTTTCCTTTACTGCTTGCTCAATATACAGATTGAACAACATCGGGGAGAGGCTACAACCCTGTCTTACTCCCTTCCCAACCACTGCTTCCCTTTCATGTCCCTCGACTCTTATGACTGCCATCTGGTTTCTGTACAAATTGTAAATAGCCTTTCGTTCCCTGTATTTTACCCCTGCCACCTTTAGAATTTGAAAGAGAATATTCCAGTCAACATTGTCAAAAGCTTTCTCTAAGTCTACAAATGCTAGAAACGTAGGTTTGCCTTTCCTTAATCTTTCTTCTAAGATAAGTCGTAAGGTCAGTATTGCCTCACGTGTTCCAGTGTTTCTACGGAATCCAAACTGATCTTCCCCGAGGTTGGCTTCTACTAGTTTTTCCATTCGTCTGTAAAGAATTCGTGTTAGTATTTTGCAGCTGTGACTTATTAAGCTGATAGTTCGGTAATTTTCACATCTGTCAACACCTGCTTTCTTTGGGATTGGAATTATTATATTCTTCTTGAAGTCTGAGGGTATTTCGCCTGTTTCATACATCTTGCTCACCAGATGGTAGAGTTTTGTCAGGACTGGCTCTCCCACGGCCGTCAGTAGTTCCAATGGAATATTGTCTACTCCGGGGGCCTTGTTTCGACTCAGGTCTTTCAGTGCTCTGTCAAACTCTTCACGCAGTATCATATCTCCCATTTCATCTTCATCTACATCCTCTTCCATTTCCATAATATTGTCCTCAAGTACATCGCCCTTGTATAGACCCTCTATATACTCCTTCCACCTTTCTGCTTTCCCTTCTTTGCTTAGAACTGGGTTTCCATCTGAGCTCTTGATATTCATACAAGTCGTTCTCTTATCTCCAAAGGTCTCTTTAATTTTCCTGTAGGCGGTATCTATCTTACCCCTAGTGAGATAGGCCTCTACATCCTTACATTTGTCCTCTAGCCATCCCTGCTTAGCCATTTTGCACTTCCTGTCGATCTCATTTTTGAGACGTTTGTATTCCCTTTTGCCTGTTTCACTTACTGCATTTTTATATTTTCTCCTTTCATCAATTAAATTCAATATTTCTTCTGTTACCCAAGGATTTCTACTAGCCCTCGTCTTTTTACCTACTTGATCCTCTGCTGCCTTCACTACTTCATCCCTCAAAGCTACCCATTCTTCTTCTACTGTATTTATTTCCCCCATTCCTGTCAATTGCTCCCTTATGCTCTCCCTGAATCTCTGTACAACCTCTGGTTCTTTTAGTTTATCCAGGTCCCATCTCCTTAAATTCCCACCTTTTTGCAGTTTCTTCAGTTTTAATCTACAGGTCATAACCAATAGATTGTGGTCAGAGTCCACATCTGCCCCTGGAAATGTCTTACAATTTAAAACCTGGTTCCTAAATCTCTGTCTTACCATTATATAATCTATCTGATACCTTTTAGTATCTCCAGGGTTCTTCCATGTATACAACCTTCTTTCATGATTCTTAAACCAAGTGTTAGTTATGATTATGTTGTGCTCTGTGCAAAATTCGACCAGGCGGCTTCCTCTTTCATTTCTGTCCCCCAATCCATATTCACCTACTATGTTTCCTTCTCTCCCTTTTCCTACACTCGAATTCCAGTCACCCATGACTATTAAATTTTCGTCTCCCTTCACAATCTGAATAATTTCTTTTATTTCATCATACATTTCTTCAATTTCTTCGTCATCTGCAGAGCTAGTTGGCATATAAACTTGTACTACTGTAGTAGGCGTGGGCTTCGTATCTATCTTGGCCACAATAATGCGTTCACTATGCTGTTTGTAGTAGCTTACCCGCATTCCTATTTTCCTATTCATTATTAAACCTACTCCTGCATTACCCCTATTTGATTTTGTGTTTATAACCCTGTAGTCACCTGACCAGAAGTCTTGTTCCTCCTGCCACCGAACTTCACTAATTCCCACTATATCTAACTTCAACCTATCCATTTCCCTTTTTAAATTTTCTAACCTACCTGCCCGATTAAGGGATCTGACATTCCACGCTCCGATCCGTAGAACGCCAGTTTTCTTTCTCCTGATAACGACATCCTCTTGAGTAGTCCCCGCCCGGAGATCCGAATGGGGGACTATTTTACCTCCGGAATATTTTACCCAAGAGGACGCCATCATCATGTAATCATACAGTAAAGCTGCATGCCCTCGGGAAAAATTACGGCTGTAGTTTCCCCTTGCTTTCAGCCGTTCGCAGTACCAGCACAGCAAGGCTGTTTTGGTTATTGTTACAAGGCCAGATCAGTCAATCATCCAGACTGTTGCCCTTGCAACTACTGAAAAGGCTGCTGCCCCTCTTCAGGAACCACATGTTTGTCTGGCCTCTCAACAGATATCCCTCTGTTGTGGTTGCACCTACGGTACGGCTATCTGTATCGCTGAGGCACGCAAGCCTCCCCACCAACGGCAAGGTCCATGGTTCATGGGGGGGAAACGAATGGTATACTCTCCTTATTGGCAGCCAGAAGTCGCGGTGCTCTCTCAACGACGGTCTAACCAACACCAATCGTTATTGTCGACAACACATGAAGAGACTATAAGAATGAAGATTGTTTATCGCCAGTAGTTCTGCGTGCAGTTGATAAGCCTTGTAATGAAACCATGAACATATTTGATCTGGACCAGGTTTCGAATCCACATATGTGCCTTTCTTGGAAACCTAGAGGGGTTTGCCATCATGCGGAAAACGACAAAATGATCGATCTATGTCGTTCCGTGTGGGTCTCATACCACGATAAAAAAAAAATTAAAAAAAAAGTAAAAATCTGAATTCGAATCGCAGTCCAGTTTTCAGTCTCAGTTTCAAATAAAATAAGAAGCCTGAGACCTTAAATGACAATTGGCTCATGAAATAAAATAAAGTTTTTAGTGCAAGGAAGCTCACTGACGACACAGTTTCTGTTTGCCGCGACTTCCACCTCTGTTATGACCAAACCTAAACCGGCTGTGCCCCAGATGGTAGAGAATGGATATGATGATTGTGACGCGAATTCTTAACTACGGTGCAACTTAACGTTCTTCACTTATAATTACTACAGGTGAAGGAGATCGGTTCCTTTGTGTTTAAAATACATGCTGGAAGTGAAAATCGAATCGATACCTCGCAACTATGAAACTGAAAAGCAATCCACAAGACTACTGAAGCCCACTTCTGCTACATCCGTAGTTGTCTCTAACGTAAGAGGCACTTAGCTTACAAATTAGACACGGTGAAAAAATTCATTTGTCTATTACCTAATTAATTATCAGCCGGTTTATAGTATGCAAATTATACTAGTTTCATGTCAGCTGGATGTAAAGATGCTTTTTGCTATCATAGCCTCGGTTCGAAGCCGTTTTGAAATTTTTACTGTTTCAAGAAATTTCTTAGGTCGAAATACACCATTCCACAGCATGAAGTTAGCAAATACGTCTATTATTACTGCCGTTGTCGCTATTTAATTTTTAATTCTGCTGCTGCTATCTGCTTGAGAAAGAATTTAATGCTTCCTGGTCATTTTTAGAAGCAAATCTCAGAAAAATGGCGAATATTTAGTTCGTAGCAAATGGATGCGGCGTTCTGTGACAACTGTACCGTAACAAGTAGTTATTTAGTTCCTTCCATCTGTAGTGAAGACTTTTCAAGTTAATATCGGACATCTTCAATTATTCTTAGATAACATTAAAATTAAACTAGCTGATGAACATGGTACTTCACAAGACAAATTGCGTTGCATTACTTCAATAACTTGCGTTTAGCAGCGACGCTTGTAAATTGCTAAGGCCGGCAGTAACCGCCACTTTCAAGGACAGAGGATTTTCATATATTCTGTTAATTCATATCTTCCGTTCATTCTCGCCATATGGTCGATGTCACATATTTCAAATAGTGGAAAGAAAAAAAAAATATTGCAGAAGATCAACAGTTTTTCGTTGTAATACACTCATTCTACATGGCCCAAGTTCACATTTTCGCGGAATTACTCGAATCGTAATATCACTTCAACACTGCAGAAAAATATTTCAACGTGGCAGAACTCACATCTGACTCAGAGGCCTTATACTTAGTTGCCAACCTGAAATTCTAGCTCTGTGGAACACCAGTTTCAGTATAGTGCTGTTGCGAAGACTGTTTACCAATGGTCTTTCTCACCGGAAAATACGTAATGGAGTTATTGGACTCCGTAGGTATACTGCAACAGTTATTTCGAGTGCAAGCAATGCCTGCGAATTGCAGTATTACATTGCGCCGTGGCTACCATTTCCATAAATTCCTGACCTAAACTAGCTCTGCGTCCTTTCAAACACCAGGTACTGCAACGTCTTACTGACACCAACAGGTTTGCTTAGTATAAAATTCGTAATTAGTTTCATGTGATTTTGTAATTACTGAAATAAAAGTCGCATGACCGCAACATTAGAGGTTTCATTTCCTTTTGGGAGATGAGTATCCCGGGTAGTAAGCTTTTCCCCTTCTAACCAGCGAAATGCAGTAAAATGTGGCCAGTAATCGCTTCACAAACTGCTATTTAGTGCTGTTAAGATGATTTATTTTAACTTTGTTGTAGGTGAAAGAATTTAGTTTAATCTTAAAACAACTTAATCAGGAACGCTCGCAAATTTACCGGATAAAAAAAGATTAATGTCCAGCTAGGAAAGGGTTTGAAAAACAAAATCTGCACATGAAACTTCCTGGCAGATGAAAACTGTTTACCGGACCAAGAGTGGAACTCGGGACTTTTGCCTTTCGCGGGCAAGTGCTCTTTCTCATTCTGGGCCAGGTCGAGCTTTCCGTCTGAAAACACTGCATTATAGTTCGCCTAAGAGGTATCACACTTTGTGTTCGTGAAACAGTCGAAATCGTAAGTTGAATCTGAGCTTAACCTCTTAAGATATTGCACAGCTAAAAATACAAAACCATTAATAATTAAAAATACTTCAGCCGAGGCAGCATGATCTGCACCACAACGTGAATCTAAATTTTACCTTTAATCTCTGGAAATGGTGTCATTATTATATCTACATATGATGTGTAGAGACACATACATCTACATCGTCCTCTACACAATACTCACAAGAAACTAATTAATTAAATCTTTTTTCAAAGCATGTAATCGGGAATCAGTTTGACTTCTTAATCGAATAAAGGGCTCTCCGCCTTCTATTACACTTCGCTTTCTCCTGCCCTGTCATGGGTTCTTGCCTGCTTAACGTCATAGTTCGAGGAATTTCATAAACGTCACATTCTTGCGCTTTGTCAAGATATATACTGTATCAGCACCATTTCTGTGCCGTAGGATACACCAATTTGACGATACATCGCTGGTGAAGAGGGAGGCGGAAGAAAGACACGTCAACCATCTTTGCCGCCCTGGACGTCCACGGCCTACCACAGAGGATCAATACAGTAGTGTACTCCACTGCAGTGATGAAGACCCTTTCACGACTAGCACAGAAATTAGTAACATTCTCCAGTTAAGTGTGAGCAGGTCACCATTCGTCGTCGTCTCAATGAGAAAAGGAGGTGTGGACGATAATCGGCGAACGTATGACCAAACTGCTGTCACAGTTTGGGGTTGGATATCAGCTAATGGTTGCGGCGTTCTGTGGCCACTGCACCGTCCGTTTTCTAGTTATTACTACTGCCAATATTGGATAACGTAATGCTTTCTTCAGTTCATCAGAAATTTTCGAAGGCAGAATAATCTTCCAACATGAACATTCTCCTGGTCACGCGGGGAGCTGTGTAAAACACTGCTTTCAAATGAACGTAGACGTTGAGCTGTTGGACTGGCGTCCAAAGGTGCAGACCCAAGTCGCATGTAGCATGTATGGACGAAGATGGGGAAAATTATTGGGAGCGGAAGGCCAGCACCGACTACCAGCTGTCCGAAACAGTTCATGACGCGAGGGAAGTGTTGTCACAGAATGACAGACTCATACGGAAACTTTTACCTCCATTCTCCAGCAGCTAAATGCAGTTGTAGAGGAGGGTGGAAACTGCGCCCGGTACTGAATTATTGTGTTGTTATGGAGAAAATTTTGTTTACGGAAAATGAAAGTTTTGTATTCCCTCGAAGAAGAGGGAAATTCGTTTGTCTTAGCTCACCCTCTCTCTCTTTCTCTGCCTTTCTTTGTCCCCCCCCCCTTTCACTCTCTCTCTCTCTCTCTCTCTCCCTCTGTATCTCTCTTTTTCTTCAATAGACCCTTGATTTCAAATTTTTTTACGACGATTGATCAAAATGACTGAGAGCAACATGAAACTATTTTTTTTTGTCCCATGACATATGACGTCAGTGTTGATGAAGGCAACCAAAGAGAAATTACTTAATGGTTTTTTCTTCGAGAAAAAGCATCATTTTAATTTGTGTTCTCTTTATCTACATGCAGGCAGAATAACAAAGCAACAAAAGCACAAAGGTGATATCATTTTCTTTTAACGCCAAACTCAAATTACTATGCAGGCGGAGAAAGAGTGATGCAAGACCAGCGGGTAGACGTAAAGTCGAGCATTTTAGTCCTCTACATCCTCAGTTATATACTTATGAATACTTTAAAATTATGTATAATACTTTAAAATTATGAATTCTTCAAAATTCTCGTTGTCCAGCTAAACTAATAACTCTTACCACGAATTAAAAATCACGAGAATAACAGGCTTCTAATCACTTACCTGCATAGTAGGAACTGACCGCTTAAACCACTATGTCATTCTACCAATAGTTTACGTTTCATTTACGAAATGGTATAATATGGTTTGTGATATCACACCTTTTCCATGAAAAAGAAATGAAGCAACGAGTGAAAGTGGCGCAGGGCGTATTCGACGGAAATGCAGACTGTCCATCTGACTTTGAATTGTATGAACGGAGCTATGAAGAATATAAGCTAATGGAAAGTGACACGTAGGGTATTCTGTTGGGTTTTATGAGAGCTGCTTAATTTGGAGATGTTGCGTGTGGCAAAGTGTGAGAAACTTAATAACTGCCAACGCAAATGCCACACAGTTTCGACACTGCGATAGCAACGTTACTCATGCTGAAAATGTTCGTGCAGAAAATGGTTTGAGAGTCTCTTAAGCATATATTCTGTCATCATCATTAAAATGTACCAGAAAATGCAATTGAATTTCACACATATGATACCTATCTTACGACGAAAATTTTGATGAAATGACAGAAAACTGTTTGTTTCAGGCATAGCTTTAAATTATTCCAGTATATCACAGAGTCATCAAAATGTATATTTACAAGAAAATTTATCTCTTCTGATACAGATGCAAAAAAGAAAAATACGAAAAGCCTTTCTTGATTTGGAACTTCACGTTATTCGTAGCACACATAGGCTCATCGTGGATGTTGCGTTTTGCAATCGATGCTCTGTTTTTGCCTCTTCATTTGTGCACCTATCTTCCACGGACAGTGTCATTGAAATCGATCTCAAAAAATGTTTTCCAAGTCAATTATTATAAAAAGGTGTCTTTCCTACTCATAAATTTTACAGTGTAATTACTGGAGACGTTCTAAAAATGTGAAACAAGTCTGGCGATGAAAAAAAAAAAAATGGTTCAAATGGCTCTGAGCACTATGGGACTTAACTTCTGAGGTCATCCGTCCCCTAGAACTTAGAACTATTAAACCTAAGTAACCTAAAGGTATCACACACATCCATGTCCGAGGCAGGATCGAACCTGCGACAGTAGCGGTCGCGTGGTTCCAGACTGAAGCACCTAGAACTGCTCGGCTACATCGGCCGGCAGTCTGGTGATGATCTTTGTAGTTTCAGTAGCTTACGACATAATAACTCCAATAGCTGTGATAGTTAATTAAATCATTCGACGTAGAAATTATAGTTAATCTCACAGAATTCGTTGCTAGCTTATCTGTCCTAGCCAGCACTGGAACAAAAAGGGTGAGCTCAACGTTGCAGTACCTGAGGGAACCTGTTCTGTAAAGAGGGGCTGCATTTGTTCCCACTTTCAGTCTCGTTGAACAACACATTTTTAGCCGTTTCCTGACAGAGCTACAAGCAGTGTGATCCGTAATCAGTAAGGACATTTCGTTTTTTTTATTTATGAAATGCCACATTTCCATACTACTTCACTGTGACACAAGACAGCAGGTAAATATAGACTGTTTCGAAATCCAGAATGAGTAATATCTTTCTAATTTGTGCTGATTAGGCACGCTCGTATTACAGATACCTTATGTTTATAGAAATAGACTTTCATCCTACAGATATCATGGTAATCTGAATTTCATGTGAATTAGCACAGCGCATATTTTAAAAGCGTTTTCCGTTACTTAACTGAACACAGTAGTAAATATCAAAGGGAAATTAATCATCAACAGTATCTTCTCTCGTTTTGTTTAAAACGGTCTTAAACGCTAAGGCAGTTTATCGATTCCCTGCCTGTAGAAACCTAATGGATCTGAGTTAAAGATGTTGTCAAACCAGAGAGAACTGTTTATCGATATGGCCCTAGAAAGGTAAACATTTGAGGGCGTAAGGTCAGAAGAATAAGTGCGTGAATGATAACTTGTGAAACTCTTGCATAGTTTTGTTAGTAAAGCCAGCAGAGTGTGTTATCGTGTAGTACCAACTCGTGAAGGAGTTTTGTACGACGTTTTTCTTACACTGTGACCGATACATGTCTTACAAGGGGAAGGCCTCAGACACGGCCAACCGATTCGGCTCAAATTTGCCAGGTCGCTAGTGTACAACCTAAAACGAAGGAGTCTAACATATTTTGGGTCAACACCCACGTGTTTTTGAGGAAATCACCCGTAAAGGTTATGATGAGCAACCGACTCCGAATTGGCGGGATCGATAGATAATTGTAAATAGAGCATTTTTCATCATCAGGTATGAGGTCCGAAAACGCATACTTTTCCAGAAATCGAGGTGAGAAACTTTAAAACTGCGGCTTCCGTACCCACATGATAAACGTTTTTCGCCGACAGCGCCGATAGCACTGTCTGCCGCCGGAGTGCTGAGAGGAGGTTAAGCGCCAGTGCGCTGTGGGCAAGGTGCGCACAGTGTGTTTTGCGTTTACTTCGGCCGCTGTAAGTGCCGTTTTCCTTCTAGACCACCATGGCGCACAACTATTGGAAGAAGACATTACGTTTCAACTTTTGTTTCGACTTAGCCCGACCCAAGGCCCTGGAGGTAGAACGATTTATTCGCGATGAAGTTAATATACCACCAACCGATTTAATTGGTATCCACTTGTCCATACTTAGCAGTACCGTCTACGTCAAAATGATCAACGATGCTGCGTACGACAAGGTGCTTCAAGAGGCAAAACGTGGAGTGCGCTTCTGTCATTCCGACGGCAACGTCGGACACGTTACAGTCGATCACGCAGGTCTCGGCACACGAACAATAAGGATCTTCGAACTGCCTTCGAACTACTTGCGGATGTCGTCATAGAGGTTCTCCATCCCTATGGCAACGTTCTGGAATATGTTGCCGAACGATGGATACAGTTGCAAACCTATCCCATTTTAAACGGAGTTAGACAGGTCCGCATCGAGCTGCAGAAACACGTGCCTTCCTATCTACGTATCGGAGGCTGCCGTGCCATTGTAATGTACGACGGCCAACCTCGGACCTGTTGTGGTTGCGGGAAAGAAGGTCATCTACGATCTGAACGCATTCAACGATGCGGCGCGCAGCTCCCGTTGTCAGAAGCGTCCGCCACACCCATTATGACCGCCCAACCGGTCACTTACGCAGCGGCTCTTGCCGCATCTACAGTTTCGTCCAGTCCGTCGCCCAGTCCTTCCGATCGGCACGTTCCACCTTCCCAGTCACCTACGGACGGTGCAGACGTCCCACCTGACAACCTCGCCGCCGAACAGGCTCCAGCAGCAGACGCTGAATGGACCACTACTTCTTCACAACACCTGTTTGACCATTTCATTGTACCCACCGACGCCACGTAGACGCAAACGCCACCGCCGTTCACCTACGGGTTCTCAAAGCGTCGCCACCCACGACGACGGAGACGACACCCAACCAGCCGACATTTCCACGCAGAGGTCGGCGGACGGCTTTCATGGTGAACAAGACGTTTCGCAGGACAGGACCACCATGAAGTTCGCCACGCGCAATGTAATGATCGGTGCGCAGGTTGAGACGCCCGTATCCCCGCCGACAGCTCCAGATCTCTCTCACCACGACGCAGTTCGCATGGTCACTGGACAGACCCACGGCACAGGAGCATGGGCCGACGACATTTAGGAAGGTACGCCCCCTCCTCTTGATGAGTTGCTTCCACTGGACGAGGCTGCCTGTTAACATCAAAAGCAAGGCACCGCAGCAGATGGGACAGGACTTCCTGTCAGTGCCCTCCTCGTACTTCCCTTGGTGATGGTAGATTCGCGTCCACCACCACGGAAACAAACGTACCGGTAGGCCACACTGAACATCAACATGATCGGCACTGCACGCAAGCTACAGCTCCTATGTGACATGCTTCGTGCCTCTGACGTCGACATCGCCCTTCTTCAGGAAGTACGCATTGCCACACTACCACCGGTCTATGGCTACGACTCGTATACTTTTACATGTGATCAATCAGGGCGTGGAGTGGCTTTCTACATACGCGAAGGATTCCCACTCAAGGACACGACAATCCTTCCCTCTAGAAGGGGCATGGATATTACCATCTTCGACAAGCGTGTCATGAATATCTGAATATCTACGCTCCGTCTGGCTCCACGAACCGTCGGCAGCGGTCCACTTTTTTCGAACATGACGTGAGGCCCCTGTTTTCTGCCTCTATGATCGCCTTATCATGGGAGGCGATTTCAACCGCGTTCTCCATCCGCAGGACCAAATGCCTGGTTATTCACCACGCCCAGCACTGCTCACTTTAATCGAAGATTTTCATCTCCTGGACGTTTGGAAGATAATTCATGGCAATACCCCCGGTTTTACCCATTATACAGCACATTCTGTGAGCAGACTGGACTGGTTTTATGTCTCTGCCCACGTTGGCAACGAAGTCGCCCAAGCTGAACGATGGCCCCTTGCATTTTCGGACCATTGCGCCGTCATTTGCTCCCTGGCTTTCCCACCTCAGTCAGTATGGCGCAGCAGAGGCTACTGGAAGCTTAATACCTCCCTCCTTAATGATCCACACTGCTGACAATGTACTGCCACTACATGGGCGTCTTGGGAAAGACGCCTTCCGCAGTACTACGTCCACGTTCCATTGGTGGGTCAAATGTGCCAAACCTGCGATCAGAAAGGTCTTCATACAATGTGGCAGGAAAGCAGCAGCATGGCATTGAGACAACATAGATTTTCACTATGCCGTCCTCCGTGAGCTCGATGCGCTCCCTCCATCACCTGTAACCCATAGGGAATGACAATGGGCTAAATCTCGGCTCCTCTCTCTCCAACGTGCATGACTGCATGGTGTGGTGGTGCGTTCCCTACGACAGGAACTTCTCCACAACGAAACATCATCCACAATCCATGCCGCCTCCGACCATCGTCGTCGACGTAGACTTTTCGTCCACAACATCATGACCTCCGATGGTGTTCACTACACAACACAGGCGGCAGTGGTGTCTGCCTTTGCTGAACATTATCGCCAATTTTATGATAATGAACCGATGGCAACGCCAATTCCTGATGATCTCCGTCCTTAGCCTGATCGGACCCTCATCGTAACAGAGTCAACGTCCATGATGTCTGCAATCAGCGCACAAGAGGTGGTAGACGCGCTCAACAAGGAGGCCAAGAGCTAATCGCCATGACCAGATGGTCTTCCCGTGGAGTTTTACCGGGCGTTCACCACATTAATGCTTCCTCGCTGGACGGAAATGATTCAGGAACTCTTTACTCTGTCCTTCCCAATTCCACCTAAATTCGTCACTGGCATTCTTCTACCTGTGCCTAAGCTGAAGGGACGTTCCCATTACTTTTTGTCGATGCCATTCGCCGGTTACTACTTCCTGCGGTCTCGATGGTACAAGTCAATGGGAGGCTTGTAGGACCAATTCCTATACGCCAAATCTGTGTGTCAAGGATGCCCTATGTGTACTTTAGTATATGCCATTGCACTTGAACCACTCATCACTGGTCTTACCCTCTAGACTGCAGGGTCTCATTTTATGTGACTACACCTTTCACTGCAGGGCTTATGCAGATGACCTCCTCTTTCTCACCTGCTCCTCCATATAACTCAATGATGCCTTTCAATGGATCCCCCAGTATGGACGTCTTTCTGGTAGCTTTCTTAATTTCCATAAATCGACTATGATGCACATTGGGTGCAGCCTCCTGGCTATGGTGGCGACCCCACTCCCAGTTGGTACCGACTTCGTTATTTGGGAATCGAATTTGTGAGCTCCCCATACCGCACAGTGGCCCTCACTTACCGGCAGCTTTTGCGATCAATTCAGAACCATGTCTGTCAAGTGCACCACAACTCAAACCAACTCCTAGGTGTGTCCTATGTCAACATGCATGTCGCCCCTTATCTGGTACATGTCGCCCAGATCCTCTCAATGCCGTTACTCCTTGGCTGCCGCACCCATTCAGCCTTTGGATATTTCGTGTCAGCAGGGGCACCTTTCAAAGTCCGCTACAGCACTAACACTACCTCCTGCAAAAGGTGGCCTCAGACTTGCCAAAGTGTGGGCATGATCTTCTGCACTCTTTGTCCATACTATGTTGCGGCACTGGCAGGGGCTGGTCCCGTCCTTAACACACAGTCTCTTAGATATGCTCTGACCAGCTTCTCTCGATCCACCTGTCAATGTGGCATCTATTTCTCCATTATTGTACCACGGCGCCAATTGTTTCATAGACCTCAGCTACATTCGGGCCGATCTTCCAGTCACCCGTTCTCCCCATACAAAAGATTATTATCGTTTGTTTATGCTGTCCAACCCTTGCGACCCCATGGTGCTACAGCGCACTGACATTAACTGGCGAACGGTTTGGGGGTGTGTGCATGCACCCTTCTTACTGTCATCTGTGTCTGCACTCTGGTATGTTTTAGTCTATGGCAAATTTCCGACTAATACTCGACTTTATCACATAGGACTGGCCACCTCCCCACTCTGCCCTGACTGTCAGCTCGAAAACACCGACGAGCACTGTATTATGTGCCCCCTGAAACGAAACATATGGCTCCTCATCCAATGAATCGTGGGCTTTTACCTACGTGCCCCGCCATAAACAGTAACCGTAGATTACTTGTTGTTGCCCCAGACATTTCACTACCCTCTCGCTAAGCACCATACACTCATCTGGTTTCGAGGACAGGCTTTAGAATACCTCTATCAGAGTGGTTCGCATACAGTCCTTGACTTCTGGTACAAAGTTGTGACCATGCATAGCACCCTCACCCGAAAATCATCTTACGAACAAAGTTTTGCCAGTTATCTCTGCAGCGTCTTCCTTGACCCCCCTCAAAGTTGAGGTGTGCCATGTCCACCCATCACATGATTTAACACCCTTATCCACATTCTCATGCATCGAGCAAAAAAAGGAAGAAGTCAGAATATGTTATATTTTGTTGCATTTAATGTTTTCTAATACTTTTTGTTTAACTATCAATCATTTATATATGTTTAAATGGTACCATGAAGAGCTGTTGCATTGTGTATATATATATGTACTGTTAGTTTTTTCAATAAAGATTACTGAAAAAAAGGAAGGAAGAAGACAGAATACGTTATATTTTGTTGTATTCATGTTATTCTAATATTTTTGTTTAACTAACAATCATTTGTATGTGTTTAAATGTTACCTTGAAGAACTGTTGAACTGTGTATATATATGTGTACTGTTAGTTTGTTCAATAAAGATTATTGTACCAAATAAATAGCGCAACTGCCAAGGCAACTAGTTGGGAATCGGAAAACCCGGGTTCGAATCTCGAAGAAACCTAGCGGATGTTATTCTTTTCGTTTGTATTTTTCCATATCTCAACTTACAGGAATAGGAGGGGTTAGTGAGGTAAGTAAATCAATCAGGATTGATAATAAGAAGGTAGGCAAATAAATTTCTCAAACCTCTTGGGCTAGTAAACAACTAAAATGTTACTCCAGGTCACTTTACAATGGCTCTGCCAGTCACTGTTACGTGTCCTCACTTTTCTTTGAACAACTAGATGGATGGTAATTGTCATATAAACATTCGAAACAAATATACTAAATTGGTTCAAATGGCTCTGAGCACTATGGGACTTAACTGCTGAGGTCATCAGTCCCCTAGAACTTAGAACTACTTAAACCTAACTAACCTAAGGACAACACACACATCCATGCCCGAGGTACGATTCGAACCTGCGACCGTAGCGGTCGTACGGTTCCACACTGTAGCGCCTAGAACCGCTCGGCCACTCCGGCCGAAGAAACAAATATACTCATGGCACCAAGAACATCTAATGAATGCAATCTTTCGACAGCTACACTGTTCCTTCTGAAGAGCCGGCGGAAAACAAATTTAGATTACATTTAAAAATGTGTATTTTTCGGGAATTATTTTTTATGCGTACCACGCATACGATATCATTGCCTGTAACATCAGTACTGAACGTTGGTTATGAATTAATCTGTGAATAGTTGCGGTTGTGGCAATTCCCGCTGGGTTTCCAGAAGCACACTGCCATTCTGAAACCTGGAAATAAAGTTTTTAACCTGGCGATAGAAATAAACATCATGCAGCTGGCACACAGGTGTGCAGTTATGCAATATTACTTCTAGTGCATGTCGGCTGATCCTTACCATCCATCCCGGTCGGAGTGGCCGTGCGGTTCTAGCGCTACAGTCTGGACCCGCGAGACCGCTATGGTCGCATCGCTATGGTCGCAGGTTCGAATCCTGCCTCGGGCATGGATCTGTGTGATGTCCTTAGGTTAGTTGGGTTTAAGTAGTTCTAAGTTCTAGAGGACTGATGACCTCAGAAGTTGAGTCCCATAGTGCTCAGAGCCATTTGAACCATCGCCATCCATAAACATTGTATCATATACTGTAGTATTAATTTGTCCACTCCAGGAATCCAATATTAGACAAAACTTGTTATCAGAAACGTATGGTTTAAAATATTCTCAAGAAATGTTCTGTAAATCTCATTCGTCTGTTTCCCGAATTTGGAGCAGGTAATGGAAACATTTATCAACGAGTCGGTTAGACGATTGACCTCTTCTATAACCTGAGGACCAAATGTAACATTCGTTTCTTGTACACACAGGAAAACCTTAGGCAACACTTTTCCAGAGGCTGTGATGGCATACTGCATCGTGTACGAATGTGTTAGTTTGTTTTTACTACCAACTGCGACAAGGGTTCGTTTTTCTCCCTTATGCAATAACGTGCGTCTAATATTCACCCGATACTCGCATCCTGTTTGATCAGTGTTGATCACGTAATCACAATTAAAACCGGTCGTAAGTGACGCCATTTGCGTGCTGAAAAGAGCCGCCACTTTCTGTATATCTTCTATATTTTGTACCTCCTTATGAGAGACGTATTTAGAGACGTGCCGTTCACGAATTTTATACTCTGATTTGAAATTTCTTGCCCAAGATAATTACGCAGCAAACGTAACATCCTTGTTGGCCATATATTGAAGCGCTGCACCTGCAGCCCACTCCGAAGGTATTCTCGTTGTTACTTCGTTCGTCAGCTCCAAAAATCCCTCGACGATAGCCTCTTCTATCAATCTGGAACGCCGAGAAACAGAACTGCCTACTTCCGGTAGTGCATTGATAATGCATCTCTCTTACAACACTTTTACAAACCAAAACACGGCGTCGGTAACTTCCCGCTTGCCATCGTCTGTGGCAGACTCTCAACTATATATTAAAGCGCTAGTTGAAGGGTGTACATCCTCCATTATTCAGATTATGCACCTGAATGATATGACACAACAAACAGTAAATAGTTCAAAAAAATAGTTCAAATGGCTCTGAGCACTATGGGACTTAACATCTATGGTCATCAGTCCCCTAGAAGTTAGAACTACTTAAACCTAACTAACTTAAGGACATCACACAACACCCAGTCATCACGAAGCAGAGAAAATCCCTGACCCCGCCGGGAATCGAACCCGGGAACCCGGGCGTCGGAAGCGAGAACGCTACCGCACGACCACGAGCTGCGGACAGTAAATAGTTACTACGGCATAAACAGACGACCTAATTACTACAAATTACATACAGTATTCGCCATATGTTATTTACAGAAGAACACTGTATTCATTCACAAAACGTATTTCATTCAGCGCATTAACGATGGAATGATCACTAAATGTATCTGCGAGGTTCGCGGCAGCCTCATGACGGAAAACAACTCCATCCCATCGACTTCCATAGGATTCGTGCTGGACACCTTCGCTCTTCCAGGTTCACAACTATGATATGACGAAGAGGCAACCGGGACATCTTAACTCTCATCACGTGCATTCTGTCCCGTGCCTCACTGTAAACAAGCGTCGCGCGGTTGGTTATCTATGATCCCTCGTGAGGAATTCGCAGCACTCTCACTCGGAGTTGTTTTCATGTGACAATGCCTAAAAGTTTAATACTTTACTAACTCACGGTGTTTGGGCAATTAGTTTGCCTATCTTATTATTATCATTCTTTACTGATTTACTTACCTTATTAACCCTTCCTATCCCTATCAATTGAGATGTGAAAAAATACAAACGAAAAGAATAACCACCGCTATGTTTTTTCGATATTGGATCACGGGTTTTCCGATTGCCAGCCAATTACCTTGGTCATTAGGCTATTGGCACCTTCGGCGAAAAGCGTTTACCACGTGGGTACTGAAGCAGCAGCTGTAAAAGTTTCTTTCCTCGATTTCTGGAAAACTTTGCGTTTGCGGACCTGATGATGAAAAATCTTCTATTTAAAATTATCTATCGGTTCCTCAGATTTTGAGTCGATTGCTCATCATAAACTTTAGGGGTGATTTTCTCAAAATTGCGGGGGTGTTGACCCAAAATATCTTAGAGTCCTTCGTTTTAGGTTGTACACAAGCGACCTGCCAAATCTGAGCCGAATCGGTTGGCCATGTATGTGGCCTTCGCCTTGTGAGCTGCAGAGGTGGCATCTTAACACGACATCACACACAGCTGGCATCACATTGCTATGAAACAGCTGAAATCATGGTTTCACACAGCATCATATGAGGTAGATAGAAAGTCCACATTGCAGGTGGTATTGTATTGGCATGAGACCAAATGTAGAGCAACAGAGTTGGCATAAGTCAGCCTGCAGTCAGCAGCCGCATCGTAAATTTGTAGTTTGATCATCAGCCATGGCCAATGAATATAATAATTTAAAAAGTAATTGTGGGTTACGTGGTGCAGGGAGTGATAGTAACATTAGCATGTCAAAGACAAGGGAAGAAATAGGGTGAGTGTCAGGAAGGGATATAATGCATTTTTTAACATTCAGTAAGAAATTAAGAAAGATTGATTCACAAATGGGAAATATAAGATCTCAGATAGTTAGAGCCATTGCTTGAAACAGGGAGAATACAATAGGAAGTGTAAAAAGTGAGATAGCTGGGAACAAAGATTCATAATTAGGGGAAATGGAATTGATGGTAAATGCAGCAAGCGGAAAGTTTGATCAACTAAATATTAAATTTACAGTGCTTACAAATAAATTTGAAAATAACGTTGAAATTGCCATGGGAGTTGATAACAGAGTTTATGAGGTCGAAAAGGGATTTAGACAGGGTGGAAACCATGGAAAGTCATCTTGAGGTACAAGATCAGAAGTGTATAAATTCTTAATTACAAACAAAAGTAGCATTTAAATCAATGAGGGTAGGTAGCATGCAGTGGACTTCTTGGCTTCACATGAAAATAATTTTTTTCTGGAATGAGTAACATGTCTAACATTAAATTTGTAAAGACGCAATTTGAAGGGGTAGCTCAGACCTACAAAGCCATCTGTTGCCTTTAGGACTTTTGAAATGATGTTTTTAAATAAATACTGTAGGCAAGCTAAACAAATATGAAAGCACTCCGTCTTCAAGCCACGAGGGGCCTACCGAGACGATCAGACTGCCGTGTCATCCTTGGTGGAGGATGCGGATAAGAGAGGCGGGGGGTCAGCACTCCACTCTCCCGGTCGTAAGATGGTATTCTTGACCGAAGCTGCTACTATTCAGTCGAGTAGCTTCTCAGTTGGCATCACGAGGCTGAGTGCACCCCCAAAAATGGCAATAGCACATGGCGGCCTGGATGGTCACGCATCCAAGTGCTTACCACGCCCCACAGCACTTAACTTCGGTGATCTCACGAAAACCAGTGCATCCACTTCAGCAAGGCCGTTGCCAAGCTCAACAAATAAGAATTCAAAATGAATCTGTTAATATGTCAGGATATAAGAGTGGTAAAGAGAGCATGAGAGAATTTTGTGCAAGAGAATTAAATAAATTAATACATTTGTATATGCCGTTAGTTCTTACAGAAATCTCTGTATTAAAAGAGGAGACTTCCAGAATCACTGGAGAGGGACATCATCCATAGCCCTAATGATTCTGTAGAGGAATTTCTGAATTCCACGGAAAATGTGGATAGGGCTCTGCATTACAGACCAAAGATTGTTGAGCAGAGGTATAGCAATGGAAACCATGAAAGACAGAATTACAATATAATTTCAATGGAAATCACAGGAATGGGGGGGAGAAATGATAGGACTGCACGTAAAAATCACGAAGGAATTGAAGTGAGACACAGCAGGGTGAGAAAGGCAATTATAACTGAAGAAATAAGATATCTGAATAGAGCAGCGAGGAAGTAAGGCAAGGGCCAACAGAAGAGAGAGCATGAGGTGCAAGCACTCATGGCAGACTGTCGGAAAAACTAATTGGAGCCTCACTCAAGGTGTACAGGGGAGCAAATAAATATGCAAAATATAGGGCCACACAGGGTTACAACAGGCAGGAGAGTTATAGTGAGAAACAGTGGCAATATGCATCATGGATGCAGTTATAGGTAATAAAAACATGTGGAAAGGTTTTGAAAATTATAGTATCTCAAACAGTAGGAATAATTTTAATAATACATGCTCTTTAAATAAATATAGCAATTGTGATTGTATTTATTCCATTGAAGAATTGTTTGCAAGAGATGAGATGAAATTGTTGAACTGGAAGACAATGAATAAAATTCTCTGGGTTTCACTTCAGTGAAGATCACTGAGGTATTTGAAGCAAAGATAGTGGTTATGGCAGAAATAGAAATAGGTGTTGATATATATATGAGGGGCAAAGCAAATAATGTTGAAATTATTGATAATCAGTTTACGGGTGTAGGTACGGAGATGAATAACAATAGGAGTTCTTCAAATATTGATGTATGTGAGCCTGCTCACAGTGGAGCATGTTCTGTTATTGATAATATTGATAATGTGCCAGTATCGGTATTTGGTGATGAAGCAGTAGGTAATGATGTACATGTAAATGCTGTGCCTGTACCAGTCGGTGCACCTTATAATGTTGTGTGATGTAATCATGAATCACTGGTTGACATTGAGGTTAACTGCAGTAATGAAAATGTTTTTTGTGTACTGACCTGAAGTTGAGGCACATCTTTTTATGGAAGGTAGTCAGATGTGTCTGGATAAGAATATTAGCAGTGATTGGGCGGACAAAAAGGAAGCTGAGTATGATATTAATGACTAGTTATCTTATGCTAGGAACCATAAACTATTAGTTCCTGAGCAATGGAAAAATTTAAAATTTAAAGTGGCAAGGACAATTAAATAATTAAGTGGTGAACAGGATATACGGGAAAAGGTTAATGATTTGTTTAAGGAAGATGCATTATATTTAGTATGGGGATATATATAAAAGGGTTTATGTACAGGATAAAGAGAGCAGAAAAGAAATTGAGGGAGATCTCTAGGAAGAGACTGAATTACAGAGGGTTTTTATTGAGAAAATAATTGATATAGCACCAAGCAGATAAGTAATATATGAAATTGGACTATTAATGTTACAGCCAACTGGTTCGACTGCCACAGGACAGACAGACTCTGACAAGTTGGCTCTGAGCTGGTGCAAATGTCTGTTGGGCAGCCAGTTGACAGACGAGCTGTGACAAGTGATCTGAGTGCAGGCAAATGCAGCTAGCAAGTCACAAGTCCCATTGGAGTTTTGCTAGGTGGAAAGAGGTGTGTTCTAGTAGAATGGTTGTGGGATGAAGTAAGACGGAGGGGCCTGTCACTTGGAAGATCATCATTAATATAGTTTAAGTGAAAATACATAAAATATCTTACAAGCATGTTATAGAGAAACCAATGACAGTTTCAGAACCACTGCAATAATGTGAGCCCATTGAACATAATTCCATGCATGAAGCTGTAATAGTTAAAAAGTTATTAACATTATTGTTCATAGTAAACTGTAACAACTGAACCCATCACAAAAGTCACACATAAAACACAAGATGAAAGAGGGCAATGCCATAAGTATCACCAACAAAATTATTTTTCTAACTAAACAAATGCACAAAGATGTTATAAACAACTGAGTTCATTTAGGTAAATAGTGCCATAACTGGGACTCCTCACCAGAGACATATATGATCTTATCAGCATGGGTTTCCTTCTTTCAATGTATATTTAATTATAGTTTTAATTTACGAAGTAAATAAAGGTCCCTGTTTTCACTCAAGTGCCAGATGTGGTGATTTATATGTTTGGGATTTGTTTAAAATTGTTGAAATAATGCGTAAGTAATTTTATTATGAAGTCACAGACTAACTGCACATTTATTCTGCTTGTTTTATCACTAACATTTACATGAATTAATGTGAAGATCACGAATGAAGATCAGGATGAAAGTATCTGCTCTGAATTTAGGAGTGGTCATGTCACTGAACCTTTAAGTAAATGTTGTGGCAGAGGTCAAGATCTTCTGGTCTGCCTTCTTGTATTGGGAGTTTTTTGTGAGGAATTTCATCTTGGTTTCATCTGCAGTCAGTAAAGTTATGGGTGCTGTGTATGCTGTTAATGTTAATTTTGTGTAGCAATGCTTTGAATAATCTTGGGCATGTGTGATAATTTGTAAACATTGGGACCCTAATTTTAATGTCTCTCACATGAGTGACTGTAATTCATCAAGAAGTAGATAAGGTTTTTGATAGTTTATTGCACTGATGCACCTTATTTAGCTAATGATTCTGGGTGTAAATGCTATGTCTGTACAAAGTCTAAAATTTTGCATTGCTGATAGGTATTGAAATTATTATGTGAGCTACTGGTATGCAACTACTATTTGCATACATTCAGCACTTCTGAAAAATAAAAGGGATTTATATCAAAGTTGAAATCAATCTGTTTTGAGCAATATTATTATCCTTCAGGATCTCAAACAACAGATGCAAATTCAGCTTATCTTTTATTAAATTATTCACTGACGTGTCTAACTACCAGTATCAAATTTGGTATAAACTTATTATATTGAGTTGTTGGGCTACAAAATGATGTTGTACAGCCACCAGCTATTGATGATAGTGAGTCATATTCAGAGTTAATGGAGGTACATTGCCCAGACTCTGGCAGAACTTATTACTGTGTTGCAATTGTTTATATAGGAAGTGATACATAATGCAAGGAGTAGGAGCAAGAACCCCATGACTAATGTCATACAATGTGTTCAAACATTTTGAATTACCTCAGAGGAGATGATCAGAAAATATCGTTCTTGTGAAATGTAAGTAGTTCTTTATTCACGTGAAGTAATGGGCCGTATCAACAGGGGATCTCAGACTGATTCCATGTTTCTACATTTCTGAAAGGCTTTTGATACCATTCCTCACAAGCAACTTACAATAAGATTGTGTGCCTTTGGCATATCATCTCAGTCATGTGACTGAATGAATGATTTCCTGTAGAAAGGTCACAATTCATAATAACTGATGGAAAGACACTGAGGAAGTCAGAAGTGATATCAGGCTTTTCCCAAGGAAGGACTATAGGCCCTCTGCTGTTTCTAATCTATGTAAATTATTTAGGAGACAATCTGAGCAGATGAGGCTGCCCTTTTCTATCTAGTAAAGTCATCAGAAGATCAAAAGTAATAGCAAAATGATGTAGACAAGACATCAGTTTGGTAAAAAAAATGTGGCAATTGACCCTAAATAATGAAAAGGATAAGGTCAACCACATGAGTACTGAAAGCAAGCCATTAATTTTTTGTTACACAATAAATCACACAAATCTAAAGTCTGCCCATTGAATGAAATACCAAGTAATTACAATTATGAAAGAAATTAATTGGAATGATCACATAGATAACATTGTGGGGAAGGCAAACCAAAGACTAAATTTTACTGCCAAAACACTGAAAACATGTGACAGGTCTACTAAAGAGACTGCCTACACAATGATTGGTCATCTTCTTCTAGAGTTACTGCTGTGCAGTATGGGATCTTTACCTGATAGGATTGATGGAGGACAGTGAAAATGTTCAAAGAAGAGCAGCTCGTTTTGTATTCTCATGAATCGGGAAAACAATGTAATGAATGTGATATGTAAGTTGAGGTGGTAGTCATTAAAACAAAGGTGTTTTTCACTGTGATGAGATATTTTCATGAAATTACCATTTCCAACATTCTCCTCAGATTGCAAAAGTATTTTGTTGACATCTGCCTACACAGGGAGAAATGATCACTGGAATAAAATAAGAGATATCAAAGCTGAGATGGAAAGATTTAGGTGTTTGTCTTTCTTGTGCACTGTTGGAAAGTGAAATGGTAGAGACATAGTGTGAAAGTGGTTCGATGAAACCTCTGCCAGGAACTTAAGTGTGAATTGCAGTGTAGCCATGTAGGCACTAATGTATCTGCATGCAACAAGTTGCCATCCTTTGTACCAATGCACTGGGGCCTGCAGACATTGGCAAAGAGTGTGTATGCCAGCTCAGCTGCTGAGACATTGACACATGAGTTGCACCACTTTTAGCTTATGTTAAAGCATTACGGCAACACAAACAAAACAGATCCATCATTCCTTCAATTTTGGGCCCATGTCAAAACTGCAGGACGATGTGTGTAGACTGGTAACCTTTTGACCATATGCTGGGTGTTCGTTTTGAAAAATAGGAAGAATTTTAAAAAGATATAATATGAAAAGTTTATTTTGTCCATCAGCCAAGATTAGAGCACACCTTGCCTAGGTTAAAGATGACCTAGGATAGAGGTAGCCTGGTGTTTGTAAAATCCCGTTGCTGCTATCGGAAATCATATATTTGTCAGACAATTTGGATTATGTAAGACAAATGTACTGAGCACTTTCGACATACATGTTTGATACAGCCTGAGAAATCTGGTGTTGCAGAGCACTGTCGTACCAAAAGACCCACAATATTTTATGGTAAATACATAAATTGTGGCCTCTGAATCTCACTCCTGGTGCTGTATTTTCAAGAAAACTATTGAAATTAGACTGGCAGAAACATTATAAATACAGACAAGGTTTACCCTTTAAGTAACATTTTGAATCTGGTTTTATCTGACATTAAAAAACAGTGGTCATATACTTAACCAGTAGAATTTATTGATGGTGGTACACCATAGCGATTTACTATTTCTATCTGTCTTCATTTGCGCTAAAGGGCAGCAGTGACGATTTGCGGAGCACGCACTGTTGGTCTTCCACAGCGTATAAAAGTGGTGTAGTCCATGGTATCAATCAGTTCTGGTGAGATTAGCCTACAGCATTCTCCCCTATAGATAGTAGCCTGGTGTACTGCAGAAATATTGTGTTCAGAAAATTGCTTGATACTCATAGAGACCTAAGATGAATATCATCAATTAATGCCTGTAAAAGTTTACATATTCACAACATATTTATCTCTTACTGAAATTTGTCAATATGAATATACTTCTCTTTCAAAGCAACAGCTTAATGAATGGAATGACCACTAGAAACAAGAGCAGCCTTCATCAAGTTGTAAAGTCACTTACTGTGGTCCTTACAGTTTGAATACTGTAATAGTAACCAAAAACAGTTAAGCTTCTAATAAAGTATGGATTAAGAAGAGCCTTAAATGTTTATTTCTGACCAAGTCTTTATATAACATTGGTGTATGTAAGTGTACAGTCAGTTTGACATATTTATAATTAACTGCCTCATATAAAATAAATGCCTTGTAATATTTGACCTCTGCACAGCCTCAGTAGAGCATTATGACCCATGCAAGTAAATTTTGTATACTGCATTTATTGTGACAGTTGTTAGCTGCAATAGCATATGAAGTACCATACACAGTAGTACATACACATATAACTTGTTTTGGCTAGTTGTTTGACTAATTGGTCAATAAAAAAATTGCCATATATTTACTTTTTCCATGTTCTTGAGAAAGTATCCCCTTAGGATCATTAGCATAGCACTTCTTTTTCAGATATGTATTGTTTTGTAACATTTCCAAATCCATGATGATATCACTAATGGTCTGTGGAATGAACTGTGCAACTAATTAAATTACTTTAGTGATTATTCTGATTTGGTAAAAGTTGTTTCTTATTGGTGCTGGAAGAATTAACTTACATAGTACATGAATTATAATTTACCGCTCCCAAATGTAAAAATCATGGAAAGAATCATTCATAAGATAGCAACTGATGCCCACCATGTCTCTGGCTGTCCCTCAAGCAGAACAGAGGATTTTGGTGTAGGTGATCAGCAGCTTATTTAATCATACATGTAATGCTGTTGACAAATTTTTGGACATTTCTTTGGTGTTCAAAAGCTGCAAGCTTGGTGAATGACATACAAATTGCTCTGCTCAACAGTTATCTCAGTGTCTTTGTGTCAGGAATTACTCCTTCTGATTAGAGTACTCATGCTGGAAAGAAGTCACTCGAAGGCAAATCACTATTTGCTTTTCACTAAATTGTATTAGTATTAGTGTAGCTACTCCAATACATAGAAGGGGCAGGCCACAGTTAGGTGGTGCCCCAGTGTCATACAAAGGTTAATCATGAAAAATAACTCAACTGCTGTGTTGAAGCTTATAGTGTAACACAAACAAGAAAACAGGTTAACAAGAAAACAGGGTTTTGTGTTACCTGGTTACACACACACACACACACACACACACACACACACACACACACGCACACACTGTAGTGACAAGCCACAGTCAGCAACATTTTAATCTTCAAATCAAAGACCTTTCAGCTGTCTAATTTACAAACTGTCATTTTATTTGGCTACAAGGTTTGACAATTTCCTACACCATTTTGAGACCCCCTGACTGACGTTTAGAAAGATTATAACCTTGGTTCTCGTCAAAATAGGTGCCAGAATTCAAATACTGGCACCCATAGATTTCTAGTTGATACAAAAATCACTTCATCCATCATCTTCCGACTTCCAACACGTCACTCAGGGTGCCTGAGGATGGTGTAGTAAATCACCAAACCTGGTAGCCAGATATTGATGTTTGATATTTCCAGAGGTACAGTCGTTACGAAGAGATATTTCCGAGACTTTGCTCACTGCTGAATGTCTTATAGGTATGGAACGAGGCTTCCCTTGCTTTCAACTACCTAGTTTCATACACGTTTGAGACATACTGTTACAAGTCTCTCTCTCTTTGTTTCGTCGGTCCAGCACGTCTGCAAGTTCCACTCGTATTTTTAAACAAATACCGATGTAAATGATATAACAGCTTCCAGATTATCCATATACACTACAAAGTCATGTAAGGTTTTAATACTCACAATCATATGTGTTTCTCATATCTGGAGAAGCAGAAAATGTCTTTTCCTCCATGTTTCACCATTTTGATGCAAACAACAGGTCACAGTCGATGTTCTCTTAACCAAATAAAGACGGGAAATGTATAGGACGCCAGTATACGCTGCAGTGGAACAAGAGGCTTCTGGAACTCTCTGACCAGCCTGACGGACTACACCATGAGAGAGAGAGAAAGAATTGTTACAGCTTGTTCAAACATGTATAGAAGAAGGGTTGTCTTGTTTTTGACTTCATAGTTTTGTACTTGTTTCAGAAAGCCATTACAAGTCTCTCCCACTCTCTTTGTGTCGTTGGTCCGGCAGGTCTGAGAGTTCCAGAAGCCTCTTTTTCGACTCTGAGGTATACTGGTGTTCAACACATTTCCCGTCTTTATTTGGTTGTTGTGATGCAACGTTTGCATCAAGATAGGTGAAACACCGGTTAAAAAAACATTTTTTGGTTCTCTAGATATGAGGCACATACGATTATGAGTATTACAACATTAGGTAACTTTATGAAGCATAAGGATGATATGGAACCTGTTCAATCATTGACACCGGCATTCATTAAAAATACGAGTGTAACCGTTAGTTTCCTCTATTTTCGTGTTTTCAAGTAAAAATCTTTGCAGATGAGGTAAGTTACTAATTACGCAATAGTTTGCAGCACATCCCACACTAAAATTTCGGCTCTCTAGAGGTATATTTTCCACTCATTATTATCTGAGCTACTCTGTGCAGGCGATTAGTAGCATAATGCTTTGTGGTTGTATCAAGAACAGTTGGGTAAATGGTATGATATCCCGACAAACCATGTGAAAATACATGAAATTTTCGGAATTTTCATACGCTACTCTATGATTTCAGAATAAAAAGTGTCACAGTAAATTCATTCGCGATTGACGAAACAAATATCATCGTTTTTGGTGTATAAAATCCCTCGTTCGAAGGTACACACACACACACACACACACACACACACACACACACACACACACACCATCCAGCAGGTCTTTGTATTCGACCCTTGGTCAATTACAAGGCAGTTTCCTCGTCTGTAGCTCTGTGCCACGAGTTCCATTGTCGTTTGAAAGACATGGACTTATAGTGCGATGCGCACTGGTGCTAGACTCACGACACCTGGCTGGTGCATTATACAAACCCGTAACTGGGACTGATGGCTCACACTACGGGTGGAGCCAGCCAATTAACATTGGCAGGGGAGTAAATCGGGTGTGCCCCGAGGATTGTTACCCTGCCAGTGTTTGAGAGTACAGTGTCTTTACTTATTCACTATCAATACAGAGTGGGATACTCGTTTAGGAAGGGGTGGCCAGCAGATGGGTATTTTATTATTGTTCACAAAGGCTGGTATGTATTGCATTGCAGAATGCATTTGCCTCAGAGTTTGGGTATATATCTGAAGCGAGAAAGTTTAACGGTTCATGAGATATTGAAGATGGGAATTTTATATATGAAGAACTGTTTGGTTTCGACAATCACATTACCTCTCTCTCTCTCTCTCTCTCTCTCTCTCTCTCTCTCTCTTTCTACTGAGAAAGATTTGAGTATTAATGGCAGAATGCTCTGGAAATAGCAGTTTATTGGAGGCGGCTGTTGAAAGTTTAGATTAGAAAGCTGTATCCCAAGATGTACTTTGTCGTTGAAAATGATCAATAGAGTCTGTTATTTATGAATGTGTAGGACTGCTGGCTGTTGACCACACACACACACACACACACACACTCACACACACACACACACACACACTGAGAGAGATTATGCATAAGTATGGTACTGTTCTAGACCTGCGGACTGAGTGCATATTTGTTTGGATCCTGCAGAACAGACCATGTCACCCTTGTGAAATCATAACATGACTCAGCATACTGTCTCACGCGGCTGCTGCTTGGACTGCAGTGCTGCGTGCCTTTCTGTAGTTCAGCTGGTGGCTGTCTGGCATCATGACGGTCAGCATTGCATGCATTGGTGCCACTACAATCCACAGCAGTGGCAGAGCGCCGAGTGAGACACAGCTACAATTCCTCTGGCTGCCTGGGATCTCTTGGTACGCCATGCTATGCATTAAAAATGTGATTACAAACATCGTGTGTAGTAGCTTTTAACATGTGCTGCGCTGTCATCTGGTAATTTACAAAGCTTTTTCATGTTGTTTTATATCCCATAGCATATTGCCATAATTTAGAGATGAAGAGGTGTCACGCTTTTCATAATCGTTTTTAGCATGATGTTGTTATCAGTAGTAGGTACGTGTAGCCCAATTTTTTAACATTACTGAAGTTCTCGTTTTTCTTTTCAACAGCCAGCAATGTCTAGGCACATTCCAGTTTAGGTGGTTATTTCAGTTATCTTTTCAGTCTGAGTCTTTTTCCTGCCCATTTCACATATGGAGCATCGACTTCTGGGTGAAGAGAGCGTCCTATGTCAAGCTACCTTTTTTTTAGTCCGACTGCTACTATTTTCGAGTAGTATTGTGAGTTTTTTTCAGTAGGATAACATTAGTTGTCTGACAGCCACAATTTCGAGATGTATTACAATTTTAGGCACTCAATGTGTAGCACTAGGCATACAGATGTGTAATTACGAACGATCTTTACTTCAGCTTTCAACCAAAATTAGACTGAGTGTTTTCCCGTAATTCACAAATGGAGCAGAGAAATTATTTCCACTTACTGGTGAAGGGAGCGTCCTATGTGAAGTGATTACTTATTTTGAATCCACCTCCTACTATTTTGTAGTGGTGTAGTGAATTTTTTCCAGCAGGACAACACTAGTTGTGTGACATCGTCAATTTTGAGCTGTATTATGATTTTAGGCTCTTGCTGTGTAGCATTATGTACATAGTTGTGTAATTAGGAGCGATATTTACTTCAGTTTCTCACCAAAAATAAATGAAGTTCACTAACATAACCTTCCTCTCCTTTAGCTCAGCACACACCGACCGTTTCCAGTCACTTGAAAATGAGGTGTTTTTGTGGTGGTGGTGGGGGATGACGTCATAGGATTGGGTGGACAGGTTGGTGGAGTTAGGTTAATGAAGGTACCCCAGTTGCTCTATTTCCCACCAAAATTTGATTTTACTGCCATAACGTCAGTGCAAATGATGCCACATCTGTGGGCGCCATCTTGGATCTATCATCTTCGATAAATCTGGCATCAATGGAAGTTTCTTGAGTGGAAATGAATGGCTGAGCAATAGGAATAGGCATATGCTCGAGTAAAGGTCTTTATGAATTTTTTTTGTATGTGTTAGCTGAAAAAGGATGCTTTGCACCAGGAAGTCTACCCCAAGGACGTGTATTACAGCTGCTATTTGTTGCAAACGACTGAGATGCGTTCTGGTCGCAGTGTAAGAAAAACGACACCCAAAACTGCATTGTTTGTTGCTACTATATAATAGGAAATTCTTCTGATTTCAAATCCAAATCTATCCAGTAGGTTGTTCGGTAAGTCATCCGTCATACCCATATTATTTTGACCTTATACTGTCACATGTTTACCTTTTCTTCTCGTTATCGAAAAACCTTCAAGAAGATTCATAACAGGACGATAATGCACTTCAAGCCTGGTCTGACGACATCTTTAACTCAGAAAGTGCAGGTTTCTACATGTGTGGCAAAGGTGAACTGCCTGAGCACTGCCACACTGTTTTAGAAAATTTTAGGGAATTATTGTAGACAATTGAATAATGTTTACATTTCTGTTCAATAAATTAGTTGAGAAAACTGTTAAAATGTGAACTTTACTAATATAAATGAAATACAGCTTAGCATTTTATTAGGATGACAAATCCCAACGAGCAGAGACAGAGATGGATGTCGCTAGGTTGTCCACTTTGCATGACAACTGGTTACCAAGAGGGTTTGCTCTGTCTCAAGTCCGCATCCAAAGAAAGTTAAGCGACTGTGTTCAATTTCTCAGAACCTACCAGTGAGCATGTATATGGTGTCCTGTTTTAGTGTTCCCTATCGGCTGAACTGATGAAGTGAATTTGCCAGTAAATTCAGCAGAGGCCTGAAGGAGTCTCCCATCAGCTGCTCTAGCTGTGCATAACTACCTCAGTTGTGAAAGGTGGGCTGCTTGAGTCATGTATGTATGGCTAAAGTTACACTACAATAATACTTTTACAGCTTTGACTGTGGTCTTTGCAATAAAAATTTTTGAACGAGTTCCCAAAAGAAAGCAGTAGTGTTATGTTCTCCTTCCACTGAGACGGCAATTATCCATGCTGTGCTATGAGCGAATCTTTGTTTTAGTTACATTATGATACCTTGCCATTAAAATGTTATGTATGAATGAATTGTTATGTATGGATGAACTGTTATGCATGAATAATATCAGAATGTGTGGACACCCTAATCATATGAAGATTCTGCCTTGATAATTAACCCTTCCAAAGTAATGCAATTATCATTTATATGTAGACTTTATTGCAAAGAAATGAGTTTGTTGTCTTTCTTATTTTTTTCTTATTATAAGAAAGACTATTTGTTTTCAAATTATTTTCTTAATGTACAACTACCAATATTAATTATGATAATCTTCTCAATAGTAAAAAAATTAAATGAAAGGCCATTGTTGTAGTACTAGTAGTAGTTGTAGGAGCTTCGTTCATCTGTAGATCACTTCTGCAAGGATATTGGAGATGTCCTAGAATTAAAATTTAGGAAATCACAAAGACAATGTAATTCATACATACAGTTGTTCACATAATTACAGGTCTAGCTTGAGAAGAATGGGACAGGCAGTCAGTGATGGCATTATAGTAGGAATCATCACAGAATTTGCCTGAAGTATGTTAGGGGAACCACAGAAAATCTGAATCAGAACAGTTTATTGTACAGTTTTGTTCCTTGCCAGAAAATGCTGTTTCGAATTTTATGTTTATTCTTTCTTGGTAAATCTAAGTTCAATTTAGCTCTTGTTTCATTGGTAAATGTATTCACATGGTGTAGTCAAAATCCATAGTATTTTGAACAGATTAGTACAATAACTACTATTTTTGGTTACAATTCATTTGGCCCTTTTTTATAGTTTGAAAACTATGTTAGATTTGTTACCCAGAAAAGAATTTCATGGCTGAGAATTGAGTGTATGTATGAAGAGTATGTAACTGAAAGATATTGGATTGTTGCTGACCTCTGGCATAGTCTACCTGTTGCTGCATCACCCAGAGGCACTGCCCCATGTTCGCTGCCCAGAGTATTACTAAGTTTTTCACAAATAGTTACATTCGTGAGCTTGAAACAAGGCCAGTTTGGGCTTACATTTACCAAGGAAAAAACAAACAAAAAACTCGAAACAGCATTTCATTTCGTGGAATTAAATTGTGTTGTAGATTGTCCAAGGTGATTAAAAAGTTTGCTGAAATAAATCTGATTAAAAACACAGCTAAAATGTGTTTCATAACCAATGCGTATTACACAGTCAAGAATTACTTAGAAGATTCAGAGGAGTGGCTAATAACAGAAGGGAATAATTACAACACCTTTTCCCTTTACAGTAACAGTACTGCCATGCTTCTGTAAGGAAATCATAGTTCAAAATCTATAATGCACTATAGTAATGCCTTCTCACTCTTCTGTGGTCATCATCTCATTCTTCATGGGGTCTGCTGATTCATTTTTATGTTAGTCTGAGGGAAAGACATGAATAAGTGCATGGGGAATACTGGCATGTTTATGGGCCTGGTGTCCATTTTCCAAATTGACTTGAATTAGGGCAAGGACCACAGCAATAAGTTCTTGGTTCCTGAGTCACCATTGGATGACTTTAATGTGTGCATTAATGAAGAGAAAGTGTTCTCATAATCCAGACAGTGAATTATACAATGTAAATAGGTACTTGGATTTGGGCATGTCAGAGTTCTTAGTTTATAGGTAATTCTGTTAAGGAACTTTCAGAACATATGTTTATATTCCATATACCGGTTTTATGTTGTATAGTGGAGAGGTCTTCTACTTCTACCGTAATTTACATTTATTCCAGATAAAATCACAAATAATACACAGGAAACGTACCGGTCAGTCATTCATATGGGCCCTAAGTTGCCATGTGTTCTTCCTGCTGTAAGTTCTAAGAGGAATTTACAGGATGGAATAATAATTAGCCAGCCAAAACTTGGAAAATATTTTCTTAGCATTGCACAGAGAGTCGTATCGGTTTCTTACATCAAAGGACATTGAACTCATATATGTACACTCCACAAACCAGCTTAATGCTGTGAGACAAGAGAGTATTTCTGATTCATTTCCCAGTCTGTTTCATTTCAAGTCCATCATGAATGGTAAATAGTGCCAACTTGTTGATGATGCTCATTATGAGCTCTAATTTTTCAGGTCCTTTAATCTTTATTACTTTTAGGAGCAAATGCTATGAAGACGAAATAGTTTTTCTGACCAATCTTGGATTTTATATTCTCTGAATTTTGACAGGATATGGTTTTTGGTAAATGGATAATGAGTAGTCACCATATTTACTTGTTGCTTCTGTCATGGAGAGTGCTTCTGTAACCACAATTTTCCTCCCATCCTTTTGCATTTGCATAGGGTGTACATGAAGGAACACTGTCAATTAAACTCTTTATGTGCTCTGATTCTTACACCATGGTCATTTAATAGGCTAATATACTGGAGGATGTAATAATTTGCCAAGTATTCTTGGAGAAAATGTTCTAATGATTTTGACAGTCATGTATGTAATCAAATACTTGACTTTGAGAGTGTGTGATCTAATTGTCACAGTTACTTCTGTTAAGGAAATTGAAAAACATATGTCTATACTTCACTTAATGCTGTGCAGTGGGGAGAAGTCTGAGTCCAACATCCATATCCATTTATTCCGGATTATATCACAAGCGGTACAAAGGAGGACAATTGTTAACAGTACTCCTTGTGGGATCTGATCTGTCAGGTGCTCTTGTCTGTATGTCTTCTAAGAGCAGTGTGTAGGATGAAGTAATTTTTAGATTGTTAAGTCTTGAAGTGGATGTCTGCAGATTATTGCCAGATGTTAATTTTCATTTAATTAATAATGAACTCTGAGATTGTCAAATTTAACTTCTATGTGGATAATAATGTTGATATATATAAATGAGCTGCTGGAGTACATTGGAAACAACCTCACAATGTGAAAGGCAGGGTACTTCAGTCAATACTATTATTTCCTCAGATATTTAGGGCATGATAATTTCATTGAGTCACATATTGGAGACTGCAATAATTATTACAACTATAGTTGGACAGTATACTCTTATAGTATAGTATATGCTGTAATGGATCGTGCAGCCACGTCTCGATCCCTGAATCAACAGATGGGGATGTTCCAAGACAAAAACCATCTGAACGAACAGTTCAATGATGTTTGCAGCAGCACGGACTATCAGCTCGGAGACCATGGCTGCGGTTACCCTAGAACTGCAGCACAGACAGGAGCGCCTGCATGGTGTACTCAACGACAAACCTGGGTGCACAAATGGCAAAACGTCATTCTTTTCAGATGAATCCAGGTTAAGTGGTCACATCCATGGTTGGTAACATCACGGTGAACGCACATTGAAAGCGTGTATTTGTCATTGCTATTCCGGCGTATCACCCGGCGTGGTGGTATGGGGTGCAATTAGTTACACATCTCTGTCACCTCTTGTTTGCATTGACGGCACTTTGAACAGTGGATATTACATTTCAGATGTGTTACGACCCGCCGTTCTACCCCTCATTCGATCCCTGCGAAACCCTACATTTCAGCAGGATAATGCACGACCGCATGTTGCAGGTCCTGTACGGGCCTTTCTGGATACAGCTGCTGCCCTGGCCAGCAGATTCCCCAGATTTCTCACCAATTGAAAAAGTCTGGTCAATGGTGGCCGAGCAACTGGCTCATCACAATATGCCAGTCACTATTCTTGATGAACTGTGGTATCACGTTGAAGCTGCATGGGCAGCTATACCTGTACACGCCATCCAAGCTCTGTTCGACTCAATGCCCAGGCATATCAAGGTCATTATTACGGCCAGAGGTGGTTGTTCTGGGCACTGATTTCTCAGGCTCTATGCACCCAAATTGCGTGAAAATGTAATTACATGTCAGCTCTAGTATAATATATTTGTCCAATGAATACCCATTTATCATTTGCATTTCTTCTTGTTGTAGCAATTTTAATGACCAGTAGTGGATATCTGTACTCCATTATGCAGTTATTGCTGGAAAGAATTCTCTTGTAAATTGGGCAGTTACACGTGTACAGGGAATAGATAGTTGACACTGAGACAGTCTCAGCTCCTTTCTTAAGGTTAGTACTGTTAAAGAACATTGAAAACATACGTCTACATTCCACATGCCAGCCCTATGAAGTGTACTAGAGAGAACTTCTGCTTCTACAACTGTCATCATTTATTGCAGATAGAATTGCAAATGATACTGAAGTAATCTTTCGGATGAAGTAATGTTTTACCTGCCATATGTGGAATGTATGCTCACAGAATCTTGATAATGAAGTTTGGCAAATATTGAATCAATTTGACATCCACTGTTGATAGCTCTCATTACTTCATGAGTATAACGAGCTTAATTGTGTTTCACAAGAATGATGTTTCCTGAAGTTGCGCTAATTTTATGTTAATAAATTGGTTTCTTTGAGGTAATGCATATTGTTCGAATACAGTATATGTCCCAAAACCCTACTACAAATCAATGTTAGTGATATAGGCCCATAATTCAGTGGATTACTCCTATATCCCTTTTTCAGTATTGGAGTGACTTGAGCAATTTTCCAGTCTTTAGGTACAGAACTTTCTGTGAGCGAGTGGTTGTATATAATTGCTAAATATGGAGCTATCTCCTCAACATAATCTGAAAGGAACCTAACTGCTATACAATCCCGACTTGAGGCTTTGTCTTTATTAAGCGATTTAAGCTGCTTTGCTACACCGGGGATATCTACTTCTATGTTTCTCATGTTCGCAGTTGTTCTTGATTGGAATTCAGGAATATTTACTTCATCTTCTTCGGTGAAATAGTTTCAGAAAAGTATGTTTAATAACTCTGCTTTAGTGGCACTGTCATCAGTGACTTCACTGTTATTATTGTGCACTGAAGGTATCAACTGCATCTTACAATGGGCGTGCTTCATGTATGACAGGAATCTCTTTGGTTTTTCTGCCAGATTCTGAGGTGGTTTTGTTGTTAAAAATGAAAACGAGAAATATGTAATAGATGCAGAAGTCTCACTCAGTTGGAAATATTAGAAATTAAGAAATAAATGAGGGTATCACCATATTTGTCTTTCTTTGAACAAACTTAGTTCAACTGTTCAACCATTTTAGTTAAATTGAAAAGTTATTTTTATGTGTGCCAGATTTTTATGTTTGGGACCAATTACACACTAGAAAACGGGCTTATAACATGAAACCTAGGGTCTACGTAATAATGAATTTTGTTACATAAGGCAAAAAATTATTTTGTTTCATCAAAAACCCGTAACTGAATCAATTAAAATAAACAATGGCCTTCAGGGTTGTCATACATACTTGTGTATTACTTAAAGTTGATGATCATTAAAGATCTACATGAGTACTTGCAAATCATCATGCTGAGTCAGTTACCAGGTACATCTAATATCACTGTTGTTTTCTCCCATCCCTGCAGCATGTGTGAATGATGCTAGAGAGGAACCACTCTCCATTAAAATCCTTAAGATCTGTGGGTTTTCATCAAAATAATTATGTGGACACACACACTGGAGGATGTAGTACTTTGCTCAACTAATCTCACAATGTCTGTCCTTGTACTTTGGAATGTCACTTGTGTACAGAAAATACACTGAACTTCAAGACTGACTAGTACCCTTATTTATGGTTACTTCTGTTGATGAAACATAAAAAAATTAAATGCACTCTCAGTTGGGAATATCATCAACCATCAGCTATGTAATGGAATGATGACAGTGAAAAATTGTGCTGAACCAGGACTTGAGGCCAGATTCCCCATTTACCATTCCTAGTTGCCTTACCATTAGGCAATCCAAGCATGTTTCAAAGTCCGACAGAAACTTCCATTTCTCATAAACCCTGTATCTACCTCCTGCATTCATACATTCTTTATGCATATTCTCACACTGGGGAGACATTTTAATTGAAAGTTGCTTGCCTAAGGTTGTTCGATAAATATGATACTGCAGTTTGGTCATTTTGCCTCAAAGAGAATGTGTAACACCAAGAATTGCAGGAATACTTGAAAAACATCCGAAGAACACATATTTGCTGCTGGAAGACATACCTAAATATATAGTGAATCCAAATATACAAAAACTAAATCTCTTTCAGAAACACTCAAGCTTCCTTCAGGAAACAGTCTGGAATTTGCATTTGGTCTACAAACATAAAACTCTTGAGGCATGTAAAGCAGATACAGCACACCAGTTTGTATCACTAATAACAATAAGCTCAAAATACCAGTAGGGTCAGAGCTTTTTCATAGAACATGACTGCTGTAAAAGAAATGTAAATAAACCATTTAACAATGATATGGAAATGACAAAAAATAAGAAGACAGTTCTGTATGCTGACAGTCACTGAAGAGGGATTCCTGGAATGCTTAGCTACCATCAGAATGTAAATATTACCAGGGTTATGAAACTAGGAGTTGGACTGTGGGATACCTTGAAGGACTACAGAAACAAGAGTTCCATGTTACAAAATCAATGTCTCATGATTCAAGGTGGCGCAAATGATGTGTAAAAAAATGAACAAATGAACACAAGCACAGCTCTGAGATATATTTTAAATAAAATAGACGTTCTTAAGGCAACTGTGTTAGGCATACCATGCCTAAGACCTTCTAGCATTAAGTAAAGACAAATGTTTTGAATTATCAATGACTGTAATAATAGAAAGCAGCATTCCAGAAAAAATAATTGTATTTTTGTGTATAAATGCCCCAGTAGTACTACAGACAATTTTATGTCAAAACTTGATCAGAGCTTAGGCAATGTATGCAGTCCTGAAACATTCTCACATGTGGAAATTTAAATATCAACACAATGAAATCAGACGATGTTAGTAGTACGAAGCACTTCGCATGAATCCATGTGGAACAGGTGTCCATTCATTCATAATGCTATTTTCTTCAGAGCACATGCTTTCTTGTGCATGCCTATGTATAAGACCACTTATTTGTCAGCTTTAGAACTGTACCATGGTGCGGGAGATGTTTCCATTTCCAGTAAGTTGTTAATGGATTTTGTGGTCATAGATTTATTAATTTGATGATAATAATGCTTCTAAACATTAAAGATGAACATGAATAATCAGGAAACCATGTTAAAGTGTGAAATATAGGGTACCTCAAGTACCACTATCCATTCCTCCCATTCCTGTTAAATTTGTGAATAGTGAGTGGGAAGTAACACTACCAGTTAAACTGCTTATCAGCCCTGATTTTTGCATCATGGGAATTTCATGGATGCATGTACTGAAGAATTAATAATTTGCCCAGTCTTTCTTGAAAGGTATGCTCTAAGACCTCGGACAGTTAGTCATGTACAGTTAATTGATAAATGATGCCCAGTTTGTCTGAACTCTTCATTTAGGACTTCTTCTGTGAAAGAACACTGACAGCATACATCTATACTCCACATATGAGAATAATTCCATGTAGTGGAGAGCACTTCTAATTCCGTTACCATTCCTTTTTGTTCCAGGTACAATCTGATGAGATGTGTTGAAAGTTCTCCTTATGAGTACTAACTTGTCAGTTGGTTTTATCTTCATCACTTGGTAGGAGGAAGTAATGGTTTGCCTGACCAATCTTGGAATGTATGTACTCAGAATTTTGACAGAGAATCATTATCAGTGAAGTGATAAGCATTTTGTAGTTGTCCCATTTACTTGTTACAGGGTAATAATATTTACAAATTTTAAGGATCAGCATGAATTCTCAGCCAGCCTACTCTATTACAATGTGTAATAGAGGGTACTTTGGTAACCCTCTTGTTTCTTCCCATCCCTGTTGCTTTTACAAAGAATGTTTGTGAAGAAATGATCTTGGTTAGTCTCTCTATGTGCTCTGATGGCAGTTTTATGGACCCAATATTGGAGGATGTTATAATTTGCAAACTTATTCAGAAACATAGTCTGTTATAGTGTAAACAGTTGGTTGTGTACAGTACTACATTTGAGGAGTGTTCAATAAGTAGTGCAACACTTTATCAGCCAATTTCAGTTGAAAAAATGTGGAATTTACTGTGGGACACCATGGAAAAAGGTTCTTTCAGCTCATATAGTTGTGTTACTTCCTGGTAGGTGGTGGCTCCAGACACAGCCTTCAGAATGGCATCTGTGACGTAGGTGTATTCCAAGCAGAGAGCTGTCATTGAGTTCCTTCTTGCTGAAAACCAGTTGGAAAACCAGTAGGAACTTGCAGAATGGCTAGGGACATCTATCAATGGTGAAAAGCATTGTCATTTATTAGGCAACACACCTGTCATCACCATAACAAAGTTGTGCAAACCTGTCTGAAGTACCGCATGCTGTCTGGCTGGACACAGGTTTGACGTGAAATAATGAAACTAGTAAACAACCTTATTTGAGGTGACCAATGGATCACCATCAAACAGCTTGCTGCACATCTGTAAGTCCTTGTTGGTAGTGCTGACACAGCCATCCAGCAATTGGGCTACTCAAAGATGTTTTCTGGTTGCCCCACAGAGTGTCATAAAGAGCAATGAAGGAGACTCTGTGGAGAATTGCTTGCACGTTGCTTGGTGGATCATGATAATTTTTTGTCAGACATCGTAAGGGGTCACAAAAGATGGCTTTCTCACTTCAAACCAGAAACAAAACTGCAGTCCAAGGAGTGGCACCACACCACCTCTCCCCAGAAGAAAAAGTTCAAAGCAGCTCCCTCAACTGCTAAAGTCATGGTGACAGTGTTTTGGGGCTCTAAAGAGGTTATTCTGATTGCTATCCTCCCTTATGATACAATGATCAACTCTAAAGTGTATTGCGCTAACCTCAGGAAATTGAGGAAACAACTTCAGTTTGTTTGTCACCACTAATATGCAAATGAACCTACATGACAATACAAAGCCTCACGTAAGTCTGCACACCTGGAGAAGGTCATAAAACTCCATAGCGTTGTTCTCTCTCATCCACCCTACAACACAGTTCTTGCACCTTCCTACTCCCTTCCCTTTGGCCCAATGAAGGATGGACTGTGCAGGAAGCAGTACATGGATGATGAGTAGGATATTCATGCAGCATGGCATTGGATCCATTGAAGACCAACCAGTTTCTGTTTGTTGTAGGAACACTGCTGTTGTCAGAACACAATGCTTCATCATGAATGGTATGAAAACACTTATTGACACTCCTCCTTATGGGTTCTTGTGTTTCAGATGCTCTTGTCTCTGTGGCTTCTAGTAGCATCTTGTAGTAGGGAGTAATATTTAAAGTCCACCAGTTACATAATCTATATGTATCATTTTGATTTAATTGAAAATTGTCAATTGATATTGTTGCATCTACTTAATATATAGTTAATAATGTTGACACACATTACAGATCTATGTGTATACTGAAGAAACCACCTTACAGAGTGTAGTAGGGCGTACTTCTGGTACCACTTCCTTACCTCCCATCACTGAGATATTTGCGAATGTCGTATGCAAAGAACCACATTCGAATAACATCCTTATGAGCTGTTTTTTCTTCTACATGGAAATTGTATGAAGACATATATTGGAGGATGCAGTAATTTTCCCAAGCTATATTAGAAGGTATGTTCACATAATTTCGACATTTAGCCCCATGTAATAAATAGGTAAATGACATTGAATTTGTCATATCTCCTAGTTTATGACTACTTCTGTTCAATAACGTTGTTGATATGTGTCTGTATTCTGGATACCAACTTACTGGTGTGTGGTGGTGGTATTTTCTGGTACCACAATGGATTCCATTTATTTGAAATAAAATCACAGCTAATACTGGGGAGCAGTATAGTTGAAATCATCCTTGTACGCTCTAATTAGTCACACATTCTTCTCTGCATCAATTCTGTGGACAATGTGTAGGAGGGAGTAGTTTTTGGCTGACCAATCTTGGACACTATGCTGTCAAAAGTTTTACTGTGAATCAGATTTGTTTAATTTATAATGGACTTTGAGGTTGTCAGATCTACTCCCTACATTGTTAATCCTGTTTATTAACATTAAAGAGCTGCATGAGTACTAAGGAGAGTACTTTACAGTGTGCAGTAGAGAGTAATTCTGGTACCACTATCATCTCCCATGCAAATGCCACATGAATATTATGATGGTTGATTAAGCAGCTTATGAGCTCTGATTATTTCATCATGCTCATTTTATCAGACCAGTACTTGGAGTACATTTAAATTACACCACTCTTCCTTGGAAGTTATGCACATACAATTGAGACAGCTAGTCATGCATGGAGAATGGATACTTGAAAATTACACTGTCTGATTGTCTTGTTTATGGTTTCTTCTGTTAAAGGGCACTGAAAACACATATTTATTCTTACCACAGAAACGGTGAACTACTGAAGTTAGTTTGTTATTATCAGATGCAGAATATCTTCTGGAAAATTTCTTTACTTAGTGTCAAGTATTAAAATATGTAACATAGATTTCTTTGTAAGTGCAGAAAGACAGGCTTCCTGATTGCAGAATTGACACTGAAAGTTAAATTTTCTGGCTCCTGTGTGTAATTTATTCCCAAGCACATTGCTTGCCTTCACGTTTCTGATTTTTACAAATATTTTTGGACAGAATTAGAATAAATTGTGGTAGTGACACATTTAAATAACATTCACAAATACAGTTGCAATTTTCATCATATTTAATCATAATATTTTTTTAGAAAGAAAACAGCTTGTATCATACTTACATGACGTCCCATTGCCAAGATCGTGCCCTAAATTTCACACTCATTTTGGGCTGAAGTCCTTCCAGCACTATTATTATGACACATGGCTTCCTTCATCCCAGTACAAGTTCAAATTGATGCAGTCTCTCTATTTTGCCAGGAAACTAGAAATAGTTAATATGATACACTTTGTGTAATGCTTTACTACAATGAAAATCACTTGGAATGTAGTACAATAGAAAATAGTCAAACTATGGATCCAGTTTCCCACTGCAGCTCTGAAAGAACTAACACATCATGTGGATGACCATGCAAGTTTCAATATATTATAAAGAATACCAACAGCATGATTTTTTTGAGATGTAGGAGACTGAAAGTATAGGAATATATACTAGTTTAAAATGTAGTGAAGCAGATAGTTACTCACAAGTCAAGACTACCACAACTAGGGAAATAAGTGGTAGCTTGACAGAGACTTACACATCAAGGTAAAAAACTTATATGAATTTCGAACTTAAAAGTGCAACTTGAGTTGCCACTCAATAATGAAATATTGTAAAATGTGTACGCACTTAATTTCATTCTATCTTTTTAATTGAATTAATTTGTGCCCACACATTTCACAAACAGAAAGTAGTGCACTCACATGGGAACCACAATGAGTTATGTAGTTGTCAATATACTATAACACCCTTGTCTATAACACTGTCAGTGGCACATTGCAAGCCTTTTGTTCAGCAAATGTCTGATTCACTGCACCAGACTTTAGTTGCCTTGCCAAATTATATTCAGTTGCAAGGTCCTCAAATCTATGAAATGTTGTTGATGCCTCCTACATGTAAGACACACTTCATCATGACCCACAATACTGTACGACTTTTTGTTTCGCTACAGTCCCTGGAAGAGTATAAAGGATGTGCATAACTACACACATCGGCAGAATTAAGTTGAACTTTTAAGCCATATGTCTTATTCAAGAGAAATAATGTTTCAAGAGTAGTGTCTTCAATGATTGAAGCATTAATTGCTTTCACATACTTACTAAACCTGTTCTGACATTATTATGGTATTATTGATAAACTACACACATATCTCTGTGACATATCATGAGTCATCTTTGAGTAGTTCTGTAAAAACCCAAATGCTTCATGTAAAATCCGCGCAGTTTCATATCAGGTTTTTAAGTTGCCAATGAAAAAAAAAATATCTGTAATAGATCTTCTGAATTTACATCTGTCACTTCATTCTGGGTTCCATCACGAAATGATTTCCTATTTTTAGTGTGCACCTTTGAAAATTGAGATTCAATATTAATTTCACTGGCAATAACTTTACATTCGGGTAGAATTCTGTTTGAATTTTGGGTGCAGACATTTTAAATAATTTAATAAGTTCTTGATCTGTCTCACCTCAGTATCAATGTCGCATATAACTAACAGCAAATGTTCTAAAAAACAGAACTACATTGTTTATTATTATTTTCACCATACAAATTTAAATGCAGACAAAAACTCAGTTCTCTTTGGAACAAAGTACTTTATAATAATGTTAAAATGAATGAAAATAAACAGGAAGTGATGTTCCAGGGGATCTTAGATGTAGGTCAAGGTATTTTTGGCAATTCATATGATGTGCAAGCTGGGAGAAAACGTGATCAGAATGACATACTAACAATAATATAAGGAAGATGGGAGGGATGCAAACAGAAATGAAAGCTAATAGGGACCAAATGAAACCAAACACCAAGTCTTTAAAATCAGAACTACAAGGTATAGTGCAAAAACTGTGAACACTTATGTTTGAAACTGGAAAAAATTAAAATCCTGTTTGGAGGCTGAAAGTGAACAAACAAGTAACCAACTTACTGAAGCAAATAATTCTTTGAACAGCATAGTAAATAAAATTAGCAGCCTACTTAGTCCAGTTATTGAAGAGGAACATTCAGATGTAGAAACTAGTCCTGCTCTTGTTGTGCAAGAAAATACTGTCAACACAGGCCCACCAAACATTGTCTTGTCTCCGTTGCACAAAGTAGAAAAGCTGCTGTTTAAACTTACAGAACTGTTGAGAAAACTATTTTCAAGGACAGATGTAAAATCGTAGAAGAACTATATACTGGAAAAGTGTATGACATAAAAAGTGATGCCCATTTTATCCAAGAAGTTCAATAATACAATTTTATTTGTTTGAAGTTTTCGTGCAAATTTTAGCTTCAGTGATGTATCAATAAATCTAAAATTTGCCATCTGGAAAGGTCAATTTCAAATTGGGATTTCTAGTCACATATTTGACACCGATTAACAGAATACACAGCTTGAAGGTGGTTTAGATATTTTTCTTGGCAGTGCGCATTTTTTCCACTGAATAGAGTGGGGGTAAAATTGAATCTTTTCATTGATACAGAAGCAGTGTCTGACATAGCTGGAAACCAAGACAGTAATTTTCAGGAACTGTATTAGTAAAGTGCTCAGTTGATCACGAGTTTGTGATACAGGCTTAGCTAACCCATGGCCATGATCCTCTTGCAACATTTCTTCAAAAGTCTGGAACTGTTGTTTTACATGTTCTCAGTTTCTCATCTTTATATCTTTTTGCACCTGTCTCTCACTATCAATCTATCGTCTTCTTTATATTAGTCTAATAATGATGCTGTAGTAAATAATCTCACAGCAATCATTAAATATATGCAGCTGAAAATGGGACTGAGGAAGTGAAAGGAAAAATAAGATTTACTACTGTTTATGCTGGGAAAACAATCAAAAATAAAATAACATTATTTACAGTTCTGAAATTATTCCTGAGTGTCAGATATATGAAGTTTACAAAAAATTATGTTGAAAATATGAAACTCTACTTGCTTGTTGCTGAACATAGTTTAATTTTGATCTTTATTATGCAAACTATTGTATTGGAAACATACAAATTCTGCCTTTCTGGCGAACTTGACTTCACTTGTGATTCACTTAGAGAGAGGCCATTTTCCAGCTTCATGGCTCTGTTTCTGATGCCAACAGATTTGCTACAGTTCTATACCAGTTGGAAATGAATTTCATTGAACAATTGGATGATATTTTACCAAAACATGTTTCGGAATATTTAAGATACTGTTAGTTATTCTTGATACCACTGGAATCACATCGGAGTTGAACTGGGGATAGTGAATTTGGGGCTTTGGGCCCTCCATCAAAAATGCTGCATTTGTTTTCCACTTTGGTGGGGTAGAACATAAATCAGAGCAATCAGTGAAACTTTTTAGGCTGTGGTGATTACTTCAATATGTTTGTGCAGTACTACCCACTTTCTTTAGACTTTTAGTTAAAGATTTAGCAAAGTTTGTGGTTACAGTAGCAATCACTAGTGCTAGTTATAGTAAGTCATGCACTGCTTTAAACAAGGTTGTGAAGGATGACACTGAACTGCACATGCCTGGTGAGTGTGGTCCATACTCACAGATTTTGCATATTTATGGATAACAAGAGCTCCACCTATGGACACAATTTTCTGTGAATTGGCTAGGCTCAATGCTAAGTTTGACAACAGCAGCAGGATGAGAATAACTAAGGAATATGAATCATTTCCTCGCCGAAGTTAATGGTGTTGGAACAACAGGCATTTTGCTTGAAGGGCAAGACAATGTACAGTGCCCTGCAGTTTCCCAAATGCAGACTTGGACATGTATATACTGGTGTCCTAAATTAAAGCAACAAACTGCTGCTTCACTGTTCTGTGTCTAATTCTAGATATAATCTTACAAACTGTCAACAGAAGTCCATACAATCATGTTCAACACAGAAGCTGGCATTCGGGTCTATGGACAACCATGACAATGATGACATAAGGGAGCCTGCAAAATGGGGTAGAGTTTCCCTGGTAGTACCTTACCCACAATTGATATGTACTCCATCACAAATGCAGTATGGCACAGAGAAAATGCCTGCTTGACTCTCTACAGTGGAGAGTCATAGGAAGAATGGATGCAGGACATTTTCGAACTCATGGGGCCTGATGACTTACGGTGAATCGTTCTATTGTTTTTCAGATGTGGTGACATTTTATGGAGATTGAAACTGTATCCCAAAGATCAGGGGAGGGCCAACCATTTGTGACATAAGAAAAAAGGGGACCATAATTTGGCTTTAAGTACACGACGGTACCACCTTAGTACTGCATAGAAACTGACATCAGACCCTACAACATCCACTGGACATGTTGTATCAAGGTAAACTGTGTACAGAAGCCTTCAGCAGAGTGACCTTTATTGTCAGAGACCTGCTGTATGCGTATTTCTAATGCACCTTCATGGCTGGGAAGGTCAGCATGTCACTTGGACGGTCGAACTGTGGGCCAATGTTCTTTTCACAGATGATTCCTAGTTTGGCCTGTAGAGTGGTTCTTGGTGAATTTGCATGTGGAGGGAATGTGGAATTCAATTTTGAGAACCAAACATTGTGCAAAAAGACCGATATTAAAGAGGATCCCTAATAGGTTGCATAGGGATTATGTTAACCACATGAACACCTCTTCACAAAATTGTATGGGTGAATTGGCAAGGTTTAACTTCTGTCAGCTATTGTGACAAGATCTTGGGACAGCATGTGTAGCTGCTGTAAGGTGCTGTGGTCCCTGACTTCCTACTGGTGGATGATAATGCTTGACCTCATAGAGCATGGGCTAGTGATGTGGCGTGCTCACACATGATGTGGTGTGCTCACACATGGTGTGGCGTGCTCACTCTCCCAATTTGAATCCCATAGAACAAGCCTGGAATCCACAGGCAGATGGTATGCATCACGTCAGCTGCCACTGACCACTTTCCAAGACTTGCTAGCAGCTCTGCAGGGGGAACAGATGATATCGACTGAACATGAGATTGATGACATCTTTCTCAGTATGTCCCATCATTGTTATGCTTGTATTGCTACCAGAGGTGGTTACACCTCATACTGAGCACATTAACCGATTGTCAGAAAGTGTGCACAGATCGGCAAGGAACAAATCCCAAATTTGAGCATTGGCAGGAAATGGGTGACACTGGACTTGGAACAAAATTTTCTCCAACATAATTCTTTTTGATGGCACAGGTTTTGGGGCCTAACCTAGGTGCCAATTTTCTGTCCTAGTCTCCCTAGCACCACACTTATGTAACAGTCAACTGATAAGAATTATACTTGCAGCTAGGCTTGCAACCGCAATGGACCATATTATGTGCAATGCCTCCATTACAGAATGCATGATGATATCTGTGACTCCTGTGTCTTTTGTGAAATGGAAAGCAGTCACATTTTCTCCTTTGTCACACTGCAGAATGCATATGCATGTGTCATGCAAGAAGAATTCTCCATACATATCTCATGATTCTATGGAAGTAGCTGCACCAGTCATAGACTCTGCGGGGTTGGGACAAAGTGTGAACAGGTTGTGGTTTTCTACCAACTGGGACAAGAAGAGGCGGATTTGTTGAACAAACACAATGAAGTTCTAAGGTGACATGTTGTGGCTACAGAGAAGAACTTCAAGATTTACTGGCAGAGATGCAGGGTGGCACACAAAATGTGTTACTAATTGTTTCTTTCACAATTAACGATGCACATTCGATATCCCACTGGGATCTCTACAGAAGTACCAGCAGAGCATGGAAAAACAAATGAGTTACAAAATGACGTGTAATTCATGATACTGTTGCTAGGAGTCTAGTAAGCAGCAGTGGCTGACAATGGAAGACTGACAATACAGCAACGATCAGAAATTGTGTTACATTTTCATGAAACAATAAGTCTTGTTGTGACTCAGAGGCATTTTTCACAACAGTTTAACACAGAATGTGTCCCTTGCAAGAAGGCCATCTACAATTTGTACAATAAATTTCTACAGGAAGTAAAAATATTGGAAGTGAAGCTACTTTGGCTCAAGCCTGTTGGTTTGCTGGAGGATATTGAAGCGGTACGAGTTGCTGTACAGAGATGTCCTGGGAAATCATGTACAAAGGCAGCAGTGCAACTGGGAATATCCAGACGCCCCATTCAATGCATTCTTAAAAGTGACCTCCATATGTATCCATACAAGATGACCTGTGCACAGAAGCTCACTGAAGAACACAAGCAGTAGAGACTACTGTTTGCTCAGTGGGCGGAGGATAGGGAAGAAACTCTCAACAACGTTTGGTTTTCAGACGAGGTGCATTGTCACTTAGACGGTGTGGTTAAGAAACCAAATATACACTTTTGGGCCACTGAAAACACACAAGCGCTTCATGTACGACAACATTACGCTCCGAAGATTACAGCGTGGGCAGCAATTTCCAGTCACGGACTTATTGGACCCTTTTTCTTTGAAGAAACTGTGAACAGCGAGCATTATTTGAGCATGCTTTGCAACAGCTTCATTCCACATCTTCTTGCTACTGCCTTGCCCTTCAACACGCAGTGGTTCATGCAAGATTGAGGAAGGCCACATACTGCAAGCCTTGTGTTGGATTTTTTACACGAGCATTTCGTCACGCTGATCATTTCACTCAGGTTTCCAGGTCGCTTCAACGACAGACAAAATTAGCCCCCCCCCCCCCCTAATAGTCCAGACCACAATCCATGTGACTTTTTTCTTTGGGGGTACCTAAGGGAAAAAATTTTCCCAAAACGTCCACTTGATTTAATGGAGCTCAGAAGACTTTTTCTTCAAGCTTGCAGAGAAATTATGAAAGATGTGCCATAGGGTAAGCACTACTTTCAGTGTTTGTTTGAAGGAAGTTAGGAAATGAAATGGACATAGTGAACATGTGCTGAGTTAGAACGAATCTCCATGGACAGCTCTTCATTGTAGTATATGTTCCTTTCAGATTGTATTGACAATAAAGTTTATATTCAAAAACAAAACGATAACACATTTTTTGCACCACCCTGTATGTGGCTAGTGGATGGATGCTGCACCTCCACAGCTGCACCTGTCCCTTTCCCCTCTTCCCTCCTCCAAGGCCATACCAGAAGCCAACGAATTCACACAAATGGCTCTACAAAACTTTGTGGTACTAATAGAACCTGTTGTGACAAAAGAGTGATATAAAAACTGTATAATGTATCACATCCACACCACACACAGACAGCCTGTTGTGAGCACACCAAGAATGTTGCTTTCAGAAAAGTTAAAGTGTGCTAAAGTGATGTTTCATGAAATGTTAGTGGATGGGGTGGTTTCACATTCACATAGTATGTAGGCTGCACTGTTAGAAATGGTTAAGGAATAGGCTTAATCCTTGCATTTATCGAATTGTAGGGTCCTACACTCAAGATCAATCCCTGACAGATAGTCTGCTCTGAATATCTTATACTTTAAATGTAAACTGAATGGTGCAACTGTTTTCATTGTGGTTGGCTGTGCTAAAGCATTTGCACAAATACACATGTCCAAGACAGACAAGCACAAGACTAATGTTAGGACTCCATTCAGTTTGTCTTAGCATAACACAATAACTTTTATACTCCAGATCACTGCCCAGACATGGCAGCATTTCATGGATGAGTTGCTGCAGGCCGATGACTGTGTATTCTGCTATGTTGACTATGTTTTGTTTATCTCAAGGAATGTGGATGAGCATGTCTCCTTTTGCATGAGCATATGTAAAGCTGAAATGACTATAACATATGAATTAACAAGGACAAATGCATGTTTGGCAAAGGTGAGGTCCCCGTTCTAGGGTACCATACATAGTTTCCCGAAATGGCAAATTTTGTAACACTGAAAAGGTCTCAGATATTTTGAATGTGCCCTAACAATTACATACAAAGACCTTTGTAGATGTCTAGGCAATTACAAATTATTACTGATAACTTTTACCTCATTTGGCTGAGGCTATTTCTCCCAACAATAATTTATTGAAAGCAAAAGACACTTATGGAAGGAGGAAAGTGCCCTGAAATAGTGATGCTAAGGAACCTTATGTGGCTCGTAAGACTACCTTTGCATCAACTACACATTTGACACATCCTCTTCATGGAGCTCCAGTGGCATTATTTGTGGATGTGAGTCAGTCCACATTAGGAGATTTGTTGCAGCAGTGGGTGATGGCAACATGGGATTCATTACCATTTTTTTCCAAGAATCTCTCTCTGCAACAGATGAGCTGGAGTGCTGATGATCGGTAGTTTCTAGTTATTTACCTCAGTGAAATATTTCTGCCAGTATCTAGAATGGACTGCAGAGATAAACACACATCAAAGATATATCACACAACACTGACTGTCAATTACACAACTATTGTTCATTTATTAACATCTCTGACATATTTAATGTTGCACTCACTGTATCAGAGGCCCCCCCCCCCCCTCTCCCCACCTGCCCATTTTTCAGTGAGCTAGCTTGAAGAAGACTTAATTATTGTTAACAGAGAATCCAAGGACACCACATTCCCACAGAAAAGCACACTGATCTACCAGAGTGCATTTCAAGCATTAGTGTGGTAGGAAGAACAGAAGAAATGGAAGAAGATCTGGCAAGATGCTGTTTGGGATGGATATGCCTCAATGTGTCCTCAACATGGGAAATATCAACATCAAAGAATGAGTTTCAAACACTTAACTGAAAAGTGTGCCTCTTCCCATTTCCGTTCACAATTAACGTCTTAAATTTTTTTAACAATGATAAGAAACAGACCACTGTACAGGGAAAAGGGATGTAGGTTGACTGTGTCATCCCTTACCCACACAAAATGACTAGTGAACAATTCCTTTGGGTAGAACAATGCTTGTACCATATGGGGAGGGGTCAGTTCAAGCATTTGCATGTGAGCTTGTTCTGCATTGGAACTGCCTCTGGCCACCACGTAAATATGTCAGTCACAGTTATGACAAAATGGAAACCATCAGAAGAAGGGAGAAGACCAAGAATGTCTACAGCCATATATGCAATTCTAACAGATGGAGGGGGAAATGCATCCATTGGAGGCTGATTTATGGTGACTGGTCTTGTGCCTTTGGCATTGTGGGTAACAACAGACTCATCACTGATAATCCTGTTTGATAACCAGCTACACAACTGCACCAATTCATGGAGATCATTGATTACTACACATTCCCAACATGCTGGGATGGATGATTGCACCTTACCATTTGCCATGCTGTACCCAACCAGATCATGAGATCAATGAAGCTGCACCTGTTGTAGCTATAGCCCATCAGAAGCAGAGTCTGAAGGGCCCATAAAAAGAAAAAAGAATTGATTTCCTTTTTTGTAGCCTCTTTCTCCTAACTAACCACCATGATGGCCATTCAGGTATGTGACAGACAATCATCAATGAAATTAGTAAAGCAGGAACATTGTTTATACCACTGCATAGTTGAGCAATGTATTCTGCATACTGTACTTGGTGGGGCGAGTTTAGCTCAGACACTTTTTGGAAAATTACAGTTAAGGGTTTATGCTCCTTAAAAAAGTTGAACTCGTACCATTCCAGATTCTGGAAGAAATATTTCACTCTGAGGTGAATAACTGAAAACTACCTATCGTAAACAGTCCAGCTCATCTGTTGTGGATAGAGATTCTTGGAAAAAAATGTTAATGGATCCCATGTTGCCATCACCCATTGCTGCAACAAATCTCCTAATGTAGGCTGACTCACATCCACAAATAATGCAACTGGAGCTCCAAGAAGAGGGTGTGCCAAAATTGTAGCTGATTCCAGAGTAGTCTTATGAGCCTCATAAGTGTCCTTAGCATCACTATTTCAGGGCACATTCCTCCTTCACTAAGTGTGTTTCGTTTTCAATAAATTATTGGTAGGAGAAATAGTCTCAGCCAAATGAGTTACATGTCATCAATAATTATTTATCATTGCCTGGACATCTAAAAAGGTCTTTGTAAGTTATTGTTAGGGAACATTCAAAATATGAAACCTTTTCAGGGTTACGAAGTTTGCCAGTTCGGTAAACTATGTATGGTACCCTAGAAGGGGGAATCTGCCTTTGCCAAACATGCATTTGTCCTTGTTAATTCATATGTTATAGCCATTTCAGCTTTACATATCCTAATGCAAATGGGAGGCATGCTCTTCCATATTCCTTGAGATAAACAAAACATAGTCAACTTAGCAGAATACACAGTCATCACCCTGCAGCAACTCATTCATGAAATGCTGTCATGTCTGGGCAGTGTTCTGAAGTATAAAAGGTATTGTGTTATGCTAAAACAAACTGAATGGAGTCACAACATCAGTCTTGTGCTTATCCATCTTGGATACATGTATTTGTGCAAATGCTTTGGCACAGTGTACCACAATGAAAACAGTAGCACCATTCAGGGTACATTTAAAGTCTAAGATATTCAGAGCAGGCTATCTGTCAGGGAGTGTTCTAGAGTTTAGCACCCTATAATTCCTGCATATATCCTAGGATACAACCTTTTCCTTATCCATTTGCAATCCTGCAGCGTACAGAGATGTGAGTGTGAAACTATGCCATCCACTAACATATCATGAAATGCTGCTTTAGCACACTAACTTTTCTGGAAGCAACCTCCTTGGTGTGCTCACAACAGGCTGTCTGTCTGTGATGTGCATGTGATGCACTATACAGTGTTTATATCATCCTTTTGTCACAGCAGGTTGCATTAGTATATGGAAGTTTTGTTGAGACAGTTGTGTTAAGTTGTTGGCTTCTGGTATGGCCTTGTAAGAAGGAAGATGGGGAAGGGACAGGTCCACCAGTGGATGTGCAGCAACCATCCACTAGCAACTTATCTCTGGCTGTACATCTTGAAGTTTCTTCTCTGTAGCCACAACATGTCACCTAAGAGCTTCATTGTGTTTGTCTAACAAATCCGCCTCTTCTTGTCCCAGTTGATACAAAACTACAACCTGCTCACACTTTGTCCCAACACCACACATTCCATGGCTGATGTAGCTATTTCCATAGAATCATAAGATATGTATGGAGAACTCTTCTTGCATGACACATGCAAGTGCATTCTGCAATATGACAAAGGAGAACATGTGACAACTTTCCATTTCACAGAAGACACACGAGTCACAGATATCATCATGCATTTTGTAATGGAGGCATTGCACATAATATGGTCCATTGTGGTTGCAAGCCTAGCTTCAAGCATAATAATTATCAGCTGACTGTTACAGAAGTGTGGTGTGATGGAGAAATAAGACAGAAAATTATCACCTAGGATAGGCCCCAAAACCTCTGCAACCAAAAAGAATGATGTTGGAGAAAAATCTTGTTCCAAATCCATTGTCACCCATCTTCCTGCCAAATGTTTGAATTTGTAAGATGTTTACTGCTGTTAATACTGACAATCCAGAGGACTGGGGCACATCATAAGCACTCCTTGGAAGCACACTAACCTCAGATCCCATACCCAGAACCATGATCACGGTGTCTTGATGGTGATGAGAAGCCTTTCTGAACCACTCACAGCTGCAACCATATTTGGGACAAGGTAGTTGGTCTGAAACTTTTACATGGGCTCATGTATCTACACTGATGTCCAAAATTAAAGCAACAAATGGAATTTTGCAAGTTTGCATTTATTTTGCCACAAAACAGTATACACAGGTGATAGTAAAGTAGAAACAATGTAAAGAATACAGAACGTAAACAACTGCAACATGCATAGTGGTAGACACAAACTTCTTTTATATTTTCCAACTTAACACATTTGTGCACACATTCTGACAATTGGTTAATGTGCTCAGTATGAGGTCTAACTACCTCTGGTGGCAATACAAACATGACAGCAATGAGACATACTGAGAAAGAGGTCATCAATCTCATGTTCAGCCAATACCATCCGTTCCTCCTGAAGAGCTGCTAGTAAGTCTTGTACAGTTGTCAGTGTGAACTGACGTGATGCATCCCACCTGCCTGTGCATTCCAGACGTGCTCTATGGGATTCTACTAGGGAGAGCAAGCAGGCCACATCATGTGTGCAATATCTTTCGTTTCGAAGAAAACATCACTGGCCCATGCTCTATGAGGTCAAGCATTATCGTCCATCAGTAGGAAGTCAGGGACCACAGCACCTCACAGTAACTACACATGAAGTCCAAAGATCTTGTCACAATATCTGACAAAGTTAAACATTGCCAATTCATCCATACAATTTTGTGAAGAGGTGTTCGTGAGGTTAACATAATCCCTGTGCAAACTATTAGGGATCATCCTCAATATCGGTCTTTTTCCCCAATGTTTGGTTCTCAAAATCGAATTCCACAATCCCTCCAGATTTGAATTCACCAAGAATCACTCTACAGACCAAACTGGGAATCATGTTTGAAAAGAACATTGTCCCACATTTCGACCATCCAGGTGACATGCTGACCTACCCATCCAAGAAGGCACATTAGAAATACACAAACAGCAGGTCTCTGACAAAGGAGGTCACTCTGCTGAAGGCTTCTGCACACAGTTTACCTTGATACAACGTGTCCAGTGGATGTTGCAGTGTCTGGTGTCAGTTGCTATGCAGTACTAAGGTGGTACTGTCATGTACTTAAAGCCATTCGTGGTCCTCTTTGTCTTATGTCACAAAGGGTTGGCCCTCCCCTGTTCTTTGGGATACAGTTTCAACCTCCATAAAATGTCACCACATCTGAGAAACAACTAAATGATTCACCTTAATTCATCGGGTCTTATGTGTTTGCGGCTGTTCTGCATCCTTTCTTCCTACGACTCTCCAGTGCAGAGAGTCTAATAGGCATTTTCTCTGTGCCATACTGCACCATCTGTGATGGTGTACATATCAATTGTGGGTAAGGGGCTACCAGGGTAACACTACCCTGTTTCACAGGCACCCTTACAACGTCATTGTCAGGGTTGTCCGTTGACCAGAATCCCAGTTTCTTTGTTGAACATGATCGTATGGCTTCTGTTGACAGTTTGTAAGATTATATCTTGAATTAGACACAGAACAGTGATGCAGCAGTTTGTTGCTTTAATTTAGGACATCAGTGTATGTATTGTCAAGTCCTCATTTGGGAAATTGCAGGGCACCATACACTGTCTTGCCCTTCAGGCAAAATGCCTGTCATTCCAACACCATTCACTTTGAAGAGAAGATTGTTCATATTCCTTAGTTATTCTCATCCTCCTGCTGTTGTCAAACTTAGCATTGAGCCTAGCCACTTCACAGAAAATTGTGTCCATAGGTGGGTCTCTTGTGATCCATAAATATGCAAAATCTGTGGGTATGTACCACACTCACCAGGCATGTGCAGTTCTGTGTCATCCTTCATAACCTTGTTTAAAGCAGTGGATGATTTACTATTACTAGCACTAGTGATTGCTACTGTAACCACAACTGTTGCTAAATCATCAACTAAAAGTTTAGAGAGAGTGGGTAGTACTGCACAAATGTACTGAAGTACTCACCACAGCCTAAAAAGTTTCACTGATGGCTCTGAAATAAGCTCTGCCCCACTAAAGTGCAAGACAAATGCAGCATTTTTGATGTGGAACTCACAGCCCCAAATTCACTATCCACATTTCAACTCAGATGTGATTTCAGTGGTATCAAGAAACATTGTAAACAGTATCTTAAACATCCCAAATGCTTGTTTTGGTAAAATATCTTCCAATTGTTCAATGAAATACATTTTCAAATGGCATAGAACTATAGCAAATCTGTTGGCATCATAAACAGAGCCATGAAGCTAGCAAATGGCCTCTCTCTAAGTGAATCACAACTGAAGTCAATCCCAATCTAAAACCACTGTCACCATTAGAAATATTGTTGTGAACTGCAGGGGCAGAATTCTGAGGAGCAGAGCTGAATATCAGCAAACCTTGGTGTTCCAGCATCACAGTGAATGCCAGATTAGCCATGGTACAAGAATGCTGAAATACACTAATGGGAATAGAAACAAATTCACTCAAACTTGGGGTCCCTGCTTTAGGGTAGATGATATATGCTTGGATTCATTTTCAAAACAAAGTACTTAATTTGCCTCTAAAATGACAGAGGACAACATGCTTAAGCAATAAGCTTTAAAACAGAATTTGAAGAACATAAATACACACCAGAGATATATCTCAGAACATTGACTGTCCATTACCTGACTATTGTTCATTTGTTAATGTCATTAACATATTTAATGTTACACTCACCACATCTTAAACACACTGTAAACAACAGTAACTTAAAAAAGCAGAACCACAGTTTGCATAATAAAGGTCAAAATTAAATTATGTTCAGCAACAAGCAAATGGAGTTTCATATTTTTAACATAATTTTATCTAAACATCATATATCCGACACTCAGAAATAATTTCAGAACTGTAAATAATGTTACTTTATTTTTGAATGTTTTTCCAGCATAAACAGAAGTAAATTTTATTTTTCCTTTCACTTCCTCAGTCCCATTTTCAGCTGCACATATTTAATGATTGCTGTGAGATTATTTGCCACTGCATTACTACAGCATCATTATTGGACTAGTAAAAAGAAGAAGATAGATTGATAGTTAGAGACAGTTGCAAAAAGACATAATGATCAGAAACTGAGGACATGTCAAACCGCAGTTCCAGACTTTTGAAGAAATGTAGCAAGAGGATCATGGCCATGGGTTAGCTAAGCCTGTATCACAAACTCGTGATCAACTGAGCACTTTACTGATACAGTTCCTGAAAGTTACTGTCTTGGTTTCCAGCTACGTCAGACACTGCTTCTGTATCAATGAAAAGATTCAATTTTACCCCCACTCTATTCGGTGGAAATACAGCACATTGCCAAGAAAAATATCTAAACCACCTTCAAGCTGTGTTTTTTGTTAATCTGTGTCAAATATGTGACTAGAAATCCCAATTTGAAATTGACCTTTCCAGATGGCAAATTTTAGCTTTATTGATACATCACTGATGCTAAAATTTGCACAAAAACTTAAAACAAATAAAATTAATTTATTGAATTTCTTGGATAAAACGGGCATCACTTTTTAAGTTGTACACTTTTCCAGTATATAGTTCTGCTACGATTTTACATCTGTCCTTGGATATAGTTTTCTCGACTGTTCTATAAGTGTAAACAGCAGCTTTTCTACTTAGTGCAACAGAGTCAAGACAATGTTTGGTGGGCCTGTGTTGACAGTATTTTCTTGCACAGCAAGAGCAGGACTAGTTTCTACATCTGAATGTTCCTCTTCAATAACTGGACTAAGTATGCTGCTAATTTTATTTACTTCTTCAGTGATTTTTATTATGCGCATCACAGATATACATATTCTGGTGATGTTTGTGTGAACTCAGAAAACTCATCATGCCTCAATCATAAACGTCTACGATCCTGGCAAGAACACCCACCTATATTGCCTCTCACTTACTGTAGCAATTAGAAAACTGTTCATTCTCTTCACGATATTGAAAAATAGTGTAAAATGTTTTTATATCAATGTACTTTGAATTTTATGGGAGGTAACACTATACAGTTCATTAAAAGTTTCACTCAACATCACAATGGTGTCAGTGTGTAGAGGCTTTCATATAGTGCATAGTTTGAATATCATTGGTTACCTTCAGCATGTTTGGTGACAAATTATGAATCACATTTCTTTCAATATGGAAATAACAATCACATGCACCTGACCCACATTCAGTTTTACAGATTCACTGCACAAGAGAGATACACATGACTTAAGACCACTTACATTGCCCCATATGACAATGATCTTCACTCATCTTTAAGCTATCAACTCCAAAATCAGTCTGATGCTATAATGCTATTTTTTCATGAACCTTCTAGAACATCCTATCAATCAATACAAATCTAGTATGACTTCCAGTTTTATATTCTGCAACATTCTAAATTTACTAAGTATATTTTGTGAATATATACGTCTTTAAAATTTTATAAGGGTTGCAGCCATTGATAATACTTATAAAATGTCCATAATATTCAGCCTGCAAACCCCTTGTTATGCTGTGTTGTTGGTTACATAAAAACATTATAAAAAGAAAACATATATAAATAGTAACATATGTTTTTGTCTGCATTTAAATTTGTATGGTGATAATAATAATAAACAATGTAGTTCTGTTTTTTAGAACATTTGCTGTTAATTATATGCAAACTTATCTTCATAGGTATCCTTGCATAATGACAACATACCAATATACAAATGAAGAAGTATATTTATGCCAAGATTTTGCCTGACAATTGGAAAACTTGCTGCAAATCCAGAGGTATGGATAACATAATTTTCCATTGAATATGAATTCAAATATGGCCGTAATTTAGGTGGTATCACATATTTTGTTATTTCAGCAAAAGTTCCATCAGATTCTCATTTATTACGATGTGAATTACACACGGTCGAGAACTGCCATGAAGCAGATATTTTCTTCATTATACCTCAACTTCTTTATAACCTACTCTCCTGCAGTCCACAACAGTGGTAACGTCTGGACCAGTGTGTTAGTTTTCTGTGTACTGAATGTCTGACATTTGCTGGAGTGCTCAGATTCACACTGTAAGACCAACTGCTGTTCACATGGGTAAGACAGAGTTTGCTAGTGATAGTTTCTCAAAGTTAAATTTGTCAGCTGGAAAATATTCTATGATGTGGTTTGTTTTGGCTTACGTGAGATTCTTCAAGTGCTTAATCATGACATCAATTTGTGTAAAGTAGCTGGTAACAATAGACCATAGAAACCAATCATTACAAGCACAAACTACTACCATTGATACTGAGGTGAGACAGATCAAGAACTTATTAAATTACTTAAAATATCTGCACCAAAAATTAGAACACAATTCTCCCTGTACCTAAAGTTATTGGCAGTGAAATTAATATTCCTACTGAATTTCCAGAGGTGCACACTAAAAAGAAGAAATAATTTTATCATGGAACCCAGAATGAAGTGACAGGCATCAATTCAGAAGATCTATTGAAGATAATTTTTTTTATCATTGGCCACTTAAAAGCCTGATATGAAACAGTTTAGATTTCAGATGAAGCATTTGGGTTCTTATAAAAATGACTCATGATAGGTCACAGAGATATGCACGTAGTTTATCAGTGAATACCATAATAATGTCAGAATAGATTTAGTAAATATTTGAAAGCAATTAATGCTTCAGTCATTGAAGACAATACTCTTGCCCCATTATTCCCCTTAAAATAAGATGTATGGCTTAAAATTTGTACTTATTTCTGCCTGTGTGCATAGTTATGCACATCCTTCCTACTCTTCCAGGGAATGTAGCTGAAACAAAAAAGTCATTCAGTATTGTGGCTCATGATAAAGTGTCTTTCATGTAGAATGCATAGAATGCATCAACAGCATTTCATAGATTTAGGAACCTTGCAACTGAATATAATTTGGCAAGGCAACCAATCTCTGTTTCAGTGAATCAGACATTTGCTGAGCAGAAGTCTTGCAATGTGCCACTGACCGTGTTACAGACAAGTACGTTATAATATAGTGACAACTACATAACTTATGAATGGTGGGCTCCATGTGGTTGCTGTGTATTTGGTAATTTTAACTTCATAATTCATTGTGATTTGCATGTGAGTGCACTGCTGTCTGTTTACTGAAATGTGTGGACACACCAGGAAAAAGTGCAGACAGAATACACAATCATATGGCAGCATCACTGCCACAGGCATTTCATCACTGTGCAAATAGTATAATATTGGTCTCTTGTTTTAAAGAGAAATGAAAATAAATTAATTCACTTAAAAAGATAGAATTAAATGAAATGATTACACACACTTTTAAGTTCAAATTTCATGTAACTTTTGTATCTTGTAATGTACGTCTTAGTCAAGCCATCACTCATTTCCCTAGCTGAGGTAGTCTTGACTTATGAACAACTATCTGCATCAGTCAGGCGGACGCGTGTGTATGAAGCTCTCACTAAGTTAAGTGATTAATATTGAAATAAGGGCTAATTTGGTTAATATTACATTTTAGGCTAGTAGGTTTACTTATCTAACCTATCTATTGCAGGTTTTGCTATTCTAAATGTAATTACATCGAAAAGGAAGTATTTCATAAAGGCCGGCAGTCGCGAGTTTGTTGACATACTTAGGCTTAAATTACGTACGAGTGTAGGTATTTGTTTTTGACTAGAGTTGGCACTTCAAAGTTAAATTCATTCGTGTCTCATGCAGAATTTGTGTGCTTAATTAAAAATTTCTGAAGCAACTTTAAAGTTCAGTTACTTATTAGTACAGGTTACAAAACTATTGTGTTGAAGCTATTTTCCAGTTATGTTTTAAGTTTTACTATCAGACCATGTTTGACAAGTGTGGTGGTTGCCATAGAAATTTGAAAAAGGGGGTGTTCTCAATAGAATGTAGGTTGTGGTTTCATTGGGGCGAGTGCAGTGGAGAAGTAATGAGGGTAGATAATGAGGCTCTTCCATGGCAGTGTAGGTTATGTAGAAAGGACAGAAAAATCCCAGAACAGGAGGCAAGGATTTGTGCCCTTAAGGCTGAATTAGAAATCACGAATTTGGAATTATGTAAGCTAAGGAAGGAAAAGGACTCTGGGCACTGGGAAAAGGTATCTAACAAGCAAAGGGTGAAAAAGGGAAACAATTGATAAAACTTCAAAAATTCTATTAGCAAATCAGCTTAGCTTGCTATCAGAAGTAGTGGAGGAAGGGCCTCATTCGGATGTAGTTGAATGTAGGTTGAAGCAGAATACTAGCTTAAAGAAAAGATTCAGGTTGGGAACAAACCAGAATATGAAAAGAAGAATTCTGCTTATAGGTAGCAGTCATGGGAGGGGTGTGGGCCAACAGCTTCTGGAGAAATTAGGGACAGAGTACCAGGTCACAAGTTTTGTGAAACAAAGTGCTAGCCATAGCTAGGTGACAGAAAACTTAGGTCAGCTGTGAAAGGAATTTGAGAAGGAAGATAACGTAATTATAGTTGGGGGAGCAGGAAACAGCTTGGCTATGAATACAAGATATAGTATTACTAGTGACCTGGATAAAATAGGAGCAGAAACTGGGCACACAAATGTGGAGTTTGTGGAGGTCTTTCAGCGCCATGATCAGCCATGGGTAAACACTGCTGTAAGGATTGGTATGTGGGGTTACACTACATAAGGCCTGCACCTTAATAGGAAGGGGATAGATAAGTTAGCTTCTCTATTAGCAGATACTGTAAGGATTGCCACAGTCACAAAAGGGGTGATCCCTGTGGTTAATGGGGCCAGGCAGACAGGTTTTTTATGTTAGTGCCAAATTCCAGACAGACAACAACGAAGAAAAATAGAAAAAAAGAAACTTCATGCACAGAAAATAAGGATAAATCTAAGGGTGGTATCAATTTACTTCACCAAAATATCATAGGATTAAAAAATAAAGTAGATGAGCTGAAAATTTGTTTAAATGAGATCAAAAATAAGAATGAGATTGATATACCTTAACTGTCTGAGCACCATGTAACTGTGGGGATGGAAAATGTCAGTATAAATGTGTATAATATAGCATCTTACACTTGTAGATCTAGTATGGATAAAGGAGGAGCTGCCATTTTCATAAAACAAGGGTATAAATACAGAACTGTTGAAGTAAGCAAATTTTTTGTTGATCAGCACTTTGACGTATGTGCATGTGAACTTCAGCTACATAAACTTGTGTTGATATTAGCAACAGTGTACAGGTCTCCACTAGGAGATTGCGAGCTATTCATAAAAAAGTTTGACTCCCTATTATGCTGTCTGTCAGACAAAAAGAAGAAGTTATTAATCTGTGGTGATTTCAATGTTAACCTTCTAAGCAATTCTGATAGGAAAAGTGAACTAGAAGTGTTGCTAACAAATATAACTTAGAATCAGTAATCAATTTCCCTACACGTATAGCTCAGGACAGTAGCACTCTAGTAGATAATGTATTTGTACAGCAAGAGGATGTAGAACAAACACATGCTTTCCCTGTGGTAAATGGATTATCTGACCATGATGCACAACTGATTTACTTACAAGACCTAACAGGGTGTACCCTTCAGAAACCATTAAGTAAAAGTGTGAGGGTGCTAAACTCAGTATCTATAGATCACTTCAGAGAAAGTTTAAGAAATGTAAACTGGCAAGATGTATATAATGAGGCAAATGCTAATGATAAATGCAGCATATTTCCTTATAAATTTATATCCCTTTTTGAACATTGTTTTCCCAAGAAACTTACTAAATGTAACACCAAAAACTTTTCAAAGAAACCTTGGGTTACTACAGGTATTAAAGTGTCTTCAGAAAGTAAAAGAAAACTGTATGAGACAGCAAGAACTAGTAAAGATCCAGAAGTAGTTCTACTCTATAAAAAGTATTGTAACATACTGAAAAAAGTTGTGAGGAAATCATGAAATATCTATGTTAGAGAAGAAATTAACAACTCCAGCAATAAAATAAAATCAATATGGAATGTTATTAGAAGGGAGACAAGAAAAGTAACCACTGGGGTAGGTAGTATTACTGTTAAAGAGAATGAGACCATCTTAATGAACAGTACACAGGTAGCCAATGTATTTAACAATCACTTCTTAAGCGTAGGAGAAAAAATTGGTGAGAATAGTTCAAAAGAAAAAGCCAGGCAGTACATGGAAGAGTCAATTTTGAAAAATTTTAGTCAGATCAAGTTTCGTCTAACAACCTCTTGTGAAATATGGAAAATTATGAAATATTTGAAAAATAAATGTTCTGTTGGAGTAGATGACATCTCTAAAAAGTTATTAAAACATTGTGGAGCAATTCCAGCTGATGTTTTGAGTCACATATGTAATGCATCACTGACTCAGGGTATTTTTCCAGACAGGTTAAAATATGCCATTGTCAGGCCTCTCTACAAAAGGAGGAAACCACAGACATCAATTATCAGCCAGTATTATTGTTTACAGCATTTTCAAAAATCATGGAGAAAGTAATGTACTCGAGAGTGGTTAGCCACCTCACAGTAATGGGACACTTTGTAAATCACAGTTTGGATTTCAGAGATGCTGTTGCACTGAGACAGCATTATACAATTTCACTGTCCACATAGTAAAGTCTTTAAATAGTAAAATGTCAACAGTAGGAATATTCAGTGACTTATCCAAAGCATTTGATTGTGTGAACTATCACATTATGTTGGAGAAATTACAATTCTATGGTATAAATGGAACAACATATGAGTGGTTTAAGTCATATCTACAGAGCAGGGAGCAAAAAGTCTCTTTTTATGCTTCAAGTGATTCAAAGGAGTGTGCCACTTCATCTAACTGGGGTGAAATTATGTTACGTGTTCAACAACATTCGATTATGGGTCCCATCCTGTTCTTGATATATGTGAATGACCTCCCTTCTTATGTGAAACAAGATACTGAACTGATACTGTTTGCTGATAATACAAGTGTGATTATTAATCCAGTAAAAGAAAGTCCAATTGAAAATGGTACAAATAAGGTCTTTGGAAAAGTTATTAATAGGTTTTCTGCGAGTGGGCTTGCTCTGAACTTTGAAAAAACAAATTACATCTAATTTTCTGCTGCGAAAACTATAATCTTTTCATTCAATATATCACGTCAAAAGAAGTCAGTAGCCAGGGTAGAGCATACTAAGCTTTTGGGTTTACATATAGACGAGAATCTTAATTGGAAAATTCATATTTTGGAACTCCTAAAGCAACTAGGCTCAGCAACTTTTGAAATCAGAATAACTGCCAATTTTGAGGATGCAGAAATTAGTAAGCTAATATACTTTTGCATTCTTCCACTCTCTGATGTCATATGGAATAATATTCTTGGACAAGTTAACACTTAGGCAAAAGGTATTCACTGCTCAAAAGAAAGTAGTTAGAATAATGTGTAGGGTTCATAGTCATACATCTTGCAGGCATCTGTTTAAAGGTTAGGAATTCTTACAACTGCTTCACAGTACATTTACTCAGTAATGAAATTTTTTCCCAACAACATGGACCAGTTTAAAATCAACAGCAACATTCATGATTACAATACCAGAAAAAAGAAAGATCTACACCAACCTCTACTTAACCCATCTTTGGCACAGAAAGGGGGAAAATATGCTGCTATAAAACTTTTTGATAAATTACCAGATATAATAAAATGTCTGACGAACAGCAGTAATAGTTTCAAAAACAAATTGAGATCATACCTCCTCGACAACTCCTTCTCTACCATAGAAGAATTCTTGAAATTTGGAGATATAATATATATGCATTTTGTACCATTTAAGGGAATGGGATAGATAACAGAAGTATTTAGGTATAACACTATAATGTAAACAAAATAAAAACTTGTTTCCTGTGTGCACTTCTTGTGCATTTGAGACGTTCCACTTCATAACGGTTTTCCATGCTATTAATCAATGGAACACATAACTTACTAACTCAATACTTTTCAAACTGATATTTATTCCTATTCTTTCAATCTCCTACATCTTGAAAGGATCATGGTGTTGGTGTTCTTTATGGTATATTTAACCTTGCATGGTTCATCCACATGATGTGTTAGTTCTTTCAGAGCTGCAGTGGGAAACTGGATCCATAGTTTATGACGATTTTCTATTTTACTACATTCCAAGTGATTTTCATTGAACTAAAACATTACACAAAGTGTATCATATTAACTATTTCTACTACCCCGACATAATAGAGACAATGCAATTAATCAATTTTCTTAAAAAGGCAGTGTCAGTAATGCATCATTTTGAACTTGTACTGGGATGAAGGAAGCCATGTGTTCTGATAAAAGTGTAGGAAGGACTTCATCAGAAAAAGAGTGTGAAATTTAGAGCACAATCTTGGCAATTTGACATCATGCAACTATGATACAAACTGTTTTCTTTCTAAAAAATTATTATGATTAAATATGACGAAAATTGCAACTGTATTTGTGAATGCTATTTAAATGTGTAGCAACTACAATTTATTCTAATTCTGAACAAAAAATTTGCAGAAATCAGAAATGTGAATGCAAACAATGTGCTTGGAAATGAATTACATACAGGAGCCAGAAAATTTAACTTTCAGTTTCAATTCTGTAATCAAGAAGCTTGTCTTTCTGCAATTACATAGAAATCAATGTTACATATTTTAATACCTGACATTAAGTAAACAAATTTTCCAGAAGATATTCTGCATTTCACAATAACAAACTAACTTCAGTAGTTCATTGTTACTGTGCCAAGAATAAGAGCTGCAGAAAAAGCATCTAAAATCTGAGCGATGTGCACTTGCTTTTGCACAGAGAAAGAAGCATTTGCAGCTACTGTATTATCCATAAGTAATGTTAATGTTCCTGTCCACTTTGACATCAGGAAATTAGGAACACTTACTTGATACACACTTTGTGCTGCATCAGAAAACTTCATTTGATTTCTTCAGGGCAGCTGCTTTCAAAATACAAGGCAATGATGTGTTACAGTCTGGATAAGTGTCTAATGCTCAAAGGGTCTGTAATACTGGATAACACCCCATCAAACATGCAGCCAAACATAGTGCTGTTAATACTGGCTCGATGGTACACATGTGCATACTACCGTGCACCCTGATTCAGCCTGCTCTGTAATGAATCACTGTTAGCTCACTCTAACTACATCGGCAATATCTCTTACAATATATAGTACCATACGATATATTGCATTTTTGAATATATTTTTACTCTTTAATAAGAAATTATATTTATTCTATATTTCTACCCAATAAGTACTTTTGTGAAACTCCAGCAAAGAAATCATGTCAAAACTTCTTTCAAATAGGATTAAAATTGGACTGGTGTATTTTGAGATGGGTTCCAACCACAGTCCTGCCCCAGGCCATGACCGAGCTCTCAGCAGCCCTTTAAAAGGGCCCAAGAAATTACTATTATAAAAAAAAAGTCCTAGCTTATAAGACATTTCTTCTCAGACACCATTCTCAAAAGCTACAGGGAAAGGTAGAAATCACAGTGGTGCCATAAGTGCCCTTTAGTACACACTGTAAGGTGGTTTTGTCTGTACTTATGTTCCTCTTTAAAGTTAATAAATATTATTACCATCAAACAAGTAAATCTGACAAACCACAAAAACCATTATCATTCAAATAATTATGTCCAGTCAAAATTCTTAATACGTAACTCCAAGACTGATCAAGCACTGTTTTACTTTCTCCAAGTAGCAAGGTTTTGTTCTGAAATAATGTATCATTTCTTTGGGATGCCATTTGCGTATTTTAATATAGCCACACAAGAGGACTATATGATCTTAATACAACACCACCTGATAGAGCAAAGTACATGATCAAACACAATGTTTACAAAAATGTATGTTTACACTATTTGTGGCATGTGTCTCATCATTACCAGTGTGAAATTTTTAATACTGAATACTGGCAAACACATCCTACCACAGACAACATGACTGTACATCTCAACTGCCTAATCCAGAGTGACGAACAGCCCGAAACACTTTGCGCAGCATATCAGAAAAGACATGAGCTGAATGTTTCTGAAGTGCTTCATCTGAAATTTTGTCAGTTTTTTTTAATTTAAATTGTTTTTAATAATTCTAAAATGACTGATTGTCAGCTGTTGAGAGATATTTATATTAAAAAGTGAAGTCATTTGAATGAGTTGCTTAACTTATAATAATAACTATACTTTAACGTTTTGGCGCCCTTGCTCCAAACACCACAGCCAATTACAGCAGTAGCATTATACAGGCGCTCTTTCTCATGGAAATGGTACCAAATCTAACATCTGTCACAGGTACCTCACACCACACTTCGTCATCTATATGCTTCTTGCATCTCCACTGCTCTGGGAACAGCTTCTTGGAGCCTAATATGATGCCTGACTGAGCCAGAAATATTACACATCCCTTTCCTTCTGTGATTTTCAAAAACTGGGATGTTCTCTAAGACAATGCACAATATTTGGAATATATAAATAAATAAAAACAATTTTGGAAAAATATAAATAAACTGAACAAAATTTTGATAGAACTGTAAACTAATAGGTGATCTCTCAAGAGCCAAGCTATCACACTACCCCTACTTCGATATCGACATGTAAATATGGAGATGGCTTTTACATATCTTCCTTATTATTATTAGTAAACTCTTCCAAAATCTGAGAATAAGAAAACTGTATGATGACTGCAGTAAATTCAAAACAGTAAACCCCTTCACCACAAACATTATTACATCTACTGATCACAAAACAATTCGAACAAGAAGTCAACGTTTTCCAAAGAGCATATCATTATACAATTACACAAAACATACGAGAAATAAGAGAATTTTCAAAGGAAATCACATAAAACACAATAAAAATCAGCTCATAGTTGCCTTTCAAATTCACCAAAGAAAGTTATGCAGTTACCTAAACACATGGCACCTCAAAAAATAACCACCTACTATCAGCTCATTGCCATTCTGTCATTTTCATTTCATTTATTATTATTCTTTTAATCATTTACATGATACAGGAATTGTCATAGTAGTGTCCAGAATATGCACAGCAGAATATTACAAATTTCCATCAAACACAAAAATTAACATTATGTTGAAAATTAAAACATTGAATTGAAACACATAAAATTAACATATTATATGTGTTGAAAATTAAAACATGTGATGTTCTTTTACATGCTCCTTTAACATGTACCATATGTGATGGATTAATATGTATTTAGTACATTTTGGAAAACACATATTACACATAATTTTAGGGGAAAAAAAAGAATATAAATGAGACATAGAACTGACAATGAGAAAAGTATATTGACAATATAACTATCAGTTAGTGATTTAAGGGTTCAAAATGTTCCTCTATGCAATAAAAATATTTATTTATCATAAACTTTTTTAATTCTGACTTACATTTTCCTTGATATTCTGTTCCCCTGATGCAGAGTACCAGAGCATTATAAAGCTTTATTCCATAGTGGCTCTCATGTTCTTGAGTTTTTGTTTTTCTTGTTCTTTCTACATGCAGATTCTTACAGATACGTGTATTGTAGTCATGAAGATCTGAATTTACATGTAAAGTACTCAAGTGTGTTCTTGTATGCAGTATGCCTTTTAATATGTACAAAGATGGTACTGTAAGTATGTTTAGCTGCATGAACAAGGGTATTGCCGTATCTTTGTGGGAGCTGTGAGTAATAATTCTAATGGCCTTTTTCTGTAACTTAAAAACCTCTTTCAAGTGACATTTAGTGGCACCCCAGAGTGATGCTTTACTAACACTTCATCAAACTGACGTCCGCTATAGAAATATAAAGATCGAAAAGAAAGAACTGTGGTTCACTATTTGACGTAAACTTTGAATTAGTACTTCACTCTAACCATTACAGGAACAAACACATGTGATCCACAACAGTAACTTGCGATTCCGTTGTCCATACCGTGGTCTTACATTGCGTAGTTCAGTCTCAACTGGTGCTGGGTTTGACAAGTGACTGCCCATTCTCAGTATCCATCTCCAGCATACAGGACTGGTGGAATTCATCTAACAATACAAAATGCCTTACATTAAATTTCTAATAGAACTTAAATAAACCTTGAACTGAACTTTTGATTATACCATATAATGAATATGTATCTAAATAGACTCAAAAAGTAAACATTATTATTTGATTACAGGCAGTGCCCGTAGCAACGTATGGTCAGTGTCCATTCACAACATGTGGCTTACTGGCCAATTCATTCATACAGACGACAGCTAGTGTTGTGCGCTTTAAATCTAGCAGACGGCGCTGTGCCATATAACTGTTTTGTTACGCAGACTTGTTTGACTGCTACACCTCTCATATTCTTTAATGTTATATCTACATTTTGTTAATACAGTCTCATTTTAGTTGTTACTCCAACAGGTTCTTAATCATTCACAGGTACGCAGTTGCAATTCACAGATATTGAGAGAACATTTCAGAATAAATCTCTTAAAGAAAGTTTCGGCTACCAGAAACGTTACGTCACTCAACAGTAAGAGTTACCATACCTTTCTCTTCTCATAAATCTTGTTACTACATACACAGCCAGTGGAACTGTATTAATGTGTACACATCTGTAATCATTTCATAATGTTATAGCATCAATAGTCGTATGTTAAGCATTATGCGACTTCATTTTGTAGGGGCTGACTGAACTGTTCATAGCTAGCATTTTACTCTTCATGTGTCTGGTGCCACCACCTACCAGAAATTAATGAAACTATAAGAGCTGAAACAACAAATATGGTTGAAATGGCTCTGAGCACTATGGGACTTAACTGTTGAGGTCATCAGTCCCCTAGAACTTAGAACTACTTAAACCTAACTAACCTAAGGACAGCACACACATCCATGCCCAAGGCAGGATTCGAACCTGCGACCGTAGCAGTCACGTGGTTCTAGACTGTAGCACCTAGAACTGCTCAGCCACTCTGGCTGGCCGCTGAAACAACATTATTCCATAATTTCCTGCAGTAAATTCTGAATTTTTTCGCCTGACATGGGAAAGTGAAAAAAGTGTTGCATTGCTTATTGAATGCCCCTGGAAAGTAGTACTGTACACAACCAACTGTCCAAACTATAACAGACTATGTTACTGAATAACTTTGCAAATTATAACATCCTTCAATACTTGGAACCGCAAAATTACCATCAGAGCTCATAGAGAGTCTAATCAAGAGTGTTTCTTCACAAACATTCTTCGAAAAAGCAACAGGGATGGGAGGAAACCAAAGGGTTACAAAACTTCCCTCTATGACACGTTGTAGGTAGGTCTGCTGAGAATTCATGTAGATCTTTAAAATTTATAAATATTATTACCCTGTAAGAAGTAAATCTAACAACTACAAAATGCTTATCAATTCACTGATATTGATTCTCTGTCAAAATTCTTAGAACATTCTAAGTTTCGTCAGGCAAACTATTACTTTCTCCTACTAATTGCTCCTAAAAGTAAAGGAGATAAAACCAACTGACAAATTAATGCTCATAAGGAGAACTTTCAACAAATCTCATCACATTGCACCTGGAACAAAAAGGAATGGGAACCGAATCGGAAGTCCTCTCCACTACACGGAATTATTCTGATATGTGGAGTATAGATGTATGCTTTCAAAGTTATTTAACAGAAACAGTCCTAAATGAAGAGTTCAGACAAACTGGAAATCATTTATCAATTAACTGTACATGACTAACTGTCCTAGGTCTTATAGCATACCTTCCAACAAAGACTGGGCTAATTATTAATCCTTCAGTACATGGGTCCATGAAATTCCCATGATGCAAAAAGCAGGGCTGATAAGCAGTTTAACTGGTAGTGTTACTTCCCACACACTATTCACAAATGTAACAGGAATGGGAGGAGAGGATACTTGAGGTACCCTATATTTCACACTTTAACATGGTTTCCTGATTATTCATGTTCATCTTTAATGTTTAGAAGAATTATTATCATCAAATTAATAAATCTATGACCACAAAATCTATTAACAACTTACTAGAAATGGAAACATCTCCCACACCATGGTACAATTCTGAAGCTTACAAATAAGTGATCTTCCATATAGGCATGTACAAGACAGCATGTGCTCTAAAGAAAATAACATTATGAACTAAAGGGGACTTCTGTTTAAATGGAACTTTCTTCCACAGTGTGGCTGCAGAGGCAAACAGTGTTTCTCACACTGCAGTGTCTCTCAAAGGCTATATCTGGCTTAGATTTTTATCTTTATAAAATGATTTTCACACATGTGAACAACTCCACTTCTTAACAAATAGCTGGTTCCGTCGACCTGATGGAGAATGAGAGCAGGCAATGACAATTCATCTCACACCTACCTGTGCTGTAACTCACCCTTTGTTCTATCATGTTTATGATTCTGCTCCCTGTTCCTTTAAGTTATCTCCTATCTCATCACAGCCAGCTTGGAGGCTTTCAGGTCTGCAAAAAAAAAATATCAAATCCTCATTATAAGAGAAGGAGCAAAGAAAACAAGCTATTAGCTGGGCAGTCACTGGTAGCAGCGAATACTGTCTGCAATTATGGTGCACTGTAAGAATGAAACTACACTGAATAAAGGTATCAGCATATAATATCATGTAACAACTTGCATGACCGTCTTGGGTAAAACTGCCATGTATCACATAGTTGATCTCAGACAATTTTTAATGCAAGCCAGGATGCTGATTGACAGTTCTGCTTCAGCTAAAGTCACTGGAAGATTGTATAAGACGAGCATAGCTGCACATATATTGGAAAATAAGCTTGAAATTTTAAGATCATGCATATTATTCAAGCACTCAAAAGATTGTAAAGTAATGCATTCTCACTTTAAAGTATGAACTGTATTCAAATATTTAATTACATCTTCTAAATCTGTTGTAACACCATTAAGGTATTCATTGATAAATAACTTCCATACCTCAGCAAGCTGATCATGAATCATGTTTGAGTATTTCCATAAAAACCCAAATGTTTCACATAAAATCTTCACATCTTATGTTTCACATAAGACCTCACATAATCCAAAACATCTTATTCAAGTGGACCACAATTGGCCATGCAGTGTCAACTCAAGCACTCCGAAAGATATCAGACATGTATTCTAAAAGGTATCAGTCATGGAACAAAAAGAATTTCCACCACACTGTTTTGGGATTTCCTATCACTATGAACTGCAACTGAACAGGTTGTAAGGAAACTGAACTACCCTAAAAAAGTACCTGCATCAGGACAGGTATCAGCTGCATGTGTTCCACATAAGGCTACGACAATCACACAGAGAAAATTTTCCAAGATGATTCAACTGAAGAAAATGTGGCCTCACTCCTTTACAAGACCCACTCTACATCTCTGCCTACATTCATACGTTACAAGTTTCAGTATGGTGTGTGGCAGAACATACCTTGTACCACTAGTAGTAATTTCCTTTCCTGTTCAGCACACAAACAGAGCAAAAGAGGCTATCTATATGCCTCCTTAAGAGACTCAATTTCTCTTACCTTATCTTTTTGGACCTTATGCAGAATGCTTTTAACTGGCAGAAGACTTGTTCTGCATTCAGTTTCAAATGCCACTTCAAATGTCTCAGTAGTGTTTTGTGAAAAGAACATCATCTTCCCTCCAGGGATTTCCACTTCAGTTCACAAGGCATTCCATAATACTTGCATGTTGATCAAACTTCCAACAAATCTGGCAGCTCTACTCTGAACTGGTTTGATGTCTTCCTTTAACCCAACTAGGTGGTGATCTGAAGCACTCAGGTTATACTAAAGAGTGGGTTGCACTAGCGTTCTATAGATGGTCCCTTTTGCAGAAGACCAACACATTCCTAAACTCCTTCTAATAAACCAAAGTGAACAATTCACCTTCCCTACTACCAATCTTATGTGCTCGTGCCATTTTATATTGCTTTATTGTATTATGCATAGATATTTAAGAGACATGACTAGGGAGAAATTACACAACTAACACTGTATTCAAAAATTACAGAATCATTTTACCTGTTAACCTGCAATAAATTATATTTTTGTACATTTAGAGCAAATTGTCATTCACCATGCCAACTACAAATTTTGAGAAAGCTCTATTACTTAAAAAATCTTCAGGCCAGTCACATATGTGATAACCTATTCTGTATGCTTTGTTAACAGTCTGCAGTGGGACAACAGGTCAAACATTTTCTGGAAATCTAGGAATGGGAAACTGTGTGTTGCCCTTCATCTATGCTTCACATAACCTTATTATAAACTTTCCCATGATAATCACCGACTGTAATTCAGTATTTCATGAGTATTGATCAAGTTAAATGTGGACAAGCATCTCCAGTCTTTTGATTTCACTCAATGAATTCCAGAAACAATTATTTCATTTTATACTCTTCAGTTTACTTATTGAAGAAAATATAGCACAGCATGATTGTTGTCTCATCAACATAATGTGAATCAGGAGGTCCATCAACAATAATGGCATAAGGCCTTTTATTTTTACTCTATTTCAGGTTGGCAGTCCTGTGTTAATGGCCACAACTACAAGTGTATTCTGAGTATCCCTTGACAGATAATGCCTTGTAAACATGTTCCTAATTCTTGGCCTTGTCTGACCGTGATAAGATGTTCTGTAAGAACTGCATCAAGGTGACTCAAGAGTTCTAATATTCCAAAGAAATTTTCTTTATTTGGATCTTCAATTTTCTGAGATGATGCTCTGAATCCGCAACCTCTCTGACTGAGAAACAATGCCGCATCAAGTATTATGTGAGTTCTCATGCCAGTTGGCTATCCTACAGACATAGAAAAGAACAACATTACCTCTCCCCTTCAGAGCATCTGCGTGGCCAATTTACCTCTATTCCATCATTACATTTCTTCATCTTTACAATCTTTCTAGGACAATTATATAAACAGATATACTTTATTTTGTGCTTGATCTCAAATACAAAATGTTTTCTGCATGTTTTATGTAAAATCACCATGTGATGGATTCAGAAGTCCATTATGTTAGAACAACTTGTGTAAATCTACTGAATTATGCTTATGTTTCATGGCAGCTGTCATGTTCACTTTTTGGCGGTATGTTTTGGCAGGAATCCCAACAGCATAAAGAAAGCACATTTTTGACTCTATCCCAAGGTGGTTTTAGTCCACGATGTCTAATGAAAATATTGTGCATTAAACACAAAATTGATTTTTAATTTGTTGACATGTGAGACCCACAAAATTGAAATGCAAAGTAAGATTTAAATGGCTATGCTGATGCTGGGATAATGTTCTTTTATTTATTATACTATACAAAATTTATCTTACAAGCAGTCTAGCAGTCTGACTTTTTGAAACTGAAAACCCAGGGTAACCCAATTCATTAAGACACAAAGGCACCCGTGAGGCTTACGTCCTCTGAATTTTGCCCCCCCCCCCCCAAACCCCCTCCCCCTGCACCACCAAACCCTCAACTCCATCTGGTTAGGGCTGCTTATGTACTATTAAGATTCATGACCAACCATTTGCAAACTGCAAGGGAACATGAAGAATACTGGTGACTTCAGTATAATTATTGCCTTTGTATAAAAGTGTCATTTCCGTTCATCTGATTGCATATTTCTATCAACTAATATCAGTATTATATTGTAGCACTTCTCTCTACATAATTTTACATTAACAATGAGCCATGATACTTAGCTGTGGCCTATTATGTGAAATTAACTTTTGCTCAACAGTGTTTTTACCATGCATGACTAACTGTTCAAACTATGAGAGCTTAAATTCCTAGGATTCCTTTGCAAAATATTACATTCTCCAGAATATGGGTTCTCAGATAACCACAATCAAAAAATTAGAGCTTGTAAGGAGTTTGATCAACAGAAGTTCTTCCAGTGCACCATTCACACATGGAACAGGAGTCAGAGGAACTGACAGTGGTACCAGAAATACCCTTCACTACAAACTGTAAGGTGGTTTGCAGAGCACCCATGTAGCTCTGTAATGTTCATGAGCATCACTAACCTTGAAGCACACACATCTGATAACCTTAAAGCCCATTATCTACACAGCACTAGGCTTGCATGTGACATGTAGATATGTTTTCAATGTTCTTTAAAAGAAAGTAAAGTAAATATAATGTAATCTAAGAAGTAAATATTTACATGACTCTCCAGATCATGAGAGCATACATTCAAAACAATAAGTCAGCTATTTAATAACCATACATGAATAACTGCCCATGTTATGGAAGTATACATTCCAAAAATATTTTGGCAAATTATTACAACCTCCAATATATAAGTCAATGAAGTTATTACCATAATGAAGTAATCAGAGCTATGGAGTTTATGCAGCTGTAGTTCTTCCAACAAACTAATTGCTGACACAACAGGGATAGGATGGTAATGTTGACAGAATTTCCCTCTAATACACACTGAAAGGTTATTTGCAGATTACTGCTGTAGATCTCTAAGGTTCATTGATATTATTAAACATCAAGCATGTTGCTTTATCAACCTCAAAATTTCAGAATGAGATTTTCATCCTGCAGCAGAGTGTGCACTGATATAAAACTTCCTGGCAAATTAAAACTGTGTGCCAGACAGAGACTTGAACTCTGGAGTCTCAGTCCAGCACACAATTTTAATCTGCCAGGAAGTTTCAACATCAAATTAATTATCAGTTAAGTGATCATGAATGACAGACAATATTCTGAGAACATAGATTTCAAGATTGGGTTGGCTAAATATTACTTACAAATAAACTATTACTTTCAGCAAATGCAATACAGACGGGAGGATATGATGTTGCTACCAAAAGTACCCTGCACTACTCATACTACACAATCTAAGGTGATATGTGAAACACCCAAGTAGATCTTTAATGTTCATCAACATTGTTAAACATGAAGCTAGTTGATCTAATAACCTCAAAGCTCATTCCACTGGTCTTCAGTTCAAAACTTTTCTTCTGAGGGCATGGGTATTTTTGGTGATCTTCTATAACCAGTGTATACCAAATTTTAAAAAATGTAACTCATGTAGCTCAGTCAGCTTATGTTTTTTCACAACCTCAACATTAAGATAATAGCCTATTACATATATAAGCCACTCAAATATTGGTAATTTTTAATTGTATTGTCACAAAGAGTAATTATTTACACATCATGTAAGTATGTGAAATATATGATGTGTAATAAATGTGGTATAAATATGTGAAATATATGATATGCAATAAATGTGGTTAACAACAATGAAAAGATACTTCTAAGCATCTGAGTTTCGTTTTCAACAGTAAAAATGACACTGGAGGTACAGTCATTACTGGTAGCCTTGTAAAGAGAGATGGAGGTGTGAACTCTGTAGGAGACAGAGGTGTGGTAGAGCTGAGCTAGCTTATAGGTTGTAGCAGCCTTCAAGTTAGTATGACTTGAGCTTTCTGAGTGAAAGCAACATTATTACAAAATGAAACCACAATCAAGAATCAGCCTGACTGATTTTGCTACATTTGTGGTAGAGTCATCATGCCACATAAGAAGTTAAAAACAGCTCCTTTTGAGAGAAAAATTATCATGCATAGTTCAGAGTTAAAACAGGCAATGAGGACAAGTACTATGCATTAGGCTTATGCTGCAAATGACTATTGGAAGTCTTTGTAGATGGAGCAGAAGACAACAGAATTGCCTAATTTTTAGTATACCTAGAATTTGGAGGGAAGGAAGAGATCATACTCCCATGTGTTCTTTCTGCATGACAGATTTAAATGGTAAGAAAATTACTTTCATTCTCATGAACTTAATATATCCCTTTGTTAGTGGTTTTAAATTTATCAGAATAAGTACTTGAATTAATTCATTTGAATAGGTGTATCTGTTTTTATTTTTAGGATAAACCAAACAACTAAATAAAAAACAAGGATTACATAATCTCCAGACATGCCATCTGACCTGAGACCACTGCCTCATGGACTGGGATTTCAAATTCCGACCCCATCTGGTAAACAGAGTGACTTTTCAGGTGGATCAAAGTAATCAGCATGATTAAAAATGCAGGGCCCATGTGGAGTTTAATCAACAATGGATCACCCCATGTACCATTCAAAAATGCAACAAGGATGGCAGGAAATGATAGTGGTTTCACTGATTGACTCACTGACTGATTGGTTCACCAGTGGAACAATTTCCACTGTATCTTCTTCATCTTGGACAGTTTCCAGCCACTGGCTGGGTCTGTCGGGAACACAAGCCTCTCCATCGTGTTCTGTCTTTCCACCATTCCCCCTCTTCCACCTTCGTCCAGTTCTCTCCTCTTCTCATCACACATTCCTTTACTCCCTTCACCCATCTATCTCTTGGTCTTCCTCTGGGCCTCTTCCCCTCCAGTTGCAGATCAAACATCCTCTTTGGAATTCTTCCCTCATCCATTCTCTTCATGTGTCCATACCACTGCAGTCTTGATTTTTCTATCCTGTCCTGTACTGGTTCCTCCTTTAGTCTTTCCCTCACATACAAATTTCGCAATCTGTCTTGTCTTGTTACACCCAACCTGCTCCTCTGGAACTTCATTTCACTAGCCTGTATTCTACTTTTGTCGCTTTTGTGCATTACCCATGTCTCACTTCCGTATGTCAATACGGGGACAAAGTAGGTTCGGTATATAATTCCCTTGGATTTCTGTGGCACCTCCTTGCTCCAAATAAGCCCCCTAATGCATTTGTAGAACTGCCCTGCTTTTCTGCACCTTTCATTTATTTCCATTGCGTTTCCCCCCTTACTTTCAATCACGCTTCCCAGGTACTTGAAGTTCTCTACCACTTGTAGTTTTTCCCCTCCACAAGTTATATCCACATTTGGCCTATTCTTCTTCCTTGTTGTGACGATTATTTCACTTTTCTTTGCAGAGAAATGCATTCCATATTGTGCTGCCGTTGCCTCCCATGCATCTAACTGCTCTTGCACCTCCTTCACGCAATTTCCCCATAACATCAGGTCATCGGCAAAGAGCACTGCTTTCATTTTATGATCTCCAATTGCATCTGATACTTGCTGTAGGATTTCATCCATAACAATAATAAACAATAAAGGCGAAAGTGCACTTCCCTGTCGCAGCCCATTTTCCAGCTTGAACCATGCAGTATGTTCCCTCCCCACTTTCACACAACTCTCACTTCCCTCATACATTTTTCTGACTTTTCGTGTTATCTCTTCATCTATCCCTTTTGCGTTCAGCACATCCCAGAGCTTGTCCCTACAGATACTGTCATACGCCTTCTCAATATCCAAAAAGGCCATGATTAAGTCCTTCCCGTACTCATAGTGCCTTTCCTGCAGTTGCCTTACCGCAAATATGAGGTCCGTTGTTGATCTTCCCGGTCTGAAACCGTACTGCTCCTCCTGCAGTCTACTTTCAATACTGCTTCTTATTCTCTTCTCCAGCATCTTTTCATAGATTTTTCCACAGTGGCATAGCAGGGTGATTCCTCTGTAGTTCTCACATCTCCTTTTATCCCCTTTCTTGAAGATCGGGACTATAATTCCTTTCTTCCAATCCTCAGGAATTCTGTTCTCCTTCCACACCACCCTCAGCACTCTGTATAGCCACTGGGTTCCTACTTCTCCTGCTGCTCGTATCATATCCACTGTTACTTCGTCCCAACCTGGTGCCTTGCCCCCTTTCATCCTCTTTATGGCTTCTTCCACTTCATTCCAAGTTAGATCATCAATTTCCCCACTATTATAATCATCTGCTGCCTTAGGCTCTCCATCGCTGTTAGTTACCCGCTTGGCGGCATTCAACAGATCTTCAAAGTACTCCTTCCAAATCTTTTTGAGCTCATGCATTTCCTCCACAACTCTTCCATTATTATCCATGATCCTCAGGCACTCGCTTCTGTCGTTCCTCTTATTTCTTACCATGGTGTAAAGTACTTTTTTGTTCCCTTCACTGTCCTCTTCTAACATTCTTGTCCATTTTTCCATCCACTTCTTCTTCTCCGCCCTTACTATGGTCTGTGCCGCTTTCTTGCTTTCCTTATATTTTACCCTAGCTTCCTTTGTTCGGGTCTGGAACCATTCTCTGAAGGCTTTGTTCTTTCGAAGTACTGCCTCTTTACATATGTTGTTCCACCATGGGGTTTCTCTACTTCTCCTCTTTGTGCTAGTTCTTCCGCACACAGTCTCAGCTGCCTCAACTAGAGCCCTCTTAAAATCGCCCCATTCTTCTTCCACTGTTCTCTGATCTTCCTTTGGCAGCTTCTTCCTGATCAGTGTCTGGTACTGGGTCCTCCGTTCATCCTCTTTCAGCATCCATGTCTTCAACCTTTTCTCCTGTATATCTGTTGCCCTCCTATCTTTTTTCTCTCTCAGGGTGGCTACCAACAGCCGATGGTCACTGTCTAAGGCCTCAGATGGTATGACCTTAACATCTGTGAGGCTGCTCATCATCTGCCTATCCACTAGTACATAGTCTACTACTGAAGTTTGGGACCAGTCCCCACTGTACCAAGTTATTTTGTGACTACTCCTCTTCTTGTACCAGGAATTTGCGATCGCCAGCCCATTCCTCTTGCAGAATTCCAGCAACAATTTTCCTTCTCTATTTTGGTTCCCCCAGCCCTCTGGTCCCATTATCTCCTCGAATCCTTTCCTGTCTGTGCCAACATGTGCATTGAGGTCCCCTATTATAATCTGATTTCCTCCATTTAGCTGCTTTTGCATGTCATCTTCAAATTCCTCCTTCTCCTTTTTTGTACACCCCACCTGTGGGGCATATGCTTGGATGATTTCAATGCTTTTTCCTTTCACCCGTACTCTGGCTTTTATCATTCGATCATTGATACCTTCCACCTCCTCCTGCAGACCCTCTCTGACCACTATTGCCACTCCATTTCTTCCCCTCTCATTCCCTATCCAGTACAGTTTACATCCTTTACTTAGTGGTTTTTCACCAACTCCTCTCCACCTAGTCTCAGCAAGTCCCAAGATGTCCAATTTCCTCCTTTCCATCATTTCTACAATTTCTTCTAACTTCCCAGTTAGAGTCCTTACGTTTAAGGTGCCCAGCCGTAAACCATCTCGTAATCCTTTTCCATTGCTTGGTCGGTTTCCTTTAAATCCGTTCCGTGATCCGAGGCATGTTCCCTTTTTAAAAGCAATTGATTTATCCACTACTGGCTTGCTAGGCCTATCGCAGCTTCACCAGAGCCCCGTTAGCCGTCACGTTTCAGGGTTCCCATAGGGCCTTCTCAGCTACCGTAGCGGTCCTGGGGCACACAAAGTCCCCGCTGTACGTCGCCCCTAAAGGCAATCCCCTACTTTGTGCCGTTGCCCATCTCCCACGACTTGGACGAGGGGTTGGACTTATGGGAGACACTGTATGCTTGCCCTCAAATGTTTGTGCACTGTGTCTTATTAAAATAAAAATGCCTCTTACAGTAATTGTAGCTCTAATACTTACCACTACTTTTCTAAGCATGTTATAAATTGTTAGACAGTACAATGTCAATGGAAATTAAGTTACTATCTATAGTTATTTTATTGTTTATTTACAGTGTAATTGCTATCATTTATTAAATATTTTTTTGCCACTGGCTAAAGGCGGTGAAATCATTCACATCTTTTATTTCTTGTGGCAGTCTATCATAAATTTTTTTTCCATGGAATAATACACTGCTTTGAGATTTTGACTTGTTTCTTCAGTTTAGATGTAACAGTGAGTGGATTTGTTTCCATGGTTATGTATTGTGCTGTTTGTGCATTTCAAATTAAAGTCTTTTCTTATATACATTATGTTGTGAGATATTTATTCACTTGGAACAGTCAGAATATCTAGCTTTTTAAATAAATCTTTACTATTCATTACTATTTCTTTGGCACTTTTCTGTATATTGAAACTAGTATGTATGTTCCCAACACTTATTCCTCAATACATTATCCCATTACTGAGGAATAAATATATGTATCCAAAGTAGGTTACTTTAAGTCTTGAGATATGCACAAGGGTGCAAAGGCTTACAGCAGGGCATAACATGCTGAGGGTAGCCTCTTTTCAAAAATTCTCACATGTTCTGTTCATTTCAAGGAACAGTCTACATTCATCTCCAAGAATTTAGTACCAGTTACACAATAAAATAAATTATGATTTACTTTAAATTTAGTATTACTGAGTTTTTCGCGTAGTTAGAAGTTTATACAGTTTCTCTTTTTCACATCTAAAGTAACTCTGTTTTTAATGACAAGTTGTGAACATCTCTTAGAGCTGCATTTGATTTTTATGTTAACTGTGTTGAATTTCTGTCTGTGATCACTATGATGCTGTCATAAACAAACAGTTTTTTTTCTCTTACCTGACACCTTGTGGGAGTCATTTACATTGATGAGGAGGAGGATTGAGTCCAATGCACCTCCCTGGGTGATACTTCCGCAGAGCAACCAGAAAATATGATCACCTACCTAACAGCTGATAAGTCCCGTTTGGCACAGATAACAGTAGCGACGCAATATCACATGGATGGAATGAGGTCTTGGTAGGTCACTGGAGGGAGTTGGCACCACATCTGACATACAAGTCTACATCTGCATCTACATATATACTCTGCTAGCCACCAAGCAGTGTGTGGCGGAGAGCACTATTCACGCCAAAGTCATATTTACCCCCCTCTGTTCCACTCGCAGATTGGGCGAGGGAAAAATGACTGTCTGAACACCTCAGTACCCTAATTCCCACCACAGTCACATACCAGATGTGTTTTTTTGGGTTCAGATCTGGTGAGTTGTGGGCCAGCACATTAACTTGAGGTCACTGCTGTTTTCCTTGAACCACTCCACCACACTCCAAACCTTGTGACATAGTGAATTATCTTGGTGAAAAATGTTACTTTCATCAGGGAACATGACCTTCATGATTGAATGTACATGGTATGCAACCAGTGTATGACACATTTTGGCTATATTGGTGCTTTTCATATGCTCTGCTGGACCCTTGGAGGACCTCATGAATGTTCCCCAGAGCATAACCAAGTTGCTGCCAGCTTGTCTTACATCCCACAGTACATGTGCCGTTCCCCTAGAAGATAAAGGATTCGCGTCAACCCATTGGTATGATGAAGAAGGTATCAGGATACATCAGACCACACAATGCTCTGCCACTGTGCCTAAGTCCAATGCTGATGGTCACTTGCCCTTTTAAGTATTAGCTGCAGATGTCATGGTATCAACAGTGGCACATGCATAGGTCATCAGCTGTTGAGGGAAATTGTTAGTAGTGTTTGGTGCACTGCATGTTCAGACACACTTGTACCCTGCCCAGCCACCTGTCTGCGTAACCAGTCTGCCCAGCCTATGACATCCAACATCTGTAATGAAGGGTGGCCACCCAATCCTATGACGTCTGGACATGGTTTTACCTTTGTTTTGTCATGTGTTGAGGACACTCACAACACAACACTCCTTGAACACTCAACAACTCATGCAGTTTCTGAAATTCTTGTACCCGGCTTCCAGGCCACCAGAATCTGCCATCACTCAGACTCAGACTGCATGCCTTTCCCTTTCTACACACAGACAGCATGCTCACTGTTACTACAAACACAATGGATGTGTTTTATTACCGGTCATTGTTCACCTGGTGATGCTGCTATCATGTGGATGGATTTATATCAATTGTATTTCAGTTCTGGTTGACCAGTGTGTGTTAATATATTTTTATCTAATAAATGTTTTACAGCTAGTCTTGTAGAAATAAGTGAGATTTTAATATCTTGCACTCCCTTTTCCAAGTATGACTTAAACCACTTCTTTGCCATACCCTTATTCCTAATAAGTCTAATTTGTGTAATAAAATTCTATGGTCAACTGAGTGAAACAAAGAGGTGCTGTTGTATTCTTGCATTTGTGTGGTACTTCGTGTACTATTTTGGTAAACAGTGTTTCAACTGACCATGTACCTCATCTGGGCCTGAAAATGAATTGTTCATTGCAGAGAGTGATGTATTTATTTCAGTACTTCATTAGTCTGTTTTCCTGTATGTTTCTATTTGGTCTGTGGTTTTCTACTTTTTCTGCATCACCATTTTTTTCTATTGGTACTACTTCTGCTTGTTTCAGGTAGTCAGGAAAGCTGCCAGATCTGAAACATTAATTGATTATTATGGTTAATGGGGTTTTTATGTTGTTTATACATTTTTTATGGACACTGACTTGAATCTCATTGAACCCTTTCAGTTTCTATTGTTTCATTGGTGTGTTATCGGTGCAATGTCTTTCTCTGTAGTTGGAGAGGGCGCCACTGAGTGTGGTGGCTAATTCTGGTGGTGCAGAACAAATGTGTCTGGAAATTTCTCTTGCAATTTCATAGCAATGACACTTAGTATTCATTCACAAAGAGTGCTAGTTCCTTTTGGTTGTTTGTTAGAATATCATTACTTTGAATATGTGTTTCCAAGTGTTTTTGTTCAACATTTGGTGTCTCCTGTTGGTTTATGTACCACATTCCATTGCTTTTGTTATTTGCCTTCATTAATGTTTTACTGTTTGTAAGTTGCAGATAGCAATAACTTTCTACAAGTTCCTATGTAATTTTTGTAAAATTCTAAAAAAGCTGAATCAGTCTAGCTGTTTTTGATGGACGTGAGAGACCTTAGAGTATCAGAGGAGTTTTTGATATCTCTTGTCACGTGCAAATTTTTTTTTTTTTTTTTTTTTTTTTTTTTTTTTTTTGGAGCTCCAGTGGCATTCTGTGTTTTCGGTAATGCTTCCTCAAATATTAGTTTAAAAATTGGTATGAGCTTATTAAACATTTTGTTTACATTAGTTTAAGCGTATGCTGGGATGTTAACTGACATAGGTTTGATTCTGAAAAGACAATTTTTTATTCATTCAATTTAGCAGACTTTTCTACCCAAATATTTTCTTTCAGAATCAGACATAAAGGATCTGATAGTCCTAGCTGTTGAACAAGTAACTGACAGTGCTTGCTTTTTATCTCTGTTGTTATATGATCTGTTACTGAAGCAGATTGTTTGGTCACTCTCGTTGGACAGTTTATGAGTGTTGCTATGCCAGGGATGCAGAGAATATTTAAGTACGTACTACTAACACCATCCGATTTCGTTGTGTTGATATTTAAATTATGACACGAGTGAATGTTCGTTTTTGGGCTAGGTTTCTTGTCTAAGCTCTGAGTTTCGATATAAAATTGTCCATATAACCACTGGGGCTTTTAAGCAAAAAGAAAAAAGAAAACAATTATTTTTTCCAGAATGCTGTTATTGTTATTTGTCATTGATAATTCAAAACATTTGTTTTTACTTAGCACTAGAAGGTCTTTTCCAATTTTAAATGTACAACTTTCTTCACATTAATAAAAGAATCCCCACCGTTCATGGAAATTCTACTACAGGAATAGGCCAGGTCATATGATGTTAATGGCAAATATACAGTTTCATTTTCCTTACACCAGCCTGGTGTTTGCAATTTTAGTTGCTGCACTTTATTATTTATGGATTGTATATTTTCATGAAATACTTTTAAATATACAGATGGGCATGCAGTGACAGCATCCTCATTCTCAGCATCATCTGGTAAAGAAAGATTTTGCAGCTCTATAATGGTCTTGACTGTGTACAATGATTTGCATGTCTTTCTTTCTGATGGCAGTGCAACAGTGTCATAGCTCTCATTTCTGTATTGAACACTTCCCGAAAACACTTTAATTCTCTGGCTGAGTAATGATCCGCCCCTTCTATTCATATGCATGTCATATGCTGGAAAATGATTTCATTCCAAATCATCTATGCTGAGAAAAGAAGCATTTGGACTGGACTGGCAAGTATGTATGTAGATCATCTTGGCCTTTCAGATCTCTGTTTTTAACAGAAGATTCCACAAGGTCAAACTTGTATGGTATGCCTATCACAGTTGCCCAAAGAATGTCTGTTTTATTTAAAATATATCTCAGAGCTGTGCTTGTGTTCATTTGTTCATTTTTTTACACATCATTTGCACCACCTTGAATCATGATACATTGATTTTGTAACACAGAACTCTTGTTTCTGTAGTCCTTCAAGGTAACCCACAGTCCAACTCCTGGTTTCATAACCATGGGAATATTTACATTCTGATGGTAGCTAAGCATTCCTGGAATCCCTATGCCATAGCTGTCAGCATGCAGAACTGTATTATTATTATTTTTTGTCATTTCTACATCATTGTTAAATGGTTTATTTACCCTTTTTTACAACAGCCAGATTCAGTGAAAATGCTCTGACCTTGCTGGTATTTTGAGCTTATTGTTATTAGTCATCCAAACTGATGTGCTTTACCTGTTTTGAATACCTCAAGAGTTTTATGTTTGAAGACTAAATGTAAATTCCAGACTCTCTTTCCTGAAGGAAGCCTGAGTGTTTCTGAAACAGATTTCAATTTTGTATGTTTGGATTCACTGTATGTTTAGATATGTTTTCCAGCAGCATGACATGTTCTTTGGATGTTTTTCAAGTATTCCTGCAAATTTTCCAACACATTAAGTTCAGTTAGTGTTACACATTCTGGTTGAAGCAAAATGAACACACTGCAATATCATATTTATTCAACACCTTTAGGCATGCGACATTCAAATAAAATGTCTCCCCAGTGTGAGGATATACATAAGGAATGTATGAATGCATGAGGGAGACACAGGATTGATGCAAAAGGGAAGTTTCTGTCTGACCATGAAGCATGCTTGGATTGCCTAATGGTAAGGTGACTAGGGATGGAAAATGGGAAATTCGGCCTCAAGTCCTGGTTCAGCACAAATTTTCACTGTCATCATTCCATTACATAGCAGATGGTTGATGATATTCACAACTGTGAATGCATTTCTTTTTTTGTTTCATCAGCAGAAGTAACCATAAATAAGGGTATTAGTCAGTCTCGAAGTTCAGTGTCTGTTTTCTGTACACAACTGACATTCCAAAGTACAAGGACAGACATTGTGACAGTAGTTGAGCAAATTACTACATCCTGCAGTGTGTGAGACCACATAATTATTGTGATGAAAACCCATAGGTCATAAGGATTTTAATGGAGAGTGGTTCCTCTGTAGTATCATTAACATATCCAGCAGGGATGGGAGAAAACAACAGTGGTACTGGATGTACCTGGTAGCTGACTCAGCATGATGGTTTGCAAGTACTCATGTAGATCTTTAGTGATCATCAACTTTACATAATACATAAGTATGTAAGACAACCTCAAAGGCCATTGTTGATTTTAATTGACTGAATTATGGGTTTTTAATGAAACAAAATTATTTTTAGCCTTATGTCACAAACTTCATTATTACATACATCCTAGGTTTCATGTTACAAGCCCGTTTTCTAGTATATAATTTATCCCAAAGATAAACATCAGGCACACATAAACATAGCTTTCCAGTCTATTGCTTCTTGTTCTAAACTGTAAATGTTACCTCTGTTGACAGTTTTGACAAAATTACATAAAGATTTACAAAATTCTTCAGGACAGGATTAACAATAACTATGGATAAATGTACAGTGGATTAGAGCTACATACAGGAACGAAAATTTCTTTTATTTTTCTATGTAGGGGTTGCACTATTACCTAAAATGGGTGAACAGTTGCACTGAGTTTGTTCATAGAAAGATAAATATGGGGATGCCCTCATTTATTTCTTAATTTCTAAGATTCCTAACTGAGAGAGATTTGCACCCATTCCACCTATGTATAGCCTTCTACATCTATTACATATTTCTGGTTTTTCATTTTCCACAGCAAAACTACCGCAAAATCTGGCAGAAAAAGCAAAGAGATTCCTGTCATACATAAAGCACGCCCATTGTAGGACACAGTCAATACCTTCGGTGCACAATAATAACAGTGAAGTCACTGATGGCAGTGCCACTAAAGCAGAGTTATTATACATGGTTTTCTGAAACCACTTCACCAAAGATGACGAAGTAAATATTTCTGAATTTCAATCAAGAACAACTGTGAAGATGAGAAGCAAAGAAGTAGACGGAATGAAATTTTCACTCTACAGCGGAGTGTGCGCTGATATGAAACTTCCTGGCAGATTAAAACTGTGTGCCGGACTGAGACTCTAACTCAGGACCTTTGCCTTTCGCAGGCAAGTGCTCTACGGAGTAAGCTACCCAAGCTTTCAGAGTATGTTGAGGCAATAGCTCCATATTTAGCAATTATATACAAGCACTAGCTCACAGAAAGTTCTGTAGCTAAAGACTGGAAAACTGCTCAAGTCACACCAATACCCAAAAAGGGAAATAGGAGTAATCCACTGAATTATGGGCCCATATCACTAACGTTGAACTGTAGTAGGATTTAGGGACATATACTGTATTCGAACACTATGAGTTACCTTGAAGAAAATTATTTAATAACATATAGTCAGCACAGATCCAGGAAACATCATTCTTGTGAAACACAATGAAGCTCAATATACTCATGAAGTAATGAGTGCTATCAAAAGGGGATGTAAAATTGATTCAATACTTTTAAATTTCCAGAAGGCTTCTGGCACTGTTCCTCACAAGCATCTTCTAACCAAACTGAATGCCTCTGGAATATTTCCTCAGTTGTGTGACAGGAATTATGATTCCCTGTCTCATCGGTCACAGTAATAGATGGAAAATCATCGAGTAAAACAGAACTAATATCCGGCATTCCTGAAGGAAGTGTTATAGGCCCTCTATTATTCCTGATCTATATTAATGACATAGGAGACAATCTGAGCAGCCATCTTTGGTTATTTGCAGATGATGCTGTCATTTACCATCTTGTAAAGTTATCTGATGATCAAAACAAATTCCAAAATGATTTAGACAAGATACCTGTGTGGTGTGAAATGTGGCAATTGACCCCAAATAAAGAAAAGTGTGAAGTTATTCACATGAGTACGAAAAGAAATCCACTAAATTTTGATTACGTGATGAGTCACACAAATCTGAAGGCTGTAAATTCTACTAAATACTTAGGTGTTACAATTACAAGCAACCTAAATTGGAACAATCATATAGATGATGTTGTGGGTAGAGCAAATCAATAACCCTGATTCATTGCAGAACACTTAGAAGGTGCAACAGATCTACTAAAGAGATTGCTTACACCACACTTGTCTGCACCATTTTGGAGTATTGCTGTGCATTGTGAGATTTGCATCAGATGGGACTGATTGATGCCATTTGAAAACTACAAAGAGGTGCAGGTCATTTTGTATTATCACGAAATAGTGGAGATTGTGCCACAGACATGAGACATGAATTTGAGTGGCAATCATTAAAACAAAGACATTTTTCATTGTAACGGGATCTTCTCATAAAAGTTCAATCACCGGTTTTGTCCTACATTTACGAAAACGTTCTGTTGGCACCTACCTGCAAAGGGAGAAATGAACATCATGATAAAATTAGAGAAATCAGGGCTTGCACAGAAAAATGTAAGTGTTCGTTTGTCCTGTGCACCATTTGTGAGTGGAACAGTAGCGACTGCTTGAAGGTGGTTCACTGAACCCTCTGCTAGACACTTAATTGTGAATAGCAGAGTAATCATGTAGATGTTGCTGTATGCGGTCTTCACCACATTATCAGTTTACTGATAAAGCTTGACTATCAAGATTCTGTGAGCATACAGCCCACATTTGGCAGGTAAAACATTAATTCATCCAAAACATTACTTCGAAGTGGTAAAGACAAGAATATCTGACAAATTACAGCCTACAAGGAGGGTTGTCAACAGTTGTTTTCTTTTAGGAACTTTAGTAGTTTTCAACCGGTCGTCTTGGTGTTTTCTGGTGAAATAATTTCAGAAGAACCTTTTGGGAACTGTTTTCAGTTTCGTTACTGTGTCATTAGACGTTTGATTCTCTTTGTGTATTAGTCTTTTATTATATTCTCATTTGTTGTTGATTAATACTGTTAATAATAGTAGTTACTTCCCTTGAAGAGTAAGTTTGTGATTATTGTAGTCAGGTTTTTAACATCTTCTTATTGTAGCAGCAGAACTTAGATAAAGTAGTTTTCTTCTTTCAATAAGCGTAAAATTTTACCATTAGTGAGAAGTGTGGGCTTTGCCGTAGGTTCGTGAGTAGTGGGTTGTGGTGTGATACTTGTTCGAAGTATTTTCACTGGGGGGAATGCAGTAGGGAAGCCAGTGGGCATTCTGGTGAGATCCTCTCTTGGAACTGCAGGTTATGTAGCAAGAGTAAGCTGATAGAGGAGCAGGAGCGTAAGATCTGTGCCCTTCAGGTGTAGTTGAAAAATGCACAGGATGCGCTAGATAGGATGAGGAGGGAGAAGGGGGTTGGGGAATGGGAGCTGGCTGTTGGCAATAGATCTGCTAGGACAAGAAGATTTTCAGATAGTTTTACTATTGGTGTTTGCAATAGATATGACCAACTGTCAGAGTCTAGTGGAGAGAAATCTCTAGTAGCTGTAGATGTAGGAAGTATGCAGCAGACCTCAGCAGTTGCTAAGTCGAAGAGGAAGAAGAAGGTTCTGCTGTTAGGTAGTTCTCATGGCAGAGGTGTAGGCCAGCAGTTGCAGGAAGTCTTGGGGAGTGAGTAGCAGATCACCAGCATTGTGAAACCTAATGCAGGATTGTCTCAGGTGACTGTTAACATAGGGGGGTTATGTAGGGATTTTACTAAAGAGGATCAGGAAGTGATTGTGGGTGGGGCTGGTAATAGTATGGATAGGGATGGGGAGTATGACATATATGGTGACCTGGAAAAGATAGCCACTCAGACTGGCAACATGAATGTGCATTTTGTGGAACTGTTTCAGCACCACGATCGGCCTCATCTTAATACAGCCGTCAGGCATAATAACATGAGACTTGGGGGTGCGCTGATGACAGAAAGCATGGGTCACATTTCAGTGGTGTCGGTGGAGTCTATCAGCAGGACGGGATTCACTAGACATGGCCTGAACCTCAAAAGATATGGGAAGGAGAGGTTGGCCAAGCTTATAGGTGACAGCATTGGTGGGGGTGGTGGGATCACCCATGGGAAAATTCCTGCAGTAGTGGGTGTCAGAGTTGCACCTTTTTTAGATTGAAGTCAGCTGATAGGTATTCCTGCTTAAGGGAAGTCTCTCTAACAAAGGAAGCACTTTTGACAAAGCTTAGGTATCAGAGTACTGAGGGAATTAGTATATTTCATCAAAATATGCAAGATATTAGAGATAAAGTTAGTGAACTGCTTATAGATGTTGACTCTCAAATTATTGGTATATCTGAACACATCTTAAATAAGGAGACAATTCGGAGGCTTCCTTTACCAGGATACAGGTTGGCTGGCAGCTTTTCTAGGAGCTCATTGCGGTGTGGGGGAGTAGCCATGTATGTGAAAAACGGCATCCCATTTGAGTCAATTGAATATCTGAACATGAACACATCTTAAATAAGGAGACAATTCGGAGGCTTCCTTTACCAGGATACAGGTTGGCTGGCAGCTTTTCTAGGAGCTCATTGCGGTGTGGGGGAGTAGCCATGTATGTGAAAAACGGCATCCCATTTGAGTCAATTGATGTTTCAAAGTACTGCACTGAAAAGGTGTTTGAATGTTGTGCAGGTGTGGTTAAATTTAATGGAGCTAAACTTATAACTGTTGTTATTTATAGATCCCCAGACGCCGATTTCACAACATTTTTTCTAAAGCTAGAGGAGGTTCTTGGTTCACTTTATAGGAAATACAAAAAGTTAGTTATATGTGGTGACTTCAATATTAATTATATAAGTGATTGTGCAAGGAAAAGAATGTTGGTCGAGCTCCTTAATTCATATAATCTTATGCAAACCGTATTCTTTGCAATAAGAGTGCAAGGGAACAATAGAACAACCATAGACAACATTTTTGTTCATTCCTCATTACTGGAAGGGCATTCTGTTAGCAAAAAGGTGAATAGCCTTTCTGATCATGATGCACAAATTATAACTCTAAAATATTTTTGTGCTGCAACACATGTTAAATATAGTTATCAACTGTGTAGGAAAGCTGATCCAGTTGCTGTAGAGACCTTTGTAAACCTTATCAAGGAACAAGAGTGGCAAGATGTTTATAGCGCTGATACAGTAGACGATAAATATCATGCTTTTCCCAAGACTTTTCTCATGATCTTTAAAAGTTTCTTTCCGTTAGAACATTCAAAACAGGGTACTAGCACAAACAGGCAGCCTAGGTGGCTGACTAGAGGGATAAGAATATCTTGTAGAACAAAGTGGCAATTACATCAAAAAGTTGAAAACAGTCAAAATCTAAATGCAGCAGTCCATTACAAACAGTATTGTAAGGTGCTTAAAAATGTTATTAGAAAGGCAAAAAGTACGTGGTATGCAGATAGAATAGTTAAGTCTCAGGATAAAATTAAAACCATATGGTCAGTCGTAAAGGAAGTGGCTGGTCTGCAGAGACAGGTCGAGGATATAGAATCAGTGAGTAGTGGGAATGTTCGTGTTACTGATAAGTCGCATATATGTACAGTATTTAATCTACATCTACATCTACATTTATACTCCGCAAGCCACCCAACGGTGTGTGGTGGAGGGCACTTTACGTGCCACTGTCATTACCTCCCTTTCCTGTTCCAGTCGCGTATGGTTCGCGGGAAGAACGACTGTCTGAAAGCCTCCGTGCGCGCTCTAATCTCTCTAATTTTACAGTCGTGTTCTCCTCGGGAGGTATAAGTAGGGGGAAGCAATATACTCGATACCTCATCCAGAAACCCACCCTCTCGAAACCTGGCGAGCAAGCTACACCGCGATGCAGAGCGCCTCTCTTGCAGAGTCTGCCACTTGAGTTTGCTAAATATCTCTGTAATGTTATCACGCTTACCAAATAACCCTGTGACGAAATGCGCGCTCTTCTTTGGATCTTCTCTATCTCCTCCGTCAACCCGATCTGGTACGGATCCCACACTGATGAGCAATACTCAAGTATACGTCGAACGAGTGCTTTGTAAGCCACCTCCTTTGTTGATGGACTACATTTTCTGAGGACTCTCCCAATGAATCTCAACCTGGTACCCGCCTTACCAACAATTAATTTTATATGATCATTCCACTTCAAATCGTTCCGCATGCATACTCCCAGATATTTTACAGAAGTAACTGCTACCAATGTTTGTTCCGCTATCATATAATCATACAATAAAGGATCCTTCTTTCTATGTATTCGCAATACATTCCATTTGTCTATGTTAAGGGTCAGTTGCCACTCCCTGCACCAAGTGCCTATCCGCTGCAGATCTTCCCGCATTTCACTACAATTTTCTAATGCTGCAACTTCTCTGTATACTACAGCATCATCCGCGAAAAGCCGCATGGAACTTCCGACACTATCTACCAGGTCATTTATATATGTTGTGAAAAGCAATGGTCCCATAACACTCCCCTGTGGCACGCCAGAAGTTACTTTAACATCTGTAGACGTCTCTCCATTGAGAACAACATGCTGTGTTCTGTTTACTAAATACTCTTCAATCCAGCCACACAGCTGGTCTGATATTCCATAGGCTCTTACTTTGTTTATCAGGCGACAGTGCGGAACTGTATCGAACGCCTTCCGGAAGTCAAGAAAAATAGCATCTACCTGGGAGCCTGTATCTAATATTTTCTGGGTCTCATTAACAAATAAAGCGAGTTGGGTCTCACACTATCGCTGTTTGCAGAATCCATGTTGTTTCCTACAGAGTAGATTCAGGGTTTCCAAAAAAGACATGAATAATCACTTTATGAATATAGCAGATGAACTAAATAGAAACCTAGTCCCAACAGGGGATCATATAGCGCTCTTAGAAAAAAGTGTTCCGAGACTGTTACCTGAAATGCTCCTCCATGATACTGACTAGAGGGAGATTGACTTAATAATTAAATCACTAAAGACCAAGAACTCTCATGGATATGACAGGGTATCTAGCAGAATACCGAAGTATTGTTCTGTGTATGTTAGCCCAGTACTTAGCCATATCTGTAACTTTTCCTTTAGGAGTGGTTGGTTTGCTGACCAATTAAAGTACTCTGTAGTGAAGCCACTTTATAAAAAGGGCCAGGGATAATGTTGACAACTTTAGACCTATTTCCATGCCATCAGTGTTTGTTAAAGTTATCGAGAAGGTTGTATATACAAGGTTACTGGAGCATTTAAATTCACATAATTTGCTGTCAAATGTACAGTTTGGTTTTAGGAATGGATTAACGACTGAAAATCCTATATTCTCGTTTCTCTGTGAGGTTTTGGACGGATTACATGAAAGGTTGCGAACGCTAGGTGTTTCCTTTGATTTAACGAAGGCTTTTGACTGTGTTGACCACAAAATATTACTGCAGAAGTTGGACCATTATGGAGTAAGGGGAGTAGCTTACAATTGGTTCGCCTCTTACTTTAAGAACAGAAAGCAGAAGGTAATTCTCCGCAATATTGAGAGTGGTAGTGATGTTCAGTCGCAATAGAGCACTGTTAAGTGGTGCGTTCCCCAAGGGTTGGTGCTGGGGCCACTGCTGTTTCTTATATATGTAAAGGATATGCCTTCTAGTATTACAGGTGATTCAAAAATATTTCTGTTTGCTGATGACACCAGCTTGGTAGTGAAGGATCTTGTGTGTCATATTGAATCAGTATCAAGTAGTGTAGTTCATGAAATAAGTTCGTGGATTGTAGAAAACAATTTGATGCTAAATCACAGTAAGACTCAGTTTTTACAGTTTCTAACTCACAATTCAACAAGAACCAATATTTTGATCAGACAGAATGGGCATATTATAAACGAAACGGAACAGTTCAAGTTCCTAGGCGTTCGGATAGATAGTAAGCTGTTGTGGAAAGCCCATGTCCATGATCTTGTTCAGGAACTAAATGCTGCTTTATTTGCCATTAGAACAGTATCTGTAATAAGTGACAGTTCAACACGAAAAGTAGTCTACTTGGCATATTTTCATATGCTTATGTGGTATGGTATTATTTTTTGGGGTAATTCTTCTGATTCGAAAAGGGTATTTTTGGCTCAAAAACGGGCTGTTTGAGCTATATGTGGTGTAAGTTCAAGAACCTCTTGCCGACCCCTATTCAATAGTCTGGGAATTCTGACATTGCACTCGCAATATACATTTTCTTTAATGTCGTTAGTTGTTAGCAATATTAGCCTATTCCCAAGAGTTAGCAGCTTTCACTCAGTTAATACTAGGCAGAAATCAAATCTGTACGTGGAATGCACTTCCTTGACTCTTGTGCAGAAAGGAGTGCAGTATTCTGCTGCATCCATTTTCAAATACGCTACCACAAGAACTCAAAAATCTTAGCAGTAGCCCAAAGTCTTTTAAGTCTAAACTGAAGAGTTTCCTCATGGCACACTCCTTCTATTCTGTCGAGGAGCTCCTGGAAGAGCTAAAAAATTAAGCAAATTCCAGTGTGTCATTGTTGATTTTCTTTATTTAAACTTACGACTTGTTGCCTGAATATGTTTTTTATATTGCATTTTTATCTGTTTCTACTATCGTGTTATAATTTCATGTATTGACTCGTTCCATGACCATGGAGATTTCTCCTTAATTTGGTCCAACGGAACAATAAATAAATAAATAAAATATGTATCATTTGCAATTTTATCTGCAATAAATGATGACAGTTGTAGAAGCATTAGTTCTCTCCAGTACACTTCATTGGGCTGGCATGTGGTATATAGACGTATGTTTTCAATGTTCTTTAACAGTACTTACCTTAAGCAAGGAGCTGAGATTGTCTCAGTGTCAACTATCTATTTCCTGTACACGTGTAACTGCCCAATTTACAAGAGAATTCTTTCCAGCAATAACTGCATAATGGAGTACAGATAAATGTTTTATATGTTCTTAAAGAAAAGTAACTGTAAACATGGAGATCAGTCTGTCTCAGTATCAACTGTGCATCCCATGTACATGATTAACTGCCCTAATACGAAAGCATACTGTCCAGCAATAGTTGTATAAATTATTTCATTCTCTAATATGTGGGTTAATGAAATTATCATGCCATAGATATGTGAGGAAATAATAGTACTGCCAGAAGTATCCTGTCTTTCACACTGTGAGGTTGTTTCCAATGTACTCCAGCAGCTCATTTATGTATATCAAAACTATTATCCGCATAGGAGTTAAATTTGACAATCTCTGGGTTCATCATTAATTAAATGAAAATTAATATCTGGCAATATTCTGTGAACATCCATTTCATGACTTAAAAATCTAAAAATTACTTCATCCTACACACTGCTCTTAGAAGACATAGACAAGAGCATCTGACAAATCAGAGCTCACAAGTACTGTCAATGATTGTCCTCCCATGTACCATTTGTGATATAATCTGGAATAAATGGAAATGGATGTTGGACTCAGAATTCTCCCCACTGCACAGCATTAAGTGAAATATAGACATATATTTTTCAATTTCCTTAACAGAAGTAACTGTAACAATTAGATCACACAGTCTCAGTCAAGTATTTGATTACATACATCACTGTCAAAAGCATTAGAATATTTTCTCCAAGAATATTTGGCAAATTATTACATCCTCCAGTATAATGGCCTATTAAATGACCATGGTGTAAGAATCAGAGCACATAAAGAGTTTAATTGACAGTGTTCGTTCATGTACACTCTATGCAGATACAAAAGGATCGGAGGAATATTGTGGCTACAGAAGCACTCTTCATGACATACTGTGAGCAGGGTTTGCTGAGTAATGTTGATATTTGATGTTCATAAGCAACAAATCAATGTGTTGACTACTCATTATACATTTACCAAAAACCATTTCCTGTCAAAATTCAGAGAACATACAATCCCAGTTTGGTCAGCAAAACCATTTCTTCTTCATACCATTTGCTCCTAAAAGTGATAAAGATTAAAGCATCTGAAAAATTAGAGCTCATAATGAGCATCAACAACAAGTTCACACTCTATTTACCATTCATGATGAATTTCAAATGAAACAGACTGGGAAATTAATCAGAATTACTCTCTTATGGTTGGTGGTGGTTGTTGGGATGTTTAAGGGGGACTAAACAGCTAAGGTCATCAGTCCCCACTCTCTTATGACACAGCATTAAGCTGGCTTGTGGAGTATACATATATGATTTCAATGTCCTTTGATGTAAGAAATGGATACGACTCCCTGCAAAATTCTGAGAACATGTTTTCCAAGCTTTGGCTGGGTGAATTTTCGACCACCAAGAAGAATTTTGAGTTGTGGGAAGAGATTGAGGTCTGACAGCCATATCAGGCGAATAAGGTGGATGTGGCAACAATTCGTACTAGAGTTCGTGTAATTTTGCCATGGCGATGGCACATGTGTGCGGGAAAGCATCAAGAGTCACGACACCCAGTTTGCAGATAATTTTTTCATTTCTAATTCTTCCATTAAAATGTGATATTCCCTTTCAGATGACATCTGGCAAGCATGAACAATTTCATGCACTTTCAATTGGCATTATTCCATGACCATTTTGTGCACTTTTGCAATGATTTCTGTAGTAGTGACACATCTTTGCTGACCACTGCACAGATCACTATCTAAGCTCTCCCAACCAAATTTAAATTCATTTTTCCATCTGGCAACAGATGAATATGAAGGAGCAAAGTCTCCTAATGTATTCTGGATATCAGCATGAATGTCTTTTGCATTCATACCTTTCTTTACAAAGTAATTAATCACTGCTCAAATCTCGATATATTCCATCTTCGCAAATCACTATGTGGGAACAACAACAGAGCCATGTCACCATCACAGCTCTCTTCCAAGAGCACTGATGTGGCATATTCTTACAGGCAACAGTCCAATGAATAGCACGTGAAAAACTCGTTGTGCCAGTGCTGACCTCTCATGGTGATTCTGAAAACCCCTCTTACATTCACCTATACATAGCTATTGAGTATCTACTTACTGTAATAACTAACTATTCAATTTACAGGAGAATACAGTCCAACAACAGTTGGGCAAATTATTAAATTCTCCAATTTTTGGGTCCTCAGACTTACCATGACAAAACAATCAGAGCTGATGCAGATTTACGAGGGCGGTTCAGAAAGTAACCTCCGATTGGTCGCAGTGCGGGTTGTGGGGGGAGTAGCGACGCCATCTGTGCGTTCACGCACTCAACAGGTCAGTCGGCATCAAGCCGTGGTCGAGTGAACGTCGTACCTGCGCTAGTTTAGTTTTTGTGGCAGTTTGAAATGTGTGCTGCAATAGAAAACCCCGCCAAATGTGAAGTGCGTGCTGTCATAAGGTTTTTTACAGCCAAAGGATATTCTGCAGCAGCTATTCATCGTGAGCTTTGTGCCGTGTACGGACCAAGAGTTATGAGTGAAGGAGTTGTCCGTGAATGGGTACGTTTATTTAAAAGTGGGCGAGAAAACGTTCATGATGAAGAGAGGAGTGGTAGACCATCATTGGTGACTGACGAACTCGTTCAGACAGTTGATGCAAAAGTTCGTGAAAATCGACGTTTCTCAATGTCAGAGTTGTCTACTGGTTTTCCACAGATTTCTAAGACTCTCTTGTACGAGATAGTGACAGCAAGATTGGGTTACCGTAAGTTCTGTGCACTATGGGTGCCCAAAATTCTTACCGACCACCACAAAACTCAAAGAATGGCCTCTGCATTAGACTTTCTGTCACATTATGAGGACGAAGGAGAACCATTGTTAAACAGAATCGTGACCGGTGACGAAACCTGGATTAAGTACGTGAACCCTGAGACAAAAGAACAATCAAAGATGTGGGCACATTCAAATTCGCCTACCAAACCAAGAAAAGCCTCGCAAGATTTTTCTGCCAGAAAACTGATGGCAACGGTGTTTTGGGATGCCAAAGGGGTGTTGTTGGTTGAATTCATGGAACGTGGTACGACCATTAATCAAGACGTGTACTGTGACACAATAAAAAAGTTACGACGGGCTATACAGAACAAACGCCATGGTATGCTGACTTCCGGTATCGTTTTTTTGCACGATAACGCCCGTCCTCACTCTGCTCGCAGAACAACGGCCCTTCTTGAGTCCTTCAAGTGGGACGTTATCAACCATCCACCTTACAGCCCAGACCTGGCGCCAAGTGATTATCACCTCTTCATGCATTTGAAGAAATGGCTCGGGTCACAGCGGTTTGATGACGACGAAGAGCTCAAAGATGCGGTCACAGGCTGGCTCCAGGCACAAGCGGGTGATTTTTATGCAGAAGGAATTTCAAAGCTTGTGAAGAGATACGATAAGTGCCTCAATCGCTATGGAGAGTATGTAGAAAAATAGTGCAAAGATGTAGTTGTAAGATGTATATATTAAAATATTTTTATTTAACTTGGTGTATTTTTTTTAAATCAACCAGAGGTTACTTTCTGAATGGCCCTCGTAAATATATAGCAGTACTTCACACCATTCATAAATGGAACAGGGATGGGGGAAAATTGTAGTGTTGCCGGACATACCTTCTACTACACATTGTGATATTGTTTGTTGAATACCCATGTAGATCTCTAAAGTTCATCAAGCCAATTACACATCAAGCAAGTAGACATGACAACCTCAAAACCCATTCTCAGTTACATGAACACGAACTATTGACAAGATTAAGATAACATACATTCCAAGAGTGGGAAGGGTAAATATTACTTCCCCACACACAGTATTATAAGAGATGATACACTCAAGAACATTCAGCATGTAGCATTCATGATTTTATCAGTTAGAAATACAAACGGTTGTGGTACCAGCAGTTCTCTCAACCAAAGAGCATTATGTGGAAATGTGGTGTATAGATTTATGTTTTCAATATTCTTTAAACAAGTTTCCATAAGCAAGGAGACCTGATGGTCTCAAAGGTGAATATCTGTTTACTGTACAGTAAAAGCTATCTAAATTATAGGAGTTTACATTCCAGGAATAGCTGAGCACAATATAGCATCCTATATCATGTGGGTCTAAAAAAGTGCATCATAAAAGAAGATTCAGAGGTCATACAAAGTTAACTCAACATTGGTTCTTCACATACACCATTAACAAATGCAACAGGGATGAGAGGAAATTGTAGTGGTACAAGAAGTGCTCTGCAGTACACATGGTAGATGATTTGTGGTTTTCTCTTGGTGATTATTCATGTTTATCAGTGTTAACAACCATAGGGAAAGTAAAGTATACAACCTCGCAGACCCTTGCAAATTAAAGTGCATGATTTACTCTCTGAATCCCAAGAGCACATATTAAAAAATTCATTAGTTAAGTTACTAATTCTGCCAGCACATTGTTCCAACACATAACAAAAAAAGGACTTCTGGCAAGTTTCAGCTCATAAAAAGGAGTATCAACAACTCCTCCCATATATCATTATTGATTGAATGTGGAAAGAATGGAAATGATTGTGGAAGAAAACGTATTCTCCACTGCACAGCACTGACTTGTATATGCAGGATAGATACATTTTTGCAGAGTTCTTGAACCATTTACAGTAAACAATGACTTCTGGCAGTATACATTCCAAGAATGGTTGGGCATATTGTTACATCCTCCAATACTTAGGTCCATGTAATGAAATTGATGAAAAAAACACAGCTCACAAGGAAATCATGTCACCCATCGTTGAAAATTCTGGAATTATTAACAGTACTCTCCCTGTATAACTATGATATTATTTTTGTGTATCAGTTTAGAATCATGGGAAGAGAACTGCCTTGATCACACTTATAATACAAGAAATAAAGTAAAGTTTATGCTCCTTGCTCATCATTTAATTTATATGATCAGATTCCCCACTATATGGGAATGAAAGTATAACAATTTAAAAGCCATGAACATTTTGAGCATGAATCTAAATTCATTGAAAAGAAACCTACATGGTGCTCAGTTTCAGTGATCCATTTACTCAGTTGAAGATTCCACGAACAATGAACTGAATATCTGAGCAGGATGTAGTTTATGAACTGTCTTGTTATCTGAACATGTGAAGGTATCTTTTCACAAAAAATTTGCATTAATGTTTAAACAGAATTCCATCTTTTAAACTGTAGCTTTGTATCAGTGAAATTGTGTTAACCATATTTTGATGTGTCTCCAGTATTCTGATCAAATAATTGGTGTACATATGCTATGAGACAAATAATTCACAATTGAACAATATAATTCAGCTCAACAGTGGTTCTTTCCACACACCATTCACAATCACAACAGGTATGAAAGGAATGTTACTAAAAATACAACCTACCGCATAATAAAGGCAGTTTGCAAATCATCTTTGTTGATCTTTTCTGTTGATTAACGTTGTTAAACATGAAGCAGGTACATCTGATAACCTCAGCACCCATTGTCAATTAAATGAACACGATTTATAAATTATATTCAGAGAAATTATATTCTAGTCATCATCAACATTACTAAACATGAAGCAAGAACTTCTAATAACCTCAGTTTCCACTCTCAATTAAACTGGCTCTGTTCACTAACATTATTCTGAGGCCATACATAACAAGAATGTTTGTGCAAATTATACTTTCTCTTGTACATTGCCCCGAGATTATAAGGAGGACTGTCATCAACTGTCTTCCCATTTACCATTAATCTTTGTATTTGAAATAAAAGATGTATTTGTTACCAAAATTATCTCCACAACACAGCTTCATGCTAGCATATGAATTATAGATGTATGTTTTCAATGTCCTTTAGCAGAAGTAATGGTCAAAGAGGTCAGTCTGTCTCTAATTAAAATATCAACACTGGTGGTCAAAACATAGGATGAAAGTAACCTTTACATGATGCATCATGGACAAATAATGTAGCTCAATGAAACTGAAATACACAGAAAGAATTGCTCCAGCATTGTATGGAAAGTAATTGACAGAAATTCACTGTGGGACAAATAGAAATGATTCCTTTATTCAAGGACCATAATTACACTGAAGGCTTTGTTATTCATGTTGATGTCTTCAACATTAAAAAGTCTGAGACATTGGTCTCAATATGGTGTGTGTTTACCACAAATATCAATTGCAGTATTACCCATGGTAGCTAGAAGGTTTATTTATTTATTCAGTCCTTTGATCATACGAACCTGGTGGACAGTATGGGGTGATATTGCAGAACTTTTAATGTCGTTTGGGGTGATAAAGTAACTTACTAAGAATCATGTCCCAGATAAGATCATGAATAATGGTGATTTCACTGCAATTACTGTCTTTGAATAAAAGTACCATCTCTTGGTCTCATTATGTATTTCTATCTATAAAGATCAGTACTATCCTTTAGCAGTCTCTCAATGTATGGTCCAAGTTAGCTGGGAAACAAACTCAAATTATGAAATGTTTCAAGCCAAAAAGAAATGAAGCACAAATTTTGCAAGCTCCAAAAATACTGGAAGACAAACAAGCTGCTGTACATGTGTCTTTCAGAACAAGGAAAGTTCCAGAGAGGAACAGTGATTCTTTTATGGCTGGCACCAGGAAAATCACTTCAGCACCATCCAGATCCAGTGCCATCAAGAATGCAACTATGGATGTAAGTACACAATATCAAAATGGCAAAGAAACGTACAAGCCAAGTAAGCAAGCTGATGGGCTGCTACAGAAGAATCCAGACCTACCCTTTTGTGAGGATGGCTCATTATTAAATATTAGGTCTTTAAAAAATAAAATTGATGATCTTAGTAGTAACTACATAATGTATTGTAATATAAATGGTTTAAGTGCTGAATACTCATGTGACAGAAGCTCTAAGTTATATGAGCTACAAGTTTATCTGAATTTCTAAATGTTAAAGTAATTTGTTTAAATAAACACTGGCTTAGTAGTGATACCATAAAAATCTTAAATAAAATTGAAAACTTCTAGGTAGCTACCTGCTTTTGTAGGATAAATAAGTCAAGAGGATGTTCCTGCATACTCGTTCACTATGATTTAGATTACCCTGTAAGATGTGACTTCAATTGTTTTAACAAAGAGTCTATTTTTGAGGGTTGTTGTGTTGAGTTAAAGGACTTAAATGCTGTTGTAATATCAATTTATAAAATCCCAGGGAAGGTGCCAACTGAGCATTTCCTACGTAAATTTCAGAGTTTGTTAGAATACCTCAGTAAATAAAGGAGGAAAAAAATTGTAGTTGCTGCTGATTTCAACATAAATATGTTGAATGAAACATGTGAGGTATCAAAATTTACAGACTTAATAAAAAAATACGGCTTCAAATAAAATTTTTCTGAATCTACAAGAGAAAATTTTCAGTCAGCTACATGCATTGACAATACTTTAACAGATTATGTATTTGAAGATGGATATAAATTTAGTCTAGATCTAGGAATTTCAGATCATTCAGCATTATTCATTGAGCTACCCAGAGCAGGTAGAATGGTCCCATGTAATAAAAGCTTATGTAAAAAGGATCTTCAACCAAGAAACTTTGACTCTATTCCATGATTGGCTGAAGAATATTTCATGCACAGCAAATTTTGAAGCATTTCTAAGGGATTTTCGAAGTGTTTTCAATGAAATATTTCCACAAAAAACTTATTTTAATAAAATGACAAAATTAAAATGCATCACTAAAGGTATAAAAATCTCCATTGGTAAGAAAAGGCAGCTACATAAGGAACTAAGACATTATAAAAAAAATTGAATTTATTGAATATCTTAAATGATACAAATCTACATTTAAGAAAGTTGTCAAAACAGCAAAGCAAATGACAAATAATAATTACTCTTAATATATGAGAATAAATCAAAGGCATTGTGGTCAGTTGTAAAACACGAATTAGGTATCGAAGCCTCTAGACATGGAATTAGTACAATTAAGCTTGAAGATGAGATGATTTTAAGTCCGGCTCAAATTTCAGAATGCTTCAATGAGTTCTTCATTAATGTAGTGAAACCAGAGCTTAATGTTGCAGATTATGAGAACAATGTATGTCCCTTCAGACTAAATCATAATTCTGAATGCCTCACAAAATTCAAAACAGTTTCAACAATAGATGTCGAAAAAATTATATTAAAACTAAAAAACAAAATTTCTACAGGTTGGGATGGATTACAGCAAAAGTCCTTAAAATTGTATGAAAATAATAGGATACCCAATATCTAAAACAATAAACCAATCCTTTGAACAGGGAAGCTGCCCAGAAGTGCTGAAGTATGCAGAAGTAAAACCGTTGCTCAAAAAAGGGTCAAGAGAGGATATCGGTAATTATCATCCCATCTCCCTCCTTCCAGTCCTATCAAAAATCTTTGAAAATGCTGTTGCTATGCAGATTCGAAATTTTATCGAGAAATATGATATTATTACCTAAAACCAATTCGGTTTCCAGCGTGGCGAAAGTACTATTGATGCAATTAACAAGTTTATCGACAAGATCAGCACATCATTAGACAACCATAATAAAGTTGAAAGAACCTTTGGCCTTTCACAAAAGCCTTTGACTCTGTAAATCAAGCACTGCTCATCTATAAGCTTGACAAGTATGGGATCAAGGGTCATGTTCTAAACTGGCTTACTTCATACTTATCAAATAGGATACAAAGAGGGATTGTCTCATCAAACGCAGCAGATTACTACTCAAAATGGAAAACAGTAGCCCAAGGTGTCCCCTCAAGGCTCGATTCTAGGATATATTTTGTATTTGTTCTATGTTAATGATTTACCGAACAATATAAATGCTCCATCGATTTTATTTGCAGATGTCACATCTGTATTAATTAAAAACCAGGAGCCAGAAAACATCCCTCTCTACATAATAAACACAATGAACAAAGTAGAAAAATGCTTCCAACCGAATGGATTAAGATTGAACACCCCCAAAACCCACATGGTCCAATTCACAACAAAACAGTCAAAGCCCCAAGAAATTAAAATAACTCATAAAAATCAGGATATAGAAGAAGTAGATTCTGTGAAATTTTTTGGGTTAAAACTAGATAAAAAAATTTAAATGGGAAGAAACACGTTGACTACCTGTTAAACAAATTATGTAGCTTTGCATTTGCTATGCAAATATTAGCTGGTGCAACAGACGTGAATACAAGAAAAATTGCATACCACATCTATTTTCAATCAGTTGCATGGTATGGTACTATTGTTTGGGGAAATTCAAGCAATATATTGCGCATACTAAAGTTACAGAAAAGAAGGATAAGGAACATGTGTACTGCCCATCCAAGGACATCATGTCACCCACTAATTGAAAAAACAACAGTTATTAACAGTTCCCTCCTTATACATCTAGGATATTATCATCTTTCTACACAGCAGTTTAGAGTTATTCAAGAAAAACTGTTTCAATCACATGTATAACACGAGAAACAGAGACAATTTTATGCTTTGCTTCCCACTCATCGCATAAACCTATATGTGCAGTTTCCTCAGTATATGGCAATGAAAATTCATAACAAGCTAAAAGGAAAGAATGTTCATAGTATGCACCTAGAGACACTGAAATCAAAGCTATATGATATACTTGCCAAACGCTGCTACTACACTGTTGGGCAGTTCATGAAGGATGAACTGAATATTTGAGCAAGATAAATTTACATATGGTCTTCTGTGTAAATGTAGCTGTCCTTCACAAAAAGGAGGAAAGAAAAATAAAAGTTTATATTAATGTTAAAATTCTTTTTACCAATTAGGCCTAAGTTGTGTTTTACATTTTTTGACGTGTCTACTGTACACTAATCATATGATTAGAAATTGTATGTTATGAGACAAATAAAACACTATTTACTATTCACTAACAAGCTACATTACATGGCAGTGACACATCATGTGAAACTAAATTTTATACCTAGGTTTAGCACACCAGTGTCTTTATCACACACAATTGTTTTTCAAAATTCTAAGACCATACAATCCAAGAATATATAGGCAAATTACTACATCCTTCAGTATTTGGTACCACTACATAACAATGGCTGAAAAATTAGAGCTTATGAGCAGTATTTCTTTGCATGGACCATTCACAAATGCAGCAAGGATGAGAGAAAATGACAGTGGTACTACAGGTACCCCAGTTAACAATGGTTCATCCCATATATTTTTCATAAATGCAACAGGGGTGGGAGGAATAACAGTGGAAGGACACTCAAGTGGATTCCTGGTATTCATGTAGCTCTTTTAACGTTCATCAGCAATATTAACCACATATGAAGTAGATCCAACAACCCCAAAGTCCATTATCATTTTAATGACAATGATTCATTGACAAAATTCTGAGGATAACCATTCCAAGATTGGTCAGGCTAAATATTATTTCCACATAAACACTGTTCTTATAAGTGATGCAGACAAGTTTAACAAATAAGAGCCCATAGCAAGCACTGATCATAATTATCTCCCCATCTAACATTAAGCTGGCATGTGGTGTAGAGATATATTTATTCAATGTCCTTTAAGAAAAATAGCCATAAACAACGAGATCAGACAGTCTCAAAAGTCAAACTGTCCAAATCACAAAAGGATACACTCTGTGCACAGTTTCAGATATTATTACATCTTCCAGTACATGGGCCCACATAATTACAATGTTGAATAAAAACAGAGCTCAGAAGAAGTTGCCTTACAAACTTTTTACACAGACACACACTGGAATGGGCACCAGGTAACAGGATGTCTACTTTGAGATAACAGGATAAAAGGTGAAGCATTACTGCAGCTTAGTAGCCTACAAATACTGAAATCAGTCAAGGGTACACATAAAGATTGGAAGATGCACCAACTACATGAGCTTCAAGCCGTCACCACACAACTGCTGCCATCAAGAATTTCCTAAGTGCAGCCTTGACTGACACTGCTATATTTTAGTAATACAATTCTGTGTTGCCTTTATAGTGGCAGTCAATGAGGTCTGCCTAAAGATGGTAGCACCAAAGTTACAACTCATTCATTCAGTGCCTGCTTTTTGGTTCCAAGAAACTAAAATTCTGCGAAAAGTTGTTATTTCATAAGCCAAGTTGTATGTCACTGACTTACAGTTGACCACTGATTTCTCTTCTGGAAATGAGTTTACTGGCTTTTCACTTTAACTTTATGAAATACTGTTTATGTTGTGTGTGCAGCAACTGGTGTTGGGACATAAATGCATGCTTAGCATTAGCTTACTACATTAACATATACCTTCTTTTGAAGAATGTATATATTCCTGTTTTATGGCATGGATAAACCAAATGACACAGAACTTGATAAACGCAGACTGGCTGAGTATTTGTCACTTCCCTCCTAGTTAAGATTCTCAGCTCTCTTTTAGGTACTTCCTTATTGTCTGATCTGATTAGCTGACATTCAAGTAAATGTCAATCTGCTTGAAATACTTATGAATGCAGAAAGCCACTGTACTATGTAGGGTAATGAGCAATGGGAATTAAAAGGCTTTGAATATAAGCCTGAAATTTGCAAACGAACTCTTGCACATCTGTTTACATGTTGTTATGTGTAAACATTTATTGCTCCTGTCAAGAATGGTCACTTTATATTATTCAAACAGACTCAAAGAATGTAATATTTAGAAGTATGCAGGAAAATAAGATCTCCAAAGTAAGAATATGGGAGCTACAGAGGAACTTCTTATCCACATGCAACCAAGAGTTATATTATCAGCTCCATTACTCAAGTTACTTACTCATCTCCATGAAATATGGTCTGGAAATGAAATCAGTCAATCAACTTTTGACTGAGTACTTAATTGTTATGATTCATTGACTGCTCAATCTAGCTACCATTAGACTGACACTTATAAATTTACACACTAATCTAACTTAAAAAGAAAGAACAACATGATAGTAGCCTGGTCCTGCAAAATAACCTTTCTCCCAATTTAACCCCAGTGTCAATACTTTGGTTGTAGTAAAGCACCTGGCACAAGTGAAACATAAAAAGAAACCTTGCATGGGATCACACCATGAGAAGACAGTCCAACATACTGATCACAGATGTGCACCCATCTAGTAACCATGTCTACCAGGATAATAACATGGGAAACTCAATGGTAAACCTGAGCTTTCTGGGGTTACTTCTCATGAGGTTAGGCAACCAAGTACATGCTAGTAGATGTACATACACTCAGTGAGTCATTCACTTCCATACTTTTGAAAATGACTGCAGTGTATTTGAGTTATGGTCAGATTTCTTATGCACTCTGTATCTGATTGCACTCTCATCAGACAGCACGTTGTATAGATTTTACACTAATGATCATGTACATGAGTTTATTTCTTTACATATAGCTATAGGATTTGAAAGTCTGTGTCCAGATAATTTCAAAAAATAAAATAAAAAAAGTTGCCAAAAAAAGTTGAGACTATTGCAAAGTCTCTTAAGTGGTGGAATACAATTCACACATGTTAACGAGATGCCTTTAGCTGGACATATAATGTTGTAGGCTGATAGTAGAACAGCCTCTAGTTTGAATTTCCATTGTGGCATTTTTTACCGTTCTTTAAGTTCTATATTTTTTGTCAAGTGTAAGTTAAAATAAACCAACACTGAATCATAATTTTCTGCTGAAAATAACATTATCTTATTTTGAAATATGGGTAACATGAAATAAATTAAAACTTGAAACAGATATGTGAAATGACTTATATACATCAGTAATGCTCCAGAATGAATTTTTGCTATGTGAAAGAGTGCTAAAATAAAACTTCCTCACAAATTAAAAAAAGATTTATGTTCCAGGAAGTTTCATCAATAATACCGATGCATTTCATATGCCCATTTCTCCACAGAATGATGAAAGAAGAAATTAGTGGGCATTAGCAGTAAAAACATGAGGTACAGAATACCCAGGATAAAGTGTCTTTGCAGTTGACCAGCAGATCTTTCTGTAGATACTACCCAGCCTTTTGAATTTTTATGTAGTAGAGTCTAATAGATGACTACAGTGAAGCATGCCTGTCACAATAATTGTTTATAAAAACCAAACTTTACTAACAATGACTCTCAGAGTTAGGAGTCACAATATGAGTTTGTTTATGTAAACAACATTCATTCCATCAAGTATGGAAACAAATGAATTTATTATGGACTAACTTTATTTCACCCAATTATTTCTGGTAACATGAAGTTTCAGTCTCAGTTTTATCATGATCCAGGACACTAGGCTTTGTATTGGTTTTGGTGGTGTGGATAAATTATGAGCCATTTTCTTTTTCTCTTGTGTAGTTGGTTACTGTAAGACTTGGTGGTAAACAACTATCTGATTGAAGATATTTTGCTGAACAAGTCCTATTGACAGTACTTTAGCATAAAGGTTGCAGTCTCATGACATAGCGCACAGGCATATGACATTAATCTCTACTCTGAGGTTTACCTTATCTGGCATAACATGTGTTTGGACTTTAGCTTCTTGCACCTCACATGGAAAACAAATCTTAAGACCTCTCAATTTGTAATCTATGTTCTTGTTAGTTTATCAATTTGTCTCCTGAACAAACTTCAAAGCAGGTACATGTAGCATGATGGTGGAGAGTTTATTGATGACATACATTAGCATAAACAGCACTAGAGATGTATTATTGCTCCATTAAGAATAGAATAGTTCAAAACACATTTACTATCATATTTTCCACAATTTCAACTTATGTTTTTGCCACAGTAACAGAGCTATAACAGTGGAGTTTGCACTTGGTTTTTAACCATGAGTACTTGCTGCCACTGTTAGACAGAAACATGGCTGCCATATGGACATTGGACATTTCTCTTTAAAGACAAATCACTGAGTTTTGTTTTCAGGTCTGGTTCACAGAAACTGTAGTGAAGTAAACTGTCAAAAAGTCAACATAAAAACCAATAAATCGTTATGATTTATTAAATAGCTCTAGCTGACTCATCTGCTTGTGTCTTAATTAATGTGGGTGAAGTTCCATAGAGAAAGCACTTGAATCCAGAAATCTCCTCTCACTTGAAAGAAGTCACATGCAAAGCTGTTTCACATTTGTACTGTACACATGAAGTTTATCATCCCTGTAAAAGAGTTTCTTCATATCTATTTATTTGCCACCATGCTGTAACACATTATATTACAACCAAAATGAAATAAAGACTGAGTCATATCCCAAGAAACTCCGATGGTCATTCAATAAGTAACACTACATAATACTTTTCTTTGCCAATTTCAGTTGAAAAATTCTGAATTTCTTATGGGCATCATGAAGTAGTCCCACTTCAGCCCTATAGTTTCATGAAGTTCTCATAGGTGGCAGTATTTCAAGCAGAGAGTAGTCATTGAGTTTCTTTTGATGGACAACCAGAGCATTGCATATGCATTTGCAGAATGTCCACAGAGACTAGGCCGTGAACAAAAGCTTGGCGAGACATTGGGCAAGGTGTCTGTTATCATCGCAACTAGGTCTCACAATGAACCTGTCCGATTTCCCATGTGCCAGTGGACCACATGCAGCTGTGGCTACTGCAGTGTTGGCACATGTGGACACTGTCATTCAATGCAATCAATGAATCACAATCAAACACCTCGCTGCTCAACTGAATGAAAATTCATTGAACTGTTCTCCTTCATGCACCTTACTACTCAAATTTTGCACCTTCCCACTTCTATGTGTGTGGCCCAATGAAGGATGCAGTCGACAGAAAGAACACATGGATGATGGAGTGGTTATTGATGCAGGAAGACAATGACTCCAACATTGACCAGTAAAGTGGTTCCTTGCAAGCATACAGGCTCTTCGAGTACGATGGCATAAGGCTTCAAAATGAATGAAGATTAGGTTGTGAAATATGGACTTGAAGCCAAAAGAATGGGGAATCATATGGTGCATTAGAATCCTGAATAAACCCATCCTGCTTTCAGAAAAGCACCAACCCTTGCTAATAAAATATTTATAAATAAGGGTCCACTAGCAGTACCGATGTTAATAGGGAACATCTCATGACAGCCTTCGTAAGATTTGCACAATACAGCCCTTGATTGACAAAGCACTGCTTGCTCCACAAACAGTCGATACTTTCTCTAGTTGTTCGTACCAATTCAAATATCATAACCAGAATAAATGTACCAGCAAACAATTTGTTTAGATAAATAATGGTACTGGTATTAGCATATGATCAAGAAGGGAAATGTAAGTAAAACAAAATAATGGACAACCATATCCCAAATGATGATATTCATGGAAAAGAACAGTGTGAAAGGCAAAAGTTTAATGGTGCATACTAAAATCATTTATTACCAAGATGAGGATAAGGAGTACTCAGGATACTGCAGTAAACTATCTCCTAACTAGAAATGAAATTAATGCCTCTATTAAATCAAAACCAAATGGTCAGTTTAACCAGTGTGTCTGAATAAATTTGGCACAGTTTCAGGCATTTATACTGATGCGACATCTAAATGCCAACTTATTAACAACTGAGGTGAGGTTCAGCACCCATCATGCTTATAAGATGTAAAAATGAATCGGTGCTAAAGCCTGGAGAGGGGCATGAGAAACAGTTAGCACAGTCACATGGGCACAAATTACCAATAATAATTGTTGTTGTTGTTGTTGTTGCTGCTGTTGTCTTAAGTCCTGAGACTGGTTTGATGCAACTCACCATGCTACTCTGTCCTGTGCAAGCGTCTTCATCTTCCAGTAACTACTGCAACATACATCTTTCTGAATCTGCTTAGTGTATTGATCTCTTGGTCTCCCTCTACGATTTTTACCCTCCACGCTGCCCTCCAATACTAAATTGGTGATCCCTTGATGCCTCAGAACATGTCCTACCTACTGATCCCTTCTTCTTGTCAAGTTATGCCACAAACTCCTCTTATCCCCAATTCTATTCAATACCTCCTCATTAGTTATGTGATCTACCCATCTAATCTTCAGCATTCTTCTGTAGCACCACATTACAAAAACTTCTATTCTCTTCTTGTCCAAACTATTTATTGTGCATGTTTCACTTCCATACATGGCTACACTCTATACAAATACCTTCAGAAACGACTTCCTGACACTTAAATCGATACTCAATGTTAACAAATTTCTCTTCTTCACAAACGCTTTCCTTGCCATTGCCAGTCTACATTTTATATCCTCTCTACTTCGACCATCATCAGTTATTTTACTCCATAAATAGCAAAACTCCTTTACTACTTTAAGTGTCTCATTTCCTAATCTAATTCACTCAGCATATCCCGACTTAATTCGACTACATTCGATTATCCTCATTTTGCTTTTGTTGATGTTCATCTTATACCCTCCTTTCAAGACACTGCCCATTCCATTCAACTAATTTTCCAAGTCCTTTTCTGTCTCCCAAAGAATTACAATGTCATCGGCAAACCTTAAAGTTTTTATTTCTTCTCCATGGATTTTAATACCTACTCCAAATATTTCTATTCTTTCCTTCACTGCTTGCTCAATATACAGATTGAATAACATTGGGGAGAGGCTACAACCCTGCCTCACTCCCTTCCCAACCACCGCTTCCCTTCCGTGTCCCTCGACTCTTGTAACTGCTGGTTGGTTGGTTGGTTGGTTTGGGGAAGAAGACCAGACAGCGTGGTCATCGGTCTCATTGGATTAGGAAAGGATGGGGAAGGAAGTTGGCCGTGCCCTTTCAGAGGAACCGTCCTGGCATTTGCCTAGAGTGATTTAGGGAAATCACGGAAAACCTAAATCAGGATGGCCGGACGCGGGATTGAACCGTCGTCCTCCCGAAGCTGGTTGTGTTTAGGATAGGGTATAGGATGGACATTCTGGAGCAGACCTTCCTGTGGACTTCGTCTATGTGGGGTTTCCAAGGTTACGCCAAGGTACTTGGCGGTTCTGCGCCAGGGGAGTCCATCGTCATAGTCAGGAGATGACTGTCTCCACTGCTGCTATGGTAGCCTCTATATAGCCTGAAGACGGCTTCTGATTGGTCGGCGATTACGTACTGCTGTCTCAGACGGTGTCACTGTGTACGGCGGTGGCGCCACCGCTTCCATTTGAACGTAAACCTGGGAAGGAACGTCCCTGCTGCTTCTCTGCATCAAGCACTCGTTTCCACACACAGCTCAGACGGTATCCGCTATCGCAGTTAAAGTTCTTTTGGCTCATCCTTGTTTCAACAGCCTCCTTAATAACAGAATCCCAGTACAGAGAGGCATGGGACAGAATTTTAGTTTCATCGAACAATATTTTATGATTGTTCGTGAGGCTGTGCTCCGCATTTGCCGATTTCTCCAGTTCTCTATTTTTAATACGTTGTTGGTGTTCTGCACAGCGGTCGGAAAATGCACGAATCGTCTGACCTACATAATTGCTTCCACACTCACAGGGTATATTATAAACACAATGACCCTGAGGCCGAGATTGTCCTTAACAGGGCGCATCATCTCCTTAATTTTCTTAGGAGGACGAAAAATCGGTCTTATACCACGTCTACGAAGGACTCTTCCTATTTTGCTGGAAATCGCGCCACAAAAAGGAAGAACCGCAATCGGTGCTTCATCCTGTGAGGTTGCAGCATTTTCATGTTTCCTTTTTTTGGAGAACGCTGCGTTTATATCGCGTGCACCACAGCCATTCTTTCGGGAAACGTAGATTGTAGTGTTAGCAAACAGGCAGTGAATTGTATGGGAATTTTAATTCGGTTGGCAGTACGCTGAAGTTATCATATATATACTTCATTTGCCGTTCCCTATTTCTGTATATATGACACCAAACTGCAAATTATATATAGGCCTGTATAAACACAAAATCTAAAAATAAATAATTGTTTTTGCAGAATAAACGGAAGACATGAGCTTTTTTAACGTTCTCTTCAACAGATCGGACCTCCCCTTCTGCAAAATCCCGGCCAAGTCCTTGAACGAACTCGTAAAGTATAGAGGGGAGCTCACGATCGTTATGTAACCTTTTGTTCATTTCGCCACGAGCAGACGCCGTTGGCGTTTGTGTGTCGTCACTACTTCAATCGGAAAAAAAACTGTCAGACACCTGCACGGTTGTCGTCGATGGTTATTAATGGTTTGTCGAAGGCATGTGTGCTTTGGATCGTGCTCAGACTAGCACAATAATGAATGGAATGGATTGCGCGACTAGGCAAACGTGGACCTGAACAGAGTGGGAAACATCGTCGTCTTTACGTTCAAGAACTAATGAAAGGAGGTATAAACCAACTGTGTTCAACTATTGACACACGTAGAGCTCTGTTACACGCTACTCGCGTAAACAGTCTTTGAAATGACTACCAACCTAGCAACAAGCAGAGACTTAATGTAATACGTTTCTTAGTCTGCGGTGGCTGTAAATTCGGAAGGCTACAGCAGTAATAATTTTCTTTACCTGTGTCCCTCATTTGCGGAGGTGGTGCACGTTTTATAGTATTATGGTATAAGAATCAAAACAACATAATTCGAATGCATAAGTACTTACACTACGGAAAAACCATTTTTTAAGAACAGAATCCCAGTCTGTTTAAAACAGCACAACCTCGTTTTATTAATGTTCCCAGTCTGTGAACGTGCCGACTCATACTACCATATTTTAGTAAGTTCGTACATCAGAACACATTTGGTCCTGTTACTTATATCACTCTTTTCTAACGTTATGTACCACATATTCCCAGAATTACATATTATGCCTTCCATAAACTTGTAGAACTTTAGACTACTAGCGCGAGGAAAATGTTATCTTTAATAACGAATTCAGGAGCATGTAAATTATTGAATTACTGAATGATGGTAAAATATATCAATCCATAATCGAAATATGGATAAGAAGAGATCATTTGACAAATATACGGAATGAATTACTATTGGCTAGGATTAGATGAAGGGTTTGCCTATATTAGGTGGCTAGGGTGTGGTTGGGCGGCGCCAACTTCACTTCTTCCTTCCCTGTTCTGTTCTCCTAGTACAGAACAGAATCGTTACGGGTACAGATGGGGCTGGGCATCAAGTTCAATTGTTAACTGAAAAAAAAAGTTGTCTGGTTAATATTTTGTTCGTTTTTCTGCATTCTATGGCTATTGGATAATATAACGAGGGGTTGTACTTTAGGCGTGGCGAGGGCGTGGGCTGGGCGGGGCAAACGTCCACTTCTTCCGTCCGCCTTCTGTGCACCTAATACAGAGCGGAATCATTTTGGGTACACATCGCAGTGGACATCAAGTTTAACTGTGGACTAGAAAAAAATTGTACTTACTTGATCTTTTGTTCATTTTTGTGCATTCTATAACTACTGACTAAAAGAACATGAGGGGCTGTCCAAAAGGCATGGCGAGTCCGTCGTCTGGGTGGTGCCAACGTCCGCTTCCTCTTTCCACGTTCTATTATCCTAATACAGGGCGGAATCGTTTCACAGTGGGAATCAAGTTTAACTGTCAACTGGGAAAATAAGCTTACTTAGTTACATTTTTGTTCGATTTTCTGCATTCCGTGACCATTGGCTAAAATAACACTACTGTGGTGCACATGGTGTGACGAGGGCGTATAGTCCGGGCAGCGACACACTTGTCATATAAATACACATAAATGATTACCTAGTTAATATAAGTAATACATTCATGAAGCACTAAAGTACTTCATACTAAATGTATCCAAAACACCTGATTTGCGTTTCGCCTGTTTTGCATGAAGCCTACATAACGTAGCTGTACTCCAGAATAGGGCGGACAAGTGCAGTGTAAGTAGTCTCTTTAGTAGATCTGCTGCACCTTCTAATTGTTCTGCCAATGAATCGCAGTCTTTGGTTTACTCTATCCACATTATTATCGATGTGCTCGTTTCAATTTAGGTTATTTGTAATTGTAATCACTAAGTATTTAGTAGAATTTACAGCCTTCAGATTTGTGTGAATTATCGCGTAATCGAAATTTATCAGATTTCTTTTAGTACTCATGTGAATAACTTCACACTTTTCTTTATTCACGGTCAGGTGTCACTTTTCGCACAAGACAAATATCTTATCTAAATCATTTTGTAACTTGTTTTCGTCATCTGATGACTTTAAAACACGGTAAATGACAGCATCATTTGCAAGTAATCTAATAGCGCTACTCAGATTGTCTCCCACGTCATGAAGATACATCAGGAACAGAAGAGAGCGTATAAAACTTCCTTGGCTAACGCCGGATATTACTTCTGTTTTACTAGCTGACTTTCCGTCTATTACTACGAACTGTGACCTCTCTGGCAGGATATCACGAATCCAGTCGCACAACTGCGGTTATATTCCATAAGCACGCAGTTTGGTCAGAAAACGCATGTGAGGAATGGTGTCGAAAGCCTTCACGAAATCTAAAAATATTGAATCAATTTGACATCCCCTGTCAATAGCACTCATTATTTCATGAGTATAGAGTGCTATTTGTATTTCACAAGAAGAATCCGTGCTGATTATGTGTCAATAAATCGTTTTCTACTTTATACTTCATAATGTTAGAGCACAGTATATGTTCCAAAACCCTACTGCAAATCCACGTTAGTGAAATGGGCCTGTAATTCGGCGGATTACTCGTATTTCCCTTTTTGGGTATTGGTGTGACTTCAGCAGTTCTCCAGTCCTTAGGGTCAAATGGGTCAACTGGCTCTGAGCACTATGGGACTTAACTTCACAGGTCATCAGTCCCCTAGAACTTAGAACTACTTAAACTTAACTAACCCAAGTACATCACACACATCCATGCCCCAGGCAGGATTCGAACATGCGACCGTAGCGGTCGCGCGGTTCCAGACTGTAGTGCCTAGAACCGCTCGGCCACTCCGGCCGGCTCCAGTCCTTAGGGATTGATCTTTATGTGAGTGAGCGATTGTATATAATTGCTAAATATGGAGCTACTGTATCAGCGTAGCCTGAAAGGAACCTGACTAGTATACAGTCTGGGCCGGGGGCCTTGCTTTTATTAACTGATTTAAGCTGATTTGCTACACCGAGGATATCTACTTCTATGTTTCTCATCTTGACAGTTGTTCTTCATTGGAATTCAGGATTATTTACTTGGTCATCTTTGGTGAAGGAGATTCGGAAAACTGTGTTTAATAACTCTGCTTTAGTGGCACAGTCATCAATGACTTCACTGTTGCTACCGTGCATTGAAGGTATTGATTGCGTCTTGCCACTGGTGTGTTTTGTGTATGGCCAGAATCTCTCTGGGTTTTCTGCCAGATACAGGGATAGAATTGCATTGTGGAAATTATTAAATGCATCTCGCAATGAATTATGCACTGTATTTTGAATCTCTGCAAAACTTTGCCAATGTTGGGTATTTTGCACTCCTTTAAATTTGGCATGCTTTTTTCATCGATTTTGCGACAGCGATCTGACCCGTTTTCCCTACCATGGGGGATCAGTTACACCACTTATTAATTGATTTGGTATGTATCTCTCAATTGCCGTTGATACTATCTCTTTGAAATCATTCCACACCTTTTCTACACTTACATGATCAGATCTGATTTAATGTAGACCTCTTAAAAAGGCGTTAAGAGCATTTTATCAGCTTTTTAAAATAGATATACCTTGCGTTTCTTTTTGATGATTCTAGGTGTTACGATATTCTGCATAGCAGCAACTGCCTTGTGATCGTTAATCCCTGCATTCGCCACGATACTGCCTATTTGTCCAGGATTATTTGTTGCAAAGATGTCAAGTATGCTTTCGCAACCATTAACACTTCGAGTGAGCTCATGAATTAATTGTTCAAAATAATTTTCTGAGAAAGTATTGAGTACAATTTCGGATGACGTTTTACGCCTGCAGCCGGTTTTAAACGTAGGCTACAATTTTTCCAGCATATCGAGGGTAGATTGAATTCACCACCGACTATAATTGAATGAGTGGGGTACCTATTTGAAATGAGACTCATATTTTCTTTGAACTGTTCAGCAACTATACCTTCTAAGCCCGGAGGTTGGTAAAACGATCCAATTAACAGTTTAGTCCGATTGTCAAGGATAACCTGTACCCATAGTATTTTGCAGGAACTATCTACTTCAATTTCACTAGAGGGTAAACTACCACTGACAGCAATAAATATTCCACCACCATCTGTATTCCATCTGTCCTTTCTGAACACTATTAGATTGTTTGAAAAAAATTCGGCTGAACTTATTTCTGGCTTTAGTCAGCTTGCCGTACCTATTGCTATTTGAGCTTTCTATTACCGGTTGGAGCTCTTGTTCTTTTCCAACACAGTTTACAACTTCAATACCGATCGTTTCTACAAACACATTAGTGTGCTTTACCTGCTCCATACATGGCCGCCCTTTCTGTGATTTCCGGAGACCCTCTAACCTAAAAAACCGCCCGGTCACTTCCACACAGCCCCAGCTGCCTGTGTAGCCGCTTCCTGTGTATAGTTGACTCCTGACATATTAAGCAGAATCTCACCACCCAAGGCTCAAGTCAAGGAATCTGCACCCCACATGGTCACCAAACCGCCTGACCCACTGATTCACACCCTCCATCAAGCTCTGCACCAAAGGACCACAGTCGGTTCTATCGACCATGCTGCAGATGGTGAGCTCCTCCTTAATCTCGCAAGCAAGACTCGCAGTCTTTACCATTTCAACTAGATGCCTGAAACCACAGAGAATCTCCTCCGGTTCAAAGAGACACGTCACTGGAACTGACGTGAGCAAATTGGCTCTGAGCATTATGGGACTTAACGTCTGAGGTCATCAGTCCCCTAGAACTTAGAACTACTTAAACCTAACTAACCTAAGGACAACACACACATCCATGCCCGAGGCAGGATTCGAACCTGCGACCGTAGTGGTCGCGCAGTTCCAGACAGAAGTGCCTACAACCACTCGGCCACATCGGCCGGCCCAACATGTGCCACCACCTGCAGTAGGCTGCACCGTGTACTCTTCATGGCATCCGGAAGCACCCTTTCGACATCTGAAATGACTCTCCCTCCTCCCTCCTCCCCCCCCCCCTGGTATGCACACAGAGTGCACACTAGCTTCTTTCCCCTCCTTGGCAGCCATGTTCCTAAGGGGCCCTATTACGTGCCAAACATTAGAGCTACCAGCAAACCCACCCTTTGTGAATTCCCAGACCTTGCAGGATGAGAAGCTTCCTCTGGAACAGAGTGAACGACTGCATCAGGCCCTGAGACTTCGTCAGTCACAGATAACACCCGAAACCTGTTCTTCAAACGAATCGGGGAGGCCCTACTATCGGCCCCTCAGAAAGTCTTTCACTGCCTTACAGACTTTGGAATGAAGTCCTACTCGGCGAAGGGTGACAGGTCAACTACAGTGCAGGCAGTACCTGGGGGCAGCCACAGCAGTGGTCCGATCAGGGGACACATGGGACATGCTTGACGTCCCTCGCATCCCCGCGTTCGATCCCCCCACACTGATTGCCCTTGGCAGCAGCCTCAAGCTGTGTGACGAAAGCCAACATAGCCTGCAACTGTGAGCGAAGGGTCAGAAACTCAGCTCCCACCTGCACACAGCAATGAGAGTTCCTATCCATTACTGAGCTCTCTCCTGTTTGAAGCTCATAAAAATGTGTAACAACTGTACGCTGTACTCGGCTTATTAGCAGCAGGAATTCAGACTGCTCTGTCTCTCTGGTGGTGAAACCGACACTTAACTACACTAGCCAAATGAAACCTAGTCTGTTATTGTTGGATGGATGCATATGGTGTTATGGGCGTTCAACAGTGTAGTCTTTAGTGCCCGTACTCTGTAATTAAAATAAAAGGTTGTGAATAGTAAGGACTTGAACAAGCAAGGAATTACAAAAATAAACTAGTAACTACACAGGTATCTGTAAATACAGTATTGGCCATTAAAATTGCTACACCATGAAGATGATGTGCCACATACATGAAACTTAACCAACAGGAAGAAGATGCTGTGATATGCAAATGATTAGCTTTTCAGAGCAATTACACTAGGTTGGCGCCAGTGGCGACACCTACAACATGCTAACATGAGGAAAGTTTCACACCGATTTCTCATACACAAACAGCAGTTGACCGGCGTTGCCTGGTGAAACGTTGCTGTGATGCCTCGTGTAAAGAGGAGAAATGCGTACCATGACGTTTCCGATATTGATAAAGTTCGGATTGTAGGCTATCGTGATTGCAGTTTATCGTATCGCGACATTACTGCTCGCGTTGGTCGAGATACTATGACTGTTATTAGAATATGGAGTCGGTGGGTTCAGGAGGGTAATACGGAACGCCACGCTGGATCCTAACGGCCTTGAATCACTAGCAGTTGAGATGACATGCATCTTATCTGCATGGATGTAACGGATCGTGCAGCCATGTCTCGATCCCTGAGTCAACAGATTGGGACGTTTGCAAGACAACAATCATCTGCACGAACAGTTCGACGATGTTTGCAGCAGCATGGACTATCAGCTAGGAGACAGGTACATGATGGTCACATCCATCTTTGGCGACATCATGGTGGACGCACATTGGAAGCGTGTATTTGTCATCGCCATACTGGCGTATCACCCGCCATGATGGTATGGGGTGCCATTGTTACACATCTCGGTCACCTCTAGTTCGCATTGAGGGCAATTTGAACAGTGTACGTTACATTTCAGATGTATTACAACTTGTGGCTCTACCCTTCATTCGATCCCTGCGAAACCCAATATTTCAGCAGGATAATGCATGACCGCATGTTGCACGTCCTGTACGGGCCTTTCTGGATACAGAATATATTCGACTGCTGCCCTGGCCAGCACATTCTACAGATCTCTCACCAATTGAGAACGTCTGGTCAATGGTAGTCAAGCAACTGGCTCGTCACATTATGCCAGTCACTACTCTTGATGAACTGTGGTATCGTGTTGAAGCTGCATGGGCAGCTGTACCTGTACAGGCCATGTTTGTTCCGGGTACTGATTTCTCAGGATCTATATACCCAAATTGCGTGAAAATGTAATCACATGTCAGTTCCAGTATAATATATTTGGCCAATGAATACCCGTTTATCATCTGCATTTCTTCTTGGTGTAGCAATTTTAATGGCCAGTAGTGTAAATGGCTCCTATTGGAAGCTCGTAAAAAAATATATATAACAAATGAACGGTGAACTCTTCTTATTGGCAGCCGGATGTCGCGGTGCTCTCTCACTGACGATCTAACCGACACCAATCGTTATTGTCGACAACACATGAATATTCTTCAAAAATTAAGATGTTATGTTATGTTAACCTGGGACCTAGAAACGACGGAGAGGCTCCACCCCCGTTGCACCCGCAGTGGTCCGCAACCCTACGACTACTATCGCAGTCCACTTCACCCCTCCACCGACCCACAACAAACCCAGGGTTACTGTGCGGTTCAGCCCCAGGTGGACCCCCCAGGGAACCAGCCCGCATTTGCCGTGGCAGGTGGAAAACAGCCTAAAAAGCTTCCACAGACTGGGCAGCTCACCGGACCTTGACACAAATCTGGGAGGATTCGTGCTGGGGACCAGAGCTCCTTCCCGCCTGTAAAGCCGTGCGTTAGACGCAAGCCCAACTGGCCGGGCTAAAATGAAGATTGTTTATCACCAGTAGTTTTGTGTGCAATTGCTAAGGCTTGTAACGAAACCGTGAACGTATCTGTTCTGAACAAGCGTTCGAATCCACATATGTGACTTTCTTGGAGACATAGAGGGGTTTGCACTCTTGCGCAAAACAACAAAATGACCGAACTAAGTCGTTCCGTGTGGGTCTAAAGAAATAAAAATCTGAATTCGAATCCCAGTCCAGCATCAAAGTTTTCAGTCTTTGTTTCAAATAAAATAAGAAGCCTGAGACCTTAAATGACAATTGGCTCATTAAATAAAATAAAGTTTTTAGTGCAAGGAAGCTCACTGACGACACAGTTTCTGTTGCCGCGACTTCCCCCTCTGTTATGACCAAAGCTAAACCGGCTGTGGCCCAGATGGTGCAGAATGGATATGATGTTTGTGACGCAAATTCTTAACTACGGTGCAACTCAACGTTCTTCACCTATAATTACTACAGGTGAAGGACATCTGTTCCTTTGTGTTTAAAATACATGCTGGAAGTGAAAATCGAATCGATACCTCGCAACTATGAAACTGAAAAGCAATCCACAAGACTACTGAAGCCCACTTTTGCTATATTCATAGTTGTATCTAATGTAAGAGGCGCTTAGCTTACAAAGTAGATACGGAGAAAAAATTCATTTCTCTATTAACTAATTAATTATCAGCAGGCTCCTAACTCGGTAATTAAAGTAGTCTAATGTCAGCTGGATGTAAAGACGCTTTTTGCTATCATAGCCTCGATTCGAAGCCATTCTGAAATTTTAAGTGTTTCAAGAAATTTCTTAGATCGAGATAAACGATTCCACAGTATGAACGATGCGGCGTTCTGTGACAACTGTACCGTAACATGTAGTTATTTAGTTCTTTCCATCTGTAGTGAAGTTTTTTTAAGTTAATATCGGACATCACCAATTATTCTTAGATAACATTAAAATAAAATTAGCTGATGAAAACGGTACTTCGTAAGACAAATTACGTTGCATTACTTCAATAACTTGCGTTTAGCAACGACGCTTGTAAATTGCTAAGGCCGGCAGTAACCGCCACTTTCAAAGACAGAGGATTTTCATATCTTCTGTTAATTCATATCTTCGGTTGATTCTCTCCAAATGGTGGATGTCACATTTTTCAAATAGTGGGAAGAAAAAAATGTTGCAGAACATAAACAAATTTTCGTTGTAATACACTCATTCTACGTGGCCCAAGTTCACATTTTCGCAGAATTACTCTAATTGTAATATCGCTTCAACACTGCAAAAAAATTTTCAACGTGGCAAAACTCACATCCGACTGATAGGCCTTGTACTCAGTTGCCAACCTGAAATTCTAGCTCTGTGGAACACCAGTTTCAGTATAGTGCTGTTGCGAAGAGTGTTTACCATTGGTCTTTCTCACCGGAAAATACGTAATTGAGTTATTGGACTCCATAGGTATACTGCAACAGTAATTTGAGTGCAAGCAATGCCTGCGAATTGCAGTATTAAATTGCGCCGTGGCTGCCATTTCCATAAATTCCTGACGTAAACTGGCTCTGAGTCATTTCAAACGACAGGTACTGCAACGTCTTACTGACACCAACAGGTTTGCTTAGTATAAAATTCTTAGTTAGTTTCATGTGATTTTGTAATTACTGAAATAAAAGTCGCATGCCCGCAACATTAGAGGTTTCATTTCCTTCTGGGAGATGAGTATCCTGGGTAATCAGTTTATCCCCTTCTAACCAGCGAAATGTAGCATAATGTGGCCAGTAATCGCTTCAAAAACTGCTATTTAGTGCTGTTAAGATGATTTATTTTAACTTTGTTGTAGGTGAAAGAATTTAGTTTAATCTTAAAACAACTTAATCAGGAACGCTCGCAAATTTACCGGATGAAAAAAGATTATTGTCCAGCTAGGTAAAGGTTTGAAAAACAAAATCTGCACATGAAACTTCCTGGCAGATGAAAACTGTTTACCGGAGTGAGAGTAGAACTCGGGACTTTTGCCTTTCGCAGGCAAGTGCTCTTCCTCATTCTGGGCCAGGTCGAGCTTTCCGTCTGAAAACACTGCATTATAGTTCGCCTAAGAGGTATCACACTTTGTGTTCCTGAAACAGTGGAAATCGTAAGTTGAATCTGAGCTTAACCTCTTAAGATATTGCACAGCTAAAAATACAAAACCACTAATAATAAAAAATACTCCAGCCGAGGCAGCATGATCTGCACCACAACGTGAATCTAAATTTTACCTTTAATCTTTGGAAATGGTGTCATTATTATATCTACATATGATGTGTAGAGACACATACATTTACAACATCCTCTAAACAATGCTCACAAGTAACTAATTTATTGAATCTTTTTTCAAAGCATGTAATCGGGAATGAATTTGATTTCTTAATCGAATAAAGTGCTCTCCGCCTTCTATTACGCTTCGCTTCCTCCTGCCCTGTCATGGGTTCTTACTTGCTTAACGTCACAGTTCGAGGAATTTCATAAACGTCTCATTCTTGCGCTTTGTGAAGATATGAACTGTGTTTTGGTGCCGTAGGATACACCAGTTCGACGATACATTGCTAGGTGAAGCGGGAGGTGGAATAAAGCCACGACAACCATCTTCGTCGCCCTGGACGTTCACGGGCTACAACAGAGGATCAAGACAGTAGTGTACTCCACTGTAGTGATGAAGACCCTTTCACGACTAGCACAGAAATTAGGAACATTCTCCAGCTAAGTGTGAGCAGGTCACCATTCGTCGTCGTCTCAACGAGAAAGGGAGGTATGGACGATGGGCGAACATATGACCAAACTGCTGTCATAGTTTGTGGTTGGATATCAGCTACTGGTTCCGGCGTTTTGTGGAAACTGGACCGTCCGTTTTCTAGTTATTACTACTGCGAAATACTGGATAACGTAATGCTTTCTTCTATTCGTCAGAGATTATCGGGGGCTGAATAATCTTGCAACATAAACATTCTTCTGCTCACGCGGCGAGCTGTGTAAAACACTGGTTTCAAATGAATGTAGACGTTGAGCTGTTGGGCTGGCCTCCAAAGGTGCAAACCTCAGTCACATAGAGCATGTATGGACGAAGATGCAGAAAATTATTAGGAGCGGAAGACTAACACCGACTACCATGCCGAAGCTGTCCGAAACAGTTCATGACCCAAGGGAACTGTTGTCACAGAATACCAAACTCGTACGGAAACTTTTGCCTCCATCCTCCAGCTGCTAAATGCAGTTGTAGAAGAGGGTGGAATTATTGTGTTGCTATCGAGAAAATTTTCGTTACGGAAAATGAAAGTTTTTTATTCCCTCGCAGAGGAGGGAAATTAGTTTATCTTAGCTCACCCTCTCTGTCTTTCTCTCCCACCCCCGCCCCCCCTCTCTCTCTCTCTCTCTCTCTCTCTCTCTCTCTCTCTCTCTCTCTGTCTCTCTCTCTTCCTTCAATAGACTCTTGAGTTCAAATTTTTAAGACTATTGATCAAAATGACTGAGAGAAACATGAAACTATTTTTTTTTTTTTGTCGCATGACACATGACGTCAATGCTGATGTGGCATCAAAGAGAAATTACTTAATGTTTTTTTCTTCGAGAAAAAGCATCGTTCAATTTGTGTTCTCTTTATCTACATGCAGGTAGAATAACAATAAGGAAAAAAGCACAAAGGAGATATCATTTTCTTTTAACGCCAAACTCAAATCACAATGCATGCGGAGAAAGAGTGATGCAAGACGAGCGGATAGACTTGAAGTCAAGTATTTCAGTTCTCTGCATCCTCAGTTATGTACTTGTGAATACTTTTAAATTATGTGTAATACTTTAAAATTATGAATTCTGCATAATTCTCGTTGTCCAGCTAAACTAATAACTCTAATCACGAATTAAAAATCACGAGAATAACAGGATTCTAATCACTTACCTGCATAGTAGGAACTGACCGCCTAAACCACTATGTCATTCTACCAATAGCTTCATTTACGAAATGGTACAATATGGTTTGTGATATCACACCTTTTCCATCAAAAAGAAATGAAGCAACGAGTGAAAGTGGCGCAGGGCGTCTTCGACGGAAATGCAGACTGTCCATCTGACTTTGAATTGTATGAACGGAGCTACGAAGAATATAAGCTAACTGAAAGTGACACGAACGGTATTCCGCTAGGTTGTATGAGAGCTGCTTAATTTGGAGAGGTTGAGTGTGCCAAAGTGTGAGAAACGTATTAGCTGCTAACGCAAATGCCACACAATTTCGACTCGGTGATAGCAACGTCACTCTTGTGGAAACTGTAAGTGCAGAAAATGGTTTGAGAGTCTCTTAAGCACATATTCTGTCACCATGATTCAAATTTACAAGAAAATGCTATTGAATTTCACATTTATGATACCTATCTTACGACGAAAGTTTTGATGAAATGATAGAAAACTGTTTGTTTCAGGCATAGCTTTGAAATGTTTCCAGTATATCACAGAGTAATCAAACCGTATATTTACAAGGAAATGTATCCCTTCTGATACAGATGCAAAAAGCAAAATATGAAAAGCATTTCTTGATTTGGAACTTCACGTTATTCGTAGCATACATAGGATACTCGTGGACGTTGCGTTTTGCAATCGATGCTCTGTGGTTGTCTCTTCACTTGTGTCCCTACATTCCACGAATAGTGTCATTGTAATCGACCTGAAAAAAATGTTTCTCAAGTAAATTGTTATAAAAAAGATGTCTTACCCAGACATATATTTTACAGTGTAACTACTGGAGATGTTCTAAAAATGTGAAACAAGCCTGGCGATGATCTTTGTAGTTTCAGTAGCTTAAGACAGAAAAACACTAATAGCTGTGACAGTTAATGAAATCATTCGACGTTGAAATTATAGTTAATCTCATAGCATACGTTGCTAGCTTATTTGTCTTAGCCAACACTGGAACAAAAAGGGTAAGCTCGAGGTTGCAGTACCTGAGGGAACCTGGTCTTAAAAGATGGGCTGCATTTGTTCCCGCTTCCTTATCTTCTTTTCTGTGTAACTGTTGATGAAACATGAAATTTGAAGTGCATATGAAAGGAGATATAACTAACACTTCACTGCATAACATGACTCTGTTTTAGCGCCAAAAGTGTTAGTATGGTCATCTTTATTTTCAGATCTGTTATGGGAAACAATAATGAAGAACTTGAGTTCTGTTTCATCGAACACATTATGTGATTTTACTAGTAATGGCGATGCTGGAAAATCAACAAGTATCTGCTCATAAACTGTGACATGACAAAAAGGAAATGTTGTGAAGTATATCTGGACCTTCTGTTTAATGCATTCATTCTAATTGATTCTAATTTCTATAGTCATTACAGTATCAAAGGAATAAAATTATTTTACCTAGAGGTCTGTCTCAGAAACAGCGTTTTGAGTAGTTTTGTATTGCACATACTCTCATTTGTTCACATAGAGTACCACACTGGGGTTCGAAAGTCATCAAGAGGACTGGCAAAACATTTTGTCCCAGCACATACCAGAATGATTTAATAAAGTGTCCATAGATCTGAATGTTTTAACCTGGTCCGTATATATTGATTACTTCTAGTATGTTATTTAAGGGAATAGATACTATATTTTGCTCATCTGTTTGTGTATGGCCAGTGGAAGTTTCAAATCTTTGAGTGTGATTGTGACTGTGATTTTTATTGGTCCTGTAAATTACCTAATGTACAGATATATACTTGTAACATAGGACAGGTCATTAGGCTTACAATCTGGATAATATGAAATATAAAAATATACAAAAAAGCTTACACAATATATAGGAGCTTTCACAATATAAATATACTATTACATCGTAAACAGTGACTTATGATAAAGCATATTCATAATATTACATGGTACAAAATGACTTACGATACATGATACATACAAAAAATAATAATTTTTTGAGATATAATTAGCTTATATTATACATCAGTGGTTCCTAATTATTGTTAATTCCTTTAATGTGAATATTCTCTTCATTCCTATGATAGTTGAGTTCCCCCATACTGTGATTCCATATCGCATGTATGATTGAAAAAGTCAGTGATAGACAGTGCACAAAAGGTCACAGTGAGTATACTGATCCAGTTGTTTCATTATAAATATCACTGAGCTTAGCTTACTTGAAACAGTATTTATCTGCTGTTTCCAATTTAGCTCACTGTCTATTGTAACGTCCAAAAAATTAACTGAAGCAGCTTCTTCCAGTCCTTTTTCATCTGAGAAAACATCCATATGTTCTTGTTTATTTTTGAAGACCATGTATCATGTACATAGTGTTTTTTTTTTCAGATTAATAACTAACTCATTTTCAGGGAGCCATTGTGCTGTACTACTGACTGATATGAATGTATTTTGCTCAAGTGGCTCCAAATTATTGTAAGCATTTAGCACAGTCATATCATCTGTATAAAGTATTTTGATTTCATTTTCACATGTTTGTATATTATTCACAAATAAATTGAAGACAACAGGTCCCATTACAGACCCTTGAGGAACACCATACTTAATGCTTCTAACTTCTGATGTGTATAAGTTATTAGTGGCTACGTATTGCTTCCTGTTACTTAGATATGATGTTATCCAGTTTGCTGCATGTTCATGAATACCAGTATTCTCTAGTTTCTTTATGAGGACTGTGTGATCAACTGTGTCAAACGCCTTGGATAAATCAAGAAAAACTCCAGACGCTACCACCTTATTGTAAAAGGCCTGTATGATTCATTCTGTTAATGATTCAATTGCTGTTTCTGTTGATGTCCCTTTCTGATATCTTTGCTGTGCTGGAGTTATTACATTTTGTTTTTCCAAATAAGCAGTTAGTCTGTTTAGGATGAGATTTTCTAATATTTTGGAGAAGCCTGATACTAAAGATACTGGCCTTTAGTTATTAGGATCATTGTGGTTTCCCATTTTGTATATAGGTACTACTTTAACTAATTTGAGTTTATCTGGAAATACTCCTTCTTTGAAAGAGCAGTTGGCAATATCCAGTAGCGGCGTAATTATTTCTGCCTCCACCTGCTTGATTAGGTAGTTTGACACTTCATCATGTCCAGCAGACTTTTTGCCTTTTAGCTTTTTCATAACAAAAAAATGGCTCTGAGCACTATGGGACTTAACTTCTGTGATCATCAGTCCCCTAGAACTTAGAACTACCTAAACCTAACTAACCTAAGGACATCACACACATCCATGCCCAAGGCAGGATTCGAGCCTGCGACCGTAGCAGTCCCGCGGTTCCGGACTGCGCGCCTAGAACCACTAGACCACCGCGGCCGGCTTTTCATAACATTTGTCAGTTCCTTTTCAGACACTGGTTTCAGGAACGTTGAGTGGTTTGGCTTATCTGCCACAATAGTTTGATAAGTTCCTTGGCTATTATATCAATGCTTTAGCTTTTCTATTGCATCTGTGTAGTTATTACTCAGGATGTTCGCAATTTATGTTTTATATGTGATGATTTTGTTATTTACTGTCAGTTTCTATTTCATTTGTTTTCTGTGAGTATTTTTTCTTACCCCTCTCAGAGTAAATTATATTCCAAGCTGCTCTCAGACTATTTTGAAATTGCATCATTAATTGATTTTCCTTTTTCTTGTCTTATCAACTGCTTGAATTCCTTTGGTGCTGCCTGTAGGTTACAATATTTTCTCTCAGTTCATTTCTCTTAAGATAGCTCTCTGTTCTATTATTTCCTCCGTGATACAATGCTTATTTTAGAGATATTTTCATTTCCTCTTGGTTTTTGGAAATGCTAAATTGAAATAATGTGTTATGGTGTCTTTGAAAGCATTGTATTTTTCACCGGTTCCCTGGGCTTCAAGTGTGTTTGTCCACTTTTCATAACATCTCTTTTAAGATGTTGATATTTTGTTGGCTTATAAGCCTAATGTGTCTTTCGCCACTTTTGTCTTCTTTTTGTGAGTTTAGATTTCCATATATTTCACAAAGATGTCCAAAATGATCATAAATTTGTGTTTGTAGAACCTTTGTAGTATTTGCACTGCTATCCATATTAGTGATAATATTGTCAATAACTGACTCAGTTACCAGATTCACTCCTTTTGGTTCTATAACAGTTGCTTTCATGTTGTGTTGTAGTAGCAGCTCCTCAAATTTTTGCTTTCTCAGTACAATGGACATGTTTTTGAGGAAAAGATTTATTTTGCCACTTGGTGATCAGTACACATAAAATATTCTTAACTCATTGTAGACAATACCTGTAATTTCAAAATCTTTTTCTTTGCATTTTGGTAAGGTTTTGTATGTATCATTCTTACTACTATCATAATTCTCTGCTGTTTGGACAAATATTGCTACTCCTCCACCTCTATTTATGATCTGCAGAAATAGTTTACAAGAACATAATTTTTATGGTAAGACTGCAAATTTCATTTTCTTTTAAGCCATGTTCACTTATATACAATATGTGTGAACATATTTCATTTGCCAGTAGTTCCACTTCTAGTTTTTTGTTACTCATGTAAAACAGATTTTGTTGCAGAATTCTGAGCTTAATTTCTTTTTCTTACTGGTACCAATAAAATTCTCAGTCTGTATTTGACTAGCATGTTCATGTTTCTCGACATTAATTTTCAACTTCAAGTTTTTCGCTTTCTTGGCTGTACCATAAAAAATCATCTCCGAAATATTGAGACATCATCTTTCTTCTTACAGAAGTTCTTGTAGGCACTGATTCACTAGGCTTTCCTTTCTTCCTTTGTGCAGCAGTTTGCTGCTGTTCTTCTTCTTTACTACTTTTGAATTTTGGACTGAGTTCCAGTAATATATGCTCTTCTTCTGTGGTGTGTTTTGGGGTTTTTATTTAGTGTACTTGTTTCCACTGTGGATATGTTACAATTCAGCTCAGTCTCATTAGGCCTAGCTATTTTTTGTTGCTCTTCATCAATAGTTTTGCTTTTCAGATTAATTTGCAATGATATTGCTTTTTCTGGAGCTGCACATTTTGGATTTTTATTTGGTTCCATCACTTCTCCTGCGGAGATATCACAGTACAGCTTTCTATTGTCAGATAAGTTTTGGGTAACAGTTTTGGTTTCAATATATATGTTAGTTACTGTTGATGTATTTCTATTTGCCTCAATTATCAACTCTGTTTTCAATCTTTTACACAAAGCAATTTTTCCTGGTCAGAAAAGCGTTAACATCAATTACTGTAACATGATCATGCTCAGCTGCAGCTCTCAATTGACTGTATATTTTATAAAGAGAATTGTTTTCGCTGGGAATGTCGTATCTGTAAGGGATTGTACACGATATTAATTTCGTCTGAACTGTATAGTGTATTTCTTCATTTGTAGCTTTTCGAAATAGGTATGGTTTTTCTCCATTCTAGCTGTCGCTTGTTCCAGCAATCACTATTACACTGTCAGTTTTAGTGAAACCTTAGGTCTTTTTGCTACTGCTTTCTGTAACTTTGGACCAATGTGCACTTGGCTTTATAAATGAAGTTATGGTGTAATTCTTTTCTAGAATATTATCAGAATCTTTGTGCACTGTCTACCATTACTGTCACTGAGTAGCAGAACTTCCTGTTTTGGGGATGAGGTTTTTTTCATCTTGTTTAGGCGAATTTACTTTGCTTGAGTTTCTGCCTTTGTCCTTGTTTAGTGTGGTGCTTGATGATCGAATTTTGTTGTTTCATCCACATAGATGTTGTAGCTGGCTGTAGCTGCCATTCTTGTGAAAGGACTTTTCATTTTCTGCTCTGTTGTTAACCTGCATTTTTGCCTGTTGGTTTGTATTTTTCCAGAACCCTGACTATGTTTACTGTTGTGATAGTTCATATTACGAACATCTTCTTCGAATGTTTTTAAGTCATATAATGTCAAGTATAATTTTTACCTACAAAAATTTGTGTAGCAACAGAATACTAATAAACTCAGCTGCCGGCGTTTAGCTTTAAAATAACTTTTATGAATGATTCTGTTCTTAATGTGATTATGACTTAGTAGTTCACAATGTTGCTCAAAAGCAATATCTGCTTTTGTAACTATAATGACAGTTTTCATCTCAAACAGAAACCATTCAGCAGTAAATAGTAAACATATTCTGCTCATCCCCTGATTTCTTTTTAGGAAGTAAGTGATTTGTTTTCCATAGTACATGATTGACACTATTGTCAAATATTTCTGCTACCCTTCATGTTGTGTGCTTTTCTGCAGTGAAAATGGAGTTATGAGTATCTGTTACATCCTAATTACTGTTACACATGGTTCCAATACAGGACTCCAATACATCCTTAGGTGTAGCCTTCACTAACATCTGCATCTACATTCATACTCAGAAAACCATTGTGAAGTGCATACCAGAAGCTACTTCTCATTGTACCACCTATTAACATTTTCCCATGTTCCATTTGTGTGTCAAGATCAGGAATAATGTGTGCTTAAGTGTCTATGTGCTGTTATTAGTATAATCTTTCTTTGCCATCCCTGCTGGAGTAATTTATTGGAGATGTATATATGTCCCTAGATGCCTCGCTAGATACTGGTTCTCAAAACTTTACAGGATGGCTTTCATGGGATAGTGGTGTTTATCAGATGTCTAGCAAGAACACAATTTGCAGAACACTTACATGACATAAAACTAGATTATACAGTACAATCCAGGCTTTCACAGTCTGTATCCACAGCCTACCCTTGGTGGTATTGGTTTCATGGGCATTAAGCTGTGGTACAAAGCCTTTTTCTGTGTCTAGCATTTTGTCACCTATTTTGGGAGATATTTTTAGATGATAAAGATATATTTAGTTATTTTTTGAAAACAATTTGTCTGACAAAACAAGTTTGCATCATAAAAGTAACTAACAACATTTTAAAAGTTTCTGATCCTGTGATTCTTAGTAGTAGGTGAAATGTTAGGCACAAAAACATTCTTTAGACCATGGCGTAAATCCCATGAAACCAATGTCACCAAGGATTTAGAACATGATGTATGCTATAGCTATGACAGAGGGACCTACTGATGATTAATTTTCACTCATATGTTTTCATGAAGTGCTACATGGGGATCAATACAATTATTATGAGACTTCACTAGTCATTTTGCTATCCAACTGTTTCAGAGGACTTGTATGAGATCTCTAACTGGTACCCAATGTCACACAAACTCTGTGATGCTTAGTATTAGTGGACGCAACTTGCAGCTATTATGACCATTTATTATGAAGTATGGTATCTTGGACCAACTCGATCCACTGAGTCTCAAGTTTTTGGGGTGCCACACATGAAAGACTACTCTCTGGAGGAGGAAAAAAGATTCGACTTTCTACTAAGATGATGCCTCCACATTGCTGTAATGGTCCACACCCAAAGCAGATTCTTGAAGAAAACACTACACTCCCAATGTAAAAATTAAGACTCAAGTTGTATTTATATATGGCTTGTAAAAGTAAGAAAGTATTATGGTTCAGTCACTGGAAGAACTTCTTCCAACAAACATAGAACAAGAATATATTTTGATGGAAATCTTTAAATATGTTACACTGTGTAATGTTTTGGAAGTCTCATGTTTACTCTTTTACTTATTTTTTAGTGTTTGTGGAATCATCGAAGCTAAAGCTACTTGATCATGGACTAAAAATGAGAAAAATGTAAAGATTTAATTCTTTATGTGAATCATTCATGTCATACTATGTATTGAAATGGTATGGAATATCGTACTTTACACAAGACATAACAATATTAATATTTTAATGAGACTGCATGTTGACTGTTTACAAATTACTATACACATGTAGTAACTGATGTTATATAATGGAGGTCTCTCCTAAGAGTCATCAGGTATGTTCTCCATGGCGTTTTGTCAGATTTTTTGCAGTTTTGTGTTTTCAGTGTTTAACTTGACTCACCCCAAACAAATACTGCTCATCACATCTTTCATGCACCTCATGGTGTTGATGGAAAGTGTCAGTTCATTTCCCTTTACAAACAAAGGATTTTTAAAATGCCCAGTTGATAGAGCGATGCCAGGTTAGTCTAGAGAGGTGTTCATTTGTTTAGTATGTATTAAGATGGACAGTAAAACCTAAAGAATAACCAATTTTCCATCAGTGAGTGACTGAACAGGGCTGCTGCATAGCGGCAGTGATCAGCACAGGCCAAGGTGGGACATGAGTTGCTGCTGGAGTATTGGTTATTCATGTTGTTTTAATATTTCTTTTCACACACATATCAATAAAACAATTATCACACTATACTAATTTAGGACTACTCTATCAAATGGGCACAAAAATTCTGCTTTCAAAATAATTTTGTTTGTAATAAATTGACACTTTTCATAGACATTGGCAGTCATTTGAAAGATGTGATGAGCAGCATTTGTTTGGGTTGACTCTAGCTACACACTGCAAAAACAAAATCACAAATATATTGTGAAACATCAGAGAAAGTGTGCCTGATGATGCTTGGGAGAGACACTCTGTATAGTCTTTTGGGGTATAGAAGGGGTTACACAAGTTTATTTGTTGAGCTTACTTTCAAATGTAGTCACATCAGTATAAAGGTCTGAAACTGTGTCAAAGCTATTCAGAAACACTGGATAAACTGACTATTTAGTTTTGATATAATACAGGCATTGCTTTCATTTCTAGTTAGGAGTTAGTTTACTACAGTACCCTGAGTACTCCTTATCCTCATCTTGGTAATACATGATTTTAGTATGCACCATTAAACATTATGTTAATACCAGTATCATTGTTTATATAAACAAATTGTTTGCTGGTACTTTTATTCTGCTTGTGATATTTGAATTGGTAGGAATGATTAGAAAAAGTAATGACTAGTTGTGGAGTAAGCAGTGCTTTGTCAATCAAGGGCTGTAATGTGCACATCTTATGAAGGCTGTCATAAGATGTTCTCTATAAACATCTGTACTGCAAGTGGGCCCTTATTTCTTAATATTTTATTTGCAATGGGGATGATTTTCTGAAAGCAGGATGGTTTCATTCAGGATTCCACTGCACCATATGGTTCCCCATTCTTTTGGCTACCAGTCCATATTTCTCAACAGAATCTCCATTCATTTTGAAGCCTTATGCCATCATACAGGGAGATCCTGTAGGGTTGCAAGGAACCACTTTACTGGTCAATGTTGGAGTCAATGTCTTGCTGCATCAATAACCACTCCATCATCCAGGTGTTCTTCCTGTCTACTGCATCGTTCATCAGGCCACACACATAGAAGTGGGAAGGTGCAAAATTTGTGGAGTAGGGTGGATGAGGGGAACAGTTCAATGAAGTTCATTCAGTTGAGCAGCGAGGTGTTTGATTGTGATTCATTGATTAGACAGAATGACAGTGTCCACATGTACCAACACTGCAGTAGCCATGGCTGTGTATGGTCATCCGGCACATGGGAGATTGGATAAGTTTGTTGTGTGACCTGGTTACGATGACAACAGACACCTTGCCCAATGACTCACCAAGCTTTTGTTCACTGCCTAGTCTCTGTGGACATTCTGCAAATGCATATGCTATCCTCTGGTTGTCCATCAACAGAAACTCAATGACCGCTCTCTGCTTGGAATGCTGCCACCTATCAGAACTTCATGAAACTATAGGGCTGAAGTGGGACTATTTCATGATACCCATAACAAATTCAGCATTTTTCAACTGAAATTGGCAAAGAAAAGTATTATGTAGTGTTACTTATTTGTTACTTATTGAATGACCATCATAGTTTCTTGGGATATGTCTCAGCCTTTATTCCATTTTATTGTAATAAAATGTGTTACAGCATGGTGGCAAATAAATAGATACAAAGAAACTCTTTTACAGAATGATAAACTTCATGTTTACAGTATGAATGTGAAACAGTTTTGCATGTGACTTCTTTGAAATGAGAGGAGATTTCTAGCTTCAAGCTTTCTATATGCAATGTCACCGATCTTAATGAAGACACAAACAGTTGAGTCAGCTAGAGATATTTAATAATTCACTGTGATTTATTGGTTTTTATGTTGACTTTTTTAACAGTTTACTTCGTTACAGTTTCCATGAACCAGATCTGGAAACAAAAAGTGAGGTGAATAGCACTCCATGCCAATCAGTTATGTGAAGATTTGTGTGTCCATTGCAGCTGATGTGGTAGTGAATTCCTTGATTGAGTGGAGTGTTTTTTCACCAACTCGACATTAAATCCTGAGCTTTCTGATCAGCACAACTCATGATGTGAGGCCAAAGGTACTTAGTGCTGCCAGTAGATACCAAACTCAGTGAGTTGTCTTTAGGGAGAAATGTTCAAATCCTCTATGGCAGACACATTTCTGTCTAACACTGGCAGCAAGTACACATGGTTAAAAACCAAGTGCAAACTTCACTGTTATAGCTCTGTCACTGAGGCAAAAACGTAAGTTGAAATTGTGGAAAATATGCTAGTAAATATGTTTTGAACTATTCTATTCTTATTGGAGCCATAATTATTCTCTCTAGTGCTGTTTGTGCTAATGTATGTCATGGTGCATCAATAACCTCTCCACAATCATGCTACGTATGTCTGCTTTGAAGTTTGCTTAGGAGACAAATCGCTAAATTAACAAAAACATAGACTACAAAATGAGATGTCTTAAAATTTGTTTTCCACGTGAGGTGCAAGAAGTTAAAGACTAAACACACATTATGCCAGATAAGGTAAACCTCAGAGTAGAGATTTAGGTCATAATGCAGACAACAATTGTGCCTGTGTGCTATGTCATGAGACTGCAACCTTTATGCTAAAGTACTGTCAAGTGGATCTGTTTAGCAAAATATCTTCAATCAGATAACTGTTTACCACCAACAGTGCTACAGCAACCAACAATACAAGTGAAAAAAACTGCTCACAATTTATCGACATCAACAAAACCAAGACAAAGGCTGGTGTCCTAGATCATGATAAAACTGAGACTGAAACTTTATGTTACCAGAAAGAATTAGGAGAAAGAAATTTAGTCCATCAAAAATTCATTTGTTTCCATACTTAATGGAATGAATGATGTTTACATAAACAAACTCATATGGTGACACATAATTCTGAGAGTCACTGTGAGTAAAGTTTGGTTTTTAAAAACCATTATTGTGACAGGCATGCTTCACTGTAGTCATCTATTAGATTCTAGTACATAAAAATTCAAAAAATCAGTATCTACAGAAAGATCTGCTGGTCAACTGCAAAGGCACTTTTTCCTTTTTCCTGGGTATTCTATACCTCCTCTGTTTACTGCTAATGCCCACTAATTTCTTCTTTCATCATTCTGTGGAGAAATGAGCATATGAAATGCATCGGTATTATTGATGAAACTTCCTGGCACATTAATCTTGTTTAAATCTGTGAGGAAGTTTTATTTTAGTGCACACTCTTCTGCAGAGGAGGATTACTGATGTATATAAGTCATTTTACATATGTTTCAAGTTTTAATTTACTTTATGTTAGCCATATTTGAAAATAAGACAATGTTATTTTCAGTAGAAAATTAATTTACACTTCACAAAAAATATAGAACTTAAAGAACAGTAAAAAAAATGCCATAATGGAGATTCAAACCAGATACTGTTCCACTATCAGCCTGCAACACTATATGTTCAGCTGAAGGCTTCTCATTGATATGTGTGAATTGTATTCCACCACTTAACAGACTTGGAAATAATCTCAATTTTAGAGGCAACATTTTTTATTTTATTTTATTTATTGAAATTATCTTGCACTGCTTTAGGAGACTGAAATCTAGACACAGACTTTCAAATTCTGTAGCTATATGTAAAGAAAAAAACACAAATTACATGCTCATTAGTGTAAAATCTATACAACCTGCCGTTTGATGAGAGTGCAATCAGATACAGAGTGCATAATAAATCTGACCATAACTCAAATACACTGTAGTCATTTTCACAAGTATGGAAAAAGAATGATTCGCTGAGTGTACATTTACTAACAGATATTTGGTCACCTGACTTCACAATCTGTGACCCTAGAAAGCTCAGCGTTTACCTGTGAGTTTTCCATGTTATTATCCTGGTAGATATGGTTGCTATATGGGTGCACATCTGTGATCAGTATGTTGGACTGTCTTCTCATGATGTGATCCCATGCACTGGTTACTGTGTAAGAGTAATTGATGCTTTCTATGGTTGACTTGTGTCAAGTACTTTACTACATCCAAAGTAGTGACACTAGGGTTAAATTGGAAGAAAAGTTATTTGGCAGGACCAGGCTACTATCATGTTGTTGTTCTTTCTTTTAAGTTAGATTAATGTGTAAATATATATGTGCCAGTCTAATGGTAGCTAGATTGAGCAGTCAAAAAATCACAACAATTAAGTAGGCTACTCAGTTAAAAGTTGATGGACTGTTTTTATTTGCAGACCATATTTCGTGGAGATGAGTAAGTAACTTGAGTAATGGGGCTGATAATATAACTCTTGTTTGCATGTGGATACAAAGTTCCTCTGTAGCTCCCATGTACTTACTTTGGAGATCTTATTTTCCTGCATACTTTTGGATATTACATTACTTTGAGTCTGTTTAAATGATATAGTGAGCATTATTGACAGGAGCAATAAATGTTTACACATAACATCATGTAAAGAGAAGAATGGGAGTTTGTTTACAAATTTAAGGCTTATATTCAAAGCTTTTCAATTTCCATTGCTCATTACCCAACACAGTACAGTGGTTTTCTTCATTTATAAGTATTTCAAGCAGGTTGACATTTACTTGAATGTCAGCTTATCCTATCATACAATAGGGAAGTACACAAGAGAGTGCTGAGAATCTGAACTAGGAGGGAGGGGACAAATACTCAGCCAGTCTGCCTTTATCCAGTTCTGTGTCATTTGGTTTATCCATACTGTAAAAAAGGAAGTTATTTATACATTCTTCAAAAGAAGCTATATGTTAATGTAGTAAGCTAATGTGAAGCATTCATTTATTTCCCAACAGCAGTTGCTGCACACACAACAATATTTCACAAAGTGAAAAGCCAGTACATTCATTTCCAGAACAGAAATCAGTGGTCAACTGTAAGTGTGTGACATACAAATTGGCTTATGAAATAACAACTTTTCACAGAATTTTAGTTTCTTGGGACCAAAAAGGAGACTGTGAACAAATGAGTTGTAACTTTGGTGCTACCACCTTTAGGCAGACCTCATTGACTGCCACTATAAAGGCAACACAGAATTGTATTATTAAAATATGGCAGTCTCAGTCAAGGCGGCACTTAGAAAATACTTGATGGCAGCAGTTGTGTGGTGAGGGCTTGAAGCTAATGTAGTTGGTGCATCTTCCAGTCTTTACCCTTGACTGATTTCAGTATTTGTAGGCTACTAAGCTGCAGTAATGCTTCACCTCCTCTCCTGTTATCTCAAAGTAGACACCCTGTGGCCTGGTGCCCCTTCCAGTATGTGTCTGTGTAAACAGTTTGTAAAGCAACAGCATGGTCTGAACTAAGGAGATAATGCATAGTGTATATGTCCAACTTAACCAGTGAATAGGATGAATTGAAGATTTCCCCTGCTTTTCACCTAGTCTTAATTCATGATGGTGTGGAACTCAGCTTCTTAATACTTTATTGACCAAAACAGGATCCAGAAGCACTCTAGTAACTGTGTTTCATCCTTCTCACTGGATTTTCAAATGCTGATGTTTATGCACCATTTGTGAACATCACATAACTTGATGCAGTCAGTAATTCACTTAAAGTATTATTTACTATGTGTTGATGTATACCCTCTGACAGATAGTGTACAGGTTCTCATAAACACTCTTGAATTTCAGGAAACATCTATGAGTCCATAAACTCCTTTTAGTTAACAACAAAGTCAGTTTTCTTCTTTAAAGTTTTGTGCATCTGCATATAATGAAACAATCCTCCAACACTGAATTATAACAGTTCACAACAGCCTGTGTGAAAAATCGCTAGCTCCATATGTGAATAGTGATTTAATTCACATGTTTTTTTTTAACTTCCATGCCAATGATTTCCGTTTTCCAGGTTTCTCTCTACAACTGAATGCCAATTAATCAGTTCATGATACCAAGTACAGCATGCTCAGAATGTGTCATTAATTGTAGAGAAGGCCAAGGTTTCAAGTATGTGTCACTGGCATGACTAATTTCTGTAATGCCATTGGTTTTGATCTGAGGGACTAGGCTATAGTTGTAGGTAAACAACTACAATTCTCTCAGATACAGATTTATTAGCACTTCACTTCTACACAGATACTAGTCCAGAGGCTAACTGTCATTAGCGGCCAACATCCTCCCAAAGCCCTTTCCTCAAAGATAGCACACTTATACACTGAACAAATATCGATATTTATGGCGCTCTACGCCACAGATCTAATAGTAGTTCCCCTTCATTTCTGGCAAGGAGTCTGTCTGCAGTAGTATTTTGAGTAAAAATATACCCTCAATATTTCTTTCACAACTAACTGCAAGACTCCAGTTTTGCTGCAGTTGTTCCCTATTCTCTCAGTGTAAACTACACTTTGCACCTGGCAATACTATCCATTCTTATTATTAGTAGTATTCTTTTTGACAAAATTTTGGCAACTCTGTTGTATGTGTCCCTCATATTATGTACAGTTCCCACATTCTTCAGCATAATATTCTAATACCATTAGAAACACAAACTAGTTGCTTAATACTATTTTAACTCCACCAGAGATATTCTAATTGACATTCACAATGAGCATGATTGTGGTTATGGGCACAGTTGGAAGTTAAAATTGATATTTTGCTTTGACATAGACTATTATCTTTTCTGGATGGCAAACTCTATTTCATGAGTGTTGTATAGATGTGCCATACTCCACAAATCACCTTGTTGTGTGTGGTAGATTGCATTTCTTCTACCGTTATATGTTTATCCCATCCATAGTCCATCTATGAATGGTGCCCAGGAAGATCTACTATTGATAAACCTGCATACAAGTTCTAATTACACTAATTGTGTCATGGTAGTCATCTTGTGTGCACTATATGTGAGTAAATAGTGTGTTGGTCTATTGTCTTTGAACTGTTCACTCTAGGAATTTCAAAAATAAGACTCATACAACAAACTGAAACCTAACATAGACTTTGGCTTCTTATTGTTTGACAGTAAATCTGTTAATCATAACAGAAAATCTGAATCTTTAAACCAAAATACTATATTACATGGCAGGGCCGGCCAGAAATTCTTCACACGTGCGGTGCTCCTGCACATGTGCAATGTCGGGTCACAGTGTGCACACCGCAGCCGTCAGCGTTCATGTAGTGCATGTTTCTACGCACAGATGTTGCTTTATCCACTTGTTGAGATACTCTGTACCGGCGCATTCTAGTGCTCTTTCCACAGCTTGCAAGCCAACAATGGGAAGGTATTTCAAGTATTAAACATTTTAAATACTGTCACAGTGTTGAGATGTCTACTTTTATGTTAACAGTTTAACCCAGTAAGTCAAGTAATACAGTTAACAACTGTGGGTTTTTATTAAGGCAGCTTGACTGATGGCAAGTAAATACACGTAGTGTTTTTGATCTAGTATTTAAGAAAGAGAGCACTTAGCAACTTCCAACGAACCTTAGTCATGATTTCAAATAACATTAAACTAATGCAAGGTTTCGTATAACTAATTCTCGGTGCCCTGAGTTATACCCACATAATTTCTGTCTCACTGACCTCTGAACAGAATGACAACCGCAGACCTCTCGATGATGACCTGTACCATTATTGCTATATCTTTCATCAGTTCCGTCTGAAATCTGCACAATAACCGACAATTAGCTGAATGTTATGTTTTATCAACTTCAGCTGAGCGTAGCCCGTCACACATTTTTTAAAAAGAACCTAAATGTAAGTATACAACAATCGGTTTAATGACCAATTTTCCGTATAATAATGTAACATGGAGCAGAATGAGGCAATAGTGCACAGTTAGTTAGTAAACAATAATTTTTAATTATGAAAGGAATAAATCAAAACACGTTTATCACTGGGCATGAGAAATGATATAGCTAATATCGGGCACAAAAGCACGGCTCATTGACAAATGCAAGCAGTTGCAGGAGATTTTCATCACTGATGCTTGATCAAAACAACTGAGAACATAGATCTTCTGTTCTTTGCTTTTTCACAGTACCTGCCATTTCTCAGTACTTCTCTGTTAAAGTTACGGTCACCAGGGGTAAACGAGACTGGGTATGTTGCGCTCTTGGTTGTAAAACATAAACAGGGAAGAGGAGCCGCCGTTCATTTCACATACGCACATGTGCAGCACTTCCGCACGTCTGCACACTGTGCAGTGTTTGGCCAGCCCCGTTATATGGTGTAGGTGGAGAGTACTTCAAGTTACATTGTAATTTCCTGCCTTCCGTGTTCCATTTGCAAGTGGTAGATGGGAGAATCACTATCTAACTCCTTATGGGCCCTGTTTTCCTTATGATGGTCATTTTGTGGACACTTAACCAGTTGGTCTGCATGTACATCTACATCTAAATTGATACTCTGCAAGCCACTGCCCAGTTAGTTGCATATATATATATATATATATATATATATATATGGTTATAATAGAGGGAAACATTCCACGTAGGAAAAATATATCTAAAAACAATGATGATGTGACTTACCAAATGAAAGTGCTGGCAGGTTGACAGACACAAAAAACAAACACAAACATACACACAAAATTCAAGCTTTTGCAACAAACTGTTGCCTCATCAGGAAAGAAGGAAGGAGAGGGAAAGACGAAAGGATGTGGGTTTTAAGGGAGAGGGTAAGGGGTCATTCCAATCCCGGGAGCGGAAAGACTTACCTTAGGGGGAAAAAAGACGGGTATACACTTGCACACACATACATATCCATCCACACATATACAGACACAAGCAGACATATTTAAAGACAAAGAGTTTGGGCAGAGATGTCAGTCGAGGCAAAAGTGCAGGGGCAAAGATGTTGTTGAAATCTTTGCCCCTGCACTTCTGCCTCGACTGACATCTCTGCCCAAACTCTTTGTCTTTAAATATGTCTGCTTGTGTCTGTATATGTGTGGATGGATATGTGTGTGTGTGCGAGTGTATACCCGTCCTTTTTTGCCCTAAGGTAAGTCTTTCCGCTCCCAGGATTGGAATGACTCCTAACCCTCTCCCTTAAAACCCACATCCTTTCGTCTTTCCCTCTCCTTCCTTCTTTCCTGATGAGGCGACAGTTTGTTGCGAAAGCTTGGATTTTGTGTGTATGTTTGTGTTTGTTTGTGTGTCTGTCGACCTGCCAGCACTTTCATTTGGTAAGTCACATTATATATATATATATATATATATATATATATATATATATATATATATGCATGGTAGGTATATACTTTGAGACGGTCAGTTCACCTTTTTTGCTGATCAGTATTGTATTCTCCACATCTCCACATATCTCATTAATGCTATACGATACACAGTACTTCTGGTACTGCAACCACTTCCCTTGATTCCAGAGACATTCCAGGTACATGAGAAGAAAAACTCTCACTAATTCTCCTAATAAGCACTAATTTGCCAGATGCCTTTATCACTTCTATGAACATTGTCTATTTGGATGTAATAGCATGAACAACTTTTGAATGTATAGTCTTGGAATTCGGAGGATTAATCATGATCAGTAAACTGATAATAGACGTTCAGATTGTCACATTAATAATGTTGATGAATATTGAAGATATACAAGAGCATTATGCAAGCCAGTTCACAGTGTACATCTGTTGCCGGGATTATTTCCTCCCATCCCTCTTGTACTTGTGAATGGTGCATGTGATAACCTAGCATCAACTGAAGTCCTTATGATCTTAGTTTTTTGCATCATCCTCTTTTAGTGATCCCACGTATTGGATGATGTAATAATTTGCCCAACTATTCTTGAAACATATTCTCTTGCAAATTGGGCATTTAATTGTTTATGGTCAATAGATACTTGACTGTAAGATGGTCAGATCCCTCTGTCTGATTGTTACTTCTGTTGACCATTGAAATCCGGTATCTATACTCCAGATGCCACCTTAATGCTCTATGATGGAGAGTCCTTCTGTATTTCAGTAATCATGCTGTTTTGTTCTGGGTTTAATCACAGATGGTAAATACGATGGTAAGTGTCAATGATTCTCCTTCTGAGCTTTTAGTTGTCAGATGTTTTGGTCCTTATCACTTATAGGAACAAAGTGTGAAATGAAATAATAGTTAGCCTGATAAAACTCAGCACATTTGATCTTGAAATTTTGACAAAAGTTCGTTTACAGCAAATTGATGATGGATTTTGTGGATGTTAGATTTACTTGTTTCATGGTAATAATATTTATAACAATAAAACATCTGTGTGTGTACTCGGCAACCAATTTACAGTGTAAGGTAGAGTATATTTCTACTAGAATTATCATTTTGCTGTAAAATGCACTGAATGGTTATTGATGAATTTGAACATGCCTTAATAGGTGTCCCCAACACATCCCTCACGTACTATCTGAAATGTAATCATGGCCAAATGAACTGCTGAAAAAAGCACACTGGGAAATAACATAGTGTTGCAATTACCACAATTGGTGAGTGTTCCATGTCCAATGACTAGGAAATCAGTACACCCACGCAACATAATACATTCCCTCAACACAGTTCATAGAGCAGTAAAACTATCATACATGTCAGTGATTATGGGTGTATTATACATTCCAACCTCTCATGATTTGAAGGTACATCACTTCTTTGAAAACTTTACACTCCCTGGTAACCATCATTGGGGCACTGTACTCCTTTTCCACATGTGTGTTTTCAGGGGTGTACATAGCTCTGATTTCATTTTTATGGATGAGGTTGCAAGACTCCATCAAAGAGTACAGCTGGGGGAGCTCTTGGAATGATAGGATATTTAGCAAATGGACTAGCCTCCTCGATCCCCCAACTTAAATCCCATGTGTGGGATGCATTGGTGAATATGTATTGCAGCACATTCACATGCACCAGTGATCATCCACAAGTTGTCAAGTACATTGGAGGAGGTATGTAACATTCTACCACAACAACTCCTTAGAGTCAGTTCCATGTTATGTTGGACTAGATATAATCAAAGGACTAAATAAATAAATAACCCATCTGGCAACCATGAGTAATACTACAATTGATGTCTGTGGTGAACAAACACCATATTAAGAACAATGTCTCAGACTTTTTAATGTTGAAGACATCATGATGAATAACAAAGCCTTCAGTGTAATTACTGTCTTCAAATGAAGGAATCATTTCTGTTTGTACTATAGTGAATTTCTGTCAGTTACTTTCCATACTATACTGGAGCAATTCTTTCTATGTATGGTGTCAGTTTCAATGATCTATGTTATTTGTCCATGATGCATCATGCAAAGGTTACTTTCATCCTATGTTTTCACCACCAGTGCTGATAATTTAATTAGAGACTGATTGATCTCATTGACCATTACTTCTGTTAAAGGACATTGAAAACATACATCTATAATTCATATGCTAGCATAAAGCTGTGTTGTGGAGAGAATTTCTGGTAACACATACATCTTTTATTTCAAATACAAAGATGAATGGTAAATGGGAAGACAGTTGGTGACAGTCCTCCTTATAATGTAGCAGCAATGTGCAAAAGATAGTATAATTTACACAAACATTCTTGTTATCTATGGATTCAGAATAATGTTAGTGAACAGAGCCAGTTTAATTGAGAGTGGACATTGAGGTTATTAGAAGTTCTTGCTTTATGTTTAATAATTTTGATGACCACTAGAATGTAATTTCTCTGAATATAATTTGTAAATCACTTTCATTTAATTGACAATGGGCTCTGAGGTTATCAGGTCTACCTGCTTCATGTTTAACAAAGTTGATCAACAGAAAAGATCTACATGGGTGCTTTGCAAACTGCCTTTATTATGTGGTAGGTTGTATTTTTTGTAACATTCCTCTTCTACCTGTTGTGTTTGAGAATTGATGCGTGAAAGGAACCACTGCTGAACTCAGTTAAATTGTTGAATTGTGAATTATTTTTCTCATAACATACATACACTAATAATTTGATCAGAATACTGGAGACACATCACAATATGGTTAAAACATTTTCACTGATATAAAGCTACAGTTGAAAAGATGGAAGTCTGTTTTAACTTTAATGCAACATTTTTGTGAAAAGATACTTTCACATGTTCAGATAAGAAGACAGTTCATAAACTACATCCTGCTCAGATATTTAGTTCATTGTTCATGGACTCTTCAACTGAGTAATAGCATCACTGAAACACAGCACAATGTAGGTTTCTTTTCAATGAATCTAGATTCATATTCAAAATGTTCTTGGCTTTTAATTTGTTATATTTTCATTCCCATATAGTGGGGAGCCTGAGCATATGAGTTAAATGATGAGCAGGTAAACTTTACTTTATTTCTTGTATTATAAATGTGATCAAAGCAGTTCTGTTACCATGATTTTTGAGTGGCACACAAAAAACTATAATATCATAGTTATACAATGTGGGTACTGTTAATAATTTCAAAATTTTCAATGATGGGTGACATGCTTTCCTCGTGAGTTGTGATTTTTTCGTCAAGTTCATTACATGGACCTAAGCATTGGAGGATGTAGCAATATGCCCAACCATTCTTGGAATTTATGCTGCCAGAAGTCATTGTTTACTGTAAATGGTTAAAGAACATTGCAAAAATGTATCTATCCTCCATATACAATGTCAGTACTGTGCAGTGGAGAATACTTTTTGTTCCACAATCATTTACATTCTTTCCACATTCAAACAATAATGATATATGGGAGGAGTATTGTTGATAGTTCTTTTAATGAGCTGTGACTTGTCAGAAGTCCTTTTTTTATTATGTATTGGAACTGTGTGCTGGCAGAACTGATATTTAACTAATGAATTTTTTAATGTGTGATCTTGGCATTCTGAGAGTATATCATCCACAATAAATTCACAATGGACTGTGAGGTTGTATGATTTACTTGCCCTATGGTTGTTATCATTGATGAACACGAATAATCTCTAAGATTAAACCATAAAGTATCTACAATGTGTACTACAGAGCACTTCTTGTACCACTATAATTTCTTCCCATCCCTGTTGCATTTGTTAATGGTGCATGTGGAAAACCAATGTTTAGTTACCTCTGTATGACCTCTCTTTTATGATGACAATTTTTTGGATCCATATAATAGAGGATGTAATATTTTGCACAGCTATCCCTGGAATGTATACTCTTTTATAATTTAGATAGCTGGTGCTGTATGGTAAACAGGTATTCACCTTTGGGAACATCTGGTCTCCTTGTTTATGGTTACTTGTGTTAAAGAAGGTCTCCTTATTGATGGATACTTGTGTTAAAGAATATTGAAAACATACATCTATGCACCACATGCCCACATAATTCTGTTTGGTGGAGAGAACTGATGGTACCACAACCATTTGTATTTATAACAGATAAAATCATGAATGCTACATGCCGAATGTTCTTGGGTGTATCACCTCTTATAATACTATATGAGGAAGTAATATTTATCCTGCTCAATCTTGGAATGTATGTTCTGATAATCTTGTCAGTAGTTCATGTTCATTTAACTGAGAATGGATTTTGAGGTTGTCAGGTCTACTTGTTTGATGTTTAACAGTCTTGATGAACCTTAAAGATCTACATGGGTATTCAGCAAACCATATCACAATGTGTAGTCGAAGGTATGTCTGGCATCACTACAATGTTCCCCCATCACTGTTCCATTTATGAATGGTGTGAAATACTGCTATATATTTAATCTGTGTCAGCTCTGATTGTTTCATCATGGTAGCTCTGTGGACCCAAAAATTGGAGAATTTAATTTTTAATTTGGCCTTTGCAAATGTCTGCTTGTGTCTGCGTATGTGTGGATGGATATGTGTGTGTGTGTGTGTGTGTGTGTGCAAGTGTATACCTGTCATTTTTTCCCCCTAAGGTAAGTCTTTCCGCTCCCGGGATTGGAATGACTCCTTACCCTCTCCCTTAAAACCCACATCCTTTCGTCTTTCCCTCTCCTTCCCTCTTTCCTGATGAAGCAACTGTTTGTTGTGAAAGCTTGAATTTTGTGTGTATGTTTGTGTTTGTTTGTGTGTCTATCGACCTGCCAGTGCTTTTGTTTGGTAAGTCTCATCATCTTTGTTTTTTAGATATATTTTTCCCACGTGGAATTATATATGTATGTATGTATATATAATCATTTCCATTTATTCCGCATAAATTCATGACTAATAGATGGGAAGTCACTTGTTGACAGTTCCCCTTATGGGCTCTAATTTGTTGTACAATCTTGTCTCTGTCACCTCTAATAGCAATGTATAGGTGAAAGTAAGAGGGTGCTATGAAAAGTTTTCAGAATCACCATGAGAGGTCAGCACTGGCGCAACAAGTTTTTCACATGATATTCATTGGACTGTTGCCTGTAAAAACGTGCCATGTCAGTGCTCTTGGAGGAGAGCTGTGATGGTGACATGGTTCTGTTGTTGTTTGTATGTAGTGATTTGAGAAGATGTATCGAGATTCAAGCAGTAATTAATTTCTTGGTAAAGAAAGGTGTGAAAGCAAAGGACATTCATGCTGATTTCCAGAATACAGTAGGGGACTCTGCTCCTTCATATTCATCTGTTGCCAGATGGACAAATGAATTTAAATTTGGTCAGGAGAGCTTAGATGATGATCTGTGCAGTGGTTGGCTAAGATGTGTCATTACTCCAGAAATCATAGCAAAAGTGCACAAAATGGTCATAGAGGAACGCCAATTGAAAGTGCTTGAAATTGTTCACAGTTGCCAGATGTAATCTAAGTTGGAATATCACATTTCAATGGAAGAACTAGAAATGAAAAAATTATCTGCAAGCTGGGTGTCGTTACTCTTGATGCGCACCCGCACACATGTGGCATCGCCATGGCAAAGTTACACGAACTATAGTATGAATTGTTGCCATACCCACGTTACTCACCTGATGTGGCTCTGTCAGACTTCCATCTCTTCCCGAAACTGAAAATTCTTCTTGGTACTCGAAAATTCACTTCAAATGAAGAATTGATAGCTGGAATTGACAACTATTTTGCAGGACTGGAGGAAACTAATTTTGGAGATGGGATAAAGACACATGAACATCATTGGACCAAGTGCATGTAATCTATAAGGAGACCACATTGAAAAACAAAAAAGTTCCAGTAATGTAAGTACTTTTTTTCTATTCCATTCACAGAACTTTTCAAACCACCCTTGTAATAAGATTAAAACTGTGTGTCCGACCGAGACTCTAACTTGGGACCTTTGCCTTTCGCGGGCAAGTGCCAGGAAGTTCATATCAGCGCACACTCCACTGCAGACTGAAAATCTCATTCTGCACCCTTGTAATAGTTAGCCAAACCAGTGCTGGAATGTATGATCTCAGAATTTTGTCTGTAAATCATTTTCATTGAATTGAAAATGGACTTTGAGGTGGTCAGATCTACTTCACATGTGGTTAAAAAAGTTGATGAACATTTCAGATCTACATGAGAAAGAAAACTGGCATTCTACGGATCGGAGCGTGGAATGTCAGATCCCATAATCGGGCAGGTAGGTTAGAAAATTTAAAAAGGGAAATGGATAGGTTAAAGTTAGATATAGTGGGAATTAGTGAAGTTCGGTGGCAGGAGGAACAAGACTTTTGGTCAGGTGATTACAGGGTTGTTATTGTTGTGGTCTTCAGTCCTGAGACTGGTTTGATGCAGCTCTCCATGCTACTCTATCCTGTGCAAGCTTTTCCATCTCCCAGTACCTACTGCAACCTACATCCTTCTGAATCTGCTTAGTGTATTCATCTCTTGGTCTCCCTCTACGATTTTTACCCTCCACACTGCCGTCCAATACTAAATTGGTGATCCCTTGATGCCTCAGAACATGTCCAACAACCGATCCCTTCTTCTGGTCAAGTTGTGCCACAAACTTCTCTTCTCCCCAATCCTATTCAATACTTCCTCATTAGTTATGTGATCTACCCATCTAATCTTCAGCATTCTTCTGTAGCACCACATTTCGAAAGCTTCTATTCTCTTCTTGTCCAAACTATTTATCGTCCATGTTTCACTTCCATACATGGCTACACTCCATACAAATACTTTCAGAAATGACTTCCTGACACTTAAATCAATACTGGATGTTAACAAATTTCTCTTCTTCAGAAACGCTTTCCTTGCCATTGCCAGCCTACATTTTATATCCTCTCTACTTCGACCATCATCAGTTATTTTGCTCCCCAAATGGCAAAACTCTTTACTACTTTAAGTGCCTCATTTCCTAATCTAATTCCCTCAGCATCACCCGACTTAATTAGACTACATTCCATTATCCTTGTTTTGCTTATGTTGATGTTCATCTTATATCCTCCTTTCAAGACACTGTCCATTCCATTCAACTGCTCTTCCAAGTCCTTTGCTGTCTCTGACAGAATTACAATGTCATCGGCGAACCTCAAAGTTTTTATTTCTTCTCCATGAATTTTAATACCTACTCCAAATTTTTCTTTTGTTTCCTTTACTGCTTGCTCAATATACAGATTGAACAACATCGAGGAGAGGCTACAACCCTGTCTTACTCCCTTCCCAACCACTGCTTCCCTTTCATGTCCCTCGACTCTTATAACTGCCATCTGGTTTCTGTACAAATTGTAAATAGCCTTTCGCTCCCTGTATTTTACCCCTGCCACCTTCAGAATTTGAAAGAGAGTATTCCAGTTAACATTGTCAAAAGCTTTCTCTAAGTCTACAAATGCTAGAAACGTAGGTTTGCCTTTTCTTAATCTTTCTTCTAAGATAAGTCGTAAGGTTAGTATTGCCTCACGTGTTCGAACATTTCTACGGAATCCAAACTGATCTTCCCCGAGGTCCGCTTCTACCAGTTTTTCCATTCGTCTGTAAAGAATTCGCGTTAGTATTTTGCAGCTGTGACTTATTAAACTGATAGTTCGGTAATTTTCACATCTGTCAACACCTGCTCTCTTTGGGATTGGAATTATTATATTCTTCTTGAAGTCTGAGGGTATTTCGCCTGTCTCATATATCTTGCTCACCAGATGGTAGAGTTTTGTCAGGACTGTCTCTCCCAAGGCTGTCAGTAGTTCTAATGGAATGTTGTCTACTCCCGGGGCCTTGTTTCGACTCAGGTCTTTCAGTGCTCTGTCAAACTCTTCACGCAGTATCGTATCTCCCATTTCATCTTCATCTACATCCTCTTCCATTTCCATAATATTGTCCTCAAGTACATCGCCCTTGTATAGATCCTCTATATACTCCTTCCACCTTTCTGCTTTCCCTTCTTTGCTTAGAACTGGGTTTCCATCTGAGCTCTTGATATTCATACAACTCGTTCTCTTATCTCCAAAGGTCTCTTTAATTTTCCTGTAGGCGGTATCTATCTTACCCCTAATGAGACAAGCGTCTACATCCTTACATTTGTCCTCTAGCCATCCCTGCTTAGCCATTTTGCACTTCCTGTCGATCTCATTTTTGAGACTTTTGTATTCCTTTTTGCCTGCTTCATTTACTGCATTTTTATATTTTCTCCTTTCATCAATTAAATTCAATATTTCTTCTGTTACACAAGGATTTCTACTAGCCCTCGTCTTTTTTCCTACTTGATCCTCTGCTGCCTTCACTACTTCATCCCTCAGAGCTACCCATTCTTCTTCTACTGTATTTCTTTCCCCCATTCCTGTCAATTGTTCCCTTTTGCTCTCCCTGAAACTCTCTACAACCTCTGGTTCTTTCAGTTTATCCAGGTCCCATATCCTTAAATTCCCACCTTTTTGCAGTTTCTTCAGTTTCAATATGCAGTTCATAACCAATAGATTGTGGTCAGAATCCACATCTGCCCCTGGAAATGTCTTACAATTTAAAACCTGGTTCCTAGAAGGCCATTTTCTATTAAAATCCTTAAGAGCTATGTTTTGTTCATCATGATAATTTCATGGTGGCATGTACTGGTCAATGTACCTATTTACCCCAGCATCCTTGGAAGGTATGCTCTCATTATCCAGACAGTGAGTTATGCAAGGTAAATAGGTACTTCGATTTGGGCATGTCAGAGTTCTTAGTTTATAGGTACTTCTGTTAAGAAACTTTGAAAACATAGGTTTATATTCCATATACCAGCTTTCTGCTGTATAGTGGAGAGGTCTTCTGCTTCTACAGTAATTTACATTTCTTCCAGATAAAATCGCAAATAATACACAGGAAAAGTACAGTTCACAGTCATTCTTATGGGCTCTAAGATGTCATGTGTTCTTCTTGCTATAAGGTCTAAGAGCAGTTTATAGGAGGAAGTAATAATTAGCCAACCAAAACTTGGAAAATATGTTCTCAGAATTTTGCAGAGAGTCATATTGGTTTCTTACATCAAATGACATTGAAATCATATATGTATATTCCACAAGCCAGCTTAATGCTCTGTGATAAGAGAGTATTTCTGACTCATTTCCCAGTCTGTTTCATTTCAAATCCATCACAAATGGTAAATAGAGTATCAACTTGTTGATGATGCTCATTATCAGCTCAAATTTTTCAGATCCTTTAATCTTTATCACTTTTAGGGGCAAATGCTATGAAGAAGAAATAGTTTCTTCTGACCAATCTTGGATTTTATGTTCTCTGAATTTTGACAGGAAGTGGTGTTTGGTAAATGGATAATGAGTATTCACCAGATTTACTTGTTGCTTATGGACATCAAAGATCAACATTACTCAGCAAACCCTCCACACAATATGTTATGGAGAGTGCTTCTATAACCACAATTTCCTCCCATCATTTTGCATTTGCATAGGGTGTACATGAAGGAACAATGTCAATGAAACTCTTTATGTGTTCTGTTACTTCTGTTAAGGAAATTGAAAAACATATGTCTATACTTCACTTATGCTGTGCGGTGGGGAGAAGTCTGAGTCCAAAATCCATGTCCATTTATTCCAGATTATATCACAAATGGTACAAAAGAGGACAATTGTTAACAGTCCTCCTTGTGGGCTCTGATATGTCAGATGCTCTTGTCTGTATGTCTTCTAAGAGCAGTGTGTAGGATGAAATATTTTTAGATTGTTAAGTCTTGAAATGGATGTTCATAGAATATTGCCAGATAGTAATTTTCATTTAATTAATGATGAACTCTGAGATTGTCAAATGTAACTCCTATGCAGATAATAATGTTGATATACATTAGTGACCTACTGGAGTACTTTGAAAACAGCCTCACAGTGTGTGAGACAGGATACTTCTGACAATACTGTTATTTCCTCACATATATAGGGCATGATAATTTCATGGACCCACATATTAGAGACTGCATTAATTTATACAACTATCGTTGGACAGTATGCTATTGTAGTTTGGGCAGTTAAACATGTACATGGGATGGACAGTTGATACTGAGACAGACTGATCTCCATGTTTACAGTTACTTTTATTTAAGAACATGTAAAACATATATCTATACTCCATTATGCAATTATTGCTGGAAAGTATTCTCATGTAAATTGGGCAGTTATACATGTACAGGGAATAGATATTTGACATTGAGACAGTCTAAGCGCCTTGCTTATGGTTAGTTCTGTTAAAGAACATTGAAAAAGTATGTCTATAGTCCACATGACAGTACAATGATGAATACTGAAGAGAACTTCTGTTTCTACAACTATCATATATTGCAGATAAAATTACATATGGTACATATAAAAACAACTGTTGACAACTCTCCTTGTCAATAGTAATTTGTCAGATATTCTTGTCTTTACCACTTGTAGAATAAATGTTTTGTATGAAGTAATGTTTTACCCACCAAATGTGGAATGTATGCTCACAGAACCTCATAGTCAAATTTGATCAGTAAACTGATAATGTGGTGAAAACTGCATACATCTACATGATTACTCTGCTATTCACAATTAAGTGACTAGCATAGGGTTCAGTGAACCACCTTCAAGCTGTCTCTACTGTTCTACTCACAAATGGTGCACAGGTAAAACGAGCACCTAAATTTTTCTGTGTGAGCCCTGATTTCTGTTATTTCATCATGATGTTCATTTCTCCCTTTGGAGGTAGGTGCCAACAGAATGTTTTTGTAACTGGTGGACAAAACTGGTGATTGAACTTTTATGAGAAGATCCTGCCACAATGAAAAATGTCTTTCTTTTAATGATTCCCACTCCAAGTCACATATCATGTCTGTGGCACTATCTCCCCTATTTTGTGATAATGCAAAATGACCTGCACCTCTTTGTAGTTTTCCAATGGCATCCATCAGTCCCACCTGATGTTAATCTCACAATGCACAGCAATGCTCCAGAATAGGGCAGAGAAATGTGGTGTAAGCAATCTCTTTAGTAGATCTGTTGCACCTTCTAAGTGTTTTGCCAGTGAATCGAAGTCTTTGATTTACTCTACCCACAACATTATCTATGTGATCGTTCCAGTTTAGGTTACTTGTAATTGTAATGCCTAAGTATTTAGTAGAATTTACAGCCTTCAGATTTGTGTGACTTATCACATAATCAAAATATAGCAGATTTATTTTAGTACTCAAGTGAATAACTTCACACTTTTCTTTATTTGGGGCCAATTGCGACTTTTTGCACCATGCAGGTACCTTATCTAAACCATTTTGCAATTACCTTTGGTCATCTGATGACTTTACAAGATGGTAAATGACAGCAACATCTGCAAATAATCTAAGGGGGTTACTCAGATTGTCTCCTATGTCGTTAATATAGATTGGGAACAACAGAGGGCCTATAACACTTCCGTGGGGAATGCTGGATATTACTTCTGTTTTACTCTATGACTTTCCATCTATTACAACGAACTGTGCCTTTTTTACAGGAAATAATGATGCCAGTCGCACAACTAAGGCAATATTCCAGAGGCATGCAGTTTGGTTAGAAGACACTTGTGAGGAATGGTGTTGAAAGCCTTCTAAAAATCTAAAAGTATTGAATCAATTTGACATCCCCTGTTGATAGCACTCATTACTTCATGAGTATAATGAGCTTAATTGTGTTTCACAAGAATGATGTTTCCTTAATCTGTGCTGACTATGTTTTAATAAGTCGTTTTCTTCAAGGTAATTCATAGTGTTTGAATACAGTATATTTCCCAAAACCCTACTAGAAATCAATGTTAGTCATGTGGGCCCATAATTCAGTGGATTACTCCTATTTCCCTTTTTTGGTATTGGTGTGTCGAGCATTTTTCCAATCTTTAAGTACGGAACCTTCAGTGAGCAGGTGTTTGTGTATAATTGCTAAATATGGAGCTATCGCCTCAACTTACTATGAAAGGAACCTAACTGCTATACAATCTGGACTGGAGGCTTTGCCTTTATTAAGTGATTTAAGCTCCTTTGCTACACCGGGGATATCTACTTCTATGTTTCTCATCGTCGTAGTTGTTCTTGATTGGAATTCAGGAATATTTACTTCATCTTTTTTGGTGAAGGGGTTTCAGAAAACCATGTTTAATAAATCTGCTTTAGTGGCACTGTCATCAGAGACTTCATCATTATTATTGTGCAGTGAAGATATTGATTGCGTCTTACCACTGGTGTGCTTTATGTATGCCCAGAATCTCTTTTGTTTTTCTGCCAGATTCTGAGACAGAGTTTTGTTGTGTAAAATGAAAACCAGAAATATGTAATAGATGTAGAAGTCTATGCACAGAGGGAATGGGTGCAAATCACACTCAGTAAGAAATCTTAGAAATTAAGAAACAAATGAATGTATCCCCATATTTATCATTCTATGAACAAACTCAGTGCAACTGTTCACCCATTTTAGGTAATATTGCAACCCCTACATAGAAAAATAAAACAAATTTTCATTCCTGTATGTAGCTCTAATCCACTGTAGGTTTATCCATAGTTATTTTTAATCCTGTCCTGAAGAATTTTGTAAATCTTTATGTAATTTTGTCAAAAGTGTCAACAGAGATAAAATTTAAAGTTCAAGAAAAGAAACAATACTCTGGAAAGTTATGTTTATATGTGCCTGATTTTTATCTTTGGGATCAATTATACACTAGAAAATGGGCTTATAACATGAAACCTAAGCTGTATGTAATTAAGAAGTTTGTGACATAAGGCTAAAAATTATTTTGTTTCACCAAAACCCATAATTGAATCAATTCAAATCAACAGTGGCCTTTGAGGTTGTCTTACATACTTATTATGTATAATTTAAAGTTGAAGATCATTAAAGATCTACATGAGTACTTGCAAACCATAATGCTGAGTCAGCTGCCAGGTACATGTAGTACCACTGTTGTTTTCTCCCATCCCTGCTGCATATGTGAATGATGCTAGAGAGGAACCACTTTCCATTAAAATCCTTATGACCTATGGGTTTTAATCAAAATAATTATGTGGACTCACACACCTGAGGATGTAGTAATTTGCTCAACTGTTCTCACAGTGTCTGTCCTTGTACTTTGGAATATCAGTTGTGTGCAGAAAATACACACTGAACTTCAAGACTGACTAGTGCCCTTATTTATAGTTACTTCTGCTGATGAAATATGAAAACAATGAAATGCATTCGCAGTTGTGAATACCAACAATCATCAGCTATGTAATGGAATGATGACACTGAAAATTTGTGCCAAACCAGTACTTGAGGCCAGATATCCCATTTACCATGCCCAATCACCTTACCATTAGGCAATCCAAGCATGCTTCATGGTCAGCCAGAAACTTCCATTTCTCATCAACCCTATGGCTACCTCATGCATTCATACATTCCTTATGTATATCCTCACACTGGGGAGACATTTTAATTGAAAGTCGCTTGCCTAAAGTTGTTGGATAAATATGATATTGCAGTGTGGTCATTTTTCTTCAACCAGAATGTGTAACATCAACTGTGAACTTAAAGTGCCAGAAGACTTGCAGGAATACTTGAAAAACATCCAAAGAGCATGTCATGCTGCTGGAAAACATATCTAAACAAATAGTGGATCCAAACATACAAAATCAAAAATCTGTTTCAGAAACACTCAAGCTTCCTTCAGGAAACAGAGTCTGGAATCTACATTTAATCTACAAACATAAAACTCTTGAGGTATGCAAAACAGGTAAAGCACAACAGTTTGGATCACTAATAACAATAAGCTCAAAATAACAGCAAGGTCAGAGCATTTTCATAGAACCAGACTGTTGTAAAAAAAAGGGTAAATAAACCATTTAACAATGATATGAAAATGAGAAAAATTAATAATAAGACAGTTCTGCTTGCTGACAGTCACAGCAGAGGAATTCCAGGAATGCTTAGCTACCATCATAATGTAAAGATTACCAGGTATATGAAACTAGGTTGGACTGTAGAAAAACCTTGAAGGACTACAGAAACAAGAGTTGTGTGTTACAAAATCAATGTCTCATGATTCTAGGTAGTGCTAATGATGTGTACATAAATGAACACAAGCACAGCTCTGAGATACATTTTCAATAAAATAGACATTCATAAGGCAATTGTAATAGGCATACCATGCAAGTTTGACCTTGTGGAATCTTCTATTATAAACAAAGAGATCTAAAAGGCCAACATGATCTACAGACATATTTGCCAGTCTAGTCCAAATGCTTATTTTCTCAGCATAGATGATTTGGAAATAAATAATTTTACAGCATATGACATGCACCTGAATAGAAGGGGTAGATCATTACTCAGCTAGAGAATTAAAGTGTTTTCAGGAAGTGTTCATTATAGAAATGAGAGCTGTGACACTGTTGGAGTGCCATCAGAAAGAAAGACATGCAAATCATTGTACACAGTCAAGACCATCATAGAGCTGCAAAATCCTTCTTTACCAGATGATGCTGAGAATGAGGATGCTGTCACTGTATGCATATCTGTATGTTTAAAAGTATTTCATGAAAATATAAAATCCATAAATAATAAAGTGCAGCAACTAGAATTAGAATTGCAAACACTTGGCTGTACCATTGTATTTATGACTGAACACTGGTGTAAGGAAAATGAAACTGTATATTTTCCATTAATATCATATGACCTGGCCTGTTCCTGTAGTAAAATTTCCATGAAAGGTGGGGTAAAGACAAATGTTTTGAATTATCAATGACTGAAATAACAGAAAACAGCATTAAAAAAAAGTAATTTTTTTGTATAAATGCCCCAGTGGTAATACAGACAATTTTATGTCAAAATTCAATCATAGCCTAGACAAGGAACCTAGTCCAAAACTGAACAGTCCCACATGTGGGAATTTAAATATCAACACAATGAAATCGGATGATGTTAGTAGTACATACTTGAATATTCTCTGCATCCCCGGCATAACAACACTCATAAACTGTCCAACGAGAGTGACTAAAAATGTTCCTATAAAATAGACAATATAGCAACAGAGATAGAAAGCAAGCACTGTCAGTAACTTGTTCAACAGCTAGGACTATCAGATCATTTATGTCAGATTCTGAAATAAAATATTTGGGTAGAAAAGTCTGCTAAACTGAATTAATAAAAAAATGGTCTTTTCAGAATCAAACCTATGTCAGTTATCATCCCAGTGTATGCTGAAACAAATGTAAAAAATTTTTAATAAGCTCATGACAGTTTTTAAACTAATATTTGAGGAAGCATTCCCCAAAACACAGAATTCCACTGGAGCTTCAAAAAAATATGCATGTGACAAGAGATATCAAAAAGTCCTCTGATACTCTAAGGTCTCTCACGTCCATCAAAAACAGCTAGACTGATTCAGCTTTTTTAGAATTTTACAAAAATTACATAGGAACGTGTAGAAAGTTATTGCTATCTGCAACTTACAAACAGTAAAACATTACTGAAGGCAAATAACAAAAGCAATGGAATGTGGTACATAAACAAACAGGAGACACCAAATGTTCAATAAAAACACTTGGAAACACAGATTAACAGCAAAGATGTGCTAATCAGCAACCCAAAGGAACTAACACTCTTTGTGAATGAATACTAAGTCTCATTGCTATGAAATTGCAAGAGAAATTTCCAGACACGTATGTTCCTCACCACCAGACTAGCCACCACATTCAGTGGTGCTCTTCCCAACTACAGAGAAAGACAACGCACAGAAAAAACACCAATGAAACAATAAAAAATGCAAGGGTTCAATGAGATTCAAGTCAGTGTCCCTTAAAAGTTTACAAACAACATAAAAACCCCATTAACAATAATAATCAATTAATCTTTCAGATCTGGCAGCTTTCCTGAATACCTCAAACTAGCAAAAGTAGTTCCAATAGAAGAAAATGGTGATGTAGAAAAAGTAGCAAACCAAAGACCAATTTTTTTGTTACCCTGTTGTTCCATGACAACTTAAACCATTTATAAAATGGCTAATGAAGTACTGAAATAAATACAACACTCTCTGCAATCAACAATCCATTTTCAGGCCCAGAAGGGGTACATGGTCAGCTAAAACAGTGTTCACCAAAATAGTAGTCAAAGCACTAGACAAAGGCAAGAATGCAACAGGCATGAGATTCAAGTCAGTGTCCCTTAAAAGTATACAAACAACATAAAAACCCCATTAACAATAATAATCAATTAATCTTTCAGATCTGGCAGCTTTCCTGAATACCTCAAACTAGCAAAAGTAGTTCCAATAGAAGAAAATGGTGATGTAGAAAAAGTAGCAAACCAAAGACCAATTTTTTTGTTACCTTGTTGTTCCATGACAACTTAAACCATTTAGGAAAAATGGCTAATGAAGTACTGAAATAAATACAACACTCTCTGCAATCAACAATCCATTTTCAGGCCCAGAAGGGGTACATGGTCAGCTAAAACAGTGTTCACCAAAATAGTAGTCAAAGCACTAGACAAAGGCAAGAATGCAACAGGCATTCTTTTGGATCTATTGAAGGCATTTGACACAGTTGACCACAGAATTTTATTACACAAGTTAGACCTTTTACGAATAAGGGAATTGTAAAGAAGTGGTTTAAGTCATACTTGTAAAAGTGGATGCAAGATATTAAAATCTCACATATTTCTAAAAGACTAGCAGTAAAACATTTATCAGATAAAAATATATTAATATACACTGGTCATCCAGAAAATGATGACCACTGACCTACAATCGATATAAATCCATCCACATGATAGCAGCATCACCTGGTGAACAATGACTGGTAATAAAGCACACTCATTGTGCTTGTACTAACAGTGAGTGTGCTGTCTGTGTGTTGAAAGGGAAAGGCACGCAGTCTATCTGAGTCTGAGTGATGGCAGATTCTAATGGACTGGAAGCCTGGTACAAGCTTTTCAGAAACTGAATGAGTTGTTGAGTGTTCGAGGAGTGTTGTGGTGAATGTCCTCAACACATGATGAAACCAAAGTAAAACCATGTCGAGACATTGTAGGGTCAGGTGGCCACCCCTCCTCATTACAGATGTTGGAAGTCATAGGCTGGGCAGACTGGTTAAACAGACAAGTGGCTGGGCAGGGTACAAGTGTGTCTGAACACGCAGTGCACCGAACACTCCCAACGATCGGCCTCGACAGCTGATGACCTATGACATTGGCAGCTACAACTGAAATGGGCCAATGACCATCAGCACTGGACTTAGGCACAGTGGCAGATCATTGCATGGTCTGATGAATGCTAATACCTTCTTCATCATACCAATGGGTGGGAGCGAATCCATTATCATGTACTGTTTGGTGTAGACAAGCTGGCAGCAGCTCTGTTATGCTCTGGGGAACATTCATGAGGACCTCCAAGGGTCCAGTGGAGCATACGTAAAGCACCAATATAGCCAAAATGTGTCATACACTGGTTGCAGACCATGTACATTCATTCATGAAGGTCATGTTCCCTGATGACAGTAACATATTTCAACAAGATCATTCACTATATCACATGGCCTGGAGTGTGATGGAGGGGTTCAAGGAAAACAGCAGCGACTTCAAGTTAATGTGCTGGCCCACAACTCACCAGATCTGAAACCGATCAAACACATCTGGTATGTGACTGTGGTGGGAATTAGGGTACTAAGGTGTTCAGACAGATTTTAATTTGAAATGTACAAACAGCACAATACATAACCATGGAAACAAATCCAGTCACTGTTACATCTAAACTGAAGAAACAAGTCAAAATCTCAAAACAGTGTATTATTCCATGGAAAAAAATTATGATAGACTGACACAAGAAATAAAAGATGTGAATGGTTTCACCACCTTTAGCCAATGGCAAAAAATTTTTAATAAATGATATCAATTACACTGTAAATGAACAATAAAATAACTATAGATAGTAACATAATGTCCATTGACATTGTACTGTCTAACTATTTATAACATGCTTAGAAAAGTAAGAGTAAGTATTAGAGCTATAATTACTGTAAGAGGCATTCTTATTTTAATAAGACACATTGTGCAAACATTTGAGGGCAACCATACAGTGAATATTGTTCCACCCATGAACCAATCAATCAGTCAGTCAGTCAATCAGTGAAACCAGGGTTTAGTTTTTTGGTTTATCCTAAAAGTAAAAGCACATACACTTATTCAATTGAATTAATTGAAGTACTTATTCTAATTAATTTAAAACCACTAACAAAGAGATATATTAAGTTCATGAGAATGAAAGTCATTAGCTTACCCTTCAAATCTGTCATGCAGAGAAAACACTTGGGAGTATGATGTCTTCCTTCCCTCCAAATTCTAGGTATACTAAAACTCAGGTGCTTCTACTATCTTTTGCTCCATCTCTAAAGACTTCCAATAGTCATTTGAAGTATAAATCTGGTGCATAGGACTTGTCCTCATCACCAGTTTTAACTTTAAACCATGCATGATAATTTTTCTCTGACAAGGAGCTTTTTATAACTTCCTATGTGGCATGATGACTCTACCACAAATGTAGCAAAATCAGTCAGGCTGATTCTTCATTGCGGTTTAATTTTGTAATGAGGTTGCTTTCACTCAGAAAGCTCAAGTCATACTGACTTGCAGGTTGCTACAACCTAGAAGCAAGTTCAGGTCAACCACACCTCTGTCTCCTACAAAGTTCCCACCTCCATCTCTGTATACAAGGTTACTAGTCATGACTGTAACGCTAGTGTCATTTTTACTGTTGTAAACGAAACTCAAATACTTAGAAGTATCTTTTCATAGTTGTTATCCACATTTATTGGATATCATATATTTCACATACTTACATGATGTGTAAATAATTACTCTTTGTGATGATACAATTAAAAATTAGCAATATTTGAGTGTCTTATCTGTGTAATAGGCTATTATCTCCATGTTGATGTGCTGAAAAAACATGACCTGACTGAGCTAAATGAGTTTCATTTTTTAATTTGGTATGCAATATGAATAGAAGATCACCACAAATATGCATGCCCTCAGAAGAAAAGTTTTGAAATGAAGACCTGTGTAACGAGCTTTGAGCTTATTAGATCGACTTGCTCCATGTTTAAAAATCTTGAAGAACATAAAAGATCTACTTGGGTGTTTCACATATCACCTTTGATTGTGTAGTACGAGTAGTGCAGGGTACTTTCTGTAGCAACATCATATCCTCCCATCCCTATTGCATTTGCAGAAAGTAATAGTTTATTTGTAAGTAATATTTAGCCAACCCAATCTTGAAATCTATGTACTCAGAATTTTGTCAGTCACTTGTGATCATTTAACTGACAATAAATTTTGAGGTTGAAACTTCCTGGCAGATTAAAACTGTGTGCTGGACTGAGACTCCTGAGTTCAAGTCTCTGTCTGGCACACAGTTTTAATCTGCCAGGAAATTTCATATCACTGCACGCTCTGCTGCAGAGTGAAAATCTCATTCTGAAATTTTGAGGTTGTTAAAGCAACATGCTTGATGTTTAATAATATCAATGAACCTTAGAGATCTACAACAGTAATCTGCAAATAACCTTTCAGTGTGTATTAGAGGGAAATTCTGTCAACATTACCATCCTACCCCTGTTGTGTCTGCAAATAGGTTTTTGGAAGAACTACAGTTGCATGAACTCCTCCATAGCTCTGATTACTTCGTTATGGTAATAACTTCAATGACTTACATATTGGGGGTTGTAATAATTTGCCCAAATAGTTTTGGAATGTATACTTCCATAACAGGGACAGTTGTTCATGCACAGTTATTAAATAGCTGACTTATTTTTTGAATCTATGCTCTCATAATCTGGAGAGTCATGTAAATACTTATTTCTGTTAAAGAACATTGAAAACATTTATCTACATTTCACATGCCAGCCTAATGCTGTGCCGATAATGGAATTTGAGGTTATCAGATCTGTTTGCTTCATGGTTAGTAATACTGAAGAACATTACAGAGCTACATGGGTGCTCTGCACACCACCTTACAGTTTGTAGTAAAGGGCATTTCTGGTACCACTGTCAATTCCTCTGACTCCTGTTCCATCTGTGAATGGTGCATTGGAATAACCTCTGTTGATTAATTTTTTGACTGTGGTCATCTGAGGACCCACATTCTGGAGGAAGTAAAATTTTGCAAAGGAATTCTAGGAACTGAAGCTCTCATAGTTTGAACAGTTAGTCATGCATGGCAAATACACTGGTGAGCAAAAGTTAATTCCACATGACATGCCACAGCTAAGTAACATAGGTTATTGTTACTGTAACATTATGTAGAGAGAAGTGCTACAATAGAATACTGATATTAATTGACAGAAATATGTAATCAGATGAACAGAAATGACACTTTTATACAAAGGCAATAATTATACTGAAGTCACCATTATTCTTCTTGTTTCCTTGCACTTTGCAAATGGTTGATCATGGTTCTTAATGGTACATAAGCAGCCCTAATGAGATGGAGTGGTTGGTTTGGGGGGGGGGGGGGGAGGGACAAAATGCATGGGGCGTAATCCTCATGGGTGCCCTTGTATCTTAAGGGATTTGGTTCCCCTGAGTTCACAGTTCGCAAATGTGAGACTGCTATTGTAAGATAAATTTTATATAGTATAATAAATAAAACAACATTATACCAGCAGCAGCATAGCCATTTACATCTTACTTTGCATTTCAATCTTCACTTTTGTGGGCCTCACAAGTCAACAACATACAATTCTATTTCATGTTTAATGTTGAATGCACAATAGTTTCTTTAGACATCGTGGACTAAAACCACTTTGGCATAGAGCCAAAAATGTCCTTTCTTTAAATGCTGTTGGGTATCCTGCCAAAAATATATCACCAACAAGTGAACATGACAGCAGCCATGAAACATCATTGTAATTTGGTAGATTTGCCCAAATTCTTCAAACATAAGGGACTTCTGAATCCATCTCATGGCGGTTTTACATAAAACATACAGAAAACATTTTTCATTTGAGAGCAAGCACAAAATAAAATATTTCTATTTATATAATTGTTCTTGAACAACTGTAAAGACGAAGAAATGAAATGATGTGATAGAGGTACATTGGCCTCACTGATGCCCAGAAGGAGAGAGGTAATGTTCATCTTTTCTATGTCTGCAGGATAGCCAACTGACATGAGAACTCAGGTGATACTTGATGTGGCATTGCTCCTTGGTCAGAGAGGTTAGGGTTTCAGAGCATCATCTCAGAAAATTTAAGATCCAAATAATGAAAATTTCCTTTCAGTACTAGAATTCTTGAGTCACCTTGATCCAGTTCTTACAGATCATCTTATCAAGGTTAGAGAAGGCCAAGAACATTGAACATGTTTAAAGGCGTTATTTGTCAAGTGGTACTCAGAATACACTTGTAGTTGTGCCCATTATGTCAGGAGTGCCAACCCGAAATAGAGAGAAAATGAAAAGCATTATGCCATTTGTGTTGATGGACCTCCTGATTCAAATTATGTTCAAGAGACAACAATCATGCTGTGCTATATTTGCTTCAATAAGTAAACTGAAGAGTATAAAATAAACTAATTGCTTCTGGAATTCATTGAGTGAAATCAAAGCACTGGAGATTCTAGTCCACATTTAACTTGATCAATACTCATGAAATACTGAATTACAATCAGTGACTACCGTGGGCAAGTTTATAATAAGGTTATGTGAAGCATGGATGAAGGGCAACAGACAGTTTCCCATTCCTTGATTTCCAGAAAGTGTTTGACATATTGTCCCACAGCAGACTGTTAAAAAAGCATACAGAATTGGTTCTCACATATGTGACCAGCCTGAAGATTTCATAAGTAATAGAGCTTTCTCAAAATTTGTAGTTGACATGGTGAATGAGAACTTGCTCTAAATGTACAAAAACATAAGTTACTGCAGATTAACAGATAAAATATCCTGTAAATTTTGAATACAGTGTTAGTTGTGTACTTTTACTCTAGTCATGTCTTTTAAATAGCTATGCATAATATAGTAAAACAACATAAAATGGCATGAGCACATAAGATTGGTACTAGGGAAATCAAATTGTTAACTTTGGTTTATTAGAAGGAGTTTAGGGAAGTGTGGTTCTTCTGTGAAGGAGACCATCCATAGAACACGAGTGCAACCCATTGTTTAGTATGACTTGAGTGCTTCAGATCACCACCAGTTTGGGTTAAAGGAAGACATCAAACCAGTTCAGAGTAGAGCTGCTCGATTTGTTACAAGTGGGTTTGATCAACATGCCAGTATTATGGAATGCCTTGTGAACTGAAGTGGAAATTCCTGGAGGGAAGATGATGTTCATTTCACAAAACACTACTGAGAAATTTGGAGAAGTGGCAGTTGAAACTGAATGCAGAACAAGCTTCTGCCAGTTAAAAGAATTCTGCATAAGGTCTCATATGGAGGCAAATAGATAGCCTTATTTGCTCTGTTTGTGTGTTGAGCGGGATAGGAAATTACTACTAGTGGTACAAGGTACACTCTGCCGTACATAATACAGCAACTTGAAATGTATGAATGTAGGCAGAGATGTAGAGAGGGTCTTGCAAAGGAGTGCGGACACATTTTCTTCAGCCGAATCCTCTTGGATAATTTTCTCTGTGTGATTGTTATAGACTTATATCGAACACATGCAGCTGATACCTGTCATGAAGCAGGTACTTTTTTCAGAGTAATTCAAGTTTCCTTACAACCTGTTCAGTTACAGTCCACAGTGATAGGAAATCCCAAAACAGTGTGGTGGAAATTCTTTTTGTTCCACGTCTGATACCTTTTAGTATACATGTCTGATACCTTTTGGGTTACTTGGGTTGACACTGCAAGGCCAATTGTGGGTCACTTGGATAAGATTGTCATTGCTGTTGAAACTCTTGGTAAGTTTAATTTGTCAGCTCAAACACATTCTGTGGTACAGTATGTTTTGGATTATGTGAGGTACTGTAAATGTTTATTCATGGCATCAGTTTGGTCAGATGTGTTGGTACCAATTGGCTACAGAAGCATATTATTAAAAACTCAAAATACTACTATTGATGTTGAGGTAAGACACTCTGAGTGCTTATTAAATGACTTAAAATATCTACATGAAAATTGGAACACTATTCTCTCTGACTCGAAGGTTGTTGCGAGTGCAATGAATATCAGTCTTGAATTTCGACAGCCGTCCACTAAGAAGAGTAAATTATTTCACGGTGAAACCAGGAGTGAAGTTACAGGTGTGAATTCAGAAGACTTGTTCAAGATAAATGTTTTTCACATCATTAAAAACCTGATGATTAACAGTGAAGATTTTATGTGAAACTTTAGGGTTTTTACAGAAATACTCAAACATGATTGACCATCAGGTTCAGGTTGCTGGGGCATGGAAGTTATCTATCAATGAATACCTTAATGGTGTTACAACAGATATAGAAGATGAAATTAAATATTTGAAAACAATTCATACGTTAAAGTGGGAATACATTAATACGACCTATTCTTGAGTACTGCTCGAGCGTTTGGGATCCCTATCAGTTTGGATTGAGGGAGGACATAGAAGCAATTCAGAGGCGGGCTGCTAGATTTGTTACTGGTAGGTTTGATCATCATGTGGGTGTTACGGAAATGCTTCAGGAACTCGGGTGGGAGTCTCTAGAGAAATGGAGGCGTTCTTTTCGTGAATCGCTGCTAAGGAAATTTGGAGAACCAGCATTTGAGGCTGACTGCTGTACAATTTTACTGCCACCAACTTACATTTTGCAGAAGGACCACAAAGATAAGACAAGAGAGATTAGGGCTCGTACAGAGGCATATAGGCAATCATTTTTCCCTCGTTCTGTTTGGGAATGGAACAGGGAGAGATGATGCTAGTTGTGGTACAAGATACTCTCTGCCACGCACCGTATTGTGGATTGCGGAGTATGTATGTAGTGTAGATGTAGATGTACTTTACAGTCTTTTGAGTGCTTGAATAACATGCATGATCTTAAAATTTCAAGCTTATTTTGCAATATATGGGCAGCTATTATCATCTTATACAATCTTCCAGTGACTGTAGCTGAAGCAGAACTGTCATTCAGCACCCTGGCTTGCATTAAAAATTTTCTGAGATCAACTGTGTGGTACATGGCAGTTTTCCCCAAGACTGTCATGCAAGTTGTTACATGATATTATATGCTGATACCTTCATTCAGTGTAGTTTCATTCTTATGGTGCACCATAATTACAGACAGTATTCACTGCTGCCAGTGACTGCGCAGCTAATAGCTTATTTCCTTTGCTCCTTCTATTATGAAGAGAATTTCTTATTTTTTTTTTGCAGACCTGAAAGCCTTGAAGCTGGCTGGGATTAGATAAGGGTTTACTTAAAGGGACAGGAAGCAGCATGATAAACATGATAGAACAAAGGCTGAGTTACAGCACAGTTAAGCATGAGGGGAATTATCATTGTCTGCCCTCATTCTCAATGAGGTCGACAGGTTTCCCCATTGGTTCATAAAGTTATTTCCTTTAGAGCACATGCTATCTTGTACATGCCAATATGTAAGACTACTTATTTGTCAGCTTGAGAGTTGTACCATGGTGCAGGAGATGTTTCCATTTCCAGTAAGTTGTTAATGGATTTTGTGATCATAGATTTATTAATATGATGATAATAATGCTTCTAAACATTAAAGATGAACATGAATAATGAGGAAACCATGTTAAAGTGTGAAATATAAGGTACCTCAAGGACCACTATACTTTCCTCCCATTCCTGTTACATTTGTGAATAGTGTGTGGGAAGTAACACTGCCACTTAAACTGCTTATCAGCCCTGATTTTTGCATCATGGGAATTTCATGGTCCCATGTACTGAAGGATTAATAATTCCCAGTCTTTCTTGGAAGGTATGCTCTAAGAACTCAGGCAGCTACTCATTTACAGTTAATTGATAGATGACCTCAAGTTTGTCTGAACTATTCATTTAGGACTGCTTCTGTTAAAGAACACTGAAAGCATACATCTATGCTCCACATATCAGAATAATTCCACGTAGTGGAGAGCACTTCTGATTCAATTACCGTTCCTTTTTGTTCTAGGTACAATGTAATGAGATGTGTTGAAAGTTCTCCTTATGAGCAGTAATTTGTCAGTTAGTTTTATCTTCATCACTTTTAGGAGCAATTAGCAGGAGAATGTAATAGTTTGTGTGACCTATCTTGGAATGTATGTACTCAGAATTTTGACAAAGAATCATTATCAGTGAATTGATAAGTATTTTGTACTTGTCAGATTTACTTGCTACAGGGTAATAATATTTATAAATTTTAAAGATCGACATGAATTCTCAGCAGACCTACCTACAATGTGTAATAGAGGGAACTGCAGTAACCCACTGGTTTCCTCCCATCCCTGTTGCTTTTACGAAGAATGTTTGTGAAGAAACGCTCTTGATTAGACTCTATGAGCTCTGATGGTAATTTTGTGTACACAAGTATTAGAGGATGCTATAATTTGCGAAGTTATTCAGGAACATAGTCTGTTATAGTGTGGACACTTGGTCGTGTACAGTACTACTTTCCAGGGGCATTCAATAAGTAATGCAACTCTTTTTTTACTGGACAGTTTCAGGTGAAAAAATGCAGAATTTACTGTAGGACATTACAGAATAATGTTGTTTCAGCTCTTATAGTTTCATTAATTTCTGGTAGGTGGTGGCACCAGACACAGCCTTCAGAATAGCAACTGTGACGTAGGTGTATTCCAAGCAGAGATCTGTCATTGAGTTCCTTCTGGCTGAAAACCACTGCATCATGGATACTTGTAGGAACTTGCAGAATGTCTAGGGAGATCTGGCAATTGACAAAAGCACTGTCATTCATTAGGCAAGGCATCTGTCATCACCGTAACAAGGTTGTGCAAACCTGTCTGAACTCCCGAGTGCCGTCTGGCTGGACATAGCTTGGACTCCTGAAATAATGAAACTAGCGGACACTCTTATTTGAGGTGATCAATGGGTCACAATCAAACATCTTGCTGCACATCTGTAAGTCTTTGTTGGTAGTGCTGACACAGCCATCCAGCAGTTGGGATACTCAAAGTTGTTTTCTGACTACCCAACAGTGTGTCATAAAGAGTAATGAAGGAGCATCTGTGCAGAATTGCTTGCACATTGCTTGGTGGATCATGATAATTTTTTGTCAAACATCATGACAGGTGATGAAACATGGGTTTATCACTTCAAATCAGAAACAAAACTGCAGTCCAAGGAGTGGCACCACACCATCTCTCCTCAGAAGAAAAAGTTCAAAGCATCTCTCTCAGCTGGTAAAGTTGTGGTGACAGTGTTTTGGGACTCTAAAGGGGGTTATTCTGATTGATATCCTCCCTTATGATACAATGGTCAACTCTGAAGTGTATTGTGTTAACCTCAGGAAATTGAGGAAACAATTTTAGTGTGTTTGCCACCACTAATATGCAAATGAACCTACATGACAATACAAAGCCTCACACAAGTCTGCACACCTGGAGGAGGTCATGAGACTTTATTGGGTTGTTCTCCCTCATCCACCCTACAGCCCATACCCCACACCATCCTCATCCTACTCCCTTCCCTTTGGCCCAATGAAGGATGCACTCTACAGGAAGCAGTACACGGATGTTGGGGAGGATTGTTGGGGAGGATATTGATGCAGGATGGCATTGACTCATTGACCAGCAGAGTGGTACCATACCAGAATACAAGCCCTCCAGTAAGTGGAATAAGAGCATCACATTGAATGGAGAAGATGTTGAAAAATAGAGTTTTGTAGCCAAAAGAGTGGAGAAGAAAATAAATGTCACATTACATATTGAACACCTCTCATAATTATTTGACTTTAAGACGTTCTGATCTCCTTGTTTACAGTTATGTATTTTAACCCTTTCATGGGCAACTAAAAGTATTTCTGAGCAATGTTTGTGGTCCTTGGGCAGCATACGTACCACCATCTTTGGGGTATCCCAAAGTTTTAGGAATGTGTCTTACCATCTCTGTCTATGCCTGACTTCTTCTGGTAGTACACTGCACCAGGGGTATGAAAATTACAACAACACCGCATTTCTGTTTGTTGTGGGATCACTACTGTTGTCAGAACACATTGCTTCATTTCTGCAATATACATTATTGTGACCCAATCAGCTCATACCTATATTATGTGATAAAGTTTCAAGGACTGTTTTCACATTGTGATAGGTAATGTTAATACCAGTAACAATTTTTTTTAAATAAAGGAAAGGAAAACATAAAATAAAAATAGAATACATTGTTCATTACTTTTTATGTGTAATGGCAACACATACCAGCTTACAAAGGGAAGTGTGAAATCCATTTACCACCACAGTTTTAATACCTCACAAACATGGTATGGTGATATATGGACCACCATAGTTCTTGGTCCTAGATCACAATAACAAAATTATCAAGAAATAAATATAGTCAGTTAATCACAATTCTATCAACATAGCAAAAAACTTATCTTTGCTGAGATGCTACAAAAGATGTGTCCCGTAGTGGATTTAAGAATATTGAAGACTTTTTATCTACGTACCACATGCCAGCTTATGTTATGTACTGGAGAGAACGTTTGGTTCTGCAGCTATCTCCACTTATTCAAGATAGAATCATGAATGGTATGAAGACACTTATTGACACTCCTCCTTATGGTTTCTTGTGTTTCAGATGCTCTTGTCTCTGTGGCTTCTGGTAGTCAATTGTAGTAGGAAGTAATATTTAAACTCCACCAGGTTTGGAATGTCTGTGAATCATTTTGGTTTAATTGAAAATGGACTATTGATGTTGCTCCATCTACTTTATATATAGTTAATAAGGTTGACACACATTACAGATCTATCTGTATACTGAGGAAACCACCTTACCTCGCATCCCTGTGACATTTGCAAATGGCATATGTAAAGAACTGTGTTCAAATAACGTCCTTATTGGACAGTTAGCCCTTTATAGTAAAGAGATAATTAATTGACTTTGAATTTGTCAGATTTGCGTCTGTATTCTGCATACCAGCTTAATGGCGGGTGCAGGTTCCACAATGAATTCCATTTATTTCAAATAAAATTACAGCTAATACTGGGGAGGAGAATAGTTGAAAATCATCCTTGTAGGCTCTAATCAGTCACATATTCTTGTCTGCATCACTTCTGTAAGCAATGTGTAGGAGGAAGTAATTTTTTGCCCGACTAGTCTTGGACAGTACACTGTCAGAAGTTTTCCAGTGAATCAGATTCGTTTAATTTATAATGGACTTTGAGGTTGTCAGATCTACTTCCTACATTGTTAATCCTGTTTATTAACATTAAAGAGATGCATGACTACTCAGGATAGTACCTTACAGTGTGTCTGAGAGAGTAATTCTGGGACCACTATCATCTCCACCCATCCTTGCTGCATTTGCAAATGTCACATGAAAATTACAACGGTTGATTAAGCAGCTTATAAGCTCTGATTATTTCATCATGCTCATTTTATCAGCCCAGTACTTGGAGGACATTAAAATTACTCCACCCTTCCTTGGAAGTAATGCACACACAACTGGTACGGCATGTATGTCAAATGGATACTTGAAATTTAGGTTTGTAATATTTCTGGCTTAGGCTCAAAGAAGCTGTTCCCAGAGCAGTGGAGATGCAAGAAGTATATAGATGACGAAATGTGGTGTGAGGTGCCTGTGACAGGTGTTAGATTCGGTACCATTCCCATGAAAAAGACCGCTTGCATAATGCTACTGCTCTGTGATTGGCTGTGGTGTTCGGAGCAAGGGTGCCAAAACGTTAAAGTATAGTAATTATTATTAGTTAAACTACTCATTGGAATGGCTTCAATTTTTACTATAAATATCTCTCAACAGCTGACTATCAATCAGCCATTTTAGAATTATTAAAAACAGTTTAAATAAAAAACAAAAGACTGACGAAATTGCAGACAAAGCACTTCGGAAGCATTTGGGTCACGCCTTTTCTGGTATGGCGTGCAAAGTGTTTCAGGCTGTTCGTCACTCTAGATTAGGCAGTCGAGATGTACAGTCATGTTGTCTGTGGTAGGATGTGTTTGCCAGTATTCAGTATTAAAAGATTCACTCCGGTAGTCATGAGGCACAGACACGTGCCACAAATAGTGTAAAGATACATTTTCATAAACATTGTGTTTGATCATGTACTTTGCTTTATCAGAAGGTGTTATATTAAGATCATGTGGTCTTCTCGTATGGCTATATTAAAATACGGGAGTGGCATCCCGAAGAAATAATACATTATTTCAGAACAGAACCTTGCTAAAAGTCAGCTTCAGCCTCAAGGTACAGAACCTACAAACTACATGCTGTTTTCTGTGCTGGGAACATCAACTTGAAGACAGCAGGTTACTGAACTATAGCAGAACCTTCGTATTCCACTCAGTGCAGTGGAAACAACTAGGTGCCTCATGTGTACTGCATGCACAGACAAATGTCCTCAGTGACACTTCATCTGTAGTAATGCAGAGGAGGTAAAGGAGGATGATCATTATTAACACCAACAATCAATTCATTCTTCATTTCTTGCCATAGACTGTCTAATTGTCTTGTTTATGGATTCTTCTGGTGAAGGACACTGAAAACATATATGTATACTCTACAAACCAGTTTAATGCCTTGTGGTTGAGAGTACCTCTGATTCAATCCCCAATTAATTTTGTTCCATATACAATCATAAATGTTTTGTATGGTGTCAGGTGTTGATCATACTTGGTATGATCTCTTCCAATTCTCAGATCACATTGCCTTTATCATTTTAAGGGAAACTACTTGGAGAAAGTAAAACTGTGCTTGAACAGTCTTGGAGTTATGTATTCAGAATTTTGACTGGACATAATTATCGTTAGAACAATAATGGTTTCTGTGGCTGTCAGATTTACTTGTTTGATGGTAATAATAATTATTAACTTTAAAGAGGAACATAAGTACAGCGAAAACCACCTTACAGTGTGTGTTATACGGCACTTATCGCACCAATGTCATTTCTACCTTTCCCTGTTGCATTTGAGAATTTTGTCTGAGAAGAAACGTCTTATAAGCTCAGACTTTTTTTCATCACGGTTATTTCATGGGCCCTTATAAAGGGCTGGTGAGAGCTAGGTCATGGCCTGGGGGAGAAAGTGTGGTTGGGACCCATCTCCAAATATACCAGTCCAATTTTAATCCTGTTTGAAAGAAGTTTTGACATGATTTACTTATTGGAGATTCACAAAAGTACTTATTAGGATGAAATATAGAATAAATATAATTTCTTATTAAAGACTAAAAATACATTTAAAAATGCAATATATCGTATGGTACTATATATTGCAAGAGATATTACCGATGTAGTTAGAGTGAGCTAACAGTGATTCATTACGGAGCAGGCTGAATCAGGGTGCATGGTAGTATGCACATGTGTACCATCGAGCCAGTATTAACAGCACTATGTTTGGCTGCATGTTTGAGGGGGTGTTATCCTCTATTACAGACCCTTTGAGCATTAGACAATTATGGAGACTGTGACACATCATTGCCTTGTATTTTGAAAGCAGCTGCTCTGAAGAAATCAAATGAAGTTTTTTGATGCAGAGCAGAAAGTTTATACACGGGTGTATCAAATAAGTGTTATTCATTTCCTGATGTCATAGTGCACATGAACATAACATTACTTATGGATAATACAGTGTCTGCAAATGCTTCTTTCTCTGTACAAAAGCAAGTGCACATCACTCAGATTTTAGATGCTTTTTCTGCAGCTCTTATTCTTGCCACAGAAGCAGTGAACTACTGAAGTTAGTTTGTTAGTGTAAGACGCAGAATATCTTCTGCAAAATTTGTTTACTTAATGTCAGATATTAAAATATGTAACATTGATTTCTATGCAAGTGCAGAAAGACAGGCTTCCTGATTACAGAATTGACACTGAAAGTTAAATTTCCTGGCTCCTGTATGTAATTTATTTCCAAGCACATTGTTTGCCTTCACATTTCTGATTTCTACACATTTTTTTTTTAGTCAGAATTAGAATGAATTGTGGTAGCTTCACATTTAAATGACATACACAAATACAGTTGCAATTTTCATCATATTTAATCATAATAATTTTTAGAAAGAAATCAGTTTGTATCATACTTGCATGATGTCCCATTGCCAAGATCGTGGTCTAAATTTCACACTCATTTTGGGATGAAGTCCTTCCAACACTTTTATTACAACACATGGCTTCCTTCATCCCAGTACAAGTTCAAAATGATGCATTGCTGACACTGCCTTTTTAAGAAAATTGATTAATTGCATCGTCTCTGTTATGTCCGGGTAGTAGAAATAGTTAATATGATACACTTTGTGTAATGTTTTAGTTCAATGAAAATCACTTGGAATGTAGTAAAATAGAAAATCGTCATAAACTATGGATCCAGTTTCCCACTGCAGCTTTGAAAGAACTAACACACCATGTGGATGAACCATGCAAGGTTAAATATACCATAAGGAATACCAACACTATGATCCTTTCAAGATGTAGGAGATTGAAAGAATAGGAATAAATATCAGTTTGAAAAGTAGTGAGTTAGTTAGTTATGTGTTCCATTGATCAATAGCACAAAAAACCGTTATGAAGTGGAACGTGTCAAATGCACAAGAAATGTGCACAGGAAACAAGTTTTTTTTGTTTACATTATAGTGTTATACCTAAATATTTCTATTATCTATCCCATTCCCTTAAATGGCACAAAATGCATATATTATATCTACAGATTTATTTACTCATATTCAAGAATTTATCTACAGTATAGAAGGAGTTGTCAAGGAGGTATGATTTCAATTTGGTTTTGAAACTATTACTGCTGTCCCTCAGACATTTTATTTTATCTGTTAATTTATCAAAAAGTTTTATAGCAGCATATTTTACCCCTTTCTGTGCCAAAAATATGTTGTGTAAAAGATAGTGTAAGTCAATCTCTCTACTGGTATTATAATCATGAATGTTGCTGTTGATTTTAAACTGGTCCATGTTGTTGAGAAAAAATTTCATTACTGAGTAAATGTAATGTGAAACAGTTGTAAGAATTCCTAACCTTTTGAACAGATGCCTACAAGGTGTGCGCCTATGACCCCCACACATTATTCTGACTACTTTCTTTTGAGCAGTGAATACCTTTTGCCTAAGTGTTGAGTTGCCCCAGAATATTATTCCAAATGACTTCAGAGAGTGGAAGTATGGAAAGTATGTTAGCTTAATAATTTCTACATCCTCAAAATTGGCAATTACTCTAATTGCAAAAGTTGCTGAACCTAGTCAGTTTAGGAGATCCAAAATATGAATTTTCCAACTAAGATTCTCCTCTATATGTACACCCAAAAACTTAGTATGCTCTACCCTGGCTACTGACGTCTTTTGATGGGTTATATTTATTGAAGGAATTATACTTTTTGCAGTAGAAAGTTGGATGTACTGTGTTTTTTCAAAGTTCAGAACAAGCCCAACTGCAGAAATCCAATTAATAACTTTTCCAAAGACCTTATTTGTATCATTTTCTATTGGACTTTTTATGACGGATTAATAATTATGCTTGTATCATCAGCAAGTGTCAGTTCAGCATCTTGTTTCACGTGAGAAGGGAGGTCATTCACATATATCAAGAACAGGAGGGGACCCATGATCGAACCTTGTGGAACACCTAATGTAATTTCACACCAGTTAGAGGAAGTGGCACACTCCTTTGAATCACTTGAAGCATATAAAGAGACTTTTTGCTTCCTGTTCTGTAGATATGACTTCAACCACTCATATGTTGTTCCATTTATACCATAGAATTGTAATTTCTCCAACATAATGTGATGGTTCACACAATAAAAAGCTTTGGATAAGTCACAGAATATTCCTACGGGTGACATTTTACTATTTAAAGACTCTATTATGTGGACAGTGAAATTGTATATTGCTGTCTTTGTGGAACAGCATTTCTGAAATCCGAACTGTGATTTACTAAGTATCCCATTACTGTTGAGATGGCTAATCACTCTTGAGTACATTAATTTCTCAAAATTTTTTGAAAATGCCATAAGCAAGGACACTGGCTGGTAATTATTGACATCTGTGGTTTCCCCTTTTTTGTAGAGGCCTGACAATGGAATATTTTAAACTGTCTGGAAAAACACCCTGAGTCAGTGATGCATTACATATGTTACTCAAAACATCAGTTGTAAAAGCTCCACAGTGCCTTAATAACTTGTTAGATATGTCATCTAACAGAACACTTATTTTTCAAAGATTTAATAATTTTGCTTATTTCACAACAGGTTGTTAGATGAAACATAATCTTGACTAAAATTTTTCAAAACTGACTCTTCCATGTACTGCCTGGCTTTTTCTTTTGAACTATTGTCATCAGTTTTTTCTCCTACATTTAAATGTGATTGTTAAGGACATTGGGTACTTGTGTACTGTTGGTTAAGATGGTCTCATTCTCTTTAACAGTAATACTACCTACCCCAGTGGTTACTTTTCCTGTCTCCCTTCTAATAAAATTCCATATTGATTTGATTTCATCGCTGGAGTTGTTAATTTCTTCTCTAACATAGATATATCATGATTTCCTTACAACTTTTCTCAGTATGTTACAATAATTTTTATAGTATAAAACTACTTCTGGATCTTTACTAGTTCTTGCTGTCTCATACAGTTTTCTTTTACTTTCTGAAGACACTTTAATACCTGTAGTAATCCAAGGTTTCTTTGAAAAGTTTGTGGTGTTACATTTAGTAAGTTTCTTGGGAAAACAATGTTCAAAAAGGGATATAAACTTATCAGGGAATATGCTGCATTTATCATTAGCATTTGGCTCATTATATACATCTTCCCAGTTTATATTTCCTAACCTTTCTCTGAAGTGATCTATAGATACTGAGTTTAGCACCCTCACACTTTTACTTAATGGTTTCTGATGGGTACACCCTGTTAGGTTCTGTAAGTAAATCAGTTGTGCATCATGGTCAGATAATCCATTTACCACAGGGAAAGCATGTGTTTGTTCTACATCCTCTTGCCATACAAATACATTATCTATTAGAGTACTACTGTCCTGAGCTATACGTGTAGGGAAATTGATCACTGATTCTAAGTTATATTTGTTAACAACACTTATAGTTCACTTTTCCTGTCAGAATTGCTTAGAAGGTTAACATTGAAATCACCACAGATTAATAACTTCTTCTTTCTGTCTGACAGACAGCATAATAGGGAGTCAAACTTTTTTATGAATAGCTCCCAATCTCCTAGTGGAGACCTGTACACTGTTGCTAATATCAACATAACATTATGCAGCTGAAGTTCACATGCACGTACCTCAAAGTGCTAATCAACACAAAATTTGCTTACTTAAACAGTTCTGCATTTATACCATTTTTACGAAAATTGCAACTCCTCCTTCATCCATACTAGATCTACAAGTGTAAGATGCTAAATTATACCCATTTATACTGAAATTTTCCATCCCCACAGTTACATGGTGCTCAGACAGACAAAGTATATCAATCTCATTCTTATTTTTGAGGTCATCTAAACACATTATCAGCTCATCTACTTTATTTTTTATTCCCCTGATATTTTAGTGAAGTAAGTTGATACCACCCTTAGCTTTATCCCTAATTGCTGTGCATGAAGTTTCTTTCCTTCTATTTTTCTTGGTTGTTGTCTGTCTGGAATTTGGCTTTAACCTAAAAAAACCTGTCTGCCTGGTCCCAATAACCACAGGGATCACCCCTTTTGTGACTGTGGCCTCCCTTACAGTATCTGCTAATAGAGAAGCTAACTTATCTTTCCCCTTCCTATCAAGGTGCAGGCCCTGTATTGATACCAATAGCATCAACTGGAACAACACTCATGTGAGACTTTCCCGGTGTCTGGAGCATCCCGTTCAGCTCAGTTTTAACATGCCTTACAGCAGTGTTTACTCATGGCTCATCATGGCACTGAAAGACCTCCACAAATCCCACATTTTTATGCCCAGTTTCTGCTCCTATTTTATCCAGGTCACTCCTAATACTACACTCCTGGAAATTGAAATAAGAACACTGTGAATTCATTGTCCCAGGAAGGGGAAACTTTATTGACACATTCCTGGGGTCAGATACATCACATGATCACACTGACAGAACCACAGGCACATAGACACAGGCAACAGAGCATGCACAATGTCGGCACTAGTACAGTGTATATCCACCTTTCGCAGCAATGCAGGCTGCTATTCTCCCATGGAGACGATCGTAGAGATGCTGGATGTAGTCCTGTGGAACGGCTTGCCATGCCACTTCCACCTGGCACCTCAGTTGGACCAGCGTTCGTGCTGGACGTGCAGACCGCGTGAGACGACGCTTCATCCAGTCCCAAACATGCTCAATGGGGGACAGATCCGGAGATCTTGCTGGCCAAAGTAGTTGACTTACACCTTCTAGACCACGTTGGGTGGCACGGGATACATGCGGACGTGCATTGTCCTGTTGGAACAGCAAGTTCCCTTGCCGGTCTAGGAATGGTAGAACGATGGGTTCGATGACGGTTTGGATGTACCGTGCACTATTCAGTGCCCCTCGACGATCACCAGTGGTGTACGGCCAGTGTAGGAGATTGCTCCCCACACCATGATGCCGGGTGTTGGCCCTGTGTGCCTCGGTTGTATGCAGTCCTGATTGTGGCGCTCACCTGCACGGCGCCAAACACGCATACGACCATCATTGGCACCAAGGCAGAAGCGACTCTCATCGCTGAAGACGACACGTCTCCATTCGTCCCTCCATTCATGCCTGTCGTGACACCACTGGAGGCGGGCTGCACGATGTTGGGGCGTGAGCGGAAGACGGCCTAATGGTGTTCGGGAGCGTAGCCCAGCTTCATGGAGACGGTTGCGAATGGTCCTCGCCGATACCCCAGGAGCAACAGTGTCCCTAATTTGCTGGGAAGTGGCGGTGCGGTCCCCTACGGCACTGCGTAGGATCCTACGGTCTTGGCGTGCATCCGTGCGTTGCTGCGGTCCGGTCCCAGGTCGACGGGCACGTGCACCTTCCGCCGACCACTGGCGACAACATTGATGTACTGTGGAGACCTCACGCCCCACGTGTTGAGCAATTTGGCGGTACGTCCACCCGGCCTCCCGCATGCCCACTATACGCCCTCGCTCAAAGTCCGTCAACTGCACATACGGTTCACGTCCACGCTGTCGCGGCATGCTACCAGTGTTAAAGACTGCGATGGAGCTCCGTATGCCACGGCAAACTGGCTGACACTGACGGCAGCGGTGCACAAATGCTGCGCAGCTAGCGCCATTCGACGGCCAGCACCGCGGTTCCTGGAGTGTCCGCTGTGCCGTGCGTGTGATCATTGCTTGTACAGCCCTCTCGCAGTGTCCGGAGCAAGTATGGTGGGTCTGACACACCGGTATCAATGTGTTCTTTTTTCCATTTCCAGGAGTGTATATCTTGGATTCATAGCCAGGATGTTTCCTGCTCCCCCAACTATAATTACCTTATCTTCCTTCTCAAAGTCCTTGCATAGCTGACCTAAGTTTTCTGTCACCTGGCTAAGGCTAGCAATCTGTTTCAGAAAACTTGTGACCTGGTACTCTGTGCCTAATTTCTCCTGAAGCTGTTGGCCCACACCCCTCCTATAACTGCTACCTGTAAGCAGAATTCTTCTTTTTGTATTCTGGTTTGTTCCTGACCTCTCATTTTTCTTTAAGCTAGTATTCTGCTTCAACCTACATTCAACTACATCTGAATGAGGCCCTTCCTCCACTACTTCAGATGGCAAGGCAAACTGATTTGCTAACTGAATTTCAGAAGTTTTATCAGTTGTTTCCCTTTTTCCCTCTTTGCTTGCTACCTTTTCCCAGCGCCCAGATTCCTTTTCCCCCCTTAGCTTACATAATCCCAAATTTCTATGGCGACCACCACACTTGCCACACATGGTCTGACAGTAAAACATAACACAAAAGCGGAAAATAACTTCAACACAATAGTTTTGTAACCTGTAGCCCACTAATACATAACTGAACACTAATGTAAACAAACTTAAAAACTTGCTTCAGAAACTTTTAAGTAACCACACAAATTCTGGATGAGAGACACGAATTGATTTAACTTTGGAGCGCTAAGTCTAGTCAAAAACAAATATGTACACTCGTACGCAATTTACGCCTAAGTATGTAAACAAACTCGCGACTGCTGGCCTTTACAGAATAGTTCCTTTTCGATGTAATTACGTTTATAAAAGCAAAATCTTCAATAGATGGATTAGATAAGAAGTAAATGCACTAGTCTAAAATGTAATATTAACTAAATTAGCTCTTATTTCAATATTAATCGCTTAACTTAGTGAGAGCTTTGTATATGCGCGTCCGCCTGGCTGATGCAGATAGTTATTCATAACTCAAGACTACCACAGCTAGGGATATGAGTGATAGCTTGACTGAGACCTACAGTCAAAGATAGAAAACTTATATGAAACTTCCTGGCAGATTAAAACTGTGTGCCCGACCGAGACTCGAACTCGGGACCTTTGCCTTTCGCGGGAAAGTGCTCTACCATCTGAGCTACCGAAGCACGACTCACGCCCAGTACTCACAGCTTTACTTCTGCCAGTATCTCGTCTCCTACCTTCCAAACTTTACAGAAGCTCTTCTGCGAACCACACACCACTTGCCCGCGAAAGGCAAAGGTCCCGAGTTTGAGTCTCAGCTGGGCACACAGTTTTAATCTGCCAGGAAGTTTCATATCAGCGCACACTCCGCTGCAGAGTGAAAATCTCATTCTGGGAACTTATATGAATTTTGAAATAAAAGTGCACCTTCTGATGCTACTCAATAATGAATTATTGTAAAATGTGTATACACATCATTTAACTCTATCTTTTTAATTGAATTAATTTATTTTCATTTCCCTTTAAAACACAAGACCAATATTATACTGTTTGCACAGTGATGAAATGTCTGGTGCCAGTAATGCTGCAATATGATGGTGTATTCTGTCTGCACGTTTTCCCTGGTGTGCCCGCACATTTCATTAAATAGACAGAAGTGCACTAACATGCATATCACAAGGAGTTATGTCGTTAAAATTACCAAATATGCAGCAACCACAAGGAGCCTACCATTCATAAGTTCTGTAGTTGTCACTATATTATAACATATTCGACTATAACACTGCCAGTGGCACATTGCAAGCCTCCTGTTCAGTAAATATCTGATTCACTGAATCAGAGTATGGTTGCCCTGCCAAATTATATTCAGTTGCAAGGTCCCCAAATCTATGAAATGGTGTTGATGCCTTTTACATGAGAGACACACTTTATCATGAGCCACAATGCTGAATGTTTCAGCTACAGTCCCTGGAAGAGTATAAAGGATGGGCATAACTACACACATAGGCAGAAATAAGTTGAACTTTTAAGCCATACATCTTATTCAAGAGGAACAATGGTTCAAGAGTATTGTCTTCACTGCTTGAAGCCTTAATTGCTTTCAAATATTAACTAAATCTGTCCTGATATTATTATGGTGTTATTGATAAACTACATGCATATCTCTGTGACGTATCATGAGTCATCTTTGAGTATTTCCATAAAAACCCAAATGTTTCATCTAAAATCTACACAGTTTAGTATCAGGTTTTCAAGTTGCCAATGACAAATAAAAATATCTTCAATAGATCTTCTGAACTGACATCTATCACTTCATTCTGGGTTCCGTGATGAAATGATTTCTTCTTTTTAGTGTGCACCCCTGAAAATTCTGAATAAATATTAATTTCACTGGCAATAACTTTAGGTACAGGGAGAACTGTGTTCTAATTTTTGGTGCAGATATTTTAAGTAATTTAATAAGTTCTTGATCTGTCTCATCTCAGCATCAATGGTAGTAGTTTGTGATTGTAATGATTGGCTTCTATGGTCTATTGTTACCAGCTACTTTACGCAAATTGATGTCATGATTAAGCACTTGAAAAATCTCATGTAAGCCAAAACAAACCACATCATACAATATTTTCCAGCTGACAAATTTAACTTTGTGAAACTCTCACCAGCAAACTCTGTCTTACCCAGGTGAACAGCAGTTGGTCTTACAGTGTCAACCTCAGCACTATAGCAAGTATCAGACATTCAGCATAAAGAAAACTAACACACTGGCCCAGAAGTTACCTCTGTTGTGGACTGCAGGAGAATGAGCTGTAAAGAAATTGAGGTATTATGCAGAAAATATCTGCTTCATGACAGCTCTCAACTGTGTGTAATTCTTATTGTAATAAACCAGAATATGATGGAACTTTCGCTGAGATAACAAAATATGTGATACCACTAAGTTATGGCCAGATTGAATTCATTTTCAATGGAAAACTGTGTTATTCATACCTGTGGATGGGCACCAAGTTTTCCAGTTGTCAGGCAAAATCTTAGCATAAATTTACTTTTTTTCATTTATATATTAGTATGTTGACATACTGCAAGGATACTATGAAGCTAAGTTTGGATATAATTAACAGCAAATGTTCTAAAAAAAAAAAACTACATTGTTTATTATTATTTTCACCTTACAACTTTAAATACAGACAAAAACATATGTTACTATCTATATATGTTTTATTTTTATAATGTTTTTTTGTAACCAACAACACAGTACAACAAGGAGTTTGCAGGCTGAATATTGTGGACATTTTATAAGTATTATCAATGGCTCCAAACTTAAAAACCTTTGAAGAATTATATATTCATAAGAAATACTTAGTAAAATAAGAATGTTGTAGAATATGAAACTGGAAGCCATACTAGTATTATATTGATTGATAAGATGTTCTGGAAGGTTCATGAAAAAATATCATTTCTTATCTTATTGCCCCCCCGGGAGTAACTGCATCAGACTGACTCTGGAGATGATAGCGTAAGATGAGTGAATATCATTGTGATATGGGACAATGTAAGTGGTGTTAAGTACTTTGTATCACTCTTGTGTACTGAATCTGTGAAACTGAATGTGGATCAGCTGTATGCGTTTGCCACATTATTTGCATAATGAAAAAAATGTTCTTCATGATTAGTTGCCAAACATGCTGAAGCTAACCAATTATATGCAAACTATGCACTACATGAAAGCCTCTACACACTGACACCATCTTGAAGTCGAGTGAAAATTTTAATGAACTGTATAGCGCTACCTCCATTAAAATTCGTACATTGCTATAAAAATATTCTACACTATTTTTCAATGTCATGAAGAGAATGAACAGTTTTCTAATTGCTACAGTAAGTGAGAGGCAATATAGGTTGGTGTTGTGGTCAGGAACATAGACGTTTTTGACTGAGATATGATGAATTATCTGAGTTCAGACAAACATCACCAGAATATGTACATCTATGGTGCACATAATAAAATTCACTGAACAGACATGGATCTTTGATTGAAGATTGTAAAAGAATTTTACATGTAGACAGACAACAAGTGAATGAAAAACAAGAAACTACAATTATGAAAAGATACTTTTCATAATTGCTACTCACAGTAAAGATGACACATAAAGTTGCACACATGCATAACAAAAAGATGGTTACACATTAAGGATTGCTCCAAAGTGTTCTTTAGGAAAGAAAGCAAAACAAACACATACAAACAAAAGACACATCTAATCCACAGGCGACCAGTATTTACTGCTCTGTGGCCAGACTGCCAATCAAGAAACAACCTGACGACTTGCGCATGAGACAACGGCACAAAAAGCAAGTAAAGTGCTCAGACTTTACAAAACTCAGTTCTCTTTGGAACAAAGTACTTTATAATAATGTTAAAATGAATGAAACTAAAGAAACAGGAAGTGAGGTTCCAAGTTATCTTAGATGCAGAACAAGATATTTTTGACAATTCATATGATGTGCAAGCTGAGAGAAAACGTGATCAGAATGACATGCTAACAATAATATTAGGAAAATGGGAGGGATGCAAACAGAAATGAAACCTAATGGGGACCAAATGAAGCCAAACACGAACTCTTTAAAAACATAACTACAAGGAATAGTGCAAAAAACAGTGACCACTTATGTTTGAAAATGGAGAAAATTAAATTCCATTTTGGAGGCTAACAGTGAACAAACAAGCAACGAACTTACTGAAGTAAATAATTCTTTCAATGGTATAGTAAATAAAATTACCATCAGTTACTGAAGAGGAACATTCAGATGTAGAAACTAATTCTGCTCTTGTTGTGCAAGAAAATACTGTCAACACAGCCCCACCAAACATTGTCTTGCCTCTGTTGCACGAAGTAGAAAAGCTGCTGTTTACACTTGTAAAACTGTTGAGAAAACTATTTTCAAGGACAGATGTAAAATCATAGTATATCTATATACTGGAAAAGTGTACATCATAAACAATGATGCCCATTTTATCCAAGAAATTCAATAATATAATTTTATTTGTTTGAAGTTTTTGTGCATATTTTAGCTTCAGCGATGTATCAACAAAGCTAAAAATTGCAATCTGGAAAGTTCAATTTCAAATTGGTATTTTTAGTCACATATTTGACACAGATTAACAAAAAAAAACAGCTTAAAGATGGTTTAGATATTTCTTTTGGCAGTGTGCTGTATTTCCACTGAATACAGTGGGGAAAAAATTGAAGCTTTTCATTTATACAGAAGCAGTGTCTAACTTAGCTCAAAACCAAGAGAGTAATGTTCAGTAACTGTAGCAGTAAGGCACTCAGTTGATCAGGAGTTTGTGATACAAGCTTAGCTATACCATGGCCATGATCCTCTTCCAACATTTCTTCAAAAGTCTTGAACTGTTGGTTTACATGTCCTCGGCTTCTCATCTTTATATCTTTTTGCATCTTTCTCTCACTATCAATCTATCATCTTCTTTTTGCTAGTCTAATAACCATGCTGTAGTAATGATGTGGCAAATAATCTCACAGCAAACATTAAGTATGTGCAGCTGAAAATCGGACTGAGGAAGTGAAAGGAAAAATAAGATTTACTACTGTTTATGATGGAAAAACATTCAGAAATAAAGTAACATTTTTTACGACTCTGGAATTATCCCTTAGTGTGAGATATATTATGTTTACGCAAAATTATGTTGAAAAAATGCAACTCCACTTGCTTGTTTCTGAACATAATTTAATTTTGATCTTTATTATGCAAACTGTGGTATGCTTTTTTATGTTTCTGTTGTTTACTATGTGTTTAAGATGTGGTGAGTGTAACATTAAATATGTTAATGACATTAACAAATGAACAATAGTCAGGTAATGAACATTCAATATTCTGTGATATACCTCTGGTGTGTGTTTATGTTCTTTGAAGTATGTTTTAGAGCTTATTGCTTAGGCATGTGGTTCTCTGACATTCTAGAGGCAAATTAAGTACTTTGTTTCGAAGGTGTATCCAAGCATATATCATCTACCCTAAAGTGGGGACCACAAGTTTGAGTGAATTTGTTTCTATTCCCATAAGTGTACTCTAGCATTCTTGTACCATGGCTAATCTGGTACTCACTGTGATGATGGAACAGCAAGGTTTGCTGATATTCAGCTCTGCTCCTTATCTTTCTGCCACTGCAGTTCTCAACAATATTTCTGATGGTGACAGTGGTTTGACCTTGGGAAACATAAAAATTCTGACTTTCTGGCCAACTTGACTTCAGTTGTGATTGACTTGGAGAGAGGCCACTTTGCAGCTTCATGGCTCTGTTTCTGATGTCAACAGATTTGCTCTAGTTGTATACCAGTTGGAACTGAATTTCATTGAACAACTGGGTGATATTTTACCAAACCATGCTTTTGGGATGATTAAGATACTGTTTACAGTGTTTTTTGGTACCGCTGAAATCACTTCTGAGTTGAACTGTGGATAGTGAATTTGGGGCTGTGGGTTCCTCATCAAAAGTGCTGCATTTGCTTTGCACTTTGGTGGGGCAGAACTTATTTCAGAGCAATCAGTGAAACTTTTTAGGATGCAGTGATTACTTCAATATGTGTGTGCAGTATTACCCACATTCTCTAAACTTTTGGTTGATGATTTACCAAAGGTTGTGGTTACAGTAGCAATCAATAGTGCTAGTAATAGTAGATCATGCACTTTAAACAAGGCTATGGAGGATGACACTGAACTGCCCATGCTTGGTGAGTGTGGTCCATACTCACGGATTTTGCATATTTATGGATTACAAGAAAGCCACCTAGGGACACAATTGTCTGTGAATTGGCTAGGCTCAATGCCAAGTTTGACAACAGCAGCAGGATGAGAATAACTAAGGAATATAAGCAATCTCATCGCCAAAGTGAACAGTGTTGGTAAACAGGCATTTTGCCTGAAGAGCAAGACAATGTACAGTGCCCTGCAATTTCCCAAATGTGGACTTAGCCATGTATACAATGGTGTCCAAAATTAAAGCAACAAACTGCTGTTTCACTGTTCTGCATCCAATTCAAGATATAATCTTACAAACTGTCAACAGAAGTCCATACAATCATGTTTAACACAGAAGGTGGCATTCTGGTCTATGGACAACGATGATGTCAGGGTGCCTGCGAAATGGTGTAGTGTTTCCCAGGTAGACCCATACCCACAATTGATATGTACACCATCACAGATGATGCAGTATGGCAGAGAGATAACGCCTACTGGCCACTGTGCAGTGGAGAGTCATAGGAAGAATGGATGCAGGACAGTCGCAAACTCATGGGGCCCAATGAATTAAGATGAATGATACTGTTGTTTCTCACATGTAATGACAGTTTATGGAGACTAAAACTGTATCCCAAAGATCAGGGGAGGGCCAACCATTTGTGACATCAGAAAGAGAGGACCATGATTTGGCTGTAAGGGCATGACAGTACCGCCTTAGTACTGCACAGCAAGTGACATCTGACCCAGCAACATCCATTGGACATGTTGTATCAAGGCAAACTGTGTACAGAAGCCTTCAGCAGAGTGGCCTTTATTGTCAGAGACCTGCTGTATGTGTATTTCTAATGCACCTTCATGGATGGGAAGGTCAGCATATTACCTGGACAGTTGAACTGTGGGCCAATGTACTTTTCACACATGAGTCCCAGTTTGGTCTGTAGAGTGATTCTTGGTGATTTTGAATCTGGAGGGAATGTGGAACTCAATTTTGAGAACCAAACATTGTGGATAAACACCAGTATTGAGCACGATCCCTAATAGTTTGCACAGGGATTATGTTAAAACCACATGAACATGTCTTCACAAAATTGTGTGGGTGAATTGGCAAGATTTAACTTCTGTCAGCTATTGTGACAAGATCTTGGGACATCATGTGTAGTTATCATAGAGCATTAGCGAGTGATGTTTTCTTTGAAGCGAAAGATATTGCACAGATTGTGTGGCGTGCTCACTCTCCCAATTAGAATCCCATAGAACATGTCTGGAATGCACAGGCAGATGGGATGCATCACATCAGCTTCCTTTGACCACTTTCCAAGACTTACTAGCAGCTCTGCAGGAGGAACAGGTGATATTGGCTGATCATGAGATTGATGAGATCCCTCTTAGCATGTCTCATCATTGTCATGCATGTATTGCTACCAGAGATGGTTACACCTCATACTGAGTGCATTAACCGATTGTCAGAAAGTGTGCACAAATCAGCAGTGAACAACTGCCTAAATCAAGCATTTGGCAGGAAATGGGTGACACTGGATTTGGAACAAGATTTTTCGCCAACATCATTCTTTTTGATGGCAGAGGTTTTGAGGTCTATCCTAGGTGTCAATTTTCTGTCTTATTTTTCCCTAGCACCACACATATGTAACAGTCAACTGATAACTATTACACCTGCAGCTAGGTTTGCAACCACAATGGACCATGTTATGTGCAATGCCTCCATTACAGAATGCATGATGATATCTGTGACTCCTGTGTCTTCTGTGAAATGGAAAGTTGTCACATGTTCTCCTTTCGTCACATTGCAGATCGCACTTGCATGTGTCATGCAAGATGGTTTCTCCATATATATCTCATGATTCTAGGGAAGTAGCTGTATCAGCCATAGAATATGTGGTGTTGGGACAAATTGTGAGCAGGTTGTGGTTTTGTACCAACTGGGGCAAGAAGAGATGGATTTGTTGGACAAACACAATGAAGTTCTAAGGTGACATGTTGTGGCTACAGAGAAGAACTTCAAGATGTACAGGCAGAGATATGTGGCTAGTGGATGAATGCTGCACCTACACTGGTGAACCTGTCCCTTCCCTCCTCCAATTCCATACCAGTAGCCAACGCCTTCACACAAATGGCTCTACAAAACTTTGTGGTACTAATGGAGTCTATTGTGACAAAAGGGTGATATAAACACTACATAATGTATCACATCCACACCACACACAAACAGCCAGTTGTGAGCACACCAAGAAAGTTGCTTTCAGAAATGTTAAAGTGTGCTAAAGTGGTGTTTCATGAAATGTTAGTGGATGGGGTGGTTTCACACTCACATAGTATGTTGGCTGCACTGTTGGAAATTGTTAAGAAAAAGGATTTATCCTTTCATTTTAAAGAATAATCTCTGACAGACAGCCTGTTCTGAATATCTTAGACTTTAAATGTAACCTGAATGGTGCTACTGTTTTCAATGTAGTTGACTGTGCTAAAGCATTTGCACAAATACCTGTGTCCAATATGGACAAGCACAAGACTGATGTTATAACTCAATTCAGTTTGTTTAGCATAACACAATACGTTTTATACTTCAGAACACTGCCCAGACAAGACAGCATTTCATGGATGAGTTGCTGCAGTGTGATGACTATGTATTCTGCTATGTTGACTATGTATTGTTTATCTCAAGGAATATGGAAGAGCATGTCTCCCATTTGCATGAGGTTATGTAAAGCTGAAATGACTATAACACATGAATTAACAAGGACAAATGCATGTTTGGCAAAGGTGAGGTCCCCTTTCTATGGGACCATACATAGTTTCCCGAACTGGCAAACTTCGTAACCCTGAAAAAATCTCAGATGTTTTGAATGTGCCCTAACAGTTAAATACAAAGACCTTTTTAGATGTCTAGGCAATGATAAATTATCATTGATAACATTTACCTTGTTTGCCTGAGACTATTTCTCTAACCAATAATTTATTGAAAACAAAAGACTCTTAGGGAAGGAGGAAAGTGCCCTGAAATAGTGATGCTAAATGACACACATAAGACTCCTCTGGAATCAGCTACACTTTTGGCACACCATCTTTGTGGAGCTCCAATGGCATTATTTGTGGATGTCAGTCAGTCCACATTAGGTGGTTTGTTGCAACAATGGGTGATAGCAACATGGGATCCATTAACATTTTTTTCCAAGAATCTCTCTCCGCAACTGATGAGCTGGAGTGCTTATGATAGGTAGTTTCTAGTTATTTAGCTCAGAGTGAAATATTTCTGCCAGTATCTAGAATGGCACGAGTTCAAGATTTTTAAGGAGCATAAACCCTTAACTGTGATTTTACAAAAAGTGTCTGAGCTAAACTCGTCCCACCACGTACAGTATGCAGAATACATTGCTCAACTATGCAGTGATATGAACCATGTTGCTGGCTTCCAAATTTCATTGCTGATTGTCTGTCACGTATCTGCATGGTCATCATGATGGTTAACTGGGAGAAAGAGGCTAGCAAAAAGGAAATCAATTCTTTTTCTTTTGAAGTGCCCTCGGATCCTGCTTCTGCTGGGCTATAACTACAACAGGTGCAGCTTCATGGATCTCATATTTTGGTCTGGTACATCATGGCAAATGGTAAGGTGCAACCATTCATCCCAGCATGTTGGGGGTGTGTAGTAATCAATGCTCTCCATGAATTGGTGCATCCTGGAATCAGTGCATGCCCCAGGCTAGTTTTGGATAAAGTTGTGTAGCTGTGTATCAAACAAGATTATCAGTGGTGTGTCTGTTGTTACCCACAATGCCAAAGGCACAAGATCAGTCACCATAAATCAGCCCCCAATGGATGCATTTCCACCTCCATCTGTTAGAATTGCACATGTGGATGTAGACATTATTGGTCTCCTCCCTTCTTCTTCTGATGATTTCCATTTTGTCATAACTGTGACTGACATATTTACATGGTGGCCACAGGCAATTCTAATGCAGAACATTTCTGCGATTTTTGTTGACTGGCAGTTGTGTTGTCTTAGTTATCAAGATTTGGTATTGCTGAAATCATAATTTCTGCCAGAGGTAGACAGTCTGACTGCAAGCTGTTTGACAAGCCCGTATGTAAATGATTCAACTGACCCCTCCCCATATTGTACAGACATTTTTCTGCCCAAAGGAATTGTTGACTACTCGTTTTGTGTGGGTAAGGGATGACACAGTCAACCTACATCTCTTTTCCCTGTACAGTGTTCTGTTTCTTGTAATTGATAAAAATGATAAGTCATTTATTGTGGATGGAAATTGGAAGCGGCTCACTGTTTCAGTTAACTGTTTGAAACAGTCATTTTTTGAAGTTGATATTTCCCCTGTTGAGGACAGATTGTGGCATATCCATCCCAAACAGCATCTTGATAGATCTTCTTCCATTTCTTCCATTCTTCCTACCACACTAATGCTTGAAATGCACTCTGGTAGACAACTGTTCTTTTCTTTGGGTATGTGGTGCCCTTGGATTCTCTGTTATAGCTAACTCACTGAAAAATGGGGGTGGGGTGCAGGGTCTGATACAGTGAGTGCAACATTAGATATGCCTGAGAAGTTAATAAATGAACAATAGATGAGTGATGGACAGTCAGTGTTGTGTGACATGTCTCTGGTGTGTGTTTATATGCAATCCATTCTAGTGCTTATTGCTTAAGTGTGTGGTTCTCTGCCTCTCTATATTTGCAAATAAAGTGTTTTATATAAAAAGTGCATCCACACATATCTTATCTACCCCAGAAGGTAAAAGGTAATAAATCTTAAGTATTTTTGAGAAAGTTATGTGCATTAAGAAAAGAAATATGGATTTATACATAAGAAAAAGTTAGATAAAAAAAATATATATTGTTCGTTGGGATTATAGGTAGCTGTTGTTGGTAACACAGAAACATCTAGTGTCTTGATACATGGAAAAAATGTTTCAGAAATATGAAAATGAGATTTTTGCAAGCTAGGTAAGCTCCATTACTGTTGTGATGCCGTTGTGAGAGAAAGGCACTATGATGAATGGTGCTTTTCAGACCAAAGCACAAGAAAGGCTATGACAAGTTACATGAAAGATCACTTACGATGCAAAACATATTTCTTGGTTCAAAATACATGTTGTATTATTATGGATGGAATATACGGACTGTATTCGGAGCAATTTTTCTTTTTCATGTATACTTATGGAGTTATGTTTATGGAGATTCTGCAATGTTTCAGGGGATTATGTTGAGATGAATTTTTATGAAGTAATCTGCATTTAAGTGATGCAACATGATGTTAGGATGATGATGTGTTAGGGACTTATGTGTGATCATTTATATTCAGAGCACTTTTTCTTGACAGTTAAAATTATAGAGTTACGTGAAGTTTGTAGAGATTCTGCAATATTTAAGCAGTTTTGTATTCAGATGAAATATTATGAAGTAGTAAAGGTATAGCTACACATAATTAAAAGGAGGGACATTGTTCAGTGCTAAACAAACTGGGATACCATTATTGTTATCCCATATATTAAAGCATTAACTGGGCTACCACATACTACTTATTTTATTGAAAATTTGATATTATTTGTATCATTTAAACCAATTTATTGAAAAGTAGGGACTTTTTTCTTTTTTTGAAAGTGTTGCTCAATAAAAATTTATTATATTGTAACTTATGTGTCTATTCTGCTATGCAGCTACTGTGTGAGGTTGCCTAGGATGGGGAGGACTAGGCCCAAGTAACGGTTGAACATCATTTGTAACCATTTTGTGCTTAAAGGATCATTCAAAACAATTAAGAAGAATACTTGTAAGCTTCCAACAAGTAATTGAGAAAATACATTCAGAACAACCACACCAAGTTTCAAGTCAATTTCATAAGTATGTACTCCCCTAACATGTCGTGCAGGATTTACTTTGCATTCAAGTAAGACTTTAATACACGGTCACATTGACCCAACTTATACTATTGAAACTGTAGTTAACCCAATATGTAATACATGGTTATGAAAATATGTGTGCTCAAAGTTTCATTCTGTTCCATTCTGACCAGTATTGATGATGGAAAATAGATGCTTTTCTTACAGAACAGGGTGAAAACATTTATTTATGAAGACATGAAAATATTTGTATATGTTGTGCAGTGCTTTGGTACTTAACAGGGGAAGGGAAAATATTGTAACAGCAGTGCATGACAATTAGTTTATTTCGTATGCCATTAGCACAATCTGGCCACAACCATTTACTATAACAATACAGATGGACATACATGTACATGAGCCCTACCATGTCGATGTCTTCTTTGCCTCTAGTGGAGGGTGAGCCATTTTAAAATAAACAAGCAACACTTTGAGAAGTGGGTCAGACATCAGCAGGCAGTGAAGCAGGAAGGATCTTCAGGCATGGCATGTTGTCATTTGACCCATATGATCTATCCGTATTGGATAATTGGACCTCAGCACTCTGCCTGGGGCCATGTCTCCAGGTAGAAGTTTTCACCCTGGTGGCTCTGGAGGACATGAGGTGGCTGTAGTTATTCCTACTGCAGAATTTCATGGTTGTGATGCCTTGGTTAAGATGGAAGCATGGACTCTTAGAACTATTGTGAGGTACTTTACTTCCGTTGAATGAATTTGGGGACCATGTGAGGATAAAAAGGTGTTCCATTCTTTTGTCTTCACAGCAATTAGAACTCTAAAACTACAAATTCACTCTTCCTGTTTGCTTAAACCCTGATTGTGAGTACATTGATTGTGAGTTCAAGAGGACTGCACATGTTTGTACCAACTGTTTATTGTACCACCAGTAAATTTGTGATTTTCCATAATTACGACATGTTGTGTTTTAACCTTCTTATATATGACAGCTTTGTGGACACTGGTTTACTCGTAAGATGCCTCATTTATTGCTGTGAATGGCTTTTATGCTTGCTAGTCAACTTGTTAATTCTGGGAGAAAAGGATTCATGCCAGCTGCTTTGTATTTAAGGTACTGTCTGCTAATGTAATGGAAATTTGTTTCCTATCCATGTGCATCCATTCAAATCTTGTTGATTCTCTATACTGCATGGTGGCCCATTGTTACAGTTATTCCATCAGGCATTGTTTTGAAACTGAGTTGCAGCTGGCTTTTTATCTCCTTGTTGAGGTTTATGTACCTCTTCAGTAATAAGGCCCAACTTTTTTTTTACTATTAATACTGGAGGGCTTCGTTTCTGCCCATTTATTGGTATGTGGTTATGAAATTATGCACTTAACCAAATTGTCTTCAGTTTCATGATAGAGAATTAAAGATTATTTATGACTTACATATATGTTGAATTTAAAGATCCACTTTATTGACAGGTAATACTAACAGTTAGTAGCGCCATGCACAGAATTGCCTTGATTATCTGGGAGATGTCGGTATCTAATTTAAGCTGAGTCACTACCTGGGTTCGATTGGTTTGTTTCTGAGATGGCAGGTTGTGCTGCCTCTTGATCAACAGTACTCAGGCAGCAAAGAAAAATAAGTTGGATGCTGTATTTTACCTGTCTTCACTTTCTTTTTTAGTAACGTATTTTTTAAATATGTATGTGTCCTTTTTGGGACATGGATGTAAATTTTAAAGTCATTGTTTTAGTAAGTTTTCATTTCTTTGGTGAGTGGTGTTGTGCAATATTCTGTAATACCAAGGAAATTGTAAATCAGTAAACTAGCTGTAAGACAATATAGTAAACTAAGTTGTTACATTGTTTGTCTCACACATAGTTATTGTTGTAGCTGTTGTGTTGAAGCTTAGGTACTGTATAAAATTTTAGCATCATTCTTATGTCACATAAGCTTGTGCTAAAAAATTTTGGTGTTCTAATAATTACTTGGTATCTCATTACAGGAACTGAAACTTAGTGATAAGCAATTAATTCTCAAGGAACTGAAACAAATTTCCTTGCCTCTGTGATGTGCTTTGTCGAAAGTATTGCCTTCTATAACTGTGACAGTTGAGTGCAAAGCTTATTTGTTGTCTTTGAACACAGATATTTTCATAACCGTGTTCTACATTTTGGGTTAGCTACATTTTTAACAGTATAAGTTGGGTCAGTGTGACAGTGTATTAATGTCTTGATTGATTGACTGATTGATTTTAACAGGAGAGCTAAAACAGATTAGGTCTAACCCACCACTGCCTGCACTGAAACTAGGCTTATTGTGCGGTATTGCTGCCTGTATATCTAGTGAAGCCACCCAGTGCCCTTAAATAGTGCAAGGAGTCCCTCTACCAGTTTTTTGTTAGACACAATTTCTTCAGGTCTAGTTGTCCCGAAGATTCTGTATCTCTTACTCTCCAATGCCATACAGTCAAAGATTAGGTGTGATGCAGTTTCTTCACCCTAATCATTTAGGGTCCTTTCCACTATACCCATCATGTGTAGGTGTTTTTGGAAGTTCCCATGGCCGGTCATCAATCCAGTCATGAGTCTGATCTCTTTCCTGTTCAATCCCAGGATTACAGACCTTCTTTTAAAACATGGCTTGGGCACCATTACCTTACCATGTTTTTGTTTATGGACATTGGTCCAATATCCAACGTGCTGTTTCCTGAGCCAGTTCCTTAGTTCTAATTTGATCATAGCCTTGGAGATTGTCAAGACAGGTTCCGATCCAATAAATGGAGTTGTTGCTCCCATCCTAGCCAATTTATCGGCTTGTTCATTGCCACAGGTCCCTGAGTGGCCAGGGACCCACACTAGGTACACCCTATTGCTTCCCCTAGCTCCACTTGAGGCCTGTAGCAATCTGCAACAATCTTAGATCTTGTTGCAGGTGCTGCCAATGATGTCAGGGCTGCCTGGCTATCTGAATAGATGTAGATACTACGGTCATTGTAGCACCTACTAATATTCTCCTCCACACATGCCCGGATTGCAGTAATTTCAGATTGAAATACAGAGGCCAGTTTCCCTAGAGAGATGCTGCTCTCCAGTCTTGGCTGAACCCCATACAAACCTGCCCCAATGCTTTGATCTGTTTTCAACCCATCGGTGAACCAAACAATGTCCGCAGTAAGGTGTCGAACTGTTTTCTCTCACTGCTCCCTACTTCCAATTATTAAGTTGTTAGGCTTGTAAAAGCAGTTGGGAGTAATTATATAGTCAGCGGGCATTTCCCCAGCCATACCTATATTTACCTCACTCACTTTATTATAGTCTTACTTGAATGCAAAGTAAATACTGCAGCACATGGTAGGGGAGTACATATTTATGAAATTGCCTTGAAACTTGTTGTGGTTGTTCTGAATGTGTTTTTTCAATACTTGTTGGAAGCTTACAAGTATTCTTCTTAATTGTTTTGAATGATCCTTTAAGCACAAAATGTTAGACAAACATTTTGGTCACAAATGATGTTCAACCCTTACTTGGGCTTAGTCCTCCACCCCCGAGACAACCTCACACAGTAGCTTCATAGCAGAAAAGACAAATAAGTTACAATATAACATATTTTTGTTATGCAACACTTTCCCAAAAAAATAAAAGTTCCAACTTTTCAATAAATTAGATTAAATTATCCAAATAATATCAAAATTTGATAAAGTAAGTAGTACGTAGTAGCACAGTTAATGCTTTAGTATATGGTATAACTATAATGATATCCCATTTTATTTAGCACTGAACACCGAAACACTGCAGAATCTCTATAAACATAACTCCATAAATATATATGAAAAAGAAAAATCGTTCTGAATACAATCTGTATATTTCATCCATAATAATACAACATGTATTTTGAACCAAGAAATATGTATTGCGTCATAAGTGATCTTTCATGTAACTTTTCATAGCCTTTCTTGTGCTTTGGTCTGAAAAACAATATTTTTCATAATGCCGTTCTCTCACAATGGCATCACAACAGTAATAGAGCTTACCTAGCTTGCAAAAATCTCATTTTCATATTTCTGAAACATTTTTGTCCATGTATCAAGATACTAGCTGTTTTTGTATTACTAACACCAGCTACCTATAATGCCAACGAACAATAAGATTGTTTCATCTAACTTCTTCTTATGTAAAAATCCAAATTTCTTTTCTTAAAGCACATAAATTTCTCAAAAATATTTAAGTTTCATTACCTTTTACTTTCTTGGGTAGATAAGATATGTGTGGATGCACTTTTTATATAAAACACTTTATTTGCAAATGTAGAGAGGCAGAGAACCACACACTTAAGCAATAAGCACTAGAATGGACTGCATATAAATACACGCCATAGATAAGCCGCACTACACTGACTGTCCATTTCTCAACTATTGTTCATTTATTAACTTCTCAGACATATCTAATGTTGCACTCACTGTATCAGACCCTGCACCCCACCCCCATTTTTCAGTGAGTTAGCTAGAAGAAGACATAATTCATGTTAACAGGGGATCCAAGGGTACCACATACATACCCACAGAAAAGAACAGTTATCTACCAGAGTGCATTTCAAGCATTGGTGTGGTAGGAAGAATGGAAGAAAGGGAAGAAGATCTATCAAGATGCCGTTTGGGATGGATATGCCCCAACGTGTCCACAACAGGGGAAATATCAATATTAAAAAATGGCAGTTTCAAACAGTTAACTGAAACAGTGAGCCTCCTCCAATTTCCATCCACAATAAATGTCTTATCATTTTGATCAATGACAAGAAACAGAAAACTGTACAAGGAAAAGAGATGTAGGTTGACTGTGTCATCCCTTACCCACACAAAACGAGTAGTCAACAATTCCTTTGGGCAGAAAAATGTCTGTACAATATGGGGAGGGGTCAGTTGAATCATTTACATACGGGCTTGTCAAACAGCTGGCAGTCAGACTGTCTACCTCTGGCAGAAATTATGATTTCAGCAATACCAAATCTTGATAACTAAGAAGACACAACTGCCAGTCAACAAAAATCACAGAAATGTTCTGCATTAGAATTGCCTGTGGCCACCATGTAAATATGTCAGTCACAGTTATGACAAAATGGAAATCATCAGAAGAAGCAGGGAGGAGACCAATAGTGTCTACATCCACATGTGCAATTCTAACAGATGGAGCTGGAAATGCATCCATTGGGGGCTGATTTATGGTGACTGATCTTGTGCCTTTGGCATTGTGGGTAACAACAGACACACCACTGATAATCTTGTTTGATACACAGCTACACAACTTTATCCAAAACTAGCCTGGGGCATGCACTGATTCCAGGATGCACCAATTCATGGAGAGCATTGATTACTACACACCCCCAACATGCTGGGATGAATGGTTGCACCTTACCATTTGCCATGATGTACCAGACCAAAATATGAGATCCATGAAGCTGCACCTGTTGTAGTTATAGCCCAGCAGAAGCAGGATCCGAGGGCACTTCAAAAGAAAAAGAATTGATTTCCTTTTTGCTAGCCTCTTTCTCCCAATTAACCATCATGATGGCCATGCAGATATGTGACAGACAATCAGCAATGAAATTTGGAAGCCAGCAACATGGTTCATATCACTGCATAGTTGAGCAATGTATTCTGCATACTGTACGTGGTGGGACGAGTTTAGCTCAGACACTTTTTGTAAAATCACAGTTAAGGGTTTATGCTCCTTAAAAATCTTGAACTCGTGCCATTCTAGATACTGGCAGAAATATTTCACTCTGAGCTAAATAACTAGAAACTACCTATCATAAGCACTCCAGCTCATCAGTTGCGGTGAGAGATTCTTGGAAAAAAATGCTAATGGATCCCATGTTGCCATCACCCATTGCTTCAACAAATCTCCTAATGTAGATTGACTCACATCCACAGATAATGCCACTGGAGGTCCTCAAAGAGGCTGAGCCAAAAGTGTAGCTGATTCCAGAGGAGCCTTATGAGCCTCATAAGGTTCCTTAGCATCACTATCTCAGAGCACTTTCCTCCTTCCCTAAGAGTCTTTTGTTTTCAATAAATTAGTAAATTATTGGTTGGAGGAACACTCTCAGCCAAATGAGGTAAATGTCACCAATAATAATTTATCATTGCCTAGACATCTAAAAAGATCTTTATATGTAATTGTTATGGCACATTCAAAATATCTGAGACCTTTTAAGGGTTATGAAGTTTGCCAGTTCGGGAAAGTATGTATGGTACCCTAGAAAGGGGACTTCGCCTTTGCCAAACACGCATTTATCCTTGTTAATTCATATGTTATAGTCATTTCAGCTTTACATAACCTCATGCAAATGGGAGACATTTGCTTACATATACCTTGATATAAACAAAACATGGTCAACATAGCGAAATACATAGTCATCACCCTGCAGCAACTCATCCATGAAATGCTGTCAGGGACCACAGCACCTCACACCAGCTACACATGATGTCAGAAGATCTTATCACAATAGTTGACTGACAGAAGTTAAACCTTGCCAGCTCATGCATAGAATTTTGTGAAGAGATGTTCGTGTGGTTACCACAATAATTGTGCAAACCACTGGGAATCTTCCTCAATATTGGTCTTTTTCCACAATGTTTGGCTCTAAAAATCGAATTCCACATTCCCCCTAGATGCGAATTCACCAAGAACCACACTACAGGCCAAACTGGTAATCAACTGTGAAAAGAAAATTGGCACACAATTTGACTGTCCACGTGACATACTGACCTTCCCATCCATGAAGGCACATTAGAAATACACATAGAACAGGTCTCTGACAATAAAGGTCACTCTGCTGAAGGCTTCTGTACACAGTTTGCCTTGATACAACATGTCCAGTGGATGTTGCGGGGTCGAATGTCAGTTGCTGTGCAGTACTAAGGTGGTACTGTCATGCACTTACATCCAAATCATGGTCCTCTCTTTCTTATGTCACAAATGGTTGGCCCTTCCCTGATCTTTGGGATACAGTTTCAATCTCTATAAAATGTCACCACATCTGAGAAACAACAGAATTATCCACCTTAATTCATTGGACCCCATTCTTCCTATGACTCTCCACTGCAGAGAGTCTAGTGGGCATTATCTCTGTGCCTTACTGCACCATCTGTGATGGTGTACATATCAATTGTGGGTAAGGAACCACCACGGAAATACTACCCCGTTTCGCAAGCACCCTGACATCATCATTGTCATGGTTGTCTGTAGACCAGAATGCCAGCTTCTGTGTTAAAAATGATTGTATGGACTTCTGTTGACAGTTTGTAAGATTATATCTTGAATTAGACACAGAAAAATGTAACAGCAGTTTGTTACTTTAAATTTGGACAGCAGTGTATACATGTCCAAGTCCACATTTGGGAAATTGCAGGGCACTGTACATTGCCTTGCCCATCAGGCAAAATGCCTGTTGTACCAACACCATTCACTTTGGCGAGGAGATTGTTTATATTCCTTAGTTAATCTCGTCCTGCTGCTGTTGTCAAACTTAGCATTGAGCCCAGCCAATTCACAGAAAGTTGTGTCCATAGGTGGCTCTCTTACAATCCATAAGTATGCAAAATCTGTGAGTATGGACCACACTCACCAAGCATGGGCAGTTCAGTGTCATCCTCCATAACCTTGTTTAAAGCAGTGCATGATTTACTATTACTAGCACTATTGATTGCTACTGTCACCACAACCTTTGCTAAATCAACAACTAAAAGTTTAGAGAATGTGGGTAGTACTGCACACACATATTGAAGTAATCACGGCAGCCTAAAAAGTTTCACTGATTGTTCTGAAATAAGTTCTGCCCACCAAAGTGCAAAGCAAATGCAGCATTTTTGATGGGGAACCCACAGCCCCAAATTCACTATCCACAGTTCAACTCAGAAGTGATTTCAGCGGTACCAAAAAACACTGTAAACAGTATGTTAAAAATCTCAAAAGGATGTTTTGGTAAAATATCATCCAGTTGTTCAATGAAATTTAGTTCCAACTGGTATATAACTGTAGCAAATCTGTTGACATCAGAAACAGAGCCATGAAGCTGCAAAGTGGCCTCTCTCTAAGTGAATCACAACTGAAGTTAAGTTGGCCAGAAAGTCTGCATTTTTATGTTTCCCAATGTCAAACCACTGTCACCATCAGAAATATTGTTGAGAACTGCAGTGGCAGAAAGATGAGGGGCAGAGCTGAATATCAGCAAACCTTGCTGTTCCATCATCACAGTGAGTGCCAGATTAGCCACGGTACAAGAATGCTAAAGTACAGTTATGGGAATATAAACAAATTCACTCAAACTTGTGGTCCCCACTTTAGGGTAAAGGATATATGCTTGGATATGTTAATTTGCCTCTAGAATCATGAAGAAGCACGTGCTTAAACAATAAGCTCTAAAACAGACTTCAAATAACATAAACACACACCAGAGATATACCACAGAACATTGACTGTCCATTATCTGACTATTGTTCATTTGTTAATGCCATTAAAGTATTTAATATTACACTCACCACATCTTAAACACATTGTAAACAACAGTTACATAAAAAGCATACCACAGTTTGCATAATAAAGATCAAAATTAAATTATGTTCAGAAACATGCACATGGAGTTTCATATTTTCAACACAATTTTTTGTAAATGTCTTATCTGGCACTCAGGAATAATTTCAGAACCGTAAATAATGTTATCCTATTTCTGAATGTTTTTCCAGCATAAACAGTAGTAATCTTGTTTTTCCTTTCACTTCTTAAGTCCCATTTTCAGCTGCACATACTTAATGATTGCTGTGAGATTATTTGCCACATCATTACTACAGCATGATTATTAGACTAGTAAATGGAGGACGATAGATTGACAGTGAGAGACAGTTGCAAAAAGGTATAAAGATGAGAAGCCAAGGACATGTAGAACAACAGTTCAAGACTTTTGGAGAAATGTTGCAAGAGGATCATGGCCATGGGTTAGCTAAGCCTGTATCACAAACTCGTGATCAACTCAGTGCTTTACTGCTACAGTTCCTGAACATTACTCTCTTGGTTTTCAGCTAAGTCTGACACTGCTTCTGTATCAATGAAAAGCTTCAATTCTACCCCAACTGTATTCAGTGGAAAAACAGCACACTGCCAAGAAAAATATCTAAATCATCTTTAAGCTGTGTTTTTTGTTAATCTGTGTCAAATATGTGACTAGAAATACCAATGTGAAATTGAACTTTCAGGATTGCAATTTTTAGCTTTGTTGATACATCGCTGAAGCTAAAATATGCACAAAAACTTGAAACAAATAAAATTATGTTATTGAATTTCTTGGATAAAATGGGCATCATTGTTTATCATGTACACTTTTCCATTATATAGCTCTTCTAGGATTTTACATCTGGAGCAGAACTAGTTTTTATATCTGAATTTTCCTCTTCAGTAACTGGACTTAGGATGCTGCTAATTTTATTTACTATGCCATTCAAAGAATTATTTGCTTAAGTAAGTTGACTGCTTCTCTGTTCACTGTTAGCCTCCAAAATGGATTTTAATTTTTTCCAGTTTCAAACATAAGTGGTCACTGTTATTTGGTACTATACCTTGTAGTTATGTTTTTAAATAGTTGGTGTTGGGTTTCATTTGGTCCCTATTAGCTTTCATTTCTGTTTGTATTCCTCCGATTTTCCTTATATTATGTTAGTATTTCATTCTGATTACGTTTTCTCTCATCTTGCACATCATATGAATTGTCAAAAATATCTGGCCTACATCTACGATAACCTGGAACCTCACTTCCTGTTTCTTTAGTTTCATTCATTTTAACATTATTATAAAGTACTTTGTTCCAAAGAGAACTGAGTTTTGTAAAGTCGGAGCACTTTACTTGTTTTTTGTGCTGTAGTATCATGCGCAAGTTGTCACGTTGTTTCTTGATTGGCAGTCTGGCCACAGAGCACAAAATATCGGTGGCCTGTGGATTAGATGTGTCTTTTGTTTGAATGTGTTTGTTTCCCTTTCTTTTCTAAAGAACACTTTGGAACAATCCTTAATGTGTAAACATCTTTTTGTTATGCATGTGTGCAACTTTATGTGTCATCTTTACTGTGAGTAGCAATTATGAAAAGTATTGTAGTATCTTGTTTTTCATTTACTTGTTGTCTGTCTACAAGTTAAATTCTTTTACAATCTTCAATCAAAGATCCATGTCTGTTCAGTGAATTTTATTATGTGCACCATAGATGTACATATTCTGGTGATGTTTGTCTGAACACAGATAATTCATCATTTCTCAGTCAAAAACGTCTATGTTCCTGGCAAGAACACCAACCTATATTGTCTCTCACTTACTGTAGCAATTAGAAAACTGTTCATTTTCTTCATGACATTGAAAAATAGTGTAGAATATTTTTATAGCAATGTACGAATTTTAATGGGGGTAACGCTATACAGTTCATTAAAATTTTCACTCGACTTCAAGATGGTGTCAGTGTGTAGAGGCTTTCATGTAGTGCATAGTTTGCATATCATTGGTTAGCTTCAGTATGTTTGGCAACTAATCATGAAGAACATTTTTTTCATTATGCAAATAATGTGGCAGTCGCATACAACTGATCCACATTCAGTTTCTCAGATTCAGTACACAAGAGTGATACAAATGACTTAACACCACTTACATTTTCCCATATGTAAATGATCTTCAATCATCTTTAAGCTATCATCTCCAAATTTAGTCTGATGCAGTTACTCCCATGGGGTAATAAAATAAGAAATGCTATTTTTTCATGAACCTTCCAGAACATCCTATGAGAGAATACAATACTAATATGACTTCCAGTTTTATATTCTACAACATTCTTAATTTACTAAGTTTTGTTTGTGAATATATACTTCTTTAAAGGTTTTTAAGTGTGCCAGCCATTGATAATACTTGTAGAATGTCCACAATAATCAGCCTGCAAACTCCTTGTTATACTGTGTTGTTGGTTACATAAGAACATTATAAAAATAAAACATACATAAATAGTAACATATGTTTTTGTCTGCATTTAAAGTTGTATGGTGAAAATAATAATAAACAATGTAGTTATGTTTTTTAGAACATTTGCTGTTAATTATATGCAAACATAGCTTCATAGTATCCTTGCAGTATGCCAACATACTAATATATAAATGAAAAAAGTATATTTATGCTAAGATTTTGCATGACAACTGGAAAACTTGGTGCCGATCCACAGGCATGGATAACATAATTTTCCATTGAAAATGAATTCAATCTGGCCATAATTTAGGTAGTATCACATATTTTGTTATCTCAGCAAAAGTTCCATCAGATTCTGATTTATTACAATCTGAATTACACACAGTTGAGAGCTGTCATTAAGCAGATATTTTCTTCATAATAACTCAATTTCTTTGCAGCCTATTCTCCTGTAGTCCACAACAGAGATAACTTGTGGACCAGTGTGTTAGTTTTCTTTATACTGAATGTCTGATACTTGCTATAGTGCTGAGGCTCACACTGTAAGACCAACTGCTGTTCACCTGTGTAAGACAGAGTTTGCTAGTGAAACTCTCAGCAAGTTAAATTTGTCAGCTGGAAAACATTCTATGCTGTAGTATGTTTTGGATTATGTGAGATTTTTCAAGTGCTTAATCATGACATCAATTTGCATAAAGTTGTTGGTAACAATAGACCATAGTGGCCAACTATTACAAGCACAAGCTACAACCATTGATGCTGAGGTGAGACAGATCAAGAACTTACTAACGTTGATTCTGAATTTTCAGAGGTGCACACTAAAAAGAGGAAATAATTTCATGATGGAACCCAGTATTTAGTGGCAGATGTAAATTCAGAAGATTTACTGAACATTTTTTTTTCATTGGCAACTTGAAAACCTGATATTAAACTGTGTAGATTTTAGATGAAACATTTGGGTTTTTATGGAAATATTCAAAGATGACTCATGATACGTCACAGAGATATGCATGTGGTTTATCAATAATACCATAGTAATGTCAGAACAGGTTTAGTAAATATTTGTAAGCAATTAAGGCTTCAATCATTGAAGACAATACTCTTGAACCATTATTCCTCTTGAATAAGATGTATGGCTTAAAATTTCTACTTATTTCTGCCTGTGTGCGTAGTTTTGTACATCCTTTATAGTCTTCCAGCGACTGTAGCTGAAACAAAAATGTCATACAACATTGTGGCAAATGATAAAGTGTGTCTCACATGTAGGAGGCATCAAAAGGGTTTCATAGATTTGGTGACCTTGCAACTGAGTATAATTTGGCAAGGCAATCAAAGTCTGGTGCTGTGAATCAAACATTTGCTGAACAAAAGACTTGCAATGAACCACTGACAGTGTTATAGAGTAGTGCATTATAATATAGTGACAACTACATAACTTATTGTTGTTTTCATGTGAGTGTACTGCTTTCTGTTTACTGAAATGTCTAGGCACACCAGGGAGTACTAGATTACCATTTCTGTGGTAAGAATACATATATGTTTTCAGTGTCCTTTAACAGAAGAAACCATAAACAAGACAATCAGGCAGTCTAAATTTCAAGTATCCATTTGCCATACATGACTGGCTGTCCCAATTGTGTGTTCGTAACTTCCAAGGAAGGGTGGAGTAATTTTAATGTACTCCAAGTACTGGGCTGATACAATGAGCATGATGAAATAATCAAATCTTATAAGCTGCTTAATCAACCATCATAATTTCCATGTGACATTTCCATGGGAGATGATAGTGGTACCAGAATTACTCTCTACTACACACTGTAATGTACTCTCATGAGTACTCATGCAGCTCTTTAATGTTAATAAACATTATTAACAATGTAGAAGGTAGATCTGACAACCTCAAAGTCCATTATAAATTAAACAAATCTGATTCACAGGAAAACGTCTGACCACGTACTGTCCAAGATTGGTCAGGAAAAAATTACTTCCTTCTACACATTGCTCATATAATTGATGCAGACACGAATGTGTGACTAATTAGAGCCTACAAGGATGATTTTCAACTATTCTGCTCCCCAGTATTAGCTGTGAATTTATTTGAAATGAATGGAATTCATTGTGGAACCAGAAAATATCACCACCACACACCATTAAGCTGATATACAGAATACAGACACATATGTACAATATTCTTGAATAGAAGTAACCATAAACTAGAAGATCTGACAAATTCAAAGCCAATTATCTATTTACTATATAGGGCTAACTGTCCAAATTATGAGAACATACCTTCTAATGAAGCTTGGGAAAATTACTACATCATCCAATATATGACTCCACAAAATTTCCATGTAGAAGAAAACATAGCTCATAAGGCTGTTATTCAAACATGATTCTTTGCATATGCGATTCGCAAATATCTCAGTGGTGGGAGGTAAGGAAGTGGTACCAGTAGTATGCCCTACTACACTCTGTAAAGTGGTTTCCTCAGTATACACATATATCTGTAATGTGTGCCAACATTACTACCTATATATTAAGTAGATGTAACACCATCAATAGTCCAATTTCAATTAAACCAAAATGATTCACAGACATTCCAAACCTGGTGGAGTTTAAATATTACTTCTTACTACAAGTTGCTTCCAGAAGCCACAGAGGCAAGAGCATCTGAAACACAAGAACCCATAAGGAGGAGACTCAATAAGTGTCTTCATACCATTCATGAATCTATCTTGAATAAGTGGAGATAGCTGCAGAACCAAAAGTTCTCTCCAGTACATAACATATGCTTGCATGTGGTAAGTAGATAAAAAGTTTTCAATGTTCTTCAAACGATTACGGGACACATCATTTGTAGCATCTCAGCGAAGATAAGTTTTTTGATATGTTGACAGAATTATGATCAACTGACTATATTTATTTCTTGATAATTTTGTTATTGTGATCTAGGACCAAGAACTATGGTGGTACATATATCACCATACCATGTTTGTGAGGTATTAAAACTGGTGTAAATGGATTTCACCCTTCCCTTTGTAAGCTGTTTTGTGTTGCCATTACACACAAACATTAATTAACAGTGTATTCTGTTTTTATTTTATGTTTTCTTTTCCTTTATTTAAAAAATAATTGTTACTGGTATTGACATTTACCTACCACAATGTGCAAGCAGTCCTTGAAACTTTATCACACAATAAAGGTATGAGCTGATACTGGTCACAATAATGTATATTGCAGAAGTGAAGCAATGTGTTCTGATAACATTAGCATTCCTACAACAAACAGAAACTGGTTGGTCTTCAATCAAGCCAATGCCATGCTGCATCAATATCCTCCTTGTCATCCACATACAGCTTCCTGCACAGTGCATCCTTCATTGGGCCAAAGGAAGGGAGTATGAAGGTGCAAGATCCGGGTTGTAGGGTGTATGAGAGTGAGCAACCCAATAGAGCTTTATGACCTCCTAAAGGTGCGCAGACTTTTGTGAGGCTTTGTATTGTCATGTAGGTTCATTTGCATATTAGTGGTGACAAACACACTGAAGTCGTTTCCTCAATTTCCTGAGGGTACACAATACACTTCAGAGTTGATTATTGAATCATAAGGGAGGATATCAATCAGAATAACCCCATTGGTGCCCCAAAACACTGTCACCATGACTTTATCAGTTGAGGGAGCTGCTTTAACTTTTTCTTGTGAGGATTGGTGGTGTGGTGCCAATCCTTGGACTGCAGTTTTGTTTCTGGTTTGAAGTGATAAATCCATGTTTCATCACCTGTCATGATGTTTGACAAAAAATTGTCATGATTCACCAATCAACGTGCAAGCAATTCTGCACAGATGCTCCTTCATTGCTCTTAATGACACTCTGTTGGGCACCTAGAAAGCAACTTTGAGCATCCCAACCGCTGGGTGACTGTGTCAGCACTACCAACAAATACTTACAGATGTGCAGCAAGATGTTTGATGGTAATCCATTTGTCACTTCAAATAAGATTGTCCGCTAGTTTCATTATTTCAGGAGTCAAATCTGTGTCCAGCCAGACCGCTTGCAGGACTTGAGACAGGTTTGCACAACCTTGTTATGGTGATGACAGATTCCTTGCCTAATGAATGACAGTGCTTTTGTCAATTGTCAGATCTCCCTAGCTATTCTGCAAGTTCCTACTGGTTTTCAGCCAGAAGGAATTCAATGACAGCTCTCTGCTTGGAATACACCTATGTTACAGATGCCATTTTGAAAACTGTGTGTGGTGCCACCACCTACCAGAAACTAATGAAACAATAAGAGCCAAAACGACATTATTCCATGGTGTCCCACAGTAAATTCTGCATTTTTCAACTGAAATTGGCCTATAAATAAGTGATGCACTACTTATTGAATGCCCCTCAAATGTAGTGCTGTACACAACCAACAGTCCAAACTATATCAGACTATGTTCCTGAATAACTTTGCAAATTATAACATCCTCCAATACTTGGATCCTTAAAATTCCCATCAGAGCTCATAGAGAGAATAATCATGAGTGTTTCTTCACAAACATTCTTTGTAAATCAACAGGGATGGGAGGAAACCAGTGGGTTACCAAAGTTCCCTCTATTACACATTGTAGATAATCCTGCTGAGAATTCATGTTGATCTTTAAAATTTATGAATACTATTACCCTGTAACAAGTAAATCTGACAACTTCAAAAGACTTATCAATTCACTGTAAATGATTCTCTGTCAAAATTCTGAGTACATACATTCCAAGATTGGTGAGGCAAACTATTACTTTCTCCTGCTAATTGCTCCTAAAAGTGATGAAGATAAAACCAACTGACAAATTACTGCTCATAAGGAGAACTTTCAACACATCTCATTGATTGAATCAGAAGTCCTCTCCACTACATTGAGTTATTATAATATGTGGAGTATAGATGTATGCTTTCAGTGCTCTTTAACAGAAGCAGTTGTAAATGAAGAGTTCAGACAAACTTGAAGTCATTTCTCAATTAACTGTGCATGACTAACTGTCCAGGTTCTTAGGGCATAGCTTCCGAGAAAGACTGGGCAAATTATTATATTCTTCAGCATATGGGTCCATGAAATTCACGTGATGCAAAAGTCAGGAGTGATAAGCAGTTGTAAGTGGCAGTGCTACTTCCCACACACTATTCACAAATGTAACAGGAATGGGAGGAAAGGATAGTGGTACTTGATGTACCCTATATTTCCAACTTTAACATGGTTTCCTCATTGTTCATGTTGATCTTTAATGTTTAGAAGCATTACTATCATCAAATTAATAAATCTATGATCACAAAATCCATTGACAACTTACTGGAAATGGAAACATCTCCCGCACCATGGTACAATTCTAAAGCTGAAAAATGACTGGTCTTACATATAGGCATGTACAACAAAGCATGTGCTCCAAAGAAAATACCATTATGAACCAATGGGGACACCTATTCCACATGGATTCATGCAAAGTGTTTCGCGGGAACGGAAGAATGGGACGCGAAATGTGACTGTGGCATGGAATGCTGCAATCTCCTAACGGTAGCTTTGTCAAGATACGATAACTGCATAGAAGAAAGTGTTACTGCATCGTTTCAGCAAGACCTTGTGCTTGCTAATCGTTACGTAAATGAGTTAGAGGAACTGCTAAACCAACGGAAAGGTGGCGATTTAAAAAACGGGTTTAATGAAAAAATACCGGCAATTTTCGTTCGAAACAAAACTTCTGCTAGTAGTGAACGAAATCTTTCTGGCGGTACGAAACCGTCAGTAAATAGAATGCAACGAAAAACGGGTGATGACGGCACGACAGGATGAAATGTGAACTCTAAAATAGGACAAGTGAAAGTTGAAGTGAATCTAGATCATGTGTGTGTTCTAAAGAGAGAAATGTTTCTTTAAAGTGTACTATAAAGCCAACGGAACGAGGGCACTTGGAGAACAACAAATAGGCTATCAAATTTGTGTATTAGGTGATAGTCATGCGAAGGGTATGGCACAAACAATAAATGATCGGCAGTCGCAATTTATGGTAACAGGCATTGTCAAACCTGGCGTTCCCATTAATGAAATAGTAAATAATTGTGGAAACTTAGTTAAGACTAAGGAATACAAACGTCTCAAAAATGAGATCGACAGGAAGTGCAAAATGGCTAAGCAGGGATGGCTAGAGGACAAATGTAAGGATGTAGAGGCCTATCTCACTAGGGGTAAGATAGAGACCGCCTACAGGAAAATTAAAGAGTCCTTTGGAGATAAGAGAATGACTTGTATGAATATCAAGAGCTCAGATGGAAACCCAGTTCTAAGCAAAGAAGGCAAAGCAGACAGGTGGAAGGAGTATATAGAGGGTCTATACAAGGGCGATGTACTTGAGGACAATATTATGGAAATGGAAGAGGATGTAGATGAAGATGAAATGGGCGATACGATACTGCGTGAAGAGTTTGACAGAGCACTGAAAGACCTGAGTCGAAACAAGGCCCCCGGAGTAGACAATATTCCATTGGAACTACTGACGGCCGTGGGAGAGCCAGTCCTGACAAAAAACTACCATTTGGTGAGCAAGATGTATGAAACAGGCGAAATACCCTCAGACTTCAAGAAGAATATAATAATTCCAATCCCAAAGAAAGCAGGTGTTGACAGATGTGAAAATTACCGAACTATCAGCTTCATAAGTCACAGCTGCAAAATACTAACACGAATTCTTTACAGACGAATGGAAAAACTAGTAGAAGCCAACCTCGGGGAAGATCAGTTTGGATTCCGTAGAAACACTGAAACACGTGAGGCAATACTGACCTTACGACTTATCTTAGAAGAAAGATTAAGGAAAGGCAAACCTACGTTTCTAGCATTTGTAGACTTAGAGAAAGCTTTTGACAGTGTTGACTGGAATACTCTCTTTCAAATTCTGAAGGTGGCAGGGGTAAAATACAGGGAGCGAAAGGCTATTTACAATTTGTACAGAAACCAGATGGCAGTTATAAGAGTCGAGGGACATGAAAGGGAAGCAGTGGTTGGGAAGGGAGTAAGACAGGGTTGTAGCCTCTCCCCGATGTTGTTCAATCTGTATATTGAGCAAGCAGTAAAGGAAACAAAAGAAAAATTCGGAGTAGGTATTAAAATTCATGGAGAAGAAATAAAAACTTTGAGGTTCGCCGATGACATTGTAATTCTGTCAGAGACAGCAAAGGACTTGGAAGAGCAGTTGAATGGAATGGACAGTGTCTTGAAAGGAGGATATAAGATGAACATCAACAAAAGCAAAACAAGGATAATGGAATGTAGTCTAATTAAGTCGGGTGATGCTGAGGGAATTAGATTAGGAAATGAGGCACTTAAAGTAGTAAAGGAGTTTTGCTATTTGGGGAGCAAAATAACTGATGATGGTCGAAGTAGAGAGGATATAAAATGTAGGCTGGCAATGGCAAGGAAAGCGTTTCTGAAGAAGAGAAATTTGTTAACATCCAGTATTGATTTAAGTGTCAGGAAGTCATTTCTGAAAGTATTTGTATGGAGTGTAGCCATGTATGGAAGTGAAACATGGACGATAAATAGTTTGGACAAAAAGAGAATAGAAGCTTTCGAGATGTGGTGCTACAGAAGAATGCTGAAGATTAGATGGGTAGATCACATAACTAATGAGGAAGTATTGAATAGGATTGGGGAGAAGAGAAGTTTGTGGCACAACTTGACCAGAAGAAGGGATCGGTTGGTAGGACATGTTTTGAGGCATCAAGGGATCACCAATTTAGTATTGGAGGGCAGCGTGGAGGGTAAAAATCGTAGAGGGAGACCAAGAGATGAATACACTAAGCAGATTCAGAAGGATGTAGGTTGCAGTAGGTACTGGGAGATGAAAAAGCTTGCACAGGATAGAGTAGCATGGAGAGCTGCATCAAACCAGTCTCAGGACTGAAGACCACAACAACAACAACAACAGTTAAGACTGGAACATGCTGTGTGCTAATTGGTGGAACAAATGACATACACAAAAATGAAAGCCAACTAGCGACAAGGACACAACTTTTAAAAATGCTGTCAGATCTAAATTTAAAGGTTCTCGTTGTAAGTGTGCCACATAGACATGATATAATCGAGGAATCATGTGTAAACAAAGAAATAACGTCAACAAATAATAAATTTAGAAAGATCTGCTTTGCTTTTAAGTGTGCAACTTTTGTGGATGCAAACAGCTCAGAGAGAAATCATTTCACGAGGCATGGACAGCACAGGAACTATTCTGGAAAAAAAGATTATGCGTGAAAAGATACTAGAAGAAATAAGCCATATATCAATAGAAAAGCTCCCTAAAATCCCACTCCAAATGAGGGCAGAAGTAGAAAAATGAAAACCTTAACAAGAGCAACATTAGCTGAAGCACTAAAAACATCAACATCTGCTATAGTTTATTTATTTAATTTAGTTATTTACGTCCTGAATCTTTGAGGTACATTACTATATGCTAGATGTTCGACAAAATGACATTACATTAATATACTATTACATTGTTTGTATACATTACATTTATAAATTGTTATATTGCTATATTGTTAGATTACATTTTTATATTGTTACAACAGAAATTAACGTAGTTTTCGAGATACTGTGTTACTGAGTAAAAACAGTTTTCCAAGAGATATGAAGTTACAGGTTTTTTTAAAGCTATGGATTTGTTAATGGCCTTTAACTTGGCAGCTTATTAAACAAATGTGAACCTGAGTGATATACACCTTCCTTCACAGTGTGGTATAACAATGATGTCTGTGTATGTCACCATTTGCCCTTGTATGGTGTTCATGTACAGATTTATTTTGAATAAATACATTTCCATTTTTTACCATACTTTTTTTTATATACATTACAACTTCTAGTATACAGATACATGGTAGGGGTAGAATCCCCAGTTTTTTAAAGAATGGTTTGGATGATTTTTGGCTGTTAGCATTTTTCATTATCCTCACAATATTTTTTTGTTTCCCCAGAATATTATGCCATATCTCAATAGGGAGTGTATGCAAGTGTAATACACAGCTCTAACTGTTTAGTACTTGAGTTGTTCCATATAATCCTCATCGCAAAAGAATTTTCGATAGTTTAGAATTTAATGATATCAGGTGGGAATTCCGTTTCAAATGTCTTGTAAGTAGATGCCCAGAAATTTTGTTTCAGTGTCACTGTGAATTCTTTGGTTTTCCGTGGACGTCTTTGGTTTTGATTGGTTTTTATTTTTTTGTGTATGGAAGTGTAAGACGACTGTTTTTTGGGGTGTTATCAGTAATTTGTTCTTCATAAACCACTCTGTGACATTTTTATTTGTGACTTTAGCATTTAAACTTAGAGCCATTTCCTTTTCACCTTCAATTAATATGCTCATGTCATCTGCAAATAGCACTGGTTCAGAGTGTTGAACGTGTAGGGGGAAGTCGTTTATGAAAATTAAGAAAAGAAAGCGAGCTAAAATTGAGCCTTGTGTAGGATTTCAGCCACTGCTGTGGCAGGCCTCTTACACCATACCACTCTTTCTTAGGAGAATTTCGTGCTCCATTAAATGAAATGCTTTTGTTTAATCCAGGAAAATCCCCGAAACATTTTTGTGACTATCCACTGAACTTAAAATACGATTTATAAGGCTGAAAGTGGCTGTTTCAGTACTGCACTGAGGCCTGAAGCCATGCTGATATCCTGTGATCACATTTTCTTTGTTAAAGAAATCAGTTAATTGTGACAAAACTAGTTTTTCAATGATTTTTGAAAAACCTGAGAGGAGTGACACAGCCCAATTGTTGGCCATCTGCTGCCGATCACCCTTTTTGTAAAGGGGTACAACTTTTGCAATTTTTAACTGTTGTGGGAAAATACCACTTCATAGTGAAGAACTGCATATATCTAGCTGTGGTATGAGTATCTGTTCAGCTGATATTTTTATAATATAGTCTGACACATCGTTAACTCCAGCTGAGTGTTTATTTTTTAATGACTTTATGGTGGTTAACAGTTCTTCCCTACTTATTGGTCGAAAGAACATGAATGTATTTGTTGCACTATTTCCAGAAATTTCCTGTAATATTTTGTTTGATGTTTTTCCCATTTTCTCCTTCACTAGCTCACCAGCAATATTGGTGTAGTAAGTATTGAAGTGGTTAGCAATTAATTTTGGATCAGTGATCTTGATGTCCACCTGTGACAATACAATTTTTTTGTGTTTCCACCTTTCCAGTAAGTCTCTGTACTGTGTTCCACATTGTCTTAGCTTTGTTTGATGATTCCATAATAAGTTTGTCATTTTTCCTCAATTTTGCTTCCCTTATTACCAGACTTGTATTTTTTGAAGTAGTGCGCAAATTCAGGGCTGCTATCTGTTTTTGATAGTGCAAAAAGTTCTCTTTTTCTTCTACATGATACTTTGATCCCAGATGTAATCCAAGTTTTGGCTTTGCTGCGGCCTTTACAAATTATTTTCTTTTTTAAAAACGCAATTTCCAAACAATGCCTGTAAATTTCCATGAAGTTATTCATCTTTTCATCTGTGTTTTAACTGTTGTAGATTTTATTCCACTAGTGGGTACTTAGCATATGTTTGAAGTGCTCAGTATTTTGCATGCTGAATTTTCTCTTGTAGATAACACTTACATTCCTAGACAAGTCAATACTTCTGCATACGGCAAGTAGCTGTGCATTGTGGTCACTGTAATCAGTATTAAAGTTTTCTGAGGTGTGTATGTCTGTGTTTACAAAGATCTTATCAATAAGTGTAGCACTAGTTTTTCTTATGTGTGTAGGGAAGTTTTATTTAGTGCACAGGTTACATTCTTGAATTATATTAAGGATTTTTTCTCTTTTGGAGCTGTGTTTTAAGAGGTCAATATTAACACAGAACTACAGTTTTGCAAGTATTTTTAAGTTTCCCTAGTGCAAGGTCAAGTTTTTTAAAGAAAATGTTTACATTGCTGTTGGGTGATCTGTTAACACACATTATTATAGCTTTTCCTAATGTTATTTCAATAACTGAGGCTTTAAAGCGTTTTTCACTTCCAAACTGATTTACACAGTCTATTATCTTATAGTCTATGTCTTCTTTTACATAAATGCAGCTTCCTCCAGTCTTTCATATTGATCTGCAAAAGTAGTTTGCCAGAGTGAAACCGGTTATGTTTGAATACTGTAAATGGTCCTTGTCTAGCCAGTGCTCACAAAAACATGAAACTGATACCTCCTTCCACGCATTGCTAAGAAGAACATTTATTTCATCAACTCTGTTTGGTAGGGACTGTACATTTTGGTGAATGACTTTAAAAGTATAAGTTTATTATGTAACACATTCCCCTGTGGCACCCTCAGCTACTCTAAAAAACGTCTACCTGTCCCTTGGTATGTGTTTCTTCCCAGCCATTTATTCAACGTGTTTTGGACCATTTTTGTGTTAATCGTTCTTTCCTTGGTTTCATCCTTTCTTGTGAGTCAATTTGGACCCCTTTAACATGTTCTGTTTTGTTTTTTGGGTTTTCATTGCCTCTTATGAGCCAAGTATCCAACGTACTGGTAAGTTTTCTAGTGTAATGCTTTACAAAATTACATATATTCTCTGTTAGGTATTATTTACCAGCATAGTTTAGATGAAGCCCATGTCTGGTGTGCATGGATTTTTCAAGAGTGCTTACTTGCATGCTCAAATTTTCCACAAAGATGCTTTATGTCAGAGTTTGTATTAACCACTAATTTATTCACACATGACCTGGAAGGTAGGTCATGTCCGTGTGGTTGGTTAGTAACTAACACATTCGTGTGGATTGTCTGCTGCAATACACATTTAAGAGCTATTTTTATTTCGTTGGCTTGATTGCTTGCAACATCGTTCGTACCTCCAAAAATTACCACGTAGTCTTATGGTTTAAAGTTCTTACAAGAGCTTTCAACTGGTTTTGTTACTTCCGAAAAACGAGCTCCTGGTTTCACGAAACCCATGACATTGTAACTTGGTAAAAGGCTAAACACTCTTTCTGCAATTTGACGACCGTGACTGGCAGCGAGTATAAGGACCTGTCGATCTTTTTTTGCACAGTCTCAGCTGGTCTATATTGTTTTGTTCTGTGTTGTTTATCATAGCGGTACCCTAAATGCAAGTTTCTTTATATTTTTTATTGTTTGAAACAGATGGGCATTTTTGGGTGCTGCTATTTATTGACATACCGGGATCCGGGCAGTTTTCATTACACAACACTTACTGTTCTTTACTGCTTGAATAAAGTAAACATTTTTTAGTTATAATATTTGCAGTTTTAGCTTGGGAAATATAGTTTTGCTCAAGACTTACGTTCAGGTTAGATTTTGAACTCGTTTTCCCTATTTGGACTCTGTTCTTCTGATCGTGTTTACGTTGCAGTTGGCAGGTTGCTTGAGGTTAAGGTCTTCACATGTCCCATTGATGACTTCTTTCTCTCGCAGTTCTTGCAGTTGACTTCTTAAAGCGGCAACAAACTTTTTTAGTTCGTTGATTTCACTGCTTTTTACCGTTAACATGCGGCGATAATCGACACATCGGCCACAAGGATGAATAACTCGCGTGTTTGCATTTGTGACTGTTTTGCGTTTCGATTTTGACCTCTTTACGATTTCGTTTGCATTTTTAAGTTTCAAGTAGCAACGGTGGCACATTCCAGGATTCTCTAAACTAACTTTTACACATTCTTCATACGGAAAATTTTCGTTATCGGCATAATTTACAGAGCAAAAATTCGGGAACCTTTTATTTCCGCCACATTGTTAGGTGGTTAATATTAAAATGTCATCAGCTGCCACAGCTAGTATAAACAATCAATCAGCATCATCCATTTCAAGTAGGAAAAGCAACAGAAAGAAGAAACCTGTGGTACAACAGGATTTTTGCTATCCGGCCTTAATGAAAACTCCAAAGTTGACAGTGTTAAACGAAAGGAGAAATACCATCAGTGCTCGTTCCCCTGTTCTAAAGATTATGACTCTAAATATACAGTGCTTCAAGAACAAATATTGTGGACTCGAAATAGCAGTAGGTAACACCCAACTTGATGTCATGTGTATTACTGAACATTGGTGTAAGGACCATGAAATTGGTATTATTCATATTAATCCATTTAAACTGTCAAATCATTATAGTAGGAAAATTGCAAAAGGTGGTGGAGTCGGTAATTACCTTAGACAAGAGTTAGAATTTGAAAAGAGATGCGAAGCAGATAACTTAAGTATTGGAAAGTTCTTTCAAGCAGGTACTGTCCACCTAAATGGCCTGATGAAAAAACACATAGTCATAACAGTGTATAGGTCACCATGTGGACACATAAAAGTCTTTTTTGATAAATTAGAATTGTTGTTAAATACTTTTTACAAAAAAACTGTAATTATTGTTTGCGGTGATTTCAATATTAATCTTCTAGTTGAAAGTCAACATAGAAGGCAATTTTTGGGCATTTGGAGGGTACGATGAATCAACTTTTGCTACTCTTCATTGTATTAGATTTCTTCAGTTTCCAAATTTCCTTCATCCTTTTGGAGTGTTGTTCCCTTTCTTCTTGAGTCCACTTTCGTCTAGTTATTTTCTTTCTCTCCAGAAATTCTGCCTTTTGAACTGCCTTTCTGAAATGTGTTCTGTTTTCTATTGTGTCTATTGTAACTCCAGCATTTTCAATGTCCTTTTCAGTCTCTATGAACCATGCTGGCTTGGATTTGTAGCTATTGAGTATTATGAATATCCGCTTGGTTAGTCTCTTGTTATCCGTTCTGAATAAATGTCCAAAAAACTGTAGTCTCGTCTTCCTCATTACATCAGTTAGTTTCTCCGTTTTCAGATATAGCTCTCTGTTTGGTCTTAACCTGTATTCAGCATTATCGTTTCTTTTAGCTCCCAGTATTTTTCTTAAAATTCTTCTTTCGACCTTCTCTAGTTTCCCAAGATCTCCATTTCTTGTTAGTTTAAGTGTTTCTGCGGTATAGAGAGCTTCAGGTCTGGCCACTGTTTGGTAGTGTCTTAATTTCGTGTTCCAGGACAAGGATTTTTTATTATAAATGTTTTTGTTCATATGAAACACTCTTTCCATTTTGTGCACTCTAGATTCTATAGCTATCTTTTCTTTGGCATTGTAATTAATCCACTCTCCTAGGTATTTAAAGGAATCTGTTTTGTGTATTGTGTTGTTGTCAACTGCAATATTTTGAGGAGCATCACAGATGTTTGTCATAAACTTTGTTTTTTCATAGGATATTTATAGTCCTACTTTGGCTGCTTGTTTTTGTAGTTCTCTTATTTGTTCTTGGGCATTGTCTAGTGAATCTGTAATCAATGCCATGTCATCTGCGAAGGCTAAACAGTCGACAGTGATCTTGTTTGGATACCTCCCTAGTTGAATCCCTTTGGGTATTGATGGCCTTCCTCCATTCTCGAACTACCTTCTCCAAGACACAATTGAAAAGCAGAGGTGACAGACCACCTCCCTGTCGAACACCTGACTTTATTTCAAACGATTTTGAGAGCTCTCCCCTAAATTTTACTTTCGATTTTGTATTTGTCAAAGTACCTTTAATTATTGCAGTTGTTTTAGCATCGAGTCCCAATTCTTTTAAGATATCAAGCAGTGTATTTCTGTCAATTGAATCATAGGCTTTTTTTAAAATCCACAAAAGTAATTACATATTTTAAGTTCCTGATTTTCCTCATTGCTATTATGTTCTTTAAATTTAGTATTTGTTCTGCACATGACCTTCCCTTCCCAAATCCAGCCTGATACTCTCCTAGCTATGTGTCAAGTATCTCTTCTGCTCTTTTTAAAAGCGCCTTAGACAAGATCTTATAGGTCACTGGTAAGAGGGAGATTCCCCTATAATTGCTAGGATCTGTTTTCTTCCCTTTTTTATGTAGTGGATGTATTAATGCAGATGTCCAGTCTGGTGGTAATCTATGTGTTGTCCAGATTTCTTTTAGTATTTCTGATAGACACTGTATCATGTTGTCACTAGAGTACTTCCATAGTTCAGCAACTATATTATCCTCTCCAGGGGCTTTATTATTTTTAAGCTCTTTCATGATTTCTTTTATTTCTTCTGTGGTTGGTGGCTTGGAGTCTGGTGGTGTTGGGTTTACAATATTGAAATTAAATTTTTCTTTCGGTGGATAACAGTTATGTAGTTCTTCAAAATATTCAGCAAGTATTCTACAGTTCTCCATGCTATTGTATGCAGTTTTCTGCGTTTTTGGGTCCGTGAAAAATAGACTAGGAGGAGAGTATTTCTTTAAGTTACTTTTGAAGGTTTTGTAAAAGTCCCTAGCATTGTTCTGTTTGAAGTTGGAGTCTATTGATGCTAGTTGATCTTTTATGTATTGAACTTGGATCTTTTTAAGGCCTTTTGAAGCTTGCTTCCGGGCTTCTTTTAGGGAGTTCCTATTTTTATCATTTTTGTTGGCATTCCAAATGTTCCAAGCTCGTTGTCTTGTTCGGATTAGTTTGTCACACTCATCATTCCACCAGGCATGTAGTTTATTCTGCTGTCTGTGCTTTTACATTGAGTATCTCTGATGCAGACAGTCTGCTTATAGCAACGTGGTCAAGTTGTTTCTCCCCACAGATTGGATTCGGGGATACCCATGTAGTTTGTTTTCTAGGGAGTTTTTTGAAATATATAGACTTTAGAACTATGTCATGTTCTCTGCGTAAACTAATAAGTCTTTCTCCATTTGCATTGGTTCTTTTATGTGCAGGGATTTGCCTACTATGGATTGGTGATGACGTTCTTTGCCGATTTGAGCATTAAAGTCTCCCAACAATATTATTGTGTTTTTGGATGAAATCTGGTCTAAGGTGTTTGACAGTTCCTGCCAAAAAATTTCTGTTTGTTCTTTTTGTGTTCTGTTTTTCTCATTTGTTGGTGCATGTGAGTTTACAATGGTATACAGTTTGTTTACTGACCTGAAGGTTAATGTTGAAAGCCTTTCATTGACAGATTTAAATTCTACTATTGAGTTTAATATATTTTGGTTTACAATGAATCCTGTTCCAAATTAGGGTACATGCTTCATAACTCTTTTTCCTGGCTTCCCTTTGGAGATTCTGAATCCCTCTGAATCAAATGAATGTTCATCAGTATACCTTGTTTCTTGGAGTGCAGTTATCATTATATTTTTCTGTTTTATAAAATTTATTAACGTTTTAAGTTTTCCCGTTTTTAGAAGTGAGTTTACGTTGAACATTGCCAAGTAGTTTATATTTTTGTGTTTAATTTTATTTGTTGCTTGCTTAAGGCAGGTTTCAGGATGCTCCGACTCATCCTTCGGACATTGCTGTAGGCCCCCAGAATCCGAATGCCTACTTTTAATTTCCTTAGAAATTGCAGATTGGTTACTCCCTGGGGTAAAATCTCTTACAAGGTGCGTATCCATTGTTGATTGTTTGTTGGGTTAGGGGAACAAGTCCCCTAAGGATTCTACTCGAGGTTATTAGCTCCGAGCAATGGTTTTCAGCCGCACCACTGGTGGACAGATGCTAACCACTCAGCCGCTTGTTTCAAGACAGACACCGAGTGGATTTTTTTCTTTGGTGTAAATAATATTTACAAAAGAAACTTCTCTGTGGACAGCTGTCATCAGTTCATAAGTATCTTAGAAAATGAAAATTGGTTAGATGTTATGAAATAAACAAGCACAGGGGAGGCGTGTAGTGTATTTGCATCAATTTATATGATGAACTTTGAGATGTGTTTTCCAAAAAAAAGAGACCAGAATCAAGTCTACTGGACACATAAAGTCAAGTTCTTTGATGACTCTTGGCATTAAGAAATCATGCGAAAACATGAAAAAGCTCAATTCAGAGTTGAGGGAGTGTGCAGGTACTGATTTTGTAGAATATGTAAAAAGATAGAGGAAAATATACTGCAGAATAATTGCAAATGCGAAGTTACAGAGTAATGACATGGAAATAAAACAGTCCTGTAACAAAACTAAAATAGCATGGGAAATTGTGAGAAAAGAAACGGGTACCTATCAAAAATAAGGAAATTATTCTAAAAGATGAGGAGAATAAAATGGTAGATAAATATGCCATATCTAATTATATATATAATTACTTTTTAAATATACTCTGACATTAAGCAGAAATTTTGGGGAGCAGATTAAGAAAGCAGCACCCCTAGGCAGCCAGCAGTATGATGGCAGTCCAAAAGGAAGTTTTAATTGTGATTAAAAGTCTGAAGTCCAAGATGTCAGCTGGAGTAGATCAGGTGCCAATAATACTAGTAATGACAACAGCTAATCAAATAGCGAAACCATTGGAACGCATAGCAAACTTGTCAATGGCTGAGGGCGTGTTTCCCCAGAAACTGAAAGTCGTTCCCCTGTAGAAAAGGGGTGATAAGCTTTAAATAGAAAACCACAGACCTGTCTCACTTCTCCCAACTTTCTCTAAGGTTTTAGAGGTACTAATGAAATATAGAGTCACACATTATCTTAATATCCACAATCTGATTTCAAGCTGGGAGAGGTACGGAAACAGCTGTATTGGAATACAAAAAAAGAAATAATCAGTAAATTGGAAGAGGGCAAAAGTGTAGTCGGGATAAATCTACGTCTGTCAAAAGCCTTTGACGCTGTTGACCACAGCATATTTTTGGAAAAGCTTGAAGCTATAGGTATCAGAGGACCGGTAAAAAAGTGGTTTGAGCTGTATCTTGAAAAGAGGATGGAAGTGGGTGAAATTACAGCACCAAGTATTAACCAAACAATTAACTAAAATTAGTTGCAAGGGAGGCCACAGTAGTAGTACCCCAAGGAAGTATGTTAGGCTCCTTGCTGTTCCTCATTTACATTAATGATATGCAGGTGTCAGAGAGAAAAGCTAGAATCATGTTATTTGCTGATGATACTAGTTTAATAGTTAGTGATATGAAGCAGTCGTTGCACAGTACTGTGGACCATGTCCTACAAGCTATACAGAAATGGTTTAGTGCAAAAAAGGTAACACTGAATGCAAAAAACACTAATTATGTGCAATATGGAAAAATAAGTGAACATGATGACCTAAATCCCACCATGGAGGGCAAACAATTTGAAACAGTACAGTGTGCAAAATTATTGTGTATGCAAATTGATGAGAAGATGAAAGACCATGTGGTGACCTTACCACTAAAACTAAATTCAGCATGTTTTGTACTTAGAATAATTTCAAGAGTTTCTAGTAATGACTGTACCAAATCAGTATATTTTGGCTATTTTCCGTCCATTGCATCCTATGGGATAGTATTCTGGGGAAAAACATATTGTGGTTCTAAATAATATTTTTAAACTACAAAAACCCACTATTCGGATAACGACCCAGAGCCCACCTCAAACACATAGTAGATCCCTTTTTAAAGCATTGAAAATCTTAACAATTCTATGATTATACATTCTGAAATGTCTGTTGGTGATCAAAAGAAATCAGGACACATTGAAAACCAATACAGACTACCATAATTACGATACAATGTACAGATCTCTACTTACAAGCTGTAACAAGGACCTGAAGTCAGAAACATGTATATAATCAAGGCCTTAAACTTTTTAATGAACTAACAAAACATATCAAAGAACAGGAAAACGAGGATAAATTTAAAACACTTATAAAGAATCATATGTTTGACAAATGTTATTACAGTGTAAGTGAATTTCTATGCTCAACTGTATTAGAATATAAAGAACCACATGCTTAACAAATGTTATTACTGCATAAGTGAATATCTCTGATCAACTGTATAAGAATATATGTTTAAATTAATATGACAAATGAAATTACATCAATGAAGATGTCTGCCAAGCACATGAAAACATTAACAACCACATGCTCAACAAAGGTCACTACAGTATAAGTGTATAGCTCTGCTCAACTTTATAAGAATATATGATATCACAAATGTGACAAATGAAATCACAACATCAAGGAATAGCTCAGTCAATCACATCAGACATTATGTTATAAAAACACTTATTAGTTGTATATTGTATTAAACATAAGATAAAGTCATATGAATTCAGCACAGAATTTTTTTGTACAGATACTATATAGTTGTTGAAATGTATCCTGACAAATCCTATATCACAAATGTGATAATTGGGATGATAGTAAATAAACAAATAAAAAATAAACGTTTAAATGGAACATTCTTCCACAGTGTGGCTGCTGAGGCAAACAGTGTTTCTCACACTGAAGTGTCTCTGAAAGGCTCCCCCTGGCTTAGATTTTTATCTTGATAAAAAGATTTTTCACGCATGTGAACAACTCCATTTCTTAACAAATAGCTGGTCCTGACAACCTCACAGACACTGAGGGCAGGCATTGAGAATTCCGCTCATGCTTACCTGTGCTGAAACTCAGCCTTTAGTTGTATCATGTATATGATGTTGCTTCCTGTTCCTTTAACTAAATTCTTATCTCATGCCAGTCAGCTTGGAGGCTTTCAGGTCTGCAAAAAAATAACAATCCTCATCATAATAAAGGGAGCAAAGAAAATAAGCTACTAGCTGGGCAGTCACTGGTAGCAGCAAATACTGCCTGCAATTATGGTGCACCATAAGAATGAAACTATATTGAATGAAGGTATCAGCATATAATATGCTGTAACAACTTGCATGGTAGTCTTGGGGAAAACTGCCATGTAACACATAGTTGATCTCAAACAATTTTTAATGCAAGTCTGGGTGCTTCAGCTATAGCCAATGGAAGATTGTAAAAGATGATCATAGCTGCACATATATTGGAAAATAAGCTTGAAATTTTTAGATCATGCATATTATTCAAGCAATCAAAAGACTGTAAAGTAATGTATTCCCACTTTAAAGTATGAATTGTTTTCAAATATTTAATTTCATCTTGTAAATCTGTCGTGACCCCATTAAGGTATTCATTGATAGATAACTTCCACGCCTTAGCAACCCATTCATCAATCATTTCATCAAGCATTTCCATAAAAACCCAAATGTTTCACATAAAATCTTCACTGTTTTTCATCAGGCTTTCAATGATGTGAAAAACATTTATCTTGAACAAGTCTTCTGAATTCACATGTGTCACTTCACTCCTGGTTTCACCATGAAATGATTTCTCTTCTTAATGCATGGCTCTGGAACTTGAAGACTGATATTCATTGCACTAGCAACAACTTTCGATTCAGGGAGAATAGTTTTCCAGTTTTCATGTAGATATTTTAAGTCATTTATTAAGCACTCAGAGTGCCTTACGTCAACATCAATAGTAGTACTTCGAGTTCGTAATAATTTGCTTCTGTAGTCAATTGGTAACAACACCAAATTGATGCCATGATTAAAATCTTGAAAGACCTCACACAATACAAAACATACTGTACCACAGAATGTGTTTGAGCTGACAAATTAAACTTACCAAGAGTTTGAACAGCAATGACAACCTTATCCAAGTGACCTACAATTGGCCTTGCAGTGTCAACCCAAGTACTCCAAAAGGTAGCAGACATGCATTCTAAAAGGTATCAGACATGGAACAAAAAGAATTTCCACCACACTGTTTTGGGATTTCCTATCACTGTAGACTACAACTGAAGAGGTTGTAAGGAAACTGAATTGCCCTGAAAAATGTGCCTGCTTCATGACAGGTATCAGCTGCATGTGTTCCACATAAGGCTATGACAATCACACAGAGAAAATTTTCCAAGAGGATTTAACTGAAGAAAATGTGTCTGCACTCCTTTACAAGACCCTCTCTACATCTCTGCCTACATTCATATATTACTAGTTGCTGTACGGTGTATGGCAGAGTGTACCTTGTACCACTAGTAGTAATTTCCTTTCCTGTTCCACTCACAAATAGAGTAAAGAAAAGCTATCTATATGCCTCCATAAGAGATTCAATTTCTCTTATCTTATCTGTGTGGACTTTATGCAGAATACTTTTAACTGGCAGCAGACTTGTTCTGCGTTCAGTTTCAAATGCTGGTTTTCCAAATTTCTCAGTAGTGTTTTGTGAAAAGAACATCATGTTCCCCCCAGGGATTTCCTCTTCAGTTCACAAGGCATTCCATAATACTTGCACGTTGATCAAACCTACTTGTAACAATTCTAGCAGCTCCATTCTGATCTGGTTTGATGTCTTCCTTTAACCCAACCTGGTGGAGAACTAAAGCACTCAAGTCATACTAAAGAATGGATTGCAGTAGTGTTCTATAGATGGTCTCCTCTACAGAAGAACTACACTTTCCTAAACTTCTCCTAATAAACCAAAGTTAACAATTTGACTTCCCTACTACTGTTCTTATGTGCTCATGCCATTTTATTTTGCTTTACTATATTGCGCATAGATATTTAGTAGACATGACTGGGGAAAAGATACACTAATAACACCATTTTAAAAATTACAGGATCATTTTACCTGTTAACCTGCAATAACTTATGTTTTTTTGCATTTAGAGCAAGATCTCATTCACCATGCCCACTACAAATTTTGAGAAAGCTCTATTACTTATGAAATCTACAGCTCAGTCACACGTGTGAGAATCTATTCTGTATGCTTTGGTAACAGTCTTCAGTGGGACAACATGTCAAGCACTTTCTGGAAAACTAGGAATGAGGAACTGTCTGTTACCCTTCATCCATGCTTCACATAAATTTATCATAACCTTGTCCATGGTACTCACTGATTGTAATTCAGTACTTCATGAGTATTGATCAAGTTAAATGTGGACTAGCATCTCTAGTCCTTTGATTTCACTCAATGAAATCCAGAAACAGTTCGTTCATTTTATACTCTTCAGTTTACTTATTGAAGCAAATATAGCACATCATGATTGTTGTCTCTGCAACATAATTTGAATCAGGAGTTCCATCAACAATAATGGCATAACGCTTTTCATTTTCTCTCTATTCCAAGTTTAAAGTCCTGACATAATGGGCACAACTAGAAGTATATTCTGAGTATCACTGGACAGATAATGCATTTAAACATGTTCCAGGTTCTTGGCCTTGTTTGACCTTGATAAGTTGTTTTGCAAGAACTGGATCTAGGTGACTCAAGAGTTCTAATATTCCAAGGAAATTTTCATTATTTGGATCTTCAATTTTCTGAGATTATGCTCTGAAACCTTAACCTCTCTGACCGAGAAACAATGCCACATCAAGTATCTCGTGAGTTCCCATGTCAGTTGGCTATCCTACAGACATAGAAAAGAAAAACATTACCTCTCTCCTTCTGAGCATCAGAGTGGCCAATGTACCTCTATTGCATCATTTCATTTCTCCATGTTTACAGTTGTTCTAGGACAATTATATAAATGAGAGGTTTTATTTTGTTCTTGCTCTCAAATGCTAAATGTTTTTTGTATGTTTTATGTAAAATCACCATGCGATGGATTCAGAAGTGTCTTATGTTTGAACAGTTTGAACAAATCTACAAAATCATAATGATGTTTCATGGCTGCTGTCATGTTCACTTGGTGATATGTTTTGGCAGGACTCCCAACAGCATTTAAAGAAAGTACGTTTTTGACCCTATCCCAAGGAGGTTTTAGTCCATGATGTCTAAAGAGAATATTGTACATTCAACATTAAACATGAAATAGAATTGTATATTGTTGACATGTGAGAACCACAAAAGTGGAAAATTGAAATGGAAAGTAAGATTTAAATGGCTATACTGCTGCTGGGATAATGTTGTTTTATTTATTATACTATACAAAATTTTTCTTACAATAGCAGTCTAGCACTCTGGCATTTGCAAACTGAGAACCCATTAGAACCCAATCCCTTAAGACATAAAGGCACCAGTGAAGCTTGGGCCCCATGCATTTTGCCCTCCCCCCAAACTTTCTATCTCATTACGGCTGCTTATGTACTATTAAGAACCATGACCAACCATTTTCAAAGTGCAAGGGAACATGAAGAATAATGGTGACTTCAGTCTAATTATTGCCTTTGTATAAAAGTGTCATTTCTGTTCATCCCATTGCATGTTTCTATCAATTAATATCAGTATTATACTATAGCATTTCTCTCTACATAATGTTACAGTATCAATGAGCCATGTAACTTGGCTGTGGCATATCATATGAAATTAACTTTTGCTCAACAGTGGATTTACCATGCATGACTAAATGTTCAAACTATGAGAGCTTCAATTCCTAGAATTCCTTTGCAAAATTTTACTTCCTCCACAATGTGGGTTCTCAGATGACCACAATCAAAAAACTAATCAACAGAGGTTATTCCAATGCACCATTCACAGATGGAACAGGACTCAGAGGAACTGACAGTGGTACCAGAAATGCCCTTTACTACAAACTGTAAGGTGGTGTGCAGAGCACCCATGTAGCTCTGTAATGTTCATGAGCATTACTAACAATAAAGCAAATAGATCTGATAACCTCAAATCCCATTATCTACACAGCACTAGGCTGGCATGTGAAATGTAGATATATGTTTTCAATGTTCTTTAACAGAAGTAAATATTTACACAACTCTCCAGATTATGAGAGCATACATTCAAAAAATATGTCAGCTGTTTAATACCCATACATGAATAACTGTCCATGTTATGGAAGTATACATTCCAAAAATATTTGGGCAAATTATTACAACCTCTAATATGTAAATCAATGAAGTTATTACCATAATGAAGTAATCACAGCTATGGAGGAGTTTATGCAACAGTGGTTCTTCCAACAGGGATAGGATGGTAATGTGGTCAGAATTTCCCTCTAATACACACTGAAAGAAGCACTACTCGTACTACACAATCTAAGGTGATATGTGAAACACCCAAGTAGCTCTTTAATGTTCATCAACATTGTTAAACATGAAGCAAGTTGATCTCTTAACCTCAAAGCTCATTACTCTGGTATTCAGTTCAAAGCTTTTCCTCTGAGGGCATGGGTATTTCTGGTGATCTTCTTTAATTAGTGCATTCTGAATATAAAAATTGTTGCTGATTTAGCTCAGGGAGGTCATGTTTTTTCACAACCTCATTATCGAGATAATAGCTTATTATGTATATAAGCCACTCAAATATTGGTAATTTTTAGTTGTATTTTCACAAAGATTAATTATCTACACATCATGTAAGTATGTGAAACATAAAATATCCAATAAATGTGGTTAACAACAAGCAAAAAGATACTTCTAAGCATTTGAGTTTTGTTTACAACAGTAAAAATGAGACTAGAGGTACAGGCATGACTGTTAACTTTGTATACGGAGATTGAGGTGGGAACCCTGTAGGACACAGAGCTGTGGTGGAGCTGACCTTGCTCCTAGGTTGTAGCAACCTGCAAGTCAGTGTGACTTGAGCTTTCTGCGTGAAAACAACATCATGACAAAATGAAACCACAATCAAGAATCAGCCTGACTGATTTTGCTGTATTTGTGGTAGTGTCATCATGCCACATAGTAAGTTAAAAATAGCTCCTTGTGAGAGAAAAATTATCATGCATAGTTCAGAGTTGAAACTGGTGATAAGGACAAGTCCTATTCTCCAGATTCATGCTGCAAATGAGTATTGGAAGTCTTTGGAGATGGAGCAAAAGACAGCAGAAGTGCCTGAGTTTTGGTATACGTAGAATTTGGAGGGAAGAAAGAGATCATACTCCCAAGTGATTTTTCTGCATGACAAATTTAAAAGGTATGTTAATGACTTTCATTCTCATGAACTTAATACATCTCTTTGTTAGTGGTTTTAAATTAATTATAATACGTACTTGAATTAATTCGATTGAATAAGTGTATGTGCTTTTACCTTTAGGATAAACCAAAAAACTAAATAAAAAAGCAAAGAGTGCAAAATCTCCAGACATGCCATCTGCCTTGAGATTAGTGCCTCATGGACGGGGATTTCCAATTCCATCACCATGATGAAACGTGCAGAGCCCATGTGGAGTTTAGTCAACAATGAATTACCCCATGTACCATTCAAAAATGCTACAGGGATGGCAGGAAATGACAGTGGTATGACTGATTGACTGATTGATTGGTTCATCAGTGGAACAATGTTCACTGTATGGTTGCTGTCAAATGTTTGGGCAATATGTCTTATTAAAATAAAAATGCCTCTTACAGTAGTTATAGCTGTAATACTTACTCCTGCTTTTCTAAACATGTTATAAATTTTTAGACAGTACAATGTCAATGGACATTAAATTACTATAATTGCTATCATTTATTAAATATTTTTTAGCCGATGGCTAAAGGTGGTGAAATCACTCACATCTTTTATTTCTTGTGGCAGTCTATTGTAATTTTTTTCCATGGAATGATACACTATTTTGAGATTTTAACTTGTTTCTTCAGTTGAGATGTAACAGAGACTGGATTTGTTTCCATGGTTATGTATTGTGCTGTTTGTGCAGTTCAAATTAAAATCTTTTCTTGTATAAATTATATTGCGAGAGATATATTCACTTGGAACAGTCAGAATATCTAGCTTTTTAAATAAATCTTTACTATTCATTACTATTTGTTTAGCACTTTTCTGTATATTGAAACTAGTATGTATGTTCCCAACACTTATTCCTCAATACATTATTCCATTACTGAGGAATAAATATATGTATCCAAAGTAGGTTACTTTGAGCCGTGAAATATGCACAATGGTGCAAAGATTTTTAGCAGGGCATAACATGCTGAGGGTAGCCTCTTTGCCAAAATTCTCATCTATTCTGTTCATTTCAATGAACGGTCTACATTCATCACCAAGAATTTAGTATCAGTTACACAATATAATAAATTATTATTTACTTTAAATTTAGTATCACTGGGTTTTTCATTTAGTCAGAAGATTATGCAATTTGTCTTTTTCACATTTAAAATAACTCTGTTTTTTAATGACCAGTTGTGAACATCTCTGAGAGCTGCATTGGATTTTTGTGTTAACTGTGTTGAATTTCTGTCTGTTATCACTATGATGTTGTCATCAACAAACAGTCTTTTTTCTCTTACCTGACACCTCATGGGAACTATTTAGAGTTAAAAGGAGAAGGATTGGGCCCAATGCACCTCACTGGGTGATACTTACACAGATCAACCAGAAAAATGTGATCACCTACCTAGCAGCCGATGTGTCCTCTTTGGCACAGATAACAGTAACAACGCATTGTGACATGGAGGCAATGAGGTCTCGGTAGATCAATGGAGGGAGCTGGGACCACATCTGACACACAAGTCTATATCTACATATTTATTAATTTATGTATTCTCAGTGGACAAATACAAGGATTTGTTTTGGATAGTTTACATATTGATCATTTCCCCTTATAACATTGTGGGAAACAGTTATACAAAATAGGTGTAACAGATGAAAAATTATGTTGCTATTTTCTTTTTGTACGTGTAAATACTATTTATACAAATATATATACTCTGCTAGCCACCACATGGTGTGTGGCGGAGGGCACTATATGTGCCAAAGTCATATTTGCCCCCCCCCCCCTTGGGTAAGGGAAAAATGACTGTCTGAACACCTTAGTACCCTAATTCACACCACAATCAGTCACATGCCAGATGTGTTTGATTGGGTTCAGATCTGGTGAGTTGCGGGCCAGCACATTAACTTGAAGTCGCTCCTGATTTATTGAACCACTCCATCACACTCCAGGCCTAGTGACATAGTGCATTATCACATTAAAAATTACACTGTCATCAGGAAACATGACTTTCATCAATGAGCTCATGAGGTCTGCAGTCAGTGTATGACACTTTTTGGCTATATTGGTGCATTACATACGGTCCCCTGGACCCTTGGAGGTTGACATGAATGTTCCCCAGAGTATTTCAGACCTGCTGCCAGCTTGTCTGCATCCCTCAGTACATTAACCGGAAAAGGGTACATCTTGAACCGGGGGCTCAAGGAAACAACAGTTTGAAAAAATTTACAAAGCATAGTGCCGCACTGCCTGCTGGGTGCCTAGCCAGCTGGTTACGCAACCCGCTTGGCTCGGCGCTAGGCTGGCGCACCATATAAGTAGTAGCTGCAGATGTCGTGGTATCAACACTGGCACATGCATAGGCCATCAGCTGTCGAGGCCAATCGTTACGAGCATTTGGTGCACTCCATGTTCAGACGCACTTGTACCCTGCCCAGCTACCTGTCTGTTTAACCAGTCTGCCCAGCCTATGACATCCAGCATCTGTAATGAAGGGTGGCCACCCAATCCTATGATGTCTGGACATGGTTTCACCTTGGTTTTGTCATGTGCTGAAGACACTCACCTCAACACTACATTAACACTCAACAACTCTTGCAGTTTTGAAATGCTTGAGCCAGGCTTCCGGGCCATCAAAATCTGCCATCACTCAGACTCAGATAGATTGCTGGCCTTTCCCTTTCTACACACAGACAGCACACTCACTGTTACTGTAAGCGCAATGGGTGTGCTTTATTACCAGTCATTGTTTGCCATGTGACACAGCTATCATGTGGGTGGCTTTATATCGATAGTAAGTCAGTGGTCATCATGTTCTGGCTGACCAGTGTATGTTAATATATTTTTTATCTGATAAATGTTTTACTCCTAGTCTTTTAGAAATATGTGAGATTTTAATATCTTGCACCAACTTTTCCAAGTATGACTTAAACCACTTCTTTACCATTCCCATATTCCTAAAAGGTATAATTTGTGTCATAAAATTCTATGGTCAGCTGTGTCAAATGCCTTCAATAGATCCAAAAAAATGCATGTTGCATTCTTGTCTTCGTCTAGTGCCTCTATTACTATTTTGGTAAACAGTGTTTTAGCTGACCATATACCTCTTCTGGGCCTGAAAATGAATTGTTCTTTGAAGAGCATGTTGTATTTATTTCAGTACTGCACTGGTCTGTATTCCTATATGGTTTCGGTTGACATTGAACAACGAGGTAAAAAAAATTGGTCTGTGGTTTTCTACTTTTTCTGCATCATCATTTTCTTCTATTGGAACTACTTTTGCTTGTTTCAAGTATTCAGAAAAGCTGCCAGATCTGAAAGATTAATTGATTATTATACACTTTTAGGTACACTGACTTGAATCTCATTGAACCCTTTAATTTTTTATTGTTTCATTGGTGCGTTATCTGTGCAATATCTTTCTCTGTATTTGGAAAGAGCACCACTGAATGTGGTGACTAGTTCTGGTGGTGAGGAACATATGTGTCTGGAAATTTCTCTTGCAATTTCATAGCAATGACACTTAGTATTCATTCACAAAGAATGATAGTTCCTTTGGCTTGATGATTTCAACATCTTTGCTTTTAATCTGTGTTTCCAAGTGTTTTTGTTCAACATTTGATGTCTCCTGTTTGTTTATGTACCACATTGCTTTGCTTTTGTTATTTGCCTTCAGTATTGTTTTACTGTTTGTAAGTTGCAGATAGCAATAACTTTCTATAAGTTCTCCTGTAATTTTTGTAAAATTCTGAGAAAGCTGAATCAGTCTAGCTGTTTTTGATGGATGTGAGAGACCTTTCTATATTAGTAATACTAGCACTTAGTTCTTCGACTTGTATTTCTACTGCTTCCACTCTACCAGAACATCTTTTGTTCACATCCTCACATAATTTCTCACAGATTTTACTTTCTTCATATCTTTTTGACGAGCATTTACTCTACTAGTTACTTCTTCAAATCGATTAGACCAAAGTTTGGATTAATTACCTATTCTTTCTGACAACCTCCCTTCCAGAAGTTCATATGCGTCTTTGATATCTATATAAACTTTGTCAATTTCGCTTTTGAAAGTACTATGCAGTTTATTTAACTGTTGCCCTTCTTTGATTTGTTTGTCGTGATGAATAGCATCAATTTTATAATTTAAACTATACAGTTTTGAGGTCATTTCATCCCTTAATGCTTTATTACCAGACTCAGTCCTACAGTTTAGTTCTTTATTATTACCCTTTAATTCTTTACTACTGTATTGAATGTTACTGTTTAGCTCTTTATGATGTGATTCATGTTTAGCAAACAGTAATTGCATCCAATTTGGAGCCTCTATATTTGTACTTGGCATTTCCACTGATTTTAAAGTAGTTCCCTGCATTTCCTGATCTGGCTCAATTTCAGACATATTGAGCTCAGTTTCATGATCTGAAAATGTTATTAATTCTATCTTCTTCTTTTTGACCTCCATTTCAATTACGTCATCATCAGAAAATGGCTCTAACTTTGGAGTATTATTGAAATGCAAATTAGATTTTACTTTTGACAAATCACACTCTGATTTTTTATTTATCCTCATTAAATTCAGTTTGATTATGAGGATTCATTGTTAGAGACTCGTTCCATCTTAATTTTCACACAGTTCTCCATTTTTAGTAACCTGTTAGTAGCAAAAAACCAATACTTCAAATATTCTTCACTTAACTTTATTGCTTGTCCTCAGGAAATGGTGCTGGCGCGGTGTACCAGCAAACGTGATGCGACGCGTCACACCATAATTCAGGCATCAGCAGCGGCAGCTGTGGTGGTGAGGGTGCAGTGGGTATCGCCTGCTGCAGTAGCTCCAGGTAGGGCTGGGCACTGGTGAGCATGCGCAGCAGCTTGCAGGTGTCTCGCAGGTCCACACAGCTCTGTGGTGACACACTGCCTTCCTCTAACCTCAGCACCAGTGACAGCTGTGGTCTAGTGTCGTCTTCTTCCCTCTTTCCAACATGATCAAGGTTACTGTAGCTAACATTCACAGTTCATTTACCACAATCACGAATAAATCTTAGCACTATTCTCCCACTTGTTTCTGCCTATTTAACTGCAGTATCCAGTTAATACCTACCGAGTTCATTGGTTACTACTGATCGCTTTCACTGTTCGATTTCCCGGATTATACGCATCCAATGTGGGGTGGTGGGTTGATGAAAATGGTGGTAATAATCATAAATCATAGGAGGAAATTGGAACTGTTGTAAATATTGTTTCCGTCTGTTACAAGACACTAGCAACTATTTCTGTGGTCAGCCAGAAAGCGCTGGAGAACATACTGGCCATAGTTCCCTGTCTGAAAGTCCACATTCTTGTCCAGCCCGCTGAAAAAACTGTTTCTATCCTCAATTTGCTCAGCAGGATCAGAACAATAATTATAAATGAATATTTGAGTTCTATTTGATACATATATTTGGTAAAGTTTCACACACACATGAAATCTTTTTATCCTAAACAGCACTATAAGCAGTTCAGAGGCAGCCTCTATGGGAAGTTCCTACTAAATTGTCTTTCCCCCTGACTACTGATTATCACAATAAATGCCAGCCACAAAAGTGGAATATTATTGTCACTACTTGCCATATGGATTTGTTAACATTATGGGCAGCACACTGACAGTTACTTTGGGAAAATCTAAGCAATCCAGGATGGTGTACAGTCCTTGGGAGTTCACTTTCTATTATTACTGGAAATAAGCGTTTTGTAACAGCCTGTCTCTCACATCATCTGAGGCAGCGTGCACTCTGGCATATAATGACGTGGATCTTACAGTGGCTGGGTGCAAAATGAAGCCTAGTCTTGCTTCTTGAGGGCTGTATTTATATATGTTGTGCAACAGACGGCCAAGGGAACACTTTCTGTTATCTGCCCTATGCCCATGGTAGCAGTCTCTAAACGGCCGCTTTCTTGGACACACAATAATTAATGACATTGTTGTGAATCAATGTAAAATCTTCACAATTTTTGCATGCATGTAGGTAAGTTGGTTAAAATCACAGTAATAGTTTTAAGTTGCCTGCATTAAATCTTTGCCTTCTAGAATTTTTAGAACGGAACTGATAGTAGAACATGACCTCTGAACTCCAACTTTAAGAGACCTGCTATTGGTTGCTACTAAACATCAGGGTCCTAAAACCTGTTATAGCTGCATTATTTAATAGGTTTCATTACATGCTGTAACCAAAACTTTCCAGCATTAATATAATAGATACTTAGTCTATTACAAATAAGGACATTCTTGTTCTGCCCCCTGTGGGTTCGGGGGTAGAATAGGCCTGCGCTATTCCTGCCTGTCGTAAGAGGCAACTAAAAGGAGTCTCAAACGTTTTGGCCCTTATGTGATGATCCCCTCTTCGGTTTGACCACCATATCTCAAAATTATTTTGAAGAGTGAGTCAATTGGGGAAGGGTGCCATACTTGGTGCATTGTGTCTATAATGCATTGAGACCTTTAGCCAGCTTATTCGTTGTTGCATTGCAGTCCCGGTCGCTCTCCAACTCTTGGGTGAGGATACATTCCAGGGTGCAATTTCCAACATGCACATGCACATTACGTATACCAAGGAGTAGATGCCTATCTCCCTGGGGCATCAGGACTCCAGGCAATGGCCATCCTGCCATGTGGCCCTTGCTGTGGCTGGGTGGCGCCGGTGGTTAGGGCCCTTGGTCGGAGTAGGTGGTATCAGGGCGGATGACACACAATGAAGCATAGCACATCTTCTCTTGCTTCTGGCCAACCACCAGCATTCTCTAAGTGTTCGAAGGCTCACTTTAATGCAAACATGTATGACTCCAAATCGTTCCCCTCCCTAGCCACATCATGGGAGGAACAAAAGGCTATGAATGACAGCGAGATGTATATGCCCCGGTATCTAGTCTGTATGAGAGCTGATGGGGAATCCATTGTGTCCAGGAAGCCTCATTTCTTTGTAGAGCATTTAGAGGACAAGTTCGGGGAGGTGGAGGGCTTTTCAAAAATGCCGTCCGGTTCAGTCTAGATAAAAACAACATCCCCTGCCCAGTCACGGGCATTACTCACTTGTACGAAGCTTGATGATGTTTCTGTTACTATCACGCCTCATAAAAGCTTAAATATGGTCCAGGGCATTATCTTCCACAGGAATCTTCTTTTACAGTCCGATGACAAACTGCACGCCAACTTAGAGCGACGAGGTGTTCACTTTATCTGGCACGTCCACCGAGGTCTGAGGGATAATCTGGTTGCCACCGGTGCCTTCATCTTGGCCTTCGTAGGTGACACATCACCAGAGAAGCTGAAGGTGATAGTCCACTGCTGTGATGTCCAGCCATATATCCCCCTCCCCGCTCGCCTGCCGATACGGTACTTCAAGTCTTGGAAGTTTGGCCATATGTTTTCCCGCTGAGTTTCCAGCCTCATATGTCATGATTGTGGTCGTCCATCCCGTCCCAATACCCCATGTGCCCCACCTTCCATCTGTGTCAACTGCAGAGAACACCATTTACCTTGCTCGCCAGACCGTAAGATTCTATAGAAGGAAAGGAAAATCATGGAATACAAGACCCTGGACCGACTGACCTACACTGAGGCTAAACGGGAATTTGAACGGCTTCATCCCATGCAGATGACGTCATCTTATGCCGCCATTGTCACTCCTGTTACATCTCCATCCATTGCACTACACACAGTCAGCTCTCAGAGCCGAAGGACCACACCTGCCCCCTTGATGGTTGGGGGCACTTCCCTCCCTGTTACTCCTGTACCACCTACCTCGGAAGCAGCACTCCCCTCCGCCAACCGTAGGGGACACTAGTCCCCACTTCTAAGCTGGAGAATCGTAAGTCTTCTTTGGCTTCTCACGCTAGAAAGGGATCCCTTGGATCACTCCCTTCCCAGGTTCCTACCAGTGGCAAACCAAACATCCGCCAGGTAGCTGGTTGTAGGGCTTTGCGGTCCTTTTCAGTCCCTGGGACTGAATCAAAGAAGCCCTCCCAGCAAGGGCAACTACAGGAACAGCATGAGAAATCGAAATCAAAGATCCCTAAGACAAAGGAAACTGCAGTGGCACCAACTCCGCTGCTACTTACAAGCTCTGCGTCTGAGGATAGGGTAGAGATTCTGGCTCCCGCTGAGGACCTAGATCTCGCCAGTCACTCAGACATGACAGATGTCACTCCCATCGGTACTCAATTTGTGGCAGTAAGTGTCCCAGCGGTATAATCTGCCTCCTCGGTCCCTTCACGCCTTTCTTAGCCATGGACAATGTCATCCTCCAGTGGAACTGCAGCGGTTTTTTCCACCATATTGCTGAGCTTCGACAACTTCTTAGTCTTCACCCTTTCCTCTGCATTGCTCTTCAGGAAACTTGGTTTCTGGTGATGCAAACCCCCGCCCTCCATGGCTATCAGGGTTATTATAAGAACCCAGCAGCTTATGAGAGGGTATCTGGTGGCATCTGCATCTAAGTCCTTCACTCTGTTTACAGCGAGTCAGTCCCTCTACAAACACCTTTAGAGGCTGTCGCTGTTCGGGTGTGGATGCCCCAGGCTGTTAAAGTCCTGGCTGCGCTGATACCCCAATTGCGACCACCTCTTCTGTTACTGGTCGACTTTAACACCCATAACCCTCTGTGGGGTGGATCAGTGGCAAGAAGGCGATGCAGCATTATTGAGCAAGTATTGGCACAGCTCGACCTTTCTATTTTAAATAATGGTGCCTTCACACATTTCAGTGTGGCGCATGACACGTACTCAGTCATCAACATTTCAATCTGCAGTCCTAGCCTATTACCATCTGTCCAGTGGAGTGTGGATGACGACTTTCTGATCTTTCTGTCATTGCCACAGCATCAGTGCCCTGAGCGCCCCTGCAAATGGGCTATGAATAAGGCTGACTGGGACTTGTTCACCTACATTGCCACTATTGAACCTCTTTCCAATGACGCCATTTATGCAGTGGTTCACTCGGTCACCACCGGCATAATTACTGCCACAAAATCTGCCATTCCCTGTTCTTCTGGGTCCCCTCAGCAGAGAAATGTGCCCTGATGCTCGCCCGAGATCACTGAGGTGATTAAAGATCGCATGCGGGCACTCCAGCATCACAAGCGGCATCCCTGATTTGAACACCTCATTGTCTTTAAACGGCTTGGTGTGCGAGCCCACCTCCTCATTCGCCAATGCAAACAGGACTGTTGGGGAAGGTATGGCTCCACCATTGGCCTCCGTACCTCTCCATCACAGGTTTGGGCCAAGATTAGGTAACTCTATGGCTATCGGAACCCTGTCAGTGTACCCGCGTTTCCACTGAATGGTGTAGTCTGTACTGAGTCCGACACAATTGCAAACTGCTTAGCGGAGCTTTTTGCTCAGAGTTCCGCTTCTGTGAATTACCCACTGGCCTTCCACTCCCTGAAAGAGTCGTTGGAACGTCAGAGCCATCCCTTTCACATGCACCACCCTGAATCGTACAATGCTATGTTCAGTGAGTGGTAATTCCAAAAGGCCCTAGGCGCTTGCCCTGATACGGCTCCCAGGCCAGATCACATCCACTGTCAGATGCTCAAACACTTCTCAGTGGACTGTCAGCCATGCCTCCTAGACCTTTTCAACCGTATCTGGGCTGGGGGTGAGTTCCCGTCACAGTGGCGGGAAAGCATCATAATCCCTGTGTTGAAACCTGGCAAGAACCCACAGGAGGTGGATAGCTACCAGCCCATTAGCCTCACCAACGTTCTTTGCAAGTTGGTCGAACACATGATGAGCCAGAGGTTGAGTTGGTTAATTGAGTCTTCCTTATCTGTAGTGACTCCCTGAGCGATTTACAAGCTATCGGCCAGTGTTTCCCTTGCTCTCGTCTGGTGATGGCTATCCAGGAGCCCCTCCATACTCTTGCCTGTTGTGGCCGCTCTGTGGTCTTTGTGTGGACTCTGGGTAATGTCGGCATCCCGGGAAATGAATGTGTTGATACGCTGGCCAAACAGATTGTAGGTGCACCAGCCTTGCAAACTAGCCTTTCCGAGAGTGACCTCAGGTCAGTTTTGCGGCAGAAGATACTTCGCACCTGGGGTGAAGAATGGTGCACCCTTCCTTCACCCAACAAACTTCGGGCCATCAAGGAGGCTACTGGTGCGTGGTGCTCCTCTTTGCGGGTCTCTCGCAAGGACTCTGTTTTCCTGTTTATTAGAGCTTCCAGAAGTTCCCTCACATTTTCTGTTTCAATAAGTACTGAAGTATCATCAGCAAACATGACTAGTTCAGCTCTGATACTGAGAAGTAAATCATTTATGTACAGGAAAAACAAAATTTGCCCTATGTTTGAGACTTGAGGGACTCCTTTAGATGTTGTATCCCACTGAGATGCATAATTTGTGGTATTAGATATTATGATTCCCCTTTGCTTCCTGTTTATCAGATAAGACCAAAGCCACTGTAAAACATTTTGTCTGAGGCATACCTGCCTAGTTTATGAAGCAGCATGGAGTGATTCGCGCCAGTGTGAGCTAATAGACGATACCTGCTGCTTTATTGCTTTTGTCCAGGGATGAACTGATTTGTTTTCAAGGAATTCATTGATTGCATTCATGATGCTTTTCCCTTTTTGGAATCCATATTGGTGTTTGAGAATAACATAATGTTTTGTGATAAAATTTGTTGTCAGCACCACAGCTATTTTTTCCTATACCTTGGATAACACTGGGAGGATAGAGATAGAATGGTAACTTTCGTTATCATCCCTTGATACTTTTCTGTGTAGTGGTTAACATCTGCATTAAGAGATGTACACTGATTTGATAAATAACCACGTCAAGATTAGATATTTATACTTTTATGAGAAATTTATTACGGCATTGAGATATTTGTACAGGATTGAAAACAGTGTTGTTGTCTTGTTTAATTTTTGAAATTTCTTAGAGGTTAAGTGCTGTGCCTAATTTGGATTTAGTAACAGACCATAGTGCCTTAGACTTATTATTATACCCTAAAATGAACATATTATTTGATATTATTTAGATAGTTTTGACAACATTTTTAAATACATCTCTGCAATGTTTGACATAGATAATAAAGATCATTATAACGCAATACCTTACGATGAGCATAAATAATTACCTTATAGCCCCATAGATAATTTTTAAATTTGTTAAATGCCCAATGAATAGCCATAAGTTCCCTCTCTATCATGGTGTAAACCTTTCATGTGTTTTCAATACCTTACTTGTGAAAGCTATGGATTTATGTTCAACTTCTCCCCCAATCACTTTTTCTTACACTAAGTGAGCACCTCGTTCTGCATCACTACAGCTTGTCATTATACATAATGGAAAAGCCTTATCTTCTCTATAGAAGATTTTGCTTTGAAACTATTGTTTTTAGGGTTCTGTACCTCAGTCAGTAGAAATGGAACCCATATGTGATTCTTTGTTGTCCATTCATCTGTATGTCTGTCTGACTGATTAGAAACAATTTTCTCTGGAACAGGAAAGCATATCTAGTCAAACTTCATGTCACATACTAAGGTCTATGGTTCTTTGACAGTGGGTTGGGTTGTTTTTGGGGGAAGAGACCAAATTGTGAGGTCATCGGTCTCATCGGATTAGGGAAGGGTGGGTTGGGAAGTCGGCCATGCCCTTTCAAAGGAACCATCCCGGCATTTGCCTGGAGCAATTTAGGGAAACCATGGAAAACCTAAATCAGGATGGCCAGACGTGGGATTGAACAGTCGTCATCCCGAATGCGAGTCCAGTGTGCTAGCCACTGCGCCACCGTGCTCGGTCCTTGACAGTGTAAACAATTTACGGTTCTAAGCAAATGCAGTCAGAAGATGCAGTCATTTACATCACATATTTTGGTATATATGTCTGAAAGAAGAGACACCTGTAAAGGTTTTACTCGTATTAGCTGTGAAGGCATTGAAGGGTATTAGTGGTAACAGGTGCAAATTTGAGCCAGACCGGAACTCGAACCCGCATTTCCCACTTTACATGAGTGGTTGTCTTAATGGCCTCAGCCATCTGAGCATGCTTCCCCTCAAACCCAAATTTCCAGCCTGTTACTCACTTCTGATGTAGAGACACCTACTCATAAACCCCTTCCTCGTAGTCCCTGATTCCTAGAAGAGACTGTAGATTGAAGAAATTATTAAAACAAACTTTTTTAAAAGTGCAATAGGAAAATACATTTTAGGCAGTACAGTCTGTTCATTGAAGGACTACTTAGGTAACACAGAGCAGAGGTTTAGCAAAAAATGTGACATATATAAATAGCAATAACAACAGTAATAAAAGGACATTAATTTACGTAACACTTTCACACTATGTTTTTTCTCCTTTTTTTCTTTTCTGGAAAAACTTACTTCCAAAGCTATGCAATGTCTAATACTTACAGCTCATCCTTTTACTGAACTCAGCATCTCACACATTACAGAAGGATGCTGACTAAGTTTTCAGGCTAGCAAATGGCACTCAAAGTGGAAACCGAGCATCATCACTATGGTCCTGACATCAACTGATAGGGTGTGCAGTGCCATGTTATGATGAAGCAATATGCATAGTGTGGACCATGGCTAGGTATGAGAAATGAAAAGAAAAGTGTGGCTGTAGCATTTTATATTGTTAGATACCTTCTTTTCAAAAGAGTATTGTACACTATGGGTGAGCCAAATAAGCACTGTTTTAAACAGACTGGCCTTTTTATCATGAATATGGAGGCTACAGTCTTCATCTGGCCATCCTTATTTATGTTTTCTGTGGTTTCCCTAACTTACTTTAGACAAATTATGGGATGGTTGCTGCTATAAGTCCACATCCCATCCATGTCAAACTAGACCTGTATGTATGTAAATAACTGTATGTATGAATTATGTTTGTTTTTGTAATATTCTGAATTTTAATACCAAGAAATGTACACCAGCCTGGTAAAACTGACCTACAGATGACTGAACCTTTTATAACTACTATGAGTACTACTACTATGACCCTCCACTTAGAAAGAATACTATTTTCTATACTAGTTGTTATACAGGAAGAATATAATTTAAAAATAATAAGTGTTAAAAGATTGGCAGCTGGTGTTTGGCATATTGTATCAGTTATAGTAAGAAAAATAAGAATGCTAGCAAATTCATTTCTTTGCAGTGAAGTCTCCACCTAGATGATAATTTCATTACTTTGGAATGGTTAATAAACAAGGCTGATTTCTCATATTGTTAACTGATCCACACATATGTTCTGGGATTACTCATATGTGTCAAAGAAAGCCTTCATTGCATGAAAGTTTATGGTAGTCATAATTTCTTGTGTTCTTTTGTAGTCCAATTATTCATAACAGTTTAATGCAAGGTCTCATAATTTAACTAAGACAAGTGTTCTCTCATAGCATGCCATAGACACTTACCATCTAGGTTGAGGGACATATAACCATAACAGCTCTGCCTCCTATAATCACAGCTGTTCAGGGTGACCAGTCAGTCAGGAAATATTTTGGGAATTTGTTTATAAATTTTTATTTCAGAGGTCCCACTAAATTCTTTATAAGTATTCTTCCAGTGAAACTTTAGTCATATCTACATGACTCAAGCAGCCAGCTTTCCAGAACCTAGGTAGTTCTCTATGGGTAGAGGTGCTGACAAGAGTGTCCTTCATGCCTCTGCTGAATTTGCTCGCAAATCCAGTCCATCAATAGGAAATGGATTATATGTGTGGCCACTGGAAGGTCCTGAGGAACAACACTCAGTCACTTCACTCTCTTCATATCCTTCCTTCAGACAGAATAGACCCATTTGGGAACCAGCTGTTCTGCAGAGATGTCAGCTCTCTCTGCTCCTTGGTATCAGCCACAAGCTGCATAAAAGAGATCCACCTCCTTTGCTGCTCCCTGTTCTTGTAGTTAGGTCCCAATCCTAGACCAAAAGCCATCTTGTAACGTCCACCACACACAGCAAGTCCTTTCTGTGTACCATAATTTTGAAAAAAATCCCTAATTTTTCTGGGTAACCCTTCTATTTTGCAACAACCATTCCATTTATCACAACCAACCTTGTTCCACATCCTTTACAAAGTTGTATCAGATGCATGAGGCAACACACCATTCATTCCATGGGATGCCTGCTAAATCTATTTTGTTGGTCAGAAGTACTTGTCACTTATTATGCTCTGTGCCAAAGCAAAGTGCTGTAGTATGCCACCTTTGCTACTGGATAAATGCTGCATCCACACATTCCAATGGCACCATGGGTGAAGTCCAGCCTTTTGTGTGCCAGGCAGGGCAGCCACTAACCTACCTGAAAAAATATGCACTGCACTCGTGGCACTCCTGCAGCCTCATCAAGAATACGGGTGTGTTTCCCGTTATTTGGCATTGCTCACCTGTCACTGCTGCCACCCAAAAACCATCATCCACCTGCTGTCCACCTACATGCCTGCCAGCCATCTTGTCGGCCTGCCCAACTACATCACTGGGCCACATTGCACTGTAGCTTGGTCTGTGGGATGAGCTACTCACATATTAGGACACATTGATTGTTCCTGGCCTCCAGCATTCCCCCCCCCCCCCCCCCCCCCCCGATACTGCCCCATTTTCACCACCAGTCCTGTTGCTACCTGCATCCAAGTGGCTGACACCTTGCAACTCACCAGGGCCATATCAACCAATGCAGCCCATGCTGCCCAACCATGAGTGTAGCTGACCACGACATGCATGGCTGCCCAGCCTGATGGTCCTCTTGTGGATATTGCTGCCATGTAGTCATTGCTTACATATGGCCCTTGGCTGCCTGCACTAGCAGACATACTCTGCAGGCCACTGTGCCTCCTCTCTGTTGCCCAATGTGCTTTGCCTCGCACTGAACCATGTCAATCCATGATTAGCCATGTACCTTTGGACTTTCAGATTCAGAAATTATAGTTCTAAATGGGCAATGTTCAATTAGAATTTCCTGTCTTTGCCTTCAGTTGTAATTTGTAGAGGCAATTTATGTGTTGACTAAAAACAGATCTTGGTAAAGTAAAAAATAATTGAGAACGGACTGGCGTATATTTTTATTCTGTGATAGGTATGTGTTTGCTATGTGTTACTTTTTAAATTTTCTTAGATGCTGGGGATCTTGAAGTTAATGTTAGGTCAGTTTTGCTAAGTCAAATACAATATGTTGTAATTTTCGACTAGAATAGTTTAGTATGTATTGTGTATGACAGAGGGTTTCTTGGCCCAGCTTTTAAGCTTTACTGCTGTTGAAGTACTGCTCGTAAGTTGATTTCTGATATCTACTCTTCACCCTTAGTTGATGGTTCAAGTGTGAAAATGTGAGAAGTATGTTGGTGTATATTTTTGAATACTAAGGGGACTGATGATCATAGATGTTAAGTCCCATAGTGCTCAGAGCCATTTGAACCATTTTTTGAATACTATCTGACTTGATGATCCCCTTCTTCCGCAATGCCATGAACTTATGATGTAAGGGAAGCATTTGAATTTAATTGTAGAATGTTTAATCACAATTTTTTATGAACTGTGGAAGATTTTCATTAATCTCCAGGAATTTTCAGCTGGAAAAATGTCATTGTCACCCATAGAGTCTCCCAGTCAGTCATAGCATTTTCTTCCATTTATCTTTTGTGTCATGATTCAATTCCATTTTCTTTCATCTTGCCTATTCTGTATCTCTGTTGAAAGTAGGTTCCTTGTCCTTGCTCCAAAGAGCAAGTGACTTACGGGCTTTGTATCCCTCTGTGGTTCCACACCATATCTGCAAGGTATACTAAATTATTGTTGCACTGAATCCTTTGAACCCTCATGGGAGTGTATTGTTGTTTCATGACCACACAAAGATACCACATCCACAACATCACATCCACATCTTAGTTTTGAAGGGAAAGCCACAAACGACAGAATTTTTCAATCACATTTGTGTGTATCTGACTGCTGATATGATTAAGTGGCTATGTGACTGTGGATGCCCATACAGTCACCATCAGCGATTAGCATCTGCTGCCACCAAAACCACTGGAATGCTGTTTCACCTGCCTGGTTGTAGAATGAAAAACTTTCTGTGCCTCCTGCATTACTTCTTTCTCCATCTCCTGACATTCTCTCTCTCTCCTCCTTGAATTTCTTCTCTGTCCATATGCATTACTTTTTGTAAGGTGAAGCTGCTTAATTGATTAACTCACTGCACATAGCCATGACGTGCTAAGTGATGTAATGTGAGTTATAATGGATGATTAAGGAGAACTGATCTGCTATACCCCCTGTAAGTGGCTGGGTGAGGCATGATGACTTTTGGCTGTTGTCCCCAGAGCACAGTGAAGGTTAATCAATATGTTGAAATGATTAATAATGAGCGAACTTAGTAAGCTTAAGGGGACATTGTATGTCCTATGCCGCCAATGTTAAATTATAGAAATGACCCATTATCTTGGAAACTTCTTAAGACACCAACTTACAATTATTCATAATTATTGAATGCACCTTTCTAGATACACTGAACTAGAATTGTTACTAAAATTGTATTGTGGACATGTTATCTTTTTTTTTTCAAACACTCTATTTTTCTGACAGAATTTTATAAATAAATGAACATAAAAATAAAACAACTCAGGACACTTGAATTATTCTAGTTTCATATGTGTTGAATCTCACACTTGGCATGCTTTGAAAATTTCATGTCTCTACCATCAGTACTTTTTAGAAAACGGGTCATTTATTGTAAAAATTGTAGTTCAGAGATATTGAGGTTGAAAACTTCTTTTTGTTAAAAATTCTTATATAGACTTACATTTCTGCATCTTTTATGCACTAGAATTGCTCTTGCCCATGGTCTGTGTCTTCTTCAATGTCACAACAGCCCAGTGGTGGCCTCCTCCTTTTCTTTCTTGCTTCTTTTGTCATTTACAGAGCAGGTATCTCTGCTTCATGTACACAAAGTTTATCCAGTTCCCGCAGCCCTTTAGCTGTGTTCTGTCCAAATATTACCCCTAACCTCTCCAGAACCATAAGTCTTTCACAGTTCTCACCATTAAAAGTTATTACAGCATCAGACACTGCTAACTTTAGAGTCATAAGGTTGACAAATACATTTTTAGGCACAGGACACCACACAACATTATTGAAGGACTCATTCATATTCTGGGGCTTCCCATGTAAACACTTCTTTAGTGGCTTAGGATTTGCCAAATCTCTGTAAATAGTTTTGATTGCCTCTGTGGGTTTTCTGGCTATAGCAACTGACCGCACACAGAAAACTCCAACTTACTACGATCAGGCACTTTTATTAAGGTTCATATAATTACACAAAACACAAGAAAAACAATACAGAAACTCACAATGTGCACATAGTAACCTCATTCTATGAGATCAAACCAAAGAACCACAAGTCCCTAAAGACCATTTACTCTGCACTTCGTAGGTGGCAGTTACCGGCAGTTGATGGTCGCCACAGAGCCAGGACTGCAGAGCACTGGGGAAAGGATGTGGGCATATTCCTGTGTAGTGCTGTTGTGGGATGCTTGCTGGTTGAGAGAGGCATGAGCAAATAATTCATGCTGTCAGTGCAGGGTGGACTAGCACTGGTATAGTCTGCCTTCCAGTGGGGGGAATGGAGTGGTCGACCTGCACGCATGAACTGGACTGGCATGGAAGATGTCGGCGTTGCAGTACAGGTGGAGATGAGGATGCAAATCTTCAGCATCTCGTCAGTGCTGAACATTGCAGCTATGCCAGCTGTGTCCACCCCATTTGGGATGGGGACTGTGCGCAGGATGGTGAAATGTGACGTGGGAGTGAACTGGTGTGAAGTGTCCCCTATGCAGAGGACGAAGATGGATCCCGCATGGAGCTGCAAGAAAAGCTCGTCTTGTGGGCACTCAGAGGCATTGATCAAGATGCAAATTTCGTCGACAGTGGACATAGGGGGCATTATGGTTGGTGATAGGGAAAAATAACGTAGTTCAGGAGAAACACTGGAACACTCTGTGGAGGCATTGGGAGCTGCCACTTGTGTTGGGGTAATGTCACACACAACATGTGGTTGAGCCTGAGGTTGTGGATTGTCACACACATTGCCTGAGTGAAATGAGGGTAGAGTATCATCACACGCAACAACTGAGTTGCCCACAGGTGCAGGCTTCGTGCACATATGATCATGGTGGGTTGCAGGAGGGTGGGCAGTCCATGTGAGATTGGTATCATCACCTGACGGAGGAACACTCAAGTCAAGAGGTTATGGTATAGATTCCATGATCGTCCAGGCTGGCTTCATGCATTGAAGGAAACTGTCTGTTGATGGCCACTGATGAGAATGTCCATAGCATTGTCTATGTGAGCCACTACTCGATGTGGGACAGACTAGGGTGGCTGTAATGTTGGTTTGATTGTGTCATCCTGTAACATAATGAACTCGCAAGAGTCCAGTGTCGAATGCAGAAAGACCCGAGGATGGGTGTGTGGTCATGGAGGGGGCATGCAGATCACAGCTATATGTGTCAGCACACGCTCAACTTGAGCGGGGAGGTCAGACAGATTAACGACTGATTTTTCATTGATGAACTAGGGTTTCACCATACAGGAGCTCCGCAAGTGAAGCCTCGAGATATGTCTTGTAAGCCGAGAACATTTCTAACTTAACCCAGGGAAGAGCATCAGGCAACTCACCACCATGGCACATGAAGGCTGGCTTCAGAGTCCTGAGCCACCAGTCGACCAGTCCGTAGCTCTGTGGGTGGTAAGCTGTAGTGCTCAATATATCCATCCCACAGAGTATGCAGAGTTTGTTAAACAGCAGGGATCCAAATTACCTTCCCTGGTCAGTGGTGATGGATGTAGGGCAGCTGAATTCGACCGGCACAGAGGGGGACACATTAAATGGTGGACCACTCTGAGGAAGGGTTGGCGACGCGTGTGGACCCCGAAACTGGACAGCTGCGTGGTCCATGTTGTGCAGTAGAAACTTAGGCAAGAGGTTTCCACGATCTTGTGCTGGAGGAGAATTCTGTTGAGTATAGAATGCTGTAGAAGGTGTCCGCATCAATGTGTATAGCACCTGGTGTGGTGTGCCGGCAGAGGTTAGGGCTGTCTGGCCAGTCGAAGCACACACCAGAGATACAAACATTCCTGGTGTATTAGGAGCACACAGGGTAAAGCGCTGTGCTTCACAGTCGAATGTCCATTCTGTGGTCACGGCATCCTGCGCTGCCGGAAAAACTGGAGGTTGTGACATTGGCTATTGGCACTAAACTGGTGGTACACAGCGAGCAAATGCAATGTGTTTTCATGACTCGGGGTCACCAATGTGTGTTTCCTGGCTATACCAACTGATCGCACACAGAAAACTCCAACTTACTATGATCAGGCACTTTTATTAAGGTTCGTATAATTACGCAAACACAAGAAGAACAATAGAGAAACTCACAACATGCACATCGTAACCTCAGTCCACAAGACCGAACCAAAGACTCATGAGTCCCCAAAGACTGTTTACTCTGCACTTCATAGGTGGCAGTTACTGGCAGTCAATGGTTGCCACACCTCCATTACTGCTAAAGGAAGAAAATGTTTATGTGTAAATTCATGCAGGGTGCCAAAAAATTCAGCTTGCCTAAGTTTACGCCAAGTGTGTCATTCACGTGTTTTCAAATGCAGGTGTCACATATCTGTTACTCACAAATTTGCCTTTCTTGAAGTTACTTTTACGTTTAGTCATTTTATTTATGTATAAAAAGCAATAGAAGTTAGCTTACTCCAAAAATAGCCGATAATCACACTACTATCATCAAAAACAAGCATCAAAAACAAAGGAATGATTTGTTTATTCATAATGCGAACTTCTGAGACGTAGCAGTAGTCACAAAACAAAGCTATTCACAGCCTTCTTGACTGTGTAGTTCCCAAGATATAATTGCCAAAATTGTGGCATCACATGTGTAGCCACAAAAATTTGACAGTCACTCATCAACATTCAAAATATTACTTCTAGGTTTCACAATTGTCTGATTCTAATGTATTATGTAGCAAAAATGGTTCAAATGGCTCTGAGTACTATGGGACTTAACTTCTGAGGTCATCAGCCCCTAGAACTTAGAACTACTTAAACCTAACTAACCTAACAACATCACACACATCCATGCCTGAGGCAGGATTCGAACCTGTGACCGTAACGGTCGCGCGGATCCAGACTGTAGCGCCTAGAACCACTCGGCCACTCCGGCCGGCTATTATGTAGCAAAATATTGAGGAAAGACCAAAGTACATTGTGGAGCAGAAAATATAAAATGTCAGATTTGAACGAATTTTATGTACAACACCCCCTTAAGTTGAATTTTATCAAGAGTAATGATGTATGAAACAAACTGAAAATATTTTATGTAGAAATGATCACACTATATGTCTGAGTATCATTGTGAGGCACAAAAGCCAGATTGTGCTGATTGCACCCACCACCATGTCAGAGTCCAATGCTTAGCCTTAGATCAAATAAACAGCTTTGAACATATAGAGAAGAGTATGTTTAGTTGGAAAACAGTATTTTTCTATGGAGCACACCTCCACTACCATACATTAAAGTGATTTCACTGGTCAGGCAGAACATTATGACCTCCTATCTAATAGACCGTATGTTCACCTTTAGTGTAGGTAACAGGTGACACTTCATGGCATGGAAGCAGTGAGGCCTTGATGCATCACTGGAGGGAGTTGGCACCACATCTACACATAAAAGTCACCTAATTTACATAAATTCCGGGGAGAGGGGATGATGAGCTCTGATGCCATGTTCAGTCACATTCCAGATGTCTTTGATCAGGTTCAGATCTGGCAAATTGGGAGGCCAGCACATCATTTGCAACTTGCCGCTCTGTTCCTCTAACCACTACATCTCACTTCTGGCCTTGTGACATGGCTCATTATCTTATTAAAAAATGTCACTGTCTTCAAGAAACTTGATTGTCATGAAGGGGTGTATGTGATCAGCAACCAGTGTACAGTACTCCTTTGCTGTCATGGTGCCTTTCATGTGCTCCACTGAACCCATGTATACCCACATGCATGTTCGCCAGATTCTAATGGAGCCACCACCATTCTGCAGTACAGGTGTCAAGGAGCTGTTTCCCTGGAAGACAACAGATTCACACACTCCCATTGGCATGATGGAGAAGGTAATAGAACTCATAAGACCATACAATGCTCTAGTTACCATTGACACATGCGTGGGTTGTTGGCTGAGGAGGCCCATTGTTACGAGCATTCAGTGTACTGTGTGTTAAGACACCCTGCAACAAATCATGCAGTTTCTGAAACTCTGGCCATCACAATTTACCCTTGCTCAAACTCAGATAGACCATGCACCTTCCCTGTTCTACATACGGGCTCCAGGCTCACTGATACTACATGCACTATGCGTGTGTCTGACTAGCAGTCATTCCATGCCAAGTGATGCTGCTATTGCCTGGATGGGTGTATATCACTAGTAGATTGGTGGTCATAATGTTATGGCTGATTAGTGTATATAACCTATGACAGATGTAAGTGCAGTAACACATGAGTTACCGTTTTCAATAATATGAAGATGATTAAGTGATATTAATTGACTTTTGTATGCTGTGACACCTAGAGGTCAGAGTGGAGCAACTATACACATTATATCTTACTGCATAGTGAGTTTCCGTTTCAGGCAACAATGTTCTTTTGGAGTCATTTTGAGACACAGTATGTGTCACACGTGAACTCTTGCCATAAGCAGCAGACTGCATGGAGAAAACAACTATTGTTTACCAATAAGCCTGCCACACACAGATTTGCTATCAGTTCTCTTTCTTTAATTCATCTTTTCTGCTATAATTGAACTCTCATTATTTGTGCAATAACTCTTGACATGGTCGCTCACACAGATCTTATGTGTCATTCACAAAATAAGCGGTCTATTTGGATACACTGAATGGTGTATTTGAATGATTTTTAGGATTGTTTTATATGGATGGAGTGGAATACACTCTAACATTTGAAAGATTTTGTGCAAGATTTTAATAATCTTATATTTCAAAATAACAAATTTACATCTTTTTCCACATCAATGTTGAGGCATGTGTAACAATGTTCACATTTATCAAAAGAACATGAAAATGTTTATTTTGAAACAAAACTAATAAGTGTACACAAACAGTAAGAGCAAACAGTATTTAAATAAGAAACATATTATTTGAAAACACAGATTACATATGTCTTTCAGATGATCCACACATGTCTGATTGTTACATGTTTTGTTTTATTTCATGCTCTTCCTCATACTTAGCACCTGTCACGTGTTCCAGTTGCTTTTTGTGGCTGTTCCACTATTTCTTGATTTCCTAACAGTAATTTAGTCCATCTTCAAACTTCTTATGGTAGGTGTTCAATAAGGAAATGTTCCTCTGTTGAGGCTTTGTTAGTTCCAAACTGATTTGTTCTATAACATCAACACTCTTTACAAATTGATTTGAAACAGTGGCATGGTATTTGTATATGTATACAGCATTTTTGGCTGTAATGTTCCAAATATTGTAAAACAGTCCCATGAACAACCTTCTTGTATTAGATGACACATACTTTTACTGACATAGTTGATCCAGTAGATTTACACTGTGTGATCGAAAGTATCTGGACACCCCCTAAAACATATGTTTTTCATATTAGGTGCGTTGTGCTGTCACCTACTGCCAGGTACTCCATATCAGTGACCTCAGTATTTTGGATGTTGTAGTGAAGTGGAAACTTGAAGGGACGTGCACAGCACAAAAGCGTACAAGCTGACCTTGGCTGTTGACTGACAGAGACCACCGACAGTTGAAGAGGGTTCTAATGTGTAATAGGCAGACATCTATCCAGACCAACACACAGGAATTCCAAACTGCATCGGGATCCACTGCAGGTACTATGACGTTTAGGCAGGAGGTGAGAAAACTCAGATTTCATGGTCAAGCTGCCCTTCATAAGCCACATTTCATGCCGGTAAATGCCAAACAATGCCTCGTTTTGTGTAAGGAATGTAAACATTGGATGATTGAACAGTGGCAAAAATGTTGTGTTGATTGATGAATCATGGTACACAATGCAGCAATCCAATGACAGAGTGTGGATATGGTGAACTCCCAGTGAACATCAGCTGCCAGTGTGTTTAGTGCCAACAGTAAAATTCGGAGGTGGTGGTGTTATGGTGTGGTTGTGTTTTTCATGGATGGGGCTTGCACCCCTTGTTGTTTTGTGTGGCACTCTCGCAGCACAGGCGTACATTGATGTTTTAAGCACTTTCTTGCTTCTTACTATTGAAGAGCAATTTGGGGATGGTGATTGCATCTTTCAACATGATCAAGCACCTGTTCAGAATGCACAGCCTGTGGCAGAGTGGTTACATGACAATCACATCCCTGTAATGGACTGGCCTGCACAGAGTCCTGACCTGAATCCTACAGATCACCTTTGGGATGTTTTGGAACGCTAACTTCATGCCAGGCCTCATTGACCAACATCAATACCTCTCCTCAGTGCAGCACTTCAGGAAGGATGGGCCGCCATTCCGCAAGAAACCTTCCAGCACCTCATTGAACATACACTTCTGAGAGTGGAAGCTGTCATCAAGGCTGAGGGTGGCCCAACACCTAATTGAATTCTAGCTTTACCGATGGAGGGCGCCAAAAACTTGTAAGTAATTTACAGCCAGGTTTCTGGATACTTTTGATGACATAGTGTACCTCCACTTTTGACATGTTATAGAAGAGGACAGGGGGGGGGGGGGGGGTGTCTATAGCATCACTAAGATGCTGCCTTGACAGCACCAACACTGTCTAGTTTTTATTAGGACAGTGTGACACCAATGTAAAATCTTGTTGAAATCCACAGATAGATGATTTTGGCTCCATTGCTTGTTTTGGGAGAAAATGTTTTGGCACTTTTCTCATGTTTTTTTGTACAGTTCTGATGTATATTGGTATCTTGTCCTGGAATTTCTTGACTATAGGAAAACAGGTAAACCTTTTGTGACACGTAATATTTCTGTTTGTACTGTGTACTGGTTTGACAACTCAAAGAACAATATCTTCAACTACATTTTTGGCATTGTGCAACACCTCTGGTTGCTTACTGACATGTGGTTATAAATTCAAAGCACACACTTTTAATCTACACTTTTCAAGTTTGCTACAAATATATTGCCTGAATAGGCATTTTCCTCTGAATATCAAAAGCTGTTCATCAGCTTTAAGGTATTCAGTGGGTGAGAAATATTCTTACAGATATTCATAAATAGTTCCAGTGCTTCTCTGACAGCAAACAACCTGTCAGTCTCTGTGGAAACATGTTTATGACAGATACTATCTAGCCTCAGACATCTCAAGATAAACCTAAATTGGTTTTCAGTCAAGTATAAATAATATGATTTAAATCCATTGCCCTTTCAATTATCTCACAACTTTGATATGTCCTGTCTAGAAAATCTCAAAAACCCATCCAGATACAACAAACCTTTGAAAGCTTTGATGTCTGTAGCATCTGTTTCTTTAGAATCCCTTTCCCTAGAAAAGTTACCATTAACTTCATTGATACATATATTAGTGCATGTTGCCATAATGTGTATTAAATTTTTAGCCAGGCTTCAATTTTGGATACAGGTAAATACATAATAATGTTCAAAGATCTTGTTCTTACATCAGTAGGGTATTTACTTTGCTCCATTTAGTCATTTCACCCCCCCCCCCCCCCCCCCACTCCGCCCCCCCTCTCCCACCACCACCCAAAAAAAGTGTCCCCTTGAATTACTTCTTTCTGTGTATCAAATTTATTCTTTCTCCATTTCTGGATTATGACCACTTTCATGTACAGAATCCTCATCTCTGAGTCAGCATTGTCACTGTCTGGATCTTCATCACTCAGCTCATGCAACTGCTCTAGCCATACATTAGGATCTCTATTAAACTCTGTACAGGATGTTTTGCCATGGACATTTCTTCCACAAACTAATAGTAAACTAGATAAGAAGGAAATTAACTACAATCAGTTTCAAACCACCTGAAATGTTGTACATGAAAGCTGGATTTAATATAAAAAAGAAATAAAGTAACACACACTTCCTTTGTTTGAGATTGTGACAGCAGAGCTCATGTGGATGATCAGTGTCATCGAGGCTATAATGTTTCCTACGCAATATAACTTCCATAACTGAAAGCCAAAAATAGTTTAAGCTAACAGATGGAGAGTTAATGGAAACACACTGAAAATGTCGTAAACTCAATCTGGCCCAGTCAGACGTAATAGAGCAGAAAAGTCATGTAGATTACAAGTGTCATCCTCAAGAGCATTTGTGTTGCCCCCATCATCTCATTGTCATCATCATCATTTATGACAGTGGCTAGATGGGTTTGTGTAAAAATTGGACTGTGTTAAAATTGGGACTTTGTATGGGCACTGATGACCGTGCAGTTGAGCACCGCACAAACCAAATTTCATCAAGAGCAGTGGAGGTTTAAGTACAGGTTTCATGTGATGAACCAATTCATAAGTAAAAGAGTGCATTTTAGGCTAATTTGTTGTGTAGGTCTTTCACTTCTGATTGTATTAAGCAAATTCCATTATTTAATCTTCTTTTAAAATTTTGATGTTGTACTGTATTCCCCTTGTAGAAGCTAAGATGTGGACTCTCTATCATATTACACTTGTTGACAACGGTTTTGCTTTGGCTATTTCAGAGTTTCTTTTGAAAGAGTGCATCAAGTTCATCTTGCTACCTAAGTTTTTCTGCAATGCTACATATTACACTTCTGATTTGTTGAATGTATCATCTTGATGGCAAGTCCAGAATATGCAGTCACTCCTTGTGGAGTCTGTTCACTTTTTATAGTTTAATGGACCATTATACTTGGAATTTGAAATTTATTCTTTGTAACTAATGTTGCCCAGCTCTGCAGATGAGCTATATTTGTCTTCTGTTTAGAAGCACTTATTTCTGTTATTTTCTTTGAAAGGATCATTGATACGAGTTTAAAAAAAATTAAATTCTTATTTATGTTGAACTCTCATCTTCTGAATTTCTCCACAGTATTCACTTGCCCTGTGACCAGTGAAAGTAATATGCACTCTTTCCTTACCTACTTGTTTTACATAGCAACGGAAGTCCTAATTACAATGACCCTTACCACACACTACTCATTTCATATTGAAACATTAATCATCTGGGTGATATTGTGTTTCAATGCAAACAGTAAATTCTATTAACGGTGGTCAACATTTTCTGAGTTTCAGGTTGCTGTGTTGACACAGAAACTTGTTAAGACAGAGTCGAAACTTTAAACTTCATACATTTTTTTCCCTTTCCCTGATATTTACATTTCAAACTGACATAATGACTTTACCGTCAATGTGAGTATACCTATGTAAACATCTTAAAACCAAGATACATTCTCATCCTGGTATTGGTTTTGCAAATTAATACAAGGTTTGTATTAAATATCTGAACTAAGACTCCCTAAACATTGTTTTCTGTACTTACTCCACTGAATGAAGCCTTCCTATAATTTGTTTTGGTGCAAAATTCACTATTCTTTGCCTTATTACAGTGATCAAGTACACCTGTACAAACAGATGCCAGAATGTGTACTTGTATATTATAAGAGTCAAGATCTTTTTGTTCTTCTGTCTTATAATAGTTAAGAACATTTAATTCATACACAAAACTGGTGCTGACCTGTCCTCTGCCATTGTCTTATCTCTATCAGTGTGGGATTTTCTGTTAAATGGCGTTGTTTTACTCTGTTTTAAAGGTATTTAACACCATGCAGCTAGTATGTGCTACCACCTATGTGTTCAAAAACATATGCTTTTCAGAGTGGTGCATTATGAGCACTGGGACACTTTCTTACTCCTGTCCACTCTACTACACTTCCTCCTTCTACTCTATATGCCTCTACATCAGACCTCATGAGTCTGCTGTCCATTTTTACCACTAGCAACAATATCTCACCTTCCACTTCTACTGCATAACTGCATCTTAGCTTGACTCTAAGCAAAGAAGGGAAAGCAGAAAGGTGGAAGGAGTATATAGAGGATCTATACAAGGGCGATGTACTTGAGGACAATATTATGGAAATGGAAGAGGATGTAGATGAAGATGAAATGGGAGATACGATACTGCGTGAAGAGTTTGACAGAGCACTGAAAGACCTGAGTCGAAACAAGGCCCCGGGAGTAGACAACATTCCATTAGAACTACTGACAGCCTTGGGAGAGACAGTCCTGACAAAACTCTACCATCTGGTGAGCAAGATATATGAGACAGGCGAAATACCCTCAGACTTCAAGAAGAATATAATAATTCCAATCCCAAAGAGAGCAGGTGTTGACAGATGTGAAAATTACCGAACTATCAGTTTAATAAGTCACGGCTGCAAAATACTAACACGAATTCTTTACAGACCAATGGAAAAACTAGTAGAAGCCGACCTTGGGGAAGATCAGTTTGGATTCCATAGAAATATTGGAACACGTGAGGCAATATTGACCCTACGACTTATCTTAGAAGCTAGATTAAGGAAAGGCAAACCTATGTTCCTAGCATTTGTAGACTTAGAGAAAGCTTTTGACATAGTTGACTAGAATACTCTCTTTCATATTCTGAAGGTGGCAGGGGTAAAATACAGGGAGTGAAAAGCTATTTACAATTTGTACAGAAACCAGATGGCAGTTATAAGAGTCGAGGGACATGAAAGGGAAGCAGTGGTTGGGAAGGGAGTAAGACAGGGCTGTAGCCTCTCCCCGATGTTATTCAATCTGTATATTGAGCAAGCAGTAAAGGAAACAAAAGAAAAATTTACAGTAGGTATTAAAATCCATGGAGAAGAAATAAAAATTTTGAAGTTCGCCGATGACATTGTAATTCTGTCAGAGACAGCAAAGGACTTAGAAGAGCAGATGAATGGAATGGACAGTGTCTTGAAAGGAGGATATAAGATGAACATCAACAAAAGCAAAACAAGGATGATGGAATGTAGTCAAATTAAGTCGGGTGATGCTGAGGGAATTAGATTAGGAAATGAGACACTTAAAGTACTAAAGTAGTTCTGCTATTTGGGGAGCAAAATAACTGATGATGGTCAAAGTAGAGAGGATATAAAATGTAGACTGGCAATGGCAAGGAAATCATTTCTGAAGAAGAGAAATTTGTTAACATCGAGTATAGGTTTAAGTGTCAGGAAGTAGTTTCTGAAAGTATTTGTATGGAGTATAGCCATGTATGGAAGTGAAACACAGACGATAAATAGTTTGGACAAGAAGAGAATAGAAGCTTTTGTAATGTGGTGCTACAGAAGAATGCTGAAGATTAGATGGGTAGATCAAATAACTAATGAGGAAGTATTGAATAGGATTGGGGAGAAGAGAAGTTTGTGGCAGAACTTGACTAGAAGAAGGGATCGGTTGGTAGGACATGTTCTGAGGCATCAAGGGATCACCAGTTTAGTATTGGAGGGCAGCGTGGAGGGTAAAAATCGTAGAGGGAGACCAAGAGATGAATACACTAAGCAGATTCAGAAGGATGTAGGCTGCAGTAAGTACTGGGAAATGAAGAAGGTTCCACAGGATAGAGTAGCATGGAGAGCTGCATCAAACCAGTCTCAGGACTGAAGACCACAACAACAACAACAACAACAACTTGTCTCCCCTCCACCTGCCCCCCCCCCCAACCACCCTTCACTGCCATGAAGAATATACCCCCCTCCATTTATCAGTCTACAAGAGAAGTGGCCATATTGTTTTTGTTCCTCTCTCCTTCCCCACCACACCATCCAAATGTGCTTACATTCTTTTGCCCCCAGTTTGACAATTTATTTATATATTATTTGTGCATTACTGTCATTCCAAGCTCCATTCTGGACATAGCTCTTTTTGTGTCTTGTGAACTGATCAAATAATTAATGCATTTTTTCACTTCCTTTACATGAAGGTTTGAAGTTTGTGGCACAACTTGACTAGAAGAAGGGATCGGCTGGTAGGACATATCCTGAGGCATCAAGGGATCACAAATTTAGCACTGGAGGGCAGCGTGGAGGGTAAAAATCGTAGAGGGAGGCCAAGAGATGAATACACTAAGCAGATTCAGAAGGATGTAGGTTGCAGTAGGTACTGGGAGATGAAGGAGCTTGCACAGGATAGATTAGCATGGAGAGCTGCATCAAACCAGTCTCAGGACTGAAGACCACAACAACAACAACAACAACATTACATGAAGTTTTATGAATTGGACTGAAATAATTGTCTATGCTTCTAACTTTACATTCTGTACTATCCTGATGTATGTTGTTGGTTTCATAACAGGCACAATATCAGTTGAGGTTTCTGAGTGAAATCCTTATTTAGCGCCATATGATGGTTCCCTTATAATTTGAAAACTGGATATGTGAAGGACAACCAACAACACACATATTTTTCTAAAACCTTACTGTCTTAGGGAGAAAAGAAATAAGGTTGTAACCAGTCCTCATTTTCATTGATAATCCAACAAGTGCTGTTTTTGGTTTTGACCTTAAATTTTTATACTTATAAGTGTTAGTTACTGAGGACAGTTTGTTGGTGATTATTGTAACAGATCTATAAAATGTTGTGTGTTGGTTGACGCTGCTGGGAAAAATATTAACTCTGTGTGTTATCCTAAGCACCAAATCTTATGTAAATATACAAATACATTGAGGTAAGATCATAAACTCCTGGTGTATTTTCACTTTGTACCTCCTTAGGTTAATGGAATTAGTAATTTGTTATGTGTTTTCCTGGCAAAAGGTCTTAGAGTGCTGTTGACGATGACATGTGCAGTGTTCTTACATAGGATAGTTGATATGGAATAAGTGTCACAGTTTGTCATTTGATGGATATTAATGGTTTGTCCCAGATGTGTCCCCTGAATTACTTTTTGCTTCATGTTTTTTCTGTAAGTGTGATGTAATGAGGTGATACAGCTTGCTAATTTTACTTGGTGGTACAGAGATTTTGATGAGTGACCAACTGAGTATGTGTTTTCTGCAATTACTGAGTATCTCAAGTTGAAACTGCATGATGTCTGGGAAACTCTTACACTTGGTGCAATAGCTTCACATTTATGGTCATGCCACATCCTCATTTTGCAGTTGTAAAGTATTTTGGAATATTGAGTCTTGAGCAGTAACTTATGAAAAACATTGATTAAGTATCACCTACTCACATGGGGTTTACAGATGTCCACTTAACAAACTTCTGTAGAAACATATAACCATGCTGACCACAACTTAGTAACATTCGAACCCCATTAATTTTCATCTGCTGCAGGATTATGTTGTTTATTTCTTGTACCTGACACATTTATGAATTGGGAAGAATCCTACTATAAACTTTGCATTTAGTTAGTAAGATGTGAATCAAGTGTCGCAGCTGATGGTACAGTATGATATGTGGTTTACTACAAATATGTCATCCACATGTGTTGAAATAGGACTATTAATCATTTTCATAAGACTTGCAAAACCTACAACTTGGTTAAGTTTTGCAAATGACTTAGTGTTACTCAGTTGCTGATGTATTTTGCATACTTATTTTAATCCAGTTATAGACAGTATTTGTTGGCATCAGCCAATCAAAACAGAATTTTGTATGTGTCTTTCCATGAGGTAATATTTATTGTATTTGCTTTGCTTATTTGTTGTATGAACTTGGTAGTTTAAGGAATATTGACATGCTGTTTTTTCAACTTAGTTTGTCTCCTCATGTGCACCAGCACCTTCCTACATGGTGAACAAACAACTTGTCGACAGGTCTGTTTTTTGTTCACCTACTTCATACATCTAGATTGTAAATAATAGATATGACACACTTTGATGCTCTGAGACTTGCACTAATAGTAGGCTGTATCAGCCCCTTTGCCAATAACATAGACAAATAAAATGATTCCCTTAACACATTTCTTATGCTCTCGAAAGTTGCTTTCCGTTAGAGGATTCTAAACAGGGTACTAGCAGTAAACAGCAGCCTGGGCAGGAGACTAGTGGGATAAGGATATCACATAGACTAAAGTGGGAATTATATCAAAGTGTTAGAAGTAGTAATCAAGCTACAGTAACCCATTATAAACATTATTGTAAGGCACTTAAAATGTTATTAGGTAAGAAATAATATGTGGTATGCAAATAGAATAGCTAATTCACAGCATAATATTAAAACCATAGAGTCAGTCGCAAAGGAAGTGTCTGGTCAGCAGCAAAAGGTCAATGATATAATGTCAGTTCCTAGTAAAAACATTTCTGTTACTGGTAAGTCAGATATATGTGAAGTAATTAACAATCATTTTCTGAGCATTGCTGATGAATTAAATAAAAACTTAGCTTCCACAGGGAATCATATAACTTTCTTGGAAAATGCCTGTCTGAGACTGATGTCTGAAACACTCCTCTGTGTTACTGACAAGGGGGAGATTGAGTCAATAATTAAATCATTGAAGACTAAGAATTCTCATGGATATGATAGAGTACCCAGAAGAGTACTGAAGAACTATGCTGAACATGTTAGCCCTCTATTTAGCTATGCCTGTAATTTCTCCTGTAAGACTGGTCAGTTTCCTAAATGATTAAAGTACTTAGTATCAAAGCCACTTTATAAAAAGAGAGAAAGGGATAATGTAGACAATATTAGACCCATTTCTATGCCATCAGTGTTGTCTAAAGTTATTGGGAAGGCTTTGAATATAAGGATAATAGATCATTTTATTTCACATGATTTGCTATCAAATGTCCAGTTCAGTTTTAGAGGTGATTTATCAACTAAAATGCTATATTCTCTTCTCTCTATGAAGTGCAGGATGGTTTCAACAAAATATTTTGAATGCTAGGCTTCTTTTTTGATGTAACTAAGGTGTTTGATTGTGTTGATCACTAAATATGGCTCCTGAAGCAGAACCATTATGGAATACAGGGAGTAGCTCACAATTGGTAAGTTTGCAAACATCTTGTCGACCCCTGTTCATTAGTCTGGGTATTATGACATTGACCTCTCAATATATGTATATTGTTTACTGTCATTTCTTGTTAACAATATCAGCTTATTCCCAAGAATTAGCAGCTGTCACCCAGTTAACACCAGGCAGAAACCCAGTCTGCATTTGGATCAAACCTCCTTCATGCTTGTGCAGAAAGGCATGCAGTATTCTGCTGCATCCATTTTCAATACGCTACCATAAGAACCCAAAAATCTAAGCAGTAAAACTTATGCTTTCAAATCAAAACTGAAGAGTTTTGTCGTGGGTCACTCCTTTTATTCTGTCAATGAGTGCCTTAAAAATTAAGCTGATTCCTCTGTTATGTTGTTGGTTGCATTTATGTAAACTTAGCTTGTCTTTTTTGGGTTCATACCATTTTATTTGATCTGTTATTACTTTTATGTTGTGATTTCACATACTGACATGTTCCATAACCTTGCACATTTGCTCCTCAATTTGATACTATGAATTACATGTGAGGGTGTTTCTTTGTGTAAGAAGTGCGACATAAAACCTACGAGTTCTGCAATATATACAGAAATATGAAAAACAGAGTGCAGAGAGGAAAGTGTTGAAAAAATGTTCAAATGTGTGTGAAATCTTATGGGACTTAACTGCTAAGGTCATCAGTCCCTAAGCTTACACACTGATTAACCTAAGTTATCCTAAGGACAAACACACACACCCATGCCCGAGGGAGGACTTGAACCTCTGCCGAGGAAAGAGTTCTGAGAACATTTCAAATATCAGAAAAGTTGTCATCTGATGACATTAAAAGAGGGTCAAACATTGTGCCAGTGTCTGTCACATTGAGCACGATACTTCACTTCCAAGATATCAAAGTACCTAAGGATATGTATTAAATGCACACATCCAACAAAGCAGCCCCTCCACCTAGATCTTTGCCTACCAGAACTAATGCTCCAAGACATGTGGCAATCAGTGGAATGCAAGAAGTACAGAAAGATATAGCATCCAATGAAATAGCCCTTGCATACTAACACAGCAGTGATCAGAATATTCTCATGTGTGACATGCAAATGCTAATCTTGGATGTGAAACATAGTCCAGTGCTGAACATGAAGACTCTAAACCCTGCTATTATACTGGACAATACACAGAGACAAATCTACAACCCAGCAAATTAGAGTCTAGGGACATGTTACAAACAGGATCTATCATAACAGTGATCAACATGAAATTCACGTGAACAGCAGATCACAGAGAGTCACAAAAAACCATGGATACATGTATCCTGCAATGTGAAGCAAACTGGACAAATGCAGCAGCATAAATGAACAGTTCCAGCTAGGCAACATACATGGAAGCATAGACATAGAAATCCATGCACTGACTGACACACATACACTCCTGGAAATTGAAATAACAACACCGTGAATTCATTGTCCCAGGAAGGGGAAACTTTATTGACACATTCCTGGGGTCAGATACATCACATGATCACACTGACAGAACCACAGGCACATAGACACAGGCAACAGAGCATGCACAATGTCGGCACTAGTACAGTGTATATCCACCTTTCGCAGCAATGCAGGCTGCTATTCTCCCATGGAGACGATCGTAGAGATGCTGGATGTAGTCCTGTGGAACGGCTTGCCATGCCATTTCCACCTGGCGCCTCAGTTGGACCAGCGTTCGTGCTGGACGTGCAGACCGCGTGAGACGACGCTTCATCCAGTCCCAAACATGCTCAATGGGGGACAGATCCGGAGATCTTGCTGGCCAGGGTAGTTGACTTACACCTTCTAGAGCACGTTGGGTGGCACGGGATACATGCGGACGTGCATTGTCCTGTTGGAACAGCAAGTTCCCTTGCCGGTCTAGGAATGGTAGAACGATGGGTTCGATGACGGTTTGGATGTACCGTGCACTATTCAGTGTCCCCTCGACGATCACCAGTGGTGTACGGCCAGTGTAGGAGATCGCTCCCCACACCATGATGCCGGGTGTTGGCCCTGTGTGCCTCGGTCGTATGCAGTCCTGATTGTGGCGCTCACCTGCACGGCGCCAAACACGCATACGACCATCATTGGCACCAAGGCAGAAGCGACTCTCATCGCTGAAGACGACACGTCTCCATTCGTCCCTCCTTTCACGCCTGTCGCGACACCACTGGAGGCGGGCTGCACGATGTTGGGGCGTGAGCGGAAGACGGCCTAACGGTGTGCGGGACCGTAGCCCAGCTTCATGGAGACGGTTGCGAATGGTCCTCGCCGATACCCCAGGAGCAACAGTGTCCCTAATTTGCTGGGAAGTGGCGGTGCGGTCCCCTACGGCATTGCGTAGGATCCTACGGTCTTGGCGTGCATCCGTGCGTCGCTGCGGTCCGGTCCCAGGTCGACGGGCACGTGCACCTTTCGCCGACCACTGGCGACAACATCGATGTACTGTGGAGACCTCACGCCCCACGTGTTGAGCAATTCGGCGGTACGTCCACCCGGCCTCCCGCATGCCCACTATACGCCCTCGCTCAAAGTCCGTCAACTGCACATACGGTTCACGTCCACGCTGTCGCGGCATGCTACCAGTGTTAAAGACTGCGATGGAGCTCCATATGCCACGGCAAACTGGCTGACACTGACGGCGGCGGTGCACAAATGCTGCGCAGCTAGCGCCATTCGACGGCCAACACCGTGGTTCCTGGTGTGTCCGCTGTGCCGGGCGTGTGATCATTGCTTGTACAGTCGTCTCGCAGTGTCCGGAGCAAGTATGGTGGGTCTGACACACCGGTGTCAGTGTGTTCTTTTTTCAATTTCCAGGAGTGTACAAAGAACCAAACAGCAAGAAATCTCAGTGACCAATGCAGAATGAAAACAAAAAGTTTTCTGGTGCAGGGTATCTACAGACATACAAAAATGTAGCCGGCCAGAGTGGCCGCGCGGTTCTAGGCGCTACAGACTGGAACCGAGCGACCGCTACGGTCGCAGGTTCGAATCCTGCCTTGGGCATGGATGTGTGTGATGTCATTAGGTTTAATTAGTTCTAAGTTCTAGGCGACTGATGACCTCAGAAGTTAAGTCGCATAGTGCTCAGAGCCATTTGAACCATTTTGAACAAAAATGTACACCAGACAATTGTAACTGCCTTAGCATGCTTGTAGTGCAGGACTAGTTTATTATCTGCTGTGGAAAATTTATGGTTATTTGGATTATGCGAAAGGAAGTTTGATGTCAGTATTATTATTGTAGTGGCGACTACTGCCACCGAATGTATCAGGATAACAAAATGTAGCGGGAAGAGCTTTCCAAATGATTTATTTGTTTCCACTACAGTGCCCTGTTCACCTCGGTCCACATCACAGTATCTCGCAATGCTGAGGCCACTACCCCAGTGCCCAAGTGCTTGGCCTTCTAGGGCTGTATTGTCAGGGTTGCACCGGCAGCCAGCTCAGTGGTCTTCTTCGCCGTTGCCTCAGCGCTGCTCCGCTGGGAGCCGCCGAGTGGCCTGCTCTGTCCTTCCTCACTGCCATAGCTGAGATCACGACAACCACAAGCACCCACGATCCAGTGTCCGAATCTACCGCCCTCGCCCCAGGTTGCCTCCAGCGTGCATTGGGAGCCAAGATGACTGCTTGCAGTAGTGAGCCCAAGAGTGACCCATCGCTGGCTGGCTGACTACGGACCCCGCATCAGCCTCATAGGGTCGAACCAGCGACCTGCTGTGGACTGGAGCACTGGCGCCCCATGTGCTGCTGTGTGTGGCTGTTGGTGTCATATGCCCCACCATCCAGAAGAGTTGCCACACTTGAATGAATCTCGTTAGAAACCCGCACCTATTTATATGAAGCTGTGAGCCTCTGTTTTGCTAACACGCTGCTCTGAGTCATGTAGTCAAATCAGCAATGTTGCACCAGTGGGCCCCTTCTGCCTATAACTTGCGCCATGCAAGCTGCTGCGTTTACTCCTTTCAGTGGTTTGACAGCACTGTGGCCTCCATTCTACTTCACAACCATTGGTGTGCATAACTCACTGCAATCCCTCCCACACCTGGCTGTAACTTGTGCTCAGAATATTGCACAGAACTAACTTTCCCTATCCTAAGCGGTGGTGCCACGACGTTATTCCCCCTTCGGAAAAACCCGGTCCCTGTGTTGACCCTTAACTAGCTCTTAACTTGGTTAGGTCGGCACCTATGGCATATTTCCTTACTATTGGAAAACTGAAATGTAGTTTAGTGCCCCTTAAAACCATGACATGAAACAAAACGTAAGAATTTCTTACTGGATGACCACTGCTCGATCAGCCCCCTATCTACTCATCTCACATCCTCGGTATCCAATCCACTGGGACTTGGACTACCCTTGGTTCCCTCTTGGAATTAGCTCTCCACCTGATCAGAAAGAAAACAACACATAACAAAGCTAAGGCTGTGATGACACTTGGCACAGAGGTGCTCAAAATAATCGTTGTTTGACGTTGTCTTTCCCTATACTGAGTGACATGTTGCACAAGCTGTTCGGCTGATATGCGCCCCTCTTGTTCTAAAACGAACTGGTTTATGGATCTCAAGACTGGCTCCAGAGTTTGATTTAACAAGGTCAGATTCTGCCTTGGCAAAAACTCTAAAGTGGCTTCTGGCCAGTACTGCTGTAGCTGCGTAACATTCAATTACGTGACTCCTGAAATTGACGCTCACAGCTGGAAGGTTGGTCCTATTATGTTACACTTAGTTCCACTGACTAAAATTCTGCTCCCCTCCAGCTCTATATGTGTCGCCTCTGCAAATACTCCTTGCTCAAAACAACTTGCTACTACTACCCAGTTCTCATATGTGGAGAAGATCCAATGCATCCTGACCCGTTGCATGCTCATTTTTGGCTCCACGATGTCCCTTGGACAGTCTATTCCTTTCCCCCTGGCTAAAAATAACTGCACCGTGCATGTGTCCCATATTTGTAGCTTCACAGATTTTTCTCCAACATTCACTGTTTTTGATCCAAACTCAACACTGATTGTGTGACTACTTTCATCCTTAAATGTACGTTATATGAACTGGTGCAAAGGCACGACTTCCCAGACCACTGTCGACAACTAAAAATTTAAACAGGAAATCGTATGACTCTGACATCGTTCAACACATATTTATTATGGCTTTGCCACAGAATTTACTCCGACCCATTTATTTCTCCAGAACTGCATTTATTTCTCCTCCAACAACACTTCACAAATGTCAGATGCCACACTTCCCTTTTCAGTTACCTGAGGACAGGGATCACCATCACCCTTCCTCCCTCTTTCAAACGACTGCTGTCTGCAGCAGGCTATATTCAAAAAAACATACAACATATGAAAATACAATGCCTAAGTACTCTACGCAAACCCAATTATACATGATAAGAAAACGAGAAAAAACTTCAAATACTCTACTACTTTCTAGATCGCAAAGCATATGATACTTCATGGTGTACTCTGTCTTCCTGGTTTTCTCTGTGCTTAGCACCTCTCTTCACTCTCTATTTCTTCTTCTTTCCGTCTTGTGACATGCCTGGAATCACATTGAGGCAATCCTTAAACGGCCATAACCGCCCAATGTGTACTATCGTTGTTCTAGTTGGCAACAGAAGCTTAACATTAACTGAGGATGTGGTTTCAACCACTTTGTATGGCCCTTGATACCTCGAGAGTGACTTCTTCTTTTTCCCTTTTTGCATATAAAGGCTGGACAGTGTTACCCACTGCACCACTCTATACTGCGGTAAACTTCCTTTCCGCTTTACTGCGTCTTCCTGCCTTTCCAAACCATTTGTATTCACCTTTTGTACCCATTTCCAAATATCCCGAACTGTCCTTGCGAACTGACGTACAGATACACCGGTCCTTCATTCCTTTCTGTAGCCTCACCAAATCAAACGGTGATGGCATTTTTCGCTTGTACACCACCTCATATGGAGACAAACCAGTATTTGTATGGACTTTTGCATTGTATGCACATACAGTATGCTTCAAATACTCGTCCCACTAACAGTGATGAGAATCCAAAGAAAAACTCAGCATCTTCTCAACTGTTCTGTGTACCCGTTCTGTCCTTCCATTGGCCTGTGGATGCAATGCACTCATCCTCAACTTCTTTATGTACAATGTTGTGTCTAGACAAGACAGCCTAGACACAATGGGAGGAAGCCGAAAGGCACGCGCTACACTCACGCAGATGGGCGTGAGGTCTGAAACAGGATACGTAATGAATGCTATAAAGAAAAGTACGTAGCTTCTGGAATACTTAACTGTAATCCATCCTTTTGGTACATCTGGAGATTGTGGCGATACAAGTGAGACTCTTCAGATACATGCAATGTTACTAATGGTGCCTTGCTAGGTCGTAGCCATTGACTTAGCTGAAGGCTATTCTAACTATCGGCTTGGCAAAGGAGCGAGGCTTCGTCAGTATAGTCGCTAGCTACGTCGTCCGTACAACTGGGGCGAGTGCTATTCCGTATCTCGAGACCTGCCTTGTGGTGGCGCTCGGTCTGCGATCACACAGTGGCGTCACGCAGGTCCGATATGTACTAATGGACCGCGGCCGATTTAAAGCTACCACCTAGCAAGTGTGGTGTCTGGCGGTGACACCACATTCCTCCCCCGCAAATCGGCGAACGGTCGTGTTATAAGGCTTCCGCCCGCCGTGGGGAGGACCCCATGTTGACGTATGCGATGAGGTGAGGAGCCTAACAACAGGCGAGGCTGTGCCACCCGCACCCGGCCATTCGGTCCGAGGGGAGCTAGGAAACGCCTGAAAACCTAGTCCAGGGTGCACGTCAACATGCGGTGTATGCACCCGTAAAGAGACAGGAGGGGCCGAAGGGTCGACCTCCATTGCGTCGGGGTACCCGACGCGCGAAGACGCCATGTGGTCCGGAGCAGGCAAGAGTTCCATGGCGGAGGACAGCTGGTCACGGGAAGCAATCGGCGGCGCGTGACCCAGGGAGGCGCTTGGCGGCTGCAGCGAAGCGTCCACTGCGGGCGGCGCCGGCTGGAGGACAGGCTGCGGCGGCAGAGGCGGCAGCGGCGCGTCGCCATGGGGCAAAATGGAAGGCATCGTCGGTAACACCTGGGGATGAGGCGAGCCAGTAGATGGGTCCCCAGGGTGCTGACTGGACGGCACCGTCGCTGAAAGCAGACGGGGAGCGGCAGAACCCGTGCGACGACAGAGGCGCAGCTGATTGAGATGCCGACGCACCTCATCAGAGGCCCCCAAACCAAATACATCGCGCGGCCGAGGCAGCGAAGTATGCGCCCTGCGAGCCAACGCCGTGAACCGCGAAAGTTGCGATAGAATACAACGTCGCCTGGAGCAAAAGCAGGAGTCTGCCGCTGCACAGGAACCTGATGCGGCGGATGCAGCAAAGACATCAAGGTTCGATGAGGACGACCGTGGAGCAACTCAGCCGGCGAGCGACCATCCCAGGGCTGAGAGCGATACGAGGACAAAAAGGGCAACAACACGTCCTCCCGAAAATGCGACTCTTTCAACTTCAACATCTGTGACTTGAAAGTCTGGACCAATCGTTCAGCGGCACCGTTTGACTGAGGCGAAAACGGCGCGGATGTCAGATGTTGAATACCATTGGCCATGCAGAAAGACTGAAATTCTGCAGACATGAATTGTGGGCCATTGTCGGAAACAATAGTCTGCGGAAGACCTTCAATGCAAAAGATAGCAGACAACGCTTGGATGGTGGCAGTTGACGTCGTGGAAGACATCCGGACAACAAAAGGAAAATTACTGAATGAATCTACCACAACCAACCATCGAGCATTCCAGAATGGACCAGCAAAATCGATGTGCAAGGGTTGCCAAGAGGAAGTGGCTTACGGCCATGCAAAGACTTTCCGCGGCGGCGCGGATTGTTGTTCAGCACACGCCATGCAAGAAGAACACATATTCGTAATCACAGCATCGATTCCGAACCAAGTACAGTGCTGACGAGCAAGTTGTTTCATTCGCACTATACCCCAATGTCCTTGGTGAAGAAGCCGTAAAACAGAGGACTGTAACGAACGTGGGACCACGACTCTGGACTGATCATTATCAGAACACAACAACAAAACACCATGTCGAAGAAAAAGTCTCTCCTTTTGAGCAAAAAATCGGCGAACCAACGGATCCTCGATCCGAGACTTTGACAAAGGCCATTGTGTAGCAACAAAATGCAAAACGGTAGCAAGGACCGGGTCAGCAGCTGTGGCTGTAGCTACACGACAAAAATCAATCGGAAACGAGTCGACCACGTTATTGGTTTCCGCATCAATGAACATGCAAGCAAGTTCGGAAGAATCGAATGCTCTATCCTCAGCAACAGGCAAACGGGACAACGCATCGGCGTTTCCGTGCTTAGCAGTGGACCGATACAAGATATCGTAGCGGTACTGCGAGAGGAAAATAGACCAGCGAATGAATTTCTGCTCTGTACGCGGAGGTACAGGCTTGTTCGGATGAAAAAGCGACGTCAAAGGTTTGTGGTCTGTGATGATGGTAAAGTGACGACCATACAAGAAATAATGGAACTTAGTAACACCAAACACGAGAGCCAAAGCTTCTTTCTCTATCTGTGAATAATTTCTTTGCGCAGATGAAAGCAATTTGGACGCAAAGGCAATAGGGCGATCATGCGATCCATCTTTGTGCACAAGCACAGCACCGATCCCGAAATCCGATGCATCTACCATCAACAAAAGGGGTTTCTGGGGATTGAATGGCGTAAGGCAAGTATTTGACAGCAACGCCGATTTCAATTGGCGAAAGGCGCGTTCGCATTCCGTCGTCCAGACGAACGGAACACCCTTACGGCGTAAGCTATGAAGCGGAGCTGAAATGGAAGAGGCATTGCGCAGAAAGCGATGATAATAGTTAATTTTACCCAACACACTCTGTAGCTGCTTCAAATTCTGCGGCGAAGGCAAGTCTTGTATGGCACGGAGGTGCTCTGGACTCGGATGTATGCCTTGGGCATTGATTACATGTCTCAGGTATGGTAAGTCACGAGCAAAAAACACACATTTTTCCTTCTGCAAGCGAAGACCATGTTGTCGCAATACCTGAAATAATGTTCGTAGGTGTGCTAAATGCTCGTCTGCTGTCTTTCCGGAGATCACAATATCGTCCAGATAGTTCGCTGCAGTAGGGACCGACGCACAAACAGTTTGTAAATATTGCTGAAACAATGCAGGGGCGGACGCACACCCGAATGGCAGTCTTTTGTATCGGTAAAGCCAAGATGCGTGTTAACCACCAAGACGCGCTGGGATTCGGCGTCCACTGGGATTTGCAAGTACGCATCTGCTAGGTCCAACTTCGAAAAGTATTTACCCGGGCACAGTTTATCAAAAAGATCTTCCGGGTGGGGTAAGGGAAAAGTTGCAATCACTAGTTGTGGATTCTAAATCGTGTAATGTTCATGCGACCTCATCACGCAATGCGTGAGGAACATTGCGCGCTCTAAAAAATTTCGGTTGCGCGTTGACTTTCAGTTCCAAATGTGCTTCATAGTTCTTAGCGCAACCAAGGCCCGGTGCAAAAATGTCTGCAAATTCTTCACATTGCCGAGAAACACTGTCTGAAGGCACAGTCTGATTCACTGATAGGACCTGATTTACTATAGACAAGTTAAACAATTGAAATAAATCTAAACCAAACAAGTTCACTGCAGCAGAAGAACGAAGTACGTAAAATGACACAAGTTTTGTTTGTCCCTTGTATGTTGCAAGAAGGCTGCACCGTCCGAACACAGGGATATTCTGTCCTGAATATGTAGTGAGCTTAACATTTGCGGCACGCAACGGAGGTTTGCCCAGTTGTTTGTACGTGTCGTGATTGATCAATGAAACTGCAGCTCCGGTATCGAGCTGGAAAGGTATGACCTTGCCATTAGAGTCCAAATCTACAAAAAGTTTATTGTCCTGCTGACGACAAGAGCGACTGTCTCGTGCAATTTGAACTGACACTGGTACAGAAGCACTTGCGACTTGACGCGATTTCCGGCGACGTCGACGCACAGTATTTGTGGGACGAACACAGTCACTGTTAGAGACAGTGGCACTGGACGAAGTGGAATTAACTACATGAATGTCCATGGGCGAAGGTTCACGAGCCTGAGTGTCCTTGGTTCGATTCCAGCGCGAAGCAAAGGGCCTGGAATGATTGTGATTGTCTGATCTGAGCTTTTTCTGGCAAACACTTTGAACATGTCCTTTCTTATTACAGAAAAAGCAAATAGCTTGGCGTGACGGGCAATTTTCACGCGAATGTCTAGTAGCACACCGTGGGCATGATTTCACTGCATTTGTATGCTGGCGCGGCACACCTGGGTTAGAGCATGGCGGCAGCTGCGTGGACATGCGCGAGGGCAGTTTACCGGGCCTGGTGGGCCGGTTAATGTTACACATGGCTGGCGAAGTTGCAAATGATTCCTGAGCAAAGTCAAGCGTGTCTTGTCTATCCAATATGTCTATCACTTGTTGAAGGGAGGGATTAACCAGTTTCAAAATCTGTTCCCATATACGAACATCAGAAACGTTCTGTGCTATTGCATCACGTACCATAGTATCTGAATAAGGGAGTCCACATTCACACTTAAAAGCACAATCCCTTGTAAGGCCTTGCAATGTTGCAACCCACTCCCTATTAGTTTGACCAGCCGTACGTTTGGTACGAAAGAAAGTATACCGTTTTGCAACTACATTAACTGTTTCCTTGAAATAGGCATCTAACGCCAACAAAATTTCTTCGTAGGACAGAGTTGCTACGTTGCGTCGGGGAAATAATTTCACTATCACACGGTACGTTTGCACCCCTACACACGCCGACAAATGAGGCTGCCGCTCGTTACCTTGAATTCTATAGGCGGCGAGATGAAATCCAAACTGGCGTGACCATTCCGTCCATGATACCTTAGCTGGTTCATATTGCCGGAACGTTGGTGCAACAGCATGTTGTGGCTGCGGTAGCGGTGGAGCGGCGGCTGCCGCATCGTTTTGCAGTGCACGTTCACCCTGGACGACCTGTCCAAGGGCATCCAATAACGCCTGCATCTGCTGATTCTGCAAGCGATAAAATTCGGACAGTACATCTGGCGAAGCCATGACACAAGTAAATGTAAGCAATTAGAAAGAACAAGACCCTTTCCGTTGACTCGTCGCCAAAAATGTTGTGTCTAGACAAGACAGCCTAGACACAATGAGAGGAAGCCGAAAGGCACGCGCTATGCTCACGCAGATGGACGTGAGGTCTGAAACAGGATACGTAATGAATCCTATAAAGAAAAGTACGTAGCTTCTGGAATACTTAACTGTAATCCATCCTTTTAGTACATCTGGAGATTGTAGCGATACAAGTGAGACTCTTCAGATACATGCAATGTTACTAATGGCGCCTTGCTAGGTCTTAGCCATTGACTTAGCTGAAGACTATTCTAACTATCGGCTCGGCAAAGGAGCGAGGCTTCGTCAGTATAGTCGCTAGCTACGTCGTCCGTACAACTGGGGCGAGTGCTATTCCGTGTCTCGAGACCTGCCTTGTGGTGGCGCTCGGTCTGCGATCACACAGTGGCGACACGCGGGTCCGATATGTACTAATGGACCGTGGCCGATTTAAAGCTACCACCTAGCAAGTGTGGTGTCTGGCGGTGACACCACATACAACAATTTACAGAGTTCCTTTATTAAATCTGACATGAAGTTGGTCTTTTGGTCAGTAATCATTGTCTCCGGTACACCAAACTTCAAAATACAGTTGTTTACTAACGCTTGCACGACCATTGCTGCCTGTTGATTTTGGCATAGCCACCATCTCCACATACCTCAAAAAATGGTCTATTATTCTCAGAACGACTCTGATCCCTGATGGTGTTCACCTAAAAGGTCCTAAGACATCAGTCCCCAACAAAGAAGCCGGCAGTAGTGGCCGAGCGGTTCTAGGCCCTACAGTCTGGAACCGCATGACCGCTACGGTCGCAGGTTCAAATCCTGCCTCGGGCATGGATGTGTGTGATGTCCTTAGGTTATTTAGGTTTAAGTACTTCTAAGTTCTTGGGGACTGATGACCACAGATGTTAAGTCTCATAGTGCTCAGAGCCATTTGAACTATTTGAACCCAACAAATAAAATGGACATGTCACTTCTGGCAATCGTTGTAGCTGTATCTGTTTCCGGATCAAATTTGCTCTCTGTGGACATGGTATACAATTCTTCACATACTGATCCATATCCACTTTCCTACCTCTCCAGCAATACCTCTCCACCACTCTCCTACTCATTGCTCTACACCCTATATGAACATATAACATGTGATCATGTCTTTAAAACCTCATCCCTCAGCTTCACTGAGCATACTAAATTGTGGCTGTGTCCGATACAATTTACGATCGTTGTCTGCATCATGTAATTCTTGCCATACTGCTAGGTCATAACCTATGACTTCTACATTTACCACCTTCCTACTTAGTGCATCCACATTACCGTGCCTCTTCCCAGGCTTGTGCACTACCTCGTGGTCAAATTCATTAAGCCTCACAGCCCATGTAGCTAGTCTAGTGGACGGATCCTTCAACCACAACAACCACTTCAATGCAGCATGATCTGTCACTACCCAAAATCTTCTCCCATAGAAATAACATTTAAAATTCATGATTCCATAGGTTATGCTAAGCAGCTCCCTCTCAGTTGTTGAGTAATTCCTCTCTGCTGCATTCAACTGCCTAGACACATATGCTACAGGATGTTCTTTCCCGTCAATTTCCTAACTAAGAACACACACTAATGCTTGATTGAATGCATCGCATGCTAGTATAAACTCATTTTCAAAATCTGGGAAAACAAGAACCGAACTTGATATTAACTCTTCTTTCAGTTTGTCAAACGCTTTCTGACACTCTTCTGTCCACTCAAATTTCATATCCTTCCTTAACAATCGTATCAATGGCTGTGCTAAAGCTGCAAAACCCTACACGAAATTGCAAATTCTGATGAATGACTGCACTTCCTTAACTATTTTCAGTTCCCGGAAATCCCTTAGAGCCTGTACCAACCTCGGATCCTTTCCAATTCCATCCTTACTGATAATATGACTCAAATATTTTACTTTTTCTAATGCAAAAAGACAGTTCTCCAGGCTCAACATCAAACAAGCTGCTCTTAACCTTATAAAGACATCCCTTAACCGCTGTCTATGTTGATCTATATTACTTGAAAACACTATAATTTCATCCAAATAGACCAGACACTATCGTGGTATCAAACCCCTCAAGACACTGTCTAGCAACCTCTGAAACATTGCGGGAGCATTTTTCAAACCGAATGGCATTCTAATGGCCTCCAGATGTAGAGAACGCAGTTTTTGGACGATTGTCTGGAGTCACCTCTAACTGATGATAACCACTTGTCAAATCAATCGTAGAAAAGTACTGGCACTGTCCAAAGTGATCCAAAGTCTCTGATATGTTTGGAATGGGGTATGTGTCAATTACTGTTTTATTATTGAGGTATCGGTAGTCACAACAGAACCTATATTTCTTAGTTACATCCATAGATTTTTTTAGGCACAACGACAATGCCCGCTCCCCAGCAACTGTTTCTATGCTCTATAATACTGTCCACAAGCTGCTGATCAATGAAATCCTCCACAATCAGCTGCAAATACCTTGGTATTCTGTATGATTTATGGTAAACAGGTGCTTCATCCCTGTTGGTATCCTATGTTGAACTAATAGAGTTGATGGTAATGGCCCTTGTGCAAAAAATAAATCCTTAAATTCCCGAAATAATTCTTCCATGTGCTCTCTTTCTCCTCCTTTCAAATGTTTAATTTCACAAAACAACCCAATGGACCCAAAACTTCATTATCCTGAAGTGGTTCAATAACACATACTGTACCCACAGGTAGATTGGACTCCACACAAAGCGACTTCCCGGTGCTACTAGACACACACTCATGAGAATTAAGCCTTAATGCTAATGTACACGGTTCAATTGGTTTGTTCATTGTGATGAACGCTCCTCGTGACAGCTCTGCATTGACAACAGTTTCCCCTAACTGAAATAACATTCCACTAAGTTCCACAGTTTGTTGTCCATGGTAAATTTTGGTATGATGTTGCTGCAAGAAATCTACTCCTAGGATCATGTCGTAGCCCTCGGTTATCCATGGTACTACCTCCATGCATGCATTAAATCGGACTTTCTCTGTTCGAAAGTCAACTGTCACTGACCCCAAAGTCATGACCTCCTTATCCCCCACTCCACGCAACCTATAACGTGCTGGGTCTAGCTTTCTTCGTCCCATTATATTCCTAGTAGCCACTGACACTTGCACCCCTGTAGCCAACAAAATCTTAAACTTTTTAGTTCCTATGGCTCCTACCACTGAACATTCCACCTCTGCATACATATTCATAGAATCCAAATTAAATGGGAGCTCCCTTAAGTGGGTCTTGGGCCTCCTCTGCTGTTTAATGCTTGTCCATATCCACCCCTTCTTCTATTCCTTGGTGACTGGGTACATTGCCTCTGCACATGGCCCATACGACCACTCTTACAACATTTTATACCCGCTGTAAACACTGTCTGCCTATCACGTACCCCTGTTGCCATGTCTACTTCCTCACATTGTATTGCCAGCTGAGTGGCTGAATACAAATCTTTTGGAGGCCCTTCACTCACTTTCTGTGACATATGCACTGGTAACCCTCTCAAAAATACATCAAGTGCCCGTTTCTCAGCCTCCTGCAACAGAACACCATTTGCCTCATTGCTCTAACCCAAAACGTAAGTATACACATTAATTTCTTTTATTCTGTCAGCAAATTTCTCTACCGTCTAGCCCTGTCTCTTTGTCATTATACTTAACCTCTCCCTAAAGTACCGAGCACTATTCTGTTTTTTGTACCTTTGTAGAAGCCCTTCCTTTAACTGCTTAAACTGTCCTGCCTTCCTTAAGGTCTCAGAACACCTTACATATGTTTTCACTTCACCCGTTAATCTAATCTTGGCTATATGTAACAACCACTCATCAGACCAACCATTTATCACCGCAGAAGTCTCCAAGTCCTTCACAAACGAACACACGTCCTCAGATGCCTTGCCACAAAACTGAATAATCAAACTCGCAACAGCTGGATAGATCTCCTGCACACTAGGCAATGACTGATCAGATGTGGTTTCCCGCTCACTTCTATAAGTTAATTGATTTCTCAACTGTGTATTGTCTGCTGTCAATTGTGCTACTTTTTCCAACAAAATCCGTACTGATTCTGGTTCTGACACACCTTGCATCCCTGACTCTACCATTGTGTTGCTTTCATTCCCAGTTAGTCCCGAAACAAAACATTTAAGTACAAGAATCAAGAATAACACAACTCCCTACATCTCAGTATAATCATACTGGGAAACATCATACTCAATCCAATACAAAAGTAACTAAATGCCACGAAAAGATGGAAATAATAAATTTTACTGTCCCAAATACACCAACACTTATTCTGACAAAAAAAATGCCTACACAAAACATCTAAAATGTGGCTCCTGGCAGGCCATTCTCAAAACATAAACAAGAAAGAAAATGTCCCACACTCAAAAGAAAACTGATCAAAACTCACCACATCTTGTGAATGTAACGCAGGCAGTGGGATTGAATGTCATACTGGATAGACGACGTCTGCTATTCTGACACCAAATGTAGTGGTATATTCTGCCACTAAATGAATCAGGATGACCAAATGTAGCAGGAAGAGGTAGAAGGCACCGTATTAAGATTCATCCGAGCTTTCCATATGATTTATTTGTTTCCACTAAAGTGCCCCTTTCACCTCGGTCTGCGTCACAGGGTCCCACAATACTGAGGCCACCGCTCCTGCGACCCAGTGCAATGCAGTGCATTACAGTGTGTCCGCCTTGTAGGGTTGCGTCGTCAGTGCTGTGCCAGCAGCCGACTCAGTGGTCTTCTTCCCCACTGACTCAGCACTGCTCCGCTGGGAGCAGCCTGCCGCATCCTTCCTTCCTGCCATAGCTGAGATCGTGGTGACCACAATTGCCTGTGATCCTATGTCTGAATCTGCTGCCCTCGCCCTGGGATGCCTCTGGCATGGGTTGGGAGCCAAGACAACTGCCTGTGGTAGCGAGTCGAAGAGTGGCCCGTCGTTGGCTGGCTGACTTCGGACCCCGCATCAGACTCACAGGGTCAAACCAGTGACCCACCATCGACTGGAATACTGGCACCCTATCCGCTGCTGCATGTAGCTGGTGGTGTCAAACGCCCCACCGTCCAGGAGAGCTGCCACACTTGTATGAATCTTGTTAGAAACCCACACATATTTATACACGGCTGTGCACCTCTGTTTTGCTAACACACTGCTCTGAGTCACGTACTCATGACACCTACTTTGGGCCAGTGGGACCCTTCTGCCTGTAACTTGAGCCATGCAAACTGCTGCGTTTACTCCTTTCAGCGGTTTGACGGCCCTGTGGCCTCCATTCTACCTTGCAGCCATTGGTATGCGTAAATCACTGCAATCTGGCCCATATCTGGCTGTAACTTGTGCTCTGAATATTGCACAAAACTAACTTTTCCTATCCTAAACGGTGGTGCCGCTACATTGTGATAAAAATGGAATGTACCATTTATGGCACAGTATATGAAGAGATTTTCCTTGGACTGAATAAATAGCCATGAAGGAACTTTGCATTTTATTCAAGCAACTGAAAAAGCCCTGGACCATTGTTGACTGCAGGTCAACAGAAGAAATCATCCTCAAGACAAGATGTCTGTTCTAAAATGCTTTCTTTTACTAACTGTTTTCAATATTATCATTGTGGGAGGTGGGAACATTTAAATTTCGAGATAAAAACTACATAAACCGAATTCAGTCCACCTAAAATGCGACACGCCAACATGCCCTTTAAACAATCTAGCTTAACTTCAGGGTTACTCCTGTCCAACTACCTATAGTCTCACAGGGAACTCCTGACACTGAGTCCAAATCAGTTCAGCTTTAGGAAGAATAAATCATTAAATTATACAATAAATCAGGCCTTCTGAATTAACCAAAACTTGAAATGAAAATATCCAGTTGTGATACTGATACTCACTGCAGACATTTTTGATATTATTTGGTGCTCTCAGACGTTTGGTCACTTTCCTGGGCCTGCAGGGCTAATGTAAAGGCAGAGTGGGTGAATAACAAGTGTGAAATAAAAATTCACCAAACAAATAAAGAAAAGAATGCTATCTATAGACACATCTTTCAGGACATCGCCATTGAGATTCTCCTACATCTACTGGGTGGGGACCACTGTCCTGATTTAGACATTCTTTATGTGAACAACTGGTTCATCATAGTTTTTTGAGGATTCTAGAATGCATGAAACACCCAAAACTGCTTACACACTACTTTTCATGGACCAATGGTGCTGACAACATAAGTTGTCAACAGCCAGCAATATGATGTTAAACATATTACTCAAAGGGAATTTCGAAATACATACAGCCATAAATGTAAATAATGTTAATAATGATAAGATTCCTGGGAGAAAATATTGTCCAGAAATTATCATTTAATAATCAAATGAGACACACAACAGAAAAAGCAGAGAAACTGCTTCACAAAGTGGCAAGAATTTAAACTAAGTAATACAGTTATTGATTGGCTACTCCATAGTGTCCTGTGCACTACGACCAGATAATAGGTATACTTGAAAGGAGAGACAGCATTGGTCGTATATTTTTGTTTATTATCGCAAAATCGATTTTCGGTCACTTAGTGACCATCTTCAGTGCTAGTAGTTAAAAATTTTTTCACATTACGATCAGAAAATATAAAACAGAAAATCACAATTACAACTGCATATGAACATAACACTTGTTAGGAACATACCTGTAATATATAACTTAAATTAGTAAGCACTGGTGTCAATGGGTCCCACTACTACTATAAGTATGTAAAATCAAATTAGTTTATTAATATTCAAAACCGGTTGCTTGGCAACTTCATTACTGTTTTATCAACCTGTGAATGTACGTATGGGTTCTGACCCAGTGCTTATGCGGAAGTGTACAAACAGTGATGGGACAAATGATATGTACATTATCACGCCTTTAAATATGATAACAAAATTGATACTCTACACCCTCAAAACTTTTTTTTAGTATTATTTAATGGCATATGAATTGTTACTTAGTGGCTTTTTCAGACTATTACTATTTTATATATTTGACTTCACAGTTTTAACATAATATTTACATAAATCAAGAGCGATGTACTTCTAATCTCCCACGCCAAATGATGGGGCTATGTTTTACAGTAAGCAACCGTGTATATTTGATGTCATGTATATATGGGTTCTGACCCAGTGCTTATGCGGAAGCCTATAATCACTGTTATAACACTGCTAGCTTGCCCAAAGGGACAAACGAGACGTACATCAGCATGTCGGTTAAGTATGATAACAAAATTGTTTATCCACACCTACAAACATTTTTGTAATGAACATTGTATTACACGGCATTTTAATTATTAAGTAATGGCAGTTTCGTACTGTTATTAGTTTTTATACATTTGACTCCTTAGTCTTAACGTAACATTTTACATAAATCACGAACGTTGTACTTCTAACTTCCCACGCCAGATGGTGGGTATTATGTTTTCTTTTAAAAAACCTGTGTTACACCTCATTTCATGTTATTCATTTATTATTCTTTTTCATTATCTTTTGCTCTTTTATATGTCCTGCACTCTGACGACTTATCATCGATCTGTTTTATGTTTTATAAGTTTTTTTTAAAAAAAAAAAAAAAAAAAGCAATACACCAATGTATTTTAGATAATTCCTTCCCCCTCGTCTGCTATGTGTTGTACGTACATTTTAAATTTGAATTACTGCACGATTTACAAATGCACAAGAGTTATTTAGTGTTAATATCTCGCAAAACCAGTAATACTTTGTCTTCACGTGACACATGTCACATAGAGGGCGTGTGAAGCCCCGTCACACCGAGGTCTGCTGAACAAGTGCATGTAAACAGCGACCTCAGTCTATGTGATCGCCGTAAGCTTATTGACACCAGTGCTTACTAATTTAAGTTATATATTACAGGTATGTTCCTAACAAGTGTTATGTTCATATGCAGTTGTAATTGTGATTTTCTGTTTTATACTCTCTGATCGTAATGTGAAAAAATTTTTAACTTCTAGCACTGAAGATGGTCACTAAGTGACCGAAAATCGATTTTGCGATAATAAACAAAAATATACGACCAATGCTGTCTCTCCTTTCAAGTATAAGTAATACAGCTTACCAATTCATGTACTAACAAGTTATCATTGTGCAGTCTTTGAGTGCATGGTATGCTTTGTGGCCAGTACACAGTAAAACCATCTCCACTTCTTGAATAATGTTACAACAGCTAGGAGAGGCTTTTGGCACCAAGTTAGTGGAAGACAGCTCATAGACAGAAGTCCGTTGCCGTAGGTGGGTTCCAGAAGGTCCAGACCCCCCTCAACAGTAAATGAAATTATATGTGACCTAGTTGCCCTGTAGTGAAACTGATAGGTGTTTTGATTTTCAATTATATGATGATAAAGGGATATACACTTTCAGTAATCAGCAAGGCCAATGATAGATTTAAATTATCTATACATCCATAGTACTATCATCTGTCATGCGTCCCTACTATAGCCAAGACCAATTGTTGGTCTTGTTTGAGATCAGTTGTTGTTTCGTTCACCAGTTCAGTTGTTATTTGCAGTTGAATTTAATGTAAGTGCTCCAGTTTATTGTTTTTGTGTTGTTTGTTGTTGTGATAGCTTCTAATTATTGATAACTTTGTAACAAGAAATAAGAGGAAAATTGATTTTGATTCATCCACTAGCGTCATGATCAGTTAAAAATATGTGTGCACTACTATAATAGCCTACTTGCCTGTGTATAGCGGTCTCATGTTAGCTCTGGATTCGTTATTTGGAGCCTAGTGGAAGTATATTTTGGTATTTCATAAGGCAGTGGAGTGATAAGTATCATTACAAATAACATCAAATAAAATCAGTGCATAAAAACTAACTTTCATATGTATGTGTTGTCCAGAAATTATGTGGAGCAACAAAAATATTGCCCAAATGGTGATGCTTGAATTTTTTAAAAAATTTGTGCAATGCTCTATCACCAGCACCCAAATGGCAAAATATTACCCAGTCAGGTCACTTGGGTGGTAGTCAATTAAGAAAACCAGTTCCAATAAAAAAAGGATGGGGAGGAGTTTGTGGAGTGCATAAGAGGTACAGGATACAACACATTCCATAATTTGTTCATTTGTAAAAGAGTTTTTCAGTGGGCTGCTTGAGTTCATCTGACCTGACTTTATCCTGCATTACTATCTACCACTTTTGTCCAAAATCTTCTCCTCAATTAGACATATGCACTCATCTGCTGGGACATTCTTTAATGCAGAAAATGTCTTTCTTACATTGCAGAAATTCACAGATGCATACTTAAATGAGGAAATCAGGGAAAGCATAAGGCGATTCTTTCATTTGCACTACCAAAAATTTGTCTGGGTCCTCTGTTGAACAGAACAGGTCTATTTATTTCAACAGCCATGTCGGTAATAATCACTGTGACCCAAAAAATTTGCTCATGTACATTTCTGATCACTTTCTCAGCCAGAATCCAGACTGAAAGAAGAAGAGTGTAAAATGACCTTGGAGGGTGAAGAGAGAATAGAGCATGACAGCTTCTTAGTGCTTTGCCAAAATACAGCACTCCTAGGTAAGGGGATTATATCTCTGCTTGGTGAAACCTCTAAGTCATTGTCAAATAAAATGTTTTATCATCCTTTATGGAAATTTTAAGAATAAATGAAGGCAAGTAGTCACATCACTGATAACTAATATCCGATATCCGGTGCCAATCTGAGTGGCTGAGGCTAGCAGGAGTGTCGCTTATATTCCCTCCTGCCAGTTGTTGCTCTTGGCGTGGCACAGTCACATTCCGCGCACCATTGGCTGCCGTTTCCCCACTGCCTTCTCTACCCTTGCTTGCATTCTGCATCTTCATTCTGGTGCTTGTGGTTACACCAGAACATAGTGTCAGCAATCACAGAGGATGGTATTAAAACCCCACAATAGTAAAAATTTGGGAGAAGGGATAAATAACAAAGTGAATAGGACACCAGTAAAATGACATGCTTATATACTGTACAAAACTTCTTCCACAGCACTCTGGAGCAGCTGGGAATGAGGTGTGTTGATCCGTGGCTTGTGCATGTTTTATTTCATAACTGCCCTTATCCTGCATGTACAATATGACACCATAAGTGGAGGAAATAACCCAAACTGTACACAGGTGTAAATGATTAGTATTTCGATTTCAGTAAAATCTGAGGGTGAATTTCCTTCATGGCACGGAGGAGTGTAAAGGGATAAAGGTATAAATGATTCTTGGTATTGGAAGAAGAGTGTCATGACAAAATCATGGCATCACCAAGTTAATCACAGCTGCATGGTCAGTGACTTCACAACAACATGGTGATGACAGATGATACTTGCTGCCGACTTGTGATGTAGCCTGCAAGAGTATTGACACTCAGTTATGACAGCCTGGAGGTGACCAACACCTTCCAAATGGTTTGTTATGACACACTAACTACGGTAAAAAGCAGAAATCGGCACGGAGAAGTAGTATTTAAAGACACTCAAACTATCTTGTCATCATTGAACAGCTGGGCTGTGACACGGCATTGAACCTGTGTTACTTAATGTCATGCCATTGACACAGATTGGACCCAAACCGCAGCCTGTCGTCTAAGCCTCTGAGCACCAGGGGTAGCTCCACACTCTGCTACCATCCTGAGAGAGCTAGACCAGGGTCCAGTCATCTCTGCCCCAGCTGGGATACCAACAAATGACTGCTACCTTCAGAGCCAGGAAACATAATGCAATCTAACGTCTCTACAGCTGCCACTGCTGCCCTCACTCAGTACACGCAGGAAACTCGTGAACCTGATGACATACCACCAGCTGCCCAGCAGCAGAACATTCAGTCAGCAGCCAGAGGCTGTCACCTCTTGGGAGATGCTGTCATATTCTCCACTCCTCCAACTAATGATTGTAGTGAAACCTGAATAAAGACCTCATTGCAACTGTCATTGGACCTTGTTCAGCTGCTCATCATCGTCCCTCACCAGAGAATCCTAACCCACACTGAGCTATCAGGGACATCCTGTTATAGTAGCACTCTAATTAATCTAATGATGTGCACTTTATTCTGGTTTTGTCTTCACTGTATTGACAAAAGTCATTAAGTAGATCAGTCTTCACAGACATATTTCAGAGTAGAATGGTCTGAAGGCCCAACAAAACCTAACGACCTTTCAGCATAGACTGTATTGGACTAAGTTAAGCTGCATGGCATGCTCTGCCACTCTATTATAAACAAGGTATAGCAATCGCAATGTCACACACCATAATTACTACATATGACTAACTAAACTTTTGAATAAAAATGATAATTTTGCATGAATCCAGGTGCACAAATATGTCCTACAGAAAATGAAAATAATCTTTAAATCAATTTAATCATTGTTAAATTTGTTTTCCTTGTAGAACTTTATCAGATGTGTTACCTCAACAGTTAATTTTAGAAAACTCTAATTTACTTTTAAAATGGGAAATAATTTTATTATTAACATTTACTCTAAATATTGATTTAGTCATGAACATTATTCATCTGACATTTCAAAAATAAACAATTTTGGAATGTGATTTCAGGAATTGACATCAATCCAATTTTCTGGAATTTTCTGTGAAAGTAGATTTATATAAAATTGTAAAAATTGAAACCATTGCCTCCACAGTCAAATGGCTAGCACTGCTACTTTCAGTCCACATGGATACAGGTTGGATTCCAAATACCTATTCAGATTTTTACTGAGATAATGGAACCAAGAAAGGCCATATTAACAGCAATTTCCAAAATATTTATTTATGTATTTATTCATCCAGTGATAATTTAGAATGATATTGGACTTGCCATTATGATACAATGATAATAAATAGCTCAAAGTATACATACACACAGAATTTATACATAAACTTCATGAGGATAGGAGAGGTGGTTAGACATTGCATTCATCAAGAAACCATCCCACAATTTGCCAAAAACTATTTAGGAAAACCACATAAAACCTAAACCAGAGTGATCAGACAGAACAAACACCATCCTTCCGAATATGTTGACACTGCCTTAATCACTGCTCTATCTCATATAGTAGCTCCCTAACATACAGTCAACATAACTAAACTGTTTGCGTGGAAAATGGCTAAGTCCCACATCAGGAATTCTTAGCATGTATAGCCATGTCACAAACTGTGGCAACACTTTTGTACCATTTGTGTCCGTGTTGGGATATAGTGACAACATGTTGTCATGAGTAATAATTTCACTAACCTAAAAAGTGCAGAACTTAATGTTTTACAGTAACTAAATGTTTTCACAATGAACCTTAGAATAAAAAGTTTTTAATTGTTTCATGTGATATCAACAAATGGTATCTTGCATCATGTGATGTCAACAAATGGTATCTCAGATGACATCATTACACTGTAGCCATCATCCCTGAAAGTTGTATATCTGTGTGTATCTCATTTATTGATATATTAAGTTTTATATCTCTTTCTTTTTGTAACTGTTTGTCGGAATATCATATCTTCCACAATAACATAGAAGTTGAATGCAGCATAAATTTCTCATGCCTTGGCACACTTGTGTAGTTATTTAATAAATATTTTGCTAGTTTTGCCAGTACATTTATTTAAATTTTGATTGCATTTGATATATCATCCACGAAGCTTTGTATCTGTGCCTATTTTATTTATTCATTTATTATGTTTTCTATCTTTTTCTTTAGGCAAAATATTTGTCAGAACATCATATCATCCTCAATATCACAGCAACTGAATACAGCAGGAATACCTCATATCTTGTCACACATGTCAAACCTGTGTAGTTATTTAATGAAAATTTTTCTAATCTTGCCAGTGCCTTGATGTAAACATTGATTACAACTGATATTAGAAAACCATAGTAATTTAAGAAGTGGTCAGACACATATGTTAACGGACACCACTACTAAAAAGATCACCAAAAGGCACTTGTATCAAGTAGACTAGACATACACTGATCAGCCAGAACATTATGACCATCTACCTAATACCCAGTATACCCAACTTTGACAAAGATAACAGCAGTAACACATAATGACAAGAAAACAGTGAGGCTTTGGTAGGTCACTAGAGGGAGTTGGCACCACATCTGCACCCACAGGTCACCTAATTCCTGTATATTCTGGGGAGAAGGAGGGGGCGATGAGCTCTGATGCCATGTTCAGTAACATCCAGATGTGTTCGATCAGGTTCGGATCTGGACCAGCACATTAACTCGAACTCACCAATGTGTTACTCAAACCACTCCATCACATTCCTGGCCTTGTGACATTGTGCATTATCTTGTTGAAAACTGCCACTACTGCCTGGAAACATGATTACCATGAAGAGGTGTACATGGTCTGCAACCAGTGTTTGATACTCCTTGGTCATCATGGCACCTTGCACAAGCTCCACTGGTCCCATGGGTATCCAGGTGAATGTTCCACAGAGCATAATGCAGCCACTGCTAGCTTGTCTCCGACCCACAGTACAGATGTCAAGGAGCTGCTCCCCTGGATGATGATGGATTTGTGCTCTCCCATCGACATGATGATGAAGGTATCAAGATTCATCAGACCATGTAATGTTCTGTCACTGAACCAATGTGTTAACTTTATTACAACCATGGATCATCATCTGCAGAGGCCCATTATTAGGAATGTTCAATGCACTCTGTGGTCAGACACACTTGTACTCTGCCCAGCATTGAAGGCTGATGTTACTTCCACCACGGTTCTATTTTCCCATTCTGCCCAGGTTACAACATCTGAAATCTGTAATGAAGTGTGGCCATCCAACCCCATGATGTCTGGATATGGTTTCACCATGGTTTTGTCACATGTTGAAGACACCCACCACAGAACTCCTCAAACAGCTGACAAGTCATACAGTTTCTGAAATTTTCATGCCAGTCCTCCAGTCCATCACACTATGCCCTTGGTCAGACACAGGCAGATCATGTGCCTTCTCCATTCTACACACAGACAGCAGGCTCACTGATATAACATGCACCGTGCATGTATCTGACTTCCTGTCATTCCTCACCAGGTGATGCTGCTATTGACTGGATTGGTTTATATTGATAGTAGGTCAGTGCTCATAATACTGTGGCTGATCAGTGTAAATAATTGTTGAAACAATATTTAAATATGTTTTGTTCTTGTTTAACATGAGTGCACTTGCATTAGAATGGTAGCTTATTTATTTATGAATAAACCTTTATTTATATTGATTGTAAATAGTCTGCATATGATCTTATGTTTATAACATTTATTTTGTTTGAATATTGTTACAATGTATTAGTTTAATACAGAAAGTAGTCAAGTTGAGTCATAACCATGTCTGTAGAACATAAGAATAACATAGTTTTGGTGGTGATGGCCTTCAGTTAGTGGAGAAGTAGGCAGTGGTAGAACACTACTGGAGTCAAGTAGAGACAGATACTTTTTGAGTGCCACACTCAAGGGAATGACTTTGCACACTTTCATGTGAGTCCTTGAAGAAGACAGAAGTGCCTGGGGTTTAGCAAGATATTCTGTCATGTGGATGATTGATTCCTGGGCAGCAAAGAGCCACTACAATGCTTTTGCACAGTCTGAATGTGCCCCATTGCTGAACTTAAACTTTTCCATTTACTTTTTGCTACTTAGAGTATGAGTTCGAACTCATTAACTCTCTTGGGTTATTGTATAAATCATCATGCTGAACTCTGAGATAATTTGAGCTGGTGAATAATTCTTGCATTGCGATCCCAAAACGGACATAGTTCTTCCTGCGTCACAGATGACTGTTTAGCCCGTTGGATTCAGCTGATATTTCCATCCATAATGCTCTCAACATGACTTTACTTGGTTTAATAATGTTATATTCAATCTGTGCTATAACTGGTCACCTTAGGAGCAGTTTCCATTTGTGCGAGGTTTTATTTATTTTTATTTTTTATTTTATGGCCTTCGTTGGACCATACTTAACAGTTATACATAGGCTTATACATGTTGTTGCTAATCAGTAATGCAGTTCAGTTCAGTAATAATTAACTAAGACAGTTCAGTAGTACAATTGTTATACAAGGATTATTTCAGTTTATTATAACATGAAGGTTGTTTTGCTCCTCTTTCTGCCAAATATTTCCTCATTCTTTTAGATTTTTTTTCTTCCCTCATCAGAGATCAATCTTCCTGCAGTCCTTTTACTGATCTTTGTTTGTTGTCAGGTTTGTGCAACTTGCAGTACTCATGTTTTCTCTGTCATGTTTTTTAGGTCATGTACTGTAATTTAGAGTTCTCTTATAACTTCTTTAATTTATGTGAGCCATATGACGTTGCTCTTACTATTTCACAATTTTTTATTATGCCGTTACTAATTCTGTTTTCTGATGTTGTCATCAGATGTCCAAAGAATGAGATATGTTTCTTCCTGATTTTTCTCATTATTGCATTTATTTTCTTGTATAATGTCTAATTTGAAACTATTCTCCAACACCCATGTACCTGACATTGTTTATTTATTCATGTTCTAATTTTCTCCTTTCTGTCTTTAGTATTTAGTCAATTTCTGCTGTATTAGTTGTTTTGAATATTGTTTCAGCTGTATATGTTATTTGTGGTTGTGTGGCAGTTTTGCAACATTTCAATTTTGCCCCTGTGGATAGGGTTTTTTTTTTTATTTTTTGTAATAATTTGCTTTGTTCAATTTTTATCCTGTTTTGCCATTTTGGTTTCTCATTTGGTCTGTACGTTACAATTTCACCTAATTATTTAAATTTATCAGTAGTCTTCATCTCCTGTTCTTCTGTTTTTTCAAATAATATTCTAAGGCCAATTTTCTGTGCTATTTCTTGTAGTGATTTAACTTGTTACCTGGTTTCTTCAATACTGTGGGCTAAGAGAGCAAGATCATCAACAAATCCCAGGCAATTTAAACTTACATCATTTTTTATATTTCCAATTCTTATGTTCTTTGAGTTATCATTGTACCATTTTCCCATTATGTATTCCAATGCACAGTTGCAGAACAGTGGTGACAGACAGTCAGCTTGTCTTAAGCCTTTTTGTATGATGAATAGTTCATAAATTTCTTCTAAGCTTCACTTTCTATTTGGTATTGGTTAGAGTAAGTCCTATTAGTTGAATTAATTTTTGTGGAGTCCAAGATTCTTTGTTGTTTCTGGAAGTAAGCCATAATCAATTTTAAAGTAATGATCTGCTCTGCACAGCTTTTCCATGGTCTGAAACCTCCCTGGTTTTTCCCTAACTCCTGTTCTAAATGTTCCTTGACTCTTCCATCTAGGATCTTGGATAAAATTTTGTATGGGCAGTCTAGGACAGAGTCCTCTGTAGTTGTCCGGATTGCTCTTATCCCCCTTCTCGTTTAGTGGGTGGATAATGACCATGGTCCCACTGCAACAACATGCCAGAGTTCACCTCAAAAGCTATCCTACCTACTCCTAAGCTACCTGAACAGTGGTATTTCCATTCCTGTCCCTCTGCAAATCCCAAAACAGCCACACCATCAACCACTACTCTTCTCCTACAAACTGAGCTTAGCCAAACTCCTTAACATCCCTCACCCTTCAACACTGCCTCCCAGACCAAGAATAACCCATAATCTCAAGACCCAGTCACAACAGTACAGTGTCCTTAACCTCTCATGTAAAACATGCTCCCCTCCTGAATTAACTGTATTATCTAAGGGCCTCACTTTCAGCCCTAAACCAGTATTTGATCATGCTGCATTGGTGAACAACCTACTTTCCCTCACACGTAATATTCATTGGAAATATCACTTTGCAACCCAATCCCTAAATCTTTCCAACAGCAAACCTGACATTGATCCCTATCTTGAACAGTTCAGTCCATGATCCCAACTTGATCCACTGCCACTACCTCAAAATCATCCCTTACAAGCCTTCCAAGAATTCCTAACATCAAACATTGCTTCACAACCCTTCCTCAGGTCCCTACAACATGGCCCTGTCCTCTGAAGAAATCTAGGCTCTACATTCCCTAAAAGCTGATGACCCCATCATTATCCTCCCAGCAGACAAAGGATCTACCACTGTAGCACTTGACCAAAAGGAGTATGTTAGTGAAGGTCTACACCAGCTGTCTGACACCTCATCATATAGTGTCTGGCATCAATATCCTATCCCTGTGATTTTAACTGACCTGCAGTCCATTCTTAAAACCTCAGGCTCTTCACAAGGACTGACACCTCACTCCATGGAACTTCACTCCCTACCCAAACCACACACGCCCCTACTTTTACCTTATTCCTAATATCCAGAAATCCAAGCATCCTGGCTGTCCTATAGTTGCTGGCTTCAAAGCACCTACCAAACATATATCTGCCTTAGTTGATCAACACCTGCAACACACAGAGTACAAAGACTCCCCTCCTACATCAAAGATACCAACCATTTCCGAGATCATCTGAAATCCATGCCTGTCCCACTACCACCACAGACCTTGCTTGTCACCATTGATGCAACACCTCCCTCTATACCAACATCTCCCATGTACATGGTCTGTCTCTTGCTGAACATTTCCTCATTAAGAGCCCACCTGATTCCAAACCTATGACATCCTTCCTACTCACCTTAATCAACTTTATACCTACCAACAACTACTTCACCTTTGAGGGGGCAGACATACAAACAGATCAGAGGTATTGCCATGGGAACCAGGATGGCTCCATCCTATGCCAACCTTTTCATGAGTCGCTTGGAGGGACTTTCCTGGGATCCATAAGTCTTCAGCCCCTGGTTTGGTTTAGATACATTGATGACAAACTTACTGAATGAACTCATGATGAGGCTGATGTACTGTAGACATCCCAGTGGTCCCGGTCGCCTACGGTGGACTGGAGGCAGAGCGGTGACCTCTCCAGTTGTCAGGATTATAGGAAATGACTGTGGACCGGTCAGAAATGCCAAATAAACATAATTAATTCATAAAACCTTTATTCCTGCCGAGTACAATGTAGCCCGCGTAACACAGGCTGGCTGAGCTTGGTGATATCAACAACCTTCCCCGAGTCCTCGCTGACTTGTAGCGATGATACCAGCTCTAGGCCGCACCAGTCTTGCTAGCGCAGCACCGCGTGCTGTGACGTAGCGTTGGAAAGCCCTTACTTCAGCCGTGCGTGGATCGTGGTGTCCGGCTGGCCAGCCGGCTTGCTGGCAGACAGCAAGCCGCTGCGTGTAGGAGGCTCCGGGTAAGAGTCCCGGCGCTGCCGGCATGAGAGGCGTTCTCATAGTGTGGAGTGTACTCTATCCCACCCCGTCTTCTTCCCTGCTCCTCCTGGTGGCTCGTCCGTGGTGGACAGGCAGAACGGGCTGCAATCCCCCAGCCTCGCCGGCCCACCTGGTTGTGACGACGGATGCACAGGGCCTAGGCGCCGCACTATCTCGATGATGGCTCACTGATGTGGTCAGCATTGGCAGCGAGCGAGTCTGCCGCGATGTCTGCTAATCCTGGGTTGATGATTGACAGAGGCAGCAGAGAGGACCAGAGCTGGTACTGTCCCCTCACGTCTGCTGCTGGAAGGGCCGCCCTTACTGCAACATCTCCTTAATAAAGATTAACATGTCGATCACCGAGCTGAGCGCTACACAGCGACCCAGTACACATCTAACTGCTAGTGCTTCGTTGCTATCAAATCTGGCGTATTTAAAGGCAGCACGAGTGACGTCCTGACGTCATGCTCGTTTGTAATGAATGCATTCGCTCCACTTACACTGTTGATTCATCTGTCGTACTCGCCCCTTAGGTGTTCTTGCGACAGAGTTACGTGTTATTATGGCAGCCTGATGCGAAGTTGTGAAATGTAGTACAGCTGACGCTATACCTCTGTCTTACACTCTATGAAAGTCTCCGTCTAACACAAACCCACGTGCTAAGCAATTCTCTCTCACCTGTTGTGTGTAACCGGGCCATTGCCCCTGCGTGACGACACATTCTGGTACATGTGCAATCCTCTTACCTCTTGGTTAACCTACTGCCTCTGGCTCTCGGCATAGGCAACGAAACTTTGACAATATTCCACGTTTCCAACTCTTTACTATTCCGCGACACTACACATCCCCCTCCTTTGAGAACATTCGTCCCGAATTTTAAAATTATGGTCTTACTGGTTATGCACGCCATACTTCCTTATAGTCTACAGGTATCTTACAACTACTCCTTTAACACTGTCAAACTTTTCTTATCCGCTAATAATCTGTTTACACTTAATACTGATTCCAATCTTATCATAGGTTATCTATTTATATTACGTTCCACTATTCCCGATCCAACCCACAGGTATTTGATGTACAATTGTTATTTCAGAAAGAGACATCTTTTTCCGTATACAAAAGTAAGTTCCACAAATAAATACTAGAACTAAGATTGTGCTAGTCGTTGACACACCAAATATAATTGTGTTTTGCTTACGTTTCTCCCGATATTGCTGCACGTGCTGCAGTAGTTGATTGACTGTGATCTGCTCTTTTTCTGAGATAATCAGGCTATCTAAAGATTGTAGCAATGTGGGATCCAAGGATTCGTTAATAAACGTTAGGTTTTGGCGAGGCAATATGTGTGGTGGTTCCTCTGGATAATACGAGGTAGGTTGTGTCATGTTAATAATTGTTGTACCCGTGAAAGTAGCTGGTAGGTGAAAATACTTCCCCACTATTTCACATCCAGTGTCATTAATCAATAACCCACTACCCTGCAATTCAAGCTTTGATATATTTGTCAATCTACCATTTCTGTAACAAGTGGCAACTACGAACACAGAATAAATCTAATGTTCCCCCAATTTCTGAAATTTCGGTCTTGGAAGTAACACCTTCTTTTCGCATTCTAAGGTTCCCATATTCCCCAAGAACAACTGCATCTCACGCGAATGATTGTGGGTTGCCACCTCCTTTGCTGGACAAATAAAAACGCTTCCCCTGAAACAGTCTGTCGAGTCTTCCTTAGACATTACCACATGAGCACTCCTCCGTCTTGACACTCACAACACTTCCCGTGTTTGCACTTGCACCCACTTCCCAAGTGCACCCCATCTAATTGGATACGGGTGTACTGTATGACACTGGTACCGCGAATTGATACCCATCACTGGTATTTGCACTTCTACGTGTATGCTCGCCTGATCCGTAATTACTCTCACTTTAGACATGCGATAGAATAACGGTAAATTTCGCTTCGCCGGACGCACGATATGACGCACTCCTTCCGAGAATTCTTTCTGCGCTTTTAGCAACGCCTTCAGCATCTGATCTGGACGTAACAAAGTGGCACTCAATTTCCCATGCACTGTGTGATGCATAGCTTCATATAACGCTTCCAATTCGACACACGATCATCCACCCTGTCTGCTAATGCCCTCAATAAAGCTGCTACTTGTATTTTCCCGTCTATTCTGCTCAATCTCGCCTGTATAGCCTCTATATCCCCATTCAACACTTTCCTGGTATTTGCTGCATACCGTTCTAGGTCTGACGTCAACTCCCGCACTGTTCTAGTGGCATTCAATATCCCCTGCTCCATGTTACCTATACGTGTCGAGTGCCAATCCACTTTCGACTTTGTCTCCTCCGCCAACTCCTGCATCTCCCCCACCGTACTATTTAAGCTCCTTATATCTTCCTCGTCTGCGGTTCCAAACACTGTTTACAGCAATTTTCCTCCTGCATCCAACCACCCTCGTTTCCTGCGAACGAGCGTTTGTGGGACCACTTCCGTTACTTGTTGCAGCTGCCTTCTCAGCTTTTCGTATGAGAGCTTCAATTCCTGATATTCGTCCCGTATGTCTTGAAACAACCCCTCCTTCCCCGTGGCTGCCTGTAGCGCCGTAAACCTATCCTGTAGTGTCCGTAGATCATTCCTCACTCCCCATATATTATACGTGTACACAACTGTCCACCTGCAGCTTGACAATACCACATCTAATGGTTTTGCAAACAAAATTCCCTTATCTAGTTGTTGCACCAGCACCACCTCTCCTCTGCAACAGTGTAGCAGTACCAGACTGCCGAAAAGTTTCCCAGGCCACATCCTGGCACGGCACCTGAAGAAAAAGGAAGCCATGTCAATCACTCCCTTCCTTACTACGTCTAAAAGACACAACTGACAAGTAAAAACTACACATACCCTATTACCTAATAACAATAAATACATGTTCCTCCCCGAGCACACTTAATCTACTTATCCCTAGACCTAAGTGCGTAAGGAACGTTCCTCTGCTGTTCTTTTAGCTTCGCGTCACACCCTTTGCTACTGCTGGAGGAATCTGCGACAACGCATCCACTGCGCCCTTAAACGGCTTAATCCTACTCACATGAACTACTGACGACTTGGTTGGTAACTGTAACTTTACGTTCACTTGAGACACTCTTTCATTTACCTGATACGGTCCAGAATATTTCGTCAAAAATTTCTTCATTTTACCCTTCGGAACATAAGGATTAGCCAACAACACCCATTGACCAATTCTGTATTGCGGCAGTTTACCTGTTCTTTGCTCAATACTCTCTTGTTCTCCAAAGCTTTACTATTAGCACGCTGTACCCTTTGCCAAATCTCTCTCAATTTCTTGGCGAAATTCTTCACTGATTCATCCTGTGAACCTACCTGAGGTTTGAGCACATCAAATGGTGATGGCATTTTCCGACCATAAATTACCTCATAAGGAGAGAGCCCCGTTCCTGTATGAACTTTCGCGTTATATGCGCTTGTCAACAGATTTAAATATACGTCCCAATCCGTGTGTTCTGAATTTACGTAATGACTAATCATATTAACAAACGTCCTATTAACCCGTTCTGTTCGTCCACTCCACTGAGGATGAAATGGGCTTGTCCGCAATTTCTTAGCTTCCAAAAACGGCATAACTGCTTCATCAGCTCCGACATAAAGTTACTACTCTGATCTGTAATTATAGTATCAGCCACACCATACTTCAGCAACCAGTTATTTACTAAGGCTTACGCAACAGTGCTTGCCTTCTGATCTGGAATAGCTACCATTACCAGGTATCGGGAAAAATGATCTAATATTGTTAATGGGTCTTGTTAAATGCTCCGATTACGTCTAATCTGATGAATGCGAACGGACGATCTGCTTCAGGTAGTCTCTGTAACTGATTTTTCTGATGACTTAAATCTGCTCTCTGCGCACACGGTATACAATTTTGCACATACTGCTCTACATAATTGCAACGTGTCTTCCACCAAAACCTTTCAGCTACCCGTCTATCAGTCGTTCTTTTACCACCATGACCCGACATTACATGGTCGTGCGCTTGTTTCAACACTTCTTCCCTCAGCGACTCCGGTACTACGACGCGTAGTCCGCACTTCATCTTCCTGCAAAGCAACCCATCCTGCATTTCAAACTGCGGTTGCGTTCGGAACAATTGACACTCTGTCAGTGGCTTGCGCCTTTATCCACTCCTTCTCACTTATGCCCACAACTTGTACAGCTGCTATTTTTCTACTAAGCGCATCTGCATCCGTATGTTTTACCTGGTTTGTGAATTACCTCATAGTCAAATTCACTTACGAGTAGTTTCAGTGCCCATCTCGTTAAGCGACTCGAAGGATCTTTCAACCCCAACAACCACTTCAATGATGCGTGATCCGTAATCACCTTGAACATACGCCCATAGCGAAAATACGAGATACCGTAAATCACTGCTAACATTTTTTTCTCTGTAGTTGAATAATTCTTCTCTGCCTTATTCAGTTGCCTGGAAGCATAAGCCACTGGATGTTCCTGTCCATTAACCTTCTGAGAAAGAATACAACCTACAGCAATATTACTAGCATCACAAGATAGTATGAACTCTTGTTCGAAATCAGGAAGTATCAACACTAGGTCTGATGGTAGTATCTGTTTGAGCTTCTCGAATGCCTCCTGACACTGTGCTGTCCACACTTATACCCTGACATATTAAATGATTCATTTTGTAATATTACTTGCTTAGCTTGGCAACGGCCTTGCTGCAGTGGATACACTGGTTCTCGTGAGATTACCGAAGTTAAGCGCTGTCGGGTGTGGTCAGCGCATGGATGGGTGACCATCCAGGCCGCCATGCGCTATTGCCATTTTTGGGGGTGCACTCAGCCTCGTGATGCCAATTGAGAAGCTACTCGACCGAATAGTAGCAGCTTCGGTCAAGAATACCATCTTACGACCGGGAGAGCGGTGTGCTGACCCCCCGCCTCTCCTATCCGCATCCTCCACCGAGGATGACACGGCAGTCTGATGGTTCCGGTTGGCCGCTCGTGGCCAGAAGACGTAGTTCTTTCATATTTGTTTAGCTTGCCTAAAGTATTTATTTAAGAACATCATTTCAAAAGTCCTAAAGGCAACAGATGGCTTTGCATGCTGGTTTCCCATGATTGAGCTCCCCTTCAAATTGCCTCTTTACAAATGTAATGTTAGCCATGTTACTCATCCGAGAAAAAAATTATTTTCATGTGAAGCCAAGAAGTCCACTGCATGCTACCTACCCTCATTGATTTAAATGCTACTTTTGTTTGTAATTAATAATTTATACACTTCTGTTCTTGTACCTCAAGATTACTTTCCATGGTTTCCACTGTGCCTAAATCCCTTTTCGACCTCATAAACTCTGTTATTAACTCCCATGGCAATTTCAACGTTATTCTCAAATTTCTTTGTAAGCACTGTAAATTTAATATTTAGCTGATCAAACTTTCCGCTTGCTGCATTTACCATCAATTCCATTTCCCCTAATTATGAATCTATGTTCCCAGCTATTTCACTTTTTACACTTCCTATTGTACTCTCCCTGTTTCAATCTATGTCTCTAACTATCTGAGATCTTATACTCCCCATTTGTATCTTTTTTAATTTCTTACTGAATGTTAAAAAATGCATTCAGATCCCTTCCTGGCACTCACCCTATTTCTTCCCTTGTCTTTGGCATGCTAATGTTACTATCACTCCCTGCATCACGTAACCCACAATCACTTTTTAAATTATTAAATTCATTGGCCATGGCTGATGATCAATCTACAAATTTACGATGCGGCTGCTGACTGCAGGCTGACTTATGCCAACTCTGTTGCTCTGCATTTGGTCTCATGCCAATACAATACCACCTGCAATGTGGACTTTCTATCTAGCTCATATGATGCTGTGTGAAACCATGATTTCAGCTGTTTCATAGCAATGTGATGCCAGCTGTGTGTGATGCCGTGTTAAGATGGCACCTTTGCAGCTCACAAGGGGAAGGCCATAGAACGGCCAACCGATTCGGCTCAGATTTGGCAGGTCACTTGTGTACAACCTAAAACAAAGGACTCTAAGATATTTTGGGTCAACACCCCCGCAATTTTGAGAAAATCACCCCTAAAGTTTATGACGAGCAATCGACTCAAAATTGGAGGAACCGATAGATAATTGTAAATAGAACATTTTTCATCATCAGGTCAGCAAACGCAAAGTTTTCCAGAAATCGAGGAAAGAAGCTTTCACAACTGCTGCTTCTGTACCCACATGGAAAACGCTTTTCGCCGACAGTGCCGATAGCGTAATGACCAAGGTAATTGGATGGCAATCGGGAAACCCGTGGTCGAATGTCGAAGAAACATAGCCGAGGTTATTCTTTTCGTTTGTATTTTTCCATATCTCAATTGATAGGGATAGGAGGGGTTAATGAGGTAAGTAAATCAATAAGGGATGATAATAATAAGATAGGCAAACTTATTTCCCAAACGCCGTGAGTTAGTAAAGTATTAAAGTTTTAAGCATTGTCACATGAAAACAACTCCGAGTAAGAGTGCTGCGAATTCTTCACGAGGGATCATATATAGCCAAACGCGCGATGCTTGTTTACAGCGAGGCACGGGACAGAATGCACATGACGAGAATTAAGTTGTCCCGGTTGCCTCTTCGTCATATCATAGTCGTGAACCTGGAAGAATGAAGGTGTCCAGCACGAATCCTATGGAAGTCGACGGGAAGGAGTTGTTTTCCATCATGAGGCTGCCGCGAACCTCGTGGATACATGTAGTGATTTTTGCATCGTTAATGCGCCGAATGAAAAAGGTTTTGTGAATGAATACAGTGTTCTTCTGTAAATAACATATGGCGAGTACTGTAAACAGTTTGTAGTAATTAGGTCGTCTGTTTATGCCGTAGTAACTGTTTACTGTTTGTTGTGCCATATCTTTCAGGTGCATAATCTGAATAATGGAGGATGTACACCCTTCAACTTGCGCTGTAATATATAGTTGAGAGCCTGCCACAGACGATGGCAAGCGGGAAGTTACCGACGCTGTGTTTTGGTTTGTAAAAGTGTTGTAAGAGAGATGCATTACTGCGTGCTGAAAAGAGCCGCCACTTTCTGTATATCTTCTATATTTTGTACCTCCTTATGAGAGACGTATTTAGTGACGTGCCATTGACGAATTTTATACTCTGATTTGAAATTTCTTGCCCAAGATAATGACGCAGCAAACGTAAAATCTTTTCAGCCTCCTTCCCGTCGACTTCCATAGGATTCGTGCTGGACACTTTCATTCTTCCAGGTTCACGACTATGATATGACGAAGAAATCACTACCGGAAGCAGGCAGTTCTGTTTCTCGACGTTCCAGATTGATAGAAGCGGCTATCGTCGAGGGATTTTTGGAGCTGAAGAACGAAGTAACAACGAGAATACCTTAGGAGTGGGCTGCAGGTGCAGCGCTTCAATATATGGCCAACAAGGATTTTACGTTTGCTGCGTCATTATCTTGGGCAATAAATTTCAAATCAGAGTATAAAATTCGTCAATGGCACGTCACTAAATACGTCTCTCATAAGGAGGTACAAAATATAGAAGATTTACAGAAAGTGGTGGCTCTTTTCAGCACGCAAACAGTGTCACTTATGACCGGTTTTAATTGTGATTACGTGATCAACACGGATCAAACAGGATGCGAGTATTGGGTGAATATTAGACGCACATTATCGCATAAGGGAGAAAAACGAACCCTTGTCACAGTTGGTAGTAAAAACAAACTAACACATTCGTACACGGCGCAATATGCCATCACAGCCTCTAGAAAAGTGTTGCCTAAAGTTATCCTGTGTTTACAAGAAACGAATGTTACATTTGGTCCTCAGGTTGCAGAAGAGGTCAATCGTTTAACCGACTCATTGATAAATGTTTCCATTACCTGCTCCAAATCCGGGAAACAGACGAATGAGATTTACAGAACATTTCTTGAGAATTTTTTAATCAATACGTTTCTGATAACAAGTTTTGTCCAATACTGGATTCCTGGAGTGGACAAATTAATACTACAATATATGATACAATGTTTATGGATGGCGATGGTTCAAATGGCTCTGAGCACTATGGGACTTAACATCTGAGGTCATCAGTCCTCTAGAACTTAGAACTACTTAAACCTAACTAACCTGAGGACATCACACACATCCATGCCCGAGGCAGGATTCGAGCCTACGACCATAGCGGTCTCGCGGGTCCAGACTGTAGCGCTTAGAACTGCACAGCTACTCTGGCCGGCATGGATGGTCAGGATCAGCCGCCGTGCACTAAAAGTAATACCGCCTAACTGCACATCTGTGTGCCAGCCGCGTGATGTTTATTTCTATCGCCAGGTTAAAAACTTTATTTCCAGGTTACAGAATGGCAGTGTGCTTCTGGAAACCCAGGGGGAATTGCCACAACCGCACGGATGCAATAAATATTCACAGATTAATTCATAACCAACTTTCAGCACTGATGTTCCAGGCAATGATATCGTATGCGTGGTACGCATCAAAATTAATTCCCGAAAAATACATATTTTTAAACGTAAACCAAATTTGTATTCCGCCGGCTCTTCAGAAGGAACAGTGTAGCTGTCAAAAGATTGCATTCATTAGATGTTCTTGGTGCCGTAAGTATATTTGTTTCGAATGTTTATATGACAAGTACCATCCATCTAGTTGTTCAAAGAAAAATGAGGACACGTAACAGTGCCTGGAACAGCCATTGTAAAGTGACCTGGAGTAATATTTTAGTTGTTTACTAGCCCAAGAGGTTTGAGAAATTTATTTGCCTACCTTCTTATTATCATTCCTGATTGATTTGCTCACCTTATTAACCCCTCCTATCCCTATCAGTTGAGATATGGAAAAATGCAAACGAAAAGAATAACATCCGCTAGGGTTTTCCGATTCCCAGCCAGTTACCTTGGTAGTTGCGCTATTTAGTTGGTGCAATAATCTTTATTGAACAAACTAACAGTACACATATATATATACACACAGTTCAACAGTTCTTCAAGGTAACATTTAAACATATACAAATGATTGTTAGTTAAACAAAAATATTAGAATACCATTGAATACGACACAATATAACATATACTGTCTTCTTACTCTTTTTTTTTTTTTTGTTTTTTTTTTTGCTCGATGCATGAGAATGTGGATAAGGGTGTTGCATCATGTGACGGGTAGCCATGGCACACCCCATCTTTGAGGGGGGTCAAGGAAGATGCTGCGGAGATAACCGGCAAAACTTTGTTGGTAAGATGGTTTTCGGGTGAGGGTGCTATGCGTGGTCACAACTTTGTACCAGAAGTAAAGGACTGTATGCGAACGACTCTGATAGAGGTATCCTAAAGTCTGACCTCGAAACCAGATGAGTGTATGGTGCTTAGCAAGAGGGAAGTGAAATGTATGGGGCCACAACAAGAAATCTGGGGTTACCGTCGTTGGCAGGGCACGGAAGTAAAAGCCCACGATTCGTTGGATGAGAAGCCATATGTTTCGTTTCAGGGGGCACATAAGACGGTGTTCATCGGTGTCTTCGAGCTGACAGTCAGGGCAGAGTGGGGAGGTGGCCAGTCCTATGTGATAAAGTAGACTACTAGTCGGGATTTTGCCATAGACTAAAACATACCAGAGTGCAGACACAGATGACGATAAAAAGGGTGCATGCACACACCCCCAACCCGTTCGCCAGTTAATGTCAGGGCGCTGTAGCACCATTGGGTCGCAAGGGTTGGACAGCATAAACAAACGATAATAATCTTTTGTATTGGGAGGACGGGTGACTGGAAGATCGGTCCGAACGTAGCTGAGTTCTATGAAACAATTGGCGACGTGGTACAATAATGGAGAATTAGGTGCCACATTGAGTGGTGGATCGAGAGAAGCTGGTTAGAGGGTATCTAAGAGACTGTGGGTTAAGGACGGGACCGGCCCCTGCCAATGCCACAACATAGTATGGACAAAGAGTGCAGAGAATCATGCCCGCATGTTGACGAGTCTGAAGCTACCTTTTGCAGGAGGCAGTGTTAGTGTTGTAGCGGACTTTGAAAGGTGCCCCTACTGACACGAAATATCCAAAGGCTGAATGGATGCGGCGGCCAAGGAGTAACGGCATTGGGAGGATCTGGGCGACGTGTACCAGTTTAGGGGCAACATACATGATGACATAGCACACACCTTGGAGTTGGTTTAAGTTACAGTGCACTTGACAGACATGGTTCCGAATCGACCACAAAAGCTGCTGGTAAGCGAGGGCCACTGTGCGGTATGTGGAGCTCATAAATTCGATTTCCAAATAACGTAGTAGGTACTGACTGGGAGTGGGGTCGGCTCCATAGCCGAGAGGCCACGCTCAATGTGCATCATAGTCGATTTATGGAAATTAAGAATGCTACCAGAAAGACGTCCATACTGGTAGATCTATTGAATGGCATCATTGAGTTCCGTGGAGGAGCAGGTGAGAAAGATGAGGTCATCTGCATAAGCCCTGCAGTGAAAGGTGCAGTCATGTAAAGTGAGACCCTGCAGTCTAGAGGGTAAGACCAGTGATGAGCGGCTCAAGTGCAATGGCATATATTAAAATAGACATAGACACACAGAGTTGGCGTATAGGAATCGGTCCTACAAGCCTCCCATTGACTTGTACCATCAAGACTGCGGGAAGTAGTAACCGGCGAATGGCATAGACAAAAAGTAATGTGAACCCCATACGTGTCGCCAACATGAGGAGGAATGGGTGTGGAAAAGATCAAAGGCACTCATGAAATCGATGGATACCAGTGCTGCACGAAGACGACAAACTGCCACCAGAGCGATGAGGTCGCGGCATTCTCCTAGGGCTGTTTGTAAGGTGGCCCCACAACCACATGCAGTCTGCTCCGGTGACAGGACCGTAGGTAAGATGGTGCGTATACGCAATGCTAAGAGGCGTGTATAGATTTTATAGTCTCCATTCATCACTGAAAGGGGACGATATGCAGAGACATGAGACCCTCCCTTCAGCTTAGGCACAGGTAGAAGAATGCCAGTGACGAATTCAGGTGGAATTGGGAAGGACGGAGTAAAGAGTTCCTGAATCATTTCCGTCCAGCGAGGAAGCATTGCCGGCCGGTGTGGCCAAGCGGTTCTAGGCGCGTCAGTCTGGAACCGCGCGACGGCTACGGTCGCAGGTTCGAATCGTGCCTCGGGCATGGATGTGTGTAATGTCCATAGGTTAGTTAGGTTTAAGTAGTTTTAAGTTCTAGGGGACTGATGACCTCAGATGTTAAGTCCCACAGTGCTCAGAGCCATTTGAACCATTTGAATTTGAGGAAGCATTAACGTGGTGAACGCCCAGTAAAACTCCACAGGGAGACCATCTGGTCCTGTTGATTTTCTCTTGGCCTCCTTGTTTAGCTCATCTACCACCTCTTCTGCGGTGATTGCAGACATCATGGACGTTGACTCTGCTACGGTGACGGTCCGATCAGGAGAAGGACGAAGATCATCAGGAACTGTCATTGCCATCGGTTCATTATCATAAAATTGGCGATAATGTTCAGCAACGGCAGACGCCACTGCCACCTGTGTTGTGTAGTGAACACCATCGGAGGTTATGATGTTGGGGACGAAAAGTCTACGTCGGCGACGATGGTCAGAGGCGGCATGGATTGTGCATGGTGTTTCATTGTGGAGGAGGTCCTGTCATAGGGAACGCACCACGACACCATGCAGTCATGCATGTTGGAGAGAGAGGAGTCGAGATTTAGCACGTTGTCATTCCCTATGGGTTTCAGGTGATAGAGGGAGTGCATCGAGCTCACAGAGGACGGCGTAGTTAAAATTTATGGTGTCTCGATGCCATGCTGCTGCTTTCTTGCCACAATGCATGAAGACCTTTCTGATCGCAGGTTTGGCACATTTGACCCACCAATGGAACATGGATGTGTACTGCGGAAGGCGTCTTTTGCAAGACGCCCATGTAGTGGCAAAACATTGTCAGCAGTGAGGATCATTAAGGCAGGAGGTATTAAGCTTCCAGTAACCTCTGCTGCGCCATACTGACTGAAGTGGCAAAGCCAGGGAGCAAATGACGGCGCAATGGTCCGAAAATGCAGGGGGCCATCGTTCAGCTTGGGCGACTTCGTTGCCAAGTTGGGCAGAGACATTAAAACCAGCCCAGTCTGCTCGCAGAATGTGCTGTATAGTGGGTAAAACCGGGGGTATTGCCATGAATTATCTTCTAAACATCCAGTAGATGAAAATCTTCGATTAAGGTGAGCAGTGCTGGGCATGGCGAATAACCAGGCATTTGGTGCTGCGGATGGAGGACGCAGTTGAAATCGCCTCCCATGATAAGGCGGTCATAGAGCCAGAAAACAGAGGCGCCACGTCATGTTCGAAAAAAGTGGACAGCTGCCGACGGTTTGTGGAGCCAGACGGAGCGTAGATATTCATGACACGCGTGTCGAAGATGGTAACAGCCATGCCCCTTCTACAGGGAAGGATTGTCGTGTCCTTGAGTGGGATTCCTTCGTGTATGTAGAAAGCCACTCCACGCCCTGATTGATCACATGTAAATGTGTACAAGTCGTAGCCATAGACCGGTGGTAGTGTGGCAATGCGTACTTCCTGAAGAAGGGCGATGTCGACGTCAGAAGCCTGAAGCATGTCACATAGGAGCTGCAGCTTGCGTGCAGTGCCGATCATGTTGATGTTCAGTGTGGCCTACCGGTACGTTTGTTTCCATGGTGGTGGATTCGCATCTACCATCACCAAGGGAAGTATGAGGAGGGCACTGACAGGAAGTCCCGTCTCATCTGCTGCAGTGCCTCGCTTTTGATGTTAACAGGCAGCCTCGTCCAGCGGAGGCAATTCATCCGGAGGAGGGGGCGTACCTTCCTCAACGCCGTCGGCCCATGCTCCTGTACTGTGGGTCTGTCTAGTGTCCATGGGAACTGCGTCGTGGGGAGAGATATCGGAGCTGTTGGCGGGGATATAAGCGTCTCAAACTGTGCACCGATCATTACACTGTGCATGGCGAACTTCATGGTGGTGCTGACCTGCGAAACGTCTTGTTCATCGTGAAAGCCGTCCGCCGACCTCTGCGTGGAAATGTCGGCTGGTTGGGTGTCGTCTTCGTCGTCGCGGGTGGCGACGCTTTGAGAACCCGTGGGTGAACGGCGGCGGCGTTTGCGCCTACGTGGCGTCGTTGGGTACAACGAAATTGTCAAACAGGTGTTGTGAAGAAGTAGTGGTCTACTCAGCGTCTGGTGCGGGAGACTGTTCGGCGGCAGGGTTGTCAGGTGGGACGTCTGCACCGTCCGTAGGTGACTGGGACGGTGGAACGTGCCGATCGGAAGGACCGGGCAACGGACTGGACGAAACTGTAGATGTGGCAAGAGCCGCTGCGTAAGTGACCGGTAGGGCGGTCATCATGGGTGTGGCGGACGCTTCCGACAACGGGAGCTGCGCGCCGCATCGTTGAATGCATTCAGATCGTAGATGACATTCGTTCCCGCAACTAGAACAGGTCCGAGGTTGGCCGTCGTACATTACAACGGCACGGCAGCCTCCGATACGTAGATAGGAAGGCACGTGTTTCTGCAACTCGATGCGGCCTGTCTAACACCGTTTAAAACGGGATAGGTTTGAAACTGTATCCATCGTTCTGCAATATATTCCAGAACGTTGCCATAGGGATGGAGAGCCTCGATGACGACATCTGCAGGTAGTTCGAAGGGCAGTTCGAAGATCCTTATTGTTCGTGTGCCGAGACCTGCGTGATCGACGGTAACAGGTCCGACGTTGCCGTCGGAATGACAGAAGCGCAGTCCACGTGTTGTCTCTAGAAGCACCTTGTCACACGCCGCATCGTTGATCATTTTGACGTAGACGGTACTGCTAACTATGGACAAGAGGATACCAATTAGATCCGTTGGAGGTATTTTAACTTCATCGCGAATAAATCGTTCTGCCTCCAGGGCCTTGGGTCGGGCTAAGTCGGAACAAAAGTTGAAACGTAATGTCTTCTTCCAATAGTTGTGCGCCATGGTGGTCTAGAAAGAAAACGGCACTTACAGCGGCCTAAGTAAAAACAAAACACTGCGCACCTCGCCCGCAGCGCACTGGCGCGTGACCTCCTCTCAACACTGCCGGCGGCAGACAGTGCTATCGGCGCAGTCGGCGAAAAGCGTTTATCATGTGGGTACGGAAGCCGCAGTTTTAAAGTTTCTCACCTCGATTTCTGGAAAAGTATGCGTTTCTGGACCTCATACCTGATGATGAAAAATGCTATATTTACAATATCTATCGAACCCGCCGATTCTGAGTATTTGCTCGTCACAACCTTTAGATGTGATTTTCCTTCCCCTTGTAAGACACGTATCGGTCACAGTGTAAGAAAAACGACGTACGAAACTTCATCACGTGTTGATACTACACGATAACGCACTCTGCTGGCTTTACTAAGAAAACTATGCAGGAGTTTCAAAAGTTATCATTCACGCACTTATTCTTCTGACCTTACGCCCTCAAATGTTTACCTTCCTAGGGCCATATCGATAAACAGTTCTCTCTGGTTTGACAACATCTTTAACTCAGATCCATTAGGTTCTACAGGCAGGGAATCGATAAACTGCCTTATCGTTTAAGACCGTTTTAAACAAAGCGAGAGAAGATACTATTGATGATTAATTTCGCTCTGATATTTACTACTGTGTTCAGTTAAGTAACGGAAAACGCTTATAAATATGCGCTGTGCTAATTCACATGAAATTCAGAATACCACGATATCTGTAGGATGAAAGTCTATTTCAATAAAACATAAGGTATCTGTAACACGAGCGTGCCTAATCAGCACAAATTAGAAAGATATTACTCATTCTGGATTTCGAAACAGTCTATATTTACCTGCTGTCTCGTGTCACAGTGAAGTAGTATGGAAATGTGGCGTTTCATAAATAAAACAAACTACATTTCCTTACTGATTACCGATCAGACTGCTTGTAGCTCTATCAGGAAACGGCTAAAAATGTATTGTTCAGCGAGACTGGAAGTGGGAACAAATGCAGCTACTCTTTACAGACCAGGTTCCCTCAGGTACTGAAACGTTGAGCTTACCCTTTTTGTTCCAGTGCTGGCTAGGACAGATAAGCTAGCAACGAATGCTATGAGATTAACTATAATTTCGACGTCGAATGATTTAATTAACTATCACAGCTATTGGTGTTTTTCTGTCTTTAGCTACTGAAACTACAAAGATCATCGCCACTCTTGTTTCACATTTTTAGAACGTCTCCAGTAGTTACACTGTAAAATTTATGAGTAGGAAAGACACCTTTTTATAATAATTGACTTGGAAAATATTTTTTGAGATCGATTTCAATGACACTGTCCATGGAAGATAGGCGCACAAATGAAGAGACAACCACAGAGCATCGATTGCAAAACGCAACATCCACGATGAGCCTATGTATGCTACGAATAACGTGAAGTTCCAAATCAAGAAAGGCTTTTCATATTTTTCTTTTTTGCATCTTTATCAGAAGAGATAAATATTCTTGTAAATATACATTTTGATTACTCTGTGATATACTGGAATAATTTAAAGCTATGCCTGAAACAAACAGTTTTCTGTCATTTCATCAAAACTTTCGTCGTAAGATAGGTATCATAAGTGTGAAATTCAGTTGCATTTTCTGGTAAATTTTAATGATGATGACAGAATATATGCTTAAGAGACTCTCAAACCATTTTCTGCACGAACAGTTTGAGCATGAGTAACGTTGCTATCACCGTGTCGAACTGTGTGGCATTTGCGTTGGCAGTTATTAAGTTTCTCACACTTTGCCGCACGCAACATCTCCAAATTAAGCAGCTCTCATAAAACCTAGCAGAATACCCTTCGTGTCACTCTGTTTGCTTACATTCTTCATAGTTTTATTCATAAAATTCAATGTCAGATGGACAGTCTGCATTTCCGTCGAAGACGCCCTGCGCCACTTTCACTCGTTGCTTCATTTCTTTTTCATGGAAAAGGTGTGATATCACAAACCATATTATACCATTTCGTAAGTGAAACGTAAGCTATTGGTAGAATGACATAGTGGTTTAGGCGGTCAGTTCCTACTGTGCAGGTAAGTGCTTCGAATCCTGTTATTCTCTTGACTTTTAATTCGTGGTCAGAGTTATTAGTTTAGCTGGATAACGAGAAAGAAAGGCAGAGAAAGAGAGAGAGGGTGAGCTAAGACAAACGAATTTCCCTCTTCTTCGAGGGAATACAAAACTTTCATTTTCCGTAAACAAAATTTTCTCGGTAGCAACACAATAATTCAGTACCGTGCGCAGTTTCCACCCTCCTCTACAACTGCATTTACCTGCCGGAGGATGGAGGCGAAAGTTTCCGTACGAGTCTGTCATTCTGTGACAACACCTCCCTCGCGTCATGAACTGTTTCGGACAGCTCCGGCACGGTAGTCGGTGCTGGTCTTCCGCTCCTAATGATTTTCTGCATCTTCGTCCATACATGCTACATGCGACTGAGGTCTGCACCTTTGGAGGCCAGTCCAACAGCTCAACGTCTACGTTCATTTGAAACCAGTGTTTTACACAGCTCGCCGCGTGAGCAGGAGAATGTTCATGTTGGAATATTATTCTGCCTCTGAAAATTTCTGACGAACTGAAGAAAGCATTACGTTATCCAGTATTGGCAGTAGTAATAACTAGAAAACGGACGGTCCAGTGGCCACAGAACGCCGCAACCACTAGCTGATATCCAACCCCAAACTGTGACAGCAGTTTGGTCATACGTTCGCCGATTATCCTCCACACCTCCCTTTCTCGTTGAGACGACGACGAATGGTGACCTGCTCACACTTAGCTGGAGAATGTTCCTAATTTCTGTGCTAGTCGTGAAAGGGTTTTCATCACTGCAGTGGAGAACACTACTGTGTTGATCCTCTGTGGTAGCCCGTGGACGTCCAGGGCGGCAAAGATGGTTGACGTGTCTTTCTTCCGCCTCCCTGTTCACCAGCGATGTATCGTCGAATTGATGTATCCTACGGTACAGAAATGGTGCTGATACAGTATATATCTTGACAAAGCGCAAGAATGTAACGTTTATGAAATTCCTCGAACTGTAACCTTAAGCAGGTAAGAACCCATGGCAGTGCAGGAGGAAACAAAGTGTAATAGAAGGCGGAGAGCACTTTATTCGATTAAGAAGTCAAATTCATTCCCGATTACATGCTTTGAAAAAATATTTAATAAATTAGTTTCTTGTGAATATTGTTTAGAGGATGATGTAAATGTATGTGTCTCTGCACATCATATGTAGGTATAATAATGACACCATTTCCAGAGATTAAAGGTAAAATTTAGATTCACGTTGTGGTGGAGATCATGCTACCTCGGCTGGAGTATTTTTTATTATTAATGGTTTTGTATTTTTAGCTGTGCAATATCTTAAGTGGTTAAGCTCAGATTCAACCAGTTTCAGGAACACAAAGTGTGATACCTCTTAGGCGAACTATAATGCAGTGTTATCAGACGGAAAGATCGACCTGGCCCAGACTGTGCAGATTTCCCAGCATGAGGAAGAGCACTAGCCCGCGAAAGGCAAATGTCCCGAGTTCCACTCTCGGTCTGGTACACAGTTTTAATCTGCCAGGAAGTTTCATGTGCAGACTTTGTTTTTCAAACCTTTCCCTAGCTGGACAATAATCTTTTTTCATCCGGTAAATTTGCGAGAGTTCCTGATTAAGTTGTTTTAAGATTAAACTAAATTCTTTCACCTACAACAAAGTTAAAATAAATCATCTTAACAGCACTAAATAGCAGTTTGTGAAGCGATTACTGGCCACATTTTGTTGCATTTCGCTGGTTAGAAGGGGAAAAGCTTACTACCCGGGATACTCATCTCCCAGAAGGAAATGAAACCTCTAATGTTCCGGTCATGCGACTTTTATTACAGTAATTACAAAATCACATGAAACTAACTACGAATTTTATACTAAGCAAACCTATTGCTGTCATTAAGACGTTGCAGTACCTGGTGTTTGAAATGACGCAGAGCCAGTTTAGGTCAGGAATTTATGGAAATGGTAGCCACGGTGCAATTTAATACTGCAATTCTCAGGCATTGCTTGCACTCGAAATTACTGTTGCAGTATACCTATGGAGTCCAATAACTCAATTACGTATTTTCCGGTGAGAAAGACCAGTGCTGAACAGTCTTCGCAACAGCACTACACTGAAACTGGCGTTCCACAGAGCTAGAATTTCAGGTTGGCAACTCAGTATAAGGCCTCTGAGTCAGATGTGAGTTCTGCCACACTGTAATATTTTTCTGCAGTGTTGAAGTGATATTACGATTCGAGTAATACCGCGAAAATGTGAACTTGGGCCATGTAGAATGAGCGTATTACAACGAAAAACTGTTGATCTTCTTCAACATTTTGTGTCTTTCCACTATTTGAAATATGTGACATCGACCATATGGAGAGAATGAACCGAAGATATGAATTAACAGAAGATATGAAAATACTCTGTCTTTGAAAGTGGCGGTTACTGCCGGCCTTAGCAATTTACAAGCGTCGCTTCTAAACGCAAGTTCTTGACGTAATGCAACGCAATTTGTCTTATGAAGTACCGTGTTCATCAGCTAATTTAATTTTAATGTCATCTAAGAATAATTGAAGATGTCCGATATTAACTTGAAAAGTCTTCACTACAGATGGAAGGAACTAAATAACTACTTGTTACGGTACAGTTGTCACAGAACGTCGCATCCATTTGCTGTGAACTAAGTATTCGCCAATTTTCTGAGATTTGCCTCTAAGAATGACAAAGACGCATTAAATTCTTTCTCAAGCAGATAGCAGCCCTCCCCCCATGAACCATGGACCTTGCCGTGGGTGGGGAGGCTTGCGTGCCTCAGTGATACAGATAGCCGTACCGTAGGTGCAATCACAACGGAGGGGTATCTGTTGAGAGGCCAGACAAACGTGTGGTTCATGAAGAGGGGCAGCAGCCTTTTCAGTAGTTGCAAGGGCAACAGTCTGGATGATTGACTGATCTGGCCTTGTAAGAATAACGAAAACGGCCTTGCTGTGCTGGTACTGCGAACGGCTGAAAGCAAGGGGAAACTACGGCCGTAATTTTTCCCGAGGGCATGCAGCTTTACTGTATGATTAAATGATGATGGCGTCCTCTTGGGTAAAATATTCCGGAGGTAAAATAGTCCCCCATTCGGATCTCCGGGCGGGGACTACTCAAGAGGATGTCGTTATAAGGAGAAAGAAAACTGGCGTTCTACGGATCGGAGCGTGGAATGTCAGATCCCTTAATCGGGCAGGTAGGTTAGAAAATTTAAAAAGGGAAATGGATAGGTTAAAGTTAGATATAGTGGGAATTAGTGAAGTTCGGTGGCAGGAGGAACAAGACTTCTGGTCAGGTGACTACAGGGTTATAAACACAAAATCAAATAGGGGTAATGCAGGAGTAGGTTTAATAATGAATAGGAAAATAGGAATGCGGGTAAGCTACTACAAACAGTATAGTGAACGTATTATTGTGGCCAAGATAGATGCGAAGCCCGCACCTACTACAGTAGTACAAGTTTATATGCCAACTAGCTCTGCAGATGACGAAGAAATTGAAGAAGTGTATGATGAAATAAAAGAAATTATTCAGATAGTGAAGGATGACGAAAATTTAATAGTCATGGGTGACTGGAATTCGGTGGTAGGAAAAGGGAGAGAAGGAAACGTAGTAGGTGAATATGGACTGGGGCTAAGAAATGAAAGAGGAAGCCGCCTGTTAGAATTTTGCACAGAACACAACTTAATCATAGCCAACACTTGGTTTAAGAATCATGAAAGAAGGTTGTATACGTGGAAGAACCCTGGAGATATTAAAAGGTTTCAGATAGCTTATATAATGGTAAGACAGAGATTTAGGAACCAGGTTTTAAATTGTAAGACATTTCCAGGGGCAGATGTGGACTTTGACCACAATGTATTGGTTATGACCTGTAGATTATAACTGAAGAAACTGCAAAAAGGTGGGAATTTAAGGAGATGGGACCGGGATAAACTGAAAGAACCAGAGGTTGTACAGAGTTTCAGGGAGAGCGTAAGGGAACAATTGACAGGAATGGGGGAAAGAAATACAGTAGAAGAAGAATGGGTAGCTTTGAGGGATGAAGTAGTGAAGGCAGCAGAGGATCAAATAGGTAAAAAGATGAGGGCTACTAGAAATCCTTGGATAACAGAAGCAATATTGAATTTAATTGATGAAAGTAGAAAATATAAAAATGCAGTAAATGAAGCAGGCAAAAAGGAATACAAACGTCTCAAAAATGAGATCGACAGTTTCTAAATGGCTAAGCAGGGATGGCTAGAGGACAACTGTAAGGATGTAGAGGCTTATCTCACTAGGGATAAGATAGATACTGCCTACAGGAAAATTAAAGAGACCTTTGGAGATAAGAGAACCACTTGTATGAACATCAAGAGCTCAGATGGAAACCCAGTTCTAAGCAAAGAAGGGAAAGCACAAAGGTGGAAGGAGTATATAGAGGGTCTATACAAGGGCGATGTACTTGAGGACAATATTATGGAAATGGAAGAGGATTTAGATGAAGATGAAATGGGAGATACAATACTGCTTGAAGAGTTTGACAGAGCACTGAAAGACCTGAGTCGAAACAAGGCCCCGGGAATAGACAACATTCCATTGGAACTACTGACGGCCTTGGGAGAGCCAGTCCTGACAAAACTCTACCATTTGGTGAGCAAGATTTATAAACAGGAGAAATACCCTCAGACTTCAAGAAGAATATAATAATTCCAATCCCAAAGAAAGCAGGTGGTGACAGATGTGAAAATTACCGAACAATCAGTTTAATAAGCCACAGCTGCAAAATACTAACACAAATTCTTTACAGACGAATGGAAAAACTAGTAGAAGCCGACCTCGGGGAAGATCAGTTTGGATTCCGTAGAAATATTGGAACACGTGAGGCAATACTGACCTTACGACTTATCTTAGAAGAAAGATTAAGGAAAGGCAAACCTACGTTTCTAACATTTGTAGACTTAGAGAAAGCTTTTGACAATGTTGAGTGGAATACTCTCTTTCAAATTCTAAAGGTGGCAGGGGTAAAATACAGGGAGCGAAAGGCTATTTACAATTTGTACAGAAACCAGATGGCAGTTATAAGAGTCGAGGGACATGAAAGGGAAGCAGTGGTTGGGAAGGGAGTAAGACAGGGCTGTAGCCTCTCCCCGGTGTTATTCAATCTGTATATTGAGCAAGCAGTAAAGGAAACAAAAGAAAAATTCGGAGTAGGTATTAAAATCTATGGAGAAGAAATAAAAACTTTGATGTTCGCCGATGACATTGTAATTCTGTCAGAGACCGCAAAGGGCTTAGAAGAGCAGTTGAACGCAATGGATAGTGTCTTGAAACAAGGATATAAGATGAACATCAACAAAAGCAAAACGAGGATAATGGAATGTAGTCGAATTTAGTCGGGTGATGCTGAGGGAATTAGATTAGGATAAGAGACACTTAAAGTAGTAAAGGAGTTTTGCTATTTGGGGAGCAAAATAACTGATGATGGTCGAAGTAGAGAGGATATAAAACGTAGACTGGCAATTGCAAGGAAAGCGGTTCTGAAGAAGAGAAATTTGTTAACATTGAGTATAGATTTAAGTGTCAGGAAGTCATTTCTGAAAGTATTTGTATGGAGTGTAGCCATGTATGGAAGTGAAACATGGACGATAAATAGTTTGGACAAGAAGAGAATAGAAGCTTTCGAAATGTGGTGCTACAGAAGAGTGCTGAAGATTAGATGGGTAGATCACATAACTAATGAGGAAGTATTGAATAGGATTGGGGAGAAGAGAAGTTTGTGGCACAACTTGACCAGAAGAACGGATCTGTTGGTAGGACATGTTATGAGGTATCAAGGGATCACCAATTTAGTATTGGAGGGCAGCGTGGAGGGTAAAAATCGTAGAGGGAGACCAAGAGATGAATACACTAAGCAGATTCAGAAGGATGTAGGTTGCAGTAGGTACTGGGGATGAAGAAGCTTGCACAGGATAGAGTAGCATGGAGAGCTGCATCAAACCAGTCTCAGGACTGAAGACCACAACAACAACAACAGACAGCAGCAGCGGAATTAAAAATTTAATAGCGATAACGGCAGTAATAATAGACGTATTTGCTAACTTCATACTGTGCAATGGCGTATCTCGTCCTAAGAAATTTCTTGAAACAGTTAAAATTTCAAAACGGCTTCGAATCGAGGCTATGATTGCAAAAAGCATCTTTACATCCAGCTGACATGAAACTAGTATAATTTGCATGTTATAAGCCTGCTGATAATTAATTAGTTAATAGAGAAATAAATTTTTTCACCGTGTGTAATTGTAAGCTAAGTGCCTCTTACGTTAGATACAACTATGGATGTACCAAAAGTGGGCTTCAGTAGTCTTGTGGATTGCTTTTCAGTTTCATAGTTGCGAGGTATCGATTCGATTTTCACTTCCAGCATGTATTTTAAACACAAAGGAACAGATCTCCTTCACCTGTAGTAATTATAAATGAAGAACGTTAAGTTGCACCGTAGTTAAGAATTCGCGTCACAAACATCATATCAATTCTCCACCATCTGCGGCACAGCCGGTTCAGGTTTGGTCATAACAGGGGCGGAAGTCGCGGCAAACAGAAACTGTGTCGTCAGTGAGCTTCCTTGCACTAAAAACTTCATTTTATTTAATGAGCCAATTGACATTTAAGGTCTCAGGCTTGTTCTTTTATTTGAAACTGAGACTGAAAACTTTGATGCTGGACTGCGAGTCGAATTCAGATTTTTTTTTTTTTTTTCGTGGTATGTGACCCGCACGGAACGCCGTAGATCGATCATTTTGTTGTTTTCCGCAAGATTGCAAACCCCTCTAGGTTTCCAAGAAAGGCACATATGTGGATTTGAAACCTGGTCCAGAGCAAATATGTTCATGGTTTCGTTACAAGCCTTATCAATTGCACACAGAACTACTGGCGATAAACAGTCTTCATTCTTAAAGTCTCTTCATGTGTTGTCGACTATAACGGTTGGTGTCGGTTAGACCGTCAGTGAGAGAGCACTGCAACTTCTGGCTGCCAATAAGGAGAGTACATCACTCGTTTGTTACATATTTTTTACGAGCTTCCAACAGGAGCGACTTATTTACAGATACCTGCGTAGTTACTAGTTTATTTTTGAAATTCCTTGCTCATTCGGGTGCTTACTAGTCAAAACCTTTTATTTTAATAACAGAGTAGCATACAGTACTGCTGTTGTTATCGACCCTCGTATCGTACATGTTTCTGTTTGTTTTGGCTAGTGTTGGTTACACCATCGGAGAGAGAGAGAGAGAGAGAGAGAGAGAGAGAGTACTTAGAATTCCTGCTGCTAATAAGCTGAGTACAGCATTCATTTGTTACACATTTTTATGAGCTTCAAACAGGAGGGAGTTCAGTAATGGATAGGAACTGTCATTGCAGTTTACAGATGGGAGCTGAGTTTCTGACCCTCCGCTCACAGCTGCAGGCTGTGTTGGCTTCCGTCACACAGCTTGCGGCTGCTGCCAAGGGGCAATCAGTATGGGGGGGTCGAACGTGGGGATGCGAGGGACGTCAAGCATGTCCCACACGTCCCCCGATCGGTCCACTGCTGTGGCTGCCCCAGGTACTGCCTACAAGCAGGAGAGCTGTCACCAGTCGCCGAGTAGGAGACCATTCCAAAGTCTGTCAGGCAGCAAAAGACTTTCTGAGGGGCTGATTGTAGGGCCTCCCTGATTCGTTTGACAAACAGGTTTCGGGTGTCATCTGTGGCTGACAGTCTCAGGGCCTGATGCATTCATTCATACTGTTCCAGAGGAAGCTTCTCATCCCACAAGGTCTGGGAATTCACAGAGGGTAGGTCTGCTGGTAGCTGGGAGCTCTAATGTTAGGTGCATAATGGGGCCCCTTGTGAACATGGCTGCCAAGGAGGGGAAAGAAGCCAGCGTGCACTTTGTGTGCATACCAAAAGGGGGGGGGGGGATGGATTTCATTCCAGATGTGGAAAGGGTGCTTCCAGATGCCATGAAGAGTACACTGTGCAGCCTACTGCTGGTGGTGGCTCATGTTGGTACCAAAGATGGGTGTCGCTTTGAATCGGAGGAGATTCTCCGTGGTTTCGGGCATCTAGTTGAAATGGTAAAGACTGCCAGCCTTGATTGCGAGATTAAGGAGGAGCTCACCATCTGCAGTATGGTCGATAGAACCAACTGTGGTCCTTTGGTGCAGAGCTGGATGGAGGGTCTGAATCAGAGGCTCAGGCGGTTCTGTGATCATGTAGGCTGCAGATTCCTTGACTTGCACCTTGGGTGGTGGGTTTCCGGATTCTGCTTAATATGTCAGGAGTCCACTATACACAGGAAGCGGGTAAACGGGCAGCGGGGGCTGTGCGGAAGGTACTGGGCGGTTTTCTAAGTTAGAGGGTCTCAGGTTATCCTTGACAATCGGATTAAACTGTTAATTGGATCGTTTTACTGACCTCCCGACTTAGAAGGTATAGTTGCTGAACGGTTCAAAGAAAATTTGAGTCTCATTTCAAATAGGTACTCCACTCATTCAATTATAGTCGGTGGTGACTTCAATCTACCCTCGATATGCTGGAAAAATTGTACGTTTAAAACCGGCTGCAGGCATGAAACGTCATCCGAAATAGTACTTAATGCTTTCTCAGAAAATTATTTTGAACAGTTAGTTCATGAGCCCACTCGAAGCGTTAATGGTTGCGGAAGCATACTTGATCTCTTAGCAACAAATAATCCTGGACAAATAGGGCGTATCGTGACGAATACAGGGATTAGCGATCTCAAGGCAGTTGCTGCTAGGCTGAATATCGTAACACCTATAACCATCAAAAAGAAACGCAAGGTATATCTATTTAAAGAAGCTGATAAAAATGCTCTTAACGCCTTTTTAAGAGACAGTCTACAGGCCTTCCGATCTGATCATGTAAGTGTAAAAAAGATGTGAAATGATTTCAAAGAGAGAGTATCGACGGCAATTGAGAGATACATACCAAATTAATTATTAAGTGATGGTACTGATCCCCCATAGTAGACAAAACAGGTCAGATCGCTGTTGCAGAAGCAACGAAAACAGCATGACAAATTTAAAAGAATGCAAAATCCCCAATATTGGCAAAGTTTTGCAGAGATTTCGAAAAACAGCACGTACTTCAATGCGAGATGCTTTTAATAATTTCCACAATGAAATTCTGTCCCTGTATCTGGCAGAAAACCCTAAGAGATTCTGGCCATACATAAAGCACACCGGAGGCAACATGCTATCAATACCTTCACTGCACGATAGTAACAGTGACGTCATTGTTGACAGTGCCACTAAAGCATAGTTATTAAACACTGTTTCCGTATCTCCTTCACCAAAGACGACCAAGTAAATATTCCTGAATTCCAATCAAGAACAACTGCCAAGATGAGAAGCATAGAAGTAGATATCTTCGGTGTAGCAAATCAGCTTAAATCACTTAATAAAGGCAAGGCCCCGGCCCAGATTGTATACCAGTCAGGTTCCTTTCAGGGTATACTGATGTAGTAGTTCCATATTTAGCAATTATATACAACCGCTCGCTCACAGAAAGATCCATCCCTAAGGACTGGAGAACTGCTGAAGTCACACCAATACCCAAATAGGGAAATAGGAGTAACCCGTCGAATTAGAGGCCCATGTCACTAACTTCGATTTGCAGTAGGGTTTTGGAACATATGCCGTGTTCGAACATTGCGAAGTATACAAAATTGTTAAGGTTTTCGAGGCCACTTGTCGACAAACTGCCTATTGACACACAGTCAGCACGGATCCTTCTTGTGAAACACAACTAGCTCTCTATGCTCATGAAATGAGTGCTATTAACAGGGGATGTCAAATTGATTCAATATTTTTAGATTTCGTGAAGGCTTTCGACACCGTTCCTCATAAGCGTATTCTGACCATTCTCCGTGCCTATGGAATATAGCCTCAGTTGTGAGACTGGATTCGTGATTTCCTGTCAGAGGTCACAGTTCGTAGTAATAGAGGGAAAGTCAGTTAGTAAAGCAGGAGTAATGTCCAGTGTTCGCCAAGGAAGTTTTATATGCACTCTTTTGTCCCTGATCTATTTTAATGACGTAGGAGACAATCTGAGTAGCGCTCTTAGATTATTTGCAGATGATGCTGTCATTTACCGTCTTTTAAAGTCATCAGATGACCAAAACAAGTTACAAAATGATTTAGATAAGAAATTTGTCTTGTGCGAAAAGTGACAACTGACCCTGAATAAAGAAAAGCGTCAAGTTATTCACATGAGTACTAAAAGAAATCCGCTAAATTTCGATTACGCGATAAGTCACACAAATCTGAAGGCTGTAAATTCAACTAAATACTCAGGGATTACAATTACGAATAACCTACATTGCAACGATCACATAGATAATATTGTGGGTAGAGCAAACCAAAGACTGCGATTCATTGGCAGAACAATTAGAACGTGCAACAGATCTACTAAAGAGACTGCTTACACCGCTCTTGTCCGCCCTGTACTGGAGTACAGCTGTGTTATATATGCTTCATGCAAATCAGACGAAACGCAATTCAGTTGTTTTGTATACATTTAGTACGAAGTACTTTAGTGCTTCATGAATGTGTTACTTATATTAACTAGGTAATCATTTATGTGTATTTACATGACAAGCGTATCGCTGCCCAGACTATATGCCCTCGCCACACCATGTGGAACACAGTAGTGTTATTTTAGCCAATGGTCACGGAATGCAGAAAAACGAACAAAAATGTAACTAAGCAATCTTGTTTTTCCAGTTGACAGTTAAACGTTGATGTTCTCCGTGATGTGTATCCCTGACGATTCCGCTCTGAACTACGAGAAACGAACGCGGTATGAGTAAGGGCTGTATCGCCGACGCTCAGAGCATGGTAACGCCACGCTTTCTCAACAAAAAAAAATGTTTCAAATGGCGCTGAGCACTATAGGACTTAACATCTGAGGTCATCAGTCCCCTGGAAATTAGTACTACTTAAATCTAACTAGCCTAAGGACATCACACACATCCATGCCAGAGGCAGGATTCGAACCTGCGACTGTAGCGGTCGCGCGATTCCAGACTGAAGCGCCTAGAACCGCTCGGCCACATGGGCCGGCTCTTTGTTAACAACCCGTAGTGTTATGTTAACCACTAGTTATGGAATGCAGAAAAATGAACAAATTAGCAATGCAACTTTCAATTTTTCCAGTTGACAGTTAAACTTGATTCCCACTGCGAAACGATTGTGCCCTGTATTAGGATAAAGAACGTGGAAGGTGGAAGCGGACGTAGATAGCGCCCAGACCATACCCTGGCCACGCCTTGTGTACAATCCGTCGTTATTTTAGCCAATAGCCGTAGAATGCGGAAAAACGAACAAAACGTTAACAACGTTTTTCTTGTTTTTTTTGTTTTTTCTTTTTTTACAGCTGGCAGTTAAACATGGTGCCCACAGTGACGTGAATCCGAAACGATTCCGCTCTGTATTAGGACAACAGAATGCGGAAGGAGGAAGCGGACGTTTGCCCCGCTGAGACCACGCCCTGGCCACGCCTTATGTAAGCCCCTCGTTATTTTAGCCAATAGCCGTAGAATGCAGAAAAACGAACAAAACGTTAACTACGATTTTTTTTCTAGTTGACAGTTAAACATGGTGCCCACAGTGACGTGTACCAGCACCTCCTATAGAGGAAAGCCTGCGCGCCCGCTCAGTGACGTCACGCACGTAGTCTAGTGCCGGTGCTCGCAGTCCGTTTGGCCACAGCGATAGACTGTTACGGGAACCGTACGAGGAAAATTCGTAAAGAAATCTGACATACCTCTCTCATGAATTACAAGATTTCCTTTCTCAAATGACCCAGTTCTTTTGTCTGTAACTTATTTCTGCATACCTTTTAGCCCCGACGTAAAAAGTGGCTGTAATAACTTTCATTATCTGAGGCATCAAAACTCCCAAATGAACGGACCCATTTCATTGTAGTTTATTTTAAAGGTGCTTTAATGGGGATTGTCACGACTTGTTTGATGGCAGTCTGGTTAGCCGTTCAAAGATCGTCAGCTACACAAAGTGCAAGTGTTTGCCACCAGTGTGCTCTTTCCCAATACCATTTCTAAACTGTAAGTGCTGTAGTATAAATTGTAAATCTCGAAAAGGCCAATCTAAACGTCTGCAACGGTATACATTTATCTTTTATGGCTGACCACCATTCACCATTCTTCCGTTTTGCAGTTCCTGTGTAAGACGATTTTTAATGACAAAAATTTTGATTGAAAGCCATCCGCGAAAGATTCTCGTATGCTCTCGCGGACTTTCTTTTAGGGGTTTTGTTCTGTTTTTTAAGTTAAATATTGCATCACTTTGACGCAGGTCTAATAATGTGGACGGCACTTTGCAAAGTAGCACACTGGCAGCTAACATTTTACGGACACTGTTATTGCTGCTGTTTATTCCTTATGTAGCAAAATCCATTTTAAAACCTGATTGGATGATATACCTGTTAATTAAAAAAAGAAACACGAAAATTGGGCAAATAGTGTTCGAATTATAACACCCCCTATAGAGAGGCACTGGTAATAAGCAATAGTATGAGTCGTTTCAAAAACTAACACTGCCCTGAAAGACATGTTCTACATATGTTTTAGTCCACCATTTCAGCAACCTTGTATTCATGCTTTTTTTTAAAATTTAAAGAAATTTCTCCTGCTAATATTTTTTAAGTGAAATGCAGTTCTAATGAATGATATGATATCTCTTCTCAGTTTGTGCACCTTTCCCTAAGAAAGTTTCTTTCCATTAAGAAAATCTCACTGACCTGAGATGAGTATGTAATGGTATTGCCATAAAGTTTTGGTATGCCAATACAAATTTCAATGAATTCTCTTTTCCCAGTAAGTTAACTAAATTTCCATTATGTATTGAAATTACAAGAGGTCTCAAAATACAGATTACCAGGTTAGAATTTCGCTGCTCTAAACTGAATACCTTTGAAGAAAGAATGTTTCTGTACTAAGAAGTACATACTTTGAAACAAACTGTTTGCATGAATTGCACATAAATAAATTTCAACTACAAAGTAAACTTTCATTTCATCTGTTGAGAAGTTTTATGACGTGATGTGACCTGTGATGAAATAATTGTGAAAAATGAACACTTACCTTCATTTGGCATCACATTTGGGCTGCACTCACAAGTGGCTTAGATACTTCATCCTTCCATAAGTTTGGGGAAAGTGGTGGGGGTGGTGGTTCAGCTCTATTTAGTTGCAATACTTTAACAGATCATCATTCCAAAATATATATAGTGGTAATTGTTTAAAGGTGGAAAACAAGTTTCATCTACTGACCATGCTGATATGAATGAATGCAAATTAAGTAAAAAAATTCTGTGTATGAATGAATTTATTTATTTCTTTCGTTCATCTTCCATACACTCTTGTCAATAATCACTAACACATGGAATGAGAAAAATTTTAGATTATAGTGGTTGACAATAGAAAATTATAGATGTACAGCATGAATACTATGTAGTGACAAAATAATTAAGACTTATGGACACCAAGGCCAAACATTAACAATAACCACATTCTTGAGACTTAAGTTTCATAATTTTAGGAATAATAATGATAAATTTTGAACAACATTAATGATTAAATTGCTATTTTATAATCTCCAGGGTAGTAATGGAAGGTCTTTAAGTGGGACACTAAAAGAATGCAAATAAAACACTGCACCATAAAGTTTTGTGTAGGAAGAATGCATATGAAAGCACTGTAGTAGAAAAATGGCGATGCATATAGACATTATATTAGGTCACCCTGTAAATTGCAAGTAATTACCAACTGTAAGTGTATGTTATGTGGCAAAAATGTGTCAAGTGGTGTTGGAATATGATCTGGTTACATTAATTAGATTAGGTGAGTGAAAAGCAATTGTGACAGGCTTAAGCTTTTTTAATATTCTTTTATAAACAAATATATTCAAAAAGCCAACAGAAGGGCATACCTGAGAGTCCACCTCAGATATTTTTCTCCTCAGCAAAGATGAGCTAACAAGAAGGCACTTTATGGCACAGAGCAAGCATCTATTTAAAGAGCTCAGTAATTAGTCAACCTGAGAATTAGTGGCACTCAATAGTGCTTGTAACAGAAGTGAGAGCTGTTCCACAATTACATTACTATTAGATGAGGAGACCTGCCAATCATTATACACAAAGAAGGCCATGAAAGTACTGCAAAGCCCTCCCCTAACGGCTTCTCCATTTGTATTAGTAGTAAAATATATGCAAACATGATCTACATAAGAAAATGTTGAGAAAACAACAGTTATAACAGCTGCAGAGAAAGTAGTAAACTCAGAAAAAGAGAGGCAATTGTCACAGCATGCACATCTGCACTCATAACAGTGACAGTAGTAGAAGACAGAGGAACACCACAAACACTACGTGAAATCGAAATTTGTCTACCTAAAGAATCCATAAATACTATAGTAGCTTTTTTAACAGTAACAATTAATGAATCATTACAAATTGGCAGATTTCTCACATGTATCACAAGCTAAAGTAATAACTTCAGTATACAAAGAAAAGTGTTGCAGAGAATGTAGAGAACTATAGAGCAATTTTGCTCTTGTCTCCCATTTATCACCAAAACAAAGTAACCTTGTTTGCAAAAAAAGTGGAGTCTGCTATAGCACAGTTTGTGTAAGTTTTTCTCAAAATAATAAAGGAAGGTGATCAAAATGGCATTGTCTTGTCATTGTCAAAGGCATGTGCCATGTTGGGCCACATAACTTTATTACACAAATTAGAAATACTATGAATAAGGCATGCAGCAAAGAAGTGGTTTAAGTCATACTCGGAAAAGCAAGCGAATTGATTTTTAGGTTTCACATACTATAAAAAGATTACTATTGGTCCTCTCTGCCTGCCACACCCCCTCCCCTCCCTCCTGTATGTATCATTCACCACCCAACTTCAACTGAGAAAAAATTAGTGTAAGATTCTTTATATTAAAGATTAATTTCTTTGATAAAAATTTCACGTTAGGCTATTAGTGTTGATAGCTGTTAGCAGCTGTATATTAAAATATTTATACAAACTCTCAGCCATAAGTTACAATTTGGTAAGTTTGACTAGTTTCAGATTAACCTGACTAGTTCAGCTTAAGAGGCATTTGTTGATGTGGCAATATTACTGATGACAGGTTTTGTATTAATGATTTAAAAAGAATCTAAGATAAAGATTTCAAAGTTATGTTGTAAGAGTTTGCAGTTTTCGCTGAGTGTTTTTTGAAATTTTTTTTCCATTAACCTTTTTACAGTAGTTGTTTAAAAATATATTGACACCAACCCAAACAACACTTTTCATTATTGCCTGGGATGAATGTCCATTGCAGCATACCCCATCAAATAATAAAAAGTCATTTTCGTGAAGAGTAGCAAGTGCTACTGCACAAGCAATAGCACGTTGATTCGTACAGGCAAGAAAATCTCTTTCATGTTCTTTGAGAAGTTTGCTGATGACAATATAAGTGTAGACAATCATATTTAAAATAGTGTCTGATGGGTATTTTAGTCCTCCATGATCAAGTCTCTGTATCAAACTAAAATGTTCGTTTATTGGCAACTCCTTTTCAATCACAATTTCATTAAGGCAACTCTCACATTTCAGCTTCTTAATCACTGCATGAGCACAGTATCCTGCAATGAAAGTTAAAGACGTTGCAATATCTTTCACTGAAAGAACATCGTCTTGAGTTACACTGACTTCTATGTCTAATGTGTCTGCTTCTTCAACTTCAGAAAACATAAAATTTTTTATGGCCCCTACTGTGATATTGCCATAGGATGGAGAACATAAAACTAAAGGCATTACACTTTGAATTCGAAGCTTCTTTTCTGCTTCATAGACTTGTGTCACTGAAACATTGTATTGGGAACCTGCAAGCTGTCTATACTTTCCAAAACGCTGCTCAAGCACATCTGTTTGTAGCTTGGCTGTCAGTAAATAGCTCATACCTAGCTCTTCAGTACAGTATCGAGCAATCTCTACAACGGCATATGTTGTATGCTGAATAGCAAAAAATGTTTCTTTTGTGAGAAACCCACTTGACAAACCTTTTGCTTTCCACACATCAAGCCAGTCTAGAAAATCTAGCAAAAATTGCATAGAAACGCTATCAGTTGTCAACGGATCCATATAAGGATTCTGTTTGTGTTTCCCTTTAAACACTGATTTCACATTCATGACATCAAACCATTTTGTTATTATTTGAATGTATTCTGCTGTTGATGGTGCATGTCTCAAATCAAATTTATCACTAGCTACCTCAAGGCCCTCTGACACATGTCGATTGAATATCTGCAGCACTAATTTCATGCTCTGTTTTTCTAATGATGTAGGGCAAAGTGATTTGAGAGACAATGTGTGACAATATTTTACTAAAGAACTGGAATCTATGTCATAAATCTGTTTCAGTGTTTTAAAAGAAGCTACAGAAAACTTATTTTCTTCCACTTCTTTTCTAACTGGAAACTGAGGATAAAACATATCTTTACCATCATTTTTTTGGTTCAGCCACACATTTCTTATGCATTTAACAATGTGTATGGCATCAATTAAAAAGAAAAGTGGGCGATTAGGATCAGATGGATGTTTAAAAACTATATTAACAGCTTTATCCAGAGAAAACATTGACATGGTTTTGCTATTGATTTTGTTGTTGTCAGTTACCACACAAAAAACCCTATAGCCTATTAGTTCAAGGCCATTTATTATGGCCAGTAGCACATCGTATAATGCATTAGATGAAATGGTTTTCACCGGTAAAATGTGAACAACATCCCTGTACAAAGACTTGACACTCTGCAACATAAATACAAATGCTGAATTTGCAGCACATTCAGAGTTATATGACATGCCCAAAACACTACCTCCTTTATATTCCAAATAAGAATTTAGATGAATTTCATCTACACTCAAAACAACATTGACATCATCGCTGTTCAAGTATTGAAATTTCTGTCTTGCATAGGACAGGAAATTACTTCCCCCAAGCCTTTCGTGAGATGGATTCACATTAAATTTGCTGCAGATCCTACGCAGAGTGCTTGGATGTGGCATTTTCATTAATGAGCTGCTACGTAAAAAATTGTAAGCATGAGATGAAATTGAAAATAGCAAACAACACAGTATCATAAATGTAGATCTAAACCTATGATTAAATTTCTTTACATTTATGAGACTAACTTGTTCATATATAAAGTCTACCATCTCCTTTTCACTCTCCTGTAAACTGTCTTTCAGCACTCCTAGACTGTCTTTCACTATCTCTACAATACTATCTATAGAAGTTTCTGAGTGCCCACAATCTGTGTGTGAAAACTCCTGCAGTACACTGACAATTTCATGGATATTGGTTACAATTACAGGAAAAGATCTTTTTCCTAATGTCTTAATTTGTACATCTTTCTTAAACAATGAAACATTTAAATTACTATCTATAACGACAGAATGTGTGATTAATGGTGCTGGATTTCTTATTATCTTTAAAAAACAAACAAAATCACTGTGTTTTTCGATCACACTCCACTCGTTGGGCAAATCCACTTCCTTCGTACGCAACATCAACTCTTCTAAAGAACTGAAGCTGAAAGTGTTTTCATAGTCCTTCTGTGATGCTAAACTATATTGTAACGCTGCAGCTAACTGCTCATTTTCAAGCCTTTGCTTTTTCTCCTCTGGCCCTTCACGTCTACTTTCTTCCTTTGAAAGGTAGGAAGGACAGTTTGGGAGTAGTGATGGAACTGCATCTGGTCTCAAACGTGGTTTGAGAAGGGGGGCTCTTAATAACTGACCAGTCCTTTCATCCACAATTTGTGTTTCCCAAATAACATCATCCTTATGGAAGTGAACATGACATACCTGTAATTAAAAATGAATAAAAAATGAAAAAGGTGCTTACAACTGAATGTGATGACAATATTAATAGTGTGAAAACAATTTATGAATATAAAGTTAGTTTCTAGTTCTAAAATACAAATAGACTCCCAACTAAAATGCAGAAGAATGCTCAAGTGATAAATGTGGCCATGGCATAGTAACTCTATAAAACAATAACACTACAATATCAAAACACATGCAGTTACATGTCATGGCAACAAGCTCTTAAAGAGATGGTGAAATGAAGAAAGTACTTTCCCCATCAAAAATTACAAACATTGACTAATGTTTGTAGCATAATTCAATAACAGTGACAATTTTTTTTATAAGTTAGCCTTGAAGCTCATATTTACAAGAGGGGTGGGATTTTTGCTTAATGTCTTGCTCTATTCCCCCTCCCCCCACCCCCACCCCACACACACACCTCGGACACAAGAAAGCACGATGACACCAAACTCACACAGGTGTAATCCAAGAAGCAACTGTGACACAGTAACAGAATAATACAAAGTAATTGTCAACACTGTGTAACCTTTAGAACTATGAAATACTTAAAGATAGTGCTTTTTTCAGATAGACACTGTTTTGCTTTTGATATCAGTTCATAACTTACATAAAAACTGACAGTATGATGAACTAATACATTGCCACTTATGTGCTACCTATTAGGCTAAACATGAGCACACAATTGCTTTCAAGTACTTTAGCTGTGTATCTATAAGACAGCTGTGTAGGCCACTGGCATGTATCTGAAATTCCAGACCCAGAAAGTAAGAATTTGTAAAATCCACAAGTATTTTTTGTATGTTTTCACAGTTTCTCCCTTTGCATTTTGTGATGGCCTGTTAATCCATTCATGTACTCATTCATTTTTCCTGTCTATGGTTCACTGTTAAGTCTAAAGCCTACTATATTCCCTAATAGTAACATTCCTTGCAATGACTTCAAATTCCCACCAATAATTTATTAAAAACAAGCGACTGAGACACTGTTTTTACTTCATTTTCAATTTCTGGGTACACCACATTACTTGTTTTTGAACAGGCAACTTCCTAAAGACTTTTACAGCAAAACGAAACACAAATACAGAAGCAGAATACATCGAAAATCGTCTGTATCTTAAGTGCACGTACTTAATTATAAACCGACTTTTATTCCTAACAACAGGCAGCATAAACAGTAAGTATAAAGATATACTGAGATATTTAACTACGTAAGTATGACTGTGCTTAGGCTATACTGGTTGAACTTGCAGAATACAGAATTCATATAACCTATACCAGCTAAACTGTAGAATTGCCAGGGCAAGAAAACGAAACGCTATTTTCTTCGGCACTTATTCAGTTAAGATCTGATATATTAGTCAAAATGTCGCTGACCTTCCTTACTGCATAAGTGCCTATTCTTTGTTAGCACACTTAACCTCTTTTAAGAAATAAACAAAACAAATACTTACTCTTGAACTTGAAGAAGGAGTGAAGTTATCTCTGCGAATACTTGACAACCATTTCTTTCTCATTGCTTCATCCTCCGGAAATTTAAACACGGTTACTTTTGGTCCACCGTCGTAATTTCCTCTACAATTCGGCACACAACAACGATAAGGCATTTTGCAGGCAACGAAATTTTCACAGGCAAGAAAAACAGATCACCAGTTTAGTGCACAGAAACTAAACAACCAAATCACGTACACTAACGCAGGAACACCATTCACTATAATAGTAAACTGACGCGAAACTCGCCGAACGACTATTCACAAGCACTGTTCCGTGAAACTGTTGAAGAAAGGACTATGTGTGTAGCCATCTTGTGACGTCACGCACTACGTAGACAGGCTTTCTTTTACAGGGGGTGCTGCGTGTACCCGAAACGATTCCTTTCTGTGCTAGGAGAACAGAACAAGGAAGGAGGAAGTGAAAGTGGCGCCACCCAGACCACACCCTAGCCACCTCATATGGTCAAACCCCTCATCTTATCCTAGCCAATAGTAATTCATTCTATTTATGTGTCAAATGGTCTCTTCTCATCCATATTTCGATTATACATTGATATATTTTATCATCATTCAGTAATTCAATAATTTACATGCTCCTGTATTTGTTATTAAAGATAACATTTTCCTCGCGCTACTACTCTAAAGTTCTACAAATTTATGGAAGGCATAATATGTAATTCTGGGAATATGTGGTACATAATGTTAGAAAAGAGTGATATAAGTAACAGGACCACATGTGTTCTGATGGACACACTAACTAAAATACGGTAGTATCTGTTCTTCAAAAAATACTTTTTGCGTTGTGTAAGTACTTATGCATTCGAATTACGTTGTTTTGGTTTTTATACCATAATACTATAAAACGTCCATACCTCCGCAAATGAGGGACACAGGTAAAGAAAACTATTACTGCTGTTACCTTCCGAATTTACAGCCACCGCAGACTAAGTTGGTAGTCATTTGAAAGTCTGTTTATTCGAGTAGCGTGTATCAATAGTTGAACACAGTTGGTTTATATCTCCTTTCATTCTTTCTTGAACGTAAAGACGAGAATGTTTCCCACTCTGTTCAGATCCACGGTTTGCCTAGTTGCGCAATCCATTCGATTCATTATTGTGCTAGTCGGAGCACGATTCAAAGCTCATGTGTTTTCGACAAGCCATTAATAACCATCAACGATAACCGTGAGGGTGTCTGACAGATTTTATTATTATTATTATTATTTCGATTGAAGTAGTGACGACACACAAAAGCCAACGACGTCTGCTCATATGGCGAAATGAACAATGGGTTACATAACGATCGTCAGTTCCCCTCTATACTTGACGAGTTCGTTCAAGGACTTGGCCAAGATTTTGCAGAAGGGGAGGTCCGATCAGTTAAAGAGAACTTTTAAAAAACTCATGTCCTTCATTTATTCTGCAAAAACAATTATTTATTTTTACATTTTGTGTATATATAGGCCTATATATAATTTGAAGTTTGGTTTCATGTATACAGAAAAAGGAAACTGCAAATCAAGTATATATATGATAACTTCAGTGTACTACAAAACGAATTAAAATTCTCATATAATTCATTGCCTGTTTGCTAAAACAACACATCATAGTCTTCTAATATAATGATCACTCTCTTAACGCAGAAAAATTTTAACATTACGCTGAATTACTTATCAAGTTAAACGGATTCAAATCTCTTTTTGTAACAACCATCTTGCTCCTACTACAATCTTGTATTTAAATTTACGACTTGTCTGAAACCAGGTCAGAGTTCCTTCAGCACATCAAAACATCCCAAGCTCCTCAACTGAATCACAAATTATGTTGAAGTGTATCTCATTTCAATAAAATTCTTCAATTTCTTAAAGTGATCAAGTATTTCGGTTATTGTATCATTACAATTACAAGAGCATAAACAGATTTTCCATGAAAGGTATGGGAAGAGGGATCCAGGGCTAAGTCGGCTCGGAAGAACTCAAGAGCCCACTGAAAAAATCTATTAGGAAAGAACTATAGAAAGTGTTGTCATCACATACATCCTCCGCCCTCCACAAACCCCTCCCGATCTTTCCTTATCGGAACTGATTTTCATAATTGAATACAGCCCAGGTGATTGCACTGGGCGGTATTTTGCCTCTTGGGCTAATAAAGGTAGAAGCTTGAGCAAATTTCTTCAAGAAATGCAACCGCCATCGTTATAGCGATATCTTTGTTGCTCGACGTGATTTTTGGGCTACACAGGCAAATCCGCATATACTTTTATGCACTGATTTTAATTTCATGTTATTTGTAAGGATTTTACTGGTCCGGTGCAATGTGAAATTTTGAAATTTTGTAACCCAAAAGTTCTAACCAGTCTCCAAATAACGAGACGAGTGTTAACGTTAAACTTCATTTATTTATTTATTTTGATCCAACATCTACTGATTACAAAAAAAGGTTTTTTTTGTTCCACTCTTCTGGATAAGTCAGAGCCTTACTTACTAGGGTTACATATTATTGGCTGGCACTTTTATCTACACAACTTTTTCTAAATTTAGTTGAGAGAACAGAGTTACATATATGGACTATACATAAAAAAATTGTTATTGCCATACTTAGATTAAGGAATCTACAGTTTGTAACACAGTATTCATATCTGACATTCAAATATTTACAGTTTGTGACACAGTCTAAGATCTGAGATTACATATATTTTTAGGTAGATGGTCTCCCAGTTAGACATAGATAATTATTTCTGGGCATATTTCATTTGCCAGTAGTTCTACTTCTAGTTTTTTATTACTCAGGTATAGCAGATTTAGATGCAGAATTTAGGGCTTAATTTTTTTGCTTACACTATTTGAATAGCATGTTCATGTTTCTTGCCATTAATATTTAACTTCCAGCTCTTTGATTCCCTTGGCTGTACCATAAAAAAAGCATCTCCCAAATGTTAAGACATCATCTTTCTTCTTACCAAAGTTCTTGTGGGAACTGATTCATTATGCTTTCCTATTTTCCTTTGTACAGTAATTTGCTGTTGTTCTTGATCTTTATTGCTTTTGCATTGTGGACATAGTTCCAGTAATATACCGTATTGTCTTTTCATGTGGTGGGTTTTGGGTTTTTATTTAGTGTCCTTGTTCCTATTGTGGATAGCCTATGTTACAGCACAGCTGAGTCTCATTAGGCATAGCTATTTTTTGTTGCTCTTCATCAATAGTTTTGCCTTTCAGATTAATTTGCAATGATATTGCTTTTACTGGTGCTGAATATTTTGAATTTTGAATTGGTCCTATCATTTCTACTATGGAGCTCTCAAAATCCACCACTTTTTGGTTTTCAGTTACTGGGTTCTTTTCTACTGTGGACATGTTGCAGTTCAGCCCAGTCTCATTAGGTCTAACTATTTGTTGTTGCTCTTCAACACTGGTTTAGTCTTTTGGATTAATTTCCAATGACATTATTTCTTCTTCTGCAGCATATATTGTATTTTGATTTGGTTTCATTATTTCTCCTGTAGAGATCTCACACTACAGCTCACAACTGTCAGATAAATTTTGGGTTAGATGTTTTGGTTTCAATATATATGTTAGTTGCTGTTGATGTATTCCTACTTGCCTCACTTATCACCTCTGCTTAAATCTTTTAGACAAAGCAATTTTTCCTGTCAACACCAGATGCAGCCCATGCCTTGTATAATCATTTCTGCTTAGAAAGGTGTTAACATCAATTACTGTAACATGATGATTAATTGACTGTTTAGTTAATAAAGTGATTTGTTTTTGCTGGTAATGTCTTATCTGTATGGGATTGCACAAAATATTAATTTTGTCTGAACTGTGTTGTGTATTACTTCATTTACAGCTTTTCGAAATAGGTACAGTTTTTCTCGATTGTCGGTTTTTGTGTAGCCTTTGGTCTTTTTACTAATGTTCTCTGTAACTTTTGACCAATGAGCACCTGGCTTTATAAATGAAGTTATAGTGTATTTCTTTTCTAGAATATTATTCATAATCTTTGTGCACTGTCTACCATGACTGTCACTTAGGGGAGAGTGGGGGAAATACACGCACCTAAGGAAAAATCGATGTGAACCATTCGTTACGTCATTAAAACCTACGAAAATAAGTACATACCATACACTGGACATTTCTCCACATATTCCAATCGCCTGTAAATTGTTATATACAATACCTTAATTTTGAACATTAAAATAAAAAAAGTGCAAATGGGTGGTATTCCGCACACCTGAGGGTAATGACACACAAAGTACTGGTAATAACACATAAAACAAACAGACCATAAAAATGTACAATAATTGCTATTTTTATTTACTACAAATAGTAAACAGTATATTTAAGAACGAAATAATGTAATTCTCCAAACATCTCTTATAATTTTCGTTTTTTACATTTTTATTGATGTGAAAAGAGTTCATTTTCTCATACAGCAAGGATCGCACTTGTAACCTTTTGGAGTGTTCCAGCCACTACATTCTTCATGACTCCATCTGCTACAATAAATACATCGGTACCATAGTTCTCCATCTTTCCCAAACTCTCCACAAACTAAACAGACATCTTCTGAAACCGCCAATGGATCAATATCATCCATTTCATCGTCATCACAAATGTTCTGCAAGTCCAGATCTAGGTCATCCTCGCTGCTACTTTCACTTTCTTGGTGGTGTTTCTTCTTATACAATGTCTGTTTCTTCTTTTAGACTTTTTTAAGTTGCAGATTTCTGCACTTATCTGCTTTATCCTTAAGATTTCTTTTTTGTTTCCTTCAGCTTTCTTTTTCATGGCTTCTTTTCGTTTCTTTATTGATAACTCCGTTAGCAGTTTATTCTTCTCTGGAGTTGCTGTAAGGATAACTGACTTTCCCTTCGGCTTTCCCTTGGCTTGTTTCGTCTTAGGAAGAACTTGTTTTTGTTTTGGAACAGGAGATATGTCAAATACACTAACGTGCTTGACACATGCACTTTTAGTTGGTGTTTTTGTGACCTCTTCTAGGCCTACTAGAAGTGGAACATCTTCTGCTGAAGATCCAGGAATCTGTTCTTGACTCCTTTTGGGGATACGCGGCTCGTTTGCAGATGCAATCACTTCATTTCCATTTGCTGCATTCGGAACATCTTCATCTTCAAGGACAACATCTCTGAAGATCTCTCATTGTTGTAAGTCGTCATGCTGAAATTTGTTTGGATTGAAAGGGCAAATCCCACATGCCTTAAACCCTGACTGCCCTTTACCCATGGTAGCGACCTTAATATATGCCTTATTAAAAAGTTCTGCTAACTCATATGGTGTAATTTTTTGATACACCTGTGACTTCATATACATGTCACATTCACGATTGAAGGCTGATTTCAAAGAGGAAAAGAATGTTACATCTAGTGGTTGAAGCTTGTGAGAAGTGTGTGGAGGTATGATTAGCATGACAATAGAATGTTTTTTACAAAATTCAAAAATATCAAGTGAAATGTGGCTGCTGTGATTATCTAAAATCAGCAGCATAGGGTCATCAATAGTTGATTTTACATTGTTCTGAAAATGTTGGATCCATTCGAAAAATAATGACTCATTGGACCAGCCATTGATGGAACAACCATATATTGCTCAAACTGGTCCATCTTTACTTAAGAGATTTGACATCCTCTTCCTGGGCAAGATAAACATAGGGGGAATGTAGGTACCAGCAGCACTGAAACAACATATCACAGTCACGTTTTTCCCCCTTTCCCAAGACGTGGCCCCACCTATTTGTTTAACACCTTTAGGAGCCAAAATTCTGTCAGGCTTTTGTACAGTATTTATGCCCGTTTCATCGACGTTGAACACTCGCCCCTCTTTAAATTTACATTTTTCAAAGACACGTTCTAAATTTTCAAAAAAAGCATTAACCTCTTCTTCATTAAATGCCTGTATTCCGTTAATGCTAGTTGCTTCAGGTTTTCTCATGCTAATACTTGGGTTTCTGTTTAAAAATAGAGCTAGCCAATCCTTTCCAGCTAACCTAGATGATTTATCAAAATTGTTTGCAATGTTGTTAGCCTCTGCATACTCAAATGCAATCTTTCGCAGCTGGATGCATGTAATGCCATAGAACAGCTTGGCCATTGTAATAATATGATCCCTAATTTCAATTTCCTGTTCTGCCGAAAACGTTGGGTTTCTTCCAAGTTTTGGACCCTCGGTATATTTAACCTTCATTCTCGTTCGCAGTGTAGCTTCATGAATCCTGAAAGCTCTTGATACTTCTCTTATTTTTCTTCCAGATTTGATGGCGTCAAGAACCTTACAAAGTTCCTCTTGCGTCCATTTTGCTTTCTGGGTTTTTCTTTTATAATATCTACCCATCTGAAATTAAAAAAACCTCGTTAATATTGAAAATATAACCTGGAAAGGGGAATACCACGCACTTCAACAGCTGCGTGGCATTACCCCACCGTCAGTTCGATGACTAACCTAAGCATAACCTGGCACCTAATTCAAATAGCGGGACAAATCTAAGATAAAATTAAAGGTTTCATGTAGGGTTAGTAGTTGATACGCAAGAATTACATTAAAGCAACTTATAGTAGCACTTACCTTGCAAAATACAGCTGACCAAAATTACATCAGACACGCCGAAAATAAACAATACTTCACTGCTCCAACAATGGCACTGGGAAATGGCTGGCGTAAGCTGCATAGTAGTTGTTACTCCTGCCGGCGGAGTGTAGCACCAACTGGGAACAGCTTGTGATATTCAAACTGCATAAATCAGCCTGCGTCGGATTACCCACATGCGTGTAATTCCCCCACCTTCCCCTAGTAGCAGAACTTTCCGTTTTGGGCAGAAGTTTTTTTTTTATATCTTATTTAGGCGAATTTACTTTGCTTGAGTTCCTGCCTGTGTCCGTGATTACTGTGTTGCTTGATGACAGAATTTTGTCATTTCTTCCACATAGGTGTTTTAGCTGTCTGTAGCTGCCATTCTTGTGATGGGACTTTTCATTTTCTGCTCTGTTGTTAACTTGCATTTTTGTCCTCTTAGTCTGTACTTCTACAGAATCCTGGCTATGTTTACTGATGTGGTGGTTCATAATACGAAAATCTTCTTCTTAAGTTTTATGCCATATAATGTGAAGTAGCCTATAACTTTTTATCTACAAGAATTTTTGCAGCACCAGAATACTAATAAACTTTGCTGCTGGAGTTCAGTTTTTAAATAACGTCTATGAATAAACTACAACACGACAAAATCTGTAAATTACTGCAGGTAATGCCTATATAAAATAAAATGGGAATGCCTAAAGGATGTCTTCCAACTTTAATTTGGAAATGTCAGTTTTATTACAACCAGTTTTCGTTTTTGCTGGAAACTTATTGGAAATGGAAGCTGCAAAATGATTGTGGTAAGTTATTTACAGATTATATGAATCATTCATGTCATACTATGTATTTAAATGTTATGGAATAACTTACTTTACACGAGACATAACAATATAAATATTTTAGTAAGTCTGCATGTTGACTGTTTACAGATTACTATGTATGTGTGGTAATGGATGTAATATACTGGAGGTCTCTCCTAAGAGTCATCAGGTATGTTCTCCATGGCATTTTTTCAGATTTTTGCAGTTTTGTGTTTCTCAGTGTTTAACTCGACTCATCCCAAACAAACACTGCTTGTCATGTCTTTTATACACCTCATGGTGTTGATGGAAAGTGTCAGTTTGTTTCCCCTTTACAAACAAAAGGTTTTTAAAGTGCCCAGTTGATAGAGTGGTGCAAAATTAGTCTAGAGTGATGTTCATTTGTTTAGTATGTATTAAGATGGACAGTAAAACCTGAAGAATAACCAATTTTCCATCAGTGAGTGACTGAACAGGCCTGCTGCGTTGTGGTAGTGATCAGCACAGGCCAAGGTGGCACATGACTGGCTGCTGGAGTATTGGTTATTCATGATGTCTTAATATTTTTTTCATACATATCAATAAAACAAGTATCACACTAGACTAATTTAAAACTACCCTATCAAATGGGCTCAAAAATTCTGCATTCAAACTAATTTTACATCATCTGAGAAAAGCACACAACATGAGCGTTATTAACCACTTTCTATGCTGAATTCAGGTTTAATGAAGTTTATCTGTTTTTCTGATTTTTTGCTTATGGCCTTCATATTTCTTTCTGAGCTACATTTTTATCAGTTGCTTCAGTTTTCATGAGTGATTATGTGTATTGAAAAGCAGTAGCTAAAATGCCAAAGTCCTTAACCATATGCTTGTAAAATTAGTGTGGGTTACTACCTTCTAGTGGTGATGCAGCATGTTTTTTTCTATAATGCTACCATTTATTTCTTAAATGTGAGTAACATGATAATATAATTCCTTGGGACATTATTGAATAGTAATAAACAAAATAAACATTCTGAAATCAGAGACGATACCGATAGTTTTTGTGGCCAACTTTTCATTGGTACTGCAAGTAAACTGGAACTGAAAGTGATTAAACTCTTATACACACTTCTCTCTTTTTGCAAAGTAATGTTCACAATCAGAGCTTTAATGACTGGATTAATGTCACACCTGAGAAAGGTACCAGTAAAATAGCCCAGCATGTCACTGATGCATAGTGCCCGCTTTTATGTGTCTTTTCATTTTTTAAACAAATTGTTCAGTTTTCTTCTTTGTACTTTTCTGCATCAGCATGTAATATAACTAGAGCTATTTGTGAACACTGTGTTGTAAAACGTCTGATGTATACCTGTACCAATAAAATTTTGATTTCACTTTTTAACTAATGCCAGGAAACATGCATTAAATATTTTTCAGGTATTTAATGCATCATTAAAATTTCGATTTTTATCATTATTATTGGTAACTTGTGCACATGTGACTGTGGTAACTGTTTCTCATGCCCCTCTCCAGACTTGAGCACTGATTCATGTTTACATGTTGTAAGCATGATGGGTGCTGAACCTAACTTCAGTTGTCAAGAAGATGGCATTTAGAAGATGTCACATCAGTATAAAGGCCTGAAACTGTGTCAAAGCTATTCAGACACACTGGAGAAACTGACCGTTTGGTTTTGATTTAATAGAGGCAGTGCTTTCAATTCTAGTTGGGAGTTACTTTAACGCAGCATCCTGAGTACTCCGTATCCTCATCTCAGTAATACACAATTTTTAGTATGCACCATTGAACATTTGCCTTTCACACTGTTCTTTTTCATGAATATTATCATTTGGGCTATGGTTGTCCATCATTTTGTTTCACTTATCTTTCCCTTTGCGATCATACACTAATACCAATTCCATTGTTTATCTAAACAAATTTTTTGCTGGTACTTTTATTCTGCTTGTGATATTTGAATTGGTAAGACCAATTAGAAAAGGTAAACTGGTTGTGGAACAAGCAGTGCTTTGTCAGTCAAGGGTTGTTGTTGTGCATATCCTATGAAGGCTGTCAGAAGATGTACTCTATACACATCTGTACTGCAAGTGGGCCCTTATTTCTAAATATTTTATTTGCAAGGGGGGTGCTTTTCTGAAAGCAGAATGGTTTTATCCTGGATTCCAATGCACCATATAATTCCCCATTCTTTTGGCTATGAGTCCATATTTCTCAACATAAGCTTCATTAATTTTGAAGCCTTATGCCATCACACTGGGAGAGCCTGTATGATCCCAAGGAACCACTTTACTGGTCAGTGTTGGAGTTAATAACCACTCCATCATCCAGGTGTTCTTCCTGTCTACTGCATCCTTCATCAGGCCACACACATAGAAGTGGGAAGGTGCAAAATTTGTGGAGTAGGGTGGATGAGGAAGAACAGTTCAATGAAGTTCATTCAGTTGAGCAGCGAGGTGTTTGATTGTGATTCATTGATTGCATTGAATGACAGTGTCCACATGTACCAACACTGCAGTAGCCACAGCTGTGTGTGATTGGCCAGCACATGGGAGATCAGACAGGTTTGTTGTGCGACCTAGTTACGACGACAACAGACAACTTTCACGATGACTCACCACGCTTTTGTTAACTACCTTGCCTCTGTGGACATTCTGCAAATGCATATGTGATGCTCTGGTTGTCCATCAAAAGAAACTCAATGGCCACTCTCTGCCTGGAATGCTGCCACCTATGAGAACTTCATGAAACTATAGGGCTGAAGTGGGACTACATCATGATACCCATAACAAATTCAGCATTTTTCAACTGAAATTGGCAAAGAAAAGTATTATGTAGAGTTACTTAATGAATGACCATCGTAGTTTCTTTGGATATGACTCAGCCTTTACTTCATTTTGGTTGTAATAAAATGTATTGCAGCATGGTGCAAATAAACAGATTTGAAGAAACTCTTTTACAGGAATGATAAACTTCATGTGTACAGTACAAATGTGAAACACCTTTGCATGTGACTTTTTTGAAATTAGATGAGATTTATAGATTCAAGTGCTTTCTGTATGCAATGTCACCTATCTTAAAAAAAACACAAGCAGATGAGTCAGCAACAGCTATTTAATAATTCACTGTGGTTTATTGATTTTTATGTTGGCTTTTTTAAGAGTTTACTTTGTTATAGTTCCCATGAACCATATCTGAAAACAAAAAGTGAGGAGAATAGCACTCCATGCCAATCAGTCATGTGAAGGTTTGTGTGTCCAGTGCAGCTGATGTGGTAGTGAATTCCTTGATTGAGTTGAGTGTGTTTCCACCAACTCAACATTAAATCCTGTGCATTCTGGTCATCACAACTCGTGACATGAGGCCACAGGTACCCTGTTCAGCCAGTAGATACCAAACTCAGTGAGTTGTCATTATACAGAAATGTCCAATGCCTCTATGGCAGCCATGTTTCTCTCTAACAGTGGCACCAATTCACATTGTTAAAAACCAAGTGCAAGCCTCACTGTTATAGCTCTGTCATTGAGGCAAAAACTTAAGTTGGAATTGTGGAAAATATGCTAGTAAATGTGTTTTGAACTATTATATTCTTATTTGAGCCATAATATATCTCTCTAGTGTTGTTCATGCTAATGAATGTCATGGTGCATCAATAACCTCTCCACCATCATGCTCCATATGTCTGCTTTGAAGTTTGTTTGGGAGACAAATTGCTAAACTAACAAGAACGAAGAGTACAAATTGAGATGTCTTAAGATTTGTTTTCCATGTGACGTGCAAGAAGTTAAAAACCAAACACACATTATGCCAGATAAGGTAAACCTCAGAGTAGAGATTAATGTCCTAATGTAGACAAAAAATGACCATGTGTGCTATGTTATGAGACTGCAACCTTTATGCTAAAGTACTGTCAGGTTGATTTGTTCAGCAAAATGTCTTCAATCAGATAGTTGTTTACCACCAACAGTGCCACAACAACCAACTACACAAGTGAAAAAAAAAACTGCTCACAACTTATCCACACCAATAAAACCAAGACAAAGCCTGGTGACCTGGATCATGATGAAACTGAGACTGAAACATTATGTTACCAGAAAGAATTGGGAGAAAGAAATTTAGTCCATCAAAAATTCATTTGTTGCCATACTTGATGAATAAATGATGTTTACATATACAAACTCATATGGTGACACATAACTCTGAGAGTCATTGTGAGTAAAGTTTGGTTTTTACAAAGAATTATTGTGACAGGCATGCTGCACTGTAGTCATCTATTAGATTCTAGTACATAAAAATTCAAAAGGCTGAGCAGTATCTACAGAAAGATCTGCTGGTCGTTTGCAAAGGTAGTTTTTCCTGGATATTCTATATCTCCTCTGTTTACAGCTAATGCCCACTAATTTCTTCTTTTGTCATTCTGTGGACAAATGATGAAACTTCCTGGCACATTAATCTTGTTTTAAGCTGTGAGGAAGCTTTATTTTAGTGCACACTCTTCTGCAGAGCAAAAGTTCATTCTGGAGCATTACTGATGTATATAAGTCATTTCACATATCTGTTTCAAGTATTAATTTATTTCATGTTAGCCATATTTGAAAATAAGATAATATTATGTTCAGTAGAAAATTATGTTTCAGTATTTGTTTATTTTAATTTACACTTAACAAAAAATATAGAACTTAAAGAACAGTAAAAAAAATGCCACAATGGAAATTCAAACCAGAGACTGTTCTACTATCAGCCTGCAACATTATATGTTCAGCTAAAGGCATCTCATTAACATGTGTGAATTGTATTCCACCACTTAACAGACTTGAAAATAATCTCAATTCTAGAGGTAACATTTTGTATTTTATTTTTTGAAATTATTTTGCATTGCTTTGGGAGACTGAAGTCTGCACACAGACTTTCAAATCCTATAACTATATTTAAAGAAAAAACTCATTTACATGCTCATTAGTGTAAAATCGACACAACCTGCTGTCTGATGAGAGTTCAATCAGATACAGAGTGCATAAGAAATCTGACCATAACTCAAATACACTGCAATCATTTTCACATGTATGGGAAAGAATGACTACTAGCAGGTACTTGGTGGGCTGACTTCATGAGCTGTGACCCCAGAAAGCTCAGGGTTTACCATTGAGTTTTCCATGTTATTATCCTGGTAGCTATGGTTGCTAGATGGGTGCACATCTGTGATCGGTATGTTGGACATTCATCTCATGGTGTGATCCCATGCATTGGTTACTGTGTAGTAGTAATTGATGCTATTTATGGTTGACTTGTGTCAAGTACTTTACTACATCCAAAGTAGTGATACTAGGGTTAAATTGGAAAAAGGTTATTTGGCAGGACCAGGCTACTATCATGTTGTTGTTCTTTCTTTTAAGTTAGATTAGTGGGTAAATTCATAAGTGTCAGTCTAATGGTAGCTAGATTGAGCAGTCAAAGAATCACAACATGTAAGTACTCAGTTGAAAGTTGATGGACCGATTTTATTTCCAGACCAATATCATGGAGATGAGTAACTTCAGTAATTGAGCTAATAATATAACTCTTGGTTGCATGTGAATAAGAAGTTCCTCTGTAGCTCCCATGTACTTACTTTGGAGATCTTATTTTCCTGCATACTTTTGAATATTGCATTCCTTTGATTCTGTTTAAATAATTTAAAGTGACCATTCTTGACAGGAGCAATAAATGTTTACACGTAACATCATGTAAAGAACTGTACCACACTTTGTTTACAAATTTAGGGCTTATATTCAAAGCTTTTTAATTTACATCGCTCATTACCCAATGTAGTCCAGCAGCTTTCTGCATTCATAAGTATTTCAATAAGGTTGTCATTTACTTGAATGTCAGCTAATCAGATCAGACAATAAGGAAGTACACAAGAGAGTGCTGAGAATCTGAACTAGGAGGGAGGGGACAAATACTCAGCCAGTCTGCCTTTATTCTGTTCTGCGTCATTTGGTTTATCCATACTGTAATACAGGAATTTATTTATGCATTCATCCAAAGAAGTTATATGTTAATGCAGTAAGCTAATGCTAACCATTCAGTTATTTAACAAAAGCAGTTACTGCACACACAACTAAACAGTATTTCATAAAGCGAAAAACCAGTACATTCATTTCAAGAAGAGCTATCAGTGGTCAACTGTAAGTGTGTGACATACAACTTGGCTCATGAAACAAGAACTTTTCAAAGAATTTTAGTTCCTTGGAACCAAAAAGCAGACTGTGAATGAATGAGTTGTAACTTTGGTGCTACCATCTTTAGGCAACCCTCATTGACTGCCACTATAAAGGCAACACAGAATTGCATTACTAAAATCTGGCAGTCTCAGTCAAGGCTGCACTTAGGAAATTCTTGATGGCAGCAGTTGTGTGGTGACGGCTTGAAGCTCATGTAGTTGGTGCATCTTCCAATCTTTATGTGTACCCTTGACTGATTTCAGTATTTGTAGGCTACTAAGCTGCAGTAATGCTTCACCTCCTCTCCTGTTATCTCAAAGTAGACACCCTGTGTCCTGGTGTCCATTCCAGTGTGTGTCTGTGTAAAACGTTTGTAAGGCAACAGCATGTCCTGTACTAAGGAGATAATGCATAGTGCCTATGTCCAACTTAACCAGTAAATAGGATGAACTGAAGATTTCTCCTACTTGTCACCTAGTCTTAATCCGTGATGGTGTGGAACTCAACCTCCTAATACTTTATTGACCAAAAAAGGATCCAGAAGCACTCTAGTAACTGTGTGTGATCCTTCTCACTGGATTTTCAAATGCTGATGTTTATGCACCATTTGTGAACATCATGTAATTTGATGCAGTCAGTAATACACTTAAAGTATTATTTACTATGTGATGATGTATACCCTGTGATATACAGTGTACAGGTCCTCATAAACACTCTCGAATTTCAGGAAACATCTATGAGTCCATAAACCCCATTTAGTTAACAACAAATTCAGTTTTCTTGTTTAAAGCTGTGTGCATATGCATGTAATGTAACAATCCTCCAACAGTGAATTATAACAGTTCACAACTGCCTGTGTGAAAAATTGCTAGCTCCACATGTGAATATTGGTTTAATTCACATGTTTTCTAACTTCCATTGCCATGGTTTCGGTTTTCCAGGTTTCTCTCTACAACTGAATGCCAATTAATCAGTTTCTGATACCAAGTACGGCATGCTCAGAATGTGTCATTAGTTGTAGACAAGGCCAAGGTTTCAAATATGTGTCACTGGTGTGAAAGTTTTCTGTAATACCATTGGTTTGGATCTTATAGTAGCTCCCCTTCATCCCTGGCAAGGAGTCTGTCTGCAGTAGTATTTTGAGTACCAATATTCTCCCCTAATATTTCTTCCACAACTAACTGCAAGACTCTAGTTTTGCTTCAAATGTTCCCCATTCTCTCAGTGTAAATGACACTTCCCACCTGGCAATACTATCCATTCTTATTTATAGTAGTATTCTTAGTGATGAAATTTCAGCACCTCTCTTGTATGTGTCCCTCATATTATGTACAGTTCCCACATTCTTCAGCATAATATTCTAATACCTTTAGAAACACAAACTAGTTGCTTAATATTATTTTAACTCCACTTGAGGTATTCTAATTGACATTCACAATGAGCATGATTGTGATTATGGGCTCAGTGGGAAGTTAAAATTGATATTTTGCTTTGACATCGACTATTATCTTTCCTGAATGGTAAACACTATTTCATGAAGGTTGTATAGCTATCCTGTACTCCACAAATCACCTTGTGGTGTGTGGTAGATTGCATTTATAGTAAAATTATACTTTTATCCCATCCATATTCTGTCTATGAATGGTGCCCAGGAAGATCTACTATTGACAAACCTGCATACAAATTCTAATTACACTAACTGCGTCATGGTGGTCATCGCGTGTGCACTGTATGTGAGTAAATAGTGTGTTGGTCTGCTGTCCCTGGAATGCACATTCTAGGAATTTCGAAACTAAGACTCATACAACAAACTGAAACCTAACATAGACTTTGGCATTCTTCTTGTTTGATAGTAAATCTGTTAATCATAATATAAAATCTGAATCTTTATACCAAAACCTATATTATATGGTGTGGGTGGAGAGCACTTCAAGTTGCATTGTAATTTCCTGCGTTCCCTGTTCCATTTGCAAGTGGTGCATGGGATAATCACTATCTATTAAAGTCCTTATGGGACCTGTTTTCTTTATCATGGTCATTTTGTGGACACGTAAATGATTGTTTTGCATGTGCACCTACATCTACATTGATATGATGCATGGGGGAGGGCAACTTGTATCACTACTAGTCATTTCCTTGGAATATATGCTTTCAGAATCTGGCAGTAAGTTGTATATGGTAAATAAATACTTTGCTCTTACACAAACATATCTGCTTGTTTTAAGGTTAATTCTGTTGCTGCACATGGAATACATATATCTATTATATGTACATTTATGAATGCGTGGTAAGTATGTACTTTGAGACTGTAAGTTTACCATTTTTGATGGTTTGTTTTGTTGATCAGTATTGTATTCTACACATATCTCATTAATGCGAGATGATACCCAGTGCTTCTGGTAATCTATACTCCAGATGCCACCTTAATGCTCTATGATGGAGAGTACTTCTACATTTCAGTAATCATTTTGTTTTGTTATGGGTTTAATCAAAAATGGTATATATGATGGTAAGTGTCAATGATCTTCCTTATGAGATTTTAGTTGTCAGATGATCTTGAAATTTTGATAAAAGTTTGTTTTCAGTAAATTGATGATCAATTTTGTGGATGTTAGATTTATTTGTTTCATGGTAATAATATTTATAATAACTAAACATCTGTGTGTGTACTTGGTAACCAACTTGCAGTGTAAGGTAGAGTATACTTCTACTAGAATTATCATTTCCTCCCTGCCCTGTTCCATTTTCTAATGATGCCTGGGAAGAAGTACTGTCGATTAAACTCCTTCAGAGATCTGATTTTTTTCAACATTGTAATTATGTGGGCCCATGTATTGGAAGATGTAATAATATCTGAAACTGTTCACAGAGTGTATCCTTTTGTGATGTGGACAGTTACTCACTTGACTTTTGAGACTGTCTGATCTCCTTGTTTATGGCAATTTCTCTTAAAGGACATTGAATAAATATATCTCTATGCCACATGCCAGTTTAATGGTATATGGGAAGATAATTATGATCAGTGCTTGCTGTGGGCTCTTATTTGTTAAACTTGTCTGTATCACTTATAAGAACAGGGTTTAGGTGGAAGCAATATTTGGCCTGACCAATCTTGGAATGGTTATCCTCAGAATTTTGTCAATGAATCATTGTCATTAAACTGATAATGGACTTTGGGGTCGTTGGAGCTACTTCAAATGTGGTTAATATTGCTGATGAACCTTAAAAGAGCTACATTAGTACCAGGAATCCACCTAACTGTGTGTACTTGAGGGTCCTACTGGTACCACTGTTATTTCCTCCCATCCCTGTGGCATTTATGAATGACATGTGGGATGATCCATTGTTAACTGGGGTACCTGTAGTACCACTGTCATTTTCTCTCATCCTTGCTGTATTTGTGAATGGTACGTGCAAAGAAATACTGCTCATAAACTCTAATTTTTCAGCCATTGTCATTTAGTGGAACCATGTACTGGAGGATGTAATAACTCGCTTATATATTCTTGGATTGTATGCTCTCATAATTTGGACAATCAATTGTGTGTGATAAATACACTGGTGTGCTAAACCTAAGTACAAAAGTTAGTTTCACATGATGTGTCACTGCAATGTAATGTAGCTTGTTCTAACTTGGACCGTACATTGAGAGAACTGCTAAACTATAGTACTGATATTTATAGATCGAAGTACAATATGAGACCAAGAGAAGGTGCTTTTATTCAAAGACAGTAATTGCAGTGAAATCAACATTATTCATAATGTTATACTGGACATGATACTAAATAAGGTATTTGATCACCCCAAATGAGATTAAAAGCTCTGCAATATCACCCCATACTGTCCACCACGTTGGTATGATCAAAGGACTAAATAAATAAATAAACCTTCTGGCTAGCATGGGTAATACTGCAATTGATGTCTGCGGTGAACACACACCGTATTAGGAACAATGTCTCAGACTTTTTAATGTTGAAGACATCAACATGAATAACCAAGCCTCCAGTGTAATTACTGTCTTTGAATAAAGGAATCATTTCTGTTTGTGCCATAGTGAATTTCTGTCAGTTACTTTCCATACTATACTGGAGCAATTCTTTCCTTGTATGGTCCCAGTTTCATTGAGCTATGTTATTTGTCCATGATGCATCATGCAAAGGTTACTTTCATCCCATACATTGACCACCAGTGTTGATAATTTAATTAGAGACTGGTTGATCTCATTTACCATTACTTCTGTTAAAGGACATCGAAAACATACATCTATAGTTCATATGCTAGCATGAAGCTGTGTTGTGGAGAGAATTTATGATAACACATACATATTTTATTTCAAATACAAAGATGAATGGTAAATGGAAAGACAGTTGATGACAGTCCTCCTTATAATCTAGGAGCAATGAGCAACAGAAAGTATGATTTGCACAAACATTCCTGTTATGTATGGCCTCAGAATAATGTTAGTGAACTGAGCCAGTTTAATTGAGAGTGAACACTGATGCTATTACAAGTTCTTGCTTCATGTTTAATAATGTTGATGACCACTAGAATGTAATTTCTCTGAATATAATTTGTAAATCATGTTCAATTAATTGACAATGGGGTCTGAGGCTATCAGATCTACCTGCTTGATGTTTAACAATGTTGATCAACAGAAAAGATCTACATGGATGCTTTGCAGACTGCCTTTATTGTTCAGTAGGTTGTATTTCTTGTAACATTCCTATCATACCTGTTGTGTTCGTGAATGGTGTGTGGAGAGAACCAATGTTGTGCAGAATTAAATTGTTGAATTGTGAATTATTTGTCTCATAGCATACATACACTTATTATTTGATCAGAATACTGTAGAAACATCAAAATATGGTTAGCACAATTTCACTGATATAAAGCTACAGTTGAAAAGATGGAAGTCTGTTTTAACATTAATGCAACATTTTTGTGAAAAGATACCTTCACATGTTCAGATAACAAGACAGTTCATAAAATACATCCTGCTCAGATATTCAGTTCATTGTTCATGGAATCTTCAACTGAGTAATAGCATCACTGAAACTGAGCACCATATAGGTTTGTTTTCAATGAATCTAAATTCATACTCAAAATATTCATGGCTTTTAAATTGTTATTCTTTCATTCCCATATAGTGGGGAATCTGATCATATAAATTAAATGATGAGCAAGGAGCATAAACTTTACTTGATTTCTTGTATTATAAATGTGATCAAAGAAGTTCTCTTTCCATTATTCTAAATTGGTACACAAAAACGATAATATCATAGTTATACAGGGAGGGTTCTGTTAATAATTTCAGAATTTTCATTGATGGGTGACATGATTTTTCTTGTGAGTTGTGATTTTTTCATCAAGTTCATTACATGGACCTAAGTGTTGGAGGATGTAACAATATGCCCAACCATTCTTGGAATGTATGCTGCCAGATGTCATTGTTTACTGTGAATGGTTAAAGAACATTGAAAAAATGTATCTATCCTCCATATACAATGTCAGTGCTGTGCAGTGGAGAATACTTTTTGTTCCACAATCATTTCCATTCTTTCCACATTCAAACAATAATGATATATGGGAGGAGTATTGTCGATAGTTCTTTTTAATGAGCTGTAACTTGTCACAAGTCTTTTATTTTTGTTATGTATTGAAACAATGGGCTGACAGAATTGATAATTTAACTAATGAATTTTTTAATGTGAGCTCTTGGGATTCGGAGAGTAAATCATGCACATTAAATTCACAATGGACTGTGAGGTTGTATAATTTATTTTCCCTATGGTTGTTAACGCTGATAAACATGAATAATCTCCAAGAGAAAACCATGAAGCGTCTACAATGTGTACTGCAGAGCACTTCTTGTACCACTATAATTTCCTCTCATACCTGTTGCATTTGTTAATGGTGCATGTGAAGTACCAATGTTGAGGTGCCGCTGTATGACCTCTAAATCTTGTTTTATGATGCAAATTTTTTGGACTCACATAATACAAGATGTAATATTGTTCACAGCTATTAGTGGAATGTATACTCCTATAATTTAGATGGGTGGTGCTTTACAGTAAACAGATATTCACCTTTGGGACCATCTGGTCTCTTTGTTTATGGTTACTTGTGTTAAAGAAGGTCTCCTTGTTTATGGATACTTGTGTTAAGGAATATTGAAAACATACATCTATACACCACATGCCCGTATTATGCTGTTTGGTGGAGAGAACTGCTGGTTCCACAAACATTTGTGTTTATAACAGATAAAAATCATGAATGCTACATGCTGAATGTTCTTGGGTGTATCATCTCTTATAATACTGTGTATGAGGAAGTAATATTTACCCTGCCTAATCTTGGAATGTATGTTCTCATAATCTTGTCAATAGTTCATGTTCATTTAACTGATAATGGATTTTGATGTTGTCAAGTCTACTTGCTTGATGTTTAACACTCTTGATGAACTTTAGAGATCTTCATGGGTATTCAGCAAACCATCTCTCGATGTGTAGTAGAAGGTATGTCTGGCAACACTGCAAGAGATGGAAGTGTGATAGGGCTCTGTTAGACTTCCATCACTTCTGAAACTGAAAATTCTTCTTGGTGGTTGAAAATTCACTTCAAACAAAGAATTGATAGCTGAAGTTGACAACTATTTTGCAGGCCTGTAGGAAACTCATTTTTGAGATGGGACAAAGGCACAAAGACATCAGTGGACCAAGTGCATTAATCTACAAGGATACCACATTGAAAAATAAAAAAAGTTCCAGTAACATAAGTACTCTTTTTCTATTCCGTACAGAGAACTTTTTGAACCAACCTCGTAATAGCTAGCCATACCAGTGTTGGAATGTATGTTCTCAGAATTCTGTCTGTAAATCTCACTCAGTTAGAAATCTTAGAAATTAAGAAACAAATGAGGGTATCCCCATATTTTTCTTTCTTTGAACAAACTCAGTGCAACTGTTCACCCATTTTAGCTAAATTGAAAAGTTATTTTTATGTGTGCCTGATTTTTATCTTTGGGATCAATAATATACTAGAAAATGGGCTCATAACATGAAACCTAGGCTGTACATAATAATGAAGTTTGTAACATAAGGCCAAAAATTATTTAGTTTATTTAATACGATATGTAATATTTCACCAAAAACCCATAATTGAATCATTTAAAATAAACAGTGGCCTTTAAGGTTATCTTACATACTTGTTATGTATTATTTAAAGTTGATAATCATTAAAGGTCTACACGTGTACTTGCAAACCATCATGCTGAGTCTGCTACCAGGTACATCCAGTACCACTGTTGTTTTCTTCTATCCCTGCTGCATGTGTGAATGTTGCTAGAGAGGAACAACTCTCCATTAAAATCCTTATGATCTATGGGTTTTCATCAAAATAATTATGTGGACTCACACACTGGAGGATGTAGCAATTTGCTCAACTATTCTCACAATGTCTGTCCTTGTACTTTGGAATGTCAGTTGTGTACAGAAAATAGACACTGAACTTCAAGTCTTACTAGTACCCTTATTTATAGTTACTTCTGTTGATGAAACATGAAAACAATGAAATGCATTCACAGTTGTGAATATCATCAACCATCAGCTATGTAACGGAATGATGACAGTGAAAAATTGTGCTGAACCAGGGCTTGAGGCCAGATTACCCATTTACCACGTCTATTCACCTTACCATTGGGCAATCCAAGCATGCTTCATGGTCTGACAGAAACTTTCATTTCTCATAAGCCCTGTGTGTACCTCCTGTATTCATACATTCTTTATGTATATTCTCACACTGGGGAGACATTTTAATTGAATGTTGCTTGCCTAAGGTTGTTGGATAAATATGATATTACAGTGTGGTCATTTTGCCTCAAACAGAATGTGTAACACCAAGAATTGGGAATATTTGAAAAACATCCAAAGAACACATCATGCTGCTGGAAAACATATCTAAACATACAGTGGATCCAAACATACAAAAACTAAATCTCTTTGAGAAACACTCAAGCTTCCTTCAGGAAACAGAGTCTGGAATTTGCATTTGGTCTACAAACATAAAACTCTTGAGGCATGCAAAACAGATAAGGCATACCAGTTTGGATCACTAATAACAATAAGCTCAAAATATCAGCAGGGTCAGAGCATTTTCATAGAACATGACTGTTGTAACAGAAATGTAAATAAACCATTTAACGATGATATGAAAACGAAAAAAAAATAAATAATAACATAGTTCTGCTTGCTGACAGTCACAGCAGAGGGATTCCAGGAATGCTTAGCTACCATCAGAATGTCAATATTACCAGTGTTATGGAACTAGGAGTTGGACTGTGGGAAACCTTGAAGGACTACAGAAACAAGAGTTGTGTGTTAGAAAATCAATGTCTCATGATTCTAGGTGATGCAAATGGTGTGTACATATATGAATGCAAGCACAGCTTTGAGATATATTGTAAACAGAGTAGACTTTTATTGGGTAATTGTGATAGGCATACCATGCAAGTTTGACCTTGTGGAATCTTCTGTTATAAACAAAGAGATCTAAAAGGCCAATATGATCTAAAGACATATTTGCCAGTACAGACCAAATGCTTCTTTTCTCAGCATAGATGATTTGGAAAGAAATCATTTTACAGCATATGACATGCATCTGAACCGAAGGTGTGGATCATTACTCAGCCAGAGAATTAAAAGTGTTTTTGGGAAGTGTTCATTACAGAAATGAGAGCTATTATACTGTTGCATGGCCATCAGAAAGAAAGATGGGCAAATCACTGTACACAGTTAATACCATCATAGAGATGGAAATTCCGTCTTTACCAGATGATGCAGAGGATGAGGATGCTGTCACTGCATGCGCATCTGTATGTTTAAAAGTATTTCATGAAAATATGCAATCCATAAATAATAAAGTGCAGCAACTACAATTGCAAACACCAGGCTATACCATTGTATTTATCACTGAACACTGGTGTAAGGAAAATGAAACTGTATATTTTCCATTAACATCATAAGACCTGGCCTGTTCCCATAGTAGAATGTCTATGAAAGGTGGGGATTCCTGTATAAATGTGTAGAAAGTTGTACATTTAAATTTTGAAAAGACATGCTAGCATAAAGTAAAGACAAATGTTTTTAATTATCGATGACTGAAATAACAGAGAACAGCATTCTGGAAAAAGTAATTGTTGTTTTTTTTTTTTTTTTTTTTTTTTTTTTTTTTTTTTTTTTTTTTTTTTTTTTTTTTGTATAAATGCCCCAGTGGTAATACAGACAATTTTATGTCAAAACTCAATCAGAGCTTAGACAAGGTATCTAGTCCAAAAACGAACATTCCCACATGTCAGAATTTAAATATCAACACAATGAAATAAGATGATGTTAGTAGTACATGCTTCAATATTCTCTGCATCCCTGACATAACAACACTCATAAACTGTCCAGCAAGAGTGACAAGAAATCTTCCTCACAAATAGACCATGTAGCAGCAGAGATAGAAAGCAAGCACTGTCAGTTACTTGTTCAACAGCTAGGACTATCAGATCATTCATTTCAGATTCTGAAAGAAAATATTTGGGTAGAAAAGTCTGCTAAACTGAATGAATAAAAAATGGTGTTTTCAGAATCAAACCTATATCAGGTATCATCCCAGTTACAACATGAAGGTTAAACAAAATGTTTAATAAGCTCATGACAATTTTTAAACTAATATTTGAGGAAGCATTCCACAAAACACAGAATTCCACTGGAGCTTCAAAAAAATATGAGTGTGATAAGAAATATCAAAAAGTCCTCTGATACCCTAAGGTCCCTCACGTTCATCAAAAACAGTTAGACTTATTCATTTTTTTCAGAATTTTACAATAATTACAGGAGAACTTATAGAAATTTATTGCTATCTGCAACTTACAAACAGTAAAACATTACTGAAGGCAAATAACAAAAGCGAAGCAATGTGAGACATAAAGAAACAGGAGACACCAAATGTTGAACAAATACACTTCAAAACACAGATTATAAGCAAAGATGTTCAAATCAGCAAGTCAAAGGGACTAACACTCTTTGTGAATGAATACTACGTGTCATTGTTATGAAATTGCAAGAGAAATTTCTGGACACATATGTTCTACACCACCAGAGCTACCCACCACATTCCATGGTGCTCTTTCCAACTACAAAGAAAGACATACAGATAACACACCAATTAAACAATAAAAAATGCAAGGGTTCAATGAGATTCAAGTCAGTGTCACTAAAAAGTGTATAAACAACATAAAAACCATACCAACAATAATAATCAATTAATCTTTCAGATTTGGCAGCTTTCCTGAATACCTGAAATAAGCAAAAGTAGTACCAAGAGAAGAAAATGGTAATGCAACAGAAAAAGTAGGAAACTACAGACCAATTTTTTTGTTACCTTGTTGTTCCATGACAATAGAAAACATATATGAATACAGGCTGATGAGGTACTGAAATAAATACAACACTCTCTGCAGTAAAAAATTCATTTTCAGGCCCAGAAGAGCTACAGGGACAGCTAAAGCACTGTTTACTAAAATAGTACTTGAAGCGCTAGATGAAGGCAAGAATGCAACAGGCATTTTTTTTATCTATTGAAGGCATTTGACACAGTTAACCATAGAATTTTATTACACAAATTAGACCTATTAGGAATAAGGGTATGGCAAAGAAGTGGTTTAAGTCATACTTGGAAAAGTGGGTGCAAGATATTAAAACCTCACATATTTCTAAAAGACTAGCAGTAAAACATTTATCAGATAAAAAATATATTAACGTACACTGGTCAACCAGAATATGATGACCACTGACCTACAATTGATATAAATCCATCCACATGATAGCAGCGTCACATGGTGAACAATGACTGGTAATAAGACACACCCATTGTGCTTGTAGTAACAGTGAGCACGCTGCCTGTGTGTAGAAAGGGAAAGGCATGCAATTTGTCTGAGTCTGAGTGATGGCAGATTCTGATGGCCTGGAAGCCTGGTACAAACATTTCAAAAACTGCATGAGTTGTTGAGTGTTCAAGGAGTGTTGTGTTCAGTATCCTCAACACAAGATGAATCCAAGGTAAAACCATGTCCAGACGTCGTAGAATTTGGTGGCCACCCTTCATTACAGATGTTGGATGTCATAGGCTGAGCAGACTAGCTAAGCAGACTGGTGGCTGGGCAGGGTACAAGAGTGTCTGAACACACAGTGCACCAGAGTCCTAACAATTGGCCTCAACAGCTGATGACCTATGCGTGTGCCACTGTTGATACCATGATATCTGCAGCTAGTACTTAAAAGGGCAAGTGACCATCAGCACTGGACTTAGGCACAGAGCATTGCATGGTCTGATGTATCCTGATACCTTCTTCATCATACCAATGGGTGGGCACAAATCCATTATCTTCTAGGGGAACAGCACATGTACTATGGGATGTAGACAAGCTGGCAGCAGCTTTGTTATGCTCTGGGCAACATTCATGAGGACCTCCTAGGGTCCAGCGGATTATATGTAAAGCACCAATATAGCCAAAATGTGTCATACTGGTTGCAGACCACACACATTCATTCATGAAGGTCATGTTCACTGATGATAGTAACATTTTTCACCAAGATAATTCACTATTTCACAAGGCCTGGAGTATGATGGAGTGGTTCAAGGAAAACAGCAGTGACTTCAAGTTAATGTGCTGGCCCCCAACTCACCAGATCTGAACCCAGTCAAACACATCTGGTATGTGACTGTGGCGGGAATTGGGGTACACAGACAGTCGTTTTTCTCTAGCCCAAATTGCGAGTGGAACAGGGGGGGGGGGGGGGGGGAGAATATGACTTTGGCGTGAAAAGTGCTCTCCGCCACACACCGCTTTGTGGCTAGCAGAAGATATATATGTAGATGTAGATGGAGACTTGTGTGTCAGATGTGGTGCCAACTTCCTCCAGTGACCTACCAAGACCTCATTGCTTCCACTTCACAATGCATCGCTACTGTTACCTGTGCCAAAGGGGACATATCGGCTGTTTGGAAGGTGATCATATTTTTCTGGTTGATCTGTGGAAGTATCACCCAGGGATGTGCATTGGGCTCAATCCTCCTCCTTATAAATCTAAATGACTCCCACAAGGTGTCAGGTAAGAGAAAAAAGACTGTTTGCTGATGACAGCATCATAGTGATCACAGACAGAAATTCAACACAGTTAACATAAAAATCAAATGCAGCTCTAAGAGATGTTCACAACTTGTCATTAAAAACAGAGTTACTTTAGATGTGAAAAAGACAAACTGTATAAACTTCTAACTAAATGAAAAACTCAGTGATACTAAATTTAAAGTAAATAATAATTTATTTTAAGGTGTAACTGATACTAAATTCTTGGAGATGAATGTAGACTGTTCGTTGAAATGAACAGAACATATGAGAATTTTGGCAAAGAGGCTACCCTCAGCATGTTATGCCCTGGAAATCTATGCACCATTGTGCATATCTCAGGACTCAAAGTAACCTACTTTGGATACATATATTCATTCCTCAGTAATGGGATAATGTATTGAGGAATAAGTGTTGAGAACATACATACTAGTTTCAATATACAGAAAAGTGCTAAACAAATAGTAATGAATAGTAAAGATTTATTTAAAAAGCTAGATGTTCTGACTGTTCCAAGTGAATAAATCTCTCACAACATAATGTATATAAGAAAAGATTTTAATTTGAACTGCACAAGCAGCACAATACATAGCCATGGAAACAAATCCAGTCACTGTTATGTCTAAACTGAAGAAACAAGTCAAAATCTCAAACAGTGTATTATTCCATGGAAAAAAATTGTATGATGGACTGCCACAAGAAATAAAAGATGTGAATGATTTCTCCAGCTTTAGCTAATGGCTAAAAAATATTGAATAAATGATAGCAATTACGCTGTAATTAAACAATAAATTAGCTATAGACAGTAACTCAATTTCCATTGACATTATACTGTCTAACAATTTATAACATGCTTAGAAAATTAGGAGTAAGTATTAGAGCTATAATTACTGTAAGAGGCATATTTATTTTAATAAGACACATTGCACACACATTTGAGGGCAATCATACAGTGAATATTGTTCCACTGGTGAACCAATCAATCAGTCAAACAGTGAACACACTATCATTTCCTGCCATCCTTATTGCATTTTTGAATGGTACATTGGGGTGATCCACTGTTGATTAAACTCCACATGGGCTCTGCATTTTTAATCATTTTGATTACTTTGATCCACGTAAAAAGTCACTTTGCTTACCAGATGGTGATGGTATTGGAAATCCCAGTCCATGAGGCAGTGGTCTCAGGTCTGATGGCATGTCTGTAGATTATGTAATCTTTGTTTTTTACTTAGTTTTTTGGTTTGTCCTAAAAGTAAAAACAGATACACTTATTCAACTGAATTAATTCAGGTACTTATTCTCATAAATTTAAAACCACTAACCAAGAGATATATAAAGTTCATGAGAATGAAAGTCATTAACTTACCTTTTGAAACTGTCATGCAGAGTAAACACTTGGGAGTATGATCTCTTCCTTCCCTCCAAATTCTAGGTATGCCAAAACTCAGGCACTTCTGCTGTCTTTTGCTCCATCTCCAAAGACTTCCAATACTCATTTGCAGCGTAAATCTAGTGCATAGGACTTATATGTATCACCAGTTTTAACTATAAACTGTGCATGACAATTTTTCTTTCAAAATTAGCAAATTTTAACCTCCTATGTGGCATGATGACTCTACCACAATTGTAGAAAAATCAGTCAGGCTGATTTTTGATTGTGGTTTCATTTTATAATGATGTTGCTTTCAGTCAGAAAGCACAAGTCATACTGACTTGCAGGTTGCTACAACCTAGAAGCAAGGTCAGCTCAACCACACCTCTGTCTCCTACAGAGTTCCCACCTCCATTTCCATATACGAGGTTACCTGTCATGACTGTATGTCTAGTGTCATTTTTACTGTTGTAAACAAAACTCAAATGCATAGAAAAATCTTTTCATTGTTGTTATCCACCTTTATTGCATATCATATATTTCACATACTTACATGATGTGTAAATAATTACCCTTTATGGCAATACAATTAAATATTACCAATATTTGTGTGGCTTTTATATGTAATAGACTATTATCGTAATGTTGAGGTTGTGAAAAAACATGACCTGACAGAGCTAAATGGTTACATTTTTTAAAATTTGGTATGCACTAGTTATAGAAGATCACCAAAAATACGCATGCCCTCAGAAGAAAAGTTTTGAACTGAAGACCAGTATAATGAGCTTTGATGTTATTAGATCGACTTGCTTCATGTTTAACAATGTTGATGAACATAAAAGATCCACGTGGTTGTTTCACAATCACCTTAGATTATGTAGTACAAGTAGTGCATGGTACTTTTGGTAGCAACATCATATCCTCCCATCCGTATTGCATTTGCTGAAAGTAATACTTTATTTGTGAGTAATATTTAACCGTTGTATACATGGAAGAACCCTGGAGATACTAAAAGGTTTCAGGTAGATTATATAATGGTAAGACAGTGATTTAGGAACCAGGTTTAAAATTGTAAGACATTTCCAGGGGCAGATGTGGACTCTGACCACAATCTATTGAAGAAACTGAAAAAGGTGGGAATTTAAGGATATGGGACCTGGATAAAATGAAAGAACCAGAGGTTGTAGAGAGTTTCAGGGAGAGCATAAGGGAACAATTGACAGGATTGGGGGAAAGAAATACAGTAGAAGAAGAATTGGTAGCTTTGAGTAATGAAATAGTGGAGGCAGCAGAGGATCAAGTAGGTAAAAAAAACGAGGGCTACTAGAAATTCTTGGGTAACAGAAGAGATACTGAATTTAATTGATGAAATGAGAAAATACAAAAATGCAGTAAGTGAAGCATGCAAAAAGGAATACAAACGTCTCAAAAATGAGATGGACCGGAAGCGCAAAATGGCTAAGGCTAGAGGACAAATGTAAGGATGTAGAGGCATATCTCACGAGGGGTAAGATAGATACTTCCTACAGGAAAATTAAACAGACCTATGGAAAAAAGAGAACCACTTGCATGAATATCAAGAGTTCAGATGGAAACCCAGTTCTAAGCAAAGAAGGGAAAGCAGAAAGGTGGAAGGAGTATATCGAGGGTCTATACAGGGGCAATGTTCTTGAGGACAATATCATGGAAATGGAAGAGAATGTAGATGAAGATGAAATGGGAGATATGATACTGCGTGAAGAGTTCGACACAGCACTGAAAGACCTAAGTCGAAAGAAGGCCCCGGGAGTAGACAAGATTCCATTAGAACTACTGACAGCCTTGGGAGAGCCAGTCCTGACAAAACTCTACCATCTGGGAAGCAAGATATACGAGACAGTCAAAATTCCCTCAGACTTCAAGAAGAATATAATAATTCCAATCCCAAATAAATCAGGTGTTGACAGATGTGAAAATTACCGAACTATCAGTTTAATAAGTCACAGCTGCAAAATACTAACGCGAATTCTTTACAGACGAATGGAAAACTGATAGAAGCCGACCTCAGGGGAGATCAGTTTGGATTCCGTAGAAACGTTGGAACACGTGAGGCAATACTTACCCTACGACTTATCTTAGAAGAAAGATTAAGGAAAGGCAAACCTACGGTTCTAGCATTTGTAGACTCGGAGAAAGCTTTTGACACTGTTGACTGGAATACTCTCTTTCAAATTCTGAAGGTGGCAGGGGTAAAATACAGGGAGTGAAAGGCTATTTACAATTCGTACAGAAACCAGATGGCAGTTATAAGAGTCGAGGGACATGAAAGGGAAGCAGTGGTTGGGAAGGGAGTGAGACAAGGTTGTAGTACAAGAGTAATCTGCAAATAACGTTTCAGTGTGTATTAGTGGGATATTCTGTCAACATTACCATCCTATCCCTGTTGTGTCTGCTTATAGTTTGTTGGAAGAACTACAGTTGCATAAACTCCTCCATAGCTCTGATTACTTCATTATGGTAATAACTTCAATGACTTACATATTGGGGGTTGTAATAATTTGCCCAAATATTTTTGGAATGTGTATTTCCATGACATGGACAGTTATTCATCTATGGTTATTAAATAGCTGACTATTTTTTTGAATGTATGCTCTCATAATCTGGAGAGTCATGTAAATATTTACTTCTGTTAAAGAACATTGAAAAAATTTATCTACATTTCACATGCCAGCCTAATGCTGTGTAGATAATGGGCTTTAAGGTTACCTGATCTATTTGTTTCATGGTTAGTAATGCTGAGGAACATTATAGGGCTACATAGGCACTCTGCACACCGCCTTACAGTTTGTAGCAAAGGGCATTTCTGGAACCACTGTCAGTTCCTCTGACTCCTGTTCCATCTGTGAATGGTGCATTGGAATAACCTCTGTTGATTAAACTCTTCACAAGCTCTAATTTTTTGATTGTGGTCATCTGAGGACCCACATTCTGGAGGATGTAATATTTTACAAAGGACTTCTAGGAATTTAAGCTCTCATAGTTTGAACCGTTAGTCATGCATGGTAGATACACTGGTGTGCAAAAGTTAATTTCACATGATACACTATAGCTAAGTAACATGGTTCATTTTTACTGTAACATTATGTAGAGAGAAGTGCTACAATATAATACCGATATTAATTGATAGAAATATGAACAAAAGTAACACTTTCATACAAAGGCAATAGTTATACTAAAGTCACCATTATTCTTCATGTTCCCTTGTACTTTGCAAATGGTTAGTCATGGTTCTTAATAGTACATAAGCAGCCATAATGAGATGGTGGGGAAGGGGTGGCGGGGAGGGGGGGGGGGGGCAAAATGCATGGGGCGTAAGTCTCACAGGTACACTTGTGTCTTAATGGAATTGGGTTCCCTTGGGTTCTCAGTTCGCGAAAGTCAGACTGCTAGACTGCTATTGTAAGATAAATTTTGTATAGTATAATAAATAAAAGAACATTATCCCAGCATCAGCATAGCCATTTAAATCTTACTTTGCATTTCAATTTTTCACTTTTGTAGATCTCACATGTCAACAAATTACAATTCTATTTCATGTTTAATGTTGAATGCACAATATTTTCATTAGACATCATGGACTAAAACCACCTTGGGATAGCGTCAAAAATGTGCTTTTTTATGCTGTTGGGAATCCTGCCAAACATATCACTAAAAAGTGAACATGACAGCAGCCATGAAACATAATCATAATTCAGTAGATTTGCCCAAGTTGTTCAAACATAAGGGACTTCTGAATCCATCAAATGGTTGATTTTACATAAAACATAGAGAAAACATTTTCATTTGAGAGCAAGCCCCAACTAAATTATTTCTATTTATATAATTGTCCTAGAACAACTGTAAAGATGAAGAAATGAAATGATTTGATAGAGGTACATTGGCCACGCTGATACTCAGAAGGAGAGAGGTAAAGTTCTTCTTTTATATGTCTGTAGGATAGCCAACTGACATGAGAACTCACATGATGCATGATGTGGCACTGTTTCTTGGTCAGAGAGGTTAGGGTTTCAGAGCATCATCTCAGAAAATTGAAGATCCAAATAATGAAAATTTCTTTTCAATATTAGAACTCTTGAGTCACCTTGATCCAGTTCTTACAGAATGTATTATCAAGGTCAGGCAGGGCCAAGAACCTGGAACATGATTAAAGGCATTATCTGTCAAGTGATCCTCAGAATATACATCTAGTTGTGCCCATTATGTCAGGAGTGCCAACCTGAAATAGAGAGAAAATTAAAAGCATTATGCCATTTGTGTTGATGGACCTCCTGATTCAAATTATGTTGAAGACACAACAATCATGCTGTGCTATATTTGCTTCAATAAGTAAACTGAAGAGTATAAAATGAACAAATTGTTTATGGAATTCATTGACTGATATCAAAAGACTGGAGATGCTAGTCCACTTTTAACTTGTTCAATACTCGTGAAATACTGAAAGTATAAAATGAACAAATTGTTTATGGAATTCATTGAGTGATATCAAAAGACTGGAGATGCTAGTCCACTTTTAACTTGTTCAATACTCGTGAAATACTGAATTACAATCAGTGAGTACCATAGGCAAGTTTATAATAAGGTTATGTGAAGCATGGACGAAGGACAACAGTCAGTTCCCCATTCCTAGAGTTACAGAAAGTGTTTGACATGTTGTCCCTCTGCAGAGTGTTAACAAAGCATAATAGAGCTTTCTCAAAATTTGTAATTGGCATTGTGAATGACAACTGGCTCTAAATGTACAAAAACATAAATTATTGCAGGTTAACAGGCAAAATGATCCTGCAAATTTTGAATAGAGTGTTAGTTGTGTACTATTTCTCTAGTCATGTCTTTTAAATAGCTATGCATAATATAGTAAAGCAACATAAAACGGCATGATCACATAAGATTGGTACTAGGGAAGGCAAATTGTTAACTTTGGTTTATTAGAAAAAGTTTAGGAAAGTGTGGTTCTTCTGTGAAGGAGACCATCTATAGAACACTAGTGCAACCAATTTTTAGTATGACTTGAGTGCTTCAGATCAACACCAGGTTAGGTTAAAGGAAGACAGCTAACCAGTTCAGAGTGGAGCCGCTAGATTTGTTACAAGTGAGACTGATCAACATGCAAGTTTTATGGAATGCCTTGTGAACTGAAGTGGAAATCTCTGGAGGGAAGATGATGTTCTTTTCACAAAACATTACTGAGAAATTTGGAGAAGTGGCATTTGAAACTGAATGTAGAACAAATCTTCTGCCAGTTAAAAATATTCTGCATAAGGTAGTAAAAGATAAGATAAGAGCAATTGAGTCTCTTATGGACGCATATAAATAGCCTTTTTTGCTCTGTTTGTGTGTTGAACAGGAAAGGAAATTACTACTCGTGGTACAAGGTATGCTCTGCTGCATACCATACAGAAACTTGTGATGCATGAATGTAGGCAGAGATGTAGAGTGGGTCTTGTAAAGGAGTGCAGATACATTTTCTTCAGTTGAATCCTCTTGGAAAATCTTCTCTGTGTGATTGACATAGCCTTATGTGGGACACATGCAGCTGATACCTGTCATGAAGCAGGTACTTTTCTCATGGTAATTCAGTTTCCTTACAACCTGTTCAGTTGCAGTCCACAGTTATAGGAAATCCTAAAACAGTGTGGTGGAAATTCGTTTTGTTCCATGTCTGATTCCTTATAGAGTACATGTCTGATACCTTTTGGAGTGCTTGGATTGACATTGCAAGTCCAATTGTGGTTCACTTGGATAAAATTGTCATTGCTGTTGAAACTCTGTGTAAGTTTAATTTGTCAGCTGAAACCAATTCTGTGGTACAATATGTTTTCGATTATCTGAGGTCTTTCAAGTGTTTATTCATGGCATCTGTTTAATCGGATGTGTTGGTACCAATTGGTTACAGAAGCAAATTATTACAAACTCGAAATAGTACTATTGATGTTGAGGTAAGACACTCCAAGTGCTTATTAAATGACTTAAAATATGTACATGAAAACTGGAAAACTATTCTCTCTGAATCGAAGGTTGTTGCCTGTGCAATGAATATCAGTCTTGAATTTCCAGAACCGTGCACTAAGAAGAGGAAATCAATTCATGGTGCAACCAGGAGTGAAGTGACAGATGTGAATTCAGAGGACTTGTTCAAGATAAATGTTTCTCACACCATTGAAAACGTGATGAGAAACAGTGAAGATTTTATGTGAAATATTTGGGTTTTTAAGGAAATACTCAAACATGATTGATGATCAGTTTGCTGATGCATGGAAGTTATTTATCAATGAATACCTTACTCGTGTCACAACAGATTTAGAAGATGAAATTAAACATTTGAAAACAATTCATACTTTAAAGTGAGAATAATTTGCTTTACAGTCTTTTCATTGCTTGAATAATATGCATGACCTTAAAATTTCAAGCTTATTTTCCAATATATGTGCAGCTATGATCATCTTACACAATCTTCCAATGACTATAGCTGAAACACCCTAGCTTGCATTAATAATTGTCTGAGATCAGCTATGTGTTACATGGCAGTTTTCCCCAAGACGTTCTTGCAAGTTGTTACATGATATTGTATGCTGACACCTTCATCCAATGTAGTTTCATTCTTATGATGCACCATAATTGCAGACAGTATTCACTGCTGCCAGTGACTGCCCAGCTAATAGCTTATTTTCTTTGCTCTCTTTATTATGAAGAGGATTTGTTACTTTTTTTTTGCAGACCTGAAAGGCTCCAAGCTGGCTGGGATGAGATAAGAGTTTACTTAAAGGAACAGGAAGCAGCATCACAAACACGATAGAACTAAAGGCTGAGTTACAGCAGAGGTAGGCGTGAAGGGAATTCTCATTGCCTGTCATCTTTCTTCATGAGGTCGACAGGACCAGCCATTTGTTAAGAAGTGGAGTTGTTCACATGTGTGAAAACGTTTTTATAAAGATAAAAATCTAAGCCAGAGGGAGCCTTTGAGAGACACTTCAGTGTGAGAAACACAGTTTGCCTCAGCAGCCACACTGTGGAAGAATGTTCCATTTAAACATGTGGAACATGTGTCCCCATTGGTTCATAATGTTATTTTCTTTAGAGCACATGCTCTATTGCACATGCCTATATGGAAGACTACTTATTTGTCAGCTTCAGAACTGTACCATGGTATGGGAGATGTTTCCATTTCCAGTAAGTTGTTAATGGATTTTGTGGTCATAGATTTATTAATATGATGATAATAATGCTTCTAAACATTAAAGATGAACATGAATAATGAGGAAACCATGTTAAAGTTGGAAATATAGGGTACCTCAAGTAACACTATCCTTTCCTCCCATACCTGTTACATTTGTGAATAGTGTGTGGGAAGTAACACTGCCAGTTAAACTGCTTATCAGCCCTAATTTTTGCATCATGGGAATTTCATGGACCCATGTACTGAAGGATTAATAATTTGCCTAGTCTTTCTTGGAAGGTATGCTCTAAGAACTCATGCAGTTAGTCATGCACAGTTAATTGATAAATGACTTCAAGTTTGTCTGAACTCTTCATTCAGAACTGCTTCTGTTAAAGAACACTGAAAGCATACATCTATACTCCACGTATCAGAATAGTTCCACGTAGTGGAGAGCACTTCTGATTTATTTCCCATTCCTTTTTGTTCCAGGTACAATGTAATGAGATGTGTTGAAAGTTCTCTTTATGAGCACTAATTTGTCAGTTGATTTTATCTTCATCACATTTGGAGCAATTAGCAGGAGAAAGTAATAGTTTACCTGACCAATCTTGGAATGCATGTACTCAGAATTTTGACAGAGAATCATTATCAGTGAACTGATAAGCATTTTGTAGTTGTCAGATTTTCTTGTTATAGAGTAATAACATTTATAAATTTTAAAGATCAACATGAATTCTCAGCAGACCTACCTAATATGTGTAATAGAGGGAACTTTGGTAATCTACTGGTTTCCTCCCATCTCTGTTGCTTTTATGAAGAATGTTTGTGAAGAAAGACTCTTGATTAGTCTCTCTACGAGCTCGGAAGGTAATTTTGTGGACCCAAGTATTGGAGGATGTTATAATTTGCAAAGTTATTCAGGAACATAGTCTGTTACAGTTTGGGCAATTGGTCGTGTACAGTACTATTTTCCAGGGGCAATCAATAAGTAATGCAACACTTTTTTTACTGGCCAATTTCTGGTGAAAAAATGCAGAATTTATTGTAGGACATTATGGAATAATGTTGTTTCAACTCTTATAGTTTCATTAATTTCTGGTAGGTGGTGGCACCAGACACAGCCATCAGAATGGCATCCAAGCAGAGAGCTGTCATTGAGTTCCTTCTGGCTGAAAACCAGTGCATCATGGATATTTGTAGGAACTTGCTGAATGTCTAGGGAGATCTGGCAATTGACAAAAGCATTGTCATTCATTAGGCAAGGCATCTGTCATCACCATAACAAGGTTGTGCAAACCTGTCTGAAGTCCCACGTGCCATCTGGCAGGACACAGATTTGACTCCAGAAATACTGAAACTAGCTGACACTCTTATTTGAGGTGATCAATGGGTCACAATCAAACATCTTGCTGCACATCTGTAAGTCTTTGTTGGTAGTGCTGACACAACCATCCAGCAGTTTGGATACTCGAAGTTGTTTTCTGACTACCCAACAGAGTGTCATAAAGAGCAATGAAGGAGCATCTGTGCAGAATTTCTTGCATGTTGCTTGGTGGATCATGATAATTTTTTGTCAAACATCATGACAGGTGATGAAACATGGGTTTATCACTTCAAATCAGAAACAAAACTGCAGTCCAAGGAGTGGCACCGCACCACCTCTCCTCTGAAGAAAAAGTTCAGAGCTACTGCCTCAGGTGGTAAAGTTGTGGTGATAGCGTTTTGAGGCTCTAAAGGGGGTTATTCTGTTTCATAACCTCCCTTATGATACAATGATCAACTCTGAAGTGTATTGTGCTAACCTCAGGAAATTGTGGATATTACTTCAGTGTGTTTGTCACCACTAATATGCAAATGAACCTGCATCACAATACAAAGCCTCACACAAGTCTGCACACATGGTGGAGGTCATAAGACTTCGTTGGGATGTTCTCCCTCATCCACCCTACAGCTCGGATCTCGCACCTTCCTACTCCCTTCCCTTTGGCCCGACAAAGGATGCACTCTGCAGGAAGAAGTACATGGATGATAGGGAGGATATTGAGCAGCATGACGCTAGCTCATATGAGGACCAGCAGAGCGGTACCATACCAGAATACAAGCCATGCAATAATGGCATAAGACCATCACATTGAATGGAGAAGATGTTGAAAAATAGATTTTTGTAGCAAAAGGAGTGGAGAAAGATATGGAAACCCCAATAAAATCAACCTTCTTTCAGAAAAAAATAAATGTTACATTACTTATTGACCACCTCTCATAATTATTTGACTTTAAGACGGTCTGATCTCCTTGTTTACAGTTATGTATTTTAACCCTTTCATGGGCCATGGGGGATATACTTCCCACTAAACATATTTCTGAGCAATGTTTGTGGTCCTTGGGCAGAATACATATCTTAGGGGTATCCCAAAGATTTTAGAAATGTGTCTTACCATCTCTGTCTATGCCTGACATCTTGTGCTAGTACACTGTACCACGAGTATGAAACTACTACAACAACAAGTTTCTCTTTGTTGTGGGATCACTACTGTTGTCAGAACACATTGCTTCACCTCTGCAATATACACTCCTGGAAATGGAAAAAAGAACACATTGACACCGGTGTGTCAGACCCACCATACTTGCTCCGGACACTGCGACAGGGCTGTACAAGCAATGATCACACACACGGCACAGCGGACACACCAAGAACCGCGGTGTTGGCCGTCAAATGGTGCTAGCTGCGCAGCATTTGTGCACCGCCGCCGTCAGTGTCGGCCAGTTTGCCGTGGCATACGGAGCTCCATCACAGTCTTTAACACTGGTAGCATGCCGCGACAGCGTGGACGTGAACCGTATGTGCAGTTGACAGACTTTGAGTGAGGGCGTATAGTGGGCATGCGGGAGGCCGGGTGGACGTACCGCCGAATTGCTCAACACGTGGGGCGTGAGGTCTCCACAGTACATCGATGTTGTCGCCAGTGGTCGGCGGAAGGTGCACGTGCCCGTCGACCTGGGACCGGACCGCAGCCACGCACGGATGCACGCCAAGACCGTAGGATCCTACGCAGTGCCGTAGGGGACCGCACCGCCACTTCCCAGCAAATTAGGGACACTGTTGCTCCTGGGGTATCGGCGAGGACCATTCGCAACCGTCTCCATGAAGCTGGGCTACGGTCCCGCACACCGTTAGGCTGTCTTCCGCTCACGCCCCAACATCGTGCAGCCCGCCTCCAGTGGTGTCGCGACAGGCGTGAATGGAGGGACGAATGGAGACGAGTCGTCTTCAGCGATGAGAGTCGCTTCTGCCTTGGTGCCAATGATGGTCGTATGCGTGTTTGGCGCCGTGCAGGTGAGCGCCACAATCAGGACTGCATACGACCGAGGCACACAGGGCCAACACCCGGCATCATGGTGTGGGGAGCGATCTCCTACACTGGCCGTACACCACTGGTGATTGTCGAGGGGACACTGAATAGTGCACGGTACATCCAAACCGTCATCGAACCCATCGTTCTACCATTCCTAGACCGGCAAGGGAACTTGTTGTTCCAACAGGACAATGCACGTCCGCATGTATCCCGTGCCACCCAACGTGCTCTAGAAGGTGTAAGTCAACTACCCTGGCCAGCAAGATCTCCGGATCTGTCCCCCATTGAGCATGTTTGGGACTGGATGAAGCGTCGTCTCACGCGGTCTGCACGTCCAGCACGAACGATGGTCCAACTGAGGTGCCAGGTGGAAATGGCATGGCAAGCCGTTCCACAGGACTACATCCAGCATCTCTACGATCGTCTCCATGGGAGAATAGCAGCCTGCATTGCTGCGAAAGGTGGATATACACTGTACTAGTGCCGACATTGTGCATGCTCTGTTGCCTGTGTCTATGTGCCTGTGGTTCTGTCAGTGTGATCATGTGATGTATCTGACCCCAGGAATGTGTCAATAAAGTTTCCCCTTCCTGGGACAATGAATTCACGGTGTTCTTATTTCAATTTCCAGGAGTGTACATTATTGTGACCCATATCAGCTCATACCTTTATTGTGTGAAAGAGTTTCAAGGAATGTTTTCACATTGTGATACGTAAATGTTAATACCAGTAACAGTTACTTTTTAAATAAAGGAAAAGAAAACATAAAATCAAAACTGAATACACTGTTCATTACTTTTTATCTGTAATGGCAACACATAACAGCTTACAAAGGAAAGTGTGAAATCCATTTACCACCACAGTTTTAATACCTCACAAACATGCCATCATGATATATGGTCCTAGATCACAATAACAAAATTATCAAGAAATAAATATAATCAGTTGATCACAATTCTATCAGCATAGCAAAAAAATTATCTTCGCTGCAATGCTACAAAAGGTGTGTCCTCTAATGGGTTAAAGAACACTGAAAACTTTTTATCAACATACCACATGCCAGCTTATGTTATGTACTGCAGTGAACATTTGGTTCTGCAGCTATCTCCCCTTATTTGTGATAGAATCATGAATGGTATGAAAACACTTATTGACACTCCCCCTTATGGATTCTTGTGTGTCAGATGTTCTCCTCTCTGTGGCTTCTAGTAGCAGCTTGAAGTAGGAAGTAATATTTAAACTCCACCAGATTAGGAATGTCTGTGAATCATTCTGATTTAACTGAATATGGACTATTGATGATGTCGCATCTACTTAATATGTAGTTAATAATGTTGACACACATTACAGATCTATGTGTATACTGAGGAAACCACCTTACAGTGTGTAATAGGGCATACTTCTAGTACAAGTTCCTTACCTCCCATCCCTGTCACATTTGCGAATGGCATATGCAAAGAAATGTGTTCAAATAACATCCTTATGAGCTCTCTTTTCTTCTACGTGGAAATTTTGTGGAGACATATACTGGAGGATGTAATAATTTTCCCAAGCTTTATTAGAAGTTATATTGTCATAATTTGGACATTTAGACCTATATAGTAAATAGATAACTGACTTTGAATTTGCCAGATCTTTTAGTTTATGGTTACTTCTGTTCAAGAACATTGTAGATATGTGTCTGAATTCTGTATACCAGCTTAATAGTGTGTGGACATGATATTTTCTGGTTCCACAATGAATTCCATTTATTTCAAATAAAATCACAGCTAATACTGTGGAGCAGAATAGTTGAAAATTATCATTGTAGGCTCTAATTAGTCACATATTCTTGTCTGCATAACTTCTATGAGCAATGTGTAGGAGGAAGTAATATTTCGCCTGTCTAATCTTGGACAGTACACTGTCAGAAGTTTTCCAGTGAATCATATTTGTTTAATTTATAATTGACTTTGAGGTTGTCAGATCTACTTCCTACATTGTTAATCATGCTTATTAACATTAAAGAGCTGCATGAGTACTCAGCATAGTACCTTACAGTGTGTAGTAGAGAGTAATTCTGGTACCACTATCATCTCCACCCACCCTTGCTGCATTTGCAAATGTCACATGAAAATTACAATGGTTGATTAAGCAGCTTATGAGCTCTGATTATTTCATCATTCTCATTTTATCAGCACAGTACTTGGAGGACATTAAAATTACTCCACCCCTCCTCAGAAGTTATGCACACACTATTGGGACAGCTAGTCATGTATGGCAAATGAATACTTGAAATTTAGACTGTCTAATTGTCTTGTTTATGGTTTCTTCTGTTAAAGGATGCTGCAAACGTTTATGTATACTCCACAAGCCTGCTTAATGCCTTGTGATTGAGAGTATCTCTGATTCAATCCCCAATTAATTTTGTTCCATATACAATCATGAATGTTTTGTATGGTATCACGTGTTGATTATACTCAGTATGAGCTCCAATTCTCAGATCACATTGTCTTTATCATTTTAAGGGAAACTTGTTGGAGAAAGTAAAACAGTGCTTGACCAGTCTTGCGGTTACATATTCAGAATTTTGATTGGACATGATTATCATTAGAACAATAATGGTTTTTGTGGTTGTCAGATTTACTTGTTTGATGGTAATAATATTTATTAATTTTAAAGAAGAACATAAGTACAGAGAAAACCACCTTGCAGTGTGAATTAAAGAGCACTTATGGCACCACTGTCATTTCTAACTTTCTCGGTTGCATCTGAGAATGGTGGTTGAGAAGAAAAGTCTTATAAACTCAGACTCTTTTTCATCATGGTAATTTCATGGGCGCTTATACAGGGCTGCTGTGTATGCGCATGTGTACCATCGAGCCAGTATTAACAGCACTATGTTTGGCTGCATGTTTGATGGGATGTTATCCTGTATTACAAACCCTTTGAGCATTAGACACTTATGCAGTCTGTGACACATCATTGCCTTGTATTTTGAAAGAAGCTCCCCTGAAGAAATCAAATGAATTTTTCTGATGCAGGTGTATCAAGTATGTGTTCCAAATTTCCTGATGTCGTAGTGGACATGAACATTAACATTACTTATGGATAATTAAGAAAGGGCAAACCTACGTTTCTAGCATTTGTAAACCTAAAGAAAGCTTTTGACAATATTGAGTGGAATACTCTCTTTCAAATTCTGAAGGTGGCAGGGGTAAAATACAGGGAGCGAAAGGCTATTCACAATTTGTACAGAAACCAGATGGCAGTTATAAGAGTTGAGGGATATGAAAGGGAAGCAGTGGTTAGGAAGGGAGTGAGACAGGGTTGTAGCCTCTCCCCGATGTTATAAAATCTGTATATTGAGCAAGCAGTAAAGGAAACAAAAGAAAAATTTGGAGTTGGTATTAAAATCCTTGGAGAAAAAATAAAAACTTTAAGGTTCGCCGATGACATTGTAATTCTGTCAGACACAGCAAAAGACTCGGAAGAGTAGTTGAACGGAATGGACAGTGTCTTGAAAGGAGTGTATATGATGAACCTCAACAAAAGCAAAACGAGGATAATGGAAGGTAGTCGAATTAATTTGGGTGATGCTGAGGGAGTTAGATTAGGAAATGAGACACTTAAAGTAGTAAAGGAGTTTTGCTATTTGGGAGCAAAATAACTGATGATGGTCGAGGTAGAGAGGATATAAAATGTAGACTGGCAATGGCAAGGAAAGCGTTTCTGAAGAAGAGAAATTTGTTAACATCGAGTATAGATTTAAGTGTCAGGAAGTCGTTTCTGAAAGTATTTGTATGGAGTGTAGCCATGTATGGAAGTGAAACATGAACGATAAATAGTTTGGACAAGAAGAGAACAGAAGATTTCCAAATTTGGTGCTTCAGAAGAATGCTGAAGATTAGATGGGTAGATCAGATAACTAATGAGGAGGTACTGAATAGGAATGGGGAGAAGAAAAGTTTGTGGCACAACTTGACCAGAAGAAGGGATCGGTTGGTAGTACATGTTCTAAGGCATCAAGCAATCACTAATTTAGTGCTGGAGGGCAGTGTGGAGGGTAAAAATCATAGAGGGAGACCGAGAGATGAATACACTAACCAGATTCAGAAGGATGTAGGCTGCAGTATGTACTGGGAGATGAAGAAGCTTGCACAGGATAGAGTAGCATGGAGAGCTGCATCAAAACAGTATGTTAGCTTATTAATTTCTACATCCTCAAAATTGGCAATTATTCTGATTTGAAAAGTTGCTGAACATAGTCGCTTTAGGAGACCCGAAATATGAATTTTCCAGTTAAGAGTCTCATCTATAAGTACACCCAAAAACTTAGTATGCTCTACTGACTTCTTTTGATGTGTTATATTTATTGAAGGAATTATACCTTTTGCAGCAGAAAATTGGATGTACTGGTTTTTTTTTTTCAAACTTCAGAGCAAGTCCATTCGCAGAAAACCAATTAATAAATTTCCCAAAGATCTTATTTGTACCATTTTCTATCGGAATTTCTTTTACTAGATTAATAATTATGTTATATCACAGCAAATAGTGTCAGTTCAGCATCTTGTTTCACATAAGAAGGTAGGTTATACACATATATCAAGAACAGGAGGGGACCCATGATCGAACCTTGTGGAACACCTAATGTAATTTCACCCCAGTAAGATGAAGTGGCAAACTCCTTTGAATCACTTGAAGCATAAAAAGAGACGTTTTGCTTCCTGTTCCGTAGATATGACTTAAACCACTCATATGCTGTTCCATTTATACCATAGAATTTTATACAATTTTGGTAAACATTTTCGGAATACAGTGATCAATAGATTATTATATTTTGACTAAAGTTCAGTCTTGATCACACCATTTATGTTTAAATGATATAGGTAACCGGTTTCGGTTATTTTTACATAACCATCATCAGACCCATGGCTCCCTTAGGATGGTAGGCGGAGCTCTCCTCAGCTGCTACAAATCAGTTGACTTCGTTATATCTTTTTAGCTGAATTAATTTATTTACATTTCTCTTTAAGACAAGAGACCAATACTATACTATTTGCACAGTGATGAAATTTCTGTGCCAGTAATGCTGCCATATGATGGTGTATTCTGTCTGCGCTATTTCCCTGGTCTGTCCACACATTTCAGTAAACGGACAGCAGTGCACTCACCTGCAAATCACAATCAGTTATGTAGCTAAAATTACCACATATGCAGCAACCACATGGAGCCCACCACACATAAGTTGTGTAGTTGTCATTATATTACAACATGATTGAAGCATTAATTGCCTTCAAATATTTACTAAAGCTGTTCTGACATTATTATGGTATTCATTGATTAACTACATGCATATCTCTGTGACCTATCATGAGTCATTTCCATGAGAACCCAAATATTTCATATAAAATCTACACAGTTTCAAGTTGCCAATGACAAAAAAATATCTTCAATAGATCTTCTGAATTTACACCTGCCACTTCATTCTGGGATCCATGATGAAATTATTTCCTTTTTTTAGTGTGCACCTCTGAAAATTCAGAAATAATATTAATTTCACTGGCAGTAACTTTAGGTATAGGGAAAATTGTGTTCGAATTTTTGGTGCAGATGTTTTAAGTAATTTAATAAGTTCTTGATTTGTCTCACATCAGCATCAGTGGAAGTAGTTTGGCCCTTTAATAATTGGCTTCTATGGTCTATTGTTATCAACAACTTTACGCAAATTGATGTCATCATTAAGCACTTGGAGAATCTCACATAATCCAAAACATAGGCTGAATATTGTGGACATTTTATAAGTATTATCAATGGCTGCCACCCTTAAAAACCTTTAAAGAAGTATATATTCACAAAAAATACTTTGTACATTAAGAATGTTGTAGAATATAAAACTGGAAGTCATACTAGTATTGTATTGACTCATTGGAGGTTCTGGAAGGTTCATGAAAAAATAGCATTTCTTGTTCTATTGTCCCCCAGGAGTAACTGCAACAGACTGATTTTGGAGTTTATATCTTAAAGATGAGTGAAGATCATTGTCATCTTGGACAATGCAAGTTGTCTTAAGTGATCTGTATCACTCTTGTGTACCGAATCTGTGACAGAATGAGGATCCACTGCAATGTGATTGTTATTTGCATAGTGAAAAAAATGTGCTTCATGTATTGTTGCCAAACATGCTGAAGTTAACCAATGATATTCAAACTGTTAACCATATTAAAGTCTCTACACACCAACACCATCTTGAAGTTGAGTGAAATTTTTAATGAACTGTAAAGCTTTGCCTCCCTTAAAATTCGAAGTACATTGCTATAAAAATATTCTACACTATTTTTCAATGTCGTGAAGAGATTTAACAGTTTTATAATTAATATAGTAAGTGAGAGTCATTATAGGTGGGTGTTCTTGTCAGGATCATAGACGTTTTTGACTGATGCACTATGAGTTTTCTGAATTCAGACAAACATCACCAGAATATGTATATGTATGATGCACATAATAAAATTCACTGAAGAGACTTGGATCTTTGATTGGAGATTGTAAAAGAATTTTACTTGTAGACAGAACACAAGTAAACGAAAAACAAGAAACAACAGTTATGAAAAGTATAGATTGCTACTCACAGTAAAGATCACACATAAAGTTGCACACATGCATAACAAAAAGACTGTTACACATTAAGGATTGTTCCAAAGTGTTCTTCAGAAAAGAAAGGGAAACAAACACATTTGCACAAAAGACACATCTAATCCACATGCTACCAGTATTTCCAGCTACTCTGGCCAGACTGCCAATCAAGAAACAACCTGACAACTTGTGCATGAGACTACAGAACAAAAAACAAGCAAAGTGCTCAGACTTTACAAAACTCAGTTCTCTTTGGAACAAAGTACTTTATAATATTGTTAAAATGAATGAAAATAAAGAAACAGGAGATGAAGCTCCAGGGGATCTTAGATGTAGGTCAAGGTATTTTTGGCAATTCATGTTCCACACTATAGTATATATAAAGAAAAATATAGTGAATTATAGTACAAACAGCATTTTACACAGCTATAGCACAAGAACAAGCCACTGCCTTCATCTAGATAGGAGAAACAAGCATAAGACCCAAAAAAGTTTCTTGTATCAGGGTGTAAAATTGTATAACAAGCTGCCACAGGAAATCAAAGAAATTAACAGCATGTACTGTTTCAGAAAAACTCTTAAACTGTATTTTCAGGAACACTGTTTTTACACAGTAAGTGAATATTTAAATGTTTGAATGTAATTTAAGTGACATAATGACATTGTATTGTATATTCTGTAAATGTATAACAAGCTGCACAGGTCATCAAAGAAATTAACAACATGTACTGTTACAGAAAACCCTTAAACTATATTTTCAGGAACACTGTTTCTAAACAATAAGTGAATATTTAATTGTTTGAATGTAATTTAAGTGATAAATGTAATTGTATTTGTATACTCTGTAAATGCATATAAAAGTGTCAATGTATCTGCAAAAATCACTGTATCCAAACTGACAACATCCATACATTGCAAAATGTCTACGGATGGCTAATCAAATAAATAAATAAATGAAATAAATAAATATGATGTGCGAGTTGAGAGAAAACGTGATCAGAATGACATACTAACAATAATATTAGGAAAATGAGAGGGATGCAAACAGAAATGAAAGCTAATAGGGACCAAATGAAACCCAACACCAACTCTTTAAAAACAGAACTACAAGGTATAGTGCAAAAAAACAGTGACCATTTATATTTGAAACTGGAAAAAATTAAAATGCATTTTGGAGGTTAACAGTGAACCAACAAGGAATCAACTTACTGAAGCAAATAATTCTAGGGTGGCATAGTAAATAAAATTAGCAGCATACTTAGTCCAGTTATTGAAGAGGAAGATTCAGATGTAGAAACTAGTTCTGCTCTTGTTGTGCAAGAAAATACTGTTAACACAGCCCCACCAAACACTGTCTTGTCTCTGTTGCACGAAGTAGAAAAAATACTAATACACTAATAGAAGTGTTGAGAAAACTATTTTCATTTTATTGATTTATTGATCCATTTTCATCCACAGCTGCACAGTGTGCAAGAGGTATTTGGATTTTTATGTTAATATTAACAGTTTTACATATAATATATATTTGTACATAAATAACTCACATTAATATATCAATTAATGATGAATACTTAAATAAATGTTATTACGCTATATACAGAGAGATAAAATACAAATGTTCTTCTGAATGAGACTACATTTGGTTAATGCAGAACAAATTAGTTTTGTAGGTATTCAATTACTGTGTAGAAGCAGTGATCAACCAAGTACAACTTCAGTTTAGGTTTGAAGTGATGAATGTTTTGTATGTCTTTAATGGTACCTGGTAAGGCACTGTATAGTTTGATACTAGGATGGATAAGGCCATTTTGAAATAATTTTGTGTTGGCGCTTTGACCATGTACCTCCAATTTTTGTCTTGTGTCATAGCTGTGTATTGTGTGATTTCGAGTGATGAGTGGTTTTTTTGTTTGTAAGTTTTGCTTTAACTATATTATACTTTCAAGTATATATATGCAAGGAATTGGCAGGATCATCCTTTTTTTGAAACAATGGTCTACATGGTTTGTGATTATCTACCCCTTCCATTATTGTTATAATTTGTTTTTTGAATTTTCAATGTTTTGATGGCATCTCCATAATTTCCCCAGCACGCAATCCCATACTGGAGTCGAGAGTGTACAACTGCATAATATACACGCTGGGAGGTGTTGCAGCTGGTACAACTTTTTAATATATGTAACACAAAACAAGAAGTACTTAATTTTGTGTTCATTTGCTCAATATGTGCTTTCCATTTCAAGTTGTCTTGTAGATGAAGTCCAAGAAATTTGGTACAGGCTGTTTTGGCAATTGTATGTCCATATAGCTCTAGATTGGATGATATCAGATTTTTTGTTTGTGCTGTGTGTGTATCCATAGCTACAGTTATTTCAGTGTTTATTATTAAGCCATTGTCATCAAAGTAACATGTTAGCCTGTTAGTGACTTCTTTTACAACAGTTTATTCTGAGTTTCCTGTAATTAGCACACTCGTATCATCAGCAAATAGAAATATTTTACTGCTGTCATTGCTTATCTTTAGGTCATTTACATAGCGTAAGAACAGAACAGGACCCATTACTGATTCTTGTGGCACTCCATATTTAACAGTCAGTAGCTTGGCATTATATTTCCTAATGACATTGTCGCTTTCTTGATCTATTTCCACATATTGTTCCTTGTTCTTAAAATAAGAGCTGAGCCAGTTGTTAGCTGTTCCCCTAATGCCAAGATTTTCTAGCTTGTGTAGCAATTTGTTATGATTTATGGTGTCAAATGCCTTTGATAAATCTAAAAATATGCCCATGGTAATTTTGTTGTTGTCTAATGCTATTAGTGTCTCTAATAGAAAGGAGTGAACTGCTGATTCGGTTGAGCAGTTTGCTCTAAATCCATGTTGAGATTCTCACAGAATGCCATAGTCCACTAAGAAGTCTGTTGGCCTCTTATTGAAAAGCCTTGCTAATATTTTTGAGAAAAGAGACAGAAGTGCCAGTGGTCAGTAGTTGGAAATATCATCTTTGGTTCCTTTCTTGTATAATGGCTTTACTTTTGCTTTTTCAAACATGAAAGAAAAGTTCCTGCAGCAAAATATAGGTTACATAGGTTTCTTCTAGATTCATTGGGTACAGAAACATTGATCTGCTTGAAACTTTTTCCCTGTTTCTCTATCCTGTTTCCTATTAGAAGTCTGTTATAGTAGTTTCTTTGTTACATTTATAAAATAGTTATTAAACATATTAGCTACTTCCGGTGGGTTATTAACGTTTCCCAGGGCAGCCTTTAATACTATATTGTTAACTACATTTTTGTAAGATTTGGTTTCTTTCTTTACAACTTGCCAGATTGCTTTGGTTCTCTTTGAAGCACCTTCTATGTAGTTGTCATTGTCTCATTTCTTTGCTTCCTTTATTATTTTATTTAAGATAGATTTATATTTTTTAAAGTAACTATCAAACTCCTGAGTTGTGTTGTAGCGTCTTGAAATATTGTGAAGGTACCGTCTTCTAGCACAAGATTTCCTTATACCACTAGTAATCCACTTGCTGCTTTTAGTGGTTAGGGTTGTTTTGGCTTACAATGGAAAAGCAAGATCAAAACAACATTTAAAAATATTCATGAATGTCTGAAATTTATTAGAAATATTTTCTGTACTGTACACTATCAACCATGATTCTTGTTGGAGGTAATTATGGAATGTTTGCACTTCAGTGTTACTGAATGTTCTGGCCATGTGTGTAGTCTTCCTCATATAATTATAGGATGGATTAGTGTTTACACAAAAGCTTATAGCCTTTGCATGGTGGTCTGGCAGTCCAGCTTTAATTACAACTGACTTATATTTTGTTTTGGAGCTAATTATTATTAGCTCCATGGTAGTACTAGAATGATTCATTTCACGTGTATGGGAGTGGATTATAATCTCCAAATTATTGGCTGTTAATATGTTCATCAGCTCAGATTTCGAATTGCTTCCCTTATTAAAGTCTACACTTCGGTCTCCACATATAAGAACTGTTTTTCGATTTGTCACTACATTATTTAGTAAAGTATCAAGCCGAGTGTTGAATTTTTTTAGGTGGTATGTGGAGATATATATAAACATACTACAATTAACTTGAATGCTGGAATTTCTATGCCTGATATTTCAAAATCTTGCTCAGTCTTTAAGGTTTCAACATTGGCTAAGTTATTGAATTTGATATCTTTCTTTATGTATATGCAGTTCCCTCCACGTGTGAACTGATTTCTAAAAGTCTGTGCTGCTAACACATACTCCGTTATTTTGACTATCTTTAACTCATTTTCTTTCAGCCAGTGTTCAGTTAAGCACAGTATATTAACATATCTGAGTTCACTTGATAGCAAGCTTTCAAGCTCTCTCACTTTATTCCCAAGTGATTGTATATTCTGATGAAGAAGAGTGCCCTGGTGAGATTTTAGGTTTGTTCTGATTTTACTTGGTTGACCACTTACCTTTATTCCTCAATTTAAATTATGTGGGAAATCTTCATTCTTATCTAGAAGCATGAGTTGGTTTTTTCCATTGGTCATAAGAAAATGTCCTGGTGTTGAAAAGCGGTAGTTCTTCATCTTTCTGTTCAATTTAGTTGTGTGGTCGATGTTGATGTGGTTTCTGTTTTTGCTGCAAGGACTGCTACTGGAGATGGTGTTGATAGGTGCACTAGTTGTGCTAATTTGGTCTTGAGGCTTTTTGGGAATAAAAAATCTTGTAGACAACATGGTTCAAATGGCTCCGTGCACTATGGGACTTATCTTCTAAAGTCATCAGTCCCCTAGAACTTAGGACTACTTAAACCTAACTAACCTAAGGACATCACACACATCCATGCCCAAGGCAGGATTCGAACCTACGACCCTACGGTCACGTGGTTCCAGACTGTAGCACCTAGAACCACTCTAGCACCCCGGCCGGCTAGATGACATTTATTCTCACTGGAATTGTTGAACTTCCTCCTGTTGCTGGGGTGGTAGTAGTTGATTGTTGGTGTTCACTGATACATGTAAAATTAGATGTCCTTGGTGATACTTTTGAGACTGGATCTGCTGATATCCTTAGTGGGTCTCCTGTAGGTACTGCTTCTGGTTTCCAGTGCCCAGTCCTTCTTGTTGTATCTTGAATATCTTCAGGTGTGGAACTTGGTTCTGATGCTTTTTTTGGGTTAGATGCTTTTGCCGGTATCACAGCCTGGTTTAGTCGATGGCAGTTTTGTTTCGCTGTGTCTTCTTAGAGTGATGAAGGTGTAGTACAGTTCTTTTTTGCGCCTCCTCATTTTTCTTTCATAACTATCGAGTTGGATGAGTTAGTTTCTGCTGCTGATTTTTCTTGTGTTTTCACTGTCATATTTGCTGAAAGGTCTTCACATTGTATGTATGTTAGAGCCGGTATTTGCAGACTGGCACCTACTGCTAGTTGTAAATGTCTCCATAATTTCTCTTCGCCTTCCATTCGCAAGTGAAGTCCATGCTTTGTATAACCGCTTCTACTGAGGAATATATTGACGTCCATTACCATTACATGCTCATAATTTTTTGCAGTCCTCACTGAGAATTCGTTTGCAGCATAGATTCTGTAGTTCAGATTTGGTGCATTGTAGCTGTACAGAATTGTGCATAAGAAAACTTTTGTGTGGATTGTCTTATGAAGAGAATCTATTAAGGCACATTTGAAAGCCTGAAATTTCTTTAGGATGTCGTTTGTCTCTCCTAGAATGATGACACTGTCATTTTTCGTATATTCTTTCGTCTATGTTACAAACCGCATCCTTTAACTGTGCATTAGGTTTTATTACAGAATAGATGTAGAGTTTTTGATCTTGAGAACCAGTCATTATTTTTGGACAGTGACGACCATGACTGTCAGAAGGAATTAATACATTCTGTCTCTTGTTAACACTGTGTACCATTTTTGGGGCACTGGTCGATCGCTTTTTTTGCAGTTTTCATTTGTATTAACGCTGTTGGTTTTGTCAGGGCATTTCATAACACAAGCACATGAGACCTTTGCTGTAGTATTTTTGCTTCTGATCCATTCATGCTGCATTTCTTTCTCACTATTTACAGTTTTTGTTGGTTTTGTTTTGATTGGTGCACTTGATTTCAGATAACCTAACGGTTCGGTATTTTCATTTCGAAGTTTCGTTCCCAGATAGCACAGTAAGCCGGTTTCAAACTTGTTTCCAGCTGTAAAGTTCAAGTATATAAGCTTGATCAAAGCTGGAATATTCAGGTCTGTTAGCTGGATTCAAGCTTGAAACAAACATCAAAGTTGGCAGAGTTCAAGCTATATTTCAAGCTTGACTTATCAAGCTTGGCTCCAGCTGTATCTACACACGTGGAATACAGCCTGGTATTTACAGCTTGTTTTAAGCTATATAAATATTAATCTGAATTTATTGAACCTAATTAATTAAATAAATATCAGAATGGAAATGGTGTGAAAAAATTATGAAGAAGTTTTAATTTATTTGTGCCACGTATTAGAGAGTTACTTTAAAATGACCTCTTTTTGCTCAACAACTTGTAATATGTATTCTTAGCTGGTAATCCATTTCACTTTTATCCAGGCTCAATTTTTCTACGTAAAAGAATATGGTATTCCTTTACATTACGTAATATTTGACATTTGCAACATTAACGTACCGAACTGTTTTCTAGTATAAAACAAACTTGTCAACAAACCACAACCATTAACGCGCGTCACAAAGGTAAAACGGCCGTAAACATAGCAAGGATCAGAAAAGTAAATAAAATAAGATAAAACAGAACTGGAGACAGCCACACTAAAACCAAACTCCGCGCCGTCATGACGTCACACACAACACCCTTACGTCACGGCTTATAAACGCTTGTTGCGCTTCCCGTGGACGTCTATGGAAGCTATGCTGCGCGCGCATCTGATGTACAGCCTTCCAGGGAAATTACAGTTTATTTCAAGCTTGGGAAATTTATTTTACTTCAAGCTAAATTTTTACAGCTTGATGTAAACTGTGTAACAGGTTGATTTTTCAATCTTGAATTTTCAACTGAACCTAAACTCAATATCAACCTTGAAACAACCTGTGTAACAGGTTGATTTTTCAATCTTGAATTTTCAACTGAACCTAAACTCAATATCCACCTTGAAATAAGCTTGAGTGCTAGCTGGGGTTAGATCATTCTTTAAAGTGTTAATCGCTGCTTGCATACTTATGATACACTTTTAAATGTTCAATATCTGTTACACATTTTTTTACATGATATATTTTCACTTTCAATAGCCGTATTTCCGTGTAGTAGAACATTGCACACATCACACTTGTGAGCCATTTCATTTGACTTCAAATACATACCAGTAGTTCACTATTTCTAGACCGAATTTCAAGGCACTTGAGTTGTAATATCACGCACCATGCATTTACGATTGCAGTATTCACTGATTTTTAAGTATGTCGTACATTTTTCTTTCAATTTAGGTTTATATTTGTAGAGCTAACACACTCCCAGTTTACACTTTCCGCCATCTCACCATAAAAAGGACAGATGTAAAATCGTAGAACTATATACTGGAAAAGTGTAAATCATAAACAATGATGCCCATTTTATCCAAGAAATTCAATAATATAGTTTTATTTGTTTGAAGTTTTGTGCAAATTTTAGCTTCAGTGATGTATCAACATAGCTAAAAATTGCACTCTCGATAGGTCAATTTCAAATTCCTATTTCTAGTCACATATTTGACACAGATTGACAGAAAACACAGCTTAAATGTGTTTTAGATATTTTTCTTGGTAGTGTGCTGCTTTTCCACTGAATAGAGTGGGGGTAAAATGTGGTTGTAAATCGGTCCATTAATTGCGAGTATTTAGCGTCTATAAGGTGCAAGTTAAGCGTCAGAATCGTATCAAGTGGCATTAGAATTTGCTCAGTGTTGCATATTTGGTGTCATTCGCATTGCTTTGCGAAAATAAATCAAGAAAACATTTCATGTACATGTGGACCAAAGTGTAACGGACGTCTGGCAATGAGTGAACTGTGCCGCGCAAATCGTGAAATCATAGTACTCGAATCACTGCAGAAAGAACTGAAAGCCACAAGAGAACATGCTCTGTTGTTGTAAAACATTTTTAAAAGCCTATCTGACGAATCAAATAAAGAACAAGAAGAGGACAGACCTCCAAGACCAGAAGCAGTATTAAGTGTAGCGGGCAAACGGAAAACTGTACCTCCATTATGTCTAAATGATTTTTTAGTAGAAGGCAGCAAGGGGAAGAAGTCCATAAGATAAATAGTGCCAGAGATTTGATAGCCTCTCAACAAAATAGTGCATCTGTAAAGAAAGACAGGTTTGATTTTAGATTTTATAATCTGATATCTTAGCGTTGAAAGAGAAAGGGATAAAGAATTTATTGTCAATGACTTTGGATTAGAAAATAAGTTTGATATATTTTGTTTAGGTGGCTGGTGAGAGTGAACTTATATTTATTAAATTTGATAATTATAATCTACCCAGCAGCTACTCCAGAAAATTGCTTTTAAGAGTTGGTGTGGCAATCTACGTTAAAATGTCACTTAGCGGCACAGGCAATAGATTAGATCTAGATTTTGTGTGATGAATAAAACTTTGAAGCTGCTTTTATAGTAATAGACTGGTTTAAGTTAGTTGTAACCTACCTGTACCGGTCACCTAAGGGTATAACCAATGTGTTTTTAGAAAAACTGGACCTCCTGTTACATATACTTACAGATATTAGATGGATACATTATGATGTGATAGGTGGAGATGTAAATGCTGAATTCGATATTACATCACAAAAACGTTCTGTCACTGACCTCCAAAACCTACTAAGGCAGTGCAACTACATTCAGTCAATAACAAGCCTACAACAGAACATCCATGTCTTGACAATTTTAAAACAGCAGAATAATCATGTTTTGTGGCAGTATTTCCATATTCTGATCATGATTCAGCATCTTTAAATTACACAAGTAGGTTCCCTCTTGATAAGAGTAATGTAAATATGCCTGTCCCAGAAGTTATGGTCACTAGACCAGTCACAGATGAGAAAATTGACAGGTTTTGTACGTCCCTTTCTAACAGAGATTGGTTTGTCCTGTGTTATGATGATACGCATTATACTCTACACAATTATCTGCCAGCAAAGGTACTATTTGATAGTTTTCTTAAAGCATTTTTGGGACACTTTAATGACTGCATTCCGATAAAGAAATGCAAAGTAACTGACAGAGTCCTAAAAGCAAAAGTTCCAAATAGACAATGTACATGGTATACAAAACAGCTGTCTACTATGAAAAACCAAGTTATGTTGTTGTACTATATTTATAGAAAGCTGAAAACCAACCATGCTAAATAAGCCTATGTTAAATCTAGGAATGAGTACAAAAAAGCAATTGTCGAAGCCAAATAAGCACACAATCTCAGAAGTACTGAGAAATCCACCAATGAATGCAAAGAAGCATGGACACTAATAAATAGTGTCGCCAAACATAAAAGAAATGACAAAATTAGTATCACTCCCCAGGAATTTATTGACTTTTTTATTAAATCAGTTGAGGAAGTAGGAAGTGCTATAATTAAATCTGAAATCAGTTACTGCCAAAAAATGTTGCTAGGTAATCAACAAACACAAGTACCTTCAATTCTTCTGAGGTCTCACCTGGTTTTGTGTTAAGAATAGTGAAGCAGTTAAAATCATCAGACAGTGTAGATATGTACGACCTGACTTGTAACATGCTGAAGAAAATAATAGACTGTATATTGTATAAGCAAGTGTACACTGGAGTGTTTTCTCCATGATGAGCTTAAACTGTCTACAGTGGTTCCAGTACATAAAAAAGGAGATAAAAATTATGTCTCAAGTTAAAGGCCAATATCCATAGTCCCGGTTTTTTCAAAAGTTCTAGAATGCAAAACCTACCAACAGTTATCTGTTTACTTTCATAACATAGGGTTAGTAAGTGGAACACAGTATGGCTTTAGGAAAAACCTGTCAACCATTGATGCCATAGACAATGTTGTTAAATACATCCATCAAGTATTTGAAGATAAATGCTTTGCTCAAGTGACTTTTTGTGACCTAAGGAAAGCCTTTGAGTGTGTAGAACATACACTACTACTCGAAAAAATGGATTTTTATGGTGTTAAAAGTAACAGCTTTAAGCTATTAACATCATATTTACAAAACTGTAAGCATGCCATCTGTGTTGGGAAAGAAATGTCCAGTATAGAACAAGTTAAGGTGGGTGTTCCTTAGGGATCCATTCTGGGCCCTTTCCTTTCCCTAATAATGGTGGTGGTTAGTGTTTAACATCCCGTCGACAACGAGGTCATTAGAGACGGAGAGCAAGCTCGGGTTAGGGAAGGAGTGGGAAGGAAATCGGCCGTGCCCTTTCAAAGGAACCATCCCGGCATTTGCCTGAAACGATTTAGGGAAATCACGGAAAACCTAAATCAGGATGGCTGGAGACGTGATTGAACCGTCGTCCTCTCAAATGCGAGTCTAGTGTGCTAACCACTGCGCCACCTCGCTCGGTTTCCTAATAATGATAAATGATCTACCATCATTATTAAATCTAGAACAGTACTCTATGCTGATGATGCAACGTTTCTGAACAGCAGTAATGATCTTAATAGCCTCAAAACATGTGTTCAAGAGACAACTGAGCAAGTTTCACTCTATTTTAAAGCAACATATGGTATTTAGTTTAAAAGACAAGTTTCCATCAGATTATCCTAGTTGTGTTAAATTTTTGGGGCTATATTTGGATGATAAACTTTCTTGGAATCCACACATTAATTATATTAGTGGTAAATTGTCTAGGGTAATCTATTTGTTAAGGTGACTAATGCACTGTGTACCTAAAAATTGTGTTAGAGTATCTTACTACTCATTTCTCCAAAGCATCATATCATTTTATGGGGAAACTCCACTTGTGTGCATGATATAGTATTGCTGCAAGAGAAAGCTATTAGAATAATTACAGGCTCACCATACAAGGCTCATTGTAAACCTTTTTGTACTCAACAAAAAATCATGACAGTAAAAAACCTATATATTTATTATGTTTTAATCTACACAAAGAAGAAGTTACTTAAAGTAAAACGCAGGGCAAATATACATTATTGCAACACTAGGACAAACTATACCCCCTACCACAAACTGTCAAAATCAGTTAAAAGTTATGAACTTATGGGCTACGAATTATTATACATTCTTCCACAAGCTATACAAAATTTACCAGAGCAAAAACACAAACAAAAACTTTATGACTGGTTAGTTGTAAACCCATTGTACAATATAAAGGATTTCATGACCTGTGATGTTAAACTGTAATGTTAATAACAATTCTGTTCTTTTATAGCATGTACTGTCTTGTATTATGTGAATGACTTTGTCTATTGCTGTAATGGCTTAAAGACAAAAAATTATTACTATTATTATTATTACTATTATTATTATTATTAGATACAGAAGCAGTGTCGGACTTAGCTGGAAACCAAGAGAGTAATGTTCAGGAACTGTATCAGTAAAGCACTCAGTTGATCACGAGTTTGTGATACTGGCTTAGCTAACCCATGGCCATGATCCTTTTGCAACATTTCTTCAAAAGTCTTGAACTGTTGTTCTACATGTCCTCGGTTTCTCTTCTTTATATCTTTTTGCAACTGTCTCTCACTATCAACCTATCTTCTTCTTTTTACTAGTCCAATAATGATGCTGTCGTAATGCAGTAGCAAATAATCTCACAGCAATCATTAAATATGTGCAGCTGAAAATAGGACTGAGGAAGCGAAAGGAAAAATAAGATTTACTTCTGTTTTTGCTGGAAAAACATTCAAAAATAAATTAAAGTTATTTACGGTTGTGAAATTATTCCTGAGTGTCAGATATATGATGTTTACGCAAAATTATATTGAAAGTATGAAACTCCACTTGCTTGTTGCTGAACATAATGTAATTTTGGTCTTTATTATGCAAACTGTGGTATGCTTTTTTATGTTACTGTTGCTTACAATGTGTTTAAGATGCTGTGAGTGTAACATTAAACATGTTAACAAAATTAACAAATTAACAATAGTCAGGTAATGGACAGTCAAAGTTCTGTGATATGTCTCTGGTATGTGTTTATGTTCTTCGAATTTTGTTTTAGAGCTTACTGCTTAAGCATGTGGTTGTCTGTCATTCTAGAGCCAAAGTAAGTGCTTTGTTTTGAAAGTGTATCCAAGCATATATCATCCACCCTAAAGCGGGGACCCCAAGTTTGATTGAATTTGTTTCTATTCCTAAAAGTGTACTTTAGCTTTTTTGTATCATGGGTAATCAGGCACTCGCTGTGATGATGGAACAGCAAGGTTTGCTGATATTCAGCTCTGCTCCTCAGCCTTCTGCCCATGCAGTTCTCAATAATATTTCTGATGGTGACAGTGGTTTGAGATTGGGAAACTTAAAAATTCTGCCTTTCTGGCCAACTTGACCTCAGTCGTGATTCACTTAGAGAGAGGTCATTTTCCAGCTTCATGGCTCTGTTTCTGATTCCAACAGATTTGCTACAGTTATATACCAGTTGGAAATGAATTTCATTGAACAACTGGATGATATTTTAACAAAACATGTTTTTGGGATGTTTAAGATACTGTTTACAGTGTTTCTTGATATCACTGAAATCACATCTGAGTTGGATCATGGATAGCGAATTTTGGGGCTGTGTTTTCCCCATCAAAAACGCTGCATTTATTTTGAACTTTGGTGGAGCAGAACTTATATCAGAGCAATCATTGAAACTTTTTAGGCTGCAGTGATTACTGCAATGTGTTTGTGCAGTACTATCCACTTTCTTTAAACTTTTAGTTGATGATTTAGCAAAGTGTGTGGTTACAGTAGCAATCACTAGTGCTAGTAATAGTAAATCATGCACTGCTTTAAACAAGGTTATGAAGGATGACACTGAACTGCTTATGCCTGGTGAGTGTGGTCCATATACTCAGATTTTGCATATTTATGGATCACAAGAGACCCACCTATGGACACAATTTTCTGTGAATTGGATAGGCTCGGTGCTAAGTTTGACAACAGCAGCAGGATGAGAATAACTAAGGAATATGAACAATCTCCTCTTCAAAGTGAATGGTGTTGGTACAACAGGCATTTTGCCTGAACAGCAAGACAATGAACAGTGCCCTGCAATTTCCCAATGCGGACTTAGGCATGTATACACTGGTGTCCAAAATTAAAGCAACAAACCGCTGTTTCACTGTTCTGTGTCTAATTCAACATATAATAATACAAACTGTCAACAGAAGTCCATATAATCATGTTCAGCACAGAAGGTGGCATTCTGGTCAATGGACAACCATGACAATGATGACATAAGGGTTTCTGCAAAATGGGGTAGAGTTTCCCTGGTAGTACCTTACCCACAATTGATATGTATACCACCACAGATGGTGCAGTATGGCACAGAGGAAATGCCACTCTGCAGTCTAGAGTCATAGGAAGAATGGATGCAGGACAGTCGCAAAACTCATGGGACCAATGAATTAAGGTGAATAATACTGTTCTTTCTCAGATGTGGTAACAGTTTATGGAGGTTGAAACTGTATCCCATAGATCAGGGGAGGGCCAAGCATTTGTGACATCAGAAACAGAGGACCATGATTTGGCGGTAAGGGCATCATGGTATGGCAAATGTACTTTTCACACATGATTGCCAGTTTGGTCTGTAGAGTAAATCTTGGTGAATTCGAATCTGGAGGGAATGTGGAACTCGATTTTGAGAACCAAACATTGTGGAAAAAGACCAATATTTAGGACGATCCCTAATAGTTTGCACAGGGATTATGTTAACCACATGAACCCCTCTTCACAAAATTGTATGGGTGAATTGACAAGGTTTAACTTCTGTCAGCTATTGTGACAAGATCTTAGGACATCATGTATAGTTGCTGTGAAGTGGTGTGGTCCCTAACTTTCTACTGATGGACGATAAAGCTTGACCTCATAGAGCATGGGCGAGTGACGTTTTCTTCTAAATGAATGATACTGCACACATCGTGTGGCCTGCTCAATCTCCCAATTAGAATCTCATAGAGCATGTCTGGAATGCACAGGCAGGTGGGATGCATCACGTCACCTCTCACTGACAACTGTACAAGACTTGCTAGCAGCTCTTCTGGAGGAATGGGTGATACTGGCTCGACATGAGATTGATGGCATCTTTCTCAATGTGTCCCGTCATTGTCATGCTCGTATTGCTACCAGAGGTTGCTTCATCTCATACTGAGACATTAACTGATTGTCAGAATGTGTGCACAAATCTGTTAAGTTGGAAAAAATAAAGAAAATTTGTGTGTGCCAGTGCGCATGTAGCAGTTGTTTACGTTTTGTATTCTTTACATTGTTTCTACATTACTATCACCTGTGTATTCTGTTTTGTGTCAAAATAAATACAACTTTGCAAAATTCTTTTTGTTGCATTAGTTTTGGACACTATTGTAGAAACATGAGCCTATGTAAAAGTTGCACAGCACCTTCCTTGTCTCAAGTGTGGTTCCAGCTATGAGTGTTTCAGAGAGGCTTCTCATCACCAACAGGACACCATGATTATGGTTCTCAGTGGGTATGGGATCTGAGGTTAGTGTGATTCCAAGGAGTGCTTATGATGTGCCCCAGTCTTCTGGTTTGCCAGTATTAACAGAAGTAACCAACTCCCAAATTCAAACATTTGGCAGAAAGATGGGTGACAGTGGATTTGGAACAAGACTTTTCTCCAACATCAGTCCTTTTGGTGGCAGAGGTTTTGGGGGCTATCCTAGGTGCCAATTTTCTGTCTTATTTCTCCATAGCACCACACTTACGTATCAGTCAACTGATAACTATTAATTATACTTGTAACTGCAATGGACCATATTATCTGCAATGCTTCCATTACAAAATACTGTGTCTTGTGTGAAACAGAAAGTTGTCACATGTTGTTTGTCACATTGCAGTGTCATGCAAGAAGAGTTCTCCACACATATTTCATGATTCTGTGGACATAGCTGCATCAGGCATGGAATGTGTGGTGTTGGGACAAAGTGTGCAGGTTGTGGTTTTGTATCAACTGGGACAAGAAGAGGCAGACTTGTTGGACGAACACAATGAAATTCTAAGATGACATGTTGTGGCTAAAGAGAAGGGACTTCAAGATGAACAGGCAGAGATATGTGGCTAGTGGATGGCTGCTGCACCTCCACTGGTGGACCTGTGCCTTCCCTCACTTCCCTCCTCCAAGGCCATACCAGTGGCCAATGACTTCACACAACTGGCTCTACAAAACTTTGGGGTACTGATGGAACCTGTTGTGAGAAAACGATTATATAAACACTGTATTATTCATCACATCCACACCACACACAGACCGCCTGTTGTGAGGACACCAAGAGGGTTGCCTCCAGAAAAGCTAAAGTGTGCAACAGCAGCATCTCATGATATGTCAGTGGATGGGGTACTTTCACACTCCCATCACGTGTATGATGCACCTTTGCAAATGATTAAGAAAAAGGATGTATCAATCATATATGCAGGAATTATAGTATCCTAAACTCTAGAAAAATTCCTGACCGATAGCCTGTTCTAAATATCTTAGACTTTAAATGTGGCTTGAATGGTGCTACTTGTTTCATTGTGGTAGGCTGTGAAAAAGCATTTGCACAAATACCCATGTCCAAGATGGACAAGCACAAGACTGGTATTATGACTCCATTCATTCGCAGGGTGATAACTGTGTATTCTGCTATGTTGACTTTGTATTTATTTCAATGAGTATGGAAGAGAATGTCTACCATTTGCATGAGGTTATGTAAAGCTGAAATGACTATAACATACGAATTAAAAAGGACAAATGCATGTTTGACAAAGACGAGGTCACCTTTCTAGGGTATCATACATAGTTTCTCGAACTGGCAGTCTTCGTAACCCTGAAAAGGTCTCAGATATTTTGAATGTGCCCTACCAATTTCATACAAAGGCCTCCTTAGATGTCTAGGAAATGATAAATTATTATTGATGGCATTTACCTCATTTGCCTGACCCTATTTCTCCTACCAATAATTTATTGAAAACAAAGGACACTAATGGAAGGAGGAAAGTGTCCTGAAATAGTGATGCTAAGGAACCTTATGAGGCTTATAAGACTACTCTGGCATCAGCTACGCTTTTGGCACACACTCTTCATGGACCTCCAGTGGCATTATTGGTGGATGTGAGTCAGTCCACATTAGAAGATTTGTTGCAGCAGTGGGTGATGGCAACATGGATTCATTAACAATTTTTTCCAAGAATCTCTCGCCACAACAGATGAGATGGAGCCCTTATGATAGGTAGTTTCTTGTTATTTACCTCAGAGATTTCTGCCAGTATCTAGAATGGTAGGAGGTCAAGATTTTTAAGTAGCATAAACTCTTAACAGTGATTTTCCAAAAAGTGTCTGAGCTAAACTCGCCCCACCAAGTATAGTATGCAGAATACATTGCTCAACTTTGCAGTTATATGACCCATGTTGCTGGTTTCCAAATGTCATTGCTCATTTTCTGTCACATACCTGCTTGACCATCATGATGGTTAATTGGGTGAAAGAGGCTACAAAAAAGGAAATCAATTCTTTTTCTTTTGAAGGGCCCTTCGGACTCTGCTTCTGCTGGGCTATAGCTATAACAGGTGCAGTCTCATGGATCTCATATTCTGATCTGATACATCATGGAAAATGGGAAGGTGCAACTATTCATCCCAGCATGTTTGGGATGTGTAGTAATCAACGTTCTCCATGAATTGGTGCATCCTGGAATCAGTGCAAATCCCAGGCTAGTTTTGGATAAAGTTGTGTAGCTGTGTATCAAACAAGATTATCAGTGGTGTGTCTGTTGTTACCCACAATGCCAAAGGCACAAGATCAGTCACCATAAATCAGCCCCCAATGGATGCATTTCCACCTCCATCTGTTAGAATTGCACATGTGGATGTAGACACTATTGGTCTCCTCCCTTCTTCTTCTGATGATTTCCATTTTGTCATAACTGTGACTGACATATTTACATGGTGGCCAGAGGCAATTCCAATGCAGAACATTTCTGTGATTTTCATTGACTGGCAGTTGTGTCTTGTTAGCTTCTAGATTTGGTATTGCTGAAATCATAGTTTCTACCACAGATAGACAGTTTGACTGCCAGCTGTTTGATAAACGCACATGTAAATGCTTCAACTGACCTTTCCGCATATGGTATAGCCATTTCTCTACCCAAAGGAGTTGTTCACTAGTCGTTTTTGTATGGGTAAGGGATGACACAGTAAACCTACATGTCTTTTCCCTGTACAGTGGTCTGTTTCTTGTCAATGATAAAAATGATAAGACCCTTATTAGGGACAGAAATGGGAAGAGGCAAACTGTTTCAGTTAACTGTTTGAAGCTGTCATTCTATGATGTTGATATTTCCCCTATTGAGGACACGTTGGGGCATATTCATCACAAACAGTATCTTACCAGATCTTCTTCCCTTTCTTCCATTCCTCCTACCACACAAATGCTTGAAATGCACTCTGGTAGATAACTGTTCTTTTCTGTGAGTATGTGGTGCCCTTGGACTCTCTGTTATCATGAATTAAGTCTTCTTCTAGATAGCTCATAGCTCACTGGAAAATGGATGCGTGGGTGGGGGGGGGGGGTGCTGTCTGATACAGAGAGTGCACCATTAAATATGGCAGAGATGTTAATAAATGATGATAATAATTGAGTAATGGCCAGTTAGTGTTGTGTGACATATGTCTGGTGTAAGTTTATATCATCTGCTGTCCATTCTAATGCTTACTGCTTAAGTGTGTGGTTCTCTGCCTCTCTATATTTGAAAATAATGTGTTTTATATAAAAAGTGCAGCCATGCATATTTTATCTGCCCCAGAAGGTAAAAGGTAATGAATCTTAAATATTTTTGAGAAAGTTATGTGCATTAAGAAAAGAAATTTGGATTTTTACATAAGAAGAAGTCAGATAAAAAAATTTTACTGTTCGTTGGGATTATAGGTAGCTGTTGTTAGTAACACAAAGGCATCTAGTGTCTTGATACATGGAAAAAAATGTTTCAGAAATATGAAAATGTGATTTTTGCAAGCTTGGTAAGGTCCATTACTGTTGTGCTGCCATTGTGAGAGAAAGGCCTTATGATAAATGGTGTTTTTCAGACCAAAGCACAAGAAAGGCTATAACATGATACATGAAAAATCACTTATGATGCAAAACATATTTATGGTTCAAAACACATGTTGTATTATTATGGATGGAATATGCAGATTGTATTCAGAACGATTTTTCTTTTTCATGTATATTTATGGAGCTATGTTTATAGAGATTCTGCAATGTTTAGGAGGTTTATGTTGAGATGAAACTTTATGAAGTATTCTGTATTTAAGTGATGCTTGATGGTGTTAGGTTGATGATGTTTTTGGGACTTATCTGTGATCATTTATATTAAGAGCAATCTTTCTGTTACAGGTAAATTTATATAGTTGTATGAAGTTTATAGAGATTCTGCAATATTTAAGCAGTTTTGTATTCAGATTAAATATTATGAGGTATTAAAGGTATAGCAACACATAATTAAAAGGAGGGACATAGTTCAGTGCTAAACAAAATGGGATATCATTATTGTTATCCCATATATTAAAGCAGTTACTGGGCTACCACATACTACTTATCTTATCAAAAAACTGATATTATTTGTATCATGTAAACGAATTTATTTAAAAGTAGGGACTTTTTGTGTTTTTTGGGAAAGTGTTGCTTAATAAAAATATGTTATATTGTAACTTACGTGTCTATTCTGCTATGCAGCTACTGTGTGAGGTTGCCTAGGAGGGGGAGAACTAGGCCCAAGTAAGGGTTGAACATCATTTGTGACCAAAATGTTTGTCTAACATTTTGTGCTTAAAGAATCATTCAAAACAATTAAGAAAAATACTTGTAAGCTTCCAACAAGTAACGGAAAAAACACATTCAGAACAACCACAAAAAGTTTCAAGGCAATTTCATAAGTATGTACTCCCCTAACATGTGCTGCAGTATTTACATGGCATTCAAGTAAGACTTCAATACACTGTCACCCTGACCCAACCTATACTGTTGAAAATGTAGGTGACCAAAAATGTACTACATGCTTATGAAAAGATCTGTGTTCAGAGACAACAAATAAGCTTTGGACTTAACTGTCACAGTTATGGAAGGCAATACTTTAAACAAAGCACATCACAGAAGCAAGAAAATTTGTTGCAATTCCTTGAGAATTAATTGCTTATCACTAAGTCTTAGTTCCTGTAATGAGATACCATGTACTTGTTGGGACACCAAAAATTTTTAGCACAAAACTTATGTGACACAAGAATGATGCTAAAACTTTATACAGTACCAATGCTTCAACACAACAGCTACAACAATAACATCGTGTGAGACAAACAGTTTAACAATTCAGTTTATCATATTGTCTTACAGCTAGATTACTGATTTACAATTCGCTTGGTATCATGGAATATTGCACTCCACCACTCATTATAGAAATGAAAACTTACGAAAACAATGACTTTAAAAGTTACGTCCAGCTCCCAAAACGGATACATGTGTATTTCAAAATATATCATTAAAAAGAAAGTGAAGACAGGTAAAATAATGCATCAAACTCATTTTTCTTTGCCCACCTGAGATATGTTGATCAAGAGGCAGCTCAACCTGCCATCTCAGAATCCTTTCTTGTGCTTTGGTCTGAAAAACACCATTTATCATAAGGCCTTTCTCCCAAAATGGCATCACAATAGTAATGGACATTACCTAGCCTGCAAAAATCTCATTTTCATATTTCTGAAACATTTTTTTCCATGTATCAAGACACTAGATGTTTTGTGTTACTAACAACAGCTACCTATAATCCCAACGAACAGTAAAATTTTTTTATCTGACTTCTTCTTATGTAAAAATCCATATTTCTTTTCTTAATACACATAACTTTCTCAAAAATATTTAAGATTCATTATCTTTTATCTTCTGGGGCAGATAATGTATGTGTGGCGGCACTTTTTATATAAAACACTTTATTTGTAAGTATAGAGAGGCAGAGAACCACACATTTAAACAATAAGAACTAGAATGGACTGCAGAGGATATAAACCCACACCAGAGATATGTCACATAACACTAACTGTCCATTATCCAACTATTGTTCATTTATTAACATCTCTGGCATATTTAATGTTGCACTCTCTGTATCAGATCCCCCCTCCCCCCATTTTCAGTGAGCAGTGAGCTAGCTAGAAGAAGATTTAATTCATGGTAACAGAGAACTCAAAGGAACCACATACCCACAGAAAAGAACAGTTATCTATCAGAGTGCATTTCAAGCATTTGTGTGGTAGGAAGAATGGAAGAAAGGGAAGACGATCTGGCAAGATACTGTGTGGGATCAATATGCCCCAATGTGTCCGCATTAGGGGAAATATCAACATCAAAGAATGACAGTTTCAAACAGTTAACTGAAACAGTGAGCCTCTTCCCATTTCCATCCACAATAAAGGTCTTATCATTTTTGTCAATGACAAGAAACAGACCGCTGTACAGGGAAAAGACATGTAATTTGACTGTGTCATCCCTTACCCACACAAAACGACTAGTGAACAATTCCTTTGGGTTGAAAAATGCCTGTACCATATAAGGAAAGGTCAGTTGAAGCATTTACATGTGAGTTTATCAAACAGCTGGCAGTCAAACTGCCTACCTGTGGCAGAAACTATGATTTCAGGAATACCAAATCTTGAAACTAACAAGACACAACTGCCAGTCAATGAAAATCACAGAAATGTTCTGCATTGGAATTGCCTCTGGCCACCATGAAAATATGTCAGTCACAGCTATGACTAAAATGGAAATCATCAGAAGAAGAAGAGAGGAGTGGGGCGAGTTTAGCTCAGACACTTTTTGGAAAATCACAGTTAAGAGTTTATGTTCCTTAAAAGTCTTGATCTCCTGCCATTCTAGATACTGGCAGAAATACTTCACTCTGAGTAAATAACTAGAAACTACCTATCATAAGGGCTCCAGCTCATCTGTTGAGGAGAGAGATTCTTGGAAAAAATGTTAATGGATCCCATTTTGCCATCACTCATTGTTGCAACATATCTCCTAATGTGGACTGACTCACATCCACAAATAATGCCACTGGAGCTACATGAAGAGGTTGTGCAAGAAGTGTAGCTGATGCCAGAGTAGTCTTACGATCCTCATAAGGTTTCTTAACTTCACTATTTCAGGGCACTTTCCTCCTGCCCTAAGTGTCTTTTATTTTCAATAAACTATAGGTTCTATTGGTTGTAGAGATAGTCTCAGCCAAATGAGGCAAATGTCATCAATAATGATTTATCATTACCTTGACATCTAAAAAGGTCTTTGTATGTAATAGTTAGGGCACATTTAAAATATCTGAGATCTTTTCAGAGTTACAAAGGTTGCCAGCTCGGGAAACTATGTATAGCTTCTAGAAAGGGAACCTAGCCTTTGCCAAACATGCATTTGTTCTTGTTAATTCATATGTTATAGTCATTTCAGCTTTACATAACCTCATGCAAATGGGAGACATGCTCATCCATATTCCTTGAGATAAACAAAACATAGTCAACATTGCAGAATACACCGTCATCACCCTGTAGCAACTCATCCTTGAATTGCTTCCATGTCTGGGCAGTGGTCTGGAGTATAAAAGGTATTGTTTTATGCTAAGACAAACTGAATGGAATCATAACATCAGTCTTGGGCTTGCCATATAGGACCCGGGTATGTGCAAATGCTTTAGCACAGTCAATCACAATGAAAACAGTAGCACCATTCATTTGAAGTCTAAGATATTCAGAACAGGCTATCGGTCAGGGATTGTTCAAGAGTGTAGGAGCATATAATTCCTTAAAATGCAAGGATAAATCCTTTTTCTCACCCATTTGCAACAGTGCAGCCTATATACTATGTGAGTATGAAACCATCCCATCCACTAACATTTCATGAAACACAACTTTTGAACACTTTAACTTTTCTGAAGGCAACGTTCTTGTTGTGCTCACAACAGGCAGTCTGTGTATAGTGTGGATGTGATACATTATACAGTTTTTATATCACTCTTTTGTCACAACAAGTTCCATTATTACCATAAAGTTTTGTAGACCCATTTGTGTGAAGTCGTTGGCCACTGGTGTGGTCTTGGAGGAGGGAAGAGGGAGAAGGGACAGGTCGACCAGTGGAGGTGCAACAGCCATCCACTAGCCACATATCTCTGCCTGTATATCTCGAAATATCTTTTCTGTAGCCTCAATATGTCAACTTAGAACTCCATTGTGTTTGTCCAACAAATCCGCCTCTTCTTGTTCCACTTGATACAAAACCACAACCTGCACACTTTGTCCCAACACCACACATTCCATGCCTGATGCAGCTATGTCCACAGAATCATGAAATATGTGTGGAGAACTCTTCTTGCATGACACTGCAATGTGACAAACAACATGTGACAACTTTCTGTTTCACACAAGACACAGTATTTTGTAATGGAAGCATTGCAGATAATATGGTCCATTGCAGTTACAAGTATAATTAATAGTTATCAGTTGACTGTCACATAAGTGTGGTGCTATGGAGAAATAAGACAGAAAATTGGCACCTAGGATAGCCCCCAAAACCTCTGCCACCAAAAGGACTGATGTTGGAGAAAAGTCTTGTTCCAAATCCACTGTCACCCATCTTTCTGCCAAATGTTTGAATTTGGGAGTTGGTTACTTCTGTTAATACTGGCAAACCAGAAGACTGGGGCACATCATAAGCACTCCTTGGAATCACACTAACCTCAGATCCCATACCTACTGAGAACCATAATCGTGGTGTCCTGTTGGTGATGAGAAGCCTCTCTGAACCACTCATAGCTGGAACCACACTTGAGACAAGGAAGGTACTCTGCAGCTTTTACATGGGCTCATGTATCTGCAATAGTGTCCAAAATTAATGCAACAAAAAGAATTTTGCAGGGTTGCATTTATTTTGACACAAAACAGAATACACAGGTGATAGTAAAGTAGAAACAACATAAAGAATACAAAACGTAAACAACTGTTGCATGCGTAATGGCAGACACAAATTTTCTTTATTTTTTCCAACTTAATAGATTTTTGCACACATTCTTACAATCAGTTAATGTCTCAGTATGAGATGAAGCAACCTCTGGTAGCAATACGAGCATGACAATGACGGGACACATTGAGAAAGATGCCATCAATCTCATGTCGAGCCAGTATCACCCATTCCTCCAGAAGAGCTGCTAGCAAGTCTTGTACAGTTGTCAGTGAGAGGTGACGTGATGCATCCCACCTGCCTGTGCATTCCAGACATGCTCTATGAGATTCTTATTGGGAGATTGAGCAGGCCACACGATGTGTGCAGTATCATTCATTTAGAAGAAAACGTCACTCGCCCATGCTCTATGAGGTCAAGCTTTATCGTCCATCAGTAGAAAGTTAGGGACCACACCACTTCACAGCAACTATACATGATGTCCTAAGATCTTGTCACAATAGCTGACAGAAGTTAAACCTTGTCAATTCACCCATACAATTTTGTGAAGAGGGGTTCATGTGGTTAACATAATCCCTGTGCAAACTATTAGGGATCGTCCTAAATATTGGTCTTTTTCCACAATGTTTGGTTCTCAAAATCGAGTTCCACATTCCCTCCAGATTCGAATTCACCAAGATTTACTCTACAGACCAAACTGGCAATCATGTGTGAAAAGTACATTTGCCATACCATGATGCCCTTACCGCCAAATCATGGTCCTCTGTTTCTGATGTCACAAATGCTTGGCCCTCCCCTGATCTATGGGATACAGTTTCAACCTCCATAAACTGTTACCACATCTGAGAAAGAACAGTATTATTCACCTTAATTCATTGGTCCCATGAGTTTTGCGACTGTCCTGCATCCATTCTTCCTATGACTCTAGACTGCAGAGTGGCATTTCCTCTGTGCCATACTGCACCATCTGTGGTGGTATACATATCAATTGTGGGTAAGGTACTACCAGGGAAACTCTACCCCATTTTGCAGAAACCCTTATGTCATCATTGTCATGGTTGTCCATTGACCAGAATGCCACCTTCTGTGCTGAACATGATTATATGGACTTCTGTTGACAGTTTGTATTATTATATGTTGAATTAGACACAGAACAGTGAAACAGCGGTTTGTTGCTTTAATTTTGGACACCAGTGTATACATGCCTAAGTCCGCATTGGGAAATTGCAGGGCACTGTTCATTGTCTTGCTGTTCAGGCAAAATGCCTGTTGTACCAACACCATTCACTTTGAAGAGGAGATTGTTCATATTCCTTAGTTATTCTCATCCTGCTGCTGTTGTCAAACTTAGCACCGAGCCTATCCAATTCACAGAAAATTGTGTCCATAGGTGGGTCTCTTGTGATCCATAAATATGCAAAATCTGAGTATATGGACCACACTCACCAGGCATAAGCAGTTCAGTGTCATCCTTCATAACCTTGTTTAAAGCAGTGCATGATTTACTATTACTAGCACTAGTGATTGCTACTGTAACCACACACTTTGCTAAATCATCAACTAAAAGTTTAAAGAAAGTGGATAGTACTGCACAAACACATTGCAGTAATCACTGCAGCCTAAAAAGTTTCAATGATTGCTCTGATATAAGTTCTGCTCCACCAAAGTTCAAAATAAATGCAGCGTTTTTGATGGGGAAAACACAGCCCCAAAATTCGCTATCCATGATCCAACTCAGATGTGATTTCAGTGATATCAAGAAACACTGTAAACAGTATCTTAAACATCCCAAAAACATGTTTTGTTAAAATATCATCCAGTTGTTCAATGAAATTCATTTCCAACTGGTATATAACTGTAGCAAATCTGTTGGAATCAGAAACAGAGCCATGAAGCTGGAAAATGACCTCTCTCTAAGTGAATCACGACTGAGGTCAAGTTGGCCAGAAAGGCAGAATTTTTAAGTTTCCCAATCTCAAACCACTGTCACCATCAGAAATATTATTGAGAACTGCATGGGCAGAAGGCTGAGGAGCAGAGCTGAATATCAGCAAACCTTGCTGTTCCATCATCACAGCGAGTGCCTGATTACCCATGATACAAAAAAGCTAAAGTACACTTTTAGGAATAGAAACAAATTCAATCAAACTTGGGGTCCCCGCTTTAGGGTGGATGATATATGCTTGGATACACTTTCAAAACAAAGCACTTACTTTGGCTCTAGAATGACAGACAACCACATGCTTAAGCAGTAAGCTCTAAAACAAAATTCGAAGAACATAAACACATACCAGAGACATATCACAGAACTTTGACTGTCCATTACCTGACTATTGTTAATTTGTTAATTTTGTTAACATGTTTAATGTTACACTCACAGCATCTTAAACACATTGTAAGCAACAGTAACATAAAAAAGCATACCACAGTTTGCATAATAAAGACCAAAATTACATTATGTTCAGCAACAAGCAAGTGGAGTTTCATACTTTCAATATAATTTTGCGTAAACATCATATATCTGACACTTAGGAATAATTTCACAAACGTAAATAACTTTAATTTATTTTTGAATGTTTTTCCAGCAAAAACAGTAGTAAATCTTATTTTTCCTTTCGCTTCCTCAGTCCTATTTTCAGCTGCACATATTTAATGATTGCTGTGAGATTGTTTGCTACTGCATTACGACAGCATCATTATTGGACTAGTAAAAAGAAGAAGATAGGTTGATAGTGAGAGACAGTTGCAAAAAGATATAAAGATGAGAAACCGAGGACATGTAGAACAACAGTTCAAGACTTTTGAAGAAATGTTGCAAAAGGATCATGGCCATGGGTTAGCTAAGCCAGTATCACAAACTCGTGATCAACTGAGTGCTTTACTGATACAGTTCCTGAACATTACTCTCTTGGTTTCCAGCTAAGTCCGACACTGCTTCTGTATCTAATAATAATAATAATAGTAATAATAATAATAGTAATAATTTTTTGTCTTTAAGCCATTACAGCAATAGACAAAGTCATTCACATAATACAAGACAGTACATGCTATAAAAGAACAGAATTGTTATTAACATTACAGTTTAACATCACAGGTCATGAAATCCTTTATATTGTACAATGGGTTTACAACTAACCAGTCATAAAGTGTTTGTTTGTGTTTTTGCTCTGGTAAATTTTGTATAGCTTGTGGAAGAATGTATAATAATTCGTAGCCCATAAGTTCATAACTTTTAACTGATTTTGACAGTCTGTGGTAGGGGGTATAGTTTGTCCTAGGGTTGTAATAATGTATATTTGCCCTGCGTTTTACTTTAAGTAACTTCTTCTTTGTGTAGATTAAAACATAATAAATATATAGGTTTTTTACTGTCATGATTTTTTGTTGAGTACAAAAAGGTTTACAATGAGCCTTGTATGGTGAGCCTGTAATTATTCTAATAGCTTTCTCTTGCAGCAATACTATATCATGCACACAAGTGAAGTTTCCCCATAAAATGAAATGATGCTTTGGAGAAATGAGTAGTAAGATACTCTAACATAATTTTTAGGTACACAGTGCATTAGTCACCTTAACAAATAGATTACCCTAGACAATTTACCACTAATATAATTAATGTGTGGATTCCTAGAAAGTTTATCATCCAAATATAGCCCCAAAAATTTAACACAACTAGGATAATCTGATGGAAACTTGTCTTTTAAACTAAATACCATATGTTGCTTTAAAATAGAGTGAAACTTGCTCAGTTGTCTCTTGAACACATGTTTTGAGGCTATTAAGATCATTACTGCTGTTCAGAAACGTTGCATCATCAGCATAGAGTACTGTTCTAGATTTAATAATGATGGCAGATCATTTATCATTATTAGGAAAAGGAAAGGGCCCAGCATGGATCCCTAAGGAACACCCACCTTAACTTGTTCTGTACTGGACATTTCTTTCCCAACACAGACGGCATGCTTACAGTTTTGTAAATATGATGTTAATAGCTTAAAGCTGTTACTTTTAACACCATAAAAATCCATTTTTTCGAGTAGTAGTGTATGTTCTACACAGTCAAAGGCTTTCCTTAGGTCACAAAAATTCACTTGAGCAAAGCATTTATCTTCAAATACTTGATGGATGTATTTAACATTATTGTCTATGGCATCAATGGTTGACAGGTTTTTTCTAAAGCCATACTGTGTTCCACTTATTAACCCTATGTTATGAAAGTAAACAGATAACTGTTGGTAAGTTATGCATTCTAGAACTTTTGAAAAAACCGGGACTATGGATATTGGCCTTTAACTTGAGACAGAATTTTTATCTCCTTTTTTATGTACTGGAACTACCGTAGACAGTTTAAGCTCATCATGGAGAAAACACTCCAGTTTACACTTGTTTATGCACTATACAGTCTATTATTTTCTTCAGCATGTTACAAGACAGGTCATATATGTCTACACTGTATGATGATTTTAACTGCTTCACTATTCTTAACACAAAACCAGGTGAGACCTCAGAAGAATTGAAGGTACTTGTGTTTGTTGATAACCTAGCAAGATTTTTTGACAGTAACTGTGATGAGCTGATTTCAGATTTAATTATAGCACTTCCTACTTCCTCAACTGATTTAATAAAAAAGTCAATAAATTACTGGGGAGAGATACTAATTTTGTCACTTCTTTTATCTTTGGCGACACTATTTATTAGTGTCCATGGTGCTTTGCACTTATTGATAGATTTCTCAGTACTTCTGAGATTGTGTGCTTATTTGGCTTCGACAATTGCTTTTTTGTACTCATTCCTAGATTTAACATAGGCTTATTTAGCATGGTTGGTTTTCAGATTTCTATAAATATTGAACAACAACATAATGTGGATTTTCATAGTGGACAGCTGTTTTGTATACCATGTATATTGTCTATTTGGAACTTTTGCTTTTCGGACTCTGTCAGTTACTTTGCATTTCTTTATCGGAATGCAGTCATTAAAGTGTCCCAAAAATGCTTTAAGAAACCTATCAAATAGTACCTTTGCTGGCAGATAATTGCGCAGAGTATAATGTGTATCATCATAACACAGGACAAACCAATCTCTGTTAGAAAGGGACGTACAAAACCTGTCAATTTTCTCATCTGTGACTGGTCTAGTGACCATAACTTCTGGGACAGGCTTATTTACATTACTCTTATCTAGAGGGTACCTACTTGTGTAATTTAAAGATACTGAATCATGATCAGAATATGGAAATACTGTCACAAAACGTGATTTTTCTGCTGTTTTAAAATTGTCAAGACATGCATGTTCTGTTGTAGGCTTGTTATTGACTGAATGTAAGTTGCACTGCCTTAGTAGGTTTTGGAGGTCAGTGACAGAACGTTTTTGTGATGTAATATCGAATTCAGCATTTACTTCTCCACCTATCACAATATCATAATGTATCCATCAAGTACCTGTAAGTATATGTAACAGGAGGTCCAGTATTTCTAAAAACGCATTGGTTATACCCATAGGTGACCGGTACAGGGAGATTACAACTAACTTAAACCTATCTATTACTATAAAAGCAGCTTCAAAGTTTTATTCATCACAGAAAATCTAGATCTAATCTATTGCCTGTGCCGCTAAGTGACATTTTAACGTAGATTGCCACACCAACTCTTAAAAGCAATTTTCTGGAGTAGCTGCTGGGTAGATTATAATTATCAAATTTAATAAATATGAGTTCACTCTCACCAGCCACTTAAACAAAATATATCAAACTTATTTTCTAATCCAAAGTCATTGACAATAAATTCTTTATCCCTTTCTCTTTCAACGTTAAGATATCAGATTATAAAATCTAAAATCAAACCTGTCTTTCCTTACAGTTACACTATTTTGGTGAGAGGCTATCAAATCTCTGGCACTATTTATCTTATGGACTTCTTCCCCTTGCTGCCTTCTACTAAAAAATCATTTAGACATAATGGAGGTACAGTTTTCCGTTTGCCCGCTACACTTAATACTGCTTCTACTCTTGGAGGTCTGTCCTCTTCTTCTTGTTCTTTATTTGATTGGTCAGATAGGCTTTTAATAATGTTTTCCAACGACAGAGCATGTTCTCTTGTGGCTTTCAGTTCTTTCTGCAGTGATTCGAGTACTATGATTTCACGATTTGCACAGCACATTTCACTCGCTGCCAGACGTCCGTTACACTTTGGTCCACATGTACACGAAATGTTTTCTTGATTTATTTTCGCGAAGCAATGCGAATGACACCAAATATGCAACACTGAGCAAATTCTAATGCCACTTGATACGATTTTGTCGTTTAACTTGCACCTTATAGATGCTAAATACTCGCAATTTATGGACCGATTTACTACCACATCTATATGCGTCGCCATCTTGTTTACAATGAAAAGCTTCAACTTTACCCCCACTCTATTCAGTGGAAAAGCAGCACACTACCAAGAAAAATATCTAAAACACTTTTAAGCTGTGTTTTTTGTTAACCTGCGTCAAATATGTGACTAGAAATAGGAATTTGAAATTGACCTTTCCAGAGTGCAATTTTTAGCTTCGTTGATACATCACTGAAGCTAAAATTTGCACAAAACTTCAAACAAATAAAACTATATTATTGAATTTCTTGGATAAAATGGGCATCATTGTTTATGATTTACACTTTTCCAGTATATAGTTCTATGATTTTACATCTGTCCTTTTTGTAGTAAGATAGCGGTAAGTGTAAACTGGGAGTGTGTTAGCTCTACAAATATAAACGTAAATTGAACGAAAAATGTACGACATACTTAAAAATCAGTGAATACTGCAATCGTAAATGCATTGTGCGTGATATTACAACTCAAGTGCCTTGAAATTCGGTCTAGAAATAGTGAACTACTGGTATGTATATGAAGTCAAATGAAATGGCTCACGAGTGTGATGTGTGCATTGTTCTAGGACACGGAAATACAGCCGTTGAAAGTGAAAATATACCATGTAAAAAAATGTGTAACAGATATTGAACATTTAAAAGTGTATCATAAGTATGCAAGCAGCGATTAACACATTAAAGAATGATCTAACGAAACTTCGAAATGAAAATACTGAAACGTTAGGTTATCTGAAATCGAGTGCACCAATCAAAACAAAACCAACAAAAACTGTAAATAGTGAGAAAGAAATGCAGCATGAATGGATCAGAAGCAAAAATACTACATCGAAGGACTCATGTGCTCGTGTTATGAAGTGCCCTGACAAAACCAACAGCGTTAATACAAAGGAAAACTGCGAAAAAAGCGATCGACCAGGGCCCCAAAAAAGGTACACAGTGTTAACAAGAGACAGAATGTATTAATTCCTTCTGACAGTCATGGTCGTCACTGTCCAAAAATTATGACCACTTTTCAAGATCAAAAACACTACAACTCTTCTGTGATAAAACCTAATGCACAGTTAAAGGACGCGGTTTGTAACATAGACGAAAGAATATACGAAAAATGACAGTGTCATCGTTCTAGGTGAGACAAACGACATCCTAAAGAAATCTCAGGCTTTCAAATGTGCCTTTACAGATTCTCTTCATAAGGCAATCCACACAAAAGTTTTCTTACGCACAGTTCTGTACAGATACGATGTACAAAAACAACTACAGAATCTATGCTGCAAACGTATTCTCAGTGAGGACTCCAAAAAATTATGAGCATGTAATGGTAATGGACGTCAATATATTCCTCAGTAGAAGCGGTTATACAAAGCATGGACTTCACTTGCGAATTGAAGGCGAAGAGAAATTATGGAGACATTTACAACTAGCAGTAGGTGCCAGTCTGTAAATACCGGCTCTAACATACATACAATGTGAAGACCTTTCAGCAAATATGACAGTGAAAACACAAGAAAAATCAGCAGCAGAAACTAACTCATCCAACTCAATAGTTATGAAAGAAAAATGAGGAGGCGCAAAAAAGAACTGTACTACACCTTCATCACTCTAAGAAGACACAGCGAAACAAAACTGCCATCGACTAAACCAGGCTGTGATACCGGCAAAAGCATCTAACTCAAAAAAAGCATCAGAACCAAGTTCCACACCTGAAGATATTCAAGATACAACAAGAAGAACTGGGCACTGGAAACCAGAAGCAGTACCTACAGGAGACCCACTAAGGATATCAGCAGATCCAGTCTCAAAAGTATCACCAAGGACATCTAATTTTACATGTATCAGTGAACACCAACAATCAACTACTACCACCAGAGCAACAGGAGGAAGATCAGCAATTCCTGTGAGTAAAAATGTAAGGGTACCATGTCATCTAGCCGGCCGAGGTGGTCGAGTGGTTCTAGGAGCTAGAATCTGGAACCACGCGGCAGCAGGGTCGCAGGTTTGAATCCTGCCTCGGGCATGGATGTGTGTGATGTCCTTAGGTTAGTTAGGTTTAAGTAGTCCTAAGTTCTAGGGGACTGATGACTTTAGAAGATAAGTCCCATAGTGCACAGAGCCATTTGAACCATGTCATCTACAAGATTTTATATTCCCAAAAAGCTTCAAGACCAAATTAGGACAACTAGTGCACCTATCAACACCATCTCCAGTAGCAGTCCTTGCAGCAAAAACAGAAACCACATCAACATTGACCACACAAGTAAATTGACCAGAGATATGGAGAACTACCACTTTTCACCACCAGGATATTTTCTTATGACCAATGGAAAAAACCAACTCATGCTTCTAGATGAGAATGAAGATTTCCCACACAATTTAAATTTAGGAATAAAGGTAAGTGGTCAACCAAGTACAATCAGAACAAACCTAAAATCTCACCAGGTCACTCTTCTTCATCAGAATATACAGTCACTTAGGAATAAAGTAAGAGAGCTTGAAAGCTTGCTATCAAGTGAACTCTGGCTGAAAGAAAATGAGTTAAAGAAAGTCAAAATAACGGATTATGTGTTAGCAGCACAGACTTTTAGAAATCAGTTCACACGTGGAGGGAACTGCATATACATAAAGAAAGATATTAAATTCAATAACTTAGACAATGTTGAAACCTTAAAGACTGAGCAAGATTTTGAAATATCAGGCATAGAAATTCCAGCATTCAAGTTAATTGTAGTATGTTTATATATATCTCCACATACCACCTAAAAAAATTCAACACTCAGCTTGATACTTTACTAAATAAAGTAGTGACAAATCGAAAAACAGTTCTTATATGTGGAGACCGAAGTGTAGACTTTAATAAGGGAAGCAATTCAAAATCTGAGCTGATGAACATATTAACAGCCAATAATTTGGAGATTATAATCCACTCCCCTACACGTGAAACGAATCATTCTAGTACTACCATAGAGCTAATAATAATTAGCTCCAAAACAAAATATAAGTCAGTTGTAATTAAAGCTGGACTGCCAGACCATCATGCACAGGTTATAAGCTTTTGTGTAAACACTAATCCATCCTATAATTATATGAGGAAGACTACACACATGGCCAGAACTTTCAGTAATACTGCAGTGCAAACATTCCATAATTATCTCCAACAAGAAACATGGGAGATAGTGTACAGTACAGAAAAATTTTTTGATAAATTTCAGACATTCATGAATATTTTTAAATGTTGTTTTGACCTTGCTTTTCCATTGTAAGCCAAAACAACCCTAACCACTAAAAGCAGCAAGTGGATTACTAGTGGTATAAGGAAATCTTGTGCTAGAAGACGGTACCTTCACAATATTGCAAGGCGCTACAACACAACTCAGGAGTTTGATAGTTACTTTAAAAAATATAAATCTATCTTAAATAAAATAATAAAGGAAGCAAAGAAATGAGACAATGACAACTACATAGAAGGTGCTTCAAAGAGAACCAAAGCAATCTGGCAAGTTGTAAAAAAAGAAACCAAATCTTACAAAAATATAGTTAACAATATAGTATTAAAGGCTGCCCTGGGAAACGTTAATAACCCACCGGAAGTAGCTAATATGTTTAATAACTATTTTATAAATGTAACAAAGAAACTACTACAACAGATTTCTAATAGAAAACAGGATAGAGAAACAGGGAAAAAGTTTCAAGCAGATCAATGTTTCTGTACCCAACAAATCTAGAAGAAACCTATGTAACCTATCTTTTGCTACAGGAACTTTTCCTTCATGTTTGAAAGTAGCAAACGTAAAGCCATTATACAAGAAAGGAATCAAAGATGATATTTCCAACTACAGACCACTGGCACTTCTGTCTCTTTTCTCAAAAATATTAGCAAGGCTTTTCAATAAGAGGCCAACAGACTTCTTAGTGGACTATGGCATTCTGTCAGAATCTCAACATGGATTTAGAGCAAACCGCTCAACCAAATCAGCAGTTCACTCCATTCTATTAGAGACACTGACAGCATTAGACAACAACAAAATTACCATGGGCATATTTGTAGATTTATCAAAGGCATTTGACACCATAAATCATAACAAATTGCTACACAAGCTAGAAAATCTTGGCATTAGGGGAACAGCTAACAACTGGCTCAGATCTTATTTTAAGAACAGGGAACAATATGTGGAAATAGATCAAGAAAGCGACAACGTCATTAGGAAATATAATGCCAAGCTACTGACTGTTAAATATGGAGTGCCACAAGAATCAGTAATGTTTCCTGTTCTGTTCTTACTCTATGTAAACGACCTAAACATAAGCAGTGACAGCAGTAAAATATTTCTATTTGCTGATGATACGAGTGTTCTAATTACAGGAAACTCACTGACTGACTGATTAATTGATTGACTGGATCATCAGTGGAACGATATTAACTCTATGGTTGCCACCAAATGTTTGTGCAACATTTCTTATTAAAATAAAAATGCCTCTTACAGTAGTTATAGGTGTGAAAACCATTCACGTCTTTTATTTCTTGTGGCAGTTTATCATAAAAAAATTTTTCCATGGTATAACCCACAATTTTGAAACTTTTACTTGTTTCTTCAGTTGAGATGTAACAGTGACTGGGCGGTAGCGTTCTTGCTCCCCACGCCCAGGTTCCCGGGTTCGATTCCCGGCGGGGTCAGGGATTTTCTCTGCCTCGTGACGACTGGGTGTTGTGTGATGTCCTTAGGTTAGTTAGGTTTAAACAGTTCTAAGTTCTATGGTACTGATGACCATAGATGTTAGGTCCCGTAGTGCTCAGAGCCATTTGAACAGTGACTGGATTGGTTTCCATGGTTATATATTGTGCTGTTTTTGCTGTTCAAATTAAAATATTTTCCTATATAAATTATGTTGTGAGAGATGTAATCACATGGAACAGTCAGAATTTCTAACTTTTTGAATAAATCTAAACAGTGTGCCCTGTTACTACTATTCATTAGTATTTGTTTAGCAGTTAACTGTATATTGAAACTAGTATGTATGTTCCCAACACTTCCTGTACTCCTCGAAACGTTATCCCATTAATGAGAATTGAATATATATATCTCCAAAGTAGGTCATTTTGAGTCTTGAGATGTGCACAATTGTGCAAAGATTTGCAGGGTATAACATGATTAGGTAGCCTCTTTGCCAAAATTCCCATATCTACATCTACATCTGCATGATTACTCTTCAATTCACATTTAAGTGCTTGGCAGAGGGTTCATCGAACCACAATCATACTACCTCCCTACCATTCCACTCCCGGACAGCGCGCGGGAAAAATGAACACCTAAACCTTTCTGTTCGAGCTCTGATTTCTATTATCTTATTTTGAAGATCATTCCTACCTATGTAGGTTGGGCTCAACAAAATATTTTCGCATTCGGAAGAGAAAGTTTGTGTCTGAAATTTTGTAAATAGATCTAGCCATGACGAAAAACGTATTTACTTTAGTGACTTCCATCCCAACTTGCGTATCATATCTGCCACACTCTCTCCCCTATTACGTGATAATACAAAACGAGCTGCCCTTTTTTGCACCCTTTCGATGTCTTCCGTCAATCCCACCTGGTAAGGATCCCACACCGCGCACCAATATTCTAACAGAGGACGAACGAGTGTAGTGTAAGCTGTCTCTTTAGTGGACTTGTTGCATCTTCTAAGTGTCCTGCCAATGAAACGCAACCTTTGGCTCGCCTTCCCCACAATGTTATCTATGTGGTCTTTCCAACTGAAGTTGTTCGTAATTTTAACACCCAGGTACCTAGTTGAATTGACAGCCTTGAGAATTGTCCTATTTATCGAGTAATCGAATTCCAATGTATTTCTTTTGGAACTCATGTGGATCACCTCACACTTTTCGTTATTTAGTTTCAACTGCCACCTGCCAACCATACAACAATCTTTTCTAAATCGCTTTGCAACTGATACTGGTCTTCAGATGACCCTGCTAGATGGTAAATTACAACATCATCTGCGAACAACCTAAGAGAACTGCTCAGATTGTCACCCAGGTCATTTATATACAGTAGATCAGGAACAGCAGAGGTCCCAGGACACTTCCCTGTGGAACACCTGATATCACTTCAGTTTTACTCGATGATTTGCCGTCTATTACTACGAACTGCGACCTTCCTGACAGGAAATCACGAATCCAGTCGCACAACTGAGACGATACCCCACAGGCCCGCAGCTTTATTAGAATTCGCTTGTGAGGAAGGGTGCCAAAAGCTTTCCGGAAATCTAGAAATACGGAATCAACTTGAGATCCCCTGTCGATAGCGGCCATTACTTCATGTGAATAAAGAGCTAGCTGCGTTGCACAAGAACGATGTTTTCTGAAACCATGCTGATTACGTATCAATAGATCGTTCCCTTCGAGGTGATTCATAATGTTTGAATACAGTATATTCTCCAAAACCCTACTGCAAACCGACGTCAATGATATAGGTCCGTAGTTCGATGGATTACTCCTACTACCCTTCTTAAACACTGGTGCGGCCTGCGCAATTTTACAATCTGCAAGTACAGATCTATCGGTGAGCGAGCGGTTGTATATGATTGGTAAGTAGGGAGCTACTGTATCAGCGTAATCTGAAAGGAACCTAATCTGTATACAATCTGGACCTGAAGACTTGTCCGTATCAAGCGATTTGAGTTGCTCCACAACTTCTAAGGTATCTACTTCTAAGAAACTCATGCTAGCAGCTGTTCGTGTTTCCAATTCTGGAATATTCCATTCGTCTTCTCTGGTGAAGGAATTTCGGAAAACTTCGTTCAATAACTCCGGTTTAGCGGCACAGTCATTGGTAACAGTACCATCGGCACTGCGCAGTGAGGGTATTGATTGCGTCTTGCCACTTGTGTACTTTACATACAACCAGAATTTTTTTGGATTTTCTACCAAATTTCAAGACAATGTTTCGTTGTGGAACCTATTAAAGGCATCTCGCATTGAAGTCCGTGCCAAATTTTGCGCGTCTGTAAATTTTAGCCAATCTTTGGGATTTCGTATTCTTCTGAACTTTGCACGTTTTTTCCGTTGCCTCTGCAACAGCATTCGGACCTGTTTTGTGTACCATGGGGGATCAGTTCCATCTCTTACCAATTTATGAGGTATGAATCTCTCAATTGCTGTTGGTACTATATCTTTGAATTTGAGCCACATCTCGTCTACATTTGCATAGTCAGTTCGGAAGGAATGAAAATTGTCTCTTAGGAAGGCTTCTAGTGACACTTTATCCGCTTTTTTAAATAAAATTATTTTGCGTTTGTTTCTGGTGGATTTGGAAGATACGGTATTGAGCCTAGCTACAACGATCTTGTGATCACTAATCCCTGTATCAGTCATGATGCTCTCTCTTAGCTCTGGATTGTTTGTGGCTAAGAGGTCAAGTGTGTTTTCGCAACCATTTACAATTCGCGTGGGTTCGTGGACTAACTGTTCGAAATAATTTTCGGAGAAAGCATTTAGGACAATATCGGAAGATGTTTTCTGCCTACCACCGGTTTTGAACAAGTATTTTTGCCAACATATCGAGGGAAGGTTGAAGTCCCCACCAACTATAACCGTATGAGTGGGGTATAAATTTGCTATGAGACTCAAATTTTCTCTGAACTGTGCAGCAACTATATCATTGGAGTCTGGGGGTCGGTTGAAGGAGCCAATCATTAACTTAGTTCAGCTGTTAAGTAACACCTCCACCCATACCAATTCGCATGGAGTATCTACTTCGACTTCACTACAAGACTAACCACTACTGACAGACACAAACACTCCACCACCAATTCTGCCTAATCTATCTTTCCTGAACACCGTCTGAAACTTCGTAAAAATTTCTGCAGAACTTATTTCAGGCTTTAGCCAGCTTTCTGTACCTATAACGATTTCAGCTTCTGTGCTTTCTATTAGTGCTTGAAGCTCAGGGACTTTCCCAGCACAACTACAACAATTTACAACTACAATTCCGACTGTTCGTTGATCCAAGCACGTCCTGTGTTTGCCATGCACCCTTTGAGATTGCAGCCCACCCAGTACTTTCCCGAGGCCTTCTAACCTAAAAAACTGCCCAGTCCACGCCACACAGCCTCCGCTACCCGTGTAGCCGCGAGCTGAGTGTAGTGAACTCCTCACCTATTCAGCGGAACCCGAAACCCCACCACCCTATGGCGCAAGTCAAGGAATCTGTAGCCAACACGATCGCAAAACCGTCTGAGCCTCTAATTCTGACCCTCAACCCAGCTCTCCACCAAACGTCCGCAGTCGGTTCTGTCAACGATGCTGCAGGTGGTGAGCTCTGCCTTCATCTCGTAAGCAAGACCGGCAGCCTTCACCAAATCATATAGCCGCTGGAATCCAGAGAGAATTTCCTCAGATCCAAAGCGACACATTTAATTAGTGCCGACATGTGCCACCACCTGCAACTGGCTGCACCCTGTGCTCTTTATGGCATCCGGAAGGACTCTTTCCACATCAGCAATGACTGTTCATTTTAACTGACAGTCTACATTCATCCCCAAGAATTTGGTATAAGTTACACAATATAAGAAATTATTATTTACTTTCAATTTAGTGTCACTGGGTTTTTCATTTAGTCAGAAGTTTATACAGTTTGTCTTTTTCACTTTTAAAGTAACTGTTACCCTAGTGTCAGTCCTAGTCGAGTGAAAGGAAAATTTTATCAATATTCAATGAAGGTGTGGTTGGGTAATGAAATCTGGGGCCGCTGGTAACAGTCAACAGCCAGCAGTCCAGGCAAAGTAACAATGGCACTCGCAGGCACAGAGCTGTGATGGCGGTATTGCACGCATGGTTTTTTTTTCTGTATGTGTAGAACAACAATGAGGCAGGAAACCACAGCGTTGCTTTAAGTTATTGCGATGTATGAGGAGGGGCAGTGGGCCAGAGTCAGGTGGCCAATTTGTAAGTGGTGGGCATGTGGCAATTTATCCCTGCCTTAATTTCTGTCTCTCTCTGGCACTATGTCAGAAGCGAGGGGAAAACCAGCATAAATAGACAGCTAATTTTAGTTAGAGAGAGTGTGGCAGGTCAGTCGAGCGTCAGGATGGACCTATGCTGGTCTATACGAAAGAGAGCAATTACAGCAGTCTACAGCATCCAGGAGGGGTTCGGTTCCTCTCCCATCTACCTTCCATGTTCGCTCCCACCTAGCGTACCAGTGTCCAGGAGAGGCGTACACTGTGGGAGGCACAACAGCGTTAGGGATGGCGGCGGGTGTTGCCACCTGGCAAACACCACTAGTGGCAAGTTGCAGCACCACATCCAGGGGGGCGCGAGTTCGAGACTGGTCCTGTTCTGGGAGAAGTGTTGGCCTGAGGGCCATGGGTGACCAGTACATCCACCTTCGTCCCATGGTCGGACAGAGCTGGCCAAATGGGGTGGAGAGTGGTGAGGACCAGGGACTGTAGCAGTATCCGGAATAGCGTGCAGCTACATGGCGCAAGACATGATGCCTCGGCAGGCAGCGACCAGACAGAGCGTGGCTGGTGCAAGACACGACACCTTGGCGAGTGGAGACTGGGCAGATCACGGCTGACTTCCGGCTGAGTGGCATTGATGACAACAGTAGTAGCATCAGCATACTAGGAGTTGCTGAGCCAGCTGGACTAATGTAGCAGAGCTGTGGGAGGCATGCCAACGCTATGCTGCACCCATGGGATACTGTAAATTAGCTGAATAAAGAAATGATTCCAAATACTGCTCTATCACTCTGCACTGCCCCTCAATGTTCTTGACCTTGCCCGGCCTCCTGACAAAATATGGCACAATGGTTTCGGGCTTCAGCTTGGCCATCTGGAGTCCTGGGTTCGACCACCAAACTCGCAACATAACTCTATTTTTTAATGACCAGTTGTAAATGTCTCTGAGAGTTTCATTGGATTTTTATGTTAACTTTGTTGAGTTTCTGACAGTGATCACTATGATGCTGTCATCAACAAACAGTCTTTTTTCTCTTACCTGACACTGGTGTGGATATCTTTTAGATTTATAAGGAAGAAGATTGGGCCCAATGCACCTCCTTGGGTGATACACAGATCAACCAGCAAAATATGATCACCTATGTAACAGCTGATATGTCCCATTTGGCACAGATAACTGTAGGGACGAATAGTGACATGGAAGCAATGAGATCTCAGTAGGTCACTGGAGAGGGTTGGCACCACATCTGACACACAAGTCTACATCCACACAAACATATATACTCCGTTAACCACCAAGTGGTGTGTGGCAGAAGGTACTATTCACGCCAAAGTCATATCCCCCCCCCCCGCCACCACCCTCCCCCCTCTAAAGGCCATGCGGCATAGTGCATTATCTTGTTGAAAAATGTCACTGTCATCAGGAAACATGACCTTCATGAATGAGTGTATGTGGTCTGCAACCAGTGTATGACACTTGTTGGCTATATTGGTGCTTTACATATGCTCCACTTGACCCTTGGAGGACCACATGAATGTTCCCCAGAGCATAACAGAGCTGCTGCCAGCTTGTCTACACCCCACAGTACGCGTGCTGTTCCCCTAGAAGATAATGAATTCGCATCCATTCATTGGTATGATGAATAAGGTATCAGGATTCATCAGACCATGCAATTCTCTGCTAGTGCGCCTAAGTCCAGTGCTAATGGTCACTTGCCGATTTCAGTAGTAGCTGCCAATGTCATGGTATCAACACTGGCACATGCATAGGTCATCAGCTGTCAAGGCCAATCATTAGGAGTGTTTGGTGCACTGCATGTTCAGACACACTTGTACCCTGCCCAGTCACCTGTTTGCTTAACCAGCTTGCCCGGCCTATGACATTCAAAATTTGTAATGAGGTGTGGCCACCCAACCCTACGATGTCTGGACATTGTTTTACCTTGGTTTCATCATGTGTCAACAACACTCACCACAACACTCGTCAAATACCCAACAACTCATGTAGTTTCGGAAATTCTTGTGCCAGGCTTCTAGGCCATCAGAATCTGCCCTCACTCAGACTCAGACAGATTGCATACCATTCCCTTTCTACACACAGACAGCATCCTCACTGTTACTACAAACACAATGAGTGTGTCTTATTACCAGTCATTGTCAACAAGGTGATGCTGCTATCGTGTGGATGGATTTATATTGATAGTAGGTCAGTGGTCATCATATTCTGGTTGACCAGTGTACGTTAATATATTTTTTATCTGATAAATGTTTTACTGCTGATTTTTTAGAAATATGTGAGATTTTAATATCTTGCACCCACTTTTCCAAGTATGACTTAAACCACTTCTTTGCCATACCCTTATTCCTAATAGGTCTAATTTGTGTAATAAAATTCTATGGTTAACTGTGTCAAATGCCTTCAGTAGATAAAAAAAAATGCATGTTGCATTCTTGCCTTTGTCTGATAATTTGGGTACTATTTTAGTAAACAGTGTTTTAGCTGACCATGTGCCTCTTCTGGGCCTGAAAATGAATTGTTCACTGCAGAGAGTGTTTTATTTATTTTAGTACTCTATTAGCCTGTTTTCCTATATGGTTTCTATTGTCATGGGAAAACAAGGAAACGAAAAAATTGGTCTGTGGTTTTCTACTTTTTCTGCATCACGATTTTATTCTACTGGGACTGCTATTGCTTTTTTCAGGTATACAGGAAAGCTGCCAGATCTGAAATATTAATTATTATTGTTAATAGGTTTTTTATGTTGTTTATACATTTTTTTAGGGACACTGACTTGAATCTCATTGAACCTCTGCATTTATTATTGTTTCATTGGTGTGTTACCTGTGCAACATCTTTCTCTGTAGTTGGAAAGAGCACCAATGAATGTGGTGGCTAGTTCTGGTGGTGTAGAAAATGTGCGTCTGGAAATTTCTCTTGCAATTTAATAGTAATGGCGTTTGTATTCATTCACAAAGAGTGCTAGTTCCTTTGGGTTGCTGATTTGAATATCTTTGCTTTTAATCTATGTTTTCAAGTGTTTCTGTTCAACATTTGGTGTCTACTGTTTGTTTATGTACCAGATTGCTTTGCTTTTGTTATTTGCCTTCAGTAATGTTTTACTGTTTGTAAGTTGCAGATAGCAATAACTTCCTGTAAGGTCTCCTGTAATTTTTGTAAAATTCTCAAAAAGCTGTACCAGTCTAGCTGTTTTTGATGGATGTGAGAGACCTTAGAGTACCAGAGGACTTTTTGATATCTCTTGTCACACGGAATTCTGTGTTTTGGGAATTAATTCCTCAAATATTAGTTTAAAAATTGTCATGAACTTATTAAACATTTTGTTTACATTTGTTTCAGAATACAATTTCTCTTACCCTTTGAGTTGTAACTGGGATCATAACTAACATAGGTTTGCTTCTGAAAAGAACATTTTTTATTCAGTTAAGTTAGCAGACTTTCCTACACAAACATTTTCTTTAAGAATCTGACATAAATTATCTGATATTCCTAGATTTTGAACAAGTAACTGACAGTGCTTGTTTTCTATCTCTGTTGCTATATCATCTGTTATTGTGGAAGATTGTTTGGTCACTCTCGTTGGACAGTTTACGTACGAGTGTTGTTATGCCGGGGATGCAGAGGATATTCAGCTATGTACTACTAACATTGTATGATTTTATTTTGTTGACATTTAAATTCCCAAACGTGAGAATGTTCATTTTTGGACTATATACCTTGGCTAAGCTCTGAGTTTCAACAAAAAATTATCCGTATTACCACTGGGGCATTTATACAAACAAAATACAATAATTTTTTCTGGAATGCTGTTTACTGTTATTTCAGCCAATGATAATTCAAAACATTTGTCTTTACCTAGTTCTAGAAGGTCTTTTCTCATTTTAAATGTACAACTTTCTTCACATTAATACAGGAACCCCCACCTTTCATGGAAATTCTACTACAGGAACAGGCCAGGTCATAGAAAGTTAATGGAAAATATACAGTTTCATTTTCCTTACACCAGTGTTCAGTGATAAATACAATGGTATAGCCTGGTGTTTGTAATTATAGTTGCTGCACTTTACTATTTATGGATTGTATATTTTCATGAAATACTTTTAAACATACAGATGCGCATGCAGTGACAGCATCCTCATCCTCTGCATCATCTGGTAAAGACGGAATTTCCATCTCTATCATGGTATTGACTGTGTACAGTGATTTGCACATCTTTCTTTCTGATGGTCATGCAACAGTATAACACTTTAATTCTCTGGCTGAGTAATGATCTGCCCCTTCTTTTCAGATGCATCTCATATGCTGTAAAATGATTTCTTTCCAAATCATCTATGCTGAGAAAAGAAGCATTTGGACTGGACTGGCAAATATATCTGTAAATTATGTTGGCCTTTTAGATCCCTTCATTTATAACAGAAGATTCCACAAGATCAAACTTGCATGGCATACCTATCACAATTGCCCTATTAACATCTATTTTAGTTAAAATATATCCCAGAGCTGTGCTTACATTAATTTTTGTACACATCGTTTGCACCACTTACAATAATGCGAGATTGATTTTGTAACATACAACTCTTATTTTTGTAGTCCTTCAAGGATTCCCCCAGTTCTACTCCAATTTTCAGAATACTGATAATATTTACCTTCTGATGGTAGCTAAGCATTCCTGCAATACCTCTGCCTTGACTGTTAGCAAGGAGAACTGTCTTATTATTTTTTGTCATTTTCATATCACTGTTAAATGGATTGTTGACCTTTCTTTTAATACAGTCTGGTTCTACTAATGTGCTCTGACCTTGCTGGTAGTTTGAGCTTATTGTTATTAGTGATCCAAATTGGGGTGCTTTATCTGTTTTGCATGCCTAAACAGTTTTATGTTTTTAGCCTAAATGTAAATTCCAGACTCTGTTTCCTGAAGGAAGCTTCAGTGTTTCTGAAACAGATTTAGATTTTCTATGTTTGGATTCACTATATGTTTAGATATGTTTTCCAGCAGCATGATTGTACTTTTGTTGTTTTTCAATTACTCCTGGAATCCTTCTGGCACTTTAACTTCACAGTCTGTGTGTTCTGGCACTTCAAGTTCACAGTTCATGTTACACCTTCTGGTTGAGGCAAAATGACCACACTGCAATATCATATTTATCCAACAATTTTAGGCAAGTGACTTTCAATTAAATGTCTCCCCATAGGTCATAAGGATTTTAATGGAGAGTGGTTCCTCTCTAGCATCATTCACATATGCAGTGGGGAGGGGAAAAAACAACAGTTGAACCGGACATACATGGTAGCTCACTCAGCATGATGGTTTGCAAGTACTCATGTAGATCTTTAATGACCTGCCAGGGTAGCCGAGAGTGCTAACGAGCTGCTTCCTGGACTCGGGTAGGTGAGCCGGCCCCAGATCAAATCCGCCCGGTGGATTAACAGATCCAGCCTGGATGTGGTTTTTAGGCAGTTTTCCGCATCCTACCAGGTGAATACCAGGCTGGTCTGCACATCCCACCTCAGTTACATGACTCACAGACATTTGAAATATATTCACACTATTTCACAATTTACACTAGACGCAGACACCTGGGGTACACTAATTCCGTCCCAGGGGGTGTATGGGGTGGCGGTAGAAAGGGCATCCGGCCACCCCTTCCAATTAACCATGCCAAATTTGTACTTAACCCTGCCGACCCTGTGCACAATGCAAGATAAAGGCAGTAGCAATAGAAAAAAAGAAAAAATGAAAGATGTGGATCTTTAATGACCTTCAACTTTAAATAATACATAAATAGTATGTGAGACAACCTCAAAGGCCATTGTTGATTTTAATTGATCCAATTATGTGTTTTTGGTGAAACATTATATATTGTATTAAATAAACAAAATAATTTTTAGCCTTATTCTCAAAACTTCTTTACTACGTACAGCCTAAGTTTCATGTTATAAGCCTGTTTTCCTCTATATAATTGATCCCAAACATACAAATCAGGTACACATAAACATAAGTTTTCGATATATTGTTTCCTGTCAAACTGTAAATGTTATCTCTGTAGACAGTTTTGACAAAATTACACAATGATTTACAAAATTCTTCAGAACAAGATTAACAATAACTATGGCTAAACGTGCAGAGGAATAGTGCTACATACAGGTTTGAAAATTTCTTTTATTCTTGTATGTAGGCGTTTCACTATTAGCTAAAATGGGTGAACAGTTGCACTGAGTTTGTTCATAGAAAGATGCATATGGGGAAACCCACATTTGTTTCTTAATTTCTAAGATTTCTATCTGAGTGAGATTTACACCCTTTCCTTCTGTGTGTAGACTTCTACGTCTATTGCATATTCCTGGTTTTCATTTTCCATGACGTAACTCTGTCTCTGAATCTGGCAGAAAACCCAAAGACATTCTGGTCATACGTAAAGCACACCAGTGGCAAGATGCAGTCAATACCTTCACTGTGTGATAACAATGGTGAAGTCACTGATGGCAGTGCCACTAAAGAAGAGTTATTAAACATGGTTTTGTGAATCTCCTTCACCAAAGATGATGAAGTAAATATTCCTGAATTCCAATCAAGAACAACTGTGAAGATGAGAAATGTTGAAGTAGATATCCCTGGTGTAGCAAAGCAGCTTAGATCTGTTAATAAAGGCAAAGCATCCAGTCCAGATTGTGTAGCAGTTAGGTTCCGTTCAGAGTATTCTGATGCAATAGCCCCATATTTAGCAATTATATACAACCATTTGCTCACAGAAAGTTCCGCACCTAAAGACTAGAAAGTTGCTCAAGTCACACCAATACCCAAAAAGGGAAATAAGAGTAATCCACTGAATTATGGGCCCATATCGCTAATGGCGATTTTCAATAGGATTTTGAGACATATACTGTATTCGAACATTATGAATTACCTTGAGTAAAATGAGTTATTGACACACAGTCAGAACGGATTCAGGAAACATCATTCTTGTGAAACACAATTAGCGTATTATATTCATGAAGGTGTGAGTGCTATCGACAAGGGATGTCAAATTGATTCAATATTTTTAGATTTTCAGAAGGCTTTCAACTCCATTCTTCACAAGCATCTTCTAGCCAAACTGCATGCCTATGGAATATAGCCTCAGTTGTGCAACTAGATGATTTCCTGTCAGAAAGGTCACAGTTCATAATAACAGAAGGAAATTTATTGAGTAAAACAGAAGTAATATCTGGCGTTCCCCAAGGAAGTGTTATAGGCCCTCTATTGTTACTGTTTTATATTAATGACATAGGAGACAATCTGAGTGGCTCTCTTAGATTATTTGCAGATGATGCTGTCATTTACCATCTTGTAAAGTCATCAGAAGACCTAAACAAATTGTAAAATGATTTAGATAAGATACCTGTCTGGTGCGAGAAGTGATGATTGACCCCAAATAAAGAAAAGTGTGACATTATTCACATGAGTACTAAAAGAAATCCGCTAAATATGGATTATGTGATAAGTCACACAAATCTGAATGCTGTAAAGTCAACTAAATATTTAGGAATTAAAATTACAAGTAACCTAAATTGGAACGATCACATAGACAATTTGGGAGGAGAGCAAATCAAAGACTCTGATTCAATGGCAGAACAGTTAGAAGGTGCCACGGATCTACTAAAGAGATTGCTTACACCACACTTGTCAACCCTATTCAGGAGTACTGTTGTGCATTGTGGGATCCGCATCAGGATGGACTGACAGATGCCATCAGAAAAGTTCAAAGACGTGTAGGTCATTTTGTATTATCACAAAATAGGGGAGATAGTGCCACAGACATGATACTTAAATTGGAGTGGCAGTAATTAAAACAAAGGCATATTTTGTTGTGATGGAATCTTCTCACAAAAGTTCAATTACCAGTTTTCTCCTCCAATTGTGAAAACATTCTGTTGGCACCTACCTACACAGGGAGAAATGAACATCATGATAAAATAACAGAAATCAGGTGGTTCACTGAAACCTCTGCTGGACACTTAATTGTAAATAGCAGAGTCATCACGTAGATGTAGAAGTATGCAGTCTACACCACATCAACAGTTTAATCAGTTTACTGATCTGACTTGACTATCAATATTCTGAGAGTATATATTCTGAATTTGGCAGGTAAAACGTTACTTAATCCAAAACATTACTTCTAGAAGTGGTAAAGACAAGAATATCTGACAAATTACAACCCACAGGGACAACTGTTTTTATATGTACTTTTTGCAATTTTATCTGCAGTAAATGATGACAGTCATAGAAACAGAAGTTCTCTCCAGTACACATCATTTAGCTGGCATGTGGAGTATAGCCATATGTTTTCAATGTTCTTTAACAGAACTAACCAAAAGCAAGGAGCTGAGACTAGCTCAATGGCAACTATCTATTCCCTGTACAGGTGTAACTTCCCAAATTACAAGAGAATAATTTCCAGCAATAATTGCATAATGGAGTATAGATACATGTTTCACATGTTCTTAAAGAAAAGTAACTGTAAACATGGAGCTCACTCTGTCTCAGTATCAACTGTACAGCCCATGTATATGTTTAACTGCTGAAACTACAAAAGCATACTGTCCAGCAATAGTTGTATAAATTATTGCAGTCTCTAATATGTGGGTCAATGAAATTATCATGCCCTAGATATGTGAGGAAATAATAGTATTGACAGAAGTACCTTGCCTTACACACTGTGAGGTTGTTTTCAGAGTACTCCAGTAGGTCATTAATTTATATCAATATTATTATCCACATAGGAGGTAAATTTGACAATCTCAGACTTCATCATTAATTAAATGAAAATTAATATCTAGCAATATTCTGTGAACATCCATTTCAAGACTGGTCAGTCTAAAAATTACTTCATCCTACACACTGCTCTTAGAAGACATACAGACAAGAGCATCTGACAAATCAGAACCCACAAGGAGGACTGTTAACAATTGTCCTCCTTTGTACCATTTGTGATATAATCTGGGATAAATGGAAATGGATGTTGGACTGACACTATTTACCATTCGTGGTGGATTTGACTGGGAAATGAAACAGAAATACTCTCTTATCACACAGTATTGAGCTGGCTTGTGGAGTATACATTTATGATTCCAATGTCCTTTGATGTAAGAAACTGACATGACTGACTGCAAAATTCTGAGAACATATTTTCCAAGGCTTGGCTGGCTAATTATTACTTCCTCCTATAAACTGCTCTTATAAGTTATAGCAGGGAGAAAATGTGACAACATTTTGAGAATGACTGTGAACTGTACTTTTCCTGTGTGTTATTTGCGATTTTACATGGTATAAATGTAAATGACTGTAGAAGCATAAGACCTCTCCACTGTACAGCATAAAGCTGATATATGGAATATAAACATATATCCTCAAATTTCCTTAACAAAAGCAACTATAAACTAAGAGCTCTGACATGCTCAAAGCCAAGTACCTATTTACCTTGTATAACTCACTGCCTGGATTATGAGAGCATACCTTCTGGGGAAGTTAGGGTAAATAGGAGCATTGTCCAGTAGATGCTACCATGAAAGTATCATGATGAACAAAACATAGCTCATAAGGATTTTTATAGAAAATGGCCTTCTACGACTGTTCAGATGGATTTTAGTTTATTATGGTTCTTTCCAAGCACCCTTCGTAAATGTCAAGGATGGGAGGAAATGATAGTGATATCAAAAGGATCCCCTGTCACTCACTTTAAGAGGGTTTCTTCAGTACACATGCAAATCTGTAATTTTCATCAAAATTATTAACCACATATGAAGTAGATATGACCAACTCAAAGTCCATTTTCAGTTAAATGAAAATGATTTACAGACAAAATTCTGAGAACATACATTCCAGCACTGGTTTGGCTAACTATTACAAGGGTGGTTTGAAGAGTTCTATGACCAGAATAGAAAAAAGTACTTACATCACTGGAACTTTCTTATTTTTCAATGTAGTCTCCTTGTGGATTAATGCACTTGGTCCAACAAAGTTCCTGTGCCTTGATCCCACAGGCCTGCCAAATAGTTGTCAACTCCAGCTATCAAGTCTTCGTTTGAAGTGAATTTTCATCCACCATGAAAAATTGTCATTTTTAGGAAGGGATGGAAGTCTGACAGAGTAATATCAGCTGAATGAGGTGGGTGTGGCAACCATTCATATGTTTGTTTCTGTCATTTTTCCACGGCAGCAGCACTTATGTGCGGGTGCGCATCACGAGTTGCTACACCCATCTTGCAAATAATTTTTTCATTGCTAATCCTTCAGTTAAAATGTAATATACCCTTTCAGGTGACATATGGCAAGCATGAGCAATTTTATGCACTTTCAATCAGCAGTCCTCCATGACAATTTGGTCCACTCGTGCAATAACTTCTGGAGTAGTGGCACATCTTGGCAGACCACTGCACAGATCATCATCTAAGCTCTCCTGACCAAATTTAAGTTCATTTGTCCACTTGCCAATAGATGAATATGAAGGAACACTGGCCCCCCAGTGTATTCCGGAAATCAGCTTAAATATCCTTTGCTTTCATACCTTTCTTTACGAAGTACTTAATCACTGCTCGAATCTCGATTTTTTTCCATCTTTGCAAATCACCATGAGGGAACAACAACAGAGCCATGTCACCACCACAGCTCTCTTCCAAGAGCATTGATGTTGCATGTTTTTGCAGGCAACAGTACAAAGAATATCATGTGAACAACTCGTTGCTCCAGTGTTGACCTCTCGTGGTGATTCTGAAATATTTTCAAACCACCCTCGAACTTTCTCCTATACATTGCTATTATAAGTGACAGAGACAGGATTGACTGAAAAATTAGAGCCAGTAAGGATAATTGTCAACAAGTGACTTCCCATCTATTACTCATGAATGTATCTGGAATAGATGGAAATGGTTGAGGAACCAGGACATCTCTCCACCACACTGCATTGAGCTGTGAGATATGTGTGTGTGTGTGTGTGATTGTAATTTTTGGGTCTACAGAGTTACCATGATGAAACAATCAATGCTGATGCAGATTTAAACATATAGTAGTACTTCACACCATTCATAAATGGAACAGGAATGGGGAAAAATTGTAGTGTTGCCAGACGTACCTTCTACTACACATTGTGAGATGATTTGCTGAATACCCATGTAGATCTCTAAAGTTCATCACCACTGTTAAACATCAAGCAAGTAGACCTGACAACCTCAAAATCCATTCTCAGTTAAATGAACATGAATTATTGGCAAGATTACGAGAATGTGCATTCCAAGTTTGGGCAGGGTAAATATTACTTCCTCATACACATTGCTACATTCGGCATGTAGAATTCGTGATTTTATCTTGTATAAATACAAATGGTTGTTGTATCATCAGTTCTCTCCACCAAACATCATTATATGGGCATGTGGTGTATAGATGTATGATTTCAATATTCTTTAACACAAGTATCCATAAACAAGGAGATCTTCTTTAACACAAGTAACCAAAAACAAGAAGATTAGATGATTACAAAGGTGAGTATCTATTTACTGTTATATCCTAGCCAGTAATGCCAACCGAGCCTGCTGCCAAAAGGTTGGCAGCATCAAAGTCCGGACGCCGTCCGCATAAGCAGCGCCAGCGATACAGGAAATCGCCGCAAGTCTGCGCGCACCACCGCTGGCTTCTGGCTTCTTAAGCGCTGGAGTCGCAAGCGCTAGGACAGTTCTGTATTCGGCGCTCAGTTGTATACTCGCCACCGAATTGTGTACTTGCTAGTCAGTTGTGTGTTCATCGCAGCAGAGTTGTTGTTTGTCGTCAGCCGACGCTGACCTAGCCGCTCCGACTCGAACTAGACAGATCTCTGTAGACACGGAGTTCACTATTGTGTTTCTGTATCTTCATCAATAAAGATAAGTACCGACTTTTATTTAATCAGAGTGTTTGGGTTTTCATCTTTCTGTTCACTGTTCCAGCGAACAGGTCGGCCCGCTATTAAAAGTGTGGCGGTGACTTCATAAGCCGTTTCTACAGCGAATTGTTTGTCGCTACGACCGCTGCCACAAAATTTACTTCACAGCACCAACTACCTAAATTATGGGAGCATACATTCCAGGAATAGCTGTGCACAATATTACATCCTCTATTATGTGTGTCCAAAAAATTTGCATCATAAAAAAGATTTAGACCTTATACAGATGTGAATCGACACTGGTTCTTCACATGCACCATTAAAAAATGCAACAGGGGTGAGAGGAGATTATAGTGGTACAAGAAGTGCTCTGCTGTTCACTTTGCAGATGCTTTGTGGTTTACTCTTGCAGATTACTCATGTTCATCAACGTTAACAACCATAGGGCAAGTAAATGATACAACCTCACAGACCATTGTGAATTTATTGTGCATGATAAACTCTCAGAATCCCAAGAGCACACATTAAAAAATTCATTAATTAAATTATAAATTCTGCCAGCACATCCTTCCAAGACATGGTAAAAAGAAGTACTTCTGACAAGTTAGAGCTCTTAAAAGGACTATTGACAGTACTCTGCTGATATACCATTAGTGTTTGAATGTGGAAAGAATGGAAATGATTGTGGAACAAAATGTATCCTCCACTGCACAGTACTAACATTGTATACAGAGGATAGACATGGTTTTGCAATGTTCTTTAACCAGTTACAGTAAACAATGACTTCTGGCAGCATACATTCCAATAATGGTTGGGCATATTGTTACATCCTCTATTACTTAGGTCAATGCAGTGAATTTGATGAAAAAAATCACGACTCACTAGGTAATCATGTCACCCAACATTGAAAATTCTGAAATCATTAACAGTACTCTCCCTGTATAAATATGGCATTATCGTTTTATGTGTACCAATTTAGAACCTTGGAAGGAGAACTGCTTTGATCACATTTATAATACAAGAATTTAAGTAAAGTTTATGCTCTTTCTCATCCTTTAACTTATACGCTCAGACTCCCTACTATATGGGAATGAAAATGTAACTAATTAAAAGCCAAGAACATTTTGAGTATTAATCTAGATTCATTGAAAAGAAACCTACATGGTGCTCTGTTTCAGTGATGATACTACTTGGTTCAAGATTCCGTGAATAATGAGCTGAATATCTGTTCAGGATGTGGTTTATAAACTGTCTTGTTATCTGAATATGTGGAGCTATCTTTTCACAAAATAGTTGCATTACTTTTTAAACAGAAATATTTCTTTTCAACTGTAGCTTTGTATCAGTGAAATTGTGTTAACAATATTTTGATGTGTCTCCAGTATTATAATCAAATAATTAGTATATGTATGTTATGAGACCAATAATTCACAATTCAACAAATATATTCAACTCGATAGTGGTTCTTTCCACACACCATTCACAAACACAACAGGGATGAGAGGAATGTTGCAAAAAATACAACCTACCACACAATAAAGGCAGTTTGCAAAGCACCCATGTAGATCTTTTCTGTTGATCAACACTGTCAATTAAATGAGTATGATTCACAAATTACATTCAGAGAAATTCCATTCTAATGGTCATCAACATTATTAAACATGAAGCAAGAAGCTCTAATAATCTCAATGTCCACTCTCAGTTAATCTGGCTCTGTTCACTAGCATTATTCTGAGGCCATACATAACAAGAACATTTGTGCAAAAAATACTTTCTTTTGCATGCTGCTCCTAGAGTATAAGGAATACTGTTATCAACTGTCTTCCCATTTACCATTCATCTTTCTATTTGAAATAAAAGATGTATGTGTTACCAGAAATTCTCTCTACAACACAGCTTCATGCTAGAATGTGAATTATATATGTATGTTTTCAATGTCCTTTAACAGAAGTAATGGTCAATGAGATCAGTCAGTCTCAAATTAAATTATCAATACTGATGGGCAAAACATAGGATGAAAGTAACTTTTGCATGATGCATCATGGACAAATAACATAGCTCACTGAAACTGGGACCATACATAGAAAGAATTGCTCTATTATAGTATGGAAAGTAACTGATAGAAAATCATAATGGGACAAACAGAAATGATACCTTTATTCAAAGACAATAATTACGCTGAAGGTTTTGTTATTCATGCTGATGTTTTCAATATTAAAAAGTCTAAGACATGGTTCTTAATATGGTGTGTATTCACCACAGACAGTAATTTCAGTACTCTCCCATGCCAGCCAGAAGGTTTATTTATTTATTTACTTAGTTCTTTGATCATCTGTAGTAGAAGATGACATGGAACTAACTCTAAGGAGTTGTTGTGGTATAATGTTTCTGACCTTCTCCAACGTACTTGACAACTTGTGGATGGTCACTGGTGCATGTGGATGCTCTGCAATACATATTCACCAATGCATCCCACATGAGGTAGATGGGATTAAGTTGGGGGATTGAGTAGGCTAGTCCATTTGCTGAATATCCTATCATTCGAAGAGCTCCTCCAGCTACACTATTTGATGGAGTCTTGCAACCTCATCCATAAAAATGAAATCAGGGCCACGTGCACCCCTGAAAATACACATGTGGGGAAGGAGTAAAGTGCCCCAGTGATGTTGACCAGTGAGTAGAAAGTTTTCAAAGAAGTTATCTACCCGCATATCATGAGAGGTTGAAATGCATAATACATTGAGAAATGTGATCGTTTTACTGTTCTATGATTTGTGTTGTGGGAATGTATTTTGTTGCATGGGTGTACTGACCTCCAACTCATTGGACATGGTACACTCACCAATCATGGTAATTGCAACACTGTGTTATTTCCCAGTGTGTTTTTTTCAGCAGTTCATTTGGCCACAACTCCATTTCAAATAGTAAATGTGGGATGTGGTGGGGAGACATATTGCAGCATGTCCAAATTCATCAATGATCATTCAGCAGTTGACAAGTGTGCTGGTGGGGGAATGGAGTGCTGTACCACATGAGCCCTTTACCAACCTGGTGGACAGCATGGGGTGACATTGCAGAGCTTTTGAAGTCATTTGGGGTGATCAAATATCCTATTAAGAATCATGTCCAGGATAACATCATGGATAATGGTGATTTCACTGCAATTACTGTCTTTGAGTAAAAGTACCATCTATTGGTCTCATTATGTATTTCTGTCTATAAAGATCAGTATTATACTTCAGCAGTTCTCTCAAAGTATGATCTGAGTTAGAAAGAGCTATATTACATAGCAGTGACCTATTATGTGAAGCTAAATTTTATACTTAAGTTTAGCACACCAGTGTATTTAACACACACAATTGATTGTCCGAATTATGAGAGCATACAATCCAAGAATACCTAGGCAAGTAATTACATCCTCCAATACATGGTTCCACTAAATGACAGTGACTGAAAAATTAGAGGTTACAAGCTGTAGTTCTTTGCATGTACGATTCACAAATGCAGCAAGGATGAGAGATATAACATTGGTACTAGAAGTAGCACAGTTAACAATGGATCACCCCACATTCCATTCCTATATACAACATGGATGGGAGGAAATAACAGTGGTAGCAGAAGGACCCTCAAGTACACACTGTTAGGTGGATTCCTGGTACTCACGTAGATATTTTAAGGTTCATCATCAAAATTAACCACATATGAAGTAGGTCCAACAATCCCAAAGTCCATTATCTGTTTAAAGACAATCATTCATTGAGAAGATTCTGAGGACATACATTCCAAGATTGGTCAGGCTAAATGTTACTTCTATTTAAACATTGTTCTTATAAGTGATGCAGAAAAGTTCAACAAATAAGAGCCTATAGCAAACATTGATCATAATTACCTTCCCATCCACCATTAAGCTGGCATGTGGTGTAGATACATATTTACTCGATGCCTTTAAGAGAAATAGCCATTAACAAGCTCAGACAGTCTCAAAAGTCAAATGACTAACTGTCCAAATCACAAACGGATACACTCCATGAACAGTTTCATGTATTATTACATCTTCCAATACGTGGGTCCACATAATTACAATGTTGAAAAAAAATCAGAGCTCAGAAGGAGTTTAATCGACAGCACTACTTCCCATGCATCATTAGGAAATGGAACAGGAAACGGAGGAAATGCTAATGCTAGTAGAACTATACTCTAACTTACATTGTGAGTTGGTTGCCAAATACACACACAGATGTTTAATTTTTATAAATATTATTACCATGAAACAAGTAAATCCAACATCCACAGAATCCATCATCAATTTACTGAAAACAAACTTTTGTCAAAATTTCAAGATCAAATGTACTGAGTTTTTTCTGGCTAACTATTACTTCATTTCACACTTTGCTCCTACTTTGCTCCTAAAAGTGATAAAGACCAAAACATCTGACAACTAAAACTCATAAGGAAGATCATTGACACTTACCATCATATTTACCATTTTTGATTAAACCCAGAACAAAACAAAATGATTACTGAAACACAGAAGTAGTACTCTCTATCATAGAGCATAAAGGTGGTGTCTGGAGTATAGATACAGGATTGCAATGGCCAACAGAAGTAACAATCAAACAGATAGATCCAACAGTCTCAAAGTCAAGTATCTATTTACCATAAACAATTAAATGTCCAAATTGCAAGAAAATGTGTTTCAAGAATATATGGACAAACTACACTCCTGGAAATGGAAAAAAGAACACATTGACACCGGTGTGTCAGACCCACCATACTTGCTCCGGACACTGCGAGAGGGATGTACAAGCAATGATCACACGCACGGCACAGCGGACACACCAGGAACCGCGGTGTTGGCCGTCGAACGGCGCTAGCTGCGCAGCATTTGTGCACCGCCGCCGTCAGTGTCAGCCAGTTTGCCGTGGCATACGGAGCTCCATCGCAGTCTTTAACACTGGTAGCATGCCGCGACAGCGTGGACGTGAACCATATGTGCAGTTGACGGACTTTGAGCGAGGGCGTATAGTGGGCATGCGGGAGGCCGGGTGGACGTACCGCCGAATTGCTCAACACGTGGGGCGTGAGGTCTCCACAGTACATCGATGTTGTCGCCAGTGGTCGGCGGAAGGTGCACGTGCCCGTCGACCTGGGACCGGACCGCAGCGACGCACGGATGCACGCCAAGACCGTAGGATCCTACGCAGTGCCGTAGGGGACCGCACCGCCACTTCCCAGCAAATTAGGGACACTGTTGCTCCTGGGGTATCGGCGAGGACCATTCGCAACCGTCTCCATGAAGCTGGGCTACGGTCCCGTACACCGTTAGGCCATCTTCCGCTCACGCCCCAACATCGTGCAGCCTGCCTCCAGTGGTGTCGCGACAGGCGTGAATGGAGGGACGAATGGAGACGTGTCGTCTTCAGCAATGAGAGTCGCTTCTGCCTTGGTGCCAATGATGGTCGTATGCGTGTTTGGCGCTGTGCAGGTGAGCACCACAATCAGGACTGCATACGACCGAGGCACACAGGGCCAACACCCGGCATCATGGTGTGGGGAGCGATCTCCTACACTGGCCGTACACCACTGGTGATCGTCGAGGGGACACTGAATAGTGCACGGTACATCCAAACCGTCATCGAACCCATCGTTCTACCATTCCTAGATCGGCAAGGGAACTTGCTGTTCCAACAGGACAATGCACGTCCGCATGTATCCCGTGCCACCCAACGTGCTCTAGAAGGTGTAAGTCAACTACCCTGGCCAGCAAGATCTCCGGATCTGTCCCCCATTGAGCATGTTTGGGACTGGATGAAGCGTCGTCTCACGCGGTCTGCACGTCCAGCACGAATGCTGGTCCAACTGAGTCGCCAGGTGGAAATGGCATGGCAAGCCGTTCCACAGGACTACATCCAGCATCTCTACGATCGTCTCCATGGGAGAATAGCAGCCTGCATTGCTGCGAAAGGTGGATATACATTTTACTAGTGCCGACATTGTGCATGCTCTGTTGCCTGTGTCTATGTGCCTGTGGTTCTGTCAGTGTGATCATGTGATGTATCTGACCCCAGGAATGTGTCAATAAAGTTTCCCCTTCCTGGGACAATGAATTCACGGTGTTCTTATTTCAATTTCCAGGAGTGTATTATGTCATCCAATACATGGGACCACTGAAAGAGGATGATGATTAAATCAAAGATCATAAGGCTTCAAATGATGCTAGGTTATCACATGCACCATTCACAATTACAACAGGAATGGGAGGGAATAATCCTAACACCAGACGTACACTGTAAGTTGGCTTTCATAATACTCTTGTATATCTTTAATATTCATCAACATTATTAATCACATGACAAGTACATGTGACAATCTGAACATCTATTATCAATTTGCTGGTCATGATTAATTCTCAGAATTCCAAGACTATACATTCAAAAGTTGTTCATACTATTACATCCAAATAAACATTGTTCCTAGAAGAGATAAAGACATCTGACAAATTAGTGCTTATTGGGAGGATTAGTGTCAATTGTCTTCCCATGTACCTACCTGGAATGTCGCTGGAATCAAAGGAAGTGGTTGCTGTACCAGAAGTACTGTGTGCTGTATAGCATTAATGAGATATGTGGAGAATACAATATTGATCAACAAAATAAACCATCAAAAAAGGTGAACTGACAATCTCAAAGTATCTACTTACCATGGCATTCCTAAATGTACATATATAGATGTATGTATTCAATGTCCAGCAACAGAATTAACCATAAAACAAGCAGATCTGTTAGTGTCAGAGTGAAGTATCTGTTTACCATACACAGCTAACTGCCAGATTCTGAGAGCATATGTTCCAAGGAAATGACTAGCAGTTATACAAGGTGCCCTCCCCCATGCATCATATGGTGGCTTGCAGAGTATCAATGTAGATGTAGATGTACATGCAGAACAATTGGGTAACAGTCCAGAAAATGACCATGATAAGGAAAAGAGAGCCCATAAGGAGTTTTTCAGATAGTGATTCTCCTATCCACCCCTTACAAATGGAACAGGGAAGGGAGGAAATTACAATGCTACTTCAAGTGCTCTTCACCCGCACCATATAATATAGGTTTTGATATAAAGATTCAGATTTTCTGTTATGATTAACAGATTTACTATCAAACAAGAAGAATGCTAAAGTCTATGTTAGGTATCAATGTGTTATATGAGTCTTATTTTTGAAATTCCTAGAGTGTACATTCCAGGGACAGCAGACCAATACACTATTTACTCACATATGGTGCACCCAAGATGACCACCATGACATGATTAGTGTAATTAGAACTTGTATGCGGGTTTATCAATAGTAGTTCTTCCTGGGCACCATTCATAGATGGACTATGGATGGGATAAAACTATAATGGTACTTGAAATGCAGTCTACCACACACCATAAAGTGATTTGAGGAGTATAGCATAGCTAAACAACATTCATGAAATAGAGTTTACCATCGAGGAAAGATTATAGTCGATGTCAAAGCAAAATATCAATGTTAACTTCCAACTGTGCCCATAACCATAATCATGCATATTGTGAATGTCAATTAGAATATCTCAGGTGGAGTTAAAATAGTATTAGGCAACTAGTTTGTGTTTCTATTCACATGTGGAGCTAGTGATTTACAAACATACTGGAAGGGACACCAGGCCACACACTGTCTACTTTGAGATAACAGGAGAGGAGGTGAAGCATTACTGCAGCTTAGTAGTCTACAAATACTGAACCAGACAAGAGTACACATAATGACTGGAAGATGCACCAACTACATGAGCTTGAAGTCCTCACCACACAACTGCTGCTATCAAGCATTTCATAAACGCAGCCATGACTGAGACTGCCATATTTTAGTACTAAAATTCTGTGTTGCCTTTATAGTGGCAGTCAATGAGGTCTGCCTAAAGATGGTAGCACAATTGCTGTTGGGAAATAAATGAACACTTAGCATTAGCTTACTTCATTAACATATAACTTATTTTGAAGAATGTGTAAACAAAATCCTGTTTTACATTATGGATAAACCAAATGACACAGAAGTGGATAAAGGCAGACTGGCTGAGTATTTGTCCCCTCCCTCCTAACTGAGATTCTCAGCACTTTCTTGTGCACTTCCCTATTGTCTGATCTGATAAGCTGACATTCAAGTACATGTCAACCTGCTTGAAATACTTATGAATGCAGAAAGCCACTGTCTGTGTTGGGTAATGAGCAATGGAAGTTAAAAAGCTTTGAATACAAGCCTGAAAATTGTAAGCAAACCCTTGTACTTCTCTTTACATGATGTTATGTGTAAACATTTATTGCTCCCATCAAGAATGGTCACTTTATGTTATTTAAACAGACTCAAAGGAATGTAATATTTAAAAGTACACAAAAAAATAAGATATTCAATGTAAGTACTAAGTACATGGGAGCTACAGAGATACTTCATATCCCCATGCAACCAAGAGTTATATTATCAGCCCCATTACTCAAGTTAGTTACTCATCTCCATGAAATATGTTCTGGAAATAAAATCAGTCCGTCAACTTTTAACTGACTACTTAATTGTTGTGACTCTTTGACTGCTCAATCTAGCTGCCATTAGACTGACACTTGTAAATTTATGCACTAATCTAACTTAAAAGGAAGATCAAGAACATGACAGTAGCCTGGTCCTGCAAAATAACCTATCTTCCAATTTAACCACAGTGTCACTACTTTGGCTGTAGTAAAGTACCGGACACAAGTCAACCATAAAAAACATGAATTACTAAATTACTAAGCTGTGAGGACCGTGCGTGAGTCGTGCTTCGGTAGCTCAGATGGTAGAGCACTTGCCCGTGAAAGGCAAAGGTCCCGAGTTCGAGTCTCAGTCGGGCACACAGTTTTAATCTGCCACGAAGTTTCATATCAGTGCACACTCCGCTGCAGAGTGAAAATCTCATTCAGCATGAATTACTATTACACTGTAATGCACGCATGGGATCACACCACAAGAAGACAGCCCAACATACAGATCACAGATGTGCAACCATCTATCAACCATATCTACCAGAATAATAACATGAAAAACTCTATGTTAAACCCTGAGCATTCTGGGGTCACAGCTCATGAGGTCAGGCCACCAAGTACCTGCTAGTAAATGTACACTCAGTGGGTCATTCTTTTTCATACTTGTGAAAATGACTGCAGTGTATTTGAGTTATGGTCAGATTTCTTATGCACTCTATATCTGATGGCACTCTCATCAGACAGCAGGTCATGTAGATTTTACACTAATGAGCATATAAATGAGTTTTCCTCTTTACACATTGCTATAGGATTTGAAAGTCTGTGTCCAGATTTCAGTCTCCTAAAGCAGTGCAAAATAATTTAAAAAAAGAAAATAAACAATCTTGGCTATAAAATTGAGATTATTTGCAAGTCTTAAGTGGTGGAATACAATTCACACATGTTAATGAGATGCCTATAGCTGAACATACAGTGGTGAAGGCTGATAGTGGAACAGTCTCTGGTTTGAATCTCCATTATGGCAATTTTTTTACTGTTCTTTGAGTTCTATATTTTTGACAAGCATAAATTAAAATAAATACTGAATCATAATTTTCTACTGAAAATAACATTATCTTATTTTCAAATATGGCTAACATGAAATAAATTATAACTTGAAACAGACATGTGAAATGACTTATATACATCACCAATGCTCCAGAATGAATTTTTATTCTGCAGAAGAGTGTGCACTAAAATAAAACTTCATCACAGATTAAAATCAGAGTAATGTGCGTGGAAGTTTCATCAATAACACCAATGCATTTCGTATGCTCATTTCTACACAGAATGAAGAAAGAAGAAATTAGTGGGCATTAGCAGTAAGCAGAGGAGGTATAGAATACCCAGGAAAAGTGCCTTTGCTGTTCACCAGCAGATCTCTCTGTAGATACTGCCCAGCCTTTTGAATTTTTATGTACTAGAATCTCATAGATAACTATAGTGAAGCATGCCTGTCACAATAATTGTTAGCAAAAAGTAAACTTTACTCACAATGACTCTCATACTTATGCGTTACCATATGAGTTTGTTTCTGTATACATCATTCACTCCACCAAGTATGGAAACATATGAATTTTTGATAGAGTATATTTCTTTCTCCCAATTCCTTCCAGTGACAAAGTTTCAGTCTCAGTTTCATCATGATCCAGGACACCAAGATTTGTCTTGATTTTGTTGGTGTGGATAAATTGTGAGCATTTGTTTTTCACTAGTGTAGTTGGTTGCTGTAGCACTGTTTGTGGTGAACAACTAGCTGCTTGAAGGTATATAGCTGTGCAAATCCCCTTGACAGTACTTTACCATAAAGACTGCAGTCTCATGACATAGCACATAGGCACATTTGTTGTCTACATTTTGACATTAGTCTCTATTCTGAGGTTTATCTTATGTGGCATGAGGTGTGTTTGGACTTTAGCTTCCTGCAACTCACATGGAAAACAAATCTTACGACATCTTAATTTGTAATCTATGTTCTTGTTAGTTTAGCAATTTATCTCCTGAACAAACTTGAAAGCAGGTACATGTAACATGATGGTGGAGAGTTTATTGATGCACCACGATATATATTAGCATAAACAGCACTAGAGAGATGTATTATTGCTCCCATAAGCATAGAATAGTTCAAAACACGTTTACTACCATATTTTCCACAATTTTAACTTATGGTTTTGCCTCAGTGACAGAGCTATAAATGTGGAGTTGGCACTTGGTTTTTAACCATGTGTACTTAGTGCCACAGACAGAAACATGGCTGCCATAGAGGCATCGGACATTTCTCTCTAAAGACAACTCACTGAGTTTTGTATCTATTGGCAGATACCTGTGGCATCACGACATGAGTTCTAATGACCAGAAAGCTCAGGATTTAATGTTTAGTTGGTGAAAACACGCTCCACTCAACCAAGGAAGTCACTATTGCATCAACTGCTATGGACACACATACCTTCCCATTACTGGTTGGCATGGAGTGCTATTCTCCTCACTTTTTGTGTTCAGGTCTGGTTCACGGAAACTTTAGCAAATTAAACTGTTAAAGAAGTCAACATAAAAACCAATAAATCAAAGTGTATTATTAAATAGCTCTAGCTGACTCATCTGCTTGTGTCTTAATTAAGGTGGGTGATGTTACATAGCCGGCCGCTGTGGCCGAGTGGTTCTAGGCACTTCAGTCCGGAACCGCACTGCTGCTAGACTCACAGGTTCGAATCCTGCCTTGGGCATGGATGTGTGTGACGTCCATACATTAGTTAGGTTTAATTAGTTCTAAGTCTAGGGGATTGATGACCTCAGATGTTAAATCCCATAGTGCTTAGAGCCATTTGAACCATTATTTTGCTGATGCATATAGAAAGCATGTGAATCTAGAAATCTCCTCTCACTTCGGAGAAGTCACATGCAAAGTTTATTTTACGTTCTACTGTACACATGAAGTGTATCATTCCTTTAACAGAGTTTCTTCATATCTATTTCTTATTCACCATTCTGTAACACATTTTATTACAACCAAAAGGAAATAAAGGCTGAGTCATACCCCAAGACAGTATGAAGGTAATTCAATAAGTAACACTACATAATACTTTTCTTGGCCAATGTCAGTTGAAAAATGCTGAATTTCTTATGGGTATCATGAAATAGTACAACTTCAGCCCTACAGTTTCATGAAGTTCTTATAGGTGGTAGCATTCCAAGCAGAATGCCGTCATTGAGTTTCTTTTAATGGACAACCAGAGAATTGCATTTGCATTTGCAGAATGTCCAGAGAGTAGGCAGTGAATAAAAGCATGGTGAGTCATTGGGCAAGGTGTCTTGACATCACAACTAGGTTGCACAACAAACCTGTCCAACCTCCCATGTGCCGGTTGACCACACACAGACGTGGCTACTGCATTGTTGGTGCATGTGGACACTGTTATTCAATGTTATCAGTGAATCACAATCAAACACCTCACTGCTCAGCTGAATGAACTTCATTGAACTGCTCTCCCTCATCTACCCTACTCCTCAAATTTTGCACCTTCTGATATCCATCTGTGTGGCCCAGTGAAGGATGCAGTCATCAGGAAGAGGGCCTGGGTGATGAAGTGGTTATTGATGCAGCAAGACATTGACTCCAACATTAACCAATAAAGTGGTTCCTTGCAAGCATAGAGGCTCTCTCAGTATGATGGCATAATGCCTCAAAATGAATGGAGACTATGTTGAGAAATATGGACTTGTAGCCAAATGAATGGGGAATCATATGATGCACAGGAATCCTGAATAAAACCAACCTGCTTTCACAAAACCACACCCCTTTGGAAATAAAAGATTTATAAATAAGGGCCCACTTGCAGTATAGATGATTATAGAGAACATCTTATGACAGCCTTCATAAGATGTGCACAACACAGCCCTTGATTGACAGAGCAATGCTTATTCCACAACCAATCATTACTTTTTCTAATTGTTCCTACCAATTTAAATATCACAAGCAGAATAAAAGTACCAGTGAACAATTTCTTTAGATAAATAATGGTACTGGTATTACAATATGATCACAAAGGGAAAGATAAGTGAAACAAAATGGACAACCATAGCCCAAATACTGATATTCATGGAAAAGAACAGTGTGAAAGGCAAATGTCTAATGGTGCATACTAAAATCATGTGTTACTGATATGAGGATAAGGAGTGCTCAGGATACTGCGGTAAACTAACTCCTAACCAGAAATGAAAGCAATGCCTGTATTAAATCAAAACCAAATGGTCAGTTTACCCAGTGTCTCTGAATAGCTGTGACACAATTGCAGGCCTTTATTCTGATGTGATATCTTCTAAATGTCATCGTATTAAAAACTGAGGTTAGGTTCAGCACCCATCATGGTTGTAACATGTAAAAATTAATCAGTATTCACCTCTGGAGAGGTTCATGAGAAACTGTTACCATTACCACATGTGCACAAATTACCAGTAATAATTATAAAAATTGAAAGGTTAATGGTGCATTTAATATCTGAAAAATATTTAATGTATGTTTCCTGGTATTAGTTAAAAAGTGAAATCAAAATTTTGTTAGTACAGGTATACATCAGAAGTTTTACAACCCAGTGTTCACAAATAGCTCTAGTTATATTACATGCTGATGCAGAAAAATATAAAGAAGAAAACTGAACAAATTGTTTAAAAAATGAATAGATACAATGTATCAAGGTGGGTACTACACAGCAGTGAAATGCTGAGTTATCAAACTGGTGCTTTTCTCATTTGTGATATTAATCTGGTCATTAAAGCACTGTTTGTGAACATTACTTTGCAAAAATAAAGAAGTGTATATAAGAATTTAACCTCTTTCAGTTCCAGTTTACTTGCACTACCAAAGAAAAGTGGGCCACTATAACTATCAGTATCCTTTCTGATTTCAGAATGTTTGTTTTGTTTATTACCATTTAATAATGTCCCAAGGAATTATATTATGGTGTTACATTTAAGAAATAAAAGGTATCATTATGGATAAAACATGCTGTATCACCACTAAAAGGGAATAACCCACACTAATTTTACAAGCATATGTTTAAGGACTTTGGCATTTTAGCTACTGCTTTTCAATACGCATAGTCACTCATGAAAACTAAAGCAACTGATAAAATTGCAGTTCAGAAAAAAATATGATGGCCATAAATATAAAATTAGTACAAGAAATAAACTCCATTAAAACTGACTTTAGAATAGAAATTGGTGAATAATGCTCATGTGTGCTTTTCTCAGATAATATAAAGTGAATACACGTACTGAAGCTACATTTGAAAGCAAGCTCAACAAATAAACTTGTGTAATTCCTTCTATACCACAAAATACTATACAGAGTGTCTCTCCTAAGTATCACCAGGTACATTTTCACTGATGTTTCAGAAGGTATTTGTGAGTTTGTTTTTGCACTGTGTGGCTAGAGTCAGCCCGAACACATGCTGCTCATCACATCTTTCAGATGACTGGTAATGTCAATGGAAAGTGCCGATTTGTTAGAAACAAAATTAGTTTGATAGCAGAATTTTTTTGTGCCCATTCGAAAGGGTAGTCCTAAAGTAGTCTAGTGTGATATTTGTTTTATTGATATGTATGAAAAGAAGTATTAAAACATGATGAATAACCAATACTCCGGGAGCAACACATGTGGCACCATGGCCTGTGCTGATCACTACCACAATGCAGCAGCCCTGTTTGGTCAGCACTAATGGAAAACTGGTTATTCTTCAGGTTTTACTATCCACCTTAATGCATACTGAACAAATGAACATCGCTCTAGACTAATTTTGCACAGCTCTATCAACTGGGCAATTTAAAACTCTTTTAGTTGTAAGGGGAAACAAACTGACACTTTCAGTCAACACCATGAGGTGCATGAAGGACATTACAAGCAGTATTTGTTTGGGATGAGTCATGTTAAACACTGAAAAAACAAAACTGCAAAAATCTGCCAAAACACCATGGAGAACGTACCTGATGACTCTTAGATGAGACACCCAGTATATTACATCAGTTGCTACACGTGTAAAGTAATCTGTAAACAGTCAACATGCAGTCTTATTAACATATTAATATTGTTATGTGCCATGTAAAGTACATTATTCAGTTATTCTATAACATTTCAGTGCATAGTATGACATGAATGAGTCACATAATGTGTAAATAACTTACCACAGTCATTTTGCAGCTTCCATTCCCAATAAGCTTCCACTAAAAGTGAAAAATGGTTGTAATAAAATTGAGATTTTCGAATTAAAGTTGGAAGACTTCCTTTAGGCATTCCCTTTAGACATTCTCTATATATACATTACCCGCAGCAATTTATAGATTTTAAAATCTTTACATTTTTCTCATTTTTAGTCCATGATTAAGTAGCTTTAGCTCAGATGATTCCACGAACTCTAAGAAAATAAGTAAAGGAGTAAACATGAGTCTTAGACTTCCAAAGCATTACACAGTGTAATATATTTAAAGATTTCCATCAGAATATATTCTAGTCTCATGTATTTTGGAAGAACTTCTTCCAATGACTGAACCATAATACCTTCTTACTTTTACAAGCCATACATGAAAAGAACTTGAGTCTTAATTTTACATTGGGAGAGTAGAGTTTTTCTTCAAGAATCTGCTCTAAGTGTAGACCACTACAGCAATCTGGAGGCATCTTCTTAGTAGGATGTTGAATCTTTTTTCTCCTTCAGAAAGTGGTATTTCATGTATGGCACCCCAATAAACTAGAGATTCAGTGGAATGAGTTGGTCCAAGATACCATACTTCATAATAAATGGTCATAATAGCTGAAAGAAGTGTCCCACTAATATTAAGCATCACAGCATTTGTCTGACATTAGGTACCAGTTAGAGATCTCATACAAGTCCTCTAAAACAGTTGGATAGCAAAATGGCTACTGAAGTCTCAAAATAATTGTATTGATTCCTATGTACCACTGCATGAAAACATATGAGTGAAAATTAGTCATGAGTAGGTCATTTAAAAGTAAGGGAAATTGGGGCTATAGCATGCATCTGTTTTAAATCCTTGGTGACCCTGTTTTTATGGGATTTGGCCATGGTCTAAGGAATGTTGCGCCAAATGTTTCATCTACTACTAAGAGTCACAGGATCAGAAGCTATAAAGATGTAGTTAATTAATTTTATAATGCAAACTTGTTTTGTCAGACAAATTCTTCAAAAATTAACTAAATATATATTTTATATCATCTGAAAATATCTCCCGTGGTAGGTGACAAATCACTAGACACAGAAAGAGGCTTTATACCACAGCTTAATGTCCATAAAACCAATACCACCATGGGAAGGCTATGGATACAGGCTGTGAAAGCCTGGATTGTATAATGTAGTTTTATGTCATGTAAGTGTTCTGCAAATTGTGTTCTTGCCAGACATCTGATGGCAGATATCACTATGCCATGAAAACCAACCTATAAAGTTTTGAGAACCAGTATCCAGCGAGGGATCTGGGGACATATACACGTCTCCAATAAATTACTCCAGCAGGGATGGCAAAGCAAGATTACACTAATAACTGCACATAAAGAGACACTTAAGCACACATTATTCCTGATCTTGACACACAAATGGAACATGGGAAAATGTTAATAGGTGGTACAATAGGATGTAGCCTCTGGCATGCACTTCACAATTGTTTGCTGAGTACAGATGTAGATGCAGATTTAAGTGAATGGGTTACACCCAAGAATGTAGTGGATTCATATATTGGAACCATTTGTAACAGTAATTAGGATGTAAAAGATACTTATAACATCATTTTCACTGAATATTCCCAACATTACTACTGAAGAAAAGCACACAAGTAGGGTAGCAGTAATATTTGATGATAGTTTCAGTCATATACTATGGCAAACAATACACTTACGTCCTAAAAAGAAATCAAAGGATGAGCAGAATATGAGAATATGTTTACTATTTACCGCTGAATGGTTTCTGTTCCACATGATGACTGTCATTATAGTTACAAAATCAGACATTACTTTTGAGCAACATTGTGAACTACTAAGTCATAATCACATTATGAACAGAATCATTCATAAAAGTTAATTTGAAACTGAATGTCAGCAACAAATTCTTGTGTATAAAGCTATACTTGACATTGCAGTTATCATAGATATGAACCTTCCACTGGCCATACACAAAAAGATGAGCAAAATATAGTAACTATTCCTCTAAATGGCATACCAGAAGTAATCAGTATGATTGGAGACCAAGTTAAAACATTCAGATCCACAGAAATTTTATCAAATTATTCTAGTATATGCTGGGATGAAATAATTTGCCAGTCCTCTTGACTTTTGAACCCCAGTGTGGTACTATATGTGAACAAATGAGAGTAAGTGCAATACAAAACTACTCAAAATGCTGTGTCTAAGACAGACCTCTAGGTAAAACAATTATGTTCCTTTGAAACTGTAATGACTATAGAAATTAGAATGAATTAAAATGAATTCATTAAACAGATGGTCCAGATCTACTTCACAAAATTCACTTTTTGCCATCATGTCACAGCTTATGGACCTGATGAGGTGACATCTCACACAATATTTGTTGCTGATTTTTCCAGCATTGCCATTAGTAGCAAAATCTCTGTATCATAATGTCTTCAAAGAAATAGAACTCAAGTTCTACATTATTGTTTCCCATACCAGATCTGAAAAGAAAAATGACCATAGTAACACTTTTAGTACCAAAACAGAATAATGTTATGCAGTGAAGAGTTACTTATGTATCCTTTATATGGACTTCAAATTCCATGTTTCATCAAGAGTTACAAAGGAAAGAACAAAAGGCATTAAGTCACAGATGGGGACAATGAAAAAGGATACTAGAAATATATTAGTTTTCTGACAAAGTCCTTCTTCAGAAGTTTCAAAAGGGCAACCCATGCATGCATGGACACTGTCTCTGGATGCTAAGGCCGAGAGACAATGACCATGTGTGTATAATACCTGTGTGTTTTCTATATCTCAAGAAGGACTTTGTTCAAGAGATGAAATATCTCTAGTATTTTCTTTTCATTGTGCCTGTCTGTAATTCAACATCTGCTCTTTGTGCTGAATAGGAGCCTATCCTTACTATAGTGTTGTTATTCAAGCCCAGTCTTTTACTGATTGAAGAAAGAAAGAAAGCATATTGAGACTGTGTCCTGCTATTAACAACACATGCCTATTTACTTTGTTATTAAACAGTTTAATGTGTTGTATGCAGCACAAATAAGCTGAAACAGCATCTTAACATTGTGAGATGTAGCAATGTCAATTATTTCTGTGAGTGCTTGAGATTTAATTACCAAGATAATACAATTCATCACTTATACTTGCAAAATGTTATGGAATCACATTTGAGGTTTCTTATGGTGGTAGTTGCACTTATATTCTAGCTATATGTAAAATGTTTGTTTATTAGCTGTTCCATTGATTTCTCTGAACACATAAATCACTGTATGTATCACGTAAGATCACTTATTTTCACCATAGTAAAAGTTTTTGTAATTATCACAGTGGGGTCTACAAGCCAATGCAGTACAGTTATGCACACTGCTTAACAAAACTAGTGATTCACCCTGAAGACATGGTCAATTGCCAGAGTATCTTTGTAAACATACACATCATCAGTTAGTACGTAAATGACTGGAGTTGTTAAATTTTCTGCAGCATGTAGAAAGGCCACCAGTGTGCATTAGTGATGTTACCATGCCTGGTTGGGTATACGGTGGTCAGAAACAGCAACAGATGTTGAGCAATCACTGTGAAGGACACAGAGATGCCACGTACTGAGATCAGCTGCACTTAGAGCACATGACAGAATTTGAAAGGGGGCTCACTGGAGTTCTCCATTTGGCTACTTGGTCAAACTGTGCAGTATCCATATTTGTGAGGCATGTAGATGTGACAATGCCTCATGCTGAAATGTATCGGAACATGAAGGCAGCAGATATACTTGTCGTTAAGGTCCTAGTCAACCATGTCTGATCACAAGAAGGATGGAACACCTGCATTGGGCACCAAGCACATTGTAACCCCTTCATATCTGTGCCTGCCATATGTCCACTCCTTACAGAATTTGTCACCCTGCAACCATTGGTCCGAGACTAGCAGCAGCCAAATTACAAAATTAGTGTTCCATGCATAGGCCACCATTAACACCACAACACTAATGGCTGCATTTGGAGTTGTGCCATGACAGGCAACCTGGATTGCTGAGGTAAGGGACCATAATGTATTCAGTGATGAATCATGGTTCTGCACTACATCCATTGCGCTTTGTTGATGGCTATGGTGGCAGACTGAAGGGAGGTCTAACACTTTTGCAGAGGCACAGCAGTGTTACTCCTTATGTCATGGTATAGAGAGCCATGAGGCGTGAACTCAGATCATTGCTTGTAGTGCAGAGGTAACACTGATTACAAGAAGGAACATCACTGAAATCTTTTCTTACCTCTTGTGCGCAGCGTGGCATCCCAAGTGCCCACTTGTGTCAGTTGGGCCTTAAACCGTCCCTGGTGATGTCATACTCATAAGTGGGGTCACTGCCATGTTCTTTGTAAATTTTACTGAATTACATAATCATTGAAATAAAGTCACATACCCTCTTGACTCATGAAATTTCATTTCATTCCTTCTTTTCCCTGTGATTCCTCACTTTTTCTCAGACATTGTGATTATATTACACATGTTGCCCAATTATACAGTTCATTTAATGATGATTGGCAATCTCCCTATAACTCCCACCAAGTAGCAATTTAAAATGTGTGTCAATGTATGTGTGAGGATAGACTATTATACTGTCTACTGGCCCCAGATGATGCTGCTGCTTCCCATAGGTGGTGGAATGCAGCAGCACTCTTTCTGTCTTGTGAGTACACTGGTGGACATAGACATGACAGCGCCAAAGTAGACAAGCATTGTCAGTGATAGACAGTGTGGTTTCTATGAAAGGAAGGAGTGACTGCTTCAGACATTCACAACGAGGCTAGGTGCCATATGTGGAGAAATAGTACAAAATCACACATCTATATTTCAATGGGTATCAGATTTTAGCGATGGAAGAGGCTCTGCTAAAATTCACATAAGCACTGGACATTTAGCAACTGCACAGAAACCAACAATGCCAAGCGTGTCGATGGCTTGATATTGGGCACAGGCAAGTCAGTTTAGATGAACCAGAGAAGGCAACAGGTCTATCACAGAGAACTCTGCACACCATCATTCATAATGATTTGAGGATGAAGAAGGTGTGTGCATAATGGATGTCCGATGCCCTCACCACTGTGCAGAAACAGAAATGTATGGAGATATGCCAACAGCTGGTGCAAAAATATGTTGCAGATCCCGCAGAGTTCCTTGAGCATGTGGTCACCATCAACGAGTGATGGCTCTTCCATGAGACTCCAGAAAAGAATGCCAGTCTATGGAGTGGAAGCACACTATAAGCTCTCATCCCAAGAAGTCACAGCTGGGCCTATTCATGCAGAAACCAACGACAACTCTTCTGTGATCAGGAAAGGATAGTATTAGTGGATTGGTTCTCCCCCAATATGACCCTCAACAGAGATCAATACTGCAGTTCACTCCACCAACACAACAATGTGGTGCCAGATGCCAGTCGCCAAGCTATTGCCACCACACAGGACTTATCGTTTACTATGCTGCGACACCACCCATATTAGCCATATCTGGCTCCTAGTGACTACGACCTATTCTACGAACTGCAAGAGGTCCTGCGGGGTAACAAGTTCTCCACCAATAACGAACTTCAGTGAGGTATCCTCCAGTGGCACAGGGATACCCACAAAGAAAGGTTTGCTATGCAAATATGTTAGCTGCCACAACAATGGCCAAAGTGCACAGACATTTGTGGGGAGTACCAATAGTATATACTGCATTTGTTTGTTCAGTAAATTGTTCCTGCGGACACAAAAACATTGTAGTAGCAACCATTTTTGAACGCTCCAAGTATTTGTGGTGCAACCTCCACACTAACAGATGAGGATGTAAGAAATAATATGGTGCACATGCTTTACTGATATCACTATGTAGCAGCTGTATGGTACCATTTTCTATAAGGCGACTTCACAAAAAGGTGGCAATTGTTTAACTACCTTTAAGGATGCAGGTGCTATAATGTTGCATCATTTAAATTATTTCATTATTATGCCCAGTTATGTGTGAGGTGACTCTATTTTAAGTGATTTCTGAACTACTAACTCACAGTTTCTTCCTCTTTTTCATTACTTTATTCCCTACACAGCTATTTTATCTCTTTGATGTGCTTTTAACATACTTATATCTCTGATTTCTCCTACTATGAAACCTCCAGATTCATTCTAACAGTCTTTACAATAACACTGTAACCTCCATTAATTCGTAAGTCATAACACGACATTTCTGTAATGTACTGTAGATTATGAGGTTGGGTCTCTGGGACCACTAAGTTTAAATTGAGGTTTAAGGAGCATCATTAGAAAATTTTAATTTAAGTTAACGGTATAAAAGCTTTATTTTTACATTTATTTGAGTATTTTTTAAACTGTCTTTTTATTTTATTGCATTAAATAAAGCCTACAGTACAGTATTTTACTTTTTCTCTAATAAAATCACATGCTTACATACTGTTTTTTTTTTTTAAATAGAAGACCTACCCATAAATGAACTGTTAGAGAACTGAATTTTACATTCTGTAAAATTATAGTATCTCTTTAGCAAGTAAATTTTCACATAAAACTAAATTCTGGGGTTTGAATTTGCGCAGGGAGATGTCACTCGATAGACAGAAAATGAAAGTCTGCCAAATTGATGTTCAACACTGACATCTACATTTTTCTTTACCACTACTCAAAACACATTTGATTTTAACTAACATTTTAGATATTTTATTGGAGGAACATAAAGGTTTGCATCAAGTTCCCCATCGCCGTAGTCCTGACATTCTTCCACTGAACAATCCTCTTGTTCACTAGCAGAGCTGGGATGAATGGCTATTGCAAAATTGTCATGTTTTTCATCTGTTTCTTGATTTATTCCACTGACATCTTTGTCATCCACTGACTAACAATTTCACCAAGTCATCAAATGAGGATTGTCAAAACTGACACATGATTGCAATTAGTTAGTTAGTCGGTTGTGTGTTCCATTGATCAATTGCACGGTACAGAAGCCATTATGATGTGGAACTTGTCAATTGCACAAGAAAGAGCTAAGAATATTAAGTTCCCCCTGTTTGTACATCTATGAACTGACTATTTTTGTATACAGTAACCCTATATTGTTCACAGACAAGAATTTTAAGCATCAATACAGCACAAGGAATAGGGCAAACTTCGTGCTTCCTACTCATAGGTTAAAGTTATACACCCAAACCCCAGAATATATGGGCATGAAAATCTACAACATGCTAAAAAAGAAACAAACAAACAGCATGGAGCTAGGGCAACTGAAACCAAAGCTACACAAGTTATTAGTGGAGAAATGTTATTACTCCGTAGAAGAATTCATGAATGATGATGTGGAAGTCTGAGCAAGGAAACATCACCAGTAAATTAAGCTTAGCAGTTTTGTGTCAAATAAATGATTGTAAAAATATGTTCACTATGTAAGCACTGTTGTTATATATTACTTCGTAATACATGTAAACATGAGTGTTGATATATTGTTTTTGTAATACTGTATATACAAATTGTAATTGCAATATAAATGTAATGTTGTCAAGTCCTCAGTACATCAGATCTGTGATTTGACTTTGTATGTTATGGGATAATAAAAAATTCTGATTCTGATTCTGATTCTCTTTGCAAGCATCACTGTTGTTTCAAAAAGGTCTTTTTCATATAATATTTCTTTCCCAGACATAAGATACCTTTTAGCTTTTCTTAGCTATTTGAAGTGCACCCCTTCATAGTCATACCAAATATGCACAATTCCAATAGTTGCAAGTGTTGTACTAGTTCAAGCTTCAGTGTGGTGTTGGAAGTTGACTAGAATCTACCCAATACTTCCTGAACACCATTGAAGATTTTGTTCATATTTGTAGTTCGTCTTGTAAGCATAGTCTGGGAAACTGCCAGTTCTTTAAATGCCTGCAGCCATCCCATCTCACTGCTGGTAATAGCTGCATCTACAACACATCCCAAGAGTGTATAGATGATTTCCTTACTTTATTACCTGCCATCTGAAATTAGCGTATGTAATATCATCGGATTTGTGAATCATAGCATATTTATCAGTTCATGTTTAATGTTTCACTTAATTTATTTTATTATAGAGTGACCTACCAATATTCTTGTTAAATTTAAACAGTTATGTGAAATAAACATGTTAATTAACATCAAAGATCACACAGAATAGAACTAGAGTTCACATTGAAGAAAATGAACTATTGTGCCATTTTACTCTGATACATGTTATGTTTTTGGAGCCTGACACACCTCCCTTGATCCATTCGAGAAACTTTCAACTTCTGTGTTCTCTAGCAGAACCTTCTACCTCTCAAAACATAACTGATACTTTTCTCAAACATCTAATTACTACAACACTCCAGAGAAGTGACTGTGATGTGCACATTCTGATCAGCTTTTATCATTGGAGCCACATGGGAAATATTGTCATTATATGCATTATATATGTGAATAAAAGTAAAAAGTTGGAGACTTACCTATAAGTTTTTCGTTCACAGTAGCAATGCAAAACCTGGCAGCTCTTCACCATATATGGAGGAAGTGGGTTGACTGTCGACCTTTTTACACTGCATAGTGCAGGTGTCACTACTCATCTGGTTTTCTCCATAGCCTTGCTATGTCATTTTACCTGGGTATGTCACTATTGCCTGTTAAAGGGAAATATAAAAAGATATTGTACTATGGGCGTACAGATATGTTAAACAAATGTTTTCTATTGTCTCACTGACATATAACATTTTTATGTGTTTGCATAAAAGATCAGAGAAAAAAATTCTTGAAAATTTTGTCTAGAGTAGCAGCTGTAAGAAAGATCTCTTGTATAATACTGTCACAGTCCAGATTGTAATCAGCAATTGTTATCTGTGAACAATTATGTCTTGAGATCCTCTGATCTTCTATTGCATAGTAACACATCATCCCTTGACCCGATTATGATGGTAGATAGCAGTTGTTACTCGAAAATCAGCACTGCAATATCCATGTTTCATTGCCAATAACAATGGGGTCCAGGAAACATTCACTATCCTTGAAATACCATTCCAGATGATTCAGTGAAGACATCATTTGCTTAAGTTTCATCACATCACGGACCCACCGATGTGAAACCTCCCGGTATCTTAAGAACACATGAAAAATGTTGTAAGCACTCCCACACAATATACCAAGCTCCAGAGAAGTGACTGTGATGTGCACATTCTGATCAGCTTTTATCATTGGAGCCACATGGGAAATATTGTCATTAGCAAGCAAGAAACATGGTCTCCTCAACTGCTCATTGTCATTAGACTTCACGGTCTTTGTCGAACTCACAACACCACCACCTCACAGTTCTCTAAGCAGGAGAGTTTTCCTCATATGTGGGCTGCATTTGCCTTTAGATGTCGATGGGCATTCATCCTTTGCTCCATATAAAATGAATCACATTTCATTGTTCTCATACGCTGGACATGTGAAACACAACCACCATTTTTAACAAGTGACAGCAATAGCATGTGTGAGAGCTACAAGTGGATAAGACCAGCACAAACCAAGAAAGACCCAGTGCTGCAAATATATGTGTTACTTTACATTTACAACAATAATTTAGCTAAAATGACACTCTGCTTTGCCTTTGCATAATGTCATTGTAATCTAGATTCACAGACACTAGCACTATCAAATCCCTTTACTGGTTGTTAGAAAAAAATCTGCTGCATTTTCAGATATATATTCCAAGACTGTAAGTGTTGACCTTGTTGCTTCACATTTATTGCAACAATAGCCTGAATTCCAACCTTATTCTATTTCATTTCCACAAATTAAAAATGCTTATCACATCCATTCCCTCATTGCAGGGTCCCCATTAATAGATATAAAACGAATACAGTTTTACATTTTATCTTGTTATGTGCAATGCAATACGGTGCAATATCTTGTCTTTGTTATTTGTGAATGTATGAAATATTGGGGTATGTGTGTGAGAAACACTGTGTAAGCTATGTATCTTGAGATACTGTATTTCTAAGATAAAGTGTTATTAAACTGGAGAGACAGCTTATGTAAAGTCTACTATGTAAGGTAACCGTCCACATTGCTGTGCGGTCAATGTAACCGACAGCTATCCCTGCAACTTGAGTTTCATTCCTCATACATCCAAGGAGCTTTTCTAGGTGTGGGGCTAGAAGGGAGTGCAGTGAGCCTTATCATGCCAATTGAGGAGTTATATAGTTATATAGGCAAAATAGTAACTGCAATAGAGAACAAGCAGTATTTTAGTGGAGAGTTCCTTGATCTTGGAAAAGGTCTTGGTTGTGCAGTCATCACCATATTACTTGACAAACTGTAGAACATGGTTATTAGAGGATCTGTGTCTTAATTCATAAAATGATGTTTGAGCAACAAATAATATAAGTGGCAGGTCATTTAAATCAAAACTTATTATGTAATACACCGTGAGTCTCAAAGTTCCATGGTGGTATGTAGCGTTGTCTTAATGTATAGAAGCAGTATATCGTGCTGTTCTTGTGACACTGTATTGTATGATGGCAGTAGATCAACTGTGTGGCAACTCAAAGCTTGACCGTCTGGCTATGATGTTCAACAAATGTGTAACTGTGTTTTTGGTTGTGTCTGTCAGCAACTCAATGTGTGATCCTTCGGGTAAGGAGTAATTTATTTTTTTCATAATTTTATTGATACTCCAACCTGTATTTACCATTATTTAATATGTTGTCCTCATTAGCTGTGCATAGATGATGTAACTAAAGATGGGTAACACACAGAAGACAGTAAAACTTTATCATAATTGTATAGATTTTTGAGATGAAATTTAATCAGTATCGAGGCTCATCACCCTAAATTATGCCCTGTTGCACACAAATCTCCATATGTTAGTAAATAGCATGACAAATTAGAAATTAATACATTAGTGCATTAGTGTGAATATATTAATTGGAATCAAATGGAAAAAGGGCTGGCAGCATTACAACTATGACAGTTGTGGGACTTAATATTTAAGCTGGAATTTCATAATTCCAAACAGTTCTAAGTAAAACAAGTAGGAGAGGGTATGGCATTAAACTGAAGTATAAAATCAAGCAGCTACATGCTGTTCAGCTTCTGACTCATGATATTTACCAATGAATTAAATTTCAGTAGTATCCTCACAAATTTGTGCACTTCAAAAATGGAAATTTCTCATGTTTTCCAATAACTCCAGTTTCAGAATATTTTTAGCTTACTGGTGGTTTTTGTAATATTTCTTTTAATCTGATTTAGTTCCCGGTTTTTGGCATGCAGTAGAGTAGTAATGTTGTACATAGATTATTGAATGCACTGCTGATGAAATATTATAAGTTAGAACACATTTCAGACTGAATAGAATAATTATTCTTAGATACATGACCATGTTCTTCTTTGGATCAGTTTTTTACATTTAGAAAGGCCTTACTTTTCTGGAGTAGCTATTTAATATCAGAGAAAGATTGCATCACACACAAAGTGCTTCCATTATTTTAAAATGGAATCATCAAGTATATTAAACTTCTACTACAGGGCTGGCAAGAGTGTGGAAATTGTTCGAGGCTACAACACTCTTCTCTACTGATAAGTTAATAGAAAGTTGTCCATTGAGTTGAAAGAAAATAATGCTTTAATGGTTTTGCATACACGGTGATGCTTCACATAACTGAGTAAGATGACTGAATAGGTACCTAGATTTCCTGTGAAACATTGTCATTGTTTATGTGGAGATCACAAGTAGTACATAATAGTGTATCTGAATGAGCTACGACCTACTGCTGTCCTGCTGCAAACTGCAGCACCATCACCTCTGAGGTAACTACAGCTCTACTGGTAGACATGAAATTTTTGCTTGTGGAACCAACTGTGGTCAACATCATCTACACGGTCAATAATAAATCTGCTTTTGCTATTTCAAGTGTTATCTGCATCTAAATAGTCTAAGAAAAGAACGTATGTGCTAATGTTAAATAATAATGAGTGTCCTGTGCTCATTGCTTTCTAGTATTAGACATCTAAACAACATCTCGGTAATTTTAGTAGATTTGTGATGAAAATACATATTACTATGCATGCTAGTGTTCTTTGTGTTTCTTATGTCAGAATAACAGTAACTTTAATGATAACACTCATTTCAGAAATGTTCATACTAAGCTACAACTGTTCTATCATTTATGTGTGTATTGCTATGATACTCCAAAAGGAAAACATTTCTGTATATCATAAAGATCCTTTGTTCTCATATCACTACATTATGCTATTACTTCATGCAGAAGCCATAGACTGCCTAATATTATCCATTAACATAATTACCTTATAACAGTTCAATAATATCAGACTTAACTATAGCAATAATGCAGTCATTGTAATACAGTGAATAATGCATTATAAAATTACATTTAATATTTGCCTCATATTAACCAGATTTATTGCAATTCACTTTATGCAGCAGTAGATAGACATATGGAAGAAAGAGTACGACAAATATAGGTAAACCACTTACATTAGTCGCCTTGTGCATACTTTTGTGTCTTCCTGCTGAAAAGGTAATTATTTAGTAAGAGATGTTCATTTTGTATGACACTGATTTTCATATCTTGGAGACACACACCAATAATGTTTCCTACCTTATATTTTGATCTCAATTCTTATAAGACAGATGTATTTTTCATGATAGTTAAGAGTTCACAGACATTAAAATTATCCCCAGATATTTGAAGAAATTTGCTGCTTCCATAAGAGTATTCTAGACACTGGTGAGTGGGAAGTGGTTGCTTCATACTTGATATAACAAAAGCATGGATTCAAACATGCCCCATTCTCACTGTGCTGTTTACAAATTCACATTGTTACCATTCTCTTATAGCATATTCCTCAAGGTTAAATAAATCTGCAGCCTATTTTTACACATTATCTTAAATATGAATGGTGTGATAGTTTGTCTTTGACACTTGTGCATAGATAAAAATATTCACACATGGATATCAAACACATATCAGTTGGATTTATTATATGATATTTTGTCAGTTCTGAGAGACATATTTTGTAAGATTTACCATATCATGTTTAAATCTGTTTGTGTAAGAAGATATAGTTATAGCTCATACATTAGTGTGTCAGTCTGATTCTACGAATTGTTGTACAAATGGAAACATTTTGTCAGTGTTCATATCAGTGACTTGTTCTTCTTAATACTTAAAAGTGGAGCTCTATATTCCCGAAAAGTTCTACATAATTCCTCTTGAGAAATAATCAACAAATAACTCAAGACCTATTGTTTTACAGTTGGACTTAATACATAAGCAGAATTTTCACATCTCCTAAACATTTTAAGTGAAACAAGTGACAGGGGTTATGTTGTTACATTAAACTGTAAAATCCAAAAGAGAGATGCTGTTCAGTTTCTAATACATCATATTTGCAATTGAGTTGAGCATCTTAGTGTCCACACAAACATGTGCACGTCAAATGTAATTCGTCTTGGTTTGCAATACCTCCTGCTCTCGAATATTTTTAGCTTGTGTCTAGTTTTTGATAACACTTCTTCTCTAGTTGATATACTTCCTGGTTACTGGAATGCAGTAGAGTAATAATAGAGAACATAGATTATTAGATACAGTGTTGATGAGATATTGTCAGTTAGACCATTTTTCTCTCTGAATAGAATATTTGATACTATGTACATTAGCATGCTGTACCTTGGAACTGTTTTTCACATTTCGAAAAATCCTACATATCTGGAGTAAATTTTGTAATATCAGGGAAGGAATGTATCACAGGCATAGCGAATCCTATTATTTTATAATAGAATAAGAATGTGTATTTAACTTCTGTTAAAGGACTGGCAAGAGGAAAGAGTGTGGAAACCGTTCCAAGCTACAACTGTTTTCACCGCAGATAATTCAATTCATTAGTTCATTGAGTCAAGAGAAAATAATGCTTCTCTGTGTTGGCATAGATAGTGATGTTTCAGATAACTGAATAAGATGACTGAATCGCTACCTGAATTTCCTGTCAAACATTGCCATTGTGCATCTGGAGATGAAGATGTCATAAAAGTGTATTTTAATGAGTTACACCCTCCTTCTTTCCTGCTGCCTAGTGGCGTGCCATCATGTCTGAAGGAACTACAACTATGCAGGTAAATGTGTAACTTTTGATTCCAGAACCAACTGTGTTTGGCATCATCTAAAAGGTCATTAGTAAATCAGCTATTTGCATTTGAAGTGTCATCTGTAATAAACTGGTCTAAAAAAACTACATCAGTTTCTGTGTTAAATACGAAAAGTTTCCTTTGCTCAGTGATTTATAGTGAAACCCCTTTAAACAACATCTCAGTGATTGTAGTAGATTTGCATGAAAATATATAGTACACTGTATGCTCTTGTTCTAAGTGTTTGTTAGGGATAGAACAAGTGTAACATCAATGACAATACAGATTGCGGAAATATCGAAAGTACGTTGCTACTATTCTATCATTTGCGTCTGTATTGCTATGTTACTCTAAAACAAAATCCGTTCTGCATATCCTTTCTTTTCATATCAGTACATAACAGTATTCCTTCATACAGAAGCCATAGATTGCATAACATTCTCCACTTGCCTAATTATAAGATAAATTATTCAGTGGGTGTCAGACTTAACTCTATCAAGGATGCAGTCATTGTAAGGCAGTCAATACTGTATTATAAAATTATTTTTAACATTCACCTCATATAACCTAGTTTTATTCTCAGTTCACTTTATCCGATGGTAGATGAACATATGGAACAAATATTACAGCAAATATATGGTAAACCACTTGTATGAGCCTACTTTTGCTTACTTTTGTGTCTTCACTCTCAGACACTCTACTTAAAAAGTGAATTCCTTTGGTAACAGATGTTTATTTTGTACAACAATCATTTTCATGTGTTGGCAAACATACCAAAAAATTTTCCTACCTTATATTTTAATTACATTTCTCATAAGACAGATTTTTTTCCATGCTAGTTCAGATCCTAAAATTATCCTCTTCCTTCCCAAGGTGTATGAACAAGTTTGCTACATTTTGCAGTGTATTCTGGATACCTGTAATTGGAGAGTTGGTTGTTTCATACTTAGCATCTCAAAAGCATGTACACAAACAAGAGTCTTTCTCACTGCACTGTTTAAGAATACACATTGTCACTATTGCCTTGTTCCATAATCATCATTGTTAAATAAAACTACTGTCTGCTTTCACACATTACCTTGAAATATGTGAATTAGTGTGGTGTGATAATTTGTCTTTGTCATTTGTGCAGGGATCAAATATTTAAACAAGGATGTTAACCACCTATCAGAAAATACCTGATGGTGGTTATTTTGATTTATTAGAGGATATGTTGTCAATACTGAGAGGAAGACTTTGTAAAATCTACTGTGTCATATTGTAATCTATTTACGTAGAAATGAAGGGTCATAACTTATCTATTACCAGTAATACATTAGTGTGTCAGTCTGAATGTATGAAGTGTTTTGGAAATGGAAACACTTGGTCAGCATTCATATCAGTCACTTGTGCTTCTTAATACTAGTAGCCGACCTTTACAGTCCAAAAAACTTCTACATGAGTCCACTTGAACAATAACCTACAAATAACTGAGAACATATTCTTTCACAACTGCATTCATCACTTGTAACACAACTTCCAACCATGCCTAATATTTGTTTCTTTTGATGAGTTGAAACTACATTCTCTCTATTCACTCATCCATGTAATATCAGCTGTTAATGCTGGATGTAACAAGCTATTCTTTTGGGTGAGTAGAGATATTTTATTCAAAATATTTCTATTGTCTTACAGACAACTAATGCTTTTAGGTGTTTGGAGAGATTGTGACACAGCAGATCACTGAATAAAGTGCTTGAAATTTTTGGCTAGAATATCAGCAGTAAGAAAGATTTACTGTAGAACATTGTCAAAGTTCAGGTTGTAATCAACAATTCTTAACTGTTTACAATTATGTCTTGAGATCCTCTGATCTTCTCTTGCCTAGTAACACACCATTCCATCTCCTGATTATGCTGGTGAATAGCAGTCGTTACTTCAAAAATCAGCATTGTTTAGTGTTCTGTAAATGACCAATTAGAACTAAGCTTTTGACATTGTTACTATATGATGAAATAGAGAAATGTAAGAAGTCAACATCCTTAGTCATGTTGAATATCTGTGTAAGATTTGAGTTAACTGCTTTCTGGTGTCATACAACTAAACACAAAAATATCAGAACTTTTGTTATTTTCCTTATGAAGAGGTTTAGTATTTTGAACCCTGTCATTGTATAAGTCTTGATTATTGAGAGCATGAGTACGACCTTTCTATGACTTGTGTTGTTATTGGTTGTTTACTATAACAAAAATATTACTACACAATTATCATTTCCTCAGTTTTCACATCAGAACATAATACAGGGTGATTCAAAAAGAATACCACAACTTTAAAAATGTGTATTTAATGAAAGAAACATAATATAACCTTCTGTTATACATCATTACAAAGAGTATTTAAAAAGGTTTTTTTTCACTCAAAAACAAGTTCAGAGATGTTCAATATGGCCCCCTCCAGACACTCGAGCAATATCAACCCGATATGCCAACTCGTTCCACACTCTCTGTAGCATATCAGGCGTAACAGTTTCGATAGCTGCTGTTATTTCTCGTTTAAAATCATCAATGGTGGCTGGGAGAGGTGGCCAAAACACCATATCCTTAACATGCCCCCATAGGAAAAAATCGCAGGGGGTAAGATCGGGGCTTCTTGGAGGCCAGTGATGAAGTGCTCTGTCATGGGCTGCCTGGCGGCCGATCCATCGCCTCGGGTAGTTGACGTTCAGGTAGTTACGGACAGATAAGTGCCAATGTGGTGGCGCTCCATCCTGCTGCAATATGAATTGTTGTACTTCTTGTTCGAGCTGAGGGAATAGCCAATTCTCTAACATCTCCAGATACAGTAGTCCAGTTACAGCAGCACCTTCGAAGAAAAAGGGACCAAAAACTTTATTGGCTGAAATGACACAGAAAACGTTCACCTTAGGCGAGTCACGTTCATACTGAGTTGTTTCCCGCGGATTCTCAGTGCCCCATATGCAGACATTGTGACGGTTGACTTTCCCGTTAGTGTGGAAAGTTGCTTCATCACTAAACACAATCTTTGAAACGAAAGATTCATCTGTTTCCATTTGAGCAAGGATAAAATCACAGAAATCGATTCTTTTAATCTTATCAGCTGCAGACAGTGCTTGAACCAATTTCATACGATAAGGTTTCATAACTAACCTTTTTCGTAGGACTCTCCATACAGTTGATTGTGGAATTTGCAGCTCTCTGCTAGCTCTGCGAGTCGATTTTCCTGGGCTGCGAACAAATGCTTGCTGGATGAGTGCTACATTTTCATCACTCGTTCTCGGCCGTCCAGAACTTTTCCCTTTGCACAAACACCCATTCTCTGTAAACTGTTTATACCAACGTTTAATACACCACCTATCAGGAGGTTTAACACCATACTTCGTTCGAAATGCACGCTGAACAACTGTCGTCGATTCACTTCTGCCGTACTCAATAACACAAAAAGCTTTCTGTTGAGCAGTCGCCATCTTAGCATCAACTGACGCTGACGCCTAGTCAACAGCGCCTCAAGCGAACAAATGTACAACTAAATGAAACTTTATAGCTCCCTTAATTCGCCAACAGATAGTGCTTAGCTCTGCCTTTTGTCGTTGCAGAGTTTTAAATTCCTAAAGTTGTGGTATTCTTTTTGAATCACCCTGTAGTATTCCCACAAGCAGATATCACAGATTTTGTAATTGGTTCCTGTAACCTACTTTTCAGTTACACTGTCCATTTATTTCAGTCCCAAGTATCACATGATTTCAGACTGTGTAAGGCACTAATTCTATGTTATATGAGCTTTATATGTAATTTTTTGTATTTTGAGTTCACTCTATGTTGCCACAGACAAATGTTAGTACTGGATATAATTGTCAATGTGTGTGAACCATAAGCGTTAGTCACCTCTAGGTCCTCTTGCATGCTCGCTGAAGGATGTTCATGGGGATCGTGTTGCTTCATAATTAGTGTAACTATAGCCTTAAGCAAAACCATATTCTATTTCACTTAACAAATTGAAAATGCACACCATTTCCATTCTCCCTTTGCAGGCTTCCCATGGATAAATGTAAATGAAATCTGTTTCTTTATTTTAATGTGTTAAATGTGAACTAATATGGTGCAATATCCCTGCCTTTGTCATTTGTCAGTAGATGAAATATTTGATGATGGGTTTTACAAACAGTCAGTATAAACTCCATCTTGAGATTCTATACTTCTGAGGTAAAGTTTTATTAAAATGTAGAGACAGGTTATGTACGGTTTGCTATGTCTTATGTCCATCACCATGGCTGAGTGGTCAGTGTTAGCAATAGCTATGCTTAGGTTTCAAGTTCCATTCATGATACTTCCAGGAATTTTTCCTTGATGAGGTTACTGGAACTGAGTGCAGTCAGCCTCATCATGCCAACTTAGGAGCCACTTCATTTTAGTAATTTCAATAGAATTAAATAGGCAAAATAGTAATCACTTCTGTATATCATAAAGTTCCTTCTGTTTCATATCAGTACATAATGATATCCCTTCTTGCAGAGGCCATAAATTGCCTAATATTCTCCATTAACCTAATTCTCAGATAAACTATTCAGTGTATATCAGACTTAACTATATTAGCATGCAATCATTGTAAGACAGTGAATACTGCATTACAAAATTAAGTTTAGTATTTACCTGAGATGAGCCCACTTTTAATTTGAGTTCAGTTTATGTAGCAATAGATAAACATATGGAAGAGATCTTATGACAAAGATGTGTAACCACTTACCTTAGTCCCCTTCTGCTTACATTTCTGTCTTCAGTTTTAGACTCTCGTCTCAATAGGCGAGTCTTTCAGTAACTGATTTTCATTTTTTACAGCAGTACTTTTGATTTCTTGGAAAAACAGGGCAGTAATGTTTCCAGCTTTATATTTGGATTTCATATATTATAGGACAGATTTATTTTTCATGCTGGTTCTAAGTTCACAGACACTAACATTATAGTCTTCCTTCACTAAGTGTTTGAAAAAAATTTCTGTTTCTTTGAGTGTATTCTCCATATGTGTATGTGTGGAGTTTGTTGCTATCTATTTAGCATATCATTTGAATGTATCAAAACCACTCCCTTCATCTCTGCACTTCTTAATAACACATATGGTTACTATTCTCTTGTTGTATATCCATCAAGGTTAAATAAACATGTTGCCTCCTGTTACACTTCATCATGAAATGTGTGAAGCAATAGAGTGAGTTAGTTTTCTTTGTCATTTGTACATAGCTGAAATATTGAAACATGTATATCAACCATTTATCAGAAAAAAAACCAGTCATGACGAAGTCAATTTCTGAGATGAAATGTTATGAACAATGAAATAAAAATTTTGCAAAATCTACGGTGTCGTACTGTGATCTATTTATGTAAGAAGACAGTGCAATGGATGAGGCATCAACACATTAGTGTGTAAGTCTGATTGCATTAAGTGGAGAGCAATTAAAAAAACTTTGTCACTGTTGTATATCAGTGATTTGTACTTCTCAATAATGAAATTGAAGCAACCATAGCGTCCCCAGTGCCAAATTTTTATCATGTAGCCGTAAAATAATAATTTCTCTGTGTAGGTTTAGATTGCAAAGAAATAATTTATGACAGAATGATCTAAAGAGACGACAAGATACGCTCTTTTGTTAATGTTTTTAGTCGTCTGAACTTCTTCTTTTGTCTTGAATGTGTCTAGAGGGACATCTTGCGTGTGCTGACAAATGTAAGCATATTTGTATGAGTTAAACATATAATATAACGATTTAGTAATATTGTGCACTTTTAATTTGTAAGAGGTGATCCTGATTTCATGTCCGCCTTCCTTGAATTAACCTGCATTCAAGTAATTTACAGCTCAACAATCGCAGCGGCCGATGCAGCCAACGACGCCATTACGTGGCGATATTAACTTACGAAAAATTAGCGGAAGCGGAAAACTCGCCAGCTATTAGCATAATATTAATTTTTCTCCACAGCTGCACGAAGTTGCAGAAATACTTAGCTTTAAGATTCTTATTTTCAGTACCATAGCCGAGACCCAGAGCCAGGACTCTGACTACAATACAATGGTTAATGGAGGTAAGAAAAATACTCTCGCACGTGTGTGGGCCACAATTTTAATTAACAACTAAAGATTTCTTGCTTTAAAGTGAACTGATTAGCCGAGGAAAGTAATATGAAAAGTTTATTACATTGTTCAACTTAAATATAATTTTTATTAAGGCCCACCACGTAAGTCGGCAACAATAAAAAAATAATAATAACATATATATTAAATTACGACGGCCGACGGACGCGAGATTGGCGCCGCAACTTTGGGACCCGATTAATATGATTCTATTGTACTGAATGTAATTATGTATGTGTCTAATTGTTGTAAAATATTAATGCTTGTATGAATTTTTTTACATGTACAACAACAAAACCACACCCTGAGGAGATCTGGAGAGGAAAAAGTGTAGAAAAGAAAAAGGATTGCGAGAAAGAAAAATAAGTAAGGTAAGGCCTATTGTGCAAGCATCCTGTGTAGCTCTGTGCGGAACATCGAACCCATGTGCACATGAGATACCTTCGGTGTTTTGTGTATTTATGTGTTTATTTTTGGAGGGGATAATTATTCGTTTTGTGTATTTATATGTTTATTTTTGGAGGGGATAATTATTCGTGTGTCTATCAGTGTTAAAGATTCGTCAGTGCCTTAAAGTGAATTTAGTATGGGTAAGATAGTACAACCTAAAGCATCCGTACCAGAAGAACAAAATTCTGTTAATATGGAAAGTGAGGGTCATTTGCAATACGTAAACGAATCCCAAGCCACCGCCTCGGATAACATAATTTCCGGAGCGGGGGGCGAGGATCTGTGGACGGTGAATGACGCTCCACAGCAGGATGGGAATAGAGTAACAACTCCACTGCCTGGGCAGGGGGGCCAATCGAGTGCTAGATTAAGTGGGGCACCAGTATGCTCACCGATTGCAGACCCATTTGCAGAATTTCTGCGCAGGTTAGAAGAAAGAGATAGGGAAAAAGAAAGAATGTTAGAACAGAGGGAAAACAAAGAGACGAAAAACTGGCTCAGATGCTGCATGAGCAGGAGAAAAAATTAACGCAAAAGCTCATTGAGCAAGAGCAGCGCAGTGAAGCAAAACTAGACAGTATCCAAAGCGAACTTGCCGAGATGCGGGACGCGTGCAAAGAAATACCCGATCTTGTGCAAAGCTTAGCCAGCGAAATGCAAAAATTACAGATGTCGCAGGCTAGGCTTGAAGATAATGTCCAGACTTTAACCAACCGCGTGGATAATGTGGAGATAGATGCACGGAAAAGTATTGACGCATATTTGGAAGTGCAAGCTCAAAAAGTAGAAAAAGAATTAAATGAATGGCTAGAAGTAAAGGATCGCGAGATATCTGCAAAGATTGAAAGCGATGTAAAAACAGCTGTAGAACAAGCGACTGCGGCCGCGAGTGTAAATATTGACGCTAGCGCTGCCGCACTACGTGCCGAATTAACATAGATCAAATCCCGTGTGACTGCGGAGTTGCCAAATTGGCAACAGGAGGTCGCGCGGAGACTGTCTGCGTTGGAAAGCAATGTAAACAGTGGCGGACAGATCATGAATCCGACTCTGCGCACTGATTACTATAATAACGCTGACGGTAGGCAGGGTACGAGTGCGCAACCGCAACCTAATGCGAATTATGAGCACGAACAACATGCGATACCGTGCAGCGCACATCACGAAGTGATGAATGTCCCAGAATGTAGCAATCAGACGTGCAAAAAAGAGGACAATGTAATAAAACACAGGACATTCCAACCCTTCAATAGCGAAAAACGAAATGTCCATCATGTTGTATTTATTAAGAGCTTCAGGAATGTGTTTCCCAGGACATGGACGGAAAGACAAAGAATACAGTTCGTGGTCTCCTTTATTCAAGGTGACGCGGCACTGTGGGCCACCGACGTGCCCGAAAAATGTCTAACGATGCAACAGTTTGAAGGTGCATTCTTGCAAAAATTCTGGTCCGATAGCGTCCAAGAAAGACTACGAAAGGAGTTGTACAGTCCAGAAATGTACAATCCTAAGATGGGAACGTTACGCAAATATTTCGAAAAGTATATAAACAAAACCAGGTACTGGGACGAGCCAATGTCCGATCGTGACATAATCAGATTGATAAAAATGAAGTTGCCCAGTGAAATTAAAAGATATTTCATCAATGTGCCGGAATACGATATAGAACAATTCATGGAAATAGTGGATTCTGTTGACTTATTGATCGAAGATATGAAAACCGAAAACAAGTGGAACCATGCAGGCTGTAATTTACAAAAAGCCGATTACAATAGCAGCCACAGTAATGCAAGTAACTTAGTACCAAATGGTAACGGGAATAGGGAAGAGCACCGGCAACAGAATCGAGGCACAAACAATGGCAATGGTTATAACGGCAACGGTTATAATCGTCAAAATCGAAAGACACATCATGATGGACGCATGAGTAATGGATATAATGGTAACGTCAATCCGCAATGGCGGAACAACCGAAACCAGTGGCGTGGTCGTAACGAAGCGACACCACAGTGGCAACAAAACACAGCGCCACAATGGAACGCCAACCCAGGTCCGTCACAGAATATGTCAGGGACTTACAACCGACCACCGCAAAACCAGAGCCATACACAATATCAAAATACACCATCGGGGAGGCAGGGCGGCCAACCCAACAGTAGCAACAACAACAACCAGAACCACAATGTGATGTTAGAGGAAGTGACAGACAACTGTCAACCCACTAAGGCTCATCCGTTAAACTAAAGACAGCCACAATACGCTCTCTGTTGTTGGCTGCAGGATGGTGTAGTGAGGGCACATTCACGGATGACAGCCATAAACTTTGTATGCTGAGATACAATGAGGGAACAAAAATAGAAAAGGAACTTGTAGACATACCGCAGAAATGTAACCGAACCGACAAAAGTGTTGTGCAGGCTATATTGCAAGCAGATATGTATGAAGCACCAATACACATAATAGTCGATACCGGTGCGTCAACCAATGTCATGAGTGCAAATTTTTACAAGTACTTGAGTCAAAATATTAGAATACCAGTATTGCCAGTGAAGAATTGTCGTGTAACAGGTGCAATAGGTGCACAATCTCACATCATAAAGCACCAGGTGCAAGTCGAGTTTACGGTAGGAAATGAAGCAATGAAAAGCTCGTTCCTAGTAGTTAAGAGATTAGGTGTTGCTTGCATCCTGGGAATGGAATTTTTACGCCAGAGGGACGCAAAAATCGACCTCTTGTGCGGGGAAGTAAGCCTTATGAATGAGGGTACACGTGTAGTTTTGCCGTTGTTGAGGACACGGGAAGTGCACGGTAAATATTGCCGGAGCTTTCAGTCGAGATTCGAAGGAATACAGGTAATGAATTTATATTCTGACTTAAGTACAAGACAAGCATATTATAAAGAATTCATTACTGAAGATAAAGAGGAAAAAAGGAAACTGATAGCCATGAAAGTTAGGGAGTCAGAACATTTGACTGAAGCACAACAAAACGAATTGACTCAGCTACTTACAGATTATGAGAATGTGTTTTCGGAAAAACCCGGTGTTATCGAGGGCTACACCTATAACATCGAAGTGGTACCTCACGATACTTTCTGTCACGCAAACTACACCATCCCGTGGTCAAAGAAGGAGGCAGTTACGAAGGAAATAAGAAAAATGCTTGATTGGGGGATAATTGAACCATCTCTATTCCCGTACAGCAGTCCGCTCGTGGCCGTAGCGAAAGCGGACGGCAGTATACGTCTCGTGCTTGATGCGCGCGATATTAACAAAATAATTGTACCTGTCAGAACGCGACCAGAAAACCTGGATGAACAGATACAGAAGTTTTATGGAGTTAAATATCTGACCTCTGTCGATATGCGTTCGTCGTATTGGCAAATCCCACTAACTGAATCATCAAGAAAGTACACTGCCTTTGTGTTTGCCGGCAGAAGTTACCAATTTAATGTTTTACCATTCGGATTAAATGTTAGTGCAGGTGTCTTCACTGCAGCGCTCGATAAAGTATTAGGACCAGATTTGTTGGACCGAGTAACGTTGTATGTCGATGACTTATTAATAGCTACTCCCGATTGGGAAAGCCACATGGACACGCTGAGATGCGTACTAAAAAGATTTTCTGAGGTAGGCGTAACAGCAAACCTCGCAAAATCCAAATTTGGCAGGGAGAGAATAAAATTCCTTGGTCATGTAATATCACCTACGGGTATTGTGCCCGATCCGAAGAAAATGGCAGCAATTGAGAACTTCCCTCCTCCTAGAACCAAGAAACAGTTAAAGGCATTTCTGGGTCTAGTGTCATTTTTCAGACGATTCATACCTGACCAGCTTTTAAATGATAATACCCTGTTGAACCTGTTGAGAAAGAATACACCCTGGATATGGAATGAACTGTGCCAGCAGTCATTTGAGCAAATACGACAAGCCCTTCTAAATGCTAATCTACTGTCACATCCTGACATGTCAAAGGAATTTTGCCTTGCTACAGACGCCTCCACTGTCGGACTAGGCGCTTGTTTATTTCAAATCGATGAGGATGGTGGAAACAAGAACATAAGAATAATTGGTTTCGCAAGCCGAGTGTTGTCAAGTTGTGAACGATCATATACAGTCACCGAACTCGAAACACTAGCAGTAGTATGGGCCATGAAGAAGTTCAGATACTATGTGTACGGAAAAAATGTAAAAATTTTCTGCGATCATCAGGCCTTAAGTTTTTTGCTGACATGCAAGTTAATGCACGACAGGTTGACTAGGTGGGTGCTTGCTCTGCAGGGATATCAATTTCAAATAATGTATATAAAAGGTAGTGACAACGTAGTACCTGATGCTTTGTCACGCTTGCCGCAAGGTCTGCCTGAGTTAACAACAATACTAGAACAGGCAACAGAGTACAAAATTTTAGTTATGAAAGACCCTACTTGTCGAAAAAAGTTCCTGCAGACGTGCAAGCAACTGCCTAGTTTACAGGACGAAGATCCCGCCTTGGGAAAACTCAAACAAGAACTCCTATCTTCGGGTGGAAATCAGATAGGTAGCCATTATTCTGTGCAAAATGGGGTATTATATTACCGGAAGGATGTTAACAAGGACTTGTGGTGTATCTGTGTACCGGAAGTATGTATCAGTGATTTAATCTGGCACGTACACCTTTCGTGGGGACACGTGGGCATTGAAAAATGTAGGGCACTTCTAGCAAGACAATGTCATTTTAAGAATATGAAAAGAATAATTCAGAATGTTGTAAGGACATGTGTAGTTTGTCAAAGGACGAAACCTACAAATCTGCCCACTATAAGCGAATTGCACCCTGTTGTTCCTAACAAACCATTACGACTAGTTTCTGTTGACATTCTAGGGCCACTACCCACTGGCAGAGGTGGTGTGAAATATGTATTTGCTGTATGTGATGCCTTTTCCAAATTTCTAAAATTGTATCCTGTAAAAGCTTCAACGGCCACACCCCTCATTCAGAAATTACGAACAGATTATTTTGTTAATGTTGGCAAACCACAGATCATATTATCTGATAATGCCACCTATTTTACTGGTCTCAAATGGAAAACGTTTCTACAAGAGCAAGGTATTAAACACATTTTTGTAGCCCGATTTCACCCGGAGAGCAGTCTTGTAGAGCGTACCTTTAAAGAGTTGAATAGGTTCATGAGAACTTACATTCCGAATCGCCACACCAAGTGGGCAGAATACGTTTCGACTTTTGAGGAACTCCACAATAGATTGCCACATTCAGCCACCGGTTACACTCCACTAGAAGTCATGTTTGGAAAGAATGAAACCGACAGCTGGCTGTCACCATTACCAACTGTACCACGACAAGTTGTACCTCACGAACAAATTATAGCTGAGACTTTAAATAACTTAACGAGGTGCGCGGAGCGCCGAAAGGAGAAGCATGACAAGAAACTAAAGAAGGTAACACTGTATCAACTAGGTGACTTGGTGCTAATAAGGACTCATCCCAAGTCATCGCTGTTAGCGAAAAAGAATAAAAAATGGCAACCGGTGTATGCCGGGCCCTACAAAATCATAGACATACCACATGGATGTAGCTATTTGTTGGGTGACGTAGAATCGGAAGAGATTAAAGGACTCTATCCATACAAAGACTTAAAGAAGTTCGCTCAGTAGAGCAACGTTTACATTTGTGTTTTGTAGGTTAAGTTTAGAGTGTATTTTTTTTCTGTGTGTAAATGTTCAGATTTTAGTGTAACATTAAAAGACAATGAGGCGCACAAGATTAGTGCGATTCAATTTTGTAGATGTTAAGGAATAATAGTATTTTTAAACAATTGCATTTTGAAGAAAAAAAATGAACGTAGATTTAAGAATATTTTAAAAATTTCATGTTGAAAAATGCTTAAAAAAATATTTAAAAAAAACTCAATAGCATGTAATGATGACAGAATTTTTCATTAGTGTGTCATGAATATTTTTGAACTGTAGTAGTAACGCAACTTATGAAATTCAATATTATAGTGTATATGTTGTTCCATGTATTTATGTCTATATCGATCTTGAAATATGCTCAAGCATAATTTACTTAACAATATGAGTGCAGGGTGTACAACACCCAAGGTACCTCATGTGTTGTGGACAAGGTACAAAACAAATCAGTAAACGCGATTACCGCTAAGCACTGTTAAAATATATTGCCATCTGCTAAGGCAGAGATTTGCACGAATTTGTAGTGTAAACAAAAGTCACAAATCTAACATTAATCTAGGAACTTGCACGCTAGGCCTAGATTATAAAATGTCTACAATAATGCGAGAGGCAAAGTTTTGTAAAGTCGAGCCTGGCTCTGGAGGGCAAGTACGCAATGAGTGGGCAGACATGACATGGGGACTTACCTCAGATGAGACGGAAATACAATTGTATAGTCAAAAAATCTGAAGGCAAGTACGACTCCAAGTGGAAAATGAAAAGAGATAATTAGTGCGAGAGACTGGTAAAATCCAGCACAAGCCAAAATTCAGTTCAGACTGAATGAAATACATTAGTGTTCGTGAACTAATCGAAACAGTTACTTTAAACAGTGTGAAAAACTGTGAAGCTGAAACTGTGATATGGACAGTGAAGTGTTAGTATTGAACGTTCAACAGCGGTAAAGACGCCAAACGCCAATATTACGCACGAAAAACTGTGAATTTGCTTATAAATGTGAACTGTTAACGTGAAGTGAACCCACAGTCAATATTTTTGGGACAGACTGTAATTTCAGTGAGTACAACAATGCGAGATTGGAATGCGATGCGTGGACTGTTGCAAAACAGCGACCGCAGAAACGGCGAATGTTTGTGCTAAGCTCGTATTGGGACACTCACCAGTGCCTGCGAGTGCGGCGAAAACAAATAATTTTGTCAAGACAAAAACTGACGTGTGATGGAAATAGTATTGCATCAAAACTGCATTCACGGGAGAAGGTCCATGTCATGTATTCTGCAAGACAGTGCTAGCTTGACACTCGGAAACTGGCGAAAACTTAACAACAACTGCCGCACTAATAAATGCTTCTTTCCCACCAGCGTAACCATCTGCAGCGGGAAAAAAATATTACGTTGGTTGTGATGTTCCGCGACGGCAAGACACACGCTGGCGTCGAGCGGACGTTGACCTCTCCGCAGCCGCCGCGAACGCCGAGCACCGAACACACCAACCGACGCCGTCGCGAGCTAAACGTCGCGGCGTAGATCATCAACGACACCGCAATCAATTGTTATAATGACCTCATTTTTTGCATAGTGCAACAAAAATATTTGTATGCACATCCTGTACTCCAGTGACATCCCAGAAACATTTAAGTGAAAGTGACCCAAGTAGTTAGTCTGTCGCTCCGTCGAGGTTTTCCCCAGGTTTCCCTACGGCCGCGCCAAATGGGGAGCGAACAGTTGACACCCCTGGGACTTCAAATATTCCGGACTAACTCGTGAACACTGCAAAAGTTGCAACCCTAAGAAGAAGCAGCCAAAATAAAACTAGTTGTATTCTATGTCCTTTTGTACATGACTGCATACGTAACCAATTGTATATTATATTGTTATGTAGATAACTTCATCTGTATTACACTTTGTGAGCAACACACCTCAGTAATTTAACGATTTAAATATACGATGTGACATGTATAGACTGTGAAAGAAAAATCTGCGTGTGGACACTGTGGACATGAAAGTGGAAATATTTATGTCAAAAAACACGAACATTTTTTATGACATAAACATTTCGGGGGGCAATATAGCGTCCCCAGTGCCAAATTTTTATCATGTAGCCGTAAAATAATAATTTCTCTGTGTAGGTTTAGGTTGCAAAGAAATAATTTGTGACAGAATGATCTAAAGAGACGACAAGATACGCTCTTTTGTTAATTTTTTTAGTCGTCTGGACTTCTTCTTTTGTCTTGAATGTGTCTAAAGGGACATCTTGCGTGTGCTGACAAATGTAAGCATATTTGTATGAGTTAAACATATAATATAACGATTTAGTATTATTGTGCACTTTTAATTTGTAAGAGGTGATCCCGATTTCATGTCCGCCTTCCTTGAATTAACCTGCATTCAAGTAATTTACAGCTCAACAATCGCAGCGGCCGATGCAGCCAACGACGCCATTACGTGGCGATATTAACTTACCAAAAATTAGCGGAAGCGGAAAACTCGCCAGCTATTAGCATAATATTAATTTTTCTCCACAGCCGCACGAAGTTGCAGAAATACTTAGCTTTAAGAGTCTTATTTTCAGTGCCATAGCCGAGACCCAGAGCCAGGACTCTGACTACAATACAATGGTTAACGGAGGTAAGAAAAATACTCTCGCACGTGTGTGGGCCGCAATTTTAATTAATAACTAAAGATTTCTTGCTTTAAAGTGAACAGACTAGCCAAGGAAAGTAATATGAAAAGTTTATTACATTGTTCAACTTAAATATAATTTTTATTAAGGCCCACCACGTAAGTCGGCAACAATCAAAAAATAATAATAACATATATATTAAATTACGATGGCCGACGGACGCGAGACAAAACATCCCAAAAAATTCAGCGTTCAGTTGCACAACAGCCTACAAAGAACAGTGGATGTATTATTTCACAAACACAAATATCACTGCTAACACAACTCACAACCATGTCTTATCATTTGTAGCCTTTCATTGCTTGAGATAAAATGGTCTCCATTCACTCACTCACACAGATATGTAATACCAGCTGTTGATGGAAGTTGTAACAAAATATTCTAATACGTGAGTACTGATATGTTAATCAATTGTTTTCTTCTGTGTCAAAGATAAGTATAACTTTTATGTGTTTGCATAGTTAGTGACACTTCAGACCAAAGAATAAAATACTTGAAAATTTGACTAGGGTAGCAGTAGTATGAAAGATTTCTTGTCTAATATTTCCAACGTTCATGCTGCTGTCAGCAGTTCTTAACTGTGAACATTAATGTGTTGGGCCCCTCTGATTATCTCTTGCCTAGTCAAACACCATTGCATTTCTTGATAACTATGGCTATTCTGTTAGATAATCAGTTTTTACTTGCAAAATCAGTTTTGATTGGTGTTTTCTAAATGGTCAGTGACAAGTCAGCTTTCGATATTTTAAGTATCTGACATAGCAAACAGGTGAAAGAAGTGAACATCTGTGGCTATGTTGAATATCACTGGAAACCTGAGGTAAGTGCTTTTTGTTGTTACAGATATAACAAAAAAAAATCTTAATACTTCTACTGGTTTTTGTATGAGGAGCTTTAGTATTTTGTACACCATCATTGGATAAGTCTTAATTAGTGCCAGCATGATAGGCTAATAGCAGGAAAACAATACCAATTTCAGATACAGCTTAATTTTTCACCACTCTTTTATGATATGTGTTATCACTGGTAGATCAGTATAACAAAATTATTACTACATACCAACAACTTCCTTATGTTTTACATCAGAAAATAATAGTATTCCCACATGCAGAAATCACTGATTTTGCAATAGTCTCCAGTACCATACTTTTCAGTTACGCTATTCAATTTATTTCACTCTCAAGTGTCTCATGTTTGCAGACAGTGTAAAACAGTTATTCCATATTATAAAATTGTTGAAGCTTCCTGGCAGATAAAAGCTGTGTGCCAGACCATGGCTTGAACTCAGGACCTTCGCCTTTCACGGGCAAATGCTCTACTGTCTGAACTACCCAAGCATGACTCACGGCCCATCCTCACAGCTTTACTTCTGCCTGTACCTCATCTCCTACCTCATTAGCATGATATATAGACTAGATCCCAGGGTTATATGTGGCAGTTCAAAGGGACACTGTTATGTGGTCCGACTGATGACAGACCCCAGGAGGATAAGAGAGTGCCGATGAACAGGTGATTAGTAAAACTTTCGGAGGAATCGGAGGCACAATGATAGCAGCTGGAAATTGGGTGATGAGCCTCTGAAGACACTCAGACCTAAAGTGGTCTTCTTTGCCATACACGGAACAGGTCTTGGGTTGGCTGTCGTGTATAATGACTGTGCAGCAGCTGCTGATTTGTAGGTAAGACGGCACATGACAATGGAGATCAATAGTGATCCGTCGTTCATCGTTAACAATGGGGTACGTTTGCAATTCCGCCCAGCGTTCAGCAATGTGACCTTGTACAGTGACATAGAGGAGGAAAGCATCTTCCACTGCAAACTCGAGTGGTAGTTCAAAAAGTTATATCATGCACATGGCCATGCCAGTGTAGTCGACAGTGACCACGCCGACATTACCATCGACCTGGAAAAAGCGTAGTCCTTGTCTGGTGTTATGAAGTCATTGATGACTCTGAAGTGCACCATACAGTTTAAGATGGACAAAAGTATGCGCAAAATGTCAGAAGCAGGGATTTTAGCTGCGTCACGTAGGAATCGTTCCACTTCCAAAGCCTTTGGACGGGTGTAATGATTGAAGAAGGTTAATCGCAGTGCAGATTTTCAAAAACGGTTGGTCATGCTTTACCACTCGTAAATGACACGTAAGTGATGGTCGCTGATAGTAAACAAAAACGAGAGCGCGCCCCACAGGCGGAAACACAAATCATGTCAGCACTTCATGGCTGCGAAAGCCGGATCCATTGCGCTTTAACCTCTACGCCATTCTACCAATAACCTACGTCTCATTTACTAAATGGTATGATATGGTCTGTAATGTCATACCTTCTCCATGAAAGGAAATTATATGCCTAGTGAAAGTCTCGCAGGGCGCCTTCGACGAAAATTCCATGAATGGAATTATGAAGAGCATAATTGAAAGTGACACGGTACGTATTCTGCTAGATTTTATCAAACCTACGTATTTTGGAGATACATTGTATGGGATAAGTTGAGAAAATTAATAGCTGCTAACGCAAGTGTCTTAAAATTTCGTCACAGTAATTATAAAGTTACTCATGTAGAAATTGCTCATGCAGAAAGAGGCTTGAGAACCTTTGAATCATATAGTCTACCATTATACTTGAAATGTACAGAATATGCAGTTAAATTATATACTTCCATATCTGTCTTACAACGAAAGTTTTAATGTAATGAAAGAAAACTCTTTCTTTCAGTCACAGTTATGAAATGATTTAAGTGAATCACAAAGTAATTAAAATGTATATTTACAAGGAAAAAGTTTCTCTTCTGATGCAGCTACATAAAAAAAGAGGTGAAAAAGCTTGCAACTTTGCTATTCAGTATGTTTGTCACTTCCACATTTACCTGTGTATTCATTGCTTCAACAACGTTTGTCTCGCGTGATGATCTCCTAAACGACAAACAACATCTAAATTACTGTCATTTAAGAGTCCTGTGGAGCCTTTTCTGCACCTTTCTTGTGCTGTTTCTCAGTATTTTCAAAATAGACACTTCTGGTCACTCCTACAATGTACTGAGAAGATGATGGGCTTATAGTGAAGAGCTTGTCTTAGGATTTGATCACTGAATTTCATCCTGGCCAGTTACAGATCGAATGCTGAAAACGAGGAAAAAAGTTAAAAAGTGCACTGTTTCTCCAGCACGATCCAAACCGACTTGTATATCGACCAGCACATTGGAAATCCAGTGCATTACCACTGAGCCAACATGATACTGTTGTGGTATACTTATTTTCATGATGTCCATCTTTCCTAATGTAGATGAGGCCTTCTCGGAACTTGACAGAAAAGAGCAGTCAAAGCTTAGGAACCAAACGTTAAAACTGGGCTCAAACAATGAATTTTACTTACTCACATACGAAACGGAAGGCATTCAGAATATTTCATCTAAATGAAAAGAAAGTACAATATCAGACATAAAACGTGGCTGCTGGCCGGCCACCACAGAGATGAAGTCCGAGTCGTCCATTTAAGGCGGAAAATATGGGCGCCCGCACATTAGAATTGTAAGTACCGCCATATGCACGATCTGGCAACACTTCGGGATGCGGAAATTTATGGACGAAGTCTGCTCGAGGAGTTAAGGAAATGTATCTGCTTGTGGTCTAGTGAAGAAGAAGAAGATTCGAAGAAGAGGAAGAAGGAGAAGAAAAATTGGTAAGTTTCGTGCTTTGTAGATATAAAATCGCGCGATCGGGTCCACTCGATTCTCTAGATTCTTTAAATCGCATATTGGATATCTGCTAAGGTTATCAGTCTGATGGAACCGCAAACATGATTCGTTTCATTTTCTAATCCTCCTATAATTGCAATAAGTTCCAGAAACATGTCCAAGAGACAGCTCGTTGCTGCATCAAAATCAGCACAATTTACGTTCGAGAGTTTCCTCGCCTCACAGCAGCTACTGGCTACCTGCCATACGCATCCCGCCGCCAACATTAGACGCCTCCGACCAGGTGAACGTGGCGGTGCGAAATGAGTGTATTTATCAACGGTCGTTTTCTTGTTTGAAGTTATCCTATTTACCCCACCCCCCATAGTTGTTATTGTTGTTGTTGTTGTTGTCGTGGATTTCAGTCCAAAAACTGGTTTGATGTAGCTCTCCATGCTACTCAATTCTGTGCAGTCCTCTTCATCTCCGAGTAACTACTGCAACCTACATCCCTTTGAATCTGCTGACGGTAGTCATCTTTTGGTCTCCATCTATGATTTTGACTCCCCATGTTTCCCTCCAGTACTAAACTGGTGATCCCTTGATGCCTCAGAATGTGTCCTACTAACCGATCCCTTCTTTTAGTCAGGTTGTACCACAGTTACGATTAGGATTTTGCGTATTTGAAACTTATGAATGTTGTTTAAGTGCGATAAATTAAAGTTGCAAGTGGAAAAAGCTCTGACATCTGCGACATACTGTTCGATTTGATTTTAGCAGAGGGGTGAAGGCAGCAGAGGCTGCTTTGAATCTTGATATTCTGTGTGATGAGAGAGCTTTTGGGCAAACCACATTAGCAAAACATGTTTTTTCTTCAAGAAATATCGTTCTGGCATGAATGATTTTGCACATTCAAGAAGCCTCAATAACAGACACCCGTGACGATGTGCGACCATTTTACCGTCGTGTGACATTTTCACTCAGTAGATAAGGTTCAAAAGTCGGCAGCAGGGGTACCGTATGCTCTAATGTAAGACAACGAAAGCGTTGAATATTAATGCATTTTTGATTGATCGTCATTAGCTGGCTCAGTGAGGATTTCAACGCAATATTCTTACTAGTTACAATGCCTTTACAAAAACATCTTAAGAAGAATTAATGACCGAGCACTAATAAAAGACAAAAACTCGATAAAAGGGCAGTGTGGACATAATATTTTGTCTTTGGTGACTTGGAAAGTCTGTGGTGCATTCTGAAAACCTCCCCAGCGTTGATTATACCGCAGCTGGTATTTTTTGCCAACGACTAAAACACGTATCTATCGCAGTGTAAGAAAAACGACGTACAAAATTCCACACTTGTTGGTATTACGCGATAACGCGCTCTGCCGGCTTTACTAACAAAACTGTCCAGGAGTTTTAAAAGTGATCCCTCACGCATTTATTCTTCTGACCTTCCCCCTCAAATGTTTACCTTCCTAGCGCCTTATCGATAAACAGTTCTCTCTGGTTTGACAACATCTTTAACTGAGATGCATTAGGTTCCTGCAGGCAGGGAATTGGTAAACTGCCTTAGCGTTTAGGACCATTTTAAACAAAGCGAGAAAAGATACTGTTGATGATTAATTTCCCTCTAATATTTCCTGATGATGATGAAGTCCCATACTCCTTTACAGAGCGTACGGGAACGATGTGGGAGACCCGCACCGCCGTACTACGTCCTAGTGGAGGTGGTTTCCCATTGCCTTCTCCGACTGTAATGGGGATGAATGATGATGATGAAGACAACACAACAACACCCAGTCATCTCGAGGCAGGTGAAAATCCCTAACATCGCCGGGAATCGAACCCGGGACCCCGTGCTCGGGAAGCGAGAACGCTACCCCGAGACCACGAGCTGCGGATTGATATTTCCTACCGTGTTCAATTAAGTAACGGGAAACGCTTTTAAAATATGCGCCGTGCTAATTCACATGAAATTCATATTACTACGATATCCGTAGGATGAAAGTCTACTTCAATAAAACATAAGGTATCTGTAACAGCAGCGTGCCTAATCACCACAAATTAGAAAGATATTACTCATTCTGGATTTAGAAACAGTATACTTGCTGTGTTGTGTCACAATGAAGTAGTATGGAAATGTGCATTTCATAAATAAAAATTTCATAAATAAAACAAACGAAATTTCCGTATTGATTACTGATCAGACTGCTTGTAGCTCTGTCACGAAATGGGTAATAATGTGTAGTTCAGCGAGACTGGAAGGGGGAACAAATGCAGCCCCCACCTTACAGACCAGGATTCCTCACGTACTGCAACGTTGAGCTTACCCGTTTTGTTCCAGTGCTGGCTAGGACACATACGGGAGCAACGTTCGCTATGAGATTAATTATAATTTCGACGTCGAATGATTTTATTGGGCTCAGAACCTTAGATTGATAACTGTATTTCACAGCTTATGTGAAAAATTACTCAGATTGTTTAATGGAAATAATGCAAATATATAAAATTAAATTTATATGCTAATTCTGTGTCATCCAGTAAGAAACAGGTCATTGCCAAACATATCCTGCATTGTTGACAAGATTCAGTTATACTTCTAGCAGGGCGTATACCAACCTTGCGAGGTCTCGAAGACGTGGCGCCCGGGTGCTGAAATACCCAAAGAAAATGTCAGTGAATCTTATCTGAGTTTCTGTAGCTGGGTTTAGGGACTAGAGTGTTGGTACTAGCAACACTCAGGTGCAATGACTGCATTATTATTTTAGCTAGACAACGAGAATGATGAAGAATTCATAATTTAATGCTCGACTTTACGTCTACCCGCTGGTCTTGCATCACTCTTTCTCCGCATGCATTGTGATTTGAGTTTGTCGTTAAATGGAAATGATATCTCCTTTGTGCTTTCGTCGATATTGTTATTCTGCCTGAATGTAGATAAAGAGAACACAAACTAAAATGATACTTTTTCTCGACGGAAAAACCACCAAGTACTTTCTCTTTGATGCCTTCATCAACACTGACGTCATGTGTCATGGGACAAAACAAAAATAGTTTAATGTTTCTCTCAGTCTTTTTGATCAATGCTCGTAAAAAAATATGAAATCAAAAGTGTATTGAAAAAAGAGATATAGAAGGGGGGGGGGGGGAGGGTAGAGAGAGAGGGGGGGGGGGGGAGAAAGAAAGATAGAGAAAGAGATAGAGAGAGCTAAGACAAATGAATTTCCCTCTTCTTCGAGGCAGTACAAAACGTTTATTTTCCGTAAACCAAATTTTCTCGATAGCAACACAATAATTCAGTACCGTGCCCAGTTTCCCCCCCCCCCTCCTATACAACTGCATTAAGCTGCCAGGGAATGGAGGGAAAAGTTTCCGGACAAGTCTGTTTTTCTGTGACAACACTTCCCTCGCGTCATGAATTGTTTCGGACAGTTCCGGCATCGTAGTCGGTGCTGGTCTTCCGCTCCCAATAATTTTCTGCACCTTTGTCCATACATGCTCTATGGGACTGAGGTCTGCAGCGTTGGAGGCCAGTCCAAAAGCTCAACGTCTACATTCATTTGAAACCAGTGTTTTACACAGCTCGCTGCGTGAGCAGGAAAATGTTCATGTTGGAACATTATTCAGCCTCCGAAAATCTCTGACGAACAGAAGAAAGCATTACGTTATACAGTATTTCGCAGCAGTAATAACTAGAAAACGGACGGTCCAATTGCCACAGAACGCCGCAACCAATAGCTGATATCCAACCCCAAACTCTGACAGCAGTTTGGTCATACCTTCGCCGATTATCGTTCATACCTCCCTTTCTCGTTGAGACGACGACGGATGGTGACCTGCTCTCACTTAGCTGGAGGATGTTCCTAATTTCTGTGCTAGTTGTGAAAGGCTATTCATCACTGCAGTGGAGTACACTATTGTCCTGATCATCCGTGGTAGCCTGTTTACGTCCAGGGAGACAAAGATGGTTGACGTAGCCTTCCTCCGCCGCCCTCTTCACCAAGCATGATATCGTCGAATTGGTGTATCCTACGGCACAGAAATGGTGCTGATACAGTATCTATCTTCACAAAGCGCAAGAATGCGTCGATTATGAAATTCCTTCAACTGTGAGGTTAAGCAAGTAATAACTCATTACAGGGCAGGAGGAAGCGTAGTGCAATACAGGGCGAAGAGCACTTTCTTCGCCTAAGAAGTCAGAATCATTCCCGATTACACGCTTTGAAAAAAGATTTAATAAATTAGTTCCTTGTAAGTATTGTTTAGAGGATGATATAAATGTATGTGTCTCTACACATCATATGTAGTGATAATAATGACACCGTTCCCAGACTTGAAGGTAAAATGTAGATTCACCTTGTGGTGCAGACCATGTTGCTCTGGCTGGAGTATTTTTCATTATTGATCGTTTTGTATTTTTAGCTGTGCATTCCCTTAAGAGGTTAAACTCAGATTCAACTTATGATTTCCACAGTTTCAGGAATACGATGTGTAATACCGAGTTCGTGTTTCGGTCCGGCACACGGTTTTAATTTTCCAGAAAGTTTCATGTGCAAATTTTGTTTCCCAAACCTTTTCCTACCTGGACAATAACCTTTTTTTATTCGGTAAATTTGCGAGCGTTCCTGCTTAAGTTGTTTTAAGATTAAACTAAATTCCTTCACCTACAACAAAGTTAAAATAAATCATCTTAACAGCACTAAATAGCAGTTTGTGAAGCGATTACTGGCCACATTTTTCTGCATTTCGCTGGTTAGAATGGGAAAAGATTACTACCCAGAGTACTCATCTCCCAGAACGAAAGGAACAACGAAATGTAGCTCGTAATGTTGCGGTCATGCGACTATTATTTCAGTCATAGCAAAATCACATGAAAGAAACTACGAATTTTGTAGTACGCACACCTGTCGGTGTCAGTAAGACGTTGCAGTACCTGGCGTTTGAAATGATGCGGAGCCAGTTTAGGTCAGGAATTTATAGAAATGGAGGCCATGGCACAATTTAATGCTGCAGTTCGTATGCATTGCTTGCACACGAAATTACGGTTGCAGTATACCTATGGAGTCGAATAAATCAATTACGTATTTCCCGGTGAGAAAGACCAGTGCTAAACAGTCTTCGCAACAGCACTTTACTGAAACTGGTGTTCCACAGAGCTAGACTTTCAGGTTGGCAACTAAGTGTAAGCCCTCTGAGTCGGATGTGAGTTTTGCCACGATGAAATATTTTTCTGCAGTGTTGAAGTGATATTACAATTAGAGTAATTCTGCGAAAATGTGAACTTGGGCCACGTAGAATGAGTGTATTACAACGAAAAACTGTTGATATTCCGCAGTATTTTTTTCTTTCTTCTATTTGAAATAGGTGGCTTCGACCAAATGGAGATAATAAACAGAAGATATGAATTAACAGAAAATACGAAAATCCTCTGGCTTTGAATGTGGCGTTTACTGCCAGTCTTAGCAATTTACAAGCGTCGCTGCTAAACGCAAGTTATTGAAGTAATGTAACGCAATTTGTCTTATGAAGTATCGTGTTCATCAGCTAATTTAATTTTGACGTTGTCTAAGAATAACTGGAGATGTCCGATATTAACTTCTTCTAAAAATGACCAAAAAACATTACATTCATTCTCAAGCACGCGGACAGCAGCAGCAGAATTAAAAATTTAATTGCGATAACGGCAGTAATAATAGACCTATTTGCTAACTTCATACTGTGCAATGGTATATGTCGACCTAAGAAATTTCTTGAAACAGTTAAAATTTCAAAATGGCTTCGAATCGAGGCTATGATACCAAAAAGCGTCTCTACATCCCGCTAACTTGAGACTAGTATAATTTCCGTGTTAGAAGCCTGCTGATAATTAATTAGTTAATAGAGAAATGAATTTTTTCACCATGTCTAATTTGTAAGCTAAGCGCCTATTACGCTAGGCACAACAATGAATGTAGCAAAAGTGGGCTTCAGTAGTCTTGTGGAGTGATTTTCAGTTTCATAGTTGCGAGGTATCGGTTCGATTTTCACTTCTAGCATGTATTTTAAACACAAAGGAGCGAGGTATCTGTTCGACTTTCACTTCTATTATCTATTTTAAACACAAAGGAACAGATCTCGTCCACCTGTAGTAGTGATAAGTGAAGAACGTTAAGTTGCACCGTAGTTAAGAATTTGCACTACAAACATATCCATTCTCTACCATCTGGGGCATAGCCGGTTTAGGTTTGGTCGTAACATAGGCGGAAGTCGCGGCAAACAGAAATTGTGTCGTCAGTGAGCTTCCTTGCACTAGAAAATGGTTCAAATGGCTCTGAGCACTATGGGACTCAACATCTTAGGTCGTAAGTCCCCTAGAACTTAGAACTACTTAAACCTAACTAACCTAAGGACATCAGACACACCCATGCCCGAGGCAGGATTCGAACCTGCGACCGTAGCGGTCCCGCGGTTCATGACTGCAGCGCCAGAACCGCACGGCCGCCGCGGCCGGCCTTGCACTAGAAACTTTATTTTATTTAATGAGCCAATTGTCATTTAAGGTGGCTCAAAAAAATGGCTCTGAGCGCTATGGGACTCAACTGCTGAGGTCATTAGTCCCCTAGAACTTAGAACTAGTTAAACCTAACTAACCTAAGGACATCACAAACATCCATGCCCGAGGCAGGAGTCGAACCTGCGACCGTAGCGGTCTTGCGGTTCCAGACTGCAGCGCCTTTAACCGCACGGCCACTTCGGCCGGCTCATTTAAGGTCTCAGGCTTCTTATTTTATTTGAAATTGAGACCGAAAACTTTGATGCTGAACTGGAATTCGAATTCAGATTTTTTTTTTTTTTTCGTGGTATGAGACCCACACGGAGCGACACAGTTCGATCATTTTGTTGTTTTCTGCAAAATTGCAAAACCCTCTAGATCTCAAAGAAAGGCACATATACGGATTCGAACCTTGGTCCAGAACAAATATGTTCATGGTTTCGTTACTATCTTTATCAATTGCACACAGAACTATTGGCGATAAACATTCTTCAATTTTAAAATCTCTTCATGTCAGTGATAGAGCACCGCGACTTCTGGCTGCCAGTAAGGAGAGTACGCTGTTCGTTTGTTATATATTTTTTACGAGCTTCCAACAGGAGCTACTTATTTACAGATACCTGTGTAGTTTCTAGTTTATTTTTGTAATTCCTTACTTGCTTGCGTGCTTACTAGTCACAACCTTTTGTTTCAATAACAGAGTAGCGTACAGTACCGCCGTTGTTAGCGACCCTCGTATCGTACATGTTTTGTTTGTTTTGGTTAGTGTAGCTCAGTGCGAGAGAGCACTTCGAATTCCTGCTTCCTGCTGCTAATAAGCCGAGTACACAGTTCGTTTGTTACACATTTTTAAGAGCTTCAAACAGGAGAGAGCTCAGTAATGGATAGGAATTGTCATTGCTGTGTACAGATGCGAGCTGAGTTTCTGACTCTCCGCTCGCAGCTGCAGGCTCTGTTGGCTTTGTCACACTGCTTGAGGCTGCTGTCAAGGGTCATCAGCCTGTGACGGGGGGGGGGGGGGGGGGGGGTTCGGACACGGGGATGCGAGGGACATCAAGCATGTCCCACGTGTCCCCCAATCGGTCCACTGCTGTGGCCACCCCAGGTACTGCCTGCACTGCAGTTGACCTGTCACCCGTTGTCGAGTAGGAGATCATTCCAAAGCCTGTCAGGCAGCGAAAGACTTTCTGAGGGGCCGATTGTAGGGCCTCCTCGATTCGTTTAACGAACAGGTTGCAGGCGTTATTTGTGGTTGACAAAGTCTCAAGGCCTGATGCAGTCGTTCACACTGTTCCAGAGGAAGCTTCTCATCCCGCAAGGTCTGAGAATTCACAGAAAGTGGGTTTGCTGGTAGCTGTGATCTCTAACGTTAGGCGCATAATCAGGCCCCTCAGGAACATGGCTGCCAAAGAGGGGAAAGAAGCCAGTGTGCACTCTGTGTGCATACCGGTGTGGAAAGGTTGCTTCCGGATGCCATGAAGAGTACACTGCGTAGCCAACTGCAGGTGGTGGCTCATGTCGGTACCAATGACTCTGGATTGGAGGAGATTCTCTCTGGTTTTGGGCAGCTAGTTGAAATGGTAAAGGCTGCCAGTCTTGCTTCCGAGATTAAGGCAGAGCTCACCATTTGCAGCATCGTCGATAGAACTGACTGTGGCCGTTGGTGCAGAGCTGGATGGAGGGTCTGAATCAGAGGCTCAGGCGGTTCTGTGACCATGTGGGCTGCAGATTCCTTGACTTACGCCTTGGGTGGTGGGTTTCCGGATTCTGCTTAATATGTCAGGAGTCCACTATACACAGGAAGCGGCTACACAGGTAGCGGGGGCTGCATGGAAGGGACTATGGTATTTTTTTTTTAGAGGGTCTCAGGAAACCCCAGAAAGAGCGTCTGTCCAGGGCAGGCAAAGCACACTAAGGTATTTGTAGAAACGATCGGTATTGCAGTTGTAAACGTCGTAGCTGTGTTGGTAAACAACAAGAGCTCCAACCCTTAATAGAAAGCTCAAATAGTAATAGGTACAGCAAGCTGGCTAAAGCCAGAAATAAGTTTAGCCGAATTTTTTTCAAACGATCTAACAGTGTTCAGAAAGGATAGATTAAATACAGTTGGTTTTGGAGTATTTATTGCTGTCAGAAGTAGTTTACCTTATAGTGAAATGGAAGTAGATAGTTCCTGCGAAATAGTATGCATAGAGGTTATCCTTGACAATCGCACTAAACTGTTAATTGGATCGTTTTACCGACCTCCCGACTCAGAAGGTATAGTTGCTGAACAGTTCAAAGAAAACTTGAGTCTCATTTCAAATAGGTACCTCACTCATTCAACTATAGTCGGTGGTGACTTCAATCTACCCTCGATATGCTGGAGAAATTGGACGTTTAAAACCGGCTGCAGGCATAAAACGTCATCCGAAATTGTACTGAATGCTTTCTCAGAAAATTATTTTCAACAATTAGTTCATGAGCCCACTCGAAGCGTAAATAGTTGCGAAAGTATACTTGACCTCTTAGCAACAAATAATCCTGGACAAATAGGGACTATCGTGACGAATACAGGGATTAGCGATCACAAGGCAGTTGCTGCTAGGCTGAATATTGTACACCTACAACCATCAAAAAGAAACGCAAGGCATAAGTATTTAAAAAAGCTGATAAAAATGCACTTCCAATCTGATCATGTAAGTGTAGAAAAGATGTGGAATGGTTTCAAAGAGGTAGTATCGACGGCAATTGAGAGATACATGCCAAATTAATTAATAAGTTATGGTACTGATTCCTCACAGTAGACAAAACGGGTCAGATCGCTGTTGCAGAAGTAACGGAAAAACCATGCCAAATTTAAAAGAATGCAAAATCCCCAATATTGGAAAAGTTTTGCAGAGATTCGAAGTACAGCGCATACTTCAATCCGAGATGCTTTTAATAATTTCCACAATGAAATTCTGTCCCGATATCTGGCACAAAATGTAAAGAGATTCTGGCCATCCATAAAGCACACCAGTGGCAAGACGCAATCAATACCTTCACTGCACGATAACAACAGTGAAGTCACTGATGGCAGTGCCGATAAAGTAGCGTTTTTAAACACGTCTTCCGGAACTCCTTCACCAAAGATGACGAAGTAAATATTCTTGAATTTCAATCAAGAACAACTGCCAAGATGAGAAACATAGAAGTATATGTCCTCGGTGTACCAAATCAGCTTAAATCACTTAATAAAGGCAAGACCTCCGGTTCAGATTGTATACCAGTCAGGTTCCTTTCAGAATATGCTATTACAATAGCTCCATATTTAGCAAGTATAGAAAACCGATCGCTCACAGAAAGATCCATACCTAAGGACTGAAGAACTGCTGAAGTCACACCAATACCCAAAAATGGAAATAGGAGTAATCCGCTGAATTACAGGCCCATGTCACTAACGTCGATTTGCAGTAGGGTTTTGGAACGTATACCGTGTTCGAAGTATAAAGTAGAAAACGATTTATTGACACATAGCACGGATTCTTCTTGTGATACACAACTATCTCTCTATACTCATGAAATAACGAGTGCTATTGACAGGGGATGTCAAACTGATTCAATATTTCTAGATTTCCAGAAGGCTTTCGACACCGTTCCTCACAAGCGTTTTCTGACCAAACTGCCTGCCTATGGAATACAGCCTCAGCTGTGCGACTGGACTCGTGATTTCCTGTCAGAGAGGTCACAGTTCGTAGTAATAGACGGAAAGTTCAAATGGCTCTGAGCACTATGGGACTTAACTTCTGAGGACATCAGTCCCCTAGAACTTAGAACTACGTCAACCTAACTAATCTAAGGACGTCACACACATCCATGCCCGAGGCAGGATTCGAACCTGCGACCGTAGCGGTCGCACGGTTCCAGACTGTAGGGCATAGAACCACTCGGCCACCCCGGACGGCAGACGGAAAGTCAGCGAGTAAAACAGAAGTAATATCCGGCGTTCCCCAAGGATGTGTTACAGGCACTCTTTTGTTCCTGATCTATCTTAATGACATAGGAGACAATCTGAGTAGCGCTCTTCGTTTATTTGCAGATGATTCTGTCATTTACCGTCTTGTAAAGTCATCAGATGACCAAACCAAATTGCAAAATGATATAGATAAGATATCTGTTTGGTGCGAAAAGTGGCACCTGACCTTGAATAAAGAAAAGTGTGAAGATATTCACATGAGTACTAAAAGAAATCAGCTAAATTTCGATTACGTGATAAGTCACACAAATCTGAAGGCTATTACGAATAACCTACATGGCAACGATCACATAGATAATATTGTGGGTAGAGCAAACCGAAGACTGCGATTCATCAGCAGAACAATTAGAAGGTGCAACAGATCTACTAAAGAGACAGCTTACACCACGCTTGTCCGCCCTGTTCTGGAGTACAGCTACATTATGTAGGCTTCGTGCAAATCAGGTGAAACGCAATTCAGGTGTTTTGGACATATTTTGTATGAAGTACTTTAATGCTTCACGAATGTATTACTTATATTAACTACTTAGTCATTTATGTATATTCATACGACAAGCATGTTGCTGCCCAGACTATACGCCCTCTCTACACCATGTGGGCCACAGTAGTGTTAGTTTAGCCAATGGTAACAGAATGCAGAAAAACGAACAAAAATGTAACTAAGCAACATTTTTTTTCCAGTTGACAGTTAAACGTTGATGTTCACCGCGATGTGTATCCCGAACGATCCCGCTCTGTACTACGAGAAACAGAATGCGGAAGGAGGAATCGGACGGTGCCCCGCCCAGATGTCGCCCTGGCCACGCCTTGTGTACATCCCCTCATTATCTTACCCAATAGTCGTAGGTTGCAGAAAAACGAACAAAAAGTTAACTACGCATTTTTTTTTCATTTGACAGTTAAACATGGTGCCCACAGTGACGTGTACCCGAAACGATTCCGCTCTGTATTAGGAGAACAGAATGCGGAAGGAGGTAGAGGACGTTGGCGCCGACCAGACCACGCCCTGGCAACGCCTTGTGTATAGCCCCTCATTATTTTAGCCAATAGCCGTAGAATACAAAAAAACCAGCATAACGTTAACTACGCAACTTTTTTTCCAGTTGACAACTCAACTTGATGCCCAGCCCTATGTGTACCCGAAACGATTCCGTTCTGCACTAGGAGAACAGAACAAGGAAGGAGGAAGTGACGATCGAGCAGCCCAGACCACACCCCAGCCACATCATATGGCCAAACCCTTCACCTTATCCTAGCCAATAGTAATTCATTCTTTATGTGTGTTAAATGATTTCTTCTTATAAATATTTCGATTATACATTGATATATTTTATCATCATTCAGTAATTCAATAATTTCCATGCTCCTGTGTTCGTTATTAAAGATAACATTTTCCTCATGCAACTAGTCTAAATTTCTACAAGTTTATGAAAAGCCTAATATGTTATTCTGGGAATAGGTGGTGCAAAATGTTAGAAAAGAGTGATATAAGTAACAGAACCACATGTGTTCTGCTGGACGCACTAACTAAAATCCGGTAGTATCAGTCGGCACATTCACAGACTGGGAACATCAGTCCAACGAGGTTGTGCTGATTTAAACAGACTGGGATTCTGTTCTTCAAAAAATAGTTTTTAAGTAGTGTAAGCATTTATGCAATCGAATTATGTTATTTTGGTTCTTATACCATAATACTATGAAACGTCCACTAACCCTGCAAATGAGGGACACAGGTAAATAAAACTGTTACTGCTGTTACCTTTCGAATTTACAGCTACCGCAGACTAAGAAACGAATTACATTAAGTCTCTGCCTTGGACTAGGTTGATAGTCATTTGAAATACTGTTTATTCGAGCAGCGTGTAACGGAGCTCTACGTGTATCAATAGTTGAACACAGTTGATTTATACCTCCTTTCATTCTTTCTTGGACGTAAAGACGACGATGTTTCCTATTCTGTTCAGGCCCACGGTTTGCCTAGTCGGGTGATCCATTCAATTCATTATTGTGCTAGTCGGAGCACGATTCAAAGCACATGTGTTTTCCACAAGCCATTAATAACCATCGACGACAACCGTGCGGGTGTCTGACAGATTTTTTTTTTTATTATTTCGCCTAAAGTACTGACGACACACAAATGCCAACGGCGTCTGCTCATATGACGAAACGGAAAAAGAGCTAGGTAACGATCGTCAGTTCCCCTCTATACTTAACGAGTTCGTTCAAGGACTTGACCAGGCTTTTGCAGAAGGGGAGGTCCAATCAATCTGTTAAAGAGTTTGATTTCATATATGAAGAAAAAGCAAACCGCAAATCAAGTATATACATATATATGATAACTTCAGCCTACTGCCAAACGAATTAAAATTCCCATATAATTCATTGTCAGTTTGCTAACACAACACATCTCAGTCTTCTTATATGATGATCACTTTCTTAACGCAGAAAAATTTTAACATTACGCTGATTTACGTATAAAGTTAAACGGATTCAAATCTCTTTTGGCAACAACTATCTTTCTCCTACTACAATCTTGTATTTAAATTTTTGGCTTGTCTGAAACCAGGTCAGAGTTCCTTCAGCACATCAAAACATCCCAAACTCCTCGACTGAATCTCAAATTTTGTTGAAAGTGTCTTTCATTTCAGTAAAATTCTTCAATTTCCTTAAGTGATCAAGTATTCCAGCTATTGTATCATTACAAGTGCAAGAGCATAAACAGATTTCCCACGAAAGGTATGGGAGGGGGTATCCAGGGCTCAGTCGGCTCAGAAGAATTCAAGAGCCCACTGATAAAATCTATTAGAAAAGAACTATAGAAAGTGCTGTCATCACATACATCCTCCACACTCCACAAACCCCTCCCGATCTTTCCTTATCGGAACTGATTTTCATAATTGGTTACCGCCCAGGTGGCTGCAATGGGTGATATTTTGCCTCTTGGGCTAGTAATGGTAAGAAACTTGAGCAAATTTCTTCAAGAAATGCAACCGTTATCATCTTTAGAGCGATATTTATGTTGGTCAACGCGATTTTTGGACAACACAGGCAAATCCATATGTACTTTTATGCACTGAATTTAATTTCATGTTATTCGTAAGGATTTTACTGTTCCGCTGCCGCGTGAAATTTTGAAATATTGTAACCCAAAAGTTCTATCAGTCTCCAAATAACGAGTCGAGTGTTAACGTTAAACTGTTATACATAGATAATAGGGCTATTATAGTAGTGCGTACATATTTCTAACCTACCATAATGTTAGTGAACGAGTCTAACTCGGTTTTAACCCCCTTTGTTTTTAAAGACTTATCCACAATTAGGGGCCTATTAACAAAACAGCAACTCACTTCGAGTGAGGCCAACAACGTAAAGTAGATGGTCTTCGCTAAAATAGGAATAGGCGATAGCCGATAGTGAGTATCCCTTTAACTTTGTATTACTGAAAATCAAAATATCATTCAGTTTCACTAAACGGCAACTAGATCATCTGATCTCTATTTCCCATACAATGAGGGCATCCCAGACACACACCAGGTCCTCCTTTTGGTTGCGTCCTTCGTTCGTCGACACGCCTGAGGATTTATTAAATTCTTCCGATTTCTATGTTAACGGGTGGTTTTGTTACTAGGTAACTACATGTATCGCTTTTGAGAGACACCATGTAAATTACAGAAAAAAACATACGTAGTGCACTTACAAAACTAAGATGATGAAAACAACTTTACATTAACAAATTTAACCGTTAATTTGTGAAATGAATTATTTTAAAAATATCACTGACACATGACAGTTCTAAGATGAACGTGTCCGAATTACACTTCTCAGTAACCTGTATTAATATCAGGAGTAGTATTCATAACTGTATCCATTACAGCGGCGGAAAACTACATCGCAAAATTAACACACAATATACAGACGATCGAAAAACACTACTAAAATCAATTGTACAGACACTGTTCAGTTCTACTCAGTGATGAATTTCCTTACGATTTCGAAGATAGGTCAACCACATCTATCTCATAGTCCTCTCAGATCAGAAATGGACAAGATCAATACGATATTAATAAACTCCAGGAACTTCCGCGGTAAGGTCCCAGAATTAATATCGTTTATTAAATGTAATGATTCCCAGATGGCATTAAGAATCGAAAGTCTGATGAAACCAGTAGGGAACAGTACCTAATTCTAGGCGCTCAGTTCGGAACCGCGCGACTGCTACGGTCGCAGGTTCGAATCCTGCCTCGGGCATGGATGTGTGTGCTGTCCTTAGGTTAGTTAGGTTTAAGTAGTTCTAAGTTCTAGGGAACTGATGACCACAGATGTTAAGTCCCATAGTGCTCAGAGCCATTTGAACCATTTGAACCAGTACCTAAATTCTGAATTCAGAATGGGATATATATCTCAAGGTTAGGTTAGATGCCAACGGTGGCGCCATATTTACTGCAGTAAAGAATTTGATAGCATCTAGTGATGTCATTACAGACACACAATGTGAATTTGGGTGGATAAACGTAAGGATCAAAAGTTGATAAAAGAGGGTAAGCGGAAGCTATTATAGACCACCTGCCTCAGAAACAGTGACAGCAGAAAGCTTCAGAGTTACATCACGAGTAAGTTTTCTAATCATGGAGTTGTAATAGTGGGACACTGCCACATTTTACATACAGAAAGGGAGACTGACGTATTTCAGACAGGTGCAAGAAAAGGGATTCATGTGGGTTTCATTTCAATGTCTTGTCCAGCAGGTAGTTGAAGAAGGAACGCAAGAGGACAACGTCTTAGACCTTCTAGAAACTAACAAAACCGAACTTTTAGTATCAGTTAACAGCGAGAAGGAATCAGCTATCTGGACCTGCGGGTATGGGGAGGAGAACTGTAGGACTCTCCTTGACAGGTCAGTGGTGAATTACACAAAAGGAGGAGCTACTCCAGTAGTAGACTATTTGTGGAGTGCACACGCGATTTATATTCTTCTTTTTATTTGCACTAGGCGGTACTTTGCGGTTCTCTGATCAACGCTGGCCAGTAAATACGTAGAGAGCGAAATCAGACCGCGTACAAAGTAAAGACATTTTGACTGTCAAAATTATACATTAAATTGTCTTGGCATTCGTAACGAAGCTCCTGAATTTACATCAAATTTCTCCCAGACCCGAAAGCTGGATGAAACCCGAAGTAGACATCGCTAAAATATTTAGTGACTCGTGGAATGTATACCGTTAACAGCCTACACTTTTACGCCAAAGATGGCGGAGTCTTCCTTGCAGTTGAAAAAACTGTTGTGTCTGTCGAGGTCGAACTTGAGTTGGTGAAGGCATCTGGACGTGTGTAACACGACCAGGTGAAATCAAGTTCATTACCGTATATTGTTGCCGACCACACGTTTCCACGGTGACAGTTGTAGAATCATTCAAAGAAATTCTACGCTCAGTAGTGCACAAATACCCAGAGCACTTAGTACAGATTGGAGGCTACTGTAACCTAACAGGACAAATTGAAAGGGCTATGGATTCATCGCAGGTGGTAGGAACACGTAGCCTTGTGTATTACTTTTGAACACGATTTCCAAAAACTGCCTGGAGCAACTACTTCGACAGCCCAGAAATATTTTAGACCTTGTAGCCACAAGCACGTCTGACCTTATCGGTAGTGTGATTACGATATTACCATAGCGACAATGGTTACTAAAGTTAATAATTTTTTTGCTAGAAGAGCAAATAAACCGTTGCCTGAGTTCCTCTTAAATAATGTTGCACTCACGGTTCAAAAAAGGAAGCGTAAACGCCAACAGGTAAAAGTTAGTAAACTTAGTGCGTGTGTAACATGACTGATGGGCCAAGCATACAACTACATACAATAGCCAAAATTGTTGCCGAGCAAACGGGAAAATTCTGGTGCTACGTAGAATCGCTAAGCGTGTCAAAGGTTTCTGCGCTGTCATTTGTTGACGTGTCTGATGTAGCAACAGAAGGCTGCGAAAAGAAAGCTTAAGTTCTAAATATAGTGTTAAGAGATAATGGAGATGGCACTAAAACGTCGTCGTCTGACTGTTGGTAGGTTAAGTCCAGACGAACAATTTGATATAGGGCGCAGCGCTTGTGATCCATGAAGGCCTGAAATAACTTCAAAAGGGCCTACAAATACTGTCTGAGCAACAGCCGGCTGGTCCCAGCGGAGGTTCGAGTCCTCCTTCGGGCATGGGTGTGTGTGTGTTTGTCCTTAGGATTATTTAGTTTAAGTAGTGTGTAAACTTAGGGACTGATGACCTTAGCAGTTAAGTCCCATAAGATTTCACACACTTTTTTTTTAGCAACAGAGCATGCATGCCACACAAGAAAGTTTTGTGTCGCTCACTTACACAATAAGCTTAATCGGCTATACCGCTAACATTATGAATTTCGACTTTCCAGTGAGAGTTACGAAACAAAACTGTCTTTTGGAATCGTCATGGAAAGATAATTACGTTACAATCTCTGTATATACAAACCGAAGTCGCTTGATGGCGTCCATCTGTATATGCAGGCTAATCTCAGGAAATGCTGTGTAGATTGTGTTTCAGTTTTAACTAACTGATACACTGATTTGCAAGATAGGTTCTTGTACAAAGTTTATAAATATTTCGTACAAATCGGCTGAAATCTGGTGAGTTAAAGCTAAGATCTGAAAATGATGTTCCCACCTAGCGATCAGCTGCCGTATGTCGAGAGAGCAGCAGTGCCCCAAGAACCCAGTGAGTAGGACTTAATTTGGATCGAGTGTGTTCGTCCAGCAGAAGTGTGTGTGGATTGAAACAGGAAAGCTTTGGGATGGGTTCCCAGCCAGGTCACTTTTTTTCAGTCTGAATGTTAAATGCAGCACTCACCTCTCAGTGGTGTGGAGATACGCATTGCGAAACATGAAGATAATTTAATACTGCTAATTTCTGCTTCCTTCAGTTACCAATAGCAATTCGCACTGTTAATTCACTGAAAATTCTCCAAATAGGCAGTGAATAACCTAACTTTGACCCATCGCGAAAAGATGACCTCATCATCATCAGGCTGTGTTGCGAGACTTACAATTTGACATAAACAAATGTTTTTAACCAGTAATTTCCCATCAATCTTTTCAGAAGAGTTGCATATAAAAAAAAGCAAATCCAAAACTGTGGTATTTCATTTTTAACGTTATAGGTGAAACGTTTTCCAGACATCTACTTCAGCACTTCACCAACTTTGCTTCGTCTAAAAACAGTACATTCTTTCAGTAGCGCACCATAATCTAGGATCACATTACGTATGGGACAACAGGGTCCTCTGGTTGCGGTACTGTGTATTAGGTCTCTTGGACTCCGGGCCTCATTATAAACACACTGGATGGGGCTACTGACTATGACCACTCAAATTGTTTAAATGAAGACTGTAGGCAAAATAAAGACTTGTGTCCATCCTATCCAGCAGCCCAGCACAGGCTGAGTCCTTTCCGCCAATTCCAAGGAAGAGGTGGCAGTCGGTCGACTTAGGTTAGTGGAGGTAGTCCAAGTGACCTTTTTTCACACCATTTCCTTAGGTCAGTGGAGGTAGCCCAAGTGTCCTTTTTTCCCCACCAAAATCTGAACTTCCCACCATGATGTCATTGCGACATAGCCATATCTATCGCTGCCATCTTGGACCCGCTATCTTGAATAAATATGGCAACAATGCCGAGTGGGGGTGACGTCCTTGCTGTTCCACTACTCACACTGCCCATGACCTCTATCCATGTTTCAGCAGTTTTCATTCGTCTATTCGACAGAAATCTTCGATTAATTCAGCGATGTTGTCGATATGGAGTCGTTCTGGAACGACGAATACCTGCCTGTCTTGCCACATTGTAGTCCTGAATCACTGATCACCGCTCTTTTTGCAGTCATTGCACTACAAATGGTTCAAATGGATCTGAGTACTATCGGACTTAACGTCTGAGGTCATCAGTCCCCTAGAACTTAGAACTACTTAAACCTAACTAGCCTAAGGACATCACTAACATCCATGCCCGAGGTAGAATTCGGACCTGCGACCGTAGCGGTCGCGCGTTTCCATACTGAAGCACTTAGACCGCACAGCCACTACGGCTGGCCATTGCACTACACCAATCTGCCTATGCGATCCTTCAATGTGATGCTCCTATGTCACTCATGCAAATGATTCGAACTTCCTCAACATATGAAACATGGCGACCAGCATTACGAGCATGTCAACATTGCTTGCTGTGCTGCGATTACCACCTGAAAAGTTCAAGTAACATTAGGCACTAACGTTATACATTATTTATTCAAACTATTCTTCATGTGTAGGAATGGCTTTATCATGACTACAAATCAGATCGTCTATACGTGAAATTTTTAGCAACGTATCTCACAGACACAGAAACGCTGGAGTTTCAGTTTCTTAGGGTTTTATCCAGGCATTCACTGTAAAACATGTTCTGTTATCATCAGTGTATATTTGAGATTCGGAGGAAAGGAATAGAAAAGATAAAGCGTTATAGTTGTTAGTGTGTACATAAACATTAATAAACGGATATTGGGAAAGTTTAGCGTTCATAAGTGTTTTCAGCAACGTTTATTTGGTGTGTCTGTGTGCTATGTAATGATACATTAATTCCACAACGGATATCTATCCTCTTCACGTGATGCACCTCAAAAAACTAAATGAAGATCGGCGTTGGCCATCTTTAACATCCACCTGTCCCTCATCTTTCCTAGTGCTGGATGACATGGCGGAGACATTTATTATAGTAGTTGAGGTACATTTTGCTTTTTCAGGAAACATTCCACTTCAGAAACAACTCGTCGTCATTTCAATGTTATTGTTACTTCATTCCAGAAAAGAGAAACAGGTCACTGGTCATTGGATGCCGTGCCAGGCTAATACAGTGACCGTAAGCGGGGGATGGGGTGATGATGAGGCAGCTGACTCGTCAGTATATTTCTGTAGGACGTTCCTATGACGGTTCGTCCTTTATGGGCATAATCTATCTGCACCGCACCATGGTACTTCAGCAAACACTCAGCCTCACTTTGTTCGATAATACTTTCTTTCGGACTCATATTAATATTCCTAGTAGTCCTCGATGGTGATTAGGGTGCTAGACAAGTCCTCTGGACTGACTCGATACCTCCATCACTTCTGCTGCTGTCTTGGTTCAAGGCGCTTTTTGAACAGATGTGAGCAGTCATGAGACCCAGCTGGTTGCGATATTTGTCGTATTCGAAATATCGTGCAAGATGCAGAAAACTGGCTCATCACTGATGTCTACTTTTTCCGCTATCAACTCAATTGAGAGACGCCGATCTTCGAGCAACAAACCTCCCTCTCCCCAAGCAATCCTGCTGCTCCACAGCGAAATGGTATACCACTTTGTTCTTCGTCATTTTCAGACTAGTTTGATACACTACAATGTCAGCACAACCTAACAGACGCGTCATATGACAGTGCACTATTGCTGGACACTGTCACCAACACAGCATGGTTTGCTGAAGCGTTGTATCTTTTCAAATGCAGTAGACGAATTACCACAAAATATCCACCGTGACACTGGACTTTACTGAGTCTTTTCAGAGTCTTGCAGTAGCATCCTTCAATAAAATCGTCTTGATTTGGAAGCTGCATCACTTCAGATGAAACATTCGACCTTGCGATAGCTGTCTCCATCATCGTCCTCAGGACCTAACATCACTGAATGCTGGGGCTGGCACGGTATTCTACTTATATAGATATAATGGCAGCGTCTGGAACCTTCCAGAAAGGGACGGAGTGACGAATGTGCTGAAGGCAAACAGCAACTTCGCCCCGCTGCGACACTATGTGACGGCAAATGGCGCGATCAGCCGGCACTACATCTCAAACTGCCGCCCACGCATCCCTACAATCGTCAGGTCTACGTTTTTGCTTCCGCTCAATGTGAAAAGCCCGCCATCATGTCCTAGTGTGTACCTCTGGTCTCTTTGAAATTGTAGCTGTTTATCCTAATTTCAGCAGCTTCTTGTTTAACAGAATCTCAGTATAATGGTATTTGCGCCAAAATTCTCGTCAAATGGTTCAAATGGCTCTGAACACTATGGGATTTAACTTGTAAGGTCATCAGTCCCCTAGAACTTACAACTACTTAAACCTAACTAACCTAAGGACATCACACACATCCATGCCCGAGGCAGGATTCGAACCTGCGACCGTAGCGGTCGCGCGGTTCCAGACTGTAGCGCCAAGAACCGCTCGGCCACTCCGGCCGGCAAATTCTCGTCCTTTCGCATTGTAATTTATGCCCGTTTTCCTGGCAATGTTCAGCCACTGTCGATTTCTCAAGTTCCCCTTGTCTGATATGTCGTGAATGCTCCTCATAGTGCTCATCAACAGTGCAAATAGTATAACTTATTTAAGTGCTTCCATTTTCACATGGGACAACATACACGCCAGGAACTAGAACAGTTTTGTTGCCTTTAATGGGGTGTAACTTACTTTTATCTCGGAGGCTGGCCGCAACACTTGCCTCAGTCCATGTCTCTTCAGCAAGTTTTCTTTCTTGCCACTAGTTGCTGTACAGTAAGGAAGGAATGCAGCTGCCTTGGCCTCTTGCGCCGATTCACGACGCGTCTTTTGCCGGCGAAACCTGAAACCCTTTATAATTTCTCCCTTGCTGTAACTGTTTTGTCTAAACACACGCTTCAAATGCTGAAATTCAAACGCTAGATAGTCGTCGTCAGAGTTAAACTTTGCCCTGTGTGCTAATGTGTTCACGACCCTTTCTTGTGTACAGGGTTGTGAAAACCTTTGGCGTTCAAGTACCTGTCAGTGTACGTAGATTTTCTGTACACTGAATGACCAAGCCGGCCTCTTGTCTTCCGTTCAAGTAGAACATCTGTACACGAGAAAGCGGTCCAGAACATGTTAGTACGCAGGGTTAAAGGAGCGGAGAAATTGCAAGAGCTTTGAGGTGCCACCAATAAAAAGCGTCTCGTGAAACCGCGGAAGACACCAAGCCAAGTGCATTTCTTCCATACTGTGGAGCAACTACTAACAAGGTAGGACGCGTGCTGAAAAGACATGGATTGAGACCGTTGTTCCGGCACACCTCCAAGATAAAAGACATGTTACCCCTCGTTAGAGACAACGTAGGTCTTCGAGATCCTCGCATGTGTGGTGTCCCCTGTAAAGGTGGTAGCATTTACGTAAATCTAGCAATTCACACTGTTGCTGAGCTTTGTTCACAGCACTCACTACATATCACACAAAGGAAACTTGAGACGTCGGCCGTGTATCAACATTGCCTAGAAAAAGGGTACAATGTACAATTCGAAAAGACGTCAATTTTTGCTTAAGCACCATCATACTAGCATTATGTTTTAAAAGAAGTGGCCGAAATTAGCAGCAACAATGTACACAGAGATGAGGGATACACATTTAGTAGGTTGTGGGGCGGACTTTGGATATTGAGCAGATTAAAACTGTGTGCCCGACCGAGACTCGAACTCGGGACCTTTGCCTTTCGCGGGCAAGTGCTCTACCAACTGAGCTACCGAAGCACGACTCACGCTCGGTACTCACAGCTTTATTTCTGCCAGTACCTCGTCTCCTACCTTCCAAACTTTACAGAAGCTCTCCTGCGCTGCAGAGTGAAAATCTCATTCTGGAAACATCCCCCAGGCTGTGGCTAAGCCATGTCTCCGCAGTATCCTTTCTTTCAGGAGTGCTAGTTCTGCAAGGTTCGCAGGAGAGCTTCTGTAAAGTTTGGAAGGTAGGAGACGAAGTACTTGCAGAAGTAAAGCTGTGAGTAGCGTGCCTGAGTCGTGCTTCGGTAGCTCAGTTGGTAGAGCACTTGCTCGCGAAAGGCAAATGTCCCGAGTTCGAGTCTCGGTTGGGCACACAGTTTTAATCTGCCAGGAAGTTTCATATCAGCGCACACTCCGCTGCAAAGTGAAAATCTCATTCTGGGGACAAATGAGTAATTTTTATGCTTGTAGGGATGCGAGAGCGGCAGTTTCAAATGTGGTGCCGACCCCTCGCGCCATCTGACGTCAATCAGTCCTGCAGTGAGATGGAGCTGCTTGGAGCTGCCCTACCTGCCTTCCGTGCATCCATCACTCCGGCCTTCTAAGGGAGGTTCGAGATGCTGTCATTATATGGATACAAAGAGAACACTGGCAGTCAGTGATTTCAGCTCTCGGTGACGATTGCGGGGACAGCTATCCATTCTTGAGTGTTTTATTTGAATTGACGCAGCTTGCAAACTGAGAAGATTTTACTCAATGGGCTTTGCTGTTTTCTTTCGACTCTCCTAGCGTCGTGCTACGGCACTGTAGTGTGGGAATTTTGATGTGCTTTGGGACGGTAGACCAGGGCCCTATGGGATGGGTGGCGAGATAGGTCTCGGACAAGACGCAGAAGAGACCCAAATAACGACCGAAAACAGAACCAAAATAGAGAGAAAAGTAGGACTTAACCTTGAGAGGTATGTGAGCTTTCTGTCCCCTCGTGTTTCCATCTTCTGACTACGAAAGGAAGCCTTTATCTCACTCCTCCCACAATCGTGAATGCACTACGTTGTTACAGCGTCACTTTATCCAAACAGGATCAACGGTTCATTCAGAGCTCCCTGCTACCTCTTACTTACGATAAAAGATGTTATTTCGCTATAGTATTGGTGGACACAACTGTCACTAAGCGGGTTCTGGAGATATGAACAAAGGCACCTTTTTCGATTTCTGCAAGCTGGGGCGGGATGTGTTAACCAACCTTCTTTTCCAAAACTGTGTCGTAACTACTATAAAGTCGGAACAGAAATTGAGAAATAAAATGCTTATCAGTACCAGTGTTTGAGACTTCTGTAGCTCATTTATAATATTATTGGAGTTGTTAGTTGTGTCTACAGCCAGCTATATTCTATTCATTAAAGTTAAAACCACATGTAAAAATATGTATATGCTGCCATTTGTGATCGACTTCTTTTCTAAAGCATCTGGTTTCGTAAGATCATTAAACGTAGATCTTACTCATGTGTCTACAACTACGTGAGTACTCTGCTATTCAATAGAAAGAGCCTGGCAGAGGGTTCAATGAACCACCTTCAAGCTGTCTCTCTATCGTTCCACTCTCGAACGGCGCGCGGGAAAAACGAGCACTTAAATATTTCTGGGCGAACTCTGATTTCTCTTATTTTATCGTGATGATCATTTCTCCCTATGTAGGTGGGTGTCAACAGAAGGTTTCACAATCGGAGGAGAAAACTGGTGATTGAAATTTCATGAGTATATCACGTCGCATCGAAAAACGCTTTTGTTTTAATGATTGCACTCCAGTTCACGTATCATGTCTGTGGCACTATCTCCCCTACTTCACGATAATGCAAAACAAGCTGTCCTTCGTTGTACTTTTTCGATGTCATCCGTCGGTCCCATCTGATGCGGATCCCACAACGCACAGCAATACTCCAGATTAGGGTGGACAAGCGTGATGTAAGCAGTCTCTTTAGTAGACCTGCTGCAGCTTCTAAGTGTTCTGCCTATGAATCCCAGCCTTTGGTTGGCTCTACCCACAACATTATCTACGTGATCGTTCCAATTGTATTTGTAATTGTAATCTCTAATTACTTAGTTGAATTTACAGCCTTCAGATTTGTGTTGTTGTTATCCTAGCGAAAATGAAACTCTGAACCTTATTTTAATGTCATCAGTTTTATGGATATAACAAAGTGGTTATTATAATTTATCAGTCATAAATGGTAGCATTAATCCCATTCATGTCACAACTACAACTCAATAACGCCTTTCGAAAGACAATTCTCTCATCACCATGTTGTGGAATTTAGCTCCCGAGTTAAAAACTCAAAAAACTACCAGCACGTTTGAAATGTTCATACAATAATATAGAACTAAAACACAGTATACTATAGATCCTCACCTTACATTAATATCGTGGAATTCTGTCACTAGTTGTCGCATTTCACGCCACACATCACAACATCTCGCAGCCTCCTGATCTCCTGTGTATCAAGCTGAAGCTTCTCCAAATGTCTGAGGTTTGTTGCGTTCTGACATGTACACGGTTCTGTAATGTAAGCGTGACTGTTTGTGCATTCATAATGCTACTCTATTGGTACTGTAGGGTGTCCGTTGTGTCGGAGCTACACTCCTGGAAATGGAAAAAAGAAAACATTGACACCGGTGTGTCAGACCCACCATACTTGCTCCGGACACTGCGAGAGGGCTGTACAAGCAATGATCACACGCACGGCACAGCGGACACACCAGGAACCGCGGTGTTGGCCGTCGAATGGCGCTAGCTGCGCAGCATTTGTGCACCGCCGCCGTCAGTGTCAGCCAGTTTGCCGTGGCATACGGAGCTCCATCGCAGTCTTTAACACTGGTAGCATGCCGCGACAGCGTGGACGTGAACCGTATGTGCAGTTGACGGACTTTGAGCGAGGGCGTATAGTGGGCATGCGGGAGGCCGGGTGGACGTACCGCCGAATTGCTCAACACGTGGGGCGTGAGGTCTCCACAGTACATCGATGTTGTCGCCAGTGGTCGGCGAAAGGTGCACGTGCCCGTCGACCTGGGGCCGGACCGCAGCGGCGCACGGATGCACGCCAAGACCGTAGGATCCTACGCAGTGCCGTAGGGGACCACACCGCCACTTCCCAGCAAATTAGGGACACTGTTGCTCCTGGGGTATCGGCGAGGACCATTCGCAACCGTCTCCATGAAGCTGGGCTACGGTCCCGCACACCGTTAGGCCGTCTTCCGCTCACGCCCCAACATCGTGCAGCCCGTCTCCAGTGGTGTCGCGACAGGCGTGAATGGAGGGACGAATGGAGACGTGTCGTCTTCAGCGATGAGAGTCGCTTCTGCCTTAGTGCCAATGATGGTCGTATGCGTGTTTGGCGCCGTGCAGGTGAGCGCCACAATCAGGACTGCATACGACCGAGGCACACAGGGCCAACACCCGGCATCATGGTGTGGGGAGCGATCTCCTACACTGGCCGTACACCACTGGTGATCGTCGAGGGGACACTGAATAGTGCACGGTACATCCAAACCGTCATCGAACCCATCGTTCTACCATTCCTAGACCGGCAAGGGAACTTGCTGTTCCAACAGGACAATGCACGTCCGCATGTATCCCGTGCCACCCAACGTGCTCTAGAAGGTGTAAGTCAACTACCCTGGCCAGCAAGATCTCCGGATCTGTCCCCCATTGAGCATGTTTGGGACTGGATGAAGCGTCGTCTCACGCGGTCTGCACGTCCAGCACGAACGCTGGTCCAACTGAGGCGCCAGGTGAAAATGGCATGGCAAGCCGTTCCACAGGACTACATCCAGCATCTCTACGATCGTCTCCATGGGAGAATAGCAGCCTGCATTGCTGCGAAAGGTGGATATACACTGTACTAGTGCCGACATTGTGCATGCTCTGTTGCCTGTGTCTATGTGCCTGTGGTTCTGTCAGTGTGATCATGTGATGTATCTGACCCCAGGAATGTGTCAATAAAGTTTCCCCTTCCTGGGACAATGAATTCACGGTGTTCTTATTTCAATTTCCAGGAGTGTAGAATGACGTACGGCGTTCCGCCGCACAGCAGTCATCCCAGCGACCCAGTCAGTGTGCTGAAATCCTCAGCTGAACGGCCGCACTGCCAGCCCGCAGCATTGGGCTGCTCAGTTCACCGCAGCCCACCGCACTGGATGGGCTGGTTCCCCCTGTCAAAGACACATCCCGTGCTGCGTACCAAGCTCTACCAGTGTCAGAGAGAGATTTTTCTAAGTACTCTGAAAAGCGTTCACCACCGAACTGATGGTGTCAGAATACATCCAGAACCGAATTCTAAAACTAACTGAACCTGCCCAAAAGCAGAATTGTTTATTTTCTTCAAACAAACAAGGACACCAACAAAAATTTTGAGTGTTGTTGCGACTGCATAAAGTATGTACTGAATCTCTAATTTGCCCGAGAAGCAGATTATTGTCGTGTCAAACAATTTTTTGTTTTGTCTAAACTTAAGTATGGCATTAAGCCGGGTCCGCAGTAGTATTTAGCGTCAACAGATTATTCAAATTAAGCGTTTTCATGCTAAACGATTTTCTCTGCACTAACTGCAAGACATGATGTTTTGGGGTGAGATAAAACTGGCAACATCGTGTCTACAATGCAACAGTAATTCGTTAAGAAACAGTTTCGTTTATTATGCAGCGATAAATCAACACTAATTTGACAGTCTGCATAAATGAAAGCTGCTTGACAAACAGATACAATAACGGCAACCGATTCACAGGGAACACAAAACAAAACATGTTGTGCAAAAATATTTACAACGTACTCCTCTATTCATTTTCTCTGATACTGTACTTGTGTGAAAAAAGAGAACGGCGCAACATTGTCCGGATACAAAAGTGACGGTCGTGCGCTTAGAATGGATCTTGCACAAGTAAAATTTCTCTGTTATGCAGAGCTGAATGACTTTACACAAAATTTTTCTGGCAATATTCTGGTAATATTTTATATTCTTCAGTTTACTTATTGAAGCAAATATAGCACAGGATGATTGTTGTCTCTTCAACATAATTTGAATCAGGAGTTCCATCAACAATAATGGAATAACGCTTTTCATTTTTGCCCTATTTCAGGTTGGCAGTCTTGACATAATGGGCACAGCTAGACATGTATTCTGAGTATCACTTGACAGATAATGCCTTGTAAACATATTCCAGCTCCTTGGCCTTGTCTGACCTTGCTAAGGTGTTTTGTAAGAACTGGATCAAGGTGACTCAAGAGTTTTAACTTTCCAAGGAAATTTTCATTATTTGGATCTTCAACTTTGTGAGATGATGCTCTGAAACCCTAACCTCTTTGACTGAGAAACAATGACGCATCACGTATCACATCAGTTGGCTATCCTACAGACATAGAAAAGAAGAACATTACCTCTCTACTTATGAGCATCAGTGTGCCCAATGTACATCTATTGCATCACTTCATTTCTTCATCTTTACAGTTGTTCTAGGACAATTACATAAATTGAGATATTTTATTTTGTGCTTGCTCTCAAATGCAAAATGTTTTCTGTATGTTTTAAGTAAAATCACCATGTGATGGATTGAGATATCCGTTATGTTTGAACAATGTAAAAAACAAAACATTTACAGTGAAGAGAAATGTGTTACATGCCATATGATTGTAAAAATATCAGAAAAAAGGATGGGAAAATCGACAAATTTCGTTAACGCAATTGCGAGTATAGCGTCCACATCGTCTTCCGGTTAACCTCGTGGTGAACATTATCGTGTATACTCAGACAAATGCTACTGCAACAAGCGAGCGGCGAAATGTATTATGTGTTTTAAATGCAAAACTTTACACCATTACAGTTGTGCAAGTGCTAATCCGAAACAAAAATACTGGGCTTGTCGGGAATGTTATGTAGACGACATTGAAAAAAAATTGATCAGTGCAGAATGCGAAAGTGAAGTGATTGCAACGTTGCTAACTGAGATCGGCATTTTAAAACGTAAATATGAGGCCTTAACACAAGAAGACCTACAGCCTGATATATTAAAATATAAAAGCGAACTGCAAGAAGCAAAAATACACTCCTGGAAATGGAAAAAAGAACACATTGACACCGGTGTGTCAGACCCACCATACTTGCTCCGGACACTGCGAGAAGGCTGTACAAGCAATGATCACACGCACGGCACAGCGGACACACCAGGAACCGCGGTGTTGGCCGTCGAATGGCGCTAGCTGCGCAGCATTTGTGCACCGCCCCCGTCAGTGTCAGCCAGTTTGCCGTGGCATACGGAGCTCCATCGCAGTCTTTAACACTGGTAGCATGCCGCGACAGCGTGGACGTGAACCGTATGTGCAGTTGACGGACTTTGAGCGAGGGCGTATAGTGGGCATGCGGGAGGCCGGGTGGAAGTACCGCCGAATTGCTCAACACGTGGGGCGTGAGGTCTCCACAGTACATCGATGTTGTCGCCAGTGGTCGGCGGAAGGTGCACGTGCCCGTCGACCTGGGACCGGACCGCAGCGACGCACGGATGCACGCCAAGACCGTAGGATCCTACGCAGTGCCGTAGGGGACCGCACCGCCACTTCCCAGCAAATTAGGGACACTGTTGCTCCTGGGGTATCGGCGAGGACCATTCGCAACCGTCTCCATGAAGCTGGGCTACGGTCCCGCACACCGTTAGGCCGTCTTCCGCTCACGCCCCAACATCGTGCAGCCCGCCTCCAGGCGTGAATGGAGGGACGAATGGAGACGTGTCGTCTTCAGCGATGAGAGTCGCTTCTGCCTTGGTGCCAATGATGGTCGTATGCGTGTTTGGCGCCGTGCAGGTGAGCGCCACAATCAGGACTGCATACGACCGAGGCACACAGGGCCAACACCCGGCATCATGGTGTGGGGAGCGATCTCCTACACTGGCCGTACACCACTGGTGATCGTCGAGGGGACACTGAATAGTGCACGGTACATCCAAACCGTCATCGAACCCATCGTTCTACCATTCCTAGACCGGCAAGGGAACTTGCTGTTCCAACAGGACAATGCACGTCCGCATGTATCCCGTGCCACCCAACGTGCTCTAGAAGGTGTAAGTCAACTACCCTGGCCAGCAAGATCTCCGGATCTGTCCCCCATTGAGCATGTTTGGGACTGGATGAAGCGTCGTCTCACGCGGTCTGCACGTCCAGCACGAACGCTGGTCCAACTGAGGCGCCAGGTGGAAATGGCATGGCAAGCCGTTCCACAGGACTACATCCAGCATCTCTACGATCGTCTCCATGGGAGAATAGCAGCCTGCATTGCTGCGAAAGGTGGATATACACTGTACTAGTGCCGACATTGTGCATGCTCTGTTGCCTGTGTCTATGTGCCTGTGGTTCTGTCAGTGTGATCATGTGATGTATCTGACCCCAGGAATGTGTCAATAAAGTTTCCCCTTCCTGGGACAATGAATTCACGGTGTTCTTATTTCAATTTCCAGGAGTGTAATAATAAGTTCATTAACTAATGAACTACAAAGACAGGCCTCACATAGAAAACACGCAGAGATCGATGAATTTCAACAGAAAATGCATACCAGCGAAGCGAAAATCTGTGCCCAAGTGAAATATTTGTCTCCAAGAATAAATAATAAATCTTCACGAAATCTCACTGAGTTAAATATCTACTCAGATAGCCACGGACGCGGACTGGCGGAAGTACTACGATACCGTTACGATCTGAAAGTATGCAGTCTTGTGAAACCAATGCGGGAAATTATTAGGGACGTTTTACTGGACAAACAAGACAACAAAAATCGTCATGTTGTATTAATTGGAGGAGCAAATGACGTGTATTGTAACGAGTTAGCTAACGCTATTATCAGTCTCAAAAGTGCCCTCAGTTCGATAGAAAACCAAAAAGTTACTGTTATTGGTATACCACATAGGCATGACCTCATATCTGCTTCATGTGTGAACGCCGAAGTTAAGGAAGCAAATAAACAGATACAAGCAGCGTGTAAAGTGTACCCAAACATAAGATTTCTATCAATCGATTTCCTGGATAGATGCAGCTTTACAAAACATGGCACGCACCTGAATAGAAGAGGCAAGTCATCTCTGTGCAAAGCAATTTACGAAACGTTAGAACCATATAAAAAACAAAGTATCTATGAGTCACTACCAGCCATTGTAATGAACTACCAATACATTACTGGAAGCAACCATGGAGGAAGTGAATCTGTCTTGGAGACAACAACTAAAGCAGCTGCAGAACCACAAATTGCTACAGCATCACGATCAAATTCAGTATCAACTGCAGCACCAGCAAAACCAGCAACATCTGAACCAGCTCAAGCAACAAGACCAATAACAGCAGCAGCACAAGCAACAGAAGCAGAAGTGGTGTCAACAACTGTAGCCGTTCCACTACAGTCACTGGCAGAAAAGAGGAAGGAAACCACAGGCATCATCAATTACAGGGCAAAACCAACAGATACTACAACAACAGATCCACCACCAACAGAAATAGTGCCAATAAAAGAATCAAAGGCAGCAACAGCACGAAGAATCCTGTCAGCACCACCACCACATCCACTACCACTACCACCACCACCACCTCCGGCCACAGAAGCACCAGCAGCAACAACAGCAGCAGCAACTGAACCAGCAACAACAGTAGCAGCAGCAACAAAACCATCAACAACAGTTGCAGCAACACAACACTGCCTAAGGAGGAGTCAAAGACAGGGTACATCTACATCATTAAATAAGGATTTTTTATGGCTTCAGACAAAGAAATGGAAAAGATTGTGACAAATCAGCAAGAAAATTTGCAGATAAGTCACAACTACTATGGAAAAAGCAGCACATTACCAGGTAATGACAAAAGGAAAAATACTTGCAAAACAGTCAAGATAATGTGTCAGAATATTCAATGCCTCAGAAACAAAGTACTAGATCTAGAAGTAGCTTTAAATAATCTTGCTGATGTCTCTTGTATTTGTTTATCTGAACACTGGTGCAAGGCTAGTGAATTAAGTCTCATAAATATAAGCAAGTTTAATTTAGCAACACATTATTGCTGAAGTGTTTTTAAAAATGGTGGGGTATGCATTTACTCTAGAGTAGGACTGCAGTTCAAAGTGAAAACAGAATTGGACCATCCAAATATAGAAAAACAGTTTGAATCATGTGCCATAGAGTTAAAAACTGAGGAGAAGAGTGAAAAACTAGTTGTCATTACAGTATATAGATCTCCACTGGGTGACAAAAACATATTCTTCAAAAAAATAGAAGCAGCATTAAACACTTTTTATAGTAATGAAGTGAAATTATTTTTATGTGGCGATTTTAATATTAACCTGTTAATTGAATGTGATGAAAAAGACAGTTTTTGAGTATACTCAGCAGCTTCCACATGAAACCACTCTGTACAGATGCCACCTGAATAACAGAACTGTCATCTTCTCTTTTATACAATATTTTCTCAAATATGGAGAATGGTATCACTGAGCCACTAAACATAATCTTAGGTCTCTCGGATCACAATACACTATTAACATACATAAATTACTCTATCCCCAAGGCAGTAAATTATAAGTGGGGATACAAAAGGCACTTCTATACAGAAAAAGTAAATACTTTCATCCAGTTGTTAGCTAATGAAACATGGGAAGATGTCTTTGCACAAACAACAACCGAGGAATCTTTCAATGCTTTTTCTAGTACATTCATGTCCCTATTTGAGATGTGTTTCCCAAAAAAGCTCACAAGGATCAATGTCATGCCTAGGAACACAAGCCAGTGGATAACACCTGCTATTAGAGTATCTAGTCAAACACTAAAACATATCAGTCAACTCAAAAAAGATAACAAAGATGAACACTTCACGGATTATGTTAAGACATACATGAAAATTTACAGGAAGGTGATAAAAAAAGCCAAGACAATGCACAATGACAGTGTAATTGCTGGGTCAGCAAACAAATCAAAAGCCATATGGAATGTAGTAAAAAAAGAAATAGGCCCAAGCAAAAATGGTAGAAATCCAGATGACTTTGTTTTAAAAGATGATCAAGGTGTGCTAGTGAGAAATCGTACTTTAGCAAATTACATTAATGACTACTTCATAAATAGTCCAATCAATCTGCATAAAAATTGTTCTAAGATTAGTAGAACATCAATCCCAGAAGAACAAAGTGTTAATTCATTATTGCTACCTCCCACAAACAAATTGGAAGTTAATCGAATAATAAAAACAATGAAGAATAAAATGTCCTCAGGGATTGACGAGATACCTTGCTCAGTCATGATGAGATGTGCTAGTGTCATATCAGACCCTCTCTCACACATCATAAACATATCATTTTCAGAAGGTGTCTTTCCACAACGATTAAAAATTGCAAAAGTAAAACCATTGTATAAAAAGGGCAATATACATGAAGTGGGAAACTATAGACCAATAGCTTTATTATCGGTATTTTCAAAAGTAATAGAGACAGTCATGAAAAACAGAATTACAAATAACCTCGAGAAATTCAATCTATTGTCTGTAAACCAACACGGGTTTCGCAAAGGAATGAGTACAGAGTCAGCCACCACCCAATTCATTGAAAATATTGTAACGGGGCTAGATAAGAACAACAGTACAATAGGAATAAATTTGGACCTCTCAAAGGCATTTGATACTGTCCAAAATGATATCCTGTTAGACAAATTACAATATGTCGGTATACGAGGAGTAGCTAAAAAGTGGTTTCAGTCATATCTCCATAATAGGAAACAGGTAGTAGAAATTGCAACAACAAACAGTAAAAACCAAAGTATTGTTTACAGATCGGATATTCAGTCAGTGCCAATAGGGCTACCGCAGGGGAGTGTTCTAGGACCTCTCCTATTTCTTCTTTACATAAATGATATCAAGATTCCAGTAAATGGTACTCATATAACCCTGTTTGCGGATGACACAAACATTTTAGTAACTGACATAAACCGGGTATTGCCAACATCTGCAACCAGAGTTATAGAATATTTGCAAAATTGGTTTGAAGTGAACAAATTAACCATAAATATCTCTAAAACTAATTATATCCATTACAGGAAAGCAAAGTCACACTCTGATCTACATCTCAGAATACAAAATAAAGAAATTGTGAGAGTTGCTACCACAAAATTCTTAGGTGTACATATAGATGAAAATTTAGACTGGAAATCACATATCCTGTATCTCTCGCATTGCTTTGCTTTATGCGTTATTAGCTTTGTATGTAGTAGGGAATGTAGCAGAGCTGTTTACTTTGCTTATATACATTCTGCTATTACCTATGACCTCATTTTCTGGGGTCATAGTAAGAAAAATCTCAAAACCATCTTCACTCTACAAAAACGAGCTGTTAGAATAATTACCAACAGTTCAAGGCTAACTCCTTCAAAGCAATTATTTAAACAGCTGAATATTCTACCCCTACCGTGCCTCTATATACAGAAAAGCGTAATTAATGTAAAACGAAATATTAACAATTTCCAATCCAACTCGGATCTACATACTTTCAACACAAGAAAGTGCAATGACATTCATATTAAAAGAGTTAACAAGGTTTTGGCGCAGAAACAAACAAAACATACAAGATAGCAGATTGTATAACAAACTACCGGTAAAGATAAAAGAAATAAAAAATTGTCTTCATTTGAAGGAGCAGTATTCAAATTTTTAATGACCAACTGCTATTATAGTGTAAAAGAATACCTGGAGTAGCTTCATACTAAACAATTATATTTATGTACTCTGTGCCAATAGTAATTTTTATCTGACTGTTGCTATGATCTAAATAAATAATATGTACAAAAGTGCTAGAATTGTATGTGTTATATCTAAATATCAATTGTGTATTCCATGTAAAAAGTCTTTCTCATACATCAATGTAAATAATCAAAGTTGTACATGCTATTTCAATGTGGTCTGATGTTATGTAGTCTACTATGCACATCTGTATTTTGTATAGTATTGTTCACCCTATATGTGTGTATGTATATACTATGTATTTTTTGACGAAATCCATGCAATGTAAATTGTCTCTGGATGAATAAACTACTACTGCTACAATGTGGGCAAATCTACCAAATTATAATGATGTTTCATGGCTGTTGTCACGTTCATTTGTTGGTGATATGTTTTGGCAGGATTTGCAACAGCATTTAAGGGAAGCACATTTTTGACCCTATCCCAAGGTGGATTTAGTCCACGATGTCTAAAGAAAATATTGTGCATTTGACATTAAACATGAAATAGAATTGTATGTTGCTGACATGTGAGAACCACAAAAGTGAAAATTTGAAATGCAAAGTAAGAGTTAAATGGCTATGCTGGTGCTAGGGTAAGGTTCTTTTATTTATTATACTATACAAAATTTATTCTACAATAGCAGTCCGACATTTGCAAACTAAGAACCCAGGGGAACACAATCCCTTAAGACACAAGGGCACCCATGAGGCTTGAGCCCCATACATTTTGCCCTCCAAGTCACAAGTCCACCCATGAGGCCCCCCCCCCCCATCGCAAATACTCCATCTTATTACGGCTGCTTATGTACTATTAAGAACCATGACCAACCATTTGCAAAGTGCAAGGGAACATGAAGAACAATGGTGCCTTGAGTATAATTATTGCCTTTGTATAAAAGTGTCATCTCTGTGCATCTCATTGCATATTTCAATCAATTAATATCAGTATTACATTGTAGCACTTCTATATAAGTAAGGTTACAGTAACAATGAGCCACGTTACTTTGCTGTGGCATATCAGGTGAAATTAACTTCTGCACACCAGTGTATTTACCATGCATGACTAAGTGTTCAAACTATGAGAGCTTAAATTCCCAGAATTCCTTTGCAAAATTATACATCCTCCAGAATGTGGGTCCTCCAGATGACCACAATCAAAAAATTAGAGCTTGTAAGGAGTTTAATCAATAGAGGTACTTCCAATGCACTATTTGCAGATGGAACAGGAATCACAGGAACTGATGGTGGTACCAGAAATACCTTTCACTACAAAATGTAAGGTGGTGTGCAGGGCAACCCTGTAGCTCTGTAATGTTCATCAGAATTACTAACCATGAAGCAAATAGATCTGATAATCTCAAAGCCCATTATCTACACAGTGTTAGGCTGACATGTGAAATATATGTATATGTTTTCAATGTTCTTTAACAGAAGTAAATATTTACATGACTAATTGTCCAGATTATTAGAGCATACATTCCAAAATTGAGAGTATACATTCCAAAAATATTTGGGAAAATTATTACATCCTACAATATGTAAGTCAATGAAGTTATTACCATAATGAAGTGATCAGAGCTCAAGATGAGTTTATTCAACTGTGGTTCTTCCAACAAACTATTTGCAGACACAACAAGAATAGGATGGTAATGTTGACAGAATTTCCCTCTAATACACACTGCGAGGTTATTTACAGAGTACTCTTGTAGATCTTTGAGGTTCAGGGAGATTATTAAACATCAAGCATGTAGCTTTAACAGCCTCAAAATTCCAGAATGAGATTTTCACTTTGCAGCGGAGTGTGCACTGATATAAAACTTCGAGGCAGATTAAAACTGTGTGCTGGACAGAAACTCCAACTCAGGGGTCTCGGTTCAACACACTGTTTTAATCTGCCAGGAAGTTTCAACCTCAAAATTTATGATCAGTTAAATGATCATGAATGACCGACAAAATTCTGAGAACATAGATTTCAAGATTGGGCAGGCTAAACATTACTTACAAATTAACTATTACTTTCTGCAAATGCAACATGGATGGGAGGATATGATGTTGACACACCTCGATTTTTAATGTTCATCAACATTGTTAAACAGGAAGCAAGTAGATCTAGTAACCTCAAAGCTCATTATGTTGGTCTTCAGTTCAAAACTTTTCTTCTGAGGGCATGGGTATTTTTGTTGATCTTCTATAACTAGTGCAAACTGCAGACAGCTGGGGTACACTAATCCCATCCCGGGGAGTTATGGGGTGGCAGCAGGAAGGGCATCCGGCCAACCCTTCCAATTAACCATGCCAAATCTGTACTTAACCCTGCCTACCCTGCGCACAATGTGGGATAAAGGCAGTAGCAGTAGAAAGAAAGAAAAAATGAAAGATGTAGATCTTTAATGATCTTCATTTTTAAACAATACATAAATAATACGTGAGACAACCTCAAATGCCATTGTTGATTTTAATTGGTTCAATTATGCGTTTTTGGTGAAACATTATATATTGTATTAAATAAACAAAATAATTTTAGCCTTATTCACAAACTTCTTTATTATGTACAGCTTAGGTTTCATGTTATAAGCCTGTTTTCTAGTATATAATTGATCCCAAACATAAAAATCAGGTACACACAAATGTAACTTTTCGATCTATTGTTTCCTGCCTTAAACTGTCAATGTTATCTCTGTTGACAGTTTTGACAAAATTACACAATGATTTACAAAATTCTTCAGGTCAGGGTTAACAATAATTACGGCTAAACTTACAGAGGAATAGTGCTACATACAGGATTGAAAATTTCTTTTATTCTTCTATGTAGGGGTTGCACTATTATCTAAAATGGGTGAACAGTTGCACTGAATTTGTTCATAGAAAGATAAATATGAGGATACCCACATTTGTTTCTTAATTTCTAAGATTTCTATCTGAGTGAGATTTGCACCCTTATCCTATGTGCATAGACTTCTACATCTATTAAATATTCCTGGTTTGCATTTTCCATGACATAACTCTGTCTCGGAATCTGGCAGAAAACCCAGAGACATTCTGGTCATACAAAAAGCACATCAGTGGCAAGACGCAGTCAATACCTTCACTGCACTGTGTGATAACAATGGTGAAGTCACAGACGACAGTGCCACTGAAGAGGAGTTATTAAACATGGTTTTCTGAAACTCCTTCACCAAAAATGATGAAGTAAATATTCCTGAATTCCAATCAAGAACAACTGCAAAGATGAAAAACATAGAATTAGATATCCCTGGTGTAGCAAAGCAGCAAGGCGTCCAGTCCAGATAGTGTAGCAGTTAGGTTCCTTTCAGAGTATGCTGATGCAATAGCCCCATATTTAGCAATTATATACAACTACTCGCTCACAGAAAGTTCTGTACCTAAAGACTGGAAAATTGCTCAAGTCACAACAATACCCAAAAAGGGAAATAGGAGTAATCCACTGAATTATGGGCCCATATCACTAATGTCGATTTGCTGTAGGATTTTGGGACTTATACTGTATTCGAACATTACGAATTACCTTGAGTAAAATGATTTATTGACACATGTCAGAACAGATTCAGGAAACATCATTCTTGTGAAACACAACTAGCTTATACTCATGAAGGTGTGAGTGTTATCGACAGGGGATGTCAAATTGATTCAATAATTTTGGATTTCCATAAGGCTTTCAACTCCATTCTTCACAAGCGTCTTCTGGCCAAACTGCATGCCTATGGAATATAACCTCAGCTGTGCAACTGGATTCATGATTTCCTGTCAGAAAGGTCACAGTTTGTAGTAATAGAAGGGAATTCATTGAGTAAAACAGAAGTAATATCTGGCGTTCCCCATGGAAGTGTTATAGGCCCTCTATTGTTACTGTTCTATATTAATGACATAGGAGACAATCTGAGTTGGCCTCTTACATTATTTGTAGATGACACTCTCATTTACCAACTTGTAAAGTCATCAGATGACCAAAACAAATTGCAAAATAATTTAGATAAGATACCTGTGTGGTGCAAAAAGTGGCAATTGACCCCGAATAAAGAAAAGTGTGATATTATTAACATGACTACTAAAAGAAATCCGCTAAATTTTAATTATGTAATAAGTTACACAAATCTGAATGCTGTAAATTCATCTAAATACTTAGGGATTACAATTACAAGTAACCTAAATTGGAACAATCACATAGACAATTTGTGAGGAGAGCAAATCAAAGACTCTGATTCATTGGCAGAACAGTTAGAAGGTGCAACAGATCTACTAAAGAGATTGCTTACACCACACTTGTCCACCCTATTCTGGAGTACTGCTGTGCACTGTGGGATCCGCATCAGGTTGGACTGACAGATGCCATCAGAAAAGTTCAAAGAAGTGTGGGTCATTTTGTATTATCACAAAATAGGGGAGATAGGGCCATAGACATGATACTTGAATTGGAGTGTCAATCATTAAAACAAAGGCAGTTTTCATTGTGATGGCATCTTCTCACAAAACTTCAACACCAGTTTTCTCCTCCAAATGCGAAAACATTCTGTTGGCAGCTACCTACATAGGAAGAAATGAACATCATGATAAAATAAGAGAGATCAGGGCTCGCACAGAAAAATTTAAATGCTCATTTTTCCTGTGCGCCATTCGTGAGTGGGACAGTAGAGACAGCTTGAAGGTGTTTCACTGAACCCTCTGCTAGACACTTAATTGTAAATAGCAGAGTAATCATGTAGATGTAGAAGTATGCAGTCTTCACCACATCATCAGTTTAATCAGTTAACTGATCAGACTTGACTATCAATATTCTGAGAGCATACATTCCGAATTTGGCAGGTATAACATTACTTAATCCAAAACATTACTTCTAGAAGTGGTAAAGACAAGAATATCTGACAAATTACAACCCACAGGGACAACTGTTTTTATATGTACTTTTTGCAATTTTATCTGCAGTAAAAGATGATAGTCATAGAAACAGAAGTTCTCTCCAGTACACATCATTGGGCTGGCATGTGGAGTATAGCCATATCTTTTCAACATTCTTTAACAGAACTAACCAAAAGCAAGGAGCTGAGACTATCTCAGTGTCAACTATCTATTCCCTGTACACATGTAACTGTGCAAATTAGAAGAGAATAATTTCCAGCAATAATTGCATAATGGAGTATAGATACATGTATCACATGTTCTTAAAGAAAAGTAACTGTAAACATGGCGATAGTGTCTCAGTATCAACTGTCCATCCCATGTACATGTTTAACTGCTGAAACTAAAAGAGCATACTGTCCAGCAATAGTTGTATAAATTATTGCAGTCTCTAATATGTGGGTCAATGAAATTATCTTGCCCTAGATATGTGAGGAAATAATAGTATTGTCAGAAGTACCCTGTCTTACACACTGTGAGGCTGTTTTCAAAGTACTCCAGTAGGTCACTAATGTACATCAACATTATTATCCACATAGGAGGTAAATTTGACAATCTCAGAGTTCTTTAAAAATAAAATGAAAATTAATATCTGGCAATATTCTGTGAACATCCATTTCAAGACTGGTCAGTCTAAAAATTACTTCATCCTACACACTGCTCTTAGAAGACATACAGACAAGGGCATCTGACAAATCAGAGGTCACAAGGAGGACTGTTAACAATTGTCCTCCTTTGCACCATTTGTGATATAATCTGGAATAAATGGAAATGGATGTTGGACCCAGGCTTGTCCCCACTGCACAACATTAAGTGAAATATAGAGAAATGTTTTTAAATTTCCTTAACAGAAGTAACTATAACAATTATATCACACAGTCTCAAAATCAAGTATTTTATTACGTACATGACTGTCAAAATCATTAGAACATATTCTCCAAGAACACTTGGCAAATTATTACATCCTCCAATACATTGGCCTATTAAATGACCATGATGTAACAATCAGAGCACATAAAGAGTTTAATTAAACAGTTTCCCTTCATGTACACCCCATGCAGATGCAAAAGGATGCGAGTAAAATAGTGGCTACAGAAGCACTCTCCATGACATACTGTGAGGAGGGTTTGCTGAGTAATGTCAATCTTTGATGTCGATAAGCAACAAGTAATCCTGGTGACTACTCATTATCCATTTACCAGAAACCATTTCCTGTCAAAATTCAGAGAACCTACAATCCAAGATTGGTCAGGAAAACTATATCTTCTTCATAGCATTCGCTCCTAAAACTGATAAAGATTAAAGCATCTGAAAAATTGGAGCTCATAATGAGCATCATCAACAAGTTGACACTATTTACCATTCGTGGTGGATATGAAATGGAACAGGCTGGGAAATGAAACAGAAATACTCTCTTATCACACAGTATTGAGCTGGCTTGTGGAGTATACATTTACGATTCCAATCTCCTTTGATGTAAGAAACCGATATGACTCACTGCAAAATTCTGTAAATGTCAAGGATGGGAGGAAATGATAGTGATATCAAAAGGACCCCCTGTCACTCACTCTAAGACAGATTCTTCAGTACACATGGAGCTCTCTAATTTTCATCAACATTATTAACCACATATAAGTAGATATGACCAACTCAAAGTCCACTTTCAATTAAATGAAAATTATTTACAGATAAAATTCTGAGAACATACATTCCAACACTGGTTGGGCTAACTATTATGAGGGTGGTTTGAAAAGTTCTATGACCAGAACAGAAAAAAGGACTTACATCACAGGAACATTTTTTTTATATTTTTCAATGTAGTCTCCTTGTAGATTAATGCACTTGGTCTAACAAAGTTCCTGTGCCTTGATCCCACAGGCCTGCCAAATAGTTGTCAACTCTAGCTATCAATTCTTCGTTTGAGTGTATTTTCAACCACCAAGAAAAATTTTCAGTTTCAAGAAGAGATGGAAGTCTGACAGAGCCATATCATGTGAATAATGTGGGTGTGGTAACCATTCATACGTTAGTTCGTGTAATTTTTTCAAGGTGGCAGCACGTGTGTGCTGGTGCACATCAAGAGTTCCTACACCCAGCTTGCAGATAATTTTTTCATTGCTAATTCTTCAGTTAAAATGTAATACACTCTTTCAGGTGACATCTGGCAAGCATGAGAAATTTCTTGCACTTTCAATAGGCAATCCTCCATGACCATTTTGTCCACTCGTGCAATGACTTCTGCAGTAGTGGCACATCTTGACAGACCACTGCACAGATCATTATCTAAGCTCTCCCAACCTAATTTAAGTTCATTTGTCCACTTACCAACAGATGAATATGAAGGAACAGAGGCTCCCAGTGTATTCTGGAAATCAGCATAAATATCTTTTGCTTTCATATCTTTCTTTACGAAGTACTTAATCACTGCTCGAATCTCAATTTTTTCCATCTTTGCAAATCACTATGTGGGAACAACAACAGAGCCATGTCACCACCACAGCTTTCTTCCAAGAGCATTGATGTTGCAGGCAACAGTCCAATGAATATCATGTGAACAACTCGTTGCGCCAGTGCTGACCTCTCGTGGTGATTCCAAAAACTTTTCAAACCACACTCGAACTTTCTCCTATACAATGCTACTAGAAGTGACAGAGACAAGATTGTCTGAAAAATTAGAGCCAGTAAGGATAATTGTCAACAAGTGACTTCCCATCTATTACTCATGAATGTATCTGGAATAGATGGAAATGGTTAAGGAACCAAGACATCTCTCCACCACACTGCATTGAGCTGTGATGTGTGTGTGTGTGTGTGTGTGTGTGTGTGTGTGTGTGTGTGTGTGTGTGTGTGTTTTCAATGTTTTTCACCTGAAGTACCCATAAACAAGGAGGTCAGACAGTCTCAAAGTTGAGTATCTGCTTACCGTACATGACTAACTGTTCAAATTACAAGAGAATATAATCCAACAACAGTTGAGCAAATTATTAAATTCTCGAATTTTTGGGTCCACAGAGTTACCATGATGAAACAATCAAAGCTGATGCAGATTTAAATATGTAGTAGTACTTCACACAATTCATAAATGGAACAGGGATGGGGAAAAATTGTAGTGTTGCCAGACGTACCTTCTACTACACATTGTGAGATGATTTGCTGAATACCCATGTAGATCTCTAAAGTTCATCAACTCTGTTAAACATCAAGCAAGTAGACCTGACAACCTCAAATTCCATTCTCAGTTAAATGAACATGAATTATTGACAAGATTATGAGAACATGCATTCCAAGATTCGGCAGGGTAAATATTACTTTCTCATACACATTGCTACATTCGGCATGTAGAATTCATGATTTTATCTTGTATAAATACAAATGGTTGTGGTACCATCAGTTCTCTGCACCAAACAGCATTATGTGGGCATATTGTGTATAAATGTATGGTTTCAATATTCTGTAACACAAGCATCCATAGACAGGGAGACCTTCTTTAACACAAGTAACCAAAAACAAGAAGATTAGATGATTTCAAACGTGAGTATCTATTTACTGTACATCACCAACTACCTAAATTATAGGAGCATACATTCCAGGAATAGCTGTGCACAATATTACATCCTCTATTATGTGTGTCCAAGAACTTTGCATCATAAAAAAGATTTAAATGTTATACAGAGGTGAATCGACACTGGTTCTTCACATGCACCATTAAAAAATGCAACAGGGGTGAGAAGAGATTATAGTGGTACAAGAAATGCTCTGTTGTACACATTGTAGATGCTTTGTGGTCTACTCTTGGAGATTATTCATGTTCATCAATGTTAACAACCATAGGGCAAGTAAATGATACAACCTCACAGTCCATTGTGAATTTATTGTGCATGATATACTCTCAGAATCCCAAGAGCGCACATTAAAAAATGCATTAATTAAATTATCAATTCTGCCAGCACATTCTTCCAAGACATGGTAAAAAGAAGTACTTCTGACGAGTTAGAGCTCTTAAAAGGACTATCAACAGCACTCTGCCTATATACCATTAGTGTTTGAATGTGGAAAGAATGGAAATAATTGTGGAATAAAATGTATTTTCCAATGCACAGTACTAACATTGTATATGTAGCACAGATATGTTTTTGCAATGTTCTTTAACCAGTTACAGTAAACAATGACATCTGGCAGCATACATTCCAAGAATGGTTCGGCATATCGTTATATCCTCCAATAATTAGGTAAATGCAGTGAATTTGATGAAAATGTCCCAAGGAAATCATGTCACCCATCGTTGAAAATTCTGAAATTATTAACAGCACTCTCCCCATATAAATATGATATTATTGTTTTTTTTGTACCAATTTAGAATCCTGAAAAGACAACTGCTTTGATCACATTTATAATACAAGAAATAAAGTTTATGTTCCCGTTCGTCATTCAACTTACATGCTCAGACTCCCCACTACATGGGAATGAAAATATGACTAATTAAAAACCAATAACATTTTGAGTATGAATCTAGATTCTGACTCCCCACTACATGGGAATGAAAATACAACTAATTAAAAACCAATAACATTTTGAGTATGAATCTAGATTCATTGAAAAGAAACCTACATGGTGCTCTGTTTCCGTGATGATACTGCTCGGTTCAAGATTCCGTGAGTAATGAGCTGAATATCTGTGCAGGATGTGCTTTATAAACGGTCTTGTTATCTGAATATGTGGAGGTATCTTTTCACAAAATAGTTGCATTACTTTTTAAACAGAAATATTTCTTTTCAACTGTAGCTTTGTATCAGTTAAATTGTGTTAACAATATTTTGATGTGTCTCCAGTATATTAATCAAATAATTAGTGTATGTATGTTATGAGACAAATGATTAACAATTCAACAAATTAATTCAGCTCACCATTCACAAACACAACAGGGATGAGAGGAATGTTGCAAAAAATCAACCTACCGCATAATAAAGGCAGTTTGCAAAGCACCCATGTAGATCTTATCTTTTGATCAACATTGTTAAACATGAAGCAGGTAGATCTGACAACCTCTGAGCCCATTAGCAAGTAAATGAATATGATTCACATATTACATTCAGAGAAATTATGTTCTAGTGGTCATCAAAATTATTAAACATAAAGCAAGAAGCTCTCATAACCTCAATGTCCACTCTCAATTAAACTGGCTCTGTTCACTAACATTATTCTGAGGCCATACATAACAAGAACATTTGTGCAAATGATACTTTCTTTTGCATGTTGCTCATAGAGTATGAGGAGTACTGTCATCAACTGTCTTCCCATTTACCATCTTTCTATTTGAAATAAAAGATGTATGTGTTACCAGAAATTCTCTCTACAACACAGCTTCATGCTAGAATGTGAATTATATATGTATGTTTTCAATGTCCTTTACAGACGTAATGGTCAGTAAGGTCAGTCAGTCTCAAATTAAATTATCAATACTGGTGGGCAAAACATAGGATGAAAGTAACTTTTGCATGATGCATCATAGACAAATACCATAGCTCAATGAAACTGGACCATACCTAGAAAGAATTGCTCTAGTATAGTATGGAAAGTAACTGATAGAAAATCACAATGGGACAAACAGAAATGATACCTTTATTCAAAGACAATAATTACACTGAAGGTTTTGTTATTCCTGCTGATGTGTTCAACATTAAAAAGTCTGAGACACGGTTCTTAATATGGTGTGTATTCACCACAGACAGCAATTTCAGTATTCTCACATGCTAGCCAGAAGGTTTACTTAGTCCTTTGATCATCTGTAGTACAAGATGACATGGAACTAACTCTAAGGAGTTGTTGTGGTAGAATGTTTCTGACCTTCTCCAAATATACTTGACAACTTGTGGATGGTCACTGGTGCATGTGGATGCTCTGCAATACATATTCACCAATGCATCCCACATGAGGTAGATGGGATTATTTTGGGGGATTGAGTAGGCTAGTCCGTTTGCTGAATATCCTATCATTCCAAGAGCTCCTCCAGCTACACTATTGGATGGAGTCTTACAACCTCATCCATAAAAATGAAATCAGGGCCATGTGCAAAATACACATGTGGGGAAGGAGTAAAGTGCCCCATTGATGCTGACCAGTGAGTATAAAGTTTTCAAAGAAGTGATGTACCCGCGTATCATGAGAGGTTGGAATGTATAATACACCAATTATCATTGACAAATATGATCATTTTACTGTTCTATGAGTTGTGTTGTGGGAATGTATTTTGTTGCATTGGTGTACTGACCTCCAACTCTTTGGACATGGCACACTCAACAATCATGGTAATTGCAACACTGTGTTATTTCCCAGTGTGCCTTTTTCAGCAGTTCATTAGGCCACGACTCCATTTCAAATAGTACATGTGGGATGTGTTGGGGAGACATATTGCAGCATGTCCAAATTCATCAATGACCATTCAGCGGTTGTCAATTATGCTCATGGGGGAATGGAATTCTGTACCACAACAAGAGCCCTTTACCAACCTGGTGGACAGCATGGGGTGACATTGCAGAGCTTTTAATGTCATTTGGGGTGAATAAATACCCTATTAAGAATCATGTCCAGGATAACATCATGAATAATGGTGATTTCACTGCAATTACTGCCTTTCAATAAAAGTACCGTCTATTGGTCTCATTATGTATTTCTCTCTATAAAGATCAGTACTACACTTTAGCAGTTCTCTCAATGTATGGTCTGAGTTAGAACAAGCTATATTACATAGCAGTGACATACCATGTGAAGCTAAATTTTGTACCTAATTTTAGCACACCAGTGTATTTACCACACACAATTGAATGTCCAAATTACAAGAGCATACAATCCAGGAATAGCTAGGCAAGTTATTACATCCTCCAATACATGGTTCCACTAAATGACAATGACTGAAAAATTAGAGCTTACGAGCAGTATTTCTTTGCATGTACCATTCACAAATGCTGCAAGGATGAGAGAATATGACATTGGTACTAGAAGTACCCCAGTTAACAATGGACCATTCCTATATGCAACAGGGATGGGAGGAAATAACAGTGGTAGCAGAAGGACCCTCAATTACACACTGTTAGGTGGATTTCTGGTACTGACGTAGATCTTTTAAGTTTCATCAGCAATATTAACCACATATGAAGTAGGTCCAACAATCCCAAAGTCCATTATCAGCTTAATGACAATGTTTCATTGAAAAAATTCTGAGGACATACATTCTAAGATTGGTCAGGCTAAATATTACTTCTATCTAAACATTGTTCTTATAAGTGATGCAGAGAAGTTCAACAAATAAGAGCCCATAGCAAACATTGATCATAATTACTTTCCCATCCACCATTAAGCTGTCCTTTAAGAGAAATAGCCATAAACAAGATCAGACAGTCTCGAAAGACAAATGACAAATTGCCCAAATCACAAACAGATACTCTCTGTGAACAGTTTCAGATATTATTACATCTTCCAATACATGGGTCCACATAATTACAATGCTGAAAGGAATTGGAGCTCAGAAGGAGTTTAATCGACAGCACTACTTCCCTTGCATCATTAGGAAATGGAAGAGGAAACAGAGGAAATGCTAATGCTAGTAGAACTATACTCTAACTTACACTGTGAGTTGGTTGCCAAATACACACACAGATGTTTAATTTTTATAAATATTATTACCATGAAACAAGTAAATCCAACATTCACAAAATCCATCATCAATTTACTGAAAACAAACTTTTGTCAAAATTTCAAGATCAAATGTGTTGAGTTTTGTCAGGCTAACTATTACTTCATTTCACACTTTGCTCCTAAAAGTGATAAAGACCAAAACATCTGACAACTAAAAGCTCATAAGGAAGATCATTTACATTTGCCATCATATTTACCATTTTTGATTACACACAGAACAAAACAAAATGTTTACTGAAACACAGAAGTACACTACATCATAGAGCGTAAAGGTGGCATCTGGAGTATAGATACAGGATTTCAATGGTCAACAGAAATAACAATAAAACAGATAGATCCAAGAGTCTATTTACCATATACAATTAAATGTCCAAATTTCAAGAAAATATGTTTCAAGAATATATGGGGAAATTATTACATCATCCAATACATTGGACCACTAAAAGAGGATGATGAAAAAATCTAAGATCATAAGGACTTCAAATGATGCTAGGTTACCACATGCACCATTCACAATTACAACAGGGATGGGAGGAAATAATCCTGGCACCAGATGTACACTGTAAGTTGGCTTGCATAATATTCTTGTATATCTTTAATATTCATCAACATTATTAATCACATGACAAGTATATGTGACAATCTGAACATCTATTATCGATTTGCGGATCATGATTACTTCTCAGAATTCCAAGACTATACGTTCAAAAGTTGTTCATACTATTACATCCAAATAAACATTGTTCCTAGAAGTGATAAAGACATCTGACAAATTAGTGCTTATTAGGAGGATTAGTGTCAGTTGTCTTCTCATGTACCTACCTGGAATGTCGCTGGAATCAAAGGAAGTGGTTGCTGTACCAGAAGTACTGTGTACTGTATAGCATTAATGAGATATGTGGAGAATACAATATTGATCAACAAAATAAACCATCAAAAAAGGTGAACTGACAATCTCAAAGTATCTACTTACCATGGCATTCCTAAATGTACATATATAGATGTATGTATTCAATGTCCAGCAACAGAATTAACCATAAAACAAGCAGATCTGTTAGTGTCAGAGTGAAGTATCTGTTTACCATACACAGCTAACTGCCAGATTCTGAGAGCATATGTTCCAAGGAAATGACTAGCAGTTATACAAGGTGCCCTCCCCCATGCATCATATGGTGGCTTGCAGAGTATCAATGTAGATGTAGATGTACATGCAGAACAATTGGGTAACAGTCCAGAAAATGACCATGATAAGGAAAACAGAGTCCATAAGGAGTTTTTCAGATAGTGATTCTCCTATCCACTCCTTACAAATGGAACAGCGAAGGGAGGAAATTACAATGCTACTTCAAGTGCTCTTCACCCGCACCATATAATATAGATTTTGATATAAAGATTCAGATTTTCTGTTATGATTAACAGATTTACTATTAAACAAGAAGAATGCTAAAGTCTATGTTAGGTATCATTGTGTTATATGAGTCTTATTTTGGAAATTCTAGAGTGTACATTCCAGGGAGAGCAGACCAATACACTATTTACTCACATATAGTGCACCCAAGATGACCACCATGACATGATTAGTGTAATTAGCACTTGTATACAGGTTTATCAATAGTAGTTCTTCCTGGGCACCATTCATAGATGGACTATGGATGGGATAAAACTATAATGGTACTTGAAATGCAATCAACCAGACACCACAAAGTGATTTGAGGAGTATAGTATAGCTATACAACATTCATGAAATTTAGTTTACCATCCAGGAAAGATAATAGTCTATGTCAAAGCAAAAAATCAATTTTAACTTTCAGCTGTGCCCATAATCATAACCATCCACATGGTGAGTGTCAATTAGAATATCTCAGGTGGAGTTAAAATAGTATTAGGCAAACTAGTTTGTGTTTATAATGGTATTAAAATATTATGCTGAAGAATGTGGGAACTGTACATATTATGAGGTACACATACAACAGAGTTGCTCCAATTCGTCACAAAGAATCCTACAACTAATAATAAGGATAGTATTGCCAGGTGGGAAGTATAGTTTACACTGAGAAAATAGAGAGCAAATGCAGCAAAACTAGAGTCTTGCAGTTAGTTGTCGAAGAAATATTATGGGAGTATATTGGTACTCAGAATAGTACTGCACACAAACTCCTTTCCAGAGATGAAGGGGAACTACTACGAGATCAAAACCAATGGTATTACAGAAATTAGTTATGCCAGTGACACATATTTGACACCTTGGCCTTATCAACAATTAATGACACATTCTGTGCATGTTGTACTTGGTATCAGAAACTGATTAATTGGTGTTCAGTTCTAGTGAGAAATCTGGAACATGGAAACCATGGCCAAGGAAGTTAAAAAACATGTGAGTTAAACCACTATTCACATGTGGAGCTAGTGATTTACAAACTGTTTACACAGATACATACTGGAAGGGACACCAGGCCACACGGTGTCTACTTTGAGATAACAGGAGAGGAGGTGAAGCATTACTGCAGCTTAGTTGTCTACAAATACTGAACCAGACAAGAGTACACATAACGACTGGGAGGTGCACCAACTATATGAGCTTGAAGTCCTCACCACACAACTGCTGCCATCAAGCATTTCATAAATTCAGCCTTGACTGAGACTGTCATGTTTTAGTAATAAAATTCTGTGTTGCCTTTATAGGGGCAGTCAATGAGGTCTGCCTAAAGATGGTAGCACCAAAGTTACAACTCATTCATTCACAGTCTGCTTTTTGATTCCAAGGAACTAAAATTCTGTGAAAAGTTGTTATTTCATAAGCCAAGTTGTATGTCACACACTTAAGACTGACCACTGATTTCTCTTCTTGAAACAAATTAACTGGCTTTTAACTTTATGAAATACTGTTTATGTTGTGTGTGCAGCAACTGCTGTTGGGAAATAAATGAACACTTAGCATTAGCTTACTACATTAACATATAACTTATTTTGAAGGATGTGTAAACAAAATCTTGTTTTACATTATGGATAAACCAAATGACACAAAAGTGAATAAAGGCAGACTGGGTGAGTATTTGTCCCCTCCCTCCTAATTGAGATTCTCAGCACTCTCTTGTGTACTTCCTTATTGTCTGATCTGATAAGCTGACATTCAAGTACATGTCAACCTGCTTGAAATACTTATGAATGCAGAAAGCCACAGTACTATGTTGAGTAATGAGCAATGGAAATTAAAAAGCTTTGAATATAGGCCTGAAATTTGTAAGCAAACCCTTGTACCTGTCTTTACATGATGTTATGTGTAAACATTTATTGCTCCCATCAAGAATGGTCACTTTATATTACAGAGATACTTCTTATCCACATGCTACCAGGAGTTACAATATCAGACCCATTACTCCAGCTAGTTACTAATCTCCATGAAATATGTTTCAGAAATACTTAATTGTTGTGATTCTTTGACTGCTCAATCTAGCTGCCATTAGACTGACACTTGTAAATTTACACACTTATTTAACTTAAAAGGAAGAACAAGAACATGAGAGTAGCCTGGTCCTGAAAAATAACATTTCTTCCAATTTAACCACAGTGTCACTACTTTGGTCGTAGTAAAGTACCGGACACAAGTCAACCATAAAAATCATGAATTACTATTACACTGTAACCCACGCATGGGATCACACCACAAGAAGATAGTCCAACACACAGATCACAGATATGCAACCATCTATCAACCATATCTACCAGGATAATAACATGAAAAACTCTATGTTAAACCCTGAGCATTCTGGGGTCACAGCTCATGAGGTCAGGCCACCAAGTACCTACTGGTAGATGTACACTCAGTAGTCATTCTTTTCCATACTTGTGAAAATGACTGCAGTGTATTTGAGTTATGATCAGATTTCTTATGCACTCTATATCTGATGGCACTCTAATCAGACAGCAGGTCATATAGACTTTACACTAATGAGCATGTAAATGCGTTTTTCTCTTTACACATTGCTATAGGACTTGAAAGTCTGTGTCCAGATTTAAGTCTCCTAAAGCAGTGCAAAATAATTTAAAAAAAGAAAATAAACCATGTTGGCTCTAAAATTGAGATTATTTCCAAGTCTGTTAAGTGGTGGAATACAATTCACACATGTTAATGAGATGCCTATAGCTGAACATATAGTGGTGATGGCTGATAGTGGAACAGTCTCTGGTTTGAATCTCCATAATGCCAATTTTTTTACTGTTCCTTAAGTCCTATATTTTTTGACAAGCATAAATTAAAATAAATACTGAATCATAAATTTCTACTAAAAATAACATTATCTCATTTTCAAATATGGCTAACATCAAATAAATTGTAACTTGAAACAGACATGTGAAATGACTTACATACATCAGCAATGCTCCAGAATGAATTTTTATTCTGGAGAAGAGTGGCCACTAAAATAAAACATCATTGCTGATTAAAACCAGATTAATGAGCCAGGAAGTTACATCAATAATACCGATGCATTTCATATGCTCATTTCTACACAGAATGAAGAAAGAAGAAATTAGTGGGCATTAGCAGTAAGCAGAGGAGGTATAGAATACCCAGGAAAATTGCCTTTGCTGTTGACCAGCAGATCTTTCTGTAGATACTGCCCAGCCTTTTGAATTTTTATGTACTAGAATCTAATAGATGACTATAGTGAAGCATGCCTGTCACAATAATTGTTAGCAAAAAGCAAACTTTAGTCACAATGACCCTCAGAGTTATGCGTTACCGTATGAGTTTGTTTCTGTAAAAATCATTCACTCCACCAAGTATGGAAACATATGAATTTTTAATAGACTATTTCTTTCTCCCAATTCATTCTGGTGACAAAGTCTCAGTCTCAGTTTTATCATGATCCAGGACACTAGGATTTGTCTTGGTTTTGTTGGTGTTGATAAATTGTGAGCAGTTGTTTTTCACTGGTGTAGTTGGTTGCTGTAGCTCTGTTTGTGGTGAACAACTATCTGCTTGAAGGTATTTAGCTGAGCAAATCCCCTTGACAGTACTTTAGCATAAAGGTTGCAGTCTCATGACACAGCACACAGGCACATTTGTTGTCTACATTTTGACATTAATCTCTATTCTGAGTTTCATCTTATCTGGCATAATGTGTGTTTGGACTTTAGCTTCCTTCAACTCACATGGAACACAAATCTTACATCTTAATTAGTAAAATATGTTCTTGTTAGTTTAGCGATTTGTCTCCTGAACAAACTTCAAAGCAGGTACATGTAACATGATGGTGGAGAGTTTATTGATGCACCATGACATATTTTAGCAAAAACAGCACTAGAGAGATGTATTATTTCCCCAAAAAGAATAGAATAGTTCAAAACACATTTACTAGCATATTTTCCACAATTTTTACTTATGGTTTTGCCTTTGTGACAGAGCTATAAAAGTGGAGTTTGCACTTGGTTTTTAACCATGTGTACTTACTACCACAGACAGAAACATAGAGGCATTGGACATTTCTCTCTAAAGACAACTCACTGAGTTTTGTATCTACTGGCAGAACTAGATACCTGTGGCCTCACGTCATGAGTTCTGATGACCAGAAAGCTCCACTCAATCAAGGAAGTCACTATCACATGAGCTGCAATGGACACACACCTTCACATTACTGGTTAGCATGGAGTGCTATTCTCCCCACTTTTTGTGTTCAGGTCTGGTTCACAGAAACTGTAGGGAATTAAACTGTTAAAAAAGTCAACATAAAAACCAATAAATCACAGTGAATTATTAAATAGCTCTTGCTGACTCATCTGATTGTGTCTTAATTAAGGTGGGTGATGTTGCATTTAGAAAGCACGTGAAGCTAGAAACCGCCTCTCACTTCAAAGAAGTGTATCATTCCTTTAGCACAGTTTCTTCATATATATTTATTTTCCACCAGGTTGTAACACATTTTATTACAACCAAAATGAAATAATGGCTGAGTCATACCCCAAGACAGTATGATAGGCATTGAATAAGTAACACTGCATAATACTTTTCTTGGCCAATTTCAGTTGTAAAATGCTGAATTTGTTATGGGTATCATGAAGTAGTACCACTTCAGCCCTATAGTTTCATGAAGTTCTGATAGGTGGTAGCATTCCAAGCAGAAAGCGGTCATTGACTTTCTTTTGATGGACAAACAGAGCATTGCATATGCATTTACAGAATGTCCACAGAGACTAGGCAATGAATAAAAGCATGGTGAGTAATTCGGCAAGGTGTCTTGTCATCACAACTAGGTTGCACAACAAACCTGTCCAACCTCCCATGTGCCATGCTTTGTTGGTTCATGTGTACACTGTCATTCAATGTAATCAATGGCTCACAACCAAACACCTCACTGCTCAACTGAATGAACTTCATTGAACTGTTCTCCCTCATCTATGTAGAGAAATATGGACTTGTAGCCAAATGAATGGGGAATCTTATGGAGCATTGAAATCCTGAATAAAACCAATCTGCTTTCAGAAAAACACACCCCTCTGTAAATAAAAGATTTATAAATAAGGGCCCACTTGCAGTACAGATGTTTATAGAGAACATCTTATGACAGCCTTCATAAGATGTGTACAACACAGCCCTTGATTTACAAAGTAATGCTTATTCCACAACCAACATTACTTTCTCTAATTGTTCCTACCATTTTAAATATCACAAGCAGAATAAAAGTATCAGTGAACGGTTTGTTTAGATAAATAATGGTACTGGTATTAGCATATGATCACAAAGATAATGATATGTGAAACAAAATGGACAACCATAGCCCAAATACAGATATTCATGGAAAAGAACAGTGTGAAAGGCAAATGTTCAATGGTGCATACTAAAATCATGATTACTGAGAAGAGGATAAGGAGTGCTCAGGATGCTGCAGTAAACTAACTCCTAACCATAAATGAAAGCAATGTTTGTATTAAATCAAAACCAAATTGTCAGTTTATCCAGTGTCTCTGAATAGCTCTGACACAGTTGCAGGCCTTTATTCTGATGTGATATCTTCTAAATGCCATTTCTTTAAAAACTGAAGTTAGGTTCAGCACCCATCATGGTTGGAACATATAAAAATTAATTGGTGTTCAACTCTGGAGAGGGGCATGAGAAACAGTTACCATTGCCACATATGCACAAATTAACAGTAATAATTATAAAAATCAAAATGTTAATGATGCATTAAACACCTGACAAATATTTAATGTATGTTTCCTGGCATTAGTTAAAAACTGAAATCAAAATTTTACTAGTACAGGTATCCACTAAAAGTTTTACAACCCAGTGTTAAAATAGCTCTAGTTATATCACATGCTGATGCAGAAAAATATAAAGAAGAAAATTGAACAAATTGTTTAAAACATGAATAGGCACAATGTATCAAGGTGGGTACTATACAGCAGTGTAATGCTGAGTTATCAAACTGGTGCTTTTCTCGTTTGTGACATTAATCTGGTCATTAAAGCACTGATTGTGAACATTACTTTGCAAAAATAAAGAAGTGTATATAAGAATTTAACCTCTTTCAGTTCCAGTTTACTTGCAGTACCAATGAAAAGTTGGCCACTATAGCTATCGGTATCCTCTCTAATTTCAAAATGTTTGTTTTGTTTATTACCATTCAATAATGTCCCAAGGAATTATATTATGGTGTTACTCACATTTAAGAAATAAAAGGTATCATTATAGAAAAAAACATGCTGTATCACCACTACAATGTAGTAACCCACACTAATTTTACAAGTATATGTTTAAGGACTTTGGCATTTTAGCTACTGCTTTTCAATGCACATAGTCACTCATGAAAACTGAAGCAACTGATAAAATTGTAGTTCAGAAAGAAATATGATGGCCATAAGTGGAAAACTAGAACAAGAAAACTCTCCATTAAAACTGACTTTACAATAGAAAGTGATGAATAATTCTCATGTGTGCTTTTCTCAGATTATATAAAATGACTACACATACTGAAGCTACATTTGAAAGTAAGTTCAACAAATAAACTTGTGTAATTCCTTCTATACCACAAAATACTATACAGTGTGTCTCTCCTAAGGATCATCAGGCATATTTTCTCTGATGCTTAACAAGGTATTTGTGAGTTTATTTTTGCAGTGTGTGGTTAGAGTCAGCCCAAACAAACGATGCTCATCACATCTTTCGGATGACTGGCAATGTCAATGGAAAGTGCCGATTTGTTAGAAACAAAATTAGTTTGAAAGCAGAATTTTTTGTGCCCATTCAAAAGGGTAGTCACAAAGAAGTCTAGTGTGATATTTGTTTTATTGATATGTATGAAAGGAAATATTAAAACATCATGAATAACCAATACTCCAGGAGCAACTCATGTGCCGCTATGGCCTGTGCTGATCACTACCACAATGCAGCAGCCCTGTTCAGTCAGTCACTGATGGAAAATTGGTTATTCTTCAGGTTTTGCTATCCATCTTAATGCATACTGAACACATGAACATTGCTCTTGACTAATTTTGCACAGCTCTATCAACTGGGCAATTTAAAACTCTTTTGGTTGTAAGAGGAAACAAACTGACACTTTCCATGAACACCATGAGATGCACGAAAGATGTGATGAGCAGTATTTGTTTGTGATGAGTCATGTTAAACACTGAAAAAACAAAACTGCAAATGTCTGCCAAAACACCATGGAGAACGTACCTGACGACTCTTAGGACAGACCTCCAGTCTATTACATCAGTTGCTACACAAACATAGTAATCTGTAAACAGTCAACATGCAGTCTTATTAAAATATTAATATTGTTATGTGCCATGTAAAGTAAATTATTCAGTTATTCCATAACATTTCAGCACATAGTGTGACATGAATGAGTCACATAATGTGTAAATAACTTACCAGTCATTTTGCAGCTTCCATTTCCAATAAGCTTCCAGTAAAAATGAAAACTGGTTGTAATAAAATTGACGTTTTCAAATTAAAGATGGAAGACTTCCTTTAGGCATTCCCTATAGACATTCTCTATAGACAATAAAATCTTTACATTTAGACTAAGAACATAAGTAAAGGAGTAAACATGAGTCTTAGACTTCCAAAGCACTACTTAGTGTAACATATTTAAAGATTTCCATCAAAACATATTCTCTCTCGTATATGTTGGAAGAAGTTCTTCCAATGACTGAACTATAATACTTTCTTACTCTTACAAGCCATACATGAGAAGAACTTGAGTCTTAATTTTACATTGGGAGTGTAGAGTTTTTCTTCAAGAATGTGCTCTAAGTGTAGACCACTACAGCAATCTGGAGGCATCTTCTTAGTAGGATGTTGAATCTTTTTCTCCTTCAGAAAGTGGTATTTCATGTATGGCACCCCAATAAACTAGAGATTCAGTGGAATGAATTGGTCCAAGATACCATACTTCATAATAAATGGTCATAATAGCTGAAAGAAGTGTCCCACTAATATTAAGCATCACAGCATTTGTCTGACGTTAGGTACCGGTTAGAGATCTCATACAAGTCCTCTAAAACAGTTGGATAGCAAAATGACTAGTGAAGTCTCAAAATAATTGTATTGATCCCTATGTAGCGCTACATGAAAAAATATGAGTGAAAATTAATCATGAGTAGGTCCCTACATCATTTAAAAGTGGCTATAGCATGCATCTCTTTTAAATCATTGGTGACACTGGTTTTATGGGATTTGGCCGAGGTCTAAAGAATGTTGTTGTGCCTAATGTTTCATCTACTACTAAGAATCACAGGATCAGAAGCTATAACGATGTAGTTAGTTAATTTTATAGTGCAAACTTGTTTTGCCAGACAAATTTTTCAAAAAGTAACTAAATATATCTTTATATCATCTGAAAATATCTCCCGTGGTAGGTGACAAATCACTAGACACCGAAAGAGGCTTTGTACCACAGCTTAATGTCCATAAAACTAATACTACCGTGGGTAGGCTATGGATACAGCCTGTGAAAGCCTGGATTGTATAATCTAGTTTTATGTCATGTAAGTGTTCTGCAAATTGTGTTCTTGCCAGACTTCTGATGGCAGATATCACTATGCCACGAAAACCAACCTATAAAGTTTTGAGAACCAGTGTCCAGCGAGGGATCTGGGGACATATACACGTCTCCAATAAATTACTCCAGCAGTGATGGCAAAGCAAGATTACACTAATAACAGCACACAAAGAGACACTTAAGCTCACATTATTCCTGATCTTGACACACAAATGGAACATGGGAAAATGTTAATAGGTGGTACAATAGGATGTAGCCTCTGGCATGCACTTCACAATTGTTTGCTGAGTACAGATGTAGATGCAGATGTAAGTGAATGAGCTGCACCCAAGAATGTATTGGATTCATATATTGGAACCATGAGTAACAGTAATTAGGATGTAAAAGATACCTATAGATGCATTTTCACTGAAAATTCCCAACATTACTACTGAAGAAAAGCACACAAGAAGGGTAGCAGTAATATTTGACAATAGTATCAGTCTTATACTATATCAAACAAATCACTTACATCCTAAAAAGAAATCAAATGATGAGCAGATTATGTTTACTATTTACCACTGAATGGTTTCTGTTCCACATGAAGTCTGTTGTTATAGTTACAAAACTAGACATTACTATTTAGCAACATTGTGAACTACTAAGTCATAATCACATTATGAACAGAATAATTCATAAAAGTTAATTTGAAACTGAACATCAGCAACAAATAGTTGTATACAAAAGTCATACTTGACATTACAGTTATCATAGGTATGAACCTTCCACTGGCCATACACAAAAAGATGAGCAAAATATAGTATCTATTCCTCTAAATAGCATACTAGAAGTAATCAGTATAATTAGAGACCAAGTTAATACATTCAGATCCATGGACATTTAATCAAATCATTGTAGTATATGCTGGGATGAAATAATTTGCCAGTCCTCTTGACTTTTGAACCTCAGTGCTGTACTATATGTGAACAAATGGGAGTAAGTACAATACAAAACTACTCAAAATGCTGTTTCTAAGACAGACCTCTAGGCGAAATAATTATGTTCCTTTGATACTGTAATGACTATAGAAATTAGAATGAATTAAAATGAATTCATTAAACAGATGGTCCAGATATACTTCACAAAATTCACTTTTTGCCATCATGTCACAGCTTATGGACCTGATGAGGTGACATCTCACACAATATTTGTTGCTGATTTTTCCAGCATTGCCATTAGTAGCAGAATCTCTGTATCATAATGTCTTCAAAGAAATAGAACTCAAGTTCTTCATTATTGTTTCCCATACCAGATCTGAAAAGAAAAATGACCATAGTAACACTTTTAGTACCAAAACAGAATAATGTTATGCAGTGAAGAGTTACTTATGTATCCTTTATATGGACTTCAAATTCCATGTTTCATCAACAGTTACAAAGGAAAGAACAAAAGGCATTAAGTCACAGATGGGAACAATGAAAAACGATGCTAGAAATATATTAGTTTTCTGACAAAGTCCTTCCTCAGAAGTTTCACAAGGGCAACCCATGCATGCATGTACACTGTCTCTGGCTGCTAAGGCCCAGAGACTATAACCATGTGTGCATAATACCTGTGTGTTTTCTACATCTCAAGAACGACTTTTTCCAAAGGATGAAAGATGTCTAGTATTTTCTTTTCATTGTGCCTCTCTGTAATGCAACATCTGCTCTTTGTGTTGAATATGAGCCTATCCTTTCTATAGTGTTGTTATTCAAGCCCAGTCTTTTACTGATTGAAGAAAGAAAGAAAGCATATTGAGATTGTGTCCTGCTATTAACAACACATGCCTATTTACTTTGTTATTAAACAGTTTAATGTGTTGTATGCAGCACAAATAAGCTGAAACCGCATCTTAACATTGTGAGATGTAGCAATGTCAATTATTTCTGTGAGTGCTTGAGATTTAATTACCAAGATAATACAATTCATCACTTATACTTGCAAAATGTTATGTAATCACATTTGAGGTTTCTTATGGTTGTAGTTTCACTTATATTCTAGCTATAGTGTAAAATGTTTGTTTATTATCTGTTCCATTGATTTCTCTGAACACATAAATCACTGTATGTATCATGTAAGGTCACTTATTTTCACCACAGCAACAGTTTTTAAAATTATCACAGTAGGTTCTACAAGCCAATGTAGTACAGTTATGCACACTGCCTGGCAAAACTAGTGATTCAGCCAGAATACATGGTCAGATGCCAAAGTAACATCATAAACATACACATCATCAGTTAGTACGTAAATGACTGGAGTTGCTAAATTTTCTGCATCATGTAGAAAGGCCACCAGCGTGCATTACTGATGTTACCATGCCTGGTTGGGTATAAGGTGGTCAGAAACAGCAACAGATGTTGAGCAATCACTGTGAAAGACACAGAGATGCCACGTACTGTGATAAGCTGCTCTTTGAGCACATCACAGAATTTGAAAGTGGGCTCACTGGAGTTCTCCATTTGGCTATTTGGTCACATTGTGCAATATCCAGATTTGTGAGGCATGTAGATGTGACAATGCCCCATGCTGAAATGTATGGGAAGATGAAGGCAGCAGGTATACTTGTCCTTAAGATCCTGGTCAACCGTGTCTGATCACAAGAAGGATGGAACACCTGTATTGGCCACCAAGCACATTGTGACCCCTTCACATCTGTGCCTGCCATATGTGCACTCCTGACAGAATTTGTCAGGAATTTGTCACCCTGCAACCATTGGTCAGAGACTAACAGCAGCCAAATTACAAAATTAGTGTTCCATGCATAGGCCACCATTAACACCACAACACTAATGGCTGCATTTGGAGTTGTGCCATGACAGGCAACCATGGACTGCTAATGTAAGGGACCATAATGTATTCAGTGATGAATCATGGTTCTCCACTACATCCAATGCCCTTTGTTGATGGGTAAGGTGGCAAACTGAAGGGTGGTCTAACACTTGCAATATTTTGCAGAGGCACAGCAGTGTTACTCTTTATGTCATAGTATAGAGAGCCATGAGGTGTGACTTCAGCTCATTTCTTGTAGTGCTGAGGTAACACTGATTACAAAACAGAACATCACTGATATCCTTTCTTACCTCTCATGCACAGCTTGGAATCCCAAGTGCCCACTTGTGTCAGTTGGGCCTTAAACCAGTCCTGGTGATGTCATATTCATAAGTGGGGTCACTGCCAAGTTCTTTGTAAATTTTACTGAATTACACAAAGTCACATACCCTCTCAACTCATGAAATTTCATTTCATTCCTCACTTTTTCTGAGACAGTGTCATTATATTACACATGTTGCCCAATTATACAGTTCATTTAATGCTGATAGGCACTCTCCCTATAACTCCCACAAAGTAGCAGTTTCAAATGTGTGTCAATGTATGTATGAGAATAGACTGTTATACTGTCTACTGGGCCCTGATGATGTTGCTGCTTCCCATTGGTGGTGGAATGCAGCAGCACTTTTTCTGTCTTGCGAGTGCACTTCTGGACATAGACATGACAGCATCAAAGTAAACAAGCATTGTCAGTGTTAGACAGTGTGGTTTCTATGAAAGGAAGGAGTGACTGCTTCAGACATTCACAATGAGGCTAGGAGCCATATGTGGGGAAATAGCACCAAATCACAGATCTGTATTTCAATGGGTATCAGAGTTTAGTGATGAAAGAGGCTCTGCTAAAATTCACATAAGCGCTGGGCATTCAGCAACTGCACAGAAATCAACAATGCCAAGCGTGTCGATGGCTTGATATTGGGCACAGGCAAGTCAGTTTAGGTGAACCAGAGAAGGCAACAGGTCTATCACAGAGAACTCTGCACACCATCATTCATAATGATTTGAGGATGAAGAAGGTGTGTGCATAATGGATGTCCGATGCCCTCACCACTGCGCAGAAACAGAAATGTATGGAGATATGCCAACAGCTGGTGCAAAAATATGTTGCAGATCCAGCAGAGTTCCTTGAGCATGTGGTCACCATCAACGAGTGATGGCTCTTCCATGAGACTCCAGAAAAGAATGCCAGTCTATGGAGTGGAAGCACACTATAAGCTCTCATCCCAAGAAGTCACAGCTGGGCATATTCATGCAGAAACCAACAACAACTCTTCTGTGATCAGGAAAGGATAGTATTAGTGGATTGGTTCTCTCCCAGTATGACCCTCAACAGAGATCAATACTGCAGTTCACTCCACCAACACAACAATGTGCAGCCAGATGCCAGTCGTCAAGCTATTGCCACCACACAGGACTTATCGTTTACTGTGCTGCGACACCACCCATATTAGCCATATCTGGCTCCTAGTGACTACGACCTATTCCACGAACTGCAAGAGGTCCTGCAGGGTAACAAGTTCTCCACCAATAACGAACTTCAGTGAGGTGTCCTCCAGTGGCACAGGGATACCCACAAAGAAAGGTTTGCTATGCAAATATGGAAGCTGCCACAACAATGGCCAAAGTGCACAGACATTTGTGGGGAGTACCAATAGTACTTTGTTTGTTCAGTAAATTGTTCTTGCGGACACAAAAACATTGTAGTAGCAACCATTTTTGAACGCTCCAAGTATTTGTGGTGCAACCTCCACACTAACAGATGAGGATGTAAGAAATAATATGGTGCACATGCTTTACTGATATCACTACGTAGCAGCTGTATGGTACCATTTTCTATAAGGCGACTTCACAAAAAGGTGGCAATTGTTTAACTACCTTTAAGGATGCAGGTGCTATAATGTTGCATCATTTAAATTATTTCATTATTATGCCCAGTTATGTGTGAGGTGACTCTATTTTAAGTGATTTCTGAACTACTAACTCACAGTTTCTTCCTCTTTTTCATTACTTTATTCCCTACACAGCTATTTTATCTCTTTGTTGTGCTTTTAACATACTTATATCTCTGATTTCTCCTACTATGAAACCTCCAGATTCATTCTAACAGTCTTTACAATAACACTGTAACCTCCATTAATTCGTAAGTCATAACACGACATTTCTGTAATGTACTGTAGATTATGAGGTTGGGTCTCTGGGACCACTAAGTTTAAATTGAGGTTTAAGGAGCATCATTAGAAAATTTTAATTTAAGTTAACGGTATAAAAGCTTTATTTTTACATTTATTTGAGTATTTTTTAAACTGTCTTTTTATTTTATTGCATTAAATAAAGCCTACAGTACAGTATTTTACTTTTTCTCTAATAAAATCACATCCTTACATATTGTTTTTTTTTTTTTAAATAGAAGACCTACCCATAAATGAACTGTTAGAGAACTGAATTTTACATTTTGTAAAATTATAGTATCTCTGTAGCAAGTAAATTTTCACACGAAACTAAATTGTGGGGTTTGAATTTGCACAGGGAGATATCACTCGATAGACAGAAAATTAAAGTCTCAAAAATTGACGTTCAACACTGACATCTACATTTTTCTTTACTGCTACTCAAAACACATTTGATTTTAACTAACATTTTAGGTATTTTATTGGAGGAACATAAAGGTTCCCATCAAGTTTCCCACCACCATAGTCCTGACATTCTTCCACTGAACAATCCTCTTGTTCACTAGCAGAGCTACGATGAGTGGCTATTGCAAAATTGTCATCTTTTTCATCTGTTTCTTGATTTATTCCACTGACATCTTTGTCATCCACTGACTAACAATTTTATCAAATTATCAAATGAGGATCGTTAAAACTGACACATGCTTGCAAATAGTTAGATAGTTGGTTGCATGTTCCATTGATCTATTGTATGGTATGGAAGCCTTTATGATGTGGAACTTGTCAAGTGTACAAGAAAGAGCTAAGAATATTAAGTGTCCCCTGTTTGTACATATATGAACTGACTATTTTTGTATACAGTAACCCTATGTTATTCACAGACAAGAATTTTAAGCATCAATACAGCACTAGGAATAAGGCAGACTTTATGCTTCCTATTCATAGGTTAAAGTTACATGCCCAAACCCCAGAATATATGGGCATGAAAATCTACAACATGCTAAAAAAGAAACAAACAATCAGCATGGAGCTAGGGCAACTGAAACCAAAGATACACAAGTTGTTAGTGGAGAAATGTTATTACTCCATAGAAGAATTTGTGAATGATGATGTGGAAGTCTGAGGAAGGAAACATCACCTGTAAATTAAGCTTAGCAATTTTGTGTCAAATAAATTATTGTAAAAATATGTTCACTATGCAAACCCTGTCGTTATATATTACTTTGTAATACATGTAAACTTTAGTGTTGATATATTGTGTTTGTAATACTGTATATACAAATTGTAATTGTAATATAAATGTAATGTTGACAGGTCCCCAGTGCATCAGATCTGTGATTTCACTTTGTATGTTATGGGATAATAAAATATTCTGATTCTGATTCAGATTCTCTTTGCAACATCACTGTTGTTGCAAAAAGGTCTTTTTCGTATAATATTTCTGTCCTAGAACTAAGACACCTTTTTGCTTTTCTTAGCTATATGAAGTGCACTGCTTCACAGTCATACCAAATATGCACAATTCCCATAGTTGCAGGTGTTGTTCCAATTCACGCTTTGGTTTAGTGTTGGAAGTTGATAGGAATCTACCCAATACTTTCTGAACACCATTGAAGATTTTGTTCATATTTGTATTTCCTCTTGTAAGCATAGTCTGGGAAACTGCCAATTCTTTAAATGCCTGCAGCCAACCCATCTCGCTGCTGGTGACAGTATATATAGCCGGCTGCATCTGCAACACATCCCAAGAGTGTCTAGACAATTTCCTTATTTTATTACCTGCCATCTGAAATTAGCATATGTAATTTCATCGGATTTTTGAATCATAGCATATTTATCAGTTCATGTTTAATGTTTCACTTAATTTATTTTATTATAGAGTGACCTACCACTATTCTTGTTAAATTTAAACAGATATGTGAAAAAAATATCTTAATTAACATCAAAGATCACACAGAATAGAACTAGAGTCCACATTGAGGAAAATGACCTACTGTGCCATTTTACTCTGATACGTGTTGTGTTTTTGTAGCCTCACACACCTTCCTTGATCCATTCGAGATATTTTCAACTACTGTGTACTCTAGCAGAACCTTCTACATCTCAAAACATAACTTATACTTTTCTCAAACGTCTAATTACTACAACACTAATAAATGCATATATGTGAATAAAAGTAAAAAGTAGGAGACTTACCCATAAGTTTTTCGTTCATAGTAGCCATGCAAAAGCCGGCAGCTCATCAAAATATATGGAGGAAGTGGGTTCCCTATGGACCTTTTTACACTGCTTAGTGCTTATGTTACCACTCATCTGGTTTTGTGCATAGCCTTGCTATCAGCTATGTCATTTTACCTGGGTATGTCATTATTGCCTGACTTCCCCCAATACAAACTGTTAATGGGAGATATAAAAAGATATTGAACTATGGGAGTAAAAATATGTTAAACAAATGTTTTCTACTGTCTCACAGACATGTAACATTTTTATGTGTTTGCATAGTTAGTGGTGCTTCAGATCACAGAAAAAAATTCTTGAAAATTTTGTCTAGAGTAGCAGCAGTAAGAAAGATCTCTTGTATAATATTGTCACAGTCCAGGTGGTAATCAGCAGTTCTTATCTGTGAACAATTATGTCTTGAGATTCTCTGATCTTCTATTGCCTAGTAACACATCATCCCATGTCCCAGTTATGATGGTAGATAGCATTTGTTAGTTGAAAATCAACACTGCAATATCCATGTTTCATTGCCAATAACGATGGGGTCCAGGAAACATTCACTATTCTTGAAATACTATTCCAGATGATTCAGTGAAGACATCATTTGCTTAAATTTCATTACGTCATGCACCCACTGATGTGAAACCTCCCAGTACCCTAAGAACACATGAACGATGTTGTAAGCACTCCCACACAATATATCAAGCTCCAGAGAAGTGGTTGTGATGTGCACATTCTGATCTGCTTTTACCATTGCAGCCACATGGGAAATATTGTCATTTGCCAGCATGAAACGTGGTCTCCTCAACTGCTCATTGTCATGCAAGACTTCACAGTCTTTGTCGAACTTACAACACAACCACCTCACAGTTCTCTAAGCTAGAGAGCTTTCCTCATATATGGGCTGCATTTGCCTATAGACGTTGATGTGCATTCATCCCTTGCTCCATATAAAATGAATCACATTACATTGCTCTCATACCCTGGACATGTGAACTACAACCACCACTTTTAAAAAGTGACAGCAATAGCATGTGTGAGAGCAACATGTGGATAAGATCAGCACAAACCAAGAAAGGCCCAATGCTGCAAATATATGTGTGACTTTACATTTACAACCATAATTTAGTAAAAAAAAGTATGGGACAAAGACACTCTGATTTGCCTTTGCATAGTGTCATTGTAATCTAGATTCACAGACACTAGCACTATCAACTTCCTTTATTGGTTGTTAGAAAAAAATCTGCTGCATTTTCAGATATATATTCCAAGACTGTAAGTGTTGACCTTGTTGCTTCACATTTATTGTAACAATAGCCTGGATTCCATCCTTATTCTATTTCATTTCCACAAATTAAAAATGCCTATCACTTCCATTCCCTCATTGCAGGGTCCCCATAGATAAATATGAAATGAATCCAGTTTTACATTTTATCTTGTTATGTGCAATGCAATATGGTGCAATATCTTGTCTTTGTTATTTGTGAATGTATGAAATATTGGGGTATGTGTGTGAGAAACACTGTGTAAGCTATGTATCTTGAGATACTGTATTTCTAAGATAAAGTGTTACTAAAATGGAGAGACAGCTTATGTAAAGTCTACTATGTAAGGTAACCATCCACATTGCTGTGCAGTCAATGTAACTGACAGCTATCCTTGCGACTTGAGTTTCATTCCTCATACATCCAAGGAACTTTTCTACGTGTGGGGCTGGAAGGGAGTGCAGTGAGCCTCATCATGCCAATTGAGGAGTTATATAGTTATATAGGCAAAATAGTAACTGCAATAGGGGACAAGCAGTATGTTAGTGGAGAGTTCCTTGATCTTGGAAAAGGTCTTGGTTGTGCAATCACCATATTACTTGACAAACTGTAGTACATGGTTATTAAATGATCTGTGTCTGAATTCATAAAGTGATGTGTGAGCAACAAATAATATAAGTGGCAGATCATTTAAATCAAAACTTAGTAATGTAAAACAAGTTGAGCCTCAAAGTTCCATGGTGGTATGTAGTGTTGTCTTAATGTAAACAAGCAGAATATTGTGCTGTTCTTGTGACACTGTATTGTATGATGGCAGTAGATCAATTGTGTGGCAACTCAAAGCTTGACCATCTGGCTATGATGTTCAACAGATGTGTAACTGTTTTTTTGGTTGTGCCTGTCAGCGACTCAATGTGTGATCCTTACGGTAGCCAGTAACTTATTTTTTTCATAATGTTATTGATACTCCAACCTGTATTTACCATTATTTAATATGTTGTCCTCATTAGCTGTGCATAGATGATGTAACTAAAGATGGGTAACACACACAAGATGGTAAAACCTTATCATAACTGTATAGATTTTTGAGATGAAATTTAATCAGTATTGAGACTCATCACCCTAAAATATGCCCTCTTGTACACAAATCTCCATATGTTAGAAAAAAATAGCATGACAAATCAGAAATTAATACATTAGTGCATTAGCGTTCTAAGTAAAACAAGTATAAACTGAAGTATTAAATCAAGCAGCTACATGCTGAATTAAATTTCATTACTATCCTCACAGATTTGTGCACTTCAAAAATGGAAATTTCTCATGTTTGCCAATAACCTCAGTTTCTGAATAATTTTAGCTTATTGGTGGTTTTTGTAACATTTCTTCTTAATTTGATTTAGTTCCTGGTTTTTGGCATGCAGTAGAGCAGTAATGTAGTACATAGGTTATTGAATGCACTGCTGATGAAATATTATAAGTTAGAACACATTTCAGACTGAATACAATAATTATTCTTAGGTACATGACCATGTCCTTCTTTGGAACAGTCTTTTACATTTAGAAAGGTCTTACTTTTCCGGAGTAGCTTTTATAATATCAGAGAAAGACTGCATCACACACAAAGTGCTTCCATTATTTTAAAATGGAATCATCAAGTATATTAAACTTCTACTACAGGGCTGGCAAGAGCGTGGAAATTATTCCAGACTACAACACTCTTCTCTACTGATAAGTTAATAGAAAGTTGTCCATTGAGTTGAAAGAAAATAATGGTTTTATGGTTTTGCATAGACAGTGATGTTTCAGATAACTGAGTAAGATGACTGAATAAGGGCCTAGATTTCCTGTGAAACATTGTCATTAAGTATTTGGAGATCATGAGTACATAATAGTGTATCTGATTGAGCTACGCCCTACTGCTGTACTGCTGCAAACTGCAGCAGCATCACCTCTAAGATAACTACAACTATACTGGTAGACATGAAACTTTTGATTGTGGAAGCAACTGTTGTCAGCATCATCTAAAAGGTCAAAAATAAATCTGCTTTTGCTATTTGAAATGTTATCTGTGTCTAAATAGTCTAAGAAAAGAACATATGTGCTAATGTTAAATAATAATGAGTGTCCTGTGCTCATTGCTTTCTAGTATTAGACATCTAAACAACTTCTCAGTAATTTTAGTGGATTTGCAATGAAAATAGATATTACTATGCATGCTAGTGTTCTTTGTGTGTGTTAGGTCAGAACAACAGTAACTTTCATGACAATACTCATTGCAGAAATGTCCATACTAAGTTACAACTGTTCTATCATTTCTGTGTGTATTGCTATGATACTGCAAAAGGAAAACATTTCTGTATATCATAAAGATCCTTTCTTCTCATATCACTACATAATGTTATTACTTCATGCAGAAGCCATAGATTGCCTAATAGTATCCATTAACATAATTACCTTATAACAGTTCAATAATACCAGACTTAACTATAGCAATAATGCAGTCATTGTAATAATGCATTATGCATGCATTATAAAATGCATTATAAAATTGCATTTAATATTTGCCTCACATTTATCTAGCTTTATTGAAAGTTCACTTTATGTGGCAGTAGATAGACATATGGCAGAAAGAGTATGACAAACAGAGGTAAACCACTTACATTAGTCTCCTTCTGCATACTTTTGTGTCTTCCTCCTGAAAAGGTAATTATTTAGTAAGAGATGTTCATTTTTTACGACACTGATTTTCATATTTTGGAGACAGATACTAATAATGTTTCGTACCTTGTATTTTGATCTCAATTCTTATAAGACAGATGTATTTGTCATGATAGTTAAGAGTTCACAGACACTAAAATTATCCTGGGATATTTAAAAAAAAGAATATTCCAGATAGTGGTGAGTGGGAAGTTGGTTGATTCATACTTGGTATAACAAAAGCATGGATTCAACCATGCCCCATTCTCACTGTACTGTTTATGAATTCACATTGTTACCAGTCTCTTATTGCATATTTATCAGGATTAATAAATCTGTAGCCTATTTTTACACATTACCTTAAATATGAATTGTGTGATAATTTGTCTTTGACATTTGTACATAGATAAAATATTGACACTTGGATATCAAACACATATCAGTAAAAAACTTGATTGTGGTTATTTGGATTTATTATATCATGTATTGTCAGTTCTGAGAGACAGATTTTGTAAAATCTACTGTATCATGTTTTAATCTGTTTATGTAAGAAGATATAGTTGTAGCTCATATATTAATACACTAATGTGTCAGTCTGATTCTATGAATTGTTGTGCAAATGGAAACACTTTGTCAGTGTTCATATCAGTGACTTGTGCTTCTTAATACTTAAAGTGGAGCTCTATATTCACAAAAAGTTCTACATAATTCCACTTGAGAAATAATCAACAAATACCTCAAGACCTATTGTTTCACAGTTGCTCATATAACCTGGAAATACAATCTCCCAGCCATGCCCAATATCAATTTCCTTTTGTCAGTTGAGACAACTTTCTCTCCATTCTCTTATCCAGAAAGACATGTAATACCAGCAGATAATGGGAGATATAAGATATTATAATAGGTGAGTAGTGATATGATAGTACCATCTGTGTATGATATTGGCTATTATTGGTAGATTAGTATCACAGCAACATTAGCGTATATCAACCATTCCCTTATTTTTCACATCAGAACATAAACATATTTCCACAAGCAGAAATCACAAATGTTGTAACAGGCTCTTGTAAACTACTCTTCAGTTACACTATTCCATTTGGTTTAGTCTCAAGTACCTCTTGTTTGCAGGCTGTGGAAGACAGTAATTCCATGTTATAAAATTATTAATATTATATGTATTTTACTGTGTTTCGAGTTTACTCTGTGTTACCTTTGACAACATTAAGATTGGGTATAATTGTCAGTGTGTGTAAACCACTGCATTAGAGCACTTTAATTCCTCTTGCATGCTCCCTGGAGAATTTTCTTGTTGTATTGTCTGTTCATGCGGTAGTAAACCTTCATTCAGTACACTAACCATTTTTAATTCTTAGAAACACAAGGTGTTAATAATTTCTATTTTTTTATTAGATTAATTTTAAACTGAGAATGATATATTGTCATTGGTAATTCTATGTTAATGGACACTAACAATGTCAACTTCCTTCTCTGGTTGTTTAAAATAATCTACTGCATTTTCTGCCAGATCTCTGAGGTCTCTAAATTGGGACGTCGTTGTGTCATACTGAGTGTAAATATAGCCTTCATCCAAAATATATTCTGTTTCATTGTACAAGTTAAGAATGCAGACCATTTCCATTCCCTTTTTGCAGGATCACCATGGATAAATATATGTCCAATCGACATTTTATTTTATCTTGATATATGTGAAGCAATATGGTGCAATATCTTGCTTTCCTCATTTATGAATAGATGATATGTTTGAGGATGGGATTAACAAACAGTAAGTAATATCCTTATCTTGAGGTGCTATATTTCTGACATGTACTGTTATTAAAATCATAGAGAGATTATGTGTAGTATGCTATACCGTATCTTCATCACCACATCTGGTTGGTCAGTGTTACTGAAAGCTACGGTTAGGACTTGAGTTCCATTCCTGATACTGAGAGAAAATTTTTGTTGACAAGGGGACTTGAATGGAATGCAGTCAGCCTCATCATGCCAACTTAGGAGCTACTTAACTTCAGTAGCTGCAGTACAGTTACATAGGCAAAATAGTAACTGCAATAAAGAAGAAGCAGTAGGTTAGTGGAGTGTTCCTTGATCTTGATAATTGCTTAGGTTGTGTCATTGTCACCATATTAGTTGACAGTCAGTGGAACCTGGTTACGAGAGAACTGTGTATGAATTCATAAAATCTTGTCTGAGCAATAGGAAACAATTTGGGTTGCTTAAACAGTATGGTGGGTCGTTTAAATAAAACATGGTGTGCATCAAGGTTCCACAGTGACATCTCTTTTTTTCTTAATTTATGTAAGTGGTGTAATGTACTGTTGTCATAACTTTGAAAAGGTAGTGCATGTATTGTTTGGTGACATTACATCAATTACGTTCAAACACAAAGCTTGACATTCCGGAGATGCTGTACAACAAATCTGTAACATTCTTATCATTGTGCATTTCATCAGCTCAGTGTGTCTTCTTTATGATGAGTAGCAGTTTATTCTTTCTGTAATATTATTGATAATCCAAACTTGATTTACCATTGTTTAATGCATTGTCCTCATTAACTATGTATAGATGATGTGATTAAAGATGGATAACACCCACGAGACTGTACAGTCTCATCACAGTTATATAACATTTGAGATGTAATTTTATCTTTATTGAGGCTCAATTATTCTACATTTTTCCGTGTTGTATACATATCTCCATATGTAAGTAGATATTTTGGAAATTTGTGGTAAGGTCTTATGGGACCAAACTGCTCAAGTCATGAGTCACCAAACTGCTGAGGTCATTGGTTCCTAAGCTTACGCACTACTTAAACTAACTTACGCTAAGGACAACACACATACCCATGCCCATGAGAGGACTCAAACCTATGAAGGAGGGAGCTGCGTGGGCTGTGACAAGGTGCCTCAGACCGCACGGCTACCCCGAGTGGCTGTAAGTAGATAGCATGACAAATCTGGTATTAATAAATTAGTGGATATAGGTGAATATATTAATTGGAATGAAATGGGAGAAGCTCTGGCAGCATTCCATGTATGACGGTTCTGATACTTAATACTTAAGCAGGATTTTCACATCTCCTAACCATTCTAAGTGAAACAAGTGACAGAGGTTATGTTGTTACATTAAATTGCAGAGTCCAAAAGAGAGATGCTGTTCAGCTTCTAACACATCATATTTGCAAATGAGTTGAACATCTTCAGTGTCCACACAAACTTGTGCACTTCAAATGTAATTCGTCTTGGTTTCCAATAGCTCCTGCTCTGGAAAAATTTTAGTTTGTATCTAGTTTTGATAACACTTCTTCTTAAGTAGCTATACTTCCTGGTTATTGGAATCCAGTAGAGTAATAATTTAGAACATAGATTATTAGATACAGTGTTGATGAGATATTGTCAGTTAGACCATTTTTCTCTCTGAATAGAATATTTGTTACTAGGTACATTAGCATGTTGTACCTTGGAACTGTTTTTCACATTTCGAAAAATCCTACATATCTGGAGTAAATTTTGTAATATCAGGGAAGGAATGCATCACAGGCAAAGCGAATCCTATTATTTTATAATGAAATTAAAATGTGTATTTAACTTCTGTTAAAAGACTGGCAAGAGGAAAGCGTGTGGAAGCTGTTCCAAGCTACAACAGTCTTCACTGAAGATAATTTAATTCATTAGTTCACTGAGCCATTAGAAAACAATGCTTCTCTGTGTTGGCATAGATAGTGATATTTCAGATAACTGAATAAGATGACTGAATCACTACCTGAATTTCCTGTCAAACATTGCCGTTGTGCATCTGGAGATCAAGAGGTCATAAAAGCGTATCTTAATGAGTTATGCCCTCCTGCTTTCCTGCTGCCTAGTGGCATGCCAACATGTCTGAAGCAACTACAACAATGCAGATAACTGTGAAACTTTCGATTCTAGAACCAACTATGTTTGGCATCATCTAAAAGGTCAATAATAAATCAGCTTTTTGCATTTGAAGTGTCATGTGTAATAAATTGGTCTAAGAAAACTACATCAGTTTCAATGTTAAATATGAAAAAGTGTCCTGTGCTCAGTGATTTCTAGTGAAAGCCCTTCAAACAACATCTCTGTAACTGTAGTAGATTTGCATGAAAATATATAGTACACTGTATATTCTTGTTCTAAGTGTTTGTTAGGGATAGAACAAGTGTAACATCAATGACAATACAGATTGCAGAAATATCGATAGTAAGTTGCTACTATTCTATCATTTGTGTCTGTATCACTATGTTACTCTAAAACAAAATCAGTTCTGCATATCCTTTCTTTCCATGTCAGTACATAACAATATTCCTTCATACAGAAGCCAAAGATTGCCGAATATTCTCCACTTACCTAATTATAAGATAAATTATTCAGTGGGTGTCAGACTTAACTCTATCAAGGATGCAGTCATTGTAAGGCAGTCAATACTGTATTATAAAATTATTTATAACATTCACCTCATATTTACCTAGTTTTATTCTGACTTCACTTTATGTGACAGTAGATGAACATATGGATCAAATATTACAGCAAATGTATGGTAAACCACTTATATGAGCCTCCTTTTGCTTACTTTTGTGTCTGCACTCTCAGACACTCTACTTGAAAAGTGAATTCCTTTGGTAACAGATGTTTATTTTATACAACAATCATTTTCATGTGTTGTCAAAACATACCAAAACTTTTTCCTACCTTATATTTTAATTACATTTCTCATAAGACAGATTTCTTTTCATGCTAGTTCAGATCCTAATATTATCCTCTTCCTTCCCAAGGTGTATCAACAAGTTTGCTACATTTTGCAGTGTATACTGGATAACTGTAATTGGAGAGTTGGTTGTTTCGTGCTTAGCATCACAAAAGCATGTATACAAACAAGCCTCTCTCTCACTGTACTGTTTAAGAATACACATTGTCACTGTTGCCTTGTTGCACAATCATCATTGTTAAATAAAACTACTGTCTGCTTTTACACATTACATTGAAATATGTGAATTAATGTGGTGTGATAATTTGTCTTTGTCATTTGTGGAGAGATCAATTATTTTAACACGGATGTCAACCACCTATTAGAAAATACCTGATGGTGGTTAATTTGATTTATTAGAGGATATGTTGTCAATACTGAGAGGAAGACTTTGTAAAATCTACTGTGTCATATTGTAATCTATTTATGTAGAAATGAAGGGTCATAAATTATCTATTACCAGAAATACATTAGTGTGTCAGTCTGAATGTATTAAGTGCTTTGGAAATGGGAACACAGCATTCGTGTCAGTCACTTGTCCTTCTTAATACTAGAAGTGGTCCTTTACAGTCCAGAAAACTTCTACATCAGTCCACTTGAACAATAACCTACAAGTAACTGAGAACATATTCTTTCACAACTGCATGCATCACTTGTTACACAACTTCCAACCATGCCTAATATTTGTTTCTTTTGATGAGTTGAACTACATTCTCTCTATTCACTCATCCAGATAGACAGGTAATACCAGCTGTTAATGGGGGATGTAACAAGCCACTCTTTTGGGTGAGTAGAGATATTTTAATCAAACTATTTCTATTGTCTTACAGACAACTAATGCTTTTATGTGTTTGGAGAGTTTGTGACACAACAGATCTACGAATAAAATGCTTGAAAATTTTGTCTAGAATATCAGCAGTAAGAAAGATTTACTGTACAACATTGTCAAAGTTCAGGTTGTAATCAATAATTCTTAACTGTTTACAATTATGTCTTGAGATCCTCTGATCCTCTCTTGCCTAGTAAAACACCATTCCTTCTCCTGACTATGCTGGTAAATAGCAGTTGTTACTTGAAAAATCAGCATTGTTTAGTGTGTTGTAAATGGTCAATGAGAACTAAACTTTTGACATGGTTAGTATATGATCAAATAGGGAAATGTAAGAAGTCAACATCCTTAGTCATGTCGAATATCTCTGTAAGATTTGAGTTAACTGCTTTCTGGTGTCCTACAATTAAACACACGAACGTAAGAACTTCTGTTATTTTCCTTATGAAGAGGTTTAGTATTTTGTACGCTGTCATTGCATAAATCTTAATTAGTGAGAGCATGAGTACAACCTTTCTATGACTTGTGTTGTTATTTTTTGCTTAGCATAACAAATATATTACTACACAATTATCGTTTCCTCATTTTTCATATCAGAACATAATAGTATTCTCACATGCAGAAGTCGGAGATTCTGTAATAGGCTACTGTAACCTACTTTTCAGTTACACTGTTCCATTTGTTTCAGTCCCAAGTATCACATGATACCAGACTGTGTAAGGCACTAATTCCGTGTTATGAAATTGTTAATAGGAGTTTTATCTGTACGTAATTTATTATATTTTGAGTTCACAATAAGTTGCCATGGACAAATGTTAGTATTGGATATAACTGTCAGTGTGTGCTAACCATAAGCATTAGTTCCCTCTAAGTCCTCTTGCATGCTCACTGAAGGATGTTGATGGGGATTTTATTGCTTCATAATTAGTGTAACTATAGCCTTAACCCAAACCATATACTATTTCACTGTACAATCTGAAAATGCACACCATTTCTATTCTCCCTTTGTAGGCTTCCCATGGATAAATGTAAATGAAATCTGGTTTTTTATTTCAATGTGTTAAATGTGAACTAATATGGTGCAATATCTTACCTTTGTCATTTGTCAATAGATGAAATATTTGATGATGGATTTTACAAACAGCCAGTATAAACTCCATCTTGAGATTCTATATCTCTGAGGGAAAGTGTTATTAAAATGTACAGAGACATTATGAACAGTCTGATATGTCTTATGTCCATCACCATGGCTGAGTGGTCAGTGTTAGTAATAGCTATTCTTAGATTTCACGTTCCATTCCTGATACTTCCAGGAATTTTTTCTTGATGAGATTAATGGAATGGAGTGCGGTCTACCTCATCATGTCAACGTATGTGCTACTTCATTTCAGAAACTTCAATAGAAGTAAATAGTCAAAATAGTACTCATTTCTGTATATCATAAGGTTCCTTCTGTTTCATATCAGTACATAATGATATATCTTCTTGCAGAGGCCATAAATTGCCTAATATTCTCCGTTAACCTAATACTCAGATAAACTATTCAATGTATATCAGACTTAACTACATTAGGATTTAGTCATTGTAAGACAGTAAATACTGTGTTATAAAATTAAGTTTAATATTTACCTGATATGTATCTACTTTTAATTTGAGTCCAGTTTATGGAGCAATAGATAAACATATCGAAGAGACCTTATGACAAAGATGTGTAACCACGTACCTTAGTCCTCTTCTGCTTACATTTCTGTCTCCAGTTTTAGACTCTCTTCTCAATAGGCAAGTCTTACAGTAACTGATCTTCATTTTTTACAGCAGTACTTTTAATTTCTTGGAAAAACAGGGCAGTAATGTTTCCAGCTTTATCTTTGGATTTCATATAGTATGGGACAGATTAATTTTTATGCTGGTTCTAAGTTCACAGACACTAACATTATCCTCTTCCTTCACTAAGTGTTTGAAATTATTTTCTGTTTCTTTGAGTGTTCTCCATATGTGTATGTGTGGAGTTTGTTGCTATCTATTTAGCATATCATTTGAATGTATCAAAACCACTCCCTTCCTCACTGCAATTCTTAATAACACATATGGTTACTATTCTCCTGTTGTATATCCATCATGGTTAAATAAACATGTTGCCTCCTGTTACACTTCATCATGAAATGTGTGAAGCAATAGAGTGAGTTAGTTTTCTTTGTCATTTGTACATAGGTGAAATATTGAAACATGTATATCAACCATTTATCAGAAAAAAAACCAGTCATGATGAAGTCAATTTCTGAGATGAAATGTTATGAACAATGAAATAAAGATTTTGCAAAATCTACGGTGTCGTACTGTGATCTATTTATGTAAGAAGACAGTGCAATGGATGAGGCATCAATACATTAGTGTGTAAGTCTGATTGTATTAAGTGGAGAGCAATTAAAAAAACTTTGTCACTGTTGTATATCAGTGATTTGTACTTCTTAATAATGAAATTGAAGCAAAACATCCCAAAAAATTCAGCGTTCAGTTGCACAACAGCCTACAAAGAACAGTGGATGTATTATTTCGAAAACACAAATATCATTGCTAGCACAACTCACAACCATGTCTTATCATTTGTAGCCTTTCATTGCTTGAGATAAAATGGTCTCCATTCACTCACTCACACAGATATATAATACCAGCTGTTGATGGGAGTTGTAACAAAATATTCTAATACGTGAGTACTGATATGTTAGTCAAATGTTTTCTTCTGTGTCAAAGATAAGTATAACTTTTATGTGTTTGCATAGTTAGTGACCCTTCAGATCAAAGAATAAAATACTTGAAAATTTGTCTAGGGTAGCAGTAGTATGAAAGATTTCTTGTCTAATATTTCCAACGTTCATGCTGCTGTCAGCAGTTCTTAACTGTGTAAATTAATGTGTTGGGCCCCTCTGATTAGCTCTTGCCTAGTCAAACACCACTGCATTTCCTGATAACTATGGCTGTTCTGTTAGATAATTAGTTTTTACTTGGAAAATGAGTTTTGATTGGTGTCTTCTAAATCGTCAGTGACAAGTCAGCTTTCGATATTTTAAGTATCTGACATAGCAAACAGGTGAAAGAAGTGAACATCTGTGGCTATGTTGAATATCACTGGAAACCTGAGGTAAGTGCTTTTTGTTGTTACAGATATAACAAAAAAAATCTTAATACTTCTACTGGTTTTTGTATGAGGAGCTTTAGTATTTTGTACACCATCATTGGATAAGTCTTAATTAGTGCCAGCATGATAGGCTAATAGCAGGAAAACAATACCAATTTCAGATACAGCTTAATTTTTCACCACTCTTATATGATATGTGTTATCACAGGTAGATCAGTATAACAAAAATATTACTATATACCAACAATTTCCTTATGTTTTACATCAGAAAATAATAGTATTCCCACATGCAGAAATCACTGATTTTGCAATAGTCTCCAGTACCATACTTTTCAGTTACGCTATTCAATTTATTTCACTCTCAAGTGTCTTATGTTTGCAGACAGTGTAAAACAGTTATTCCATATTATAAAACTGTTGAAACTTCCTGGCAGACAAAAGCTGTGTGCCAGACCACAGCTTGAACTCAGGACCTTAGCCTTTCACGGGCAAATGCTTTACTGTCTGAACCACCCAAGCATGACTCACGGCCCATCCTCACAGCTTTACTTCTGCCTGTACCTCATCTCCTACCTTATTAGCATGATATATAGACTAGATCCCAGGGTTATATGTGGCAGTTCAAAGGGACACTGTTATGTGGTCCGACTGATGACAGACCCCAGGAGGATAAGAGAGTGCCGATGAACAGGTGATTAGTAAAACTATCGGAGGAATTGGAGGCACAATGATAGCAGCTGGAAATTGGGTGATGAGCCTCTGAAGACACTCAGACCTAAAGTGGTCTTCTTTGCCACACGCAGAACAGGTCTTGTGTTGGCTGTCGTGTATAATGACTGCGCAGCAGCTGCTGATTTGTAGGTAAGACGGCACATGACAATGGAGATCAATAGTGATCCGTCGTTCATCGTTAACAACGGGGTACGTTTGCAGTTCTGCCCAGCGTTCAGCAATGTGACCTTGTACAGTGACATAGAGGAGGAAAGCATCTTCCACTGCGAACTGGAGTGGTAGTTCGAAAAGTTATATCATGCACATGGCCATGCCAGTGTAGTCGACAGTGACCACGCCGACATTACCATCGACCTGGAAAAAGCGTAGTCCTTGTCTGGTGTTATGAAGTTATTGATGACTTTGAAGTGCACCATACAGTTTAAGATGGACAAAAGTATGTGTAAAATGTCAGAAGCAGGGATTTTAGCTGCGTCACGTAGGAATCGTTCCACTTCCAAAGCCTTTGGACGGGTGTAATGGTTGAAGAAGGTTAATCGCAGTGCAGATTTTCAAAAACAGTTGGTCATGCTTTACCACTCGTAAATGACACGTAAGTGATGGTCGCTGATAGTAAACAAAAACGAGTGCGCGCGCCCCACAGGCGGAAACACAAATCATGTCAGCACTTCATGGCTGTGAAAGCCGGATCCATTGCGCTTTAACCTCTACGCCATTCTACCAATAACGTACGTCTCATTTACTAAATGGTATGATATGGTCTGTAATGTCATACCTTCTCCATGAAAAGAAATTATATGCCTAGTGAAAGTCTCGCAGGGCGCCTTCGACGAAAATTCCATGAATGGAGTTATGAAGAGCATAATTGAAAGTGACACGGTACGTATTCTGCTAGATTTTATCAAACCTACGTATTTTGGAGATACATTGTATGGGATAAGTTGAGAAAATTAATAGCTGCTAACGCAAGTGTCTTAAAATTTCGTCACAGTAACTATAAAGTTACTCATATAGAAATTGCTCATGTAGAAAAAGGCTTGAGAACCTTTGAATCATATAGTCTACCATTATGCTTGAAATGTACAGAATATGCAGTTAAATTGTATACTTCCATATCTGTCTTACAACGAAAGTTTTAATGTAATGAAAGAAAACTCTTTCTTTCAGTCACAGTTATGAAATGATTTAAGTGAATCACAAAGTAATTAAAATGTATATTTACAAGGAAAAAGTTTCTCTTCTGATGCAGATACATAAAAAAAGAGGTGAAAAAGCTTGCAACTTTGCTATTCAGTATGTTTATCACTTCCACATTTACCTGTGTATTCATTGCTTCAGCAACGTTTGTCTCGCGTGATGATCTCCTAAATGACAAACAACATCTAAATTACTGTCATTTAAGAGTCCTGTGGAGCCTTTTCTGCACCTTTCTTGTGCTGTTTCTCAGTATTTTCAAAATAGACACTTCTGGTCACTCCTACAATGTACTGAGAAGATGATGGGCTTATAGTGAAGAGCTTGTCTTAGGATTTGGTCACTGAATTTCATCCTGGCCGCTTACAGATCGAATGCTGAAAACGAGAAAAAAAGTTAAAAAGTGCACTGTTTCTCCAGCAAGATCCAAACCGACTTGTATATCGACCAGCACATTGGAAATCCAGTGCATTACCACTGAGCCAACATGATACTGTTGTGGTATACTTATTTTCATGATGTCCATCTTTCCTAATGTAGATGAGGCCTTCTCGGAACTTGACAGAAAAGAGCAGTCAAAGCTTAGGAACCAAACGTTAAAACTGGGCTCAAACAATGAATTTTACTTACTCACATACGAAACTGAAGGCGTTCAGAATATTTCATCTAAATGAAAAGAAAGTATAATATCAGACATAAAACGTGGCTGCTGGCCGGCCACCACAGAGATGAAGTCCGAGTCGTCCATTTAAGGCGGAAAATATGGCCGCCCGCACATTATAATTGTAAGTACCGCCATATGCACGATCTTGCAACACTACGGGATGCGGAAATTTATGGAAGAAGACTTCTCGAGGAGTTAAGGAAATGTATCTGCTTGTGGTCTAGTGAAGAAGAAGAAGATTCGAAGAAGAAGAAGAAGAATTGGTAAGTTTCGTGCTTTGTAAATATAAAATCGCGCGATCGGGTCCACTCGATTTTCTAGATTCTTTAAATCGCATATTTGATATCTGCTAAGGTTATCAGTCTGATGGAACCGCAAACATGATTCGTTTCATTTTCTAATCCTCCTATAACTGCAATAAGTTCCAGAAACATGTCCAAGAGACAGCTCGTTGCTGCATCAAAATCAGCACAATTTACGTTCGAGAGTTTCCTCGCCTCACAGCAGCTACTGGCTACATGCCACACGCAGCCCGCCGCCAACATTAGACGCTTCCGACCAGGTGAACGTGGCGGTGTGCAATACCCCCCCCCCCCCCCCCCCTCCCGCAGTTGTTGTTGTTGTCATGGTCTTCAGTCCAAAAACTGGTTTGATGCAGCTCTCCATGCCACTCTATCCTGTGCAGTCCTCTTCATCTCCGAGTTACTACTGCAACCTACATCCCTTTGAATCTGCTTACTGTATTCATCTTTTGGTCTCCATCTACGATTTTTACTCCCCATGCTTCCTTCCAGTACTAAACTGGTAATCCCTTGATGCCTCAGAACGTGTCCTACTAACCGATCCCTTCTTTTAGTCGGGTTGTACCACAGTTACGCTTAGGATTTTGCGTATTTGAAACTTATGAACGTTGTTTAAGTGCGAGAAATTAAAGTTGCAAGTGGAAAAAGCTCTGACATCTGCGACATATTGGTCGATTTGGTTTTAGGAGAGGGGTGAAGGCAGCAGATGCTGCTCTGTATCTTGATATTGTGTGTGATGAGAGAGCTTTTGGGCAAAACACATTAGCAAAACATATGTTTTCTTCAAGAAATGTCGTTCTGGCATGAATGACTTTGCACATTCAAGAAGCTCCAATAACAGACACCCGTGACGAAGTGCGACCATTTTACCGTCGTGCGACATTTCCATTCAATAGATAAGGTTCAAAAGTTGGGAGCAGGGGTACCGTATGTTCTAATTTAAGACAAATGGTTCAAATGGCTCTGAGCACTATGGGACTTAACTTTTGAGGTCATCAGTCCCCTAGAACTTAGAACTGCCTAAACCTAACTAATCTAAGGACATCATACATATCCATGGCCGAGGCAGGATTCGAACCTGCCACCGTAGCGGTCGCGCGGTTCCAGACTGTAGCGCCTAGAACCGCTCGGCCACTCTGGCCGGCTAATTTAAGACAAAAAAAGCGTTGAATATTAATGCATTTTTGATCGATCGTCATAAGCTGGCTCAGTGAGGATTCCAACGCAATATTCTTACTAGTTATAATGCCTTTACAAAAACATCTTAAGAAGATTAATGACCGAGCCTTAATAAAAGACAAAAACTCGAAAAATGGCAGTGTGGACATAATATTTTGCCTTTGGTGACTCGAAAAGTCTGGTGCATTCTGAAAACCTCCCCAGCGTTGATTATACCGCAGCTGGTATTTTTTGCCAACGACTAAAACACGTATCGATCGCAGTGTAAGAAAAACGACGTACAAAATTCCACACTTGTTGGTATTACACGATAACGCGCTCTGCCAGCTTTACTAACAAAACTATCCAGGAGTTTCAAAAGTGATCCCTCACGCACTTATTCTTCTGAACTTCACGCTCAAATGTTTACCTTCCTAGCGCCTTATCGATAAACAGTTCTCTCTGGTTTCACAACATCTTTAACTGAGATCCATTAGGTTGCTGCAGGCAGGGAATTGGTAAACTGCCTTAGCGTTTAAGACAATTTTAAACAAAGCGAGAGAAGATACTGTTGATGATTAATTTCCCTCTGATATTTCCTACTGTGTTCAATTAAGTAACGGGAAATGCTTTTAAAACATGCGCGGTGCTAATTCACATGAAATTCATATTACCACGATATCCGTAAGATGAAAGTCTATTTCAATAAAACATGAGGTATCTGTAACAGGAGCGTGCCTAATCACCACAAATTAGAAAGATATTACTCATTCTGGATTTCGAAACAGTTTACTTGCTGTGTTGTGTCAAAATGAAGTAGTATGGAAATGTGGCATTTCATAAATAAAACAAAGGAAATTTCCTTACTGATTACTGATCAGGCTGCTTGTAGCTCTGTCATGAAATGGCTAAAAATGTGTTGTTCAGCGAGACAAGAAGGAGGAACAAATGCAGCCCCCACTTTACAGACCAGGTTTCCTCACGTACTGCAACGTTGAGCTTACCCGTTTTGTTCAAGTGCTGGCTAGGACACACACGGTAGCAACGTACGCTATGAGATTAATTAGAATTTAGACGTTGAATGATTTTATTGGGCTCAGAACCTTAAATTGATAACTTTATTTCACAGCTTATGTGAAAAATCACTCAGGTTGTTTAATGGAAATAATGCAAATACACTCCTGGAAATGGAAAAAAGAACACATTGACACCGATGTGTCAGACCCACCATACTTGCTCCGGACACTGCGAGAGGGCTGTACAAGCAATGATCACACGCACGGCACAGCGGACACACCAGGAACCGCGGTGTTGGCCGTCGAATGGCGCTAGCTGCGCAGCATTTGTGCACCGCCGCCGTCAGTGTCAGCCAGTTTGCCGTGGCATACGGAGCTCCATCGCAGTCTTTAACACTGGTAGCATGCCGTGACAGCGTGGACGTGAACCGTATGTGCAGTTGACGGACTTTGAGCGAGGGCGTATAGTGGGCATGCGGGAGGCCGGGTGGACGTACCGCCGAATTGCTCAACACGTGGGGCGTGAGGTCTCCACAGAACATCGATGTTGTCGCCAGTGGTCGGCGGAAGGTGCACGTGCCCGTCGACCTGGGACCGGACCACAGCGACGCACGGATGCACGCCAAGACCGTAGGATCCTACGCAGTGCCGTAGGGGACCGCACCGCCACTGCCCAGCAAATTAGGGACACTGTTGCTCCTGGGGTATCGGTGAGGACCATTCGCAACCGTCTCCATGAAGCTGGGCTACGGTCCCGCACACCGTTAGGCCGTCTTCCGCTCACGTCCCAACATCGTGCAACCCGCCTCCAGTGGTGTCGCGACAGGCGTGAATGGAGGGACGAATGGAGACGTGTCGTCTTCAGCGATGAGAGCCGCTTCTGCCTTGGTGCCAATGATGGTCGTATGCGTGTTTGGCGCCGTGCAGGTGAGCGCCACAATCAGGACTGCATACGACCGAGGCACACAGGGCCAACACCCGGCATCATGGTGTGGGGAGCGATCTCCTACACTGGCCATACACCACTGGTGATCGTCGAGGGGACACTGAATAGTGCACGGTACATCCAAACCGTCATCGAACCCATCGTTCTACCATTCCTAGACCGGCAAGGGAACTTGCTGTTCCAACAGGACAATGCACGTCCGCATGTATCCCGTGCCACCCAACGTGCTCTAGAAGGTGTAAGTCAACTACCCTGGCCAGCAAGATCTCCGGATCTGTCCCCCATTGAGCATGTTTGGGACTGGATGAAGCGTCGTCTCACGCGGTCTGCACGTCCAGCACGAACGCTGGTCCAACTGAGGCGCCAGGTGGAAATGGCATGGCAAGCCGTTCCACAGGACTACATCCAGCATCTCTACGATTGTCTCCATGGGAGAATAGCAGCCTGCATTGCTGCGAAAGGTGGATATACACTGTACTAGTGCCGACATTGTGCATGCTCTGTTGCCTGTGTCTATGTGCCTGTGGTTCTGTCAGTGTGATCATGTGATGTATCTCCGGGAGTGTATATAAAATTAAATTTATATGCTAATTTGCTTCTTTCAGTAAGAAACTCGTCATTCACAGATTTGCCAAACATATCTTGCATTGTTGACAACATTCAGCTATACTTCTACCAGGGAGTATACCAACCTTGCGAGGTCTCGAAGACGTGGCGACCGGGTGCTGAAATACCCAAAGAAAATGTCAGTGAGTCTTATCTGAGTTTCTGTAGCTGGGTTTAGGGACTAGAGTGTTGGTACTAGCAACACTCAGTTGCAATGACTGCAAATTAAACAACACAAATGATTAACTATCTCAACTATTACGTGTTTTCTGTCTTAAGCTACTGAAACTACAAAGATCATCGCCAGACTTGTTGCACATTTTTAGAAGATCTCCAGTATTTACACTGTAAAATTTGAGTAAGTAAGACACCTTTTTTATAATAATTGACTTGGAAAACATTTTTTGAGATCGATTTCGCTAACACTCTCCATGGATGATAGGCTCACAAATGAAGAGACAACCACAGGGCATCGATTGTAAAACGCAACATCCACGATGAGCCTATGTATGCTACGAATAACGTGAAGCTCCGAATCAAGAAAGGCTTTTCATTTTTTTCTCTTTGCATCTGTATCAGAAGAGATACATTTCGTTGTAAATATACATTTTGATTAGTCTGTGATGTACTGGAATGATTTCAAAACTATATCTGAAACAAACAGTTTTCTTTCATTTCATCAAAACTTTCGTGGTAAGATAGATATCATAAGTGACAAATTCAACTGCATTTTCTGGTACATTTCAATCATGATGACAAAATATATGCTTTAGAGACTCTCACACCATTTTCTGCACGAACAGATTCCACATGAGTAACGCTGCTATCACCGTGTCGAAACTGTGTGGCATTTGCGTTGGCAGCTATTAAGTTTCTCACACTTTGCCACACGCAACATCTTCAAATTAAGCAGCTTTGATAAGACCTAGCAGAACACCCTTCGTGTCACTTTCAGTTAGCTTATATTCTTCATAGCTCCGTTCACACAATTCAAAGTCAGATGAACAGTCTGCATTTCCGTCGAAGTCGCCCTGCGCCACTTTCACTCGTTGCTTCATTTCTTTTTCGTGGAAAAGGTGTGACATCACAAACCATATTACACCATTTCGTAAATGAAACGTAAGCTTTTGGTAGAATGACATAGTGCTTTAGGCGATCAGTTCCTACTATGCAGGTAAGTGATGCGAATCCTGTTATTCTCATGACTTTTAATTCGTGGTAAGAGTTATTATTGTAGCTGGGCAATGAGAATTATGAAGAATTCATAATTTTAAAGTATTATACATAATTTTAAAGTATTCATAAGCTTATAACTGATGATGTAGAGGACTTAAATGCTCGACTTTACATCTACCCGCTGGTCTTGCATCACTCTTTCTCCGCATGCATTGTGATTTGAGTTTGGCGTTAAATGGAAATGATACCTCCTTTGTGATTTCGTCGGTATTGTTATTCTGCCTGCATGTAGATACAGAGAACACAAACTAAAATGATACTTTTTCTCGACGGAAAAACCACCAAGTACTTTCTCTTTGATGCCTTCATCAACACTGACGTCATGTGTCATGGGACAAAACAAAAATAGTTTCATATTTCTCTCAGTCTTTTTGGTCAATGGTCGTAAAAAAATTTGAAATCAAGAGTCTATTGAAAAAACAGAGTGATATAGAGGGGAGGGGGGGTAGAGAGAGAGAGGGGGGGGGGAGGAGAAAGAAAGAGAGAGAGAGAGCTAAGACAAATGAACTTCCCTCTTCTTCGAGGGAGTACAAAACGTTCATTTTCCGTAAACAAAATTTTCTCGATAGCAACAGAATAATTCAGTACCGTGCCCAGTTCCCCCCCTCCCCCCCCCTCCTATACAACTGCATTTAGCTGCCAGAGAATGGAGGCGAAAGTTTCCGGACAAGTCTGATTTTCTGTGACAACACTTCCCTCACGTCATGAACTGTTTCGGACAGGTCCGGCATCGTAGTCGGTGCTGGTCTTCCGCTCCCAATAATTTTCTGCATCTTTGTCCATACATGTTCTAAGGGACTGAGGTCTGCAGCTTTGGAGGCCAGTCCAACAGCTCAACGTCTACTTTCATTTGAAACCAGTGTCTTACACAGCTCGCTGCGTGAGCAGGAAAATGTTCATGTTGGAACATTATTCAGCCTCCGGAAATCTCTGACGAACAGAAGAAAGTTACGTTATACAGTATTTCGCAGCAGTAATAACTAGAAAACGGACGGTCCAATTGCCACAGAAAGCCGCAACCACTAGCTGATATCCAACCCCAAACTGTGACAGCAGTTTGGTCATACCTTCGCCGATTATCGTCCATACTTCCCTTCCTCATTGAGACGACGACGAATGGTGGCCTGCTCACACTTAGGTGGGGGATGTTCCTAATTTCTGTGCTAGTTGTGAAAGGTTATTCATCACTGCAGTGGAGTACACTATTGTCCTGATCATCCGTGGTGGCCTGTTTACGTCCAGGGTAACAAAGACGGTTGACGTTGCTTTCCTCCGCCACCCTCTTCACCTAGCAATGTATCGTTGAATTGGTGTATCCTACGGCACAGAAATGGTACGGATACAGTATCTATCTTCACAAAGCGCAAGAATGCGTTTATGAAATTCCTCGAACCGTGAGATGACAGGGCAGGAGGAAGCGAAGTGCAATAGAGGGCGAAGAGCACTTTCTTCGCCTAGGAAGTCAAAATCATTCCCGATTACACGCTTTGAAAAAAGATTTAATAAATTAGTTCCTTGTGAGTATTGTTTAGAGGATGATGTAAATGTATGTGTCTCTAGACATCATATGTAGATATAATAATGACACCGTTCTCAGACATTGAAGGTAAAATGTAGATTCACGTTGTGGTGCAGATCATGTTGCTCTGGCTGGAGTATTTTTTATTACTGATCATTTTTAGCTGTGCAGTACCTTAAGAGGTTAAACTCAGATTCAACTTATGATTTCCACAGTTTCTGGAATACAACGTATAATACCGAGTTCGTGTTTCGGCCCGGCACACGGTTTTAATTTTCCAAAAATGTGCAAATGTTATTTCTCAAACCTTTTCCTACCTGAACAATTACCTTTTTTTATTCGTTCCTGCTTAAATTGTTTTAAGATTAAACTAAATTCCTTCACCTACAATAAAGTTAAAATAAATCGTCTGAACAGCTCTAAATAGCAGTTTGTGAAGCGATTACTGGCCACATTTTTCTGCATTTCGCTGGTTAGAATGGGAAACGATTACTACCCAGAGTACTCATCTCCCAGAACGAAAGAAACAACGGAATGTAGCCCCTAATGTTGCGGTCATGCGACTTTTATTTCAGTAATTGCAAAATCACATGAAAGAAACTACGAATTTTGTAGTACTCACCCCTGTTGGTGTCAGAAGGACGTTGCAGTACCTGGCGTTTGAAATGACGAGGAGCCAGTTTAGGTCAGGAATTTATAGAAATGGAGGCCATGGCACAATTTAATACTGCAGTTCGCAAGCATTGCTTGCACACGAAATTACTGTTGCAGTATACCAATGTAGTCGAATAAATCAATTACGTATTTACCGGTGAGAAAGACCAGTGCTAAACAGTCTTCGCAACAGTACTTTACTGAAACTGGTGTTCCACAGAGCTAGACTTTCAGGATGGCAACTAAGTATAAGCCCTCTGAGTCGGATGTGAGTTTTGCCACGATGAAATTTTTTCTGCAGTGTTGAAGTGATATTACAATTAGAGTAATTCTGCGAAAATGTGAACTTGGGCCACGTAGAATGAGTGTATTACAACGAAAAACTGTTGATCTTCCGCAATATTTTTTTTCTTTCCTCTATTTGAAATAGGTGGCTTCGACAAAATGGAAATAATGAACAGAAGATATGAATTAATAGAAAATACGAAAATCCTCTGGCTTTGAAAGTGGCGTTTACTGCCAGTCATAGCAATTTACAAGCGTCGCTGCCAAACGCAAGTTATTGAAGTAATGCAACGCAATTTGTCTTATGAAGTATCGTGTTCATCAGCTAATTTAATTTTAATGTTGTCTAAGAATAACTGGAGATGTCCGATATTAACTTGAAAAGTCTTCACTACAGAGGGAAAGAACTAAATAACTACTTGTTACGGTACAGTTGTCACAGAACGCCGCATCCATTTGCTGCGAACTAAATATTCACCTATTTTTTGGGAACTGCTTCTAAAAATGACCAAAAAACATTACATTCTTTCTCAAGCACGCGGACAGCAGCAGCAGAATTAAAAATTTAATAGCGATAACGGCAGTAATAATAGACGTATTTGCTAACTTCATACTGGTATATGTCGACTTGAGAAATTTCTTGAAACAGTTAAAATTTCAAAACGGCTTCGAATCGAGGCTATGATACCAAAAAGCGTCTCTACATCCCGCTAACATGAGACTAGTATAATTTCCGTGTTAGAAGCCTGCTGATAATTAATTAGTTAATAGAGAAATGAATTTTTTCACCGTGTCTAATTTGTAAGCTAAGCGCCAATTACGCTAGACACAACAATGAATGTAGCAAAAGTGGGCTTCAGTAGTCTTGTGGAGTGATTTTCAGTTTCATAGTTGCGAGGTATCGGTTCGATTTTCACTTCCAGCATGTATTTTAAACACAAAGGAACAGATCTCCTTCACATGTAGTAATTATAAGTGAAGAACGTTAAGTTGCACCGTAGTTAAGATTTTGCGTCACAAACATCATATCCATTTTCTACCATCTGGGGCACAGACGGTTTACGTTTGGTCATAACAGAGGCGGAAGTCACGGTAAACAGAAATTGTGTCGTCAGTGAGCTTCCTCGCACTAGAAATTTTATTTTATTTAATGAGCCAATTGTCATTTAAGGTCTCAGGCTTCTTATTTTATTTGAAACTGAGACCGAAAACTTTGATGCTGGACTGGGATTCGAATTCAGATTTTTTTTTTTCCTTGGTATGAGCACAATTATGGATTCGAACCCTGGTCCAGAACAAATATGTTCATGTTTTCGTTACAAGCCCTATCAATGGCACACAGAACTATTGGCGATAAACATTCTTCATTTTTAAAGTCTCTTCATGTGTTAGACCGTCAGTGATAGAGCACCGCGACTTCCGGCTGCCAATAAGGAGAGTACACTGTTCGTTTGTTATATATTTTTTACGTGCTTCCTACAGGAGCTACTTATTTACAGATACCTGTGTAGTTACTAGTTTATTTTTGTAATTCCTTGCTTGTTTGAGTGCTTACAAGTCACAACCTTTTATTTCAATAACAGAGTAGCGTACAGTACCGCCGTTATTAGCGACCTTCGTATCGTACATGTTTTGTTTGTTTTGGTTAGTGTAGCTCAGTGTCGAGAGAGCACTTCGAATTCCTGCTTCCTGCTGCTAATAAGCCGAGTACACCGTTCGTTTGTTACACATTTTTAAGAGCTTCAAACAGGAGAGAGCTCAGTAATGGATAAGAACTGTCATTGCTGTGTATAGATGCGAGCTGAGTTTCTGACTCTCCACTCACACCTGCAGGCTCTGTTGGCTTTGTCACACAGCTTGAGGCTGCTGCCAAGGGGCATCAGTGTGAGGGGGTCGAACACGGGGATGCGAGGGACTTGAAGCATGTCCCAAGTGTCCCCCAATCGGTCCACTGTTGTGGCCGCCCCAGTTACTGCCTGCACTGCAGTTGACCTGTCACCCGTGGTCGAGTAGGAGATCATTCCAAAGCCTGTCAGGCAGCGAAAGACTTTCTGAGGGGCCGATTGTAGGGCCTCCTCGATTCGTTTGACGAACAGGTTGCAGGCGTTATTTGTGGCTGACAAAGTCTCAAGGCATGATGCAGTCGTTCACACTGTTCCAGAGGAAGCTTCTCATCCCGCAAGGTCTGAGAATTCACAGAAAGTGGGTTTGCTGGTAGCTGTGATCTCTAACGTTAGGCGCATAATCGGGCCCCTCAGGAACATGGCTGCCAAAGAGGGGAAAGATGCCAGTGTGCACTCTGTGTGCATATCGGTGTGGAAAGGTTGCTTCCGGATGCCATGAAGAGTACACTGCGTAGCCAACTGCAGGTGGTGGCTCACGTCGTTACCAATGACTTTGGATTGGAGGAGATTCTCTCTGCTTTTGGGCAGCTAGTTGAAATGGTAAAGGCTGCCAGTCTTGCTTCCGAGATTAAGGCAGAGCTCACCATCTGCAGCATCGTCGATAGAACCGACTGTGGTCCTTTGGTGCAGAGCTGGATGGAGGGTCTGAATCAGAAGCTGAGGTGGTTCTGTGACCATGTGGGCTGCAGATTCCTTGACTTGCGACTTGGGTGGTGGGTTTCCGGATTCTGCTTAATATGTCAGGAGTCCACTATACACAGGAAGCGGCTACACGGGTAGCGGGGGCTGCATGGAAGGGACTATGGTATTTTTTTTTTTAGAGGGTCTCAGGAAACCCCAGAAAGAGCGTCTGTCCAGGGCAGGTAAAGCACACTAAGGCATTTGTAGAAACGATTGGTATTGCAGTGGTAAACGTCGTAGCTGTGTTGGAAAACAACAAGAGCTCCAACCCTTAATAGAAAGCTCAAATGGTAATAGGTACAGCAAGACGGCTAAAGCCAGAAATAAGTTTAGCCGAAATTTTTTCAAACGATCTAACAGTGTTCAGATAGGATAGATTAAATACAGTTGGATGTGGAGTATTTATTGCTGTCAGAATTAGTTTACCTTGTAGTGAAATGGAAGCAGATAGTTCCTGCGAAATAGTTTGGGTAGAAGTTATCCTTGACAATCGCACTAAACTGTTAATTGGATCGTTTTACTGACCTCCCGACTCAGAAGGTATGGTTGCTGAACAATTCAAAGAAAACTTGACTTTCATTTCAAATATGTTCCCCACTCATTCAATTATAGTCGGTGGTGACTTCAATCTACAATCGATATGCTGGAAAAATTAGACGTTTAAAACCGGCTGCAGGCATAAAACGTCATCCGAAATTGTACTGAATGCTTTCTCAGAAAATTATTTTCAACAATTAGTTCATGAGCCCACTCGAAGCGTAAATAGTTGCGAAAGTATATTTGACCTCTTAGCAACAAATAATCCTGGACAAATAGGGAGTATCGTGACGAATGCAGGGATTAGCGATCACAAGGCAGTTGCTGCTAGGCTGAATATCGTAACACCTACAACCATCAAAAAGAAACGCTAGATATAAGTATTTAAAAAAGCTGATAAAAATGCTCTTAACGCCTTTTTAAGAGACATTCTACAGTCCTTCCGATTTGATCATGTAAGTGTAGAAAAGATGTGGAATGGTTTCAAAGAGCTCACCATCTGCAGCATCGTCGATAGAACCGGCTGTGGTCCTTTGGTGCAGACCTGGATGGAGGGTCTGAATCAGAGGCTGAGGTGGTTCTGTGACCATGTGGGCTGCAGATGGAAGATAGTATCGATGGCAATTCAGAGATACATACCAAATTAGTTAATAAGTGATGGGACTGATTCCTCATGGTAGACAAAACGGGTCTGATCGCTGTTGCAGAAGCAACGAAAAAAGCATGCCAAATTTAAAAGACTGCAAAATCCGAAATATTGGAAAAGTTCGAAATACAGCGCATACTTCAATCCGAGATGCTATTAATAATTTCCACAATGAAATTCTGTCCGGTATCTGGTAGAAAATCCAAAGAGATTCTGGTCATACATAAAGCACACAAGTGGCAAGACGCGATCAATACCTTCACTGCACGATAACAACAGTGAAGTCACTGATGACAGTGCCGATAAAGCAGCGTTATTAAACACGGTTTTCCGGAACTCCTTCACCAAAGATGACGAAGTAAATACTCTTGAATTTCAATCAGGAACAACTGCCAAGATGAGAAACATAGAAGTATATGTCCTCGGTGTACCAAATCAGCTTAAATCACTTAATAAAGGCAAGGCCTCTGGTCCAGATTGTATACCAGTCAGGTTCCTTTCAGAATATGCTGTTACAATAGCTCCATATTTAGCAATTATATAAAACCGCTCGCTCACAGAAAGACCCATACCTAAGGACTGGAGAACTTCTGAAGTCACACCAATACCCAAAAAGGGAAATAGGAGTAATCCGCTGAATTACAGGCCCATATCGCTAACGTCGATTTGCAGTAGGGTATTGGAACGTATACCGTGCTCGAACATTATGAAGTATAAAGTAGAAAACGATTTATTGACACATAGTCAGCACGGATTCTTCTTGTGAAACACAACTAGCTCTTATACTCTTGAAATAACGAGTGCTATTGATATGGGATGTCAAACTGATTCAATATTTCTAGATTTCCAGAAGGCTTTCGACACCGTTCCTCACAAGCGTTTTCTGACCAAACTGCCTGCCTATGGAATATATCCTCAACATTTCCACATATTGCGCGTGAATAGGTTCGAATGCTGGCAAGGTTTCATTATGTATTATCAAGCTCCAGCATGAGAACACCTATCTGCTGGTGGATAATAATTTTGATTTTTAATGTATTTTCATTTGTTGTCAACACTAACCATATCTGACGTTTTTGACTCCCAGTGAGACACAGAACTATTTGAGAGATCACTGTAAGTTCAAGGATGTTATTCCGAGCTGCTGGTGGAGAAAAATTCAGTAGCTGACGTCCATTTGTGTGTAGTCAACAACGGTATGTGTGGGGTTTGATTCCCAGTCAGCACTGAACTCTTCGTCACATTATTTCTAGTTCAAACATGCTCACATTTCGCTGCTGATGTAACAAACCCATATTTAACGTTCGTTTTCTCTAGAATATAACAGGGATAGGTTCCGGGTTGGAGTCCTGGGAAGGAAAAAATTAATGTTCCGTCTCGTCGTTTCAGTTAAAACATCTAGCTACTGCCGAGAAAATCCGATATGTCACAGTTGATTGTGCTTCGATAACAATCCGATTAGGTTCTGGGTTAGAATCCCTGTCCAACACAAAGCTTTACCTGACGGCGTTTCAAGTAAGTAACTTGTGAAGAAGCAATATTAAACATCTCTCATGGTTCGTTAACAGGGACAATAGATGCTGGGTAGGAATTCGCGTCCGTTAAAAATGTTTACGTTATGTAATTTAAAGTTGATATTTGCTAACTGATACTGTCTAAAATCGAGGTATATCTCTCTCTGTATGCCTAGTCAGGAATGACTGTTAGTTTCCGTCAGTCACGAAATCTTAGTCTGCATGACCTGGGTTTGAATCCATATGCAGAACGAGACGGTTCGTCGTATCATTTGAAGTTCATACATATTGTCTCCCATAAGTCCAACCCCTCGTCCAAGTCGTGGGAGATGGGCAACGGCACAAAGTAGGGGATTGCCTTTAGGGGCGATGTACAGCGGGGACTTTGTGTGCCCCAGGACCGCTACGGTAGCTGAGAAGGCCCTATGGGAACCCTGAAACGTGACGGCTAACGGGGCTCTGGTGAAGCTGCGATAGGCCTAGCAAGCCAGTAGTGGATAAATCAACTGCTTTCAAAAAGGGAACATGCCTCGGATCACGGAACGGATTTAAAGGAAACCGACCAAGCAATGGAAAAGGATTACGAGATGGTTTACGGCTGGGCACCTTAAACGTAAGGACTCTAACTGGGAAGTTAGAAGAAATTGTAGAAATGATGGAAAGGAGGAAATTGGACATCTTGGGACTTGCTGAGACTAGGTGGAGAGGAGTTGGTGAAAAACCACTAAGTAAAGGATGTAAACTGTACTGGATAGGGAATGAGAGGGGAAGAAATGGAGTGGCAATAGTGGTCAGAGAGGGTCTGCAGGAGGAGGTGGAAGGTATCAATGATCGAATGATAAAAGCCAGAGTACGGGTGAAAGGAAAAAGCATTGAAATCATCCAAGCATATGCCCCACAGGTGGGGTGTACAAAAAAGGAGAAGGAGGAATTTGAAGATGACATGCAAAAGCAGCTAAATGGAGGAAATCAGATTATAATAGGGGACCTCAATGCACATGTTGGCACAGACAGGAAAGGATTCGAGGAGATAATGGGACCAGAGGGCTGGGGAAACCGAAATAGAGAAGGAAAATTGTTGCTGGAATTCTGCAAGAGGAATGGGCTGGCGATCGCAAATTCGTGGTACAAGAAGAGGAGTAGTCACAAAATAACTTGGTACAGTGGGGACTGGTCCCAAACTTCAGTAGTAGACTATGTACTAGTGGATAGGCAGATGATGAGCAGCCTCACAGATGTTAAGGTCATACCATCTGAGGCCTTAGACAGCGACCATCGGCTGTTGGTAGCCACCCTGAGAGAGAAAAAAGATAGGAGGGCAACAGATATACAGGAGAAAAGGTTGAAGACATGGATGCTGAAAGAGGATGAACAGAGGACCCAGTACCAGACACTGATCAGGAAGAAGCTGCCAAAGGAAGATCAGAGGACAGTGGAAGAAGAATGGGGCGATTTTAAGAGGGCTCTAGTTGAGGCAGCTGAGACTGTGTGCGGAAGAACTAGCACAAAGAGGAGAAGTAGGGAAACCCCATGGTGGAACAACATATGTAAAGAGGCAGTACTTCGAAAGAACAAAGCCTTCAGAGAATGGTTCCAGACCCGAACAGAGGAAGCTAGGGTAAAATATAAGGAAAGCAAGAAAGCGGCACAGACCATAGTAAGGGCGGAGAAGAAGAAGTGGATGGAAAAATGGACAAGAATGTTAGAAGAGGACAGTGAAGGGAACAAAAAAGTACTTTACACCATGGTAAGAAATAAGAGGAACGACAGAAGCGAGTGCCTGAGGATCATGGATAATAATGGAAGAGTTGTGGAGGAAATGCATGAGCTCAAAAAGATTTGGAAGGAGTACTTTGAAGATCTGTTGAATGCTGCCAAGCAGGTAACTAACAGCGATGGAGAGCCTAAGGCAGCAGACGATTATAATAGTGGGGAAATTGATGATCTAACTTGGAATGAAGTGGAAGAAGCCATAAAGAGGATGAAAGGGGGCAAGGCACCAGGTTGGGACGAAGTAACAGTGGATATGATACGAGCAGCAGGAGAAGTAGGAACCCAGTGGCTATACAGAGTGCTGAGGGTGGTGTGGAAGGAGAACAGAATTCCTGAGGATTGGAAGAAAGGAATTATAGTCCCGATCTTCAAGAAAGGGGATAAAAGGAGATGTGAGAACTACAGAGGAATCACCCTGCTATGCCACTGTGGAAAAATCTATGAAAAGATGCTGGAGAAGAGAATAAGAAGCAGTATTGAAAGTAGACTGCAAGAGGAGCAGTACGGTTTCAGACCGGGAAGATCAACAACGGACCTCATATTTGCGGTAAGGCAACTGCAGGAAAGGCACTATGAGTACGGGAAGGACTTAATCATGGCCTTTTTGGATATTGAGAAGGCGTATGACAGTATCTGTAGGGACAAGCTCTGGGATGTGCTGAACGCAAAAGGGATAGATGATGAGATTACACGAAAAGTCAGAAAAATGTATGAGGGAAGTGAGAGTTGTGTGAAAGTGGGGAGGGAACGTACTGCATGGTTCAAGCTGGAAAATGGGCTGCGACAGGGAAGTGCACTTTCGCCTTTATTGTTTATTATTGTTATGGATGAAATCCTACAGCAAGTATCAGATGCAATTGGAGATCATAAAATGAAAGCAGTGCTTTTTGCCGATGACCTGATGTTATGGGGAAATTGCGTGAAGGAGGTGCAAGAGCAGTTAGATGCATGGGAGGCAACGGCAGCACAATATGGAATGCATTTCTCTGCAAAGAAAAGTGAAATAATCGTCACAACAAGGAAGAAGAATAGGCCAAATGTGGATATAACTTGTGGAGGGGAAAAACTACAAGTGGTAGAGAACTTCAAGTACCTGGGAAGCGTGATTGAAAGTAAGGGGGGAAACGCAATGGAAATAAATGAAAGGTGCAGAAAAGCAGGGCAGTTCTACAAATGCATTAGGGGGCTTATTTGGAGCAAGGAGGTGCCACAGAAATCCAAGGGAATTATATACCGAACCTACTTTGTCCCCATATTGACATACGGAAGTGAGACATGGGTAATGCACAAAAGCGACAAAAGTAGAATACAGGCTAGTGAAATGAAGTTCCAGAGGAGCAGGTTGGGTGTAACAAGACGAGACAGATTGCGAAATTTGTATGTGAGGGAAAGACTAAAGGAGGAACCAGTACAGGACAGGATAGAAAAATCAAGACTGCAGTGGTATGGACACATGAAGAGAATGGATGAGGGAAGAATTCCAAAGAGGATGTTTGATCTGCAACTGGAGGGGAAGAGGCCCAGAGGAAGACCAAGAGATAGATGGGTGAAGGGAGTGAAGGAATGTGTGATGAGAAGAGGAGAGAACCGGACGAAGGTGGAAGAGGGGGAATGGTGGAAAGACAGAACACGATGGAGAGGCTTGTGTTCCCGACAGACCCAGCCAGTGGCTGGAAACTGTCCAAGATGATGATGATGAACTAGCAGCCCGTGAATAACTTAAATTTTTAATCTCATTTTGTGTTAAATAACAAGTACGGTATGTTACTTTGAAGAGGAAATTATGAATACGACGAACTTACTACGTGCATTACCTATCTGACGAAATAATGAGAGTGGTAACATTTCAGTTATGTCATTTATTACAATAAATGTGAGCTCACAAGCCTTAAGGACAGTCTTATCTGCGTTAAGGTGGTCCCTGATATTTGTAGTATCGTGGTATTACTTTACATCTTGAGTTATTGCGATACAGAGCAGAGTTTTCTAGTGGTGACTTGTTCGAGCCATATTCAATAGTCAAACGACTGTACCAAGGAGCGATTAGACGACCTGCTAGACAGCTGCGTTATGTAGGTTGCATGTTAATCAGGCGAAATGCAATTCAGGTCGTTCGGATACTTTTGAGCATGACTGTACATAAGGCGTGCCCGGGACATGGTCTGGTCGGGGCAAGCGTCCGCTTCCTCCTTCCGCATTCTGTTCTCCTAATACAGAGCGGAATCGTTTCGGGTACACGTCTCTGTGGGCACCATGTTTAACTGTCAAATGAAAAAAAAAAAATTCGTAGTTAACTTTTTGTTCGTTTTTCTGCAATCTACTGCTATTGGCTAAAGGAACGAGGGGTTGTACACAAGGCGTGGCCAGGGCGTGGTCTGGTCGGCGCCAACGTCCACTACCTCCTTTCACATTCTGTTCTCCTAATACAGAGCGGAATCGTTTCGGGTACACGTCACTGTGGACGCCATGTTTAACTGTCAAACGAAAAAAAAAAATTCGTAGTTTGCTTTTTGTTCGTTTTTCTGCAACCTACGGCTATTGGCTAAGATAACGAGGGGATGTACACAAGGCGTGGCAAGGGCGTGATCTGGGCGGGGCAAACGTCGGATTCCTCCTTCCTCAATCTGTTTCTCGTAGTACAGAGCGGAATCGTCCGGGATACACATCGCGGTGAACATCAACGTTTAACTGTCAACTGGAAAAAAAATGTTGCTTACATACATTTTTGTTCGTTTTTCTGTATTCTGTGACCACTGGCTAAAATAACACTACTGTGGCCCAAATGGTGTGGAGAGGGCGTATAGCCTGGGCAGCAACATGCTTGTCGTATAAATATACATAAATGATTACCTGGTTAATATAAGTAATACATTCATGAAGCATTAAAGTATTTCATACCAAACATATCCGAAACACCTGAATTGCGTTTCACCTGATTTGCACGAAGCCTACATAACGTAGCTGTACACCAGAACAGGGCGGACAAACGCGGTGTAAGCTGTCTCTTTAGTTGATCTGTTGCACCTTCTGATTGTTCTGCCAATGAATCGCAGTCTTTGTTTTGCTCTACCCACAATATTATCTATGTGATCGTTGCAATGTAGGTTATTCGTAATTGTAATCCCTAAGTATTCAACTGAATTTACAGCCTTCAGATTTGTGTGACTTATCGCGTAATCGAAATTTAGCAGATTTCTTTTTGTACTCATGTGAATAACTTCACACTTTTCGCACCAGACAGATATCTTATCTAAATCATTTTGCAATTTGTTTTGGTCATCTGATGACTTTACAAGGCTATATTAAGACCATTTCTTTAACATTGGCGTAGCTGAAGGAATTAAGTTTCTGCTTAAATCGTCTTATGCATCAACGTTCACAGATATCTCAAATAGGAAAAGCTCTTTATCTAGGTACGAAGGTTGTAAAACAAACTTTCCACAGTTTGTGTCAGGTTGATCTTTTCGTCTGATAGCACTGCAGAAGTATTTTGTCTAAGGGTCATCACAAGTAGTGTTCCTGTAGCTGTCGGAATCATTGGTTGAAAACGAGTTTAACACCAGTGAGTACAGCACTGCTAAATATTCAAAATGATTATCAACCTGAGTTCATCCACAAACTGAGGCGTATTTATAATACTGAAGCTAGACTGTGTATCCTTGTCTTCTTTGAGTGGGCATTGAAAGGCGTTGACACACACATATACAATACAATGAATACTTCGAACGCTATCGTTAACGTTGCTGTCATAAACTAATTTTGTTTTTTTTTAATTCTTCTGGTTCTTATGCGTGCAATATGTGTTGTAGATACAGTCTTAGAGAAAAAACTGACCGCCAAGTGTTTTACGTAAGGTGGACAATACAGTCGTGCTCCCCTCTGAATTCTATGTTCGGCAATATTCTCGACCTGGCAACATATGTAGACTGCTACACTCCCCGTAGGGACTCTTGACTGCAGTCAGAGTACATCGCTCTTGTCTACGACCGTAGTCTTGATGTAAAATGCGAGACTAGCTAATACGACGTATGGTAACCAAAAGCACGTCGACAAAATTTTTATCGCCCATTTCCTCTTCGTGCTGAAGCTATGAGTATAATTCAAGCGAATCATTCAAATGGAAAGGGAATATCAAGTAAATTTAGCGAGTCAATTCAGTACCATATGCGGAAGTGACTGCACTGTCACAGTGTTGTCTAATGTTTGTGACGCTGTTGCCAATTCTTTGCTGTGCTCGAAACGGCTCTGTAGCGTTATGGGAGGAGAATCCCGTGCTCGTGTCATAGGAGGATACAGAGAGGAGGAGCGGGGTTTGGTTAATATGCAGCTGTTTACTGGTATTTTCATTGGGATACATAATGCAAAAATACAACTTTTAAGTGTATTATTGCGTAATTCAGATATCGATTTGGATGCGTACCGAGTGTATAAAAAAAAAGTACCCGAAGATCATTAACTTTGGAACCCATAGAAAGTAAAGCAGTCATCAGTCGGAAGAGTGGTTTGAACACCACAGTGCTTTAATAGGCACGGTCTTGTTGGAGGTGGTATGCTGTTGCTTTCCTCCGACCTTTGAGTAGACTTACCTAGCCAGTTAATAGGGGAACCCACAGTTTAACGTGGCTTCCGGACCACAGTGCAGCTCGGCATTTTTCACATCAACAAACACTGACGGGAAATAAGTGTAAAATGGCACATAAAAATCATGGGTCTAACGAGGGATTGAACCTGAGTCCTTCGTATCGGTTCTCTTGCTCTTTATCATTTTGCCATCATGCAACTACTACTGTGGTTTCTGTCAAGCATTAAAATTAAGGATCTCTCGTTTGTGCCTGCGTTGGCACATGCGTGCCCCTTAGGAGACCTTACTTTTGGGGTTACCCTCGTATACGTGTGTGTAAACGCCTTCCGATGCACACTCAAGGAAGACAAGGATACACAGTCTAGCTTCAATATTATAAATATGCCTCGCCTTAACGGCACTAAATCATGGTTTGTGAATCGTTTACCGGCCATACTCTGCCGCATTTCGCTGGCTGGAAGGCAAAAAGCTTACTGACAAATTTCACAGAAGGAAAAGGCGGACGAAATGTCTCCCACTGGAAGGTCATGTTGTTTTATTTAAATGATTACAAAATCAGCTAAAACGAACAGTGAGGTTGTCAGTATAAGCACATTACTGTTGTCAGTATGATGTTGCACCGCCCAGGGCCTGCAATGATAAAGGGCCCGTTTAGGTCAGGCATATTGTATACAGAAGTGGAAGAGAGAGCACCACTAAATTCTACAATCAGTATGCATTGCATACACACAGAAATTACTGTTACAGTGTACTTATGGAGTCCAATGACTGAATTGCATATTTTCCGATGAGAAAAAGCGCTGGGAAACAGTCTTTCTTCACTACATTAGGTTACTTAAACTGGTGTCACTCTGAGCTAGAATTTTGGTCAGCGACTAAGTGTAAGGACAATGAGTCGGATGCGAGTTTTGTAACTATGAAATACTTTCCTATATTATAGAAGCGAATATTAAATTTGAACTAATATTGCGAAAATTTTGAACTTGGATAGCTTGGAATGAAAATCTTTCTGTTTATTGTAAAGGAAAACAACTGATTTTCTAAAACATTCTCTGTCATACACAACTTGAAACAGGTCACGTCGGCCAAATCATATGGAAGAATTGATAATGACGTATATCGCAAGGCAGTAAGATCCCTTGGCTTTTGGTTTGGCAGTATTCGACAGCCATTTCTAGGCGCAAGTAAATGAAGAAAGGCAGCGCGTTTTTGTTATCAAGTAACGTCTTCATCAACTACTTTAGTTTTAATGTAATCTACGAGTAATTGCTGATGTTTGATATTAACATGAAAAGGATTCCGTAGACAGGGAAAAAACTGTTCTGGGGCAACTACTTCCATAAGGACCAAAAGGCATTAAATGATCTTCAAGCTCATGTGTTCCAGCAGCGGTATGAAGAAAATGATAGTAATAATGACGGCAATAATCGTATTATCCGGTAACTTCACACTTCACAGGATTTTCTCGAACTAAGAAATTTCCTGAATTAGTGAAAATTTCAAAATGGCTTCACATCGAGGCTATGACGCCTAGAAGAGTCTTTACATCCTGCTGATGTGAGAATAACATAATCTCAGCGTCAGAAGCTTGCTTCTACTTAACCATTTAATGGACTGGTAGTTTTTCCACCGTGACTAATTTTGTAAGCTAAGCACATCATTCGTTGCAGCGCACTCCTGGGGCTGGAAAATGTGGCCACAATGGTCTGGTGGAACGAATTATCACAGATGCAATGCGTCGGTTCAGGCAATTTCTTTTAAGAGGCACAAACAGAATTACTTTACTTCTGGTAACCTCAAGAGAAAGACGTTATAATCCAGAATCCGCATTAAACATCACGTTCCTTTATTCCCAACTGGACAGAGCCGGTTTGCTTTGGGAAATGACATAGGCGGAGGTCATTGTAAACAGAAATACTGTCGCCAGTAAACTTACTTACATTATATTTAAAGGAACAGGGATCTTATTTTACTTGTACTTGATTGAACTAGAGACGTTGAAAAATTTGGTGCTGGACTGTGATTCAAATTCGTATCTCCTCTTTCGTGGATCTGAATCCCCCGGAACAGTATAGTTCAATCATTTCGTTCCTTTTTCCAAGACTGTGGTCTTCTCTAGGTCTCCTCCAAAGGTACGTATGTGGGTCCGATTCCTGATCCAGTACAAATATATTCATAATTTCATTTCAAGCCCTATCACGTGCACACCGGCCTGCTAGTGAAAAATAACGTGTATTTCTAATGTCTGTTCATGTGTTGCCAACAATTTCTGGTCAAACACGCACACATCTTACTGTTGGTGAGTAAGCAATTGACACTTAAACTATATTCGTGGACGTTGAAGAAGAACGATAGGAGTGCGGTTCGATAGTCACTCAGGCACAAAAATTTGTATCCTTATTTTAGATTCAAACACCTAGCAGCTGGTAAGAAAAACCGATACGTAACATTTGATTTTACTTAGTTAACAATCCGATTACGTGTTGGGTTCGTACCTCCGTCACAGAACTTCACATCATGCACTTCATATTTAAATGCATACACACTTTGTTATTTCTGAATGGAAGTATATCAGACATCTTTCGTGGTTAGTTAACAGGGATGAAAGAGTCTTGATAGGAGTCCCAGTTTATTCCAAAAACTGTCGTCTTTTATATTCAAGTAGATTTGGTTACTGATATTGGCGAAAATTTCGGTAATTCATGAATCTTCACGGCTAATCAGCAATATGATATGATTAGATTATATTAGATTAGAATAATACTTGTTCCATAGATCATGAATACAACTTTTCGTAATGATGTGGAACGTGTCATTTTTATGAATGATTTCTTTGTATACTGGCATTCAATTTCTTTACAATAATTTTCTACCCTCTCTCTCATCCTTTTTTATCTTTATTTCTCTCTCTCTCTCTCTCTCTCTCTCTCTCTCTCACACACACACACACACACACACACACACACACACACACACATTCTTTTTTTTATTTTTATTTGTTTGGTGTACTCGACTATCGGCGAGGCACGAAAACGTCCGTAAATGAATTTCTTTGTTTTGAGTACAGTTACGAAAGAAATATAAAAACAGCTACGAGAGTTACTGATTTATGATGCCTAGTTTCCCGTCAGTTCTGCGTATTATTAGTAAATACGCTCCAGTCCCTAAACCTAGATACAGAAATGCGAATCAGACGCATTACGTATTCCAGACCGTAGCAGCCGCGTCTCTGAGACGCTGTACGATCACATCGGTTCGTCTTCTTCCTGCTAGTACTATAACTGAGATTTGGCAACAAGGCAACGTATATTTGGCAACTCTGCGATCGACGATTACTTCCTGGTGTGCATGGAACTAAGCCTCAAAGTTCACTTGATTTTTCCTGTCATTTCCATTGAATAATCTGAGTTATTATCGCTTGAGGTGTAACAAAAGATCGTAAATTTACGGTTTTTAGCCCAGGAAAGTCGTGGCATGTGGAAATGGCAACTAATCTCGTCCTTTAAATAGCGGTTTACGAGTTCTAGCAACTATTAGCCTCGTAATAGGAATGCACATCACATAGTTCTTCGCTAGCTCTGTGGTGAAGTGCTTACCTGTGAAAAGGCGTATTTTATGGTTCGTGGTTCCAGTCTCCCTGAATGCAACCCTTTTATCCCTCCTGTGAAAGAGCTACAAGCAGTCAGATCAAACATCGATAGGAAATCGCAAGAAAATACACTCCTGGAAATGGAAAAAAGAACACATTGACACCGGTGTGTCAGACCCACCATACTTGCTCCGGACACTGCGAGAGGGCTGTACAAGCAATGATCACACGCACGGCACAGCGGACACACCAGGAACCGCGGTGTTGGCCGTCGAATGGCGCTAGCTGCGCAGCATTTGTGCACCGCCGCCGTCAGTGTCAGCCAGTTTGCCGTGGCATACGGAGCTCCATCGCAGTCTTTAACACTGGTAGCATGCCGCGACAGCGTGGACGTGAACCGTATGTGCAGTTGACGGACTTTGAGCGAGGGCGTATAGTGGGCATGCGGGAGGCCGGGTGGACGTACCGCCGAATTGCTCAACACGTGGGGCGTGAGGTCTCCACAGTACATCGATGTTGTCGCCAGTGGTCAGCGGAAGGTGCACGTGCCCGTCGACCTGGGACCGGACCGCAGCGACGCACGGATGCACGCCAAGACCGTAGGATCCTACGCAGTGCCGTAGGGGACCGCACCGCCACTTCCCAGCAAATTAGGGACACTGTTGCTCCTGGGGTATCAGCGAGGACCATTCGCAACCGTCTCCATGAAGCTGGGCTACGCTCCCGCACACCGTTAGGCCGTCTTCCGCTCACGCCCCAACATCGTGCAGCCCGCCTCCAGGCGTGAATGGAGGGACGAATGGAGACGTGTCGTCTTCAGCGATGAGAGTCGCTTCTGCCTTGGTGCCAATGATGGTCGTATGCGTGTTTGGCGCCGTGCAGGTGAGCGGCACAATCAGGACTGCATACGACCGAGGCACACAGGGCCAACACCCGGCATCATGGTGTGGGGAGCGATCTCCTACACTGGCCGTACACCACTGGTGATCGTCGAGGGGACACTGAATAGTGCACGGTACATCCAAACCGTCATCGAACCCATCGTTCTACCATTCCTAGACCGGCAAGGGAACTTGCTGTTCCAACAGGACAATGCACGTCCGCATGTATCCCGTGCCACCCAACGTGCTCTAGAAGGTGTAAGTCAACTACCCTGGCCAGCAAGATCTCCGGATCTGTCCCCCATTGAGCATGTTTGGGACTGGATGAAGCGTCGTCTCACGCGGTCTGCACGTCCAGCACGAACGCTGGTCCAACTGAGGCGCCAGGTGGAAATGGCATGGCAAGCCGTTCCACAGGACTACATCCAGCATCTCTACGATCGTCTCCATGGGAGAATAGCAGCCTGCATTGCTGCGAAAGGTGGATATACACTGTACTAGTGCCGACATTGTGCATGCTCTGTTGCCTGTGTCTATGTGCCTGTGGTTCTGTCAGTGTGATCATGTGATGTATCTGACCCCAGGAATGTGTCAATAAAGTTTCCCCTTCCTGGGACAATGAATTCACGGTGTTCTTATTTCAGTTTCCAGGAGTGTACTTTTAGCTCATAGTGCAATGGTGAAAAACTTACAATGCTGCACAACAGGTAACGCCTCTTTCTGCTGCTGACAAGCAAATTTCGGGTTTCTAGGAATACATATCTTTATTTATGAAATGCCACATTTGCATACCTGTTGAGTATGTCAGCATACGAATTAAACACACACCCAATCGAAATCTGAATAGTATTTTACTAATTCGTGCCTATAGAGGCATGCTGGTGTACAGATACTCACTTTTATCAAAACAGACTTTGGTCGTAAAGTTATCGTGGGTAGTTTTATTTCATTTCTTATAATGCAGTGCACAATTTTCGTAAGGGTTCTTTTAGTGTTGTTAAAACAATACTAAACATGAGAGAGAAGTTAATCATCAACGAATTATGCGAATTCTCTGATGTTATCTGCAACAGTCTGACAATGCACATGCAGTTTATTGATTACATGCATGTAGAAAACTTGTTCTGAGTTAAAGCTGTCAAAAAAGGTTTGAAGAAGAACTAAATGCCACTACCAGACGACAGGTAATGTACAAAATACTTTTCTGACTATTTTGGCACGATGCGCTCTCCCCATACATAATACAAAAGCTTCGAGATGCATCTGCTGCCTGGCCGTCTATTAAACCTGAAAAGAATAAAATGTCGCAGAAGTTAGCCCTTTTTCCACATGCGGCTATTTTGTGTTGAGAAGTGAAGGGAATTATTTTCAAAGTTCCATTAAATTGATAACTTCAGCAGACAGCAGAATTGCGTTTAAAAAAAATGTGGCATGGAATGCAATAGAACTCGGGACATCTCAACTACGATGCGTAACACTTACTGTTACGCTATTAGCTGCCATGTAGCTACAACACCTCCAGAAGTCTACAAAAGTTCGTCCAGAACGTCCGCATTCCACAGTGCCGTGAGATAATGCATATCGCCGGACGTAGACTTCTGAGAGACAGACAGTTACAGCTTTTCTTTTGCACTGCACGACGTTTTCAACAAACAGATAGCGCAATACAGTAGCTCGAATCGAAAGGAACACTTCCTATTTAAATTTCTGCATCCTACACTGTTGGCAGTTTTGTGTAGGTGGCAGTTACGTGATTTTATTTCGGTGATTACAAAATAGAGTCGAAGGTATGCACTGGGTAGCCGAGGCAGCTAGTTCATGGCGATTCGGTCAACCAAGTAAATGAATGTACTGAACATGCTGCAGACCACTACAGGGAGCCTGTGTGTCGGAATTCTCATCGAGTGTGCCGAAACGGTGTTATGATAGAAAAATTAGTCATACAGCAGAGGATTTGGTGGTCTGTTGGATGGATGATATAGAGTGTCATATAGTTATGGTGTGGGTTCGATTCCAACTTCTGCCAATGAATTTTGATGGGGAGAGACAGATTCTATTCTCTTCTGGCTACGCCAAGTGAATAAGATATAATGGCACTGTAGTCTGAAATTCACATTAAACGTGATATTCCTTCTCTACCAAGTAGACGTTAGATTGAAACACAATAAAGTCAAGAGTGGCGAAATGTGGGAACTCGGTTACCAGTAACCTTTCTTATACAACTTATTTGTTTCTACTGACGAAACAAACGCTATGTAGGGTCACAGGACCCTTATTCCATCTTTTAATTGAGCTTCTGTATGTCGATAAAACTGGTTCTGAACTTGGAATGCAACTCAGACCGACCATAACGCGGAATTTGATCCCTTCGAGACAATACAGTTAGACTGCAATTTGTTGTTTGTTCAAAACTGCAGATTCCTCAACATTTCCACATATTATGCGTGAATGGGTTCGAATGCTGGCAAGGCAGTAAAGGTTTCATTATGTACTGTATTATCAAGCTCCAGCATGAGAACACCTATCTGCTGGTGGATAATAATTTTGATTTTTAATGCATTTTCATTCGTTGTCAACACTAACAATATCTGACGTTTTTGACTCCCAGTGAGACACAGAACTATTTGAGAGGTCGCTGTAAGTTCAAGGATGTTATTCCGAGCTGCTGGTGAAGAAAAATTCGGTAGCTGATGTCCCTTTGTGTGTAGTCAACAACGGTATTTGTGGGGTTCGTCAGCACTGAACTCTTCGTCATATTATTTCTAGTTCAAACATGCTCACATGTCGCTGTTATTGTAACAAACCCATATTTAACGTTCGTTTTCTCAAGAACATAACAGCGATAGGTTCCGGGTTGGAGTCCTGGGAAGGAAAAAATTAATGTTTCGTCTCGTCGTTTCAGTTAAAACATCTAGCTACTGCCGAGAAAATCCGATATGTCACAGTTGATTGTGCTTCGAGAAAATCCGATATGTCACAGTTGATAGTGCTTCGATAATATCCGATTACGTTCCAGATTAGAATCCCTGTCCAACACAAAGCTTTACCTGACAGCATTTCAAGTAAGTTCCTTGTGAAGAAGCAATATTTAACATCTCTCATGGTTCGTTAACAGGGACAACAGATGCTGGGTAGGAATTCGCGTCCGTTAAAAATGTTTACGTTATGTAATTTAAAGTTGATATTTGCTAACTGATACTGTCTAAAATCGAGGTATATCACTCTCTGTATGCCTAGTCAGGAATGACTGTTAGTTTCCGTCAGTCACGAAATCTTAGTCTGCATGACCTGGGTTTGAATCCATATCCAGAACGAGACGGTTCGTCGTATCATTTGAAGTTCATACATATTCTCAACTAGCAGCTCGTGAATAACTTAAATTTGTAATGTCATTTTGTGTTAAATAACAAGTACGGTATGTTACTTTGAAGAGGAAATTATGAATACGACGAACTTACTACGTGCATTACCTATCTGACGAAATAATGAGAGTGGTAACATTTCAGTTATGTCATTTATTGCAATAAATGTGAGCTTACAAGCCTTAAGGACAGCCTTATATGTGATTAGGTGGTCCCTGATATTTGTAGTATCGTGGTATTACTTTACATCTTGAGTTATTGCGATACAGAGCAGAGTTTTCTAGTGGTGACTTGTTGGAGCCATTTTCAATAGTCAAACGACTATACTAAGGAGCGATTAGACGACCTGCTAGAGAGCTGCGTTATGTGGGTTGCATATAAATCGGGCGAAATGCAATTCAGGTAGTTCGGATACTTTTGAGCACCACTGTACAACCCTTCGTGTTATTTTAGCCAATAGCGGTAGAATGCAGAAAAACGAACAAAATATTAACTACACAACTTTTTCTCCAGTTGACAATTAAACTTGATGCCCAGCCCTATGTGTACCGAAACGATTCGGTTCTGTACCAGGAGAATAGATCAAGGAAGGAGGAAGTGACGTTGGCGCAGCCCAGACCACAGCCCAGCCACATCTATGGCCAAATCCTTCATCTTATCCTAGCCAATAGTAATTCATTCTTTATGTGTGTCAAATGATCTCTTCTTATCCATATATTGATTATACATTGATATATTTTATCATCATTCAGTAATTCAATAATTTACATACTCCTGTGTTCGTTACTAAAGATAACATTTTCCTCATGCAACTAGTCTAAATTTCTACAAGTTTATGGAAAGCCTAATATGTAATTCTGGGAATATGTGGTGCATAATGTCAGAAAAGACTGATATAAGTAACAGGACCACATGTGTTCTGATGTACGCACTAACTAAAATCTGGTAGTGTCAGTCGGCACATTCACAGACTGGTCGTGCTGATTTAAACAGACTGGGATTCTGTTCTTCAAAAAATAGTTTTTCAGTAGTGCAAGCATTTATGCAATCGAATTATGTTATTTTGGTTCTTATACCATAATACTATGAAACGTCCACTACCCCTGCAATTGAGAGACACAGGTAAATAAAACTGTTACTGCTGTTACCTTTAGAATTTACAGCCACCGCAGACTAAGAAACGAATTACATTAAGTCTCTGCCTTGGACTAGGTTGATAGTCATTTGAAAGACAGTTTATTCGAGTAGCGTGGAACGGAGCTCTATGTGTATCAATAGTTGAACACAGTTGATTTATACCTCCTTTCATTCTCTCTTGAACGTAAAGACGACGATGTTCCCCATTCTGTTCAGGTCCACGGTTTGCCTAGTCGGGCGATCCATTCGATTCATTATTGTGCTAGTCGGAGCACGATTAAAACACACATGTCTTCGACAAGCCATTAATAACCATCGACGACAACCGTGCGGGTGTATGACATATTTTTTTTTTTTTTTTATGATTTCGCCTGAAGTACTGACGACACACAAATGCCAACGGCGTCTGCTCATATGACGAAATGGAAAAAGGGCTAGGTAACGATCGTGAGTTCTCCTCTATACTTAGTTCGTTCAAGGACTTGGCCAGGATTTTGCAGAAGGGGAGTTCCAATCTGTTAAAGAGAACTTTTAAAAGGCTCATGTCTTTCATTTATTCTGGACAAACAATTATTTATTTCTACATTATACATATATATATATGTATAATTTGCGGTTTGGTTTCATATATCAAGTATATATATATATATATATATATATATATATATATATATATATATATATATATATATATAATTTGCCGTTTGGTTTCATATATCAAGTATATATATATATATATATATATATATATATATATATATATATATATATATATGATAACTTCAGCCTACTGCCAAACTAATTAAAATTCTCATATAATTCATTGCCAGTTTGCTAACGTAACACATCTCAGTCTTCTTATATAATGATCACTTTCTTAACGCAGAAAAATTTTAACATTGCCCTGAATTACTTATAAAGATAAACAGGCTCAAATCTCTTTTGGCAACAACTATCTTTCTCCTACTACAATCTTGTATTTAAATTTGTGGCTTGTCTGAAACCAGGTCAAAAATCCTTCAGCACATCAAAACATCCCCAACTCCTCGGCTGAATCTCAAATTTTGTTGAAAGTGTCTTTCATTTCAATAAAATTCTTCAATTTCCTTAAGTGATCAAGTATTCCAGTTATTGTATCATTAAAAGTACAAGAGCGTAAACTGATTTCCCACGAAAGGTGTGGGAGGGGGTATCCAGGGCTCAGTCGGCTCAGAAGAATTCAAGAGCCCACTGATAAAATCTATTAGAAAAGAACTATAGCAAGTGCTGTCATCACATACATCCTCCGCACTCCACAAACCCCTCCCGATATTTCCTTATCGGAACTGATTTTCATAATTGGATACCGCCCAGGTGACCGCAATTGGCGATATCTTGCCTCTTGGGCTAGTAATGGCAGAAACTTGAGCAAATTTCTTCAAGAAATGCAACCGTCATCGTTAGAGCGATATTTGTGTTGGTTAACGCGATTTTTGGGCAACACAGGCAAATTCATATGTACTTTTATGCACTGAATTTAATTTCATGTTATTCGTAAGGATTTTACTGTTCCGCAGCCGTTTGAACTTTTGAAATGTTGTAACCCAAAAGTTCTATCAGTCTCCAAATAACGAGTCGAGTGTTAACGTTAAACTGTTATACATAGATAATAGGGCTATTATAGTAGTGCGTACATATTTCTAACCTACCATAATACAGAGCGAGGTGGCGCAGTGGTTAGACACTGGACTCGCATTCGGGAGGACGACGGTTCAATCCCGCGTCCGGCCATCCTGATTTAGGTTTTCCGTGATTTCCCTAAATCGCTCGAGGCAAATGCCGGGATGGTTCCTTTCAAAGGGCACGGCCCATTTCCTTCCCCGTCCTTCCCTAATCCGATGAGACCGATGACCTCGCTGTCTGTTCTCCTTCCCCAACACAACCAACCTACCATAATGTTAGTGAACGAGTCAAACTCGGTTTTAATCCCCTTTGTTTTTAAAGACTTATCCACAATTAGGGGCCTAGTAATAAAACAACAACTCACTTCGAGTGAGGCCAACAACGCAAAGTAGATGGTCTTCGCTAAAATAGGAATGGGCGATAGCCGATAGTGAGTATCCCTTTAACTTTGTATGACTGAAAATCAAAATATCATTCAGTTTCACTAAACGGCAACTAGATCATCTGATCTTTATTTCCCATACAATGAGGCCATCCCGGACACACACCAGGTCCTCCTTTTTGTTGCATCCTTCGTTCGTCAACACGCCTGACGATTTATTAAATCCTTCAGATTTCTATGTTAACGGGTGGTTTTGTTACTAGGTAACTACATGTATCGCTTTTGAGAGATACCGTGTAAATTACAGAAAAAAAACATACGTAGTGCACTTACAAAACTAAGATGATGGAAACAACTTTAGTTTAACAAATTTAACTGTTAACTTGTGAAATGAATTATTTTAAAAATATCACGATACATGACAGTTCTAAGATGATCGTGCCCGAATTATATTTCTCAGTAATCTGTATTAATATCAGGAGTAATATTCGTAACTGAACCCATTACAGCGGCGGAAAACTACATCGCAAAATTAACACACAATATACAGACGATCGAAAAACACTACTAAAAACGATTGTACAGACACTGTTCAGTTCTCCTCAGTGGCGAATTGCCTTACGATTTCGAAGATAGGTCAATCACATCTATCTCATAGTAAGTTTGTCCTCTCAGATCAGAAATGGACAAGATCAATATGATATTAATAAACTCCAGGAACATCCACGGTAAGGTCCCAGAATTAGTATCATTTATTAAATGTAATGATGCCCAAGTTGGCATTAAGAATCGAAAGTCTGATGAAACCAGTAGGGAACAGTACCTAAATTCTGAATTCAGAATGGGATATATATCTCAAGGTTAGGTTAGATGCCAACGGTAGCGCCATATTTACTGCAGTAAAGAATTTGATAGCATCTGGTGATGTCATTACAGACACACAATGTGAATTTGTCTGGATAAATGTAAGGATCAAAAGTTGATAAAAGAGGGTAAGCGGAAGCTATTATAGACCACCTGCCTCAGAAACAGTGGCAGCAGAGAGCTTCAGAGATACATCGCGAGTAAGTTTTCTAATCATGCAGTTGTAATAGTGGGACACTGCCACATTTTACAAACAGAAAGGGAGACTGACGTATTTCAGACAGGTGCCAGAAAAGGGATTCATGTGGGTTTCATTTCAATGTCTTGTCCAGCAGGTAGTTGAAGAAGGAACGCAAGAGGACAACGTCTTAGACCTTCTAGAAACTAACAAAACCGAACTTTTAGTATCAGTTAACAGCGAGAAGGAATCAGCTATCTGGACCTGCGGGTATGGGGAGGAGAACTGTAGGACTCTCCTTGACAGGTCAGTGGTGAATTACACAAAAGTAGGAGCTACTCCAGTAGTAGAGTATTTGTGGAGTGCACACGCAATTTATATTCTTTTTTTTCCGCTAGGCGGTACTTTGCGGTTCTCTGATCAACGCTAGCCAGTAAATACGTAGAGAGCGAAATCACACCGCGTACAAAGTAAAGACAATTTGATTGTCAAAATTATACGCTAAATTGTCTTGGCATTCGTAACGAAGCTCCTGAATTTACATCATAATACCCCCAGCCCCGAGAGCTAGATGAAACCCAAAGGAGACATCACTAAAATATTTAGTGACTCATGGAACGTCTACCGTTAACAGCCTACACTTTGACGCCATAGATGGAAGAGTCTTCCTTGCAGTTGAAAAAACTGTTGTGTCTGTCGAGGTCGAACTTGAGTTGGTGAAGTTATCTGGACGTGTGTAACACGACCAGGTGAAATCAAGTTCATTACCGGATGTTGTTGCCGACCACACGTTTCCACGGTGACAGTTGTAGAATCATTCAAAGAAATTTTGCGCTCAGTAGTGGACAAATACCCAGAGCACTTAGTACAGATTGGAGGCTACTGTAACCTAACAAGGACAAATTGAAAGGGCTATGGATTCTTCGCAGGTGGCAGGAACAGGTATCCTTGTGTATTACTTTTGAACACGATTTCCAAAAACTGTCTGGAGCAACTACTTCGACAGCCCAGAAATATTTTAGACCTTGTAGCCACAAGCACGTCTGACCTTATCGGTAGTGTGATTACGATATTACCATAGCGACAATGGTTACTAAAGTTAATAATTTTTTTGCTATAAGAGCAAATAAACCGTTGCTAGAGTTCCTCTTAAATAATGTTGCACTCACGGTTCAAAAAAGGAAGCTCAAACGGCAACAGGTAAAAGATAGTAAACTTAGTGTGTGTAAGATGAATGATGGGCCAAGCATACAACTACATACAGTAGCCAAACTTGTTGCCGAGCAAACGGGAAAATTCTGGTGCTACGTAGAATCGCTAGTCGTCATCTGACTGTTAGCAGGTTAAGTCCAGACGAAGAATTTGATATAGGGCGCAGCGCTTGTGTTCCATGAAGGCCTGAAATAACTTCAAAAGGGCCTACAAATGCTGTCTGAGCAACAGCCGGCTGGTCCCGGCGGAGGTTCGAGTCCTCCATCGGGCATGGGTATGTGTGTTTGTCCTTAGGATAATTTAGGTTAAGTAGTTTGTAAGCTTAGGGACTGATGACCTTAGCAGTTAAGTCCCATAAGATTTGACACACATTTTTTTGAGCAACAGCGCATGCATGCCACACAAGAAAGTTTTCTGTCGCTGACTTACACAATCGGCTTCGTCGGCAATTCGGCTAACATTATGAATTTAAACTTTCCAGTGAGAGTTACGAAACAAATCTGTCTTTTGGAATCGTCATGGAAAGATAATTACGTTACAATCTCTGTATATACAAACCGAAGTCGCTTGATGGCGTCCATCTGTATATGCAGGCTAATCTCAGGAAATGCTGCTGAGATTGTGATTCAGTTTTAACTAATTGATACACTGATTTGCAAGATAGGTTCTTGTACAAAGTTTATAAATATTTCGTACGAATCGGCTAAAATCTGGTGAGTTAAAGCTAAGACCTGAAAATGATGTCATTCCCACCTAGCGATCAGCTGCCATATGTCGAGAGAGCAGCAGTGCCCCAAGAACCCAGTGAGTAGGACTTAATTTGGATCGAGTGTGTTTGTCCCGCAGTAGTGCGTGTGGATTGAAACAGGAAAGCTGTGGGATGGGTTCCTGGCCAGGTCACTTTTTTTCAGTCTGCCTGTGAAATGTAGCACTCACCTCTCAGTGGTGCGGAGATACACATTGCGAAAGATGAAGATAATTTAATACTGCTAATTTCTGCCTCCTTCAGTTAGCAATCGAAATTCGTACTGTCAATTCACTGAAAATTCTCCAAATGGGCTGTGAATAACCTAACTTTGACCACTCACGAAAAGATGGCCTCATCATCATCAGGCTGTGATGCGAGTCTTACAATTTGACATAAACAAATGTTTTTAACCAGTAATTTCCATCATCTTTTCAGAAGAGTTGCATACAAAAAAAAGCAAATTAAAAGCCATGGTGTTTCATTTTTAACGTTATAGGTGAAACGTTTTCCAGACATCTACTTCAGCACTTCACCAACTTTGTTTCGTCTAAATACAGTACATTCTTTCAGTAGCGCACCATCATCTAGGATCACGTTACATACGGGACAACAGTGCCCTCTGGTGTGGTACTGTGTACTAGGTCTCTTGGACTCCGGGCCTCATTATGAACACACTGGATGGGGCTACTGACTATGACCACTCAAATTGTTTAAATGAAGACTGTAGGCAAAATAAAGGCTTATGTCCATCCTATCCAACACCCCAGCACAGGCTGAGTCCTTTCCCGCCAATTCCAAGGAAGAGGTGGCAGTCGGTCGACTTAGGTTAGTGGAGGTAGTCCAAGTGACCTTTTTTCACACCATTTCCTTAGGTCAGTGGAGGCAGCCCAGGTGTCCTTTTTTCCCCACAAAAATCTGAACTTCCCACCATAACGTCATTGCGACATTGCCATATCTATCGCTGCCATCTTGGATCCGCTATCTTGAATAAATATGGTAACAGTGTCTAGGGGGGGTGGCATCCTTGCTGCTCCACTACTCACACTGCCCATGACCCCTATCCAGGTTTCAGCTAATTTTCATTCGTCTATTCGTCAGAAATCTTCGATTAATTCAGCGATGTTGCCGACATGGAGTCGTTCTGGAACGACGAATACCTGCCTATCTTGCCACATTGTTGTCCTGAATCACTGATCACCGTTCTTTTTGCAGTCATTGCACTACAAATGGTTCAAATGGCTTTTAGTACTATGGGACTTAACGTCTGAGGTCATCAGTCCCCTAGAACTTAGAACTACTTAAACCTAACTAGCCTAAGGACATCACATATAACCATGCCCGAGGCAGAATTCGAACCTGCGACCGTAGCGGCCGCGCGATTACAGACTGAAGCGCCTAGACCGCTCGGCCACAGCGGCTGGCCATTGCACTACACCAATCTGCCTAAGCGATCCTTCAATGTGGTGCTCCCATGTCACTTATGCAAATGATTCGAACTTCATCAACTTCTGAAACATGACGATCAGAATTACGATTACGTCAACATTGCTTGCTGTGCTGCAATTACCACCTGAAAAGTTTATTTATTCAAACTATTCTTCATGTGTAGGAATGGCTTTATCATGACTGCAAATCAGATCGTGTATACGTGAAATTTTTAGCAACGTATCCCACAGACGCGGAAACGCTGGAGTTTCAGTTTCTTAGGGTTTGATGAAGGCATTCACTGTAAAACATTTTCTGTTATCATCAGCGTACATTTGAGATTCGGAGGAAAGGAATAGAAAAGGTAAAGCATTATAATTGTTAGTGTGTACATAAACATTAATAAACGGATATGGGAACGTTTAGCGTTCATAAGTGTTTTCAGCAACCATTATTTGGTGCGTCTGTGTGCTATCTAATGAGACATTAATTCCACAACGTGTATCTATCCTCTTCACGTGATGCACCTCAAAAAACTAAATCTGCGATCATGAAGATCGGCGTTAGCCATCTTTAACATCCACCTGTCCCGCATATTTCCTAGTGCTGGATGACATGGCGGGGACATTTATTATAGTAGTTGAGGTACATTTTGCTCTTTCAGGAAACATTCCACTTCAGAAACAACTCGTCGCCATTTCAATGTTATTGTTACTTCATTCCAGAAAAGAGAAACAGGTCACTGGTCATTGGATGCCGTGCCAGGCTAATACAGTGACCGTGAGCGGGGGATGGGGTGATGATGAGGCAGCTGACTCGTCAGTATATTTCTGTAGTACGTTCCTATGACGGTTCGTCCTTTATGGGCATAATCTTTCTGCACCACACGATGGTACTTCAGCAAACACTCAGCCTCACTTTGCTCGATAATGACTGCGTGCCGCCGTTTTCGGCGGTAATGAATCTACTTTCTTTCGGACTCATATTAATATTCCTAGTAGTCCTCGATGGTGATTAGGCTGCTAGACAAGTCCTCTGGACTGACTCGATACCTCCATCACTTCTGCTGCTGTCTTGGTTCAAGGCGCTTTTTGAACAGATGTGAGCAGTCATGAGACCCAGCTGGTTGCGATATTTGTCGTATTCGAAATATCGTGCAAGATGCAGAAAACTGGCTCATCACTGATGTCTACTTTTTCCGCTATCACCTCAATTGAGAGACGCCGATCTTCGAGCAACAGACCCCCCTCTTCCTATGCAATCGTGCTGCTCCACAGCGAAATGGTATACCACTTTGTTCTTCGTCATTTTCAGACTAGTTTGATACACTACAATGTCAGCACAACCTAACAGACGCGTCATATGATAGTGCACTATTGCTGGACACTGTCACCAGCACAGCATGGTTTGCTGCAGCGTTGTATTTTTTCAAATGCAGTAGACGAATTACCACAAAATATCCACCGTGACACTGGGCTTTTCTGAGTCTTTTCAGAGTATTGCAGTAGCATCCTTCAATAAAATCTTCTTGATCTGGAAGCTGCATCACTTCAAATGAAACACTCGACCTTGCGATAGCTGTCTCCATCATCGTCCTCAGGACCTAACATCACTGAATGCTGGGGCTGGCACGGTATTCTACTTATACAGATATAATGGCAGCGTCTGGAACCTTCCAGAAAGGGACGGAGTGACGAATGTGCTGAAGGCAAACAGCAACTTCGCCCCGCTGCGACACTATGTGACGGCAAATGGCGCGATCAGCCGGCACTACATCTCAAACTGCCGCTCACGCATCCCTACAATCGTCAGGTCTACGTTTTTGCTTCCGCTCAATGTGAAAAGCCCGCCACCATGTCCTAGTGTGTACCTCTGGTCTCTTTGAAATTGTAGCTGTTTAACCTAATTTCAGCAGCTTCTTGTATAACAGAATCCCAGTATAATGGTATTTGGGCCAAAATTCTCGTCAAATGGTTCAAATGGCTCTGAGCACTATGGGACTTAACTTCTAAGGTCATCAGTCCCCTAGAACTTACAACTACTTAAACCTAACTAACCTAAGGGCATCACACACATCCATGCCCGAGGTAGGATACGAACCTGCGACCGCAGCGGTAGCGCGGTTCCAGATTGTAGCGCCTAGAACCGCTCGGCCAATCCGGCCGGAAAATTCTCATCCTTTCGCATTGTAATTTATGCCCGTTTTCCTGGCAATGTTCTGCCACCGTCGATTTGTCAAAGTCCCCTTGTCTGATATGTCATGAATGCTCCTCATAGTGCTCATCAACAGTGCTTCCATTTTCACATGGGACAACATACACGCCAGGAACTAGAACACTTTTGTTGTCTTTAATGGGGTGTAACATACTTTTATCTCGGAGGCTGACCGCAACACTTGCCTCAGTCCATGTCTCTTCAGCAATTTTTCTTTCTTGCCACTAGCTGCTGTACAGTAAAGAAGGAATGCAACTGCCTTCGCCTCTTGCGCCGATTCACGACGCGTCTTTTGCCGGCGACACCTGAAACCCTTTGTAATTTCTGTCTTGCTGTAACCGTTTTGTCTAAACACACGCTTCAAATGCTGAAATTCAAACGCTAGATAGTCGTCGTCAGAGTTAAACTTTGCCCTGTGTGCTAATGTGTTCATGACCCTTTCATGTGTACAGGGTTGTGAAAACCCTTGGCGTTCAAGTACCTGTCAGTGTACGTAGATTTTCTGTACACTGAATGACCAAGCCGGCCTCTTGTCTTCCGTTCAAGTAGAACATCTGTACACGAGAAAGTGGTCCAGAACATGTTAGTACGCAGGGTTACAGGAGCGGAGAAATTGCAAGAGCTTTGAGGTACCACCAACAAAAAGCATCTCGTGAAACCGCGGAAGACACCAAGCCAAGTGCATTTCTTCCATACTGTGGAGCAACTACTAACAAGGTAGGACGCGTGCTGAAAAGACATGGACTGAGACCGTTGTTCCGGCACACCTCCAAGATAAAAGACATGTTACCGCTCGTCATAGACAACGTAGGTCTTCGAGATCCTCGCATGTGTGGTGTCCCCTGTAAATGTGGTAGCATTTACGTAAATCTAGCAATTCAACTTGTTGCTGAGCTTTGTTCACAGCACTCACTACATATCAAACAAAGGAAACTTGAGACGTCGGCCGTGTATCAACATGGCCTAGAAGAAGGGTACAATGTACAATTCGAAAAGACGTCAATTTTTGCTCAAGCACCATCATACTAGCATTATGTTATAAAAGAAGTGGCCGAAATTAGCAGCAACAATGTACACAGAGATGAGGGATACACATTTAGTAGGTTGTGCGGACGGACTTTGGATATTGAGCAAAAACAAATGAGTAAATTTTATGCTTGTAGGGATGCGAGAGCGGCAGTTTCAAATGTGGTGCCGACCCCTCACGCCATCTGACGTCAATCAGTCCTGCAGTGAGATGGAGCTGCTTGGAGCTGCCATACTTGCCCTCCGTGCATCAATCACCCCGGCCTTCTAAGGGAGGTTCGAGATGCCGTCATTATATGGATACAAACAGAACACTGGCAGTCAGTGATTTCAGCTCTCGGTGACGATTTCGGGGACAGCTATCCATTCTTGAGTGTTTTACTTGAATTGACGCAGCTTGCCAACCGAGAAGATTTTACTCAATGGGCTTTGCTATTTACTTTCGACTCTTCTAGCGTCGTGCTACGGCACTGTAGTGTGGGAATTTTGATGTGCTTTGGGACGGTAGACCAGGGCCCTATGGGATGGGTGGCGAGATAGGTCTCGGACAAGACGCAGAAGAGACCCAAATAACGACCGAAAACAGAACCAAGATAGAGAGAAAAATAAGACTTAACCTTGAGAGGTATGTGAGCTTTCTGTCCCCTCGTGTTCCCATCTTCTGACTACGAAAAGAAGCCTTTATCTCACTCCTCCCACAACCGTGAATGCACTACGTTGTTACAGCGTCACTGTATCCAAACAGGATCAACGGTTCGTTCAGAGCTCCCTGCTACCTCCTACTTACGATAAAAGATAGCGTTCTTGATGTTATTTCGCTATAGTACTGGAGGACACAACTGTCACTAAGCAGGTTCTGGAGATATGAACAAAGGCACCTTTTTCGATTTGTGCAAGCTGGGGCGGGATGTGTTAACCGACCTTCTCTTCCAAAACTGTGTCGTAACTACTATAAAGTCGGAATAGAAATTGAGAAATAAAATGCTTATCAGTACCAATGTTTGAGACTTCTGTAGCTCATTTATAATACTATTGGAGTTGTTAGTTGTGTCTACATTCAGCTATATTCTATTCATTAAAGTTGAAACTACATGTAAAAATATGTGTATGCTGCCATTTGTGATCGACTCCTTTTCTAAAGCATCTGGTTTCGTAAGATAACTAAACGTAGATCTTGCTCATGTGTCTACATCTACATGATTACTCTGCTATTTAATAGAAAGAGCCTGGCAGAGGGTTCAATGAACCACCTTCAAGCTGTCTCTCTATTGTTCCACTCTCGAAGGGCGCGCGGGAAAAACGAGCACTTAAATATTTCTGGGCAAACTCTGATTTCTCTTATTTTATCGTGATGATCATTTCTCCCTATGTAGGTGGGTGCCAACAGAAGGTTTCACAATCGGAGGAGAAAACTGGTGATTGAAATTTCACGAGTAGATCACGTCGCATCGAAAAACGCTTTTGTTTTAATGATTGCCACTCCAGTTCACGTATCATGTCTGTGGCACTATCTCCCCTACTTCACGATAATGCAAAACAAGCTGTCCTTCGTTGTACTTTTTCGATGTCATCCGTCGGTCCCATCTGATACGGATCCCACAACGCACAGCAATACTCCAGATTAGGATGGACAAGCGTGATGTAAGCAGTCTCTTTAGTAGACCTGCTGCAGCTTCTAAGTGTTCTGCCTATGAATCCCAGCCTTTGGTTGGCTCTACCCACAACATTATCTACGTGATCGTTCCAATTGTATTTGTAATTGTAATCTCTAATTCCTTAGTTGAATTTACAGCCTTCAGATTTGTGTTGTTGTTATCCTAGCGAAAATGAAACTCTGAACCTTATTTTAATGTCATCAGTTTTATGGATATAACAAAGTGGTTATTATAATTTATCAGTCATAAATGGTAGCATTAATCCCATTCATGTCACAACTACAACTCAATAACGCCTTTCGAAAGACAATTCTCTCATCACCATGTTGTGGAATTTAGCTCCCGAGTTAAAAACTCAAAAAACTACCAGCACGTTTGAAATGTTCATACAATAATATAGAACTAAAACACAGTATACTATAGATCCTCGCCTTACATTAATATCGTGGAATTCTGTCACTAGTTGTCGCATTTCACGCCACACATCACAACATCTCGCAGCCTCCTGATCTCCTGTGTATCAAGCTGAAGCTTCTCCAAATGTCTGAGGTTTGTTGCGTTCTGACATGTACACGGTTCTGTAATGTAAGCGTGACTGTTTGTGCATTCATAATGCTACTCTATTGGTACTGTAGGGTGTCCGTTGTGTCGGAGCTAGAATGATGTACGGCGTTCCGCCGCACAGCAGTCATCCCAGCGACCCAGTCAGTGTGCTGAAATCCTCAGCTGAACGGCCGCACTGCCAGCCCGCAGCATTGGGCTGCTCAGTTCACCGCAGCCCACCGCACTGGATGGACTGGTTCCCCCTGTCAAAGACACATCCCGTGCTGCGTACCAAGCTCTACCACTGTCAGAGAGAGATTTTTCTAAGTACTCTGAAAAGCGTTCACCACCGAACTGATGGTGTCAGAATACTTTTCTATCTTAAAGGAATTTCGTTTTACCGTGCATGCGAAATAATTGCTCATCAATATATTCTGCGTAATTTCTTGACATATCGTTTGCTACTATAATATACACATTTAATTGCTAATACACCTGTGTAGATACGTTTATTTACACTTTGAATACCTTCATTCTTAGCGACATACTGGCTTCTTTTCGGATATATTTCTCGGTCGTTATACATGTATGGTAAATTAGATATTGACACAAAATCATTTTTGACACATCCAGAACCGAATTCTAAAACTAACTGAACCTGCTCAAAAGCAGAGTTGTTTATTTTCTTCAAGCAAACAAGGACACCAACAAAAATTTTGAGTGTTGTTGCGACTGCATAAAGTATGTACTGACTCTCTAATTTGCCCGAGAAGCAGATTATTGTCGTGTCAAACAATTTTTTTGTTTTGTCTTAAAGAAAACTTAAGTATGGCGTTAAGCCGGGTCCGCAGTAGTATTTAGTGTCAACAGATTATTCAAATTAAGCGTTTTCATGCTAAACGATTTTCACTGCACTAACTGCAAGACATGATGTTTTGGGGTGAGATAAAACTGGCAACATCGTGTCTACAATGCAACAGTAATTCGCTAAGAAACAGTTTCGTTTATTATGCAGCGATAAATCAACACTAATTTGACAGTCTGTATAAATGAAAGCTGCTTGACAAACAAATACAGTAACGGCAACCGATACATAGAGAACAAAAAACAAAACATGTTGTGCAAAAATATTTACAATGTACTCCTTCATTCATTTTCTCTGATACTGTACTTGCTGTGAAAAAAGAGTGCGGCGCAACATTGTCCGGATACAAAAGTGACGGTCGTGCACTTAGAATGGATCCTGCACAAGTAAAATTTCTCTGCTATGCAGAGCTGAATGACTTTACACACAAAATTTTTCTGGCAATATTCTGGGGAGTCGGGAAAATTTCCTGTTTTCATTCCAGTAAGGAACTACATTACGGACCAATTTAAAATCTGTGGGAATCGGTTTGTAGTCAATCTCTGCCCACAAAGCAAATTTCTGTACTTTTGTTGGAGGTGGTACTTGATGAGAATCTGTTGAGTACATTGTTTCTTCGGTTTTTGCTTTTGCGCTTTTCACCATAAGGGTTTTCACCTGTTAGGGAGAAAAAGGAATTGTAGTATATTTTTTGGCAAATCAGCAAGATGTGAAAGTACTACTGAGAACAAAAACAAATGTTTTGTTCTTAAAAATATTAGAATTATTTTCCAGCACCTCAGAACTTCGCCAAAGTCGCTCTCAGGTTCTACCTGGACAGTCCGACATACAGTTCACATACATTTGCCTAATCTGTAGGTGATAATATTTCTGGGGTGACCGTCTTTTCTGCGGCCGAATTTGGTTGTCTTTGGTAGACGGTGCTTGGGAGGGAGCATCCTTTTGTGACTGGTCACTCGGAATTATGTATGTGGCAGTTAGTACATTATGTCCCCCACATCTTCCATGGCTTCACGCCTCTGACATTCAGAGAGCATTTTCAGATGGCGAAAAGATGCCCATATTAAAGAAGCTAGCTCTAAGTATGTCTGAGTTATTAACTATTCCTCTAAATAATTTTTCAGTTGTATTCGCGAAAGGTTTGTTTCAGATGCCTCTTCGTCTTGAGGTTTTTGCTTAAATGTTTCAGAAGCGTCATCTTCTATGGCAACAACAGCTGCATTGTAGGCGATTTCTCAGTTTCTAGTTCTTTTGAGGCCTCCTTGAAGGGTTATAAGGGATGTCCCTGCTTTAAAATTCCAGAAATAATTCACATGCTAACGTATACCAACTGAATATAAAAGAACTATAGCATACACACCGTCAGAAGAGAAATGAATTCGTCCAGCAACGTGATGTCGGTGCCTTCTATACCTTTTATTTCTCCTTTCTCAGTGACCTTTTCACAAAATGTAGAGTATTGCTTTTTCACCGATTCATGCATGGTCAATCATGTCTTTCAACAAGTATTGTTCGACTGCTCCAGAGTTCTATCAAGAATATGAACAAGGCCACTTTCCTTTGCGCGTGTCATATGTTCCTTCACCGCAGTCGGAATAAAATGAAAGTGCGGTCAATTGGATGACATGTACTGCAAAATTCAAATGGCTCTGAGCACTATGGGACTTAACAGCTGAGGCCATCAGTCCCCTAGAACATAGAACTACTTAAACCTAACTAACCTAAGGACATCACACACACCCATGCCCGAAGCAGGATTCGAACCTGCGACCGTAGCAGTCACGCGGTTCCGGACTGAAGCGCCCAGAACCGCTCGGCCTCCGCGGCCGGCCATGTACTGCACATTAAACGCATTTCTTATCATTGTGTTCAGCATACGACAGGAACAATTCCTTCAAGGAATATTCACGAATAGCAGTGATAATGTTGGCACTTTGATCAGTAGTAGACAGTACATCCATGAGACTATTCACGTGAATACACAGGGAGATAAATATTCTCAACAATTTCTTTATAACCTTTTCGCCCGTTTTAGGTTCGTCTGGAAACATCGTAAACGAGACGTGTGATGGTAAGTCCCTATTAACAAAATTTGTGGTCGCCGAACATTCACCTGTTTTCACTAATAAATTAACTCAGGCGTTTCCCTTATTGTGTTACATGTCGTGAGACAGTTGTGGGATGAGGCGTAATAGCTTTTGCGGATAGTTTTTCGTAAGTCACTGCACTGTCAACTATTGTTTGAGCCAGATCCCAAAATCCTTCACCTCCAACTGCTTCAAATAAAATCTAGTATCTTGCACACATGGGCACGCACTGGTCAGTAATTTTGTCCGGAGCAGATATGAGATGACGTTTTTGGTCAACAAATATCACTTTTTTATTAGTCACGCACGAATGGCGTGAAATATTCTAAGTGCCAGATGACCCTTTAGTGTGCGCGTGAAGTTCATTGCATTCCGGACAGCATACATAGTTAACACTGTTGCCATCACCTTCTATTGTAGGCTTTAACACTGACCAAAACAAACTTTTGAGATTTGGATCAGGGTCTATGGTTCTGTACTCACCAGACATTACGTTATGTTTCATTCCCCGTTTTCCGTACATACTTTCTTTTCGAACGACCTGCAATTTCCACAAACATCTCCTACAGTAAGGAAACCATGAAACTCTGTTAACGAATGGTCAGCATTATACTGTCACTATTGTTTGGCAGCCGCGCGGGTTATCCGCGTGGTCAAGGGCGTCCTGTCACGGTTCGCGCGGCTCCTCGCGTCGAAGGTTCGAGTCCTCCATCGGGCATGTGTTGTCCGTAGCGTAAGTTAGTTTACGTTAGATTAAGTAATGTGTAAGCTTAGGGACCGATGACCTCAGCAGTTTAGTCCCATAAGATATTACCACAAATAAAATAAATATTGCTTAGCAAATAGAAAGAAAGAGTATTTGCAAAACACTAAATATGAAGTTTGATAAACGATTTCTCACATTTTATTAAGGATTTGCGCCAACCAAATGGCTCTGAGCACTATGGGACATAACATCTGAGGTCATCAGTCCCCTAGAACTTAGAACTACTTAAACCTAACTAACATAAGGACATCACACACATCCATGCTCGAGGCAGGATTCTAACCTGCGACCGTAGCATCAGCGCGGTTCCGGACTGAAGCGCCTAGAACCGCTCGGCCACAACGGCCGGCGACATCTGGCTGAAAATGACTGACAAGTTCGTGGCGCCCTCCATGGGTAACGCTGGAGAACTGCACTGACGAGAAATATCAATGTCGGTCGGTGAGGTCTGGCACAAAGTCGGCGTTCCAAACATCCCAAAGATGTTGCACAGGATTCAGGTCAAGACTCTGTGCCGGCCAGTCCATTACAGGGGTGTTATTGTCGTGTAACCACTCCACCACAGGACGTGTATTATGAACAGGTGCTCTATCGTGTTGAAAGATGCAATCGCCATCCCCGAATTGCTCTTCAACCGTGGGAAACAAGAAGGTGCTTAAAACATCAGTGTAGGCCTGTGCTGTGATAGTGCCACCCAAAACAACAAGGGGAGCAAGCCCCCTCCATGAGAAACACGACCACACCCTAACACCACCGCCTCTGAATTTTACTGTTGCCACTACACCCGCTGGCAGATGGCGTTCACCGGGCATTCGCCATACCCACACCCTGCCATCGGATCGCCACATTGTGTACCGTGATTCGTCACTCCACACAACGTTTTTCCCCTGTTCAATCGTCCGATGTTTTCACTCCTCACACCAAGTGAGGTATCGTTTGGCATTAACAGGCGTTATGTGTGCCTTATGAGTAGCCGCTCGACCATGAAATCTAAGTTTTCTCACCTCCCACCTAACTGTCATAGTACTTGCAATGGATCCTGATGCAGTTTGGACTTCCTGTGTGATGGTCTGGATAGATGTCTGCCTATTACACATTACGACCCTCTTCAACTGTCAACGGTCTGTGTCAGTCAACAGTCGAGGTCGGCCTGTACGCTTTTGTGCTGAACGTGTCCCTTCACGTTTCCACTTCACTATCACATCGGAAACAGTGGACCTAGGAATCTTTAGGAGAGTGTAAATCTCGCGCACAGACGAATGACACAGGTGACACCCAGTCACCTGACCACGTTTGAAGTCCGTGAGTTCCGCGGAGCGCCCCATTCTGTTCTCTCACGATGTCTAATGACTACTGAGGTCGTTGATAAGGAGTACCTGGCAGTAGGTGGCAGCACAATGCACCTAATATGAAAAACAAACGTTTTCGGGGGTTTCCGGATACTTTTGATCACATACTGTATCTTTGGCTCTCTGTCTCCAGTAGTGAATTCGTCGACGTAGTTCCATGACCTAACGTTTTTGCCGCTCTGTACTTTTTCTAAACAAATAATTTTTGAACGTGTATCGGCTAGATTTCTTTTAACAATAACCTTGGGCAGCTTTTACTATCCATTTGTGGCCAGATTTTCTTTGTTTCAGATTCCTTGGAATACTTTATATGTTACATACCTTATTATGTACTAGCAATTCTTATGTAACGATTTCGTCGATTTTTTTATTTTGACATAATGCACACAACATTTGAGAATGACCGTTATGTAAAGTGCTTTGTACACATGGAGCCAAACCTCTAACTTTCGTGAACAGAAACAAATATTTGGGAGTGTACAACGAAACAACCCAGCAATGGAATGGGAAAGTAACGTATTGCATTTTTTTCAATCCAGATACACTTAATGCAGAATATTAGGATTTCTTACAATCGACTTCGTCATATTCGAGATTCAAACACTACGAAAGCCATATATAAGTATAAGAACCTTGGTCAGCTGAAATTAATAAAGAATGTAGTAGATAACTATAATAAAAATTAAATTGAGCCTCACGACGTGGCGGCGGCGTGTGGAAGTTGCAGTCACAACCCTGAGGTGCATATGTCGACTGAAACTTGCTTTCAAACATAGCTGTAAGTACACTACGAGAGGCCACGGCCACGGCCTGTAGTTTTGATTATCTTGTAAAAGTAAAACTTTATGTACGAAATTGAAGTACATAAATTAGCGAGAAAATAAAGTATGTGTATCCATTTGTGGGCATAAAGAGTAGCATTATTGCAAACAACTCTAATATGACAGTAGAGATGTGCACTGCACGCCCTCTTCCGTTCTGTGCGGAGCAGCTGATCCACGCGGTGACGTCACGGCCTCGTATCGTCCGACAGCCTTTGCCCAGTGCGGTGTCAGCCCGTGGGCCGAGCCGATTTGAGGGACTGACAAAGGAAACTCGCTATCGAGCTCCCGTCAGATTTAGTGGTAAGACGGCTCAGTGGACAGCCCGTCAAAAACTGGACACAGATGAAGCATGACAATGGGAAGAAGGTGTACTAAACTGTGAAAAAAGAAGCAAAATAGAAACAGTGGACGGTCCAAGCTCAAGATGTGTAATATCGAGCGTATTTGAATGGCAGCAGCGTCGTAGCCCTTTTTTTCACAAAATTATGAACTGCCCGTCCGGTCATTGACTTGTCTATTCGCCGTATTCAAATTGTGTCTATGTCCTGGTGTAGCATACGTTTGGAACAGCGAGGTGTACAGAAGGGACCCCCAGACGTAGGTCCACAAGCGACCAAATTGGATCTCCAATTTGTTCAACACAAGTACCACATGTTATGAGTTGCGTTCCGTTTTGGAAGTTTTGACCCTTGAATTAATGAATGAATCATTAATAATTGGACAAGGGAATACAACTCTAAGTATATCCTTGGGACATGTGGTTAGGGACGATAAAACAAAGTCAAGTCAGAACTTAACAGACATGACCAGTGACTACGCAAGCTATTAATTAGATGCAGAAAGTACACTGCAAGGTAGGAACAAACACCATTAGATTCCAGAAAATGTGCAATGAAATCAACAAGCTGGATGTCTGATTTTAAGATTGCATACTCGACTCCGAAGGGGGCGGGTTAGGTTTGTTCCTAAGCTGCTTCGGCAGCCATAACGGCGTGCTATCTTACCAATCGGGCAAGGCGTAAATAAACGGCCTGGCCGCAGCAGCAGCTGGAAGATGTGATGTCGGCTCCTCTTTTGCACTTAGTGCTTAAGCATAGACATTTTTTCTGCGGTAGAGAGGTTCGTTTCGTTCATCATCTCACCAGTCCTAACATGAAGTGTTTATGCTCTACAAGAGCCTGAGAGGTGTTTGTACTCTACAAGAGCCTGAGAGGTGTTTGTACTCTACGAGAGCTTGAGAAGAAGTATTTTATCAAATCGTAAATCAAAGTGAGTTCTCTAATAACTGTATTAAACTCAACTACCTTGCCATTAGAACTTGAAATCGCCGCCAATGAGCATAGAGATTCCGAGTTCCGAGGAATGAAATAGTGTTAAACAATCTGCTACCCTTTTGTATTTCATTTTGTTTGAGCCAATCGCTCAGAGGTGGTTAGAGCCTTAGGTCTACTCCCATTCTATGACATGGTTCTGAAAAGGAAGAATGAAAGTCTCTGCATGGAAACACAGCGCAAAAGTGCGGGTTCTGCTGAAAATGACAGCGGAGGTTGTGATCCGAAGTTTAAACTGGACGTTCCTCCGAGGCATCGTTATGGACATTCAGCCGCCTCAAGAGAAACTGCACCTAGATAAAAGAGCTCTGCGAGGAATTCGGTGTTTTCTTCGACAGAGGAATGTGTGTTCCCCATCTCTTCTAGAGCGGGGTCCGTGGAAACGAGAACGCCAGGCTTGCTGCCGGCGGCCGGGCGATTGTCTAGAATACAGCGGATTTCGAGCGGCAGATTCCTTTTAAGACGGACGCTCATACCGCCCATCCATTTTGTGAGCTTTCAGGTCTACGAAACGTCCTCCAACAACATAAGAAACGCAAAAAACACGCAGTGAAGCAAAAAACCGCCACTGATAATGCTAATCCAGATATGTAATTGCGGAGCGGTCTAATGAACGATTACTTGATCAAGGGAATTTGCATTTCACCCTCTGAAATATGTTAGTGTGAGACAAAATGGCCACGTTACAGTATCCCACCTTTCCTTATTTTCAAAGATGCTTCTTACGTGTTGTGTATGATCGTTATCTTTTAGGTGTTTCGTCAAAGAAGTGTTACAAGTCAATAATTATGTATCTGCTTTAAAATAATTCAAAAAAGCTGTTATGAAACCTCGTTCCGCTGTCTTTCTTTTTTACATTAAGATTATTTTTTGCCGGTCGGAGTGGCCGAGCGGTTCTAGGAGCTACAGTCCGGATCCGCGCGACCGCTACGGTCGCAGGTTCGAATCCTGCCTCGGGCATGGATGTGTGTGATGCCCTTAGGTTAGTTAGGTTTAAGTAGTTCTAAGTTCTAGGGGACTGATGACCACTGCAGTTAAGTCCCATAGTGCTCACAGCCATTTGAACCATTTGATTATTTTGTGTTTATTTTCATCTAAAATCTTCCACAAAGTCAAGTTTTCGTCCATTTTGTCCCATGTGCAGAATTTATTTGTCGTCTTCTTGTCGCTTAATTGGATGGTTCAAATGGCTCTGAGCACTATGGGACTTAACTTCTGAGGATATCAGTCCCCTAGAACTTAGAACTACTTAAACCTAACTAACCTAAGGACATCACACACATCCATGCCCGAGGCAGGATTCGAACCTGCGATCGTAGCGGTCGCGCTGTTCCAAACTGTAGTGTCCAGAACCGCTCGGCCACTCCGGCCGCCATTAATGGGATGGTCTGTTTCGTACTCATCGATCACAACAGCTGATCTGTCTCAGTTACTTTAACTGAATGCATCTTTATGTTCATTGCATCTGAACAAAAATGTTCTTCCCGCGTGTCCAATACACTTTGAATTGCGGGATGGGCAGTGTACTTTATAAATTGCCGACCTTTCTATCTTTACATGTTTTTGTTGACATGATTCTCGCTAGATCTTACTACTCATAGAACATTATTTGTCTAAAACATAATTTTGACACGGTGAGGTTTAAAAGTTTTTGTGACCTTCCTCGAGAATGTTTCGTATTGCGTTGTAGTGACCTAATATAATTTTTCCTCATAGGTTACTGTTTCTTAACTTCCTTTTCTTTATTCTTCTGGCTCATTGGTCCATTGACTGGCCTGTGTACTGAGGTAAGAAAAGTAACCTCATTATAAGCCTGTAGATGGCATTAGTGTACCGGGAATTAGAGTATTCGTTCTTATCAGTTTCCTTTAGACGGTAAAAGCATACTTATCCTGCACTGCCTCTTAATGTTCAACTCAAGGAAACGTAATTTGTTATGCATTTCGCACTCCGTGGAAAACTGAGGTTTCCTCTGGCACTCGCCAACCACATTTATTATTTCTCCTATATCTTCCTCGGAACCTTAGTCAACTTGAAACACCTGAAGACCATAGCGAAACAGGAGGACACGGCCTGATGTGGTGTGCGGTGTCAAATGGGACGACTATTGACAGCAGTCAACGATTTTAATGAAAGACGAGGGCTCACGTTCCGACGTGCCATTTTCTATTTTAATTTATGAAAGCCGCAAATGTGTTGATAAGCTTTTCAGCGGTTAACTTCGTGAGCTAAGTTTGAAAATATGGAGGTATCATTGTCTCTCCAAAGGCGTTATTGAGTCGTGTGTAGGACTAAAAACGGTTGAATGCTAACTTTAAAAATGGCTCTGGGCACTATGGGACTCAACTTCTGAGGTCATTAGTCCCCTAGAACTTAGAACTAGTTAAACCTAACTAACCTAAGGACATCACACACATCCATGCCCGAGGCAGGATTCGAACCTGCGACCGTAGCGGTCTCGCGGTTCCAGACTGCAGCGCCTAGAACCGCACGGCTTCTTCGGCCGGCTGCTAACTTTTATAGCTGAACGTAATTCATACGGAAAAATGAGCAGTTGATTTTGGTGCCACATATAGCAGACATATTGATAAAGTGGAGCTACTTAATGAAACAGTTACTATCAAGTTCCGTTGAGACGGCTTCCCATTACGAAGGTTTTTTCAAACTAATGGTCAAAAAAAGCTTTTACGATCATCGATACAGCTATGAGAATATTTACGATGATGCCAGTGATTGCAGAACCTATTGTGAACGCAATTTCGACAAATTGAAGAACATAAAATACTAGTTAAGGTCGAGTGTGAGTGAAATCAGAGTGTCCATTTAGATTTCTTAAGGACAGAATACGACGCAGCTGAGTAGCTGGACGTAAATGACGTAGTCAATGAGTAGACTTCGCTAAAAGCAGCCGTGCGATCTGAAGCGCCTTACCACGGTTCACGCGGCTCCTCCCCCCCCCCCCCCCCCCAATCGAAGCGAAAGTTCGAGTCCTCCCTCAGGCATGAATGTATGTCTTGTCCTCAGTGTAAGTTAGTTTAAGTTAGATTTAGTAGTGTGTAAGCCCAGGGACCGACGACCTCAGCAGTTTAGTCCCACAATAACTTATCACAAATTTCCAGTTTCCGCTCAGAGCAAGGAAATGCAAAGCAAAATCATAATAAAAACACACTTTCAGGAAAGTGATACTTTCTTATATTTCTAATTACTAATTTACAGGGTGTTTCGCAATTCATGATCAAAAAAATATTCAAATGTGTGTGAATTCTTAAAGGACCAAACTGCTGAGGTCATCGGTCCTTAGACTTACACACTACTAAAACTAACTTATACTAACAAGGGAACCTCCCCATCGCACCCCCCCCCCCCCCCTCAGATTTAGTTATAAGTTGGCACAGTGGATAGGCCTTGAAAAACTGAACACAGTTCAATCGAGAAAACAGGAAGAAGTTGTGTGGAACTATGAAAAAAATAAGCCAAATATACAAACTGAGTAGTCCATGAGCAAGATATGCAACATCAAGGTTAGTGGTAGCTCAGGAACGCCGTGGTCCCGTGGTTAGCGTGAACAGCTGCGGAATGAAAGGTCGTTGGTTCAAGTCTTCCCTCGAGTGAAAAGTTTATTTTCGCAAAGTTATGATCTGTCCGTTCGTTCATTGACATCTCTGTTCACTGTAATACGTTTAGTGTCTGTGTTTTGCGACCGCACCGCAAGACCGTGCGATTAGTAGACGAAAGGATGTGACTCTCCAATGGGAACCGAAAACATTTGATCGCAAGGTCATAGGTCAACCGATTCCTCCACAGGAAAACACGTCTGATATATTCTATACGACACTGGTGACGGCATGTGCGTCACATGACAGGAATATGTTGTCGACCCACCTAACTTGTACACTTGGCGAATGGGTAAAAAGAGTCTTCTACCTTGCCCGATTTATGTTTTCTTGTGGATGTGATAACCACCCCCAAAAAACTGATGAAAACATAAGAGTTTTTCACATATACTACAACAACGGCCGGACAGATAATGATTGACTGGAAATAAAAAAAATTAAACTTTTCACTCGAGGGAAGACTTGAACCAAGGACCTCTCATTCCGCAGCTGCTCACGCTAACCACAGGACCACGGCACTCCTCAGCGCAGAGTCTTCTTGATGTTGCCTATCTTGCACATGGACTATTCAGTTTGTATATTCTGCTTATTTTTTTCATAGTTCCACACAACTTCTTCCTGTTTTCTCGATTGATCTGTGTTCAGTTTTTCAAGGCCTATCCACTGTGCTAACTTATAACTAAATCTGAGGGGGGGTGCGATGGGGAGGTTCCCTTGTAAGAACAACACACACACCCACGCCCGAGGGAGGACTCGAACCTCCGGCGGGAGGGGCCGCGCAATCCGTGACATGGCGCCTTCAACTACGCGGCCATTACGCGCTGCCACAATTCATGTTACACTCTTCTAGAGGTTGTAGAGGGGACTTAGATCAAGTTTTACATAGGAACTCATATCGAGAAACGTCATCCAATGACGCTACAGAGCAACAATTTTACAAGCGCCGGCGCCTGTAGATGTATGTATATACAGGGTGATTCCGTGATGGTGTTACATACTATGAAAGATGATGGAGAAGGGTAAATATATCAATTTGAGACAAGTGTGCCTGTGCCGGAAAAGAACCATCGAAAGTTACAAGCGAAAACCGTTCTTATACCTCTGATAGTGGAATAGTTGTACTGATACTGTTGTTGCAACTTTCATATGTGGTGGTATAGGTGGTGGTATAGACCAGTATAAGAAAAAATAGTAAATATGGGCCTAAAATACAAAGCTGAGGAACTCAGAGCACTTGTTCATCTTCGCTAGTGTGAAATATGTCTGCTCTATTGAACAAGTGCTCATAACTCTTAAGCTATACATTTTATAGTCCATGTTTACTAGAGATATTTTCTTGTTTTGGTACATACTATCACCTGTGGAAGTTGCGTATCCTACACATTACCAATAACAGTACCGGTACATGTATTCCACTGTCTGAGGTATTAGAATGGTTTTTGCTTGTAACTTTTGACTCGTTCGTTTCCAGTACACGGACCCTTACCTCAAACTCATATATTTTTTCTTCTCTATCATCCATGAAAGTGTGTAACATCATCACGGAATCATTCTGTATTAACACACACTTACAGGCCCCGGCGCCTACAGCTTTGGCGCTCTGTGGCGTCGTTGTATGACGTTCCCGGATATGGGTTCCTGTGTGAAATTTGATCTACTAAGTCTCCTCTCAACCTATAGATGTGTGTGACATGAATTGTGAAACATTCTGTATACACTACTAACAATTTATGAGCAAATAAAAACTGTTCTTCATCATACTTCATACTATTACCAAGGTATAGTAGCTTCTATGAACTATAATATATAGAATTTTTACTTTCAATTTTTTCAGAATATCTGTACAATTTTAAATTTATTTACTGCAATAATACATTTTATTTGTTGTGTGCAAAACATCTTGTCAGTGTACTTCATCCTGCAATATTTTCCTGTAAAGTCTGATTTTTATTAAATCTTCTAACAAAATTATAGCCTTACAGGACGAGAGGAGGGGCGCCATTATGACATTTCTGCCAGGGGTGCAGGTTAACCTCAGTATGCTCTGCAAAACATTAAAACAAAACATTAAATACATAAATTTTATTTTTTTCGAGTTTATAATTAATTTTTTAACACTGCCTGCGACGTGTGTCCGAACCTATTTCTCGTTGGCCGGTTTCAGTACAGTGAGAGGCGGAATGAAAGAGTTGACTATGGCGCCGCCCAGACCACACCCTCGGCACGCCTTATTGCTCCTTTCGCCGCCTAACATCTGTGATTACCCTTTGGGATTCGAAGATGTATTTTGGCCACTAGCAGCTCACATCTGTGCAAACTGACGTTAGTTACTATACATTAAAAGAGAGGAGGTCAAAATAAATTCGTACAATTTTCATTCAAATACTTTGTTCTTACTTCATGCACTGTTCATGGCTGTGCTGCGATCTATTGTTGGCGCTTGCGCAGTCACCACATCCTACTAGCTCATTAGATATTTTAGGAAAATCACTATACTTTTTCGCCCCATATTCTGGTCAGCTCTCAAGATTTCCAATTAATGCTCTTGTTTTTCAACAACAGTTTCACTCGCATACTCTATGGATGGCTTTTCATTTCCGCATATGGTGTTACATTGACGTTTCTAACATACAATGAAGCAATGTTACATCGCTTCTTCTTCCCACTTTTAGCTATATAACAAAATGAGCTACAATCCATTCGAAATCGAGATGCAGAATCTCGAAATCTGTCACTTTTGCAAATGTCCTTGCAGTGACCGTCGAAATATAATTAATTGTCTCCTGAAATATCACAAACGTTGTTATGTCGAAGAAAATCTTGACATTGTGACTACCACTCACGTCAGTCTGGGTATTCTGAATGATACTATGAACCTATGGAACTTTTCGTAATCTGATAGTAAAATGAGGGTCATATATATTATTTTCTGATCTACACTCCTGGAAATGGAAAAAAGAACACATTGACACCGGTGTGTCAGACCCACCATACTTGCTCCGGACACTGCGAGAGGGCTGTACAAGCAATGATCACCCGCACGGCACAGCGGACACACCAGGAACCGCGGTGTTGGCCGTCGAATGGCGCTAGCTGCGCAGCATTTGTACACCGCCGCCGTCAGTGTCAGCCAGTTTGCCGTGGCATACGGAGCTCCATCGCAGTCTTTAACACTGGTAGCATGCCGCGACAGCGTGGACGTGAACCGTATGTGCAGCTGACGGACTTTGAGCGAGGGCGTATAGTGGGCATGCGGAAGGCCGGGTGGACGTACCGCCGAATTGCTCAACACGTGGGGCGTGAAGTCTCCACAGTACATCGATGTTGTCGCCAGTGGTCGGCGGAAGGTGCACGTGCCCGTCGACCTGGGACCGGACCGCAGCGACGCACGGATGCACGCCAAGACCGTAGGATCCTACGCAGTGCCGTAGGGGACCGCAGCGCCACTTCCCAGCAAATTAGGGACACTGTTGCTCCTGGGGTATCGGCGAGGACCATTCGCAACCGTCTCCATGAAGCTGGGCTACGGTCCCGCACACCGTTAGGCCGTCTTCCGCTCACGCCCCAACATCGTGCAGCCCGCCTCCAGTGGTGTCGCGACAGGCGTGAATGGAGGGACGAATGGAGACGTGTCGTCTTCAGCGATGAGAGTCGCTTCTGCCTTGGTGCCAATGATGGTCGTATGCGTGTTTGGCGCCGTGCAGGTGAGCGGCACAATCAGGACTGCATACGACCGAGGCACACAGGGCCAACAGCCGGCATCATGGTGTGGGGAGCGATCTCCTACACTGGCCGTACACCACTGGTGATCGTCGAGGGGACACTGAATAGTGCACGGTACATCCAAACCGTCATCGAACCCATCGTTCTACCATTCCTAGACCGGCAAGGGAACTTGCTGTTCCAACAGGACAATGCACGTCCGCATGTATCCCGTGCCACCCAACGTGCTCTAGAAGGTGTAAGTCAACTACCCTGGCCAGCAAGATCTCCGGATCTGTCCCCCATTGAGCATGTTTGGGACTGGATGAAGCGTCGTCTCACGCGGTCTGCACGTCCAGCACGAACGCTGGTCCAACTGAGGCGCCAGGTGGAAATGGCATGGCAAGCCGTTCCACAGGACTACATCCAGCATCTCTACGATCGTCTCCATGGGAGAATAGCAGCCTGCATTGCTGCGAAAGGTGGATATACACTGTACTAGTGCCGACATTGTGCATGCTCTGTTGCCTGTGTCTATGTGCCTGTGGTTCTGTCAGTGTGATCATGTGATGTATCTGACCCCAGGAATGTGTCAATAAAGTTTCCCTTTCCTGGGACAATGAATTCACGGTGTTCTTATTTCAATTTCCAGGAGTGTATTTTCCTTTCTTTTTCGCTCAACGCCATCAAACTGTTCTTAAATTTGTGGAAGGCCAAATTTCAGTGCGTTTTGTTGCCTGTCCTTCGCCACAGTGTTGAGAGCGTTCTGCCTATTTGCTGTGACGAGTGACAGAATTCGAAGAATCGCCTTGTCATTACATCCTTTGTATTAAACTAGTAGGTGCCGTTTGGACTTTTTCGTTAAATCTTCTAACAAAATTATGTAATTTGCTATATTTGTAAAAAGAGTTGTTATTAAGCTTTTACGAGAACAGTTCATCGGATAATATGTCAAAGTTAAGATTTTTGTTGTCAACCTTGCTGAATAATAGCGTACAATGTAGTAGCATGTAATACGGTTGCGTGGGTTTATACAATAGAATTTGTGGTGCCTTATTTACTTCCAGGGTAGCGGCTAGGTTTGACTGCTCCTGGACTGAATTCCTCAGTTCCTCATATTGTTGCATTAGTTCAATAGCTACATTACGAATTTGTCCGGTGGTAGACAGAAGATTGACCTCAATTTGAGCGAGCCACACACGCTGGCGTGCAAGGGTTTCACGGTGTTGGCCAGTAAAAGAATAGACTTGTGGAAGAGTTTTATCCCAACGTCCAGCGTCAGCTTGCTCGGAGGTGCCGGGTATTATTTTCATTACAGCACTGCCCTCGTTGAAGCAATCTGACTTGGTGCGTTGCAGCGGTATGCCGTCCGAAATGCTTCACAGTTGTCCCTGGGTGGTAACAAGCACCTGTTTAATGTGCCTTAAATGAAGCGTTTCGGCTTAGCCCTAGCTTCGCAAAATTGTTTCGCATACCGTTCATCGATTGTTAATTTTTTGTAGTGCTACTTCTTCTTCTAAAACGGCCAAGTCCAAGTCAGCCACTATATTGACCTAGTGAGCGGTGTATATCCAACGGCTCAAGCATTAAACCTGATGACGATGGGTGGTTTTGGAACGGTGGAGCATTTTCAACGCCGGTAAGTAGAGCATACATAATACAGCACCTGTCGGTAAGAATCTACAGCAGCTGATTTAGAGCGCGACCGTGCTGAAGTGTCTCGGTGAATGTAGCTATCACTTGTTTATGAGGATTTAGTTACAGCACCGTCTAATACTAGTCAGGATGCATACAATACTACACACCGTGTTACGTTAGTTCTATTACTATTTCAGTCAATGAGCTTATAACGCAGAAGATTTATTTCACGTAAGACAACTGGCAACAGGAAGAACGTTGGTATGTCGTCGAACGAATTGGTGAAGTATGCTGTGTGGACCGTGTCATCGTGAAACGCTGAACTTGGACAACAGCCAATAGAATGGGCCACGTTCATGTGTTAACGATAATACTTCCCGTCAACCCAGAAGTGGAAAAGAGGAGGGAATTATATGGCATTGTGCGGATCTGAATGCTTACCAATCACATGATTTGGTGTTCGTCTGTAAGCAGGTGTAAGCTGCATATGAAATTTAGCTAACATATTGAAGTTTTCTTTAGACTTTGTTAGAAGTCTCTATCTGTCACCAATCTCGAGAAAACTGATCTGACTTAGCGCACTCTGCGATCGCTCCACGCCAGCGATAAAGCCAGAGTGAAATATCAACAACATTTCTCATATTTCATAAAAGGTTTGAGACATCGAAATGAAATTTTGGCAAATGATAGTACAAGAAGAGGATGCATTTTGCCGTATAGTTATTATGCAAAACTTCATTATCTACCATGTTATTCAACCAACTACAGTCTTTTTTGATGAAGGAATGTAATTTTTAAGGGCTATTGATAGCTTGTGTTACGAGAAATGCTATTAGTTTTGGAATAACGTAAATGAGGTCACTGCATATTTTATTTTTCTTAAAATGCTGACTGTACTTTACCTCAGTTCCTCACCTGATGCCGGCCGCTGTGGCCGAGCGGGTCAAGGCTCTTCAGTCCGGAACCGCGCTGCTGCTACGGTCGCAGATTCTAATCCTGCCTCGGGCATGGATGTGTGTGAAGTCCTTAGGTTAGTTAGGTTTAAGTAGTTCTAAGTTCTAGGGGACTTATGACCTCAGATGTTAAGTTCCATAGTGCTTGGCGCCATATGTTTTGAACCTCACCTGATAAACTTAATAAACCACTGTTTCCGAATTCTCTCGCAACTGCGTCTGCACAATGTGTTAGTGAGGTGAGACTATAAAATCCGCTGAGTTTTGGCAAAAGAAGTAATGTTTAACATGTCAACAAGAGAAACGTCTAGTTTTTACTCGAAATTGCCCACTTACGAATCTTCTCTGAAAGTTACAAAATAACGAACTATGCGAAAATAAAGCGCTGGATTTTCGGCAGAATTCTTTTAAAATACTAACCAAAGAAGAGATGACAATTGTTTCTGGATGGTCACCATGCAAGTGTGGCTGTGGAGGGGCCCTGCTTAATATTTACCAAAAATGTGATTGTAGGTTTCAGTTTAGAATGGCGATTCCCCTCCAGAGCTAGGCATTTCCCCTACAACGCACTGAGCGACCCCCACCACTGCCGCTCTCCCATGCTTCCCCTGCCGACTGCGCATCTAGTGGCCACGGCATTTTGCGTGCACTGTAGTATGGGAACCCATTATTAGATGTGTTATAGCCCTGAGGAGCCATACATTCAATTTTATGTACTCTTAGAGGTAGAATTATAGCAACAAAGCCAAATTACTTTCTCTGATCAAAGTTGTTAGTGTAAAGTGTTGTGCTGTGTACAAAGCATACTTGGTAGGGTACTAAGAAGTTAAACAGCGATGTTATTAATAGGATCACTCATCATAGTCTTCCCTTGTCGCAGGTGACTACTGCCATTTCTCATGGAAATAACCTACGCTAACTTCCGCTCAATTAGAATTGTTGCCGTAACCCAAATCAAAGGGCAATATGGTAATTCGCGTTAGAGTACGCGTATTCCATCTCAAATGCGCTTCCACAAGGGAAAATAGTAAATTACTGAATCAGTCACAGCAGTGGAAATGACGCTGACGTTAGAGGGAAGCTTTCCCTTAACAATGTTATTAATAAATGAACTAATAAGAATTGCCAGACTTTACGTACTTTCATCAAGACATGTTCGCTCATACTAATTACATCTAGCTGCAATAAGACAATTCCCTTATTTAATTATCGGCGTACACATGGCACAAAATGTACTTAAGTCTATGGCCAAGCTCATAGGGAAGGAAAAACTGTCACTCTTTATATAACAAAATAAGAAAATCTAATATACATAAAAACTGTGGGACGGAGATAAATAACCTTGTGCTAAACACAATAATCATTATTAGTAGCTAGAGCAGCGTGGACAGAGTCAACTCTTCCATTATCAATTCTGATGCAATCTCCAATATCTTTTATTTCTCAGTCTCTCGAACTTGTGAAGGTACTTTGAAAATTCTACCTCCTGTGAGGGTACTGATTGACGTCTTTTAATCTCGTGTTATCATTGCTCCTTGAGTCTTGTTATTAAAGAAAAACCGTTTCCTTTCATCTGTTTAAACTATTACTGGCTCTCTCGTATGCTTGCTTCTGGAACTTTCTATCGTCGTCAATGGTACTTAGAGTGCCACTATTTCAAATGTGAACCCTCATTTGTTTTGACACCTCAGTCACTTGTGTTCAACTTACCTGCGACTATAATACACGGCTGTGCTGGATGGACGACTCTCGCAGGTACCATCGATAGTCCTCCGGTGACGAACTTAAGTGTGTAGATGCGTCCAGCAATGGGATCTCAGCAATAAAGGTGATATACGCAGTGTGGCTTCTTAAAGTAGCATTAGACTGGCTTGGTGCGAAATATGTAAGTTGTATCTGTCTTTAGGCGAATAAATTAAAATAACTTGCTTCATGAATATGTAGTTCGTAATTCGTGTTCAAGTGCAGAGTGTGTCATGGTATTACCAATAACATGAGAATCAGTTTTTCACTATTGGGTTTACGTGTAGTGCTGCAACATATGATTCATCCTCAGGGTTTGCAGTGTCTTCTAGTGTCATATTGTACGATGTAGTAGGGCAGAGAGTACAAACGTAAAGTAGAATACATTGCTAATTATCAAAAATTTGTAACAGCTTTAGTACTGTGTTTCATCGCTAAAGGTCGACTATGTCTCCAAATTCGATATTCCAGTGTGTCGTACTAGTGTTCTTTTGTTCAAAAGGTCGATTTAACCCGACGAGATTGTCCAGTAGGGACTGAGTAATTCCGTCCGTAGGGGGCAGGTTCGCTATGGGCTCAAACCTTGTAAAACTTCTTTAGTCGTGGTTTCTGCTAGTAAATACAGTTCTGTAAGGCGTGTAGCAGTAAGCATATTAAGAAGGAATGTTGCATCACTTGCGTATTAAATAGTGTACAATGACTTATATTATCAAAGTTCTTAAAGTCGATTGTAATGGGTGGCTAGTGCGCTCTACAGCATCTGGCTTGTGGAGCAGTTTGTTGCCTATCGGCACCTGGTATGTGCCATCGTTGCGGGGTCGAGTTGCGCACCCGCCCAGGCGGCTTGTCGCGGTGCATCGCTTCAACTCCTCAGATAGTAGTCACGATGAATATTCACGGCAATATTCCATTTTATTAGGCTGTATCAACACCTATATTGATTCGCAGTACACGCAGAAGGTATACGCGGAATTCTTGTTTGTGCAAATTCAGAAAGATACAATCAATATTTAGTAATTTCTAACTCGAAAATCGATAGTCTCAGAATGATAGGTAATAAAAACCAAGCCAAACGTTGGGGTGGCAATTAGGGTGGAAAAGTTATATTGAGGCAACAACTAAATTGACCATAATATTAGTTCCTGGGATTAAATCGCGAAATCATATTACTTGTGGAAAACAATAACATCTTTTCAAAGAGGCTTACAAGAAAGTCTAGAAAGAGCACTGAACGTGTCCAGAAATGAGCCATGAATAGTTTGTTCGGTATACGACTATGGAACAAGCTATTAATTTGATGCCTATGTGTTGAACGTAACTAAAATGGTTCAAATGGCTCTGAGCACTATGGGACTTAACTTCTGTGGTCATCAGTCCCCTAGAACTTAGAACTACTTAAACCTAACTAACCTAAGGACATCACACACATCCATGCCCGAAGCAGGATTCGAACCTGCTATCGTAGCGGTCACGCGGTTCCAGACTGAAGCGCCTTTAACCGCACGGCCACACCGGCCGGCTGAACGTAACTCAAAATTTGTGACTAGTTCACGATTAAATATTTACCTTTTACTATTTATTTTCTATTCTTTTCTAAGAAGAACATCACGATGTAACTGTAATGGAATCGAAATCGTGTAAAAACACGAAATCGTGTTTTTCCTATCAGGTGGTAGGATTAGCCATGGATGACAGGGTGACTTAAAGGTTGCTTCACTGTTTGTTTTCCTCGTAGTCGCACATGTGCGAATTTACGACGTGGCCAAACAAATACGCGCGCCGTCCATTGTGTGGAGATTGGCTATATTCCGCGTGAAGCACACACGCTTCATGATGGCCGACTTGCGATAGAGAAGGGGGAAACAAAATGAAATGATCTAATGGCAATGTAGGCCGGTAGATCCCATCCAGGAAACTTCGGCCGCCAAGAGCGAGTCTTATTTCAGTCGACGCCGCATTGGGCGACTCTCGTGCCGGTGATGATGGTGAAATGATGATGATGACAACACAACACCCAGTCCATGAGCGGAGAAAATCTCCAACCCGACTGGGAATCGAACCCGGGCCCGCTGCATAGGAGGCAAGCACGTTACTTTTTTTTGTTGTTGACATAATTTTCTTCATGGTTCAAATGGCTCTGAGCACTATGGGACTTAACATCTTAGGTCATCAGTCCCATAGAACTTAGAACTACTTAAACCTAACTAACCTAAGGACATCACACACATCCATGCCCGAGTCAGGATTCAAACCTGCTACCACAGCAGTCCCGCGGTTCCGGACTGTAGCGCCTAGAAGCGCACGGCCACCGCGGCCGGCTAGTTTTCTTCATGATTGTTTGTTCTATTTGTTCGGGGCGGTTGTCCTATAACGCTTGTTCAAGTTCATCGCCGTTCCATTAACTCAGTTTTTTATTATTATTATTATTACAGAGGGCGGCTAACCCAACATTCAGCTAAGCAGACGGACGGGGAAAGGGAGAACCCGCGCAACAGAAATGCTCGCTCGGTGTGACATACCTGTGTGGCGTCCCTTACGAAATGTATTGGTATTCTCAACATATAACTAGGTTACTGTGTCCTAGTGGGATATCATTATGACGTTCTCTAGGTAATCCATGGGTGAACAGCGCGGACACATATTCTCGTAAAATTCCTTATCGTATTTTACTACATCTCTAGGACTGGCAGAAGTAAACGTACCTAGGTTGAGTCCCCAATTCAAAAACAGGTTCCTATTATTGCAAAGACATGGATTACTGAGTGTGAAAAAATTGATCAAAATTGATTCCTTGCAAAACAACTCGTTAAAAGAGTGGAAAGTGGTTGACAATTATGTCACCCTTTTCAGAATCGGGTTTCTAAATAATTTGAACAAGTGTAGTTACCTTACCTAGTAGTAGCTGTTTCAGCGACTGTACTTCAATTTAATTGTAAGTCCTCCTAACTGACGCTGCCATTTAGATATTGCTGTCTGAATATCCGATTAATGAAATATACCAATTCAGCAATGTAATCCTATTTTGTCGACGTTCTACTGTGTCCAGTAGGTCGTTGCTTGCCTGGGTAGTCCATCAACTGGGAATGAATACTTAACTGTGCAGTGGAATAGTGTCAAGCTTGTTATATGTCAGTGGAACTAGTGTGGAAGCTCAGCATCCTATCTTCCTGGATGAGTCTTATTCAACCAGTTCATTATAATAAATTCGGTGGGTTTCACTGAGAATTACATGAAATTTAAAATCGGAACACTTCCTACCAGAAAATAATTAATATCCTCTGCGCGTACACAGTCACTTAGGTAACGCTCATATAGGACCTAAGTGTTATTGTGAAATAAATTACTGGTAAACATGTGGAAGGCACTCCGTAACACTTGAGCAACTAATCTGTTTTGATTATATTCATCAACTCTATCTAATATTTGTCTGTAACAAAACTGTATTGTGTTCAATTCAAAGTTATTTAAACTAAACGGTGAAAACGCAGTAAAACTTGTAAAAACCTATCTTCCTCAGTACGGAGCTTTGCTGCATACAGTCTAGGTCATTCATAGTTTAACAGTTGCTATCCGTTTGACTGGACAGTTAATGTTCCCATGGGCCTAATAGTACCTTCACAGTTTTGTCTCGACTACTTGGTACAAATTGCCATAACTGTAACAAATTTTACTGTTCAATAGTTCATCACTTTACTCTTTTTCTCCTTTAAATCTGCACAGTCCATTTTCCACTGCTCTAGTTACTAATCCTTAAAGCTACAACTTACTCTACAGGATAGCGCACTTACATGTGATAAAGTGGCGCAAGCGTCTTTTTCTGTCGTTTTAGGGGCAGAATGCTTCTCTATTGCAGTTAAAACTGTCTGTCTCACGCATGTTTGTACACACAATTCAAATGACAATGCAGACTGGTACTCCAGACTTCCTCATACCTGTACATAAATTATTCCCTTCCTCATAACTGTACATAAATTATTCCTCACATTTTTATACTCTAATTAATCTGACAATGTATTTTCTTCTCTGTTTACAGAACAAACCTCGTCCCTAGACGTTCTGGCATAGGGGTGCCTATTTGTTAATGCGTTCGAAATGGTTCAAATGGCTCTGAGCACTATGGGACTTAACATCTGAGGTCATCAGTCCCCTTGAACTTAGAACTACTTAAACCTAACTAACCTAAAGACATCACACACATCCATGCCCGAGGCAGGATTCGAACCTACGACCATAGCAGTCACGCGGTTCCGGACTGAAGCGCCTAGGATCGCTCGGCCACCGTGGCCGGTTCTTAATGCGTAATGAGGAGACACAGGCAGTGGTTTTTCCTTCATTTTATTTACTTTTATTGCAGTAACACCTTTCCTTGGAGCAGTTCTAGGTGGTACCGCTGGCGGTGGCACAGGCCCTTGGGACGGCTTAAGCCCGACAAAATGAACTATCACGGTAGGATCAGACAATTAAATCTCCTCGTTTACGGGGGATGTCACCCGTAAAACAGGGTATGGGTCCTCATACTGACGGGTGAACTGTTCAGTTCTTCCTTTTCTTACTACTAGATTTCAGAGCAGCACACGATCATCGGGTTTACTCTGCGGAAGTGTAGCACCATTGTTACTTCATTGGAAGTTTGTTTGAGTAGATTTGCATTATTCTGCTTAACCTATTTGCGGATTGACTTAAGACTGCAGATCAATCTTTTACTTCACTCATATTTACTCTAGCTGGGAGTTTATCGAGTTCAGACTGGAAGTTCATGGGCCTTCCGTAGATTGCCTCGCAGGATGTATACCCAGCTGATTCGTGCATAACTTCCTGTAATAGTCTGACAGATGGGGCACTGCTGAGGCAGTGTGTCATTTGCTTATTGTCCACTGATACGTTGTGGAGCTAGTCTGTATCTGCGTCTCGCGTGCAGTTCATCTGAAGCTTCTCTCCTGGTTGGAAACCACCCTGCGTTTTTGAATGTGTTAAAGTGTGTTTTTACTTGATTTGTGGTGAAAGGCAGTATGAATTCCAAAGATCCTTGTATGTACCGTTATTCACAATTATTTTCATACATATTATTTATTATTTTTGTCAGTAATCATTATATTTGTTATACTTTAGGGTATATCCTTACAAATGTGTTAATACAGTGTGACAGAAAAATTATTCCACTACCGGAAATTTAAAAAAGTAGCCGCTGTGTAATGCAATTTGATTTTCTAATATTCTTTTATGTTAATAGGTTACCACTTACAAAAAATCTCGTTTACGAAATGAATTCTGAAAGCATTTTTTTATCCTAGGTCCTTCAAAAGTCAAAATTATAATAAGAAAGCGCCTCTATGATCTTATGAAGAGATGTTCTGAAACAGAGTTTCTAAAAAGTTTGGACTTCATGGAAAATCAGTTCCTGCCTTCTCTGATTAAGAATAGAATGATTTTAAACGTAAACTTTCTTCAGCAAAGTCGCAATTAAAGAAATGGTGGTGTGGTTTACAGAAAGTTGATAGCACTTTCTCAAAAAATAAGTATAATTAGCTGCAAGGTACCATTAAAATCCCATGTTGCAAAACTTGAGTTGCTAGGCCATCAAAATCGTTCATAGACTTGAGCGAACGCAGTAAAAGGCGTAAGACACAGGGACTGCGAAACAGATTTAGAAGCGCAGAATTAACGTATGCAAGTCAAATGAAGCTCTGAGAATCTGGAAGTGGTGAGGTTTTCAAAGTAATTGAAGGCTGTACTTCATCTGCTACACGAGGAGCTAAATACAGACAAGCCCTATATCGGAGTCATAGTGTAAGTAGGCTGTTTAGGTTTTTATATTGGTAACGCCAGGTAGCGCTCTGTATGATAATCACTGGCTGTGCTGTGTGCAGTCTGTGGCTGGTTAGCATTGCTGTAATATTCGCTATTGTAGTGTTGGGCAGTTGGATTTGAACAGCGCGTAGCGTTGCGCAGTTGGAGGTGAGCCGCCAGCAGTGGTGGATGTGGGGAGAGAGATGGCGGAGTTTTGAGAGCAGATGATCTGGACGTGTGTCCATCAGAGACAGTAAATTTGTCATGAACTGATATAATTATATATTATGACTTTTGAACACTATTAACGTAAACACATTGTTTGTTCTTTATCAAAATCTTTCATTTGATAACTATGTCTACCAGTAGTTAGTGCCTTCAGTAGTTAGAATCTTTTATTTAGCTGACAGTATTGGCCTCGCTGTATTGCAGTAGTTCGATTCGAGTAACGAAGATTTTTGTGAGGTAAGTGATTCATGAAAGGTATACGTTATTGTTAGTTAGGGCCGTTCTTTTGTAGGGATTATTAAAAGTCAGATTGCGTTGCGCTAAAAATATTGTCAGTTTAAGCACAGTCATTTATAATTTTTCTAAGGGGACGTTTCATATGTCGACCCTTAGCGGAGGATACCTCACTGGAATCAGATTTTTTCGTGTAGTTTGTGTAATTAGTGTGGCTATTGTTTATTGCTAGCGCGTAATCATAGAGACAATTTCCTTTGTAGTTGTCGTTTTTCATTGCCGTACAGTAAAACAGTTGTGGCATGCATGTAGATTTGCACCAAGTATTTTGCAGCTGCGCTTGCGATTAACTAGATATTTTCAGTGCTATGTTAATGTGTTTTCTTATTTTTGCTCTTCAAATTGTGCTTTTCTGTGTTATCATGTGAAATATTGTGACAATTATGGCGTGTGAAAAACGTAATACTAGGCTCCAAAGTAAACTGAGAAATGACAGTGAAGACGAAAGCAGTGTGTTAGCGCCACCGTGTAATGAATTAACTAATGTTCAACACAGTAATTTGGTAATTGTGCATAGGGAAATGGAGCGGGCGGCAAACAATGGTGTAGACAGTGAAACAATTAGTGAACAGGAAAGCATTATCGATCTATCGGTCGGCAACAGCTCGCCTCAGGAATCCGGAATGACAGGACACAATCTTGCAAATACTGCAGACTCAGGTTTTGGGTCCTCACCGTTTTCTCAAATGAGTCAAGATACATTTTCTGCTTGTGAAAATGTGAATGTTGCCGGTGAAAATGCACTGCCAAAAACCATAGAGAAACAGATTCCAGACACTAACACATTATATTGCAATTAATGCAACAAATTAAACAAAATCAAAGACAAACACAGCAAAAGTTAGACACAATGGAACAAAATCTTCAAAAGTTAGATACAATGGAACAACACCAGAGACAAACACAGCAACAGCTTCAAAAGTTTGACTCAATGGAACAAACGCATGAACAAACACAGACTAGAATGTATGGCTATTTAGAGAATGAACCAGCTCTAAGAATGCGATTGGTCATTCACGACTGTCACAGTGAAGGAGAATTTTATCATGCCTTCCTCTCAGCATATTGGTCTCAAGCTACACAAGACCGAGTAAAACATAGCATCATAATGATGAAACATTTCGAACAATCTGAATTTTCCAGTCTTGTGAAATATTTTGAAGACATGTTGCACCTGTAAAACCCATACAGCCCCTCAGAACTTATCCGCATTTGCTTAATCAAATTACCTGAACATTTACGACACATTATTTTGGCAGGACGTTGCAAAGACGACATTGAAGCTTTTCAGGGACTCTTACAAGAATTGGAAATTGACACTGACAATCGCGGGACGCGAAAACAGGAACACAACAATTACATGTCACATCCATCACAATTCCACGATGACAGAAATAATAAATGGACACGACAATGCTATTCTTACAACGTAAATTGTGACCAAAACAGACACAACCCAAATGACAAACGTTGGCAGAGTAGTAATAATTACAGGGAAAGATCACCTCTCCGCAGGAATGACTATGACAGAGACAATCAGAGAAACCGACAATATGGAAACCAAAATAATTATTATCAAGGGAGACAGAATACCTTCAGACGCAACGGTCCACCGCGCAGTTACGATTCCGGGAGAAATTCTCCACCACATGACCGACAAAAAAGAAACTACGTAAACTACCGACAAAACGACAGACCTGAATTTCATCAGAACTGGCGGGATTCAAAGAGGGCAAGGCCCTCTCGGCAAGGTGAAATTGTAGAAGTTAGATCTCCAAATCCCAATAACGACGCGTGCCAACAAACAGACTGACAATGACTCGCACCGCAGGCAGCCACGTGCACCAGCTGGCTCAGAGAAAAATAACATAGACGCTAACCTTGAGAAAAATTCCAATATTCTTTACCGACGTGTATTGCATGATAATTGCGTTCAAGTTGAAACTCTGAGAACTATGAAGAGTAAAGGATTGCACCACATTTCACATGTAAAACCGTTTATTGAGATATAATCTGCTTTTTAACTTAGTTTTTGTTATAAAATTTTTCACTTCACGTTACTAGTACTCTTTGTCACACTTAGAAACTGTTAGCATGCCACTGTGTTTTAAAGTTAACTATCCAGTCAAGAACCTAGGGAACTTATTTAGACAGTAATTACGAATGCATTGTTATAGTCAACAGACGACACAATGTTGTTATTTGTACATTCTTGCTTGTTTGTTGCATGATTACGTAACGACTACAAGGCTTACATACTTAGAACATATGCTTCTAATGAGATTTTACTGCAACATTTTGGTTTACTTGAAAATACATTATGGATTTAAAGTGCTTTCTGAGAGATACCACATGACACAGTGGTTAGTTTATTTGACAGCTACACGACTATATCATGACGCTACTAATGTGTGACACAATTTACATTGTTGCTTTTGCAGTGTATCTGTTTTATATCTGCACAGTTTTTCTGAATTCTTCTGGAAAGGAAAACATGTTTTAGTAATAACTTTTGTGGTATAGCTACAATGAGACAGCCTTTTCTGTAGCACAACAATACGTTACCGTATAGTACTTTCTTGATCACGGTACTGTACATAATAACTACGATATCTATACGCATAGCATTTCGCTTTTGTTCATTACGAGGTAAGTACATGGATTTCCACAGAACTTTGCTTACAGACGACGATAATTACGACACTTGGCACATTTTTTACCCTTAAGTAATGACAGAGATTATGTTACAACAAGACGCACAATTTAGCGCGGCAGAACACGTATTTGAGTGATTGATTTTGTACTTAAAACATTTATGTTTAAAGATTTTTGAATTGTAATGATACAAAGGTTTTCCGTGATACATTTCATTCCATTGCTGTAATCTGTAACACCTGAGGGTATAATTACATTAATACATTAATCCTCAGGGGGGTACACGCTTACTTCGTTTACCATGTGTTTGGCAAGCACAAGGAGCCCTAGCTAATATGGTATCTGCTTATATAACTTTACACATCGGTACCATATTTCTCTAACACAGAATTACGCAGCTATCTGATTATTTAACAGAGAAACAAACATTTTTTTTTACTATGTCAGTGACACATGTTTACGCAATTACACAGTTGGATAATTTCACACTTATGAAATTGTATTTTGTCTGCACTGTGTGAACTGTTCATATTTTTTTGGAACCGTTGTGACACTATGAGAGCTTTGAATGTCGTATTTGGTAAGGGAGCATGATTTTTGAGGTACATTTGAGGTAGATGACTTTATTCAAGGTCTTGAAATTATTGAAAGAATCTGCGACGATTTTGAGATGTGATTGATCTGTTATGATGTTATTATTACGATGACGATGTGTATTATGCTGTTGAGGTATGTTTATGATCAATAAGATGATGCTACCGTATATGAGGAATGTGAATACGTGTTTATATGTATATGAATAATGAGTAGTGGTTAGGGACTCTGATTTGTGGAAAAGGATGTTGGAAACCAAGAATTGTACTTTAAGAATTATGAAATGTGTGTACATGCGTGAATGTATCACAATGCCACCGAAAATTTTTTGGACACTGTTATATTTATAGAATTTTGTTTCTACACATTTGTAACGCAAATTCTCGACCTGTGAAATTTTTTTATGAGACTGTCACTATAGCGCAAACTGCTGTCGTAAATATTTCGATAAGAAAGCTAAGTAATCTTGACGTAATGCATTGTGGACGCCGAGTTGTGCCAATCTCCTGAAAAAAGAAAGCCATTAGGTGGAGAAAAAAGGAGGCCATTATCCTCGCAATTGTCATTTCTTTGTAGAAAGCATCGCAAATACGACACGCCCAAACTTGAAAACGTATGATTACACTGTGGAGCTCTTAATTTATGATATTTACTAAAATGCCTAATGAAATGATGAGAAACATTTTTACATCTATTGTCTTTCTAGCTGAGAGCTTTTTTTACTGCCTTTGGAGACGCCATTTGCCTAGTGAATGACGTTTCACGCATTGCTTTATATATACATTCGTCTATTTTGTTTAATATCTAGTTTCTATCTGCATTGCAGCATTGGTTAGAATAAAATTTAATAGATGTACTAATATAGATATTTTATGCCTACAGATCCAATAAATATTAATTTAATGATCTACTTCCAAAGAAACGAGGGAGCACAAAAAGACATTTCCCTTCACAGGAATTTAAATACATAATTTTTGTCCATGACTGGGTAACTTGTTTCGTAGAGTAAGTCAAGGTGATGCATCACTCTAGTGTTAAGATGTGACATAGGCATTAGACATGGCCGTCTTTACTGTAATATTTTTCCTGCTTGAGTTTTTCATGTTTAGATATAAGTTACTGTATATTCTGCTGCTGTTTGCCAGGCATAGTGCTACTGAATTTTAATTTGTATTACTCTGTTAAGCCAGTTTTACTACTGATTTATTTTTCTTGTTGCTGCACATTGGCTCATATTAATCGTAATGTTGCATTTGCTCTGCTAATTTAGATATACTGCTGCTTGCTTTGCCAATTTGCATTTGTTTGGCATTCCTGTTTGTGTTAATTTGTTGTGTGTTGCTGCATTGCTTCGTCCCTTAGTATACATATCTGAGCTCAGTAGATTTAAGTTAGCTTAAGAGGGGGTAGACTATGTAAGAAACTAACTATGATGAATAGGGAAAGAAGGCATTGAGAAGTTATATGAAAAAGATTTGGGCAAAAATGAGTATTGTACAATGAGAAATATTTATCTAACAGGGTTAGATAGGATTTTTTTTTTATTTGCAGGAGCAAATGTTGAAATAAGAGGAAAGATCTACTTAATGAAGTTTTGGGTTGGACTGCAGTACCAAAAGTTACACTGAAAACGAACCCTGTCCTTTCCTTTTGTGATATTCCGATATGTGTTTGTGTACCCTTGTGTATTTGTATTTTTCCTGTCTTTATGTATTTAGCTAATAAGATTTATGTTGTAGAATTTTTCTAGTACTAAGCTACATTCACTATAATTTGCATTAATAATATGTTATTTTCTTCGTAAAGATGTTTATAGACATTATTCTGTTCTGTTTCAATGCTCATATGTGAAATTAATGTTTCGAAAACTATTCTCATTATTTTATATATTTACTTATGTCATAATTCCTGTAACGCTGATGTATATGTTTATTTCTATTCTTTTGTAAAGCCTGTGTTACTACAAATCTGTACTGCTATGTTCTTTAATGATGTATTTTGTACCTTTGTAATTGTATTCTTGTGTTGTAAATTTATAATTGTATAGACACCAATTCTTCAAATTAAGTTTCATTTCAGTGCACACGTTTCTGTCGGTCATAATATATGAACAGTATGTAAGAAGTTGGGACTGTTAGTGCTTGCACGTGTGTTAATAATCCAGCAAGGGACTGGTTAACAGCATTGCTGGTTCTAAGGACAATTCCAAAAACTTTGTGAGGGCACAAGTGGTGGTTATGGACTTGCTATATTGTCCGCAAGACTCTTTGATGGTGATTGGTCACCTGCACAGTCGCAACAGATGGCTGCTGGCCATCTCTACAAGGGCTGCAGTGGGTCTGCACCTTTGATGACTCACCAATACCATTATTTCTACAAGGACTGCAGTGGGACTGCATCTCTGGTGGCCCACCAATACCATAATCTCTACCAGCACTGCAGTGGGTCTGCTCTGTGATGATGTACCTACCAATATTCTTCAAAACTTCGACTGACTCTGCTGTGGGTTTTATCTGTTGTGGCCCATTACCTGCCTGCATGTCAAGAGTCAGCACTGTCTTTCCGTTGGAAGGACAACACTACTTCTTCAAAACTGCATGGAAATCCACTACTTCCATGTGCATTTTCTTTTACTGCTAAAAAAAACACTGCAATTTTACTGTGATGAATGATCAGGACTGTCTTTATTGACTGTGAGAAAATTTTATCTTTTGACCAACAGTGTATCAATAAGTATGTGCATTTGATTTCTTTGTTATTGTAATTATGAAAAATTTTGTCAAATCATTATTGGCCACTGTCCAAACCAATTTGTAAATTTTTTTGTGGGGAGCATGGGGGCTATGTAAGTTGGCTGTTTAGGTTTTTATATTGGTAATGGCACGTAGCGCTCTGTATGATAATCACTGGCTGTGCTGTGTGCAGTATGTGGCTGGTTAGCATTGTTGTAATATTCGCTATTGTAGTGTTGGGCAGTTGGATTTGAACAGCGTGTAGCGTTGCACAGTTGGAGGTGAGCCGCCAGCAGTGGTGGATGTGGGGAGAGAGATGGCGGAGTTTTGAGAGCAGATGATCTGGACGTGTGTCCATCAGAGACAGTAAATTTGTCATGAACTGATATAATTATATATTATGACTTTTGAACACTATTAACGTAAACACATTGTTTCTTCTTTATCAAAATCTTTCATTTGATAACTATGTCTACCAGTAGTTAGTGCCTTCAGTAGTTAGAATCTTTTATTTAGCTGACAGTATTGGCCTCGCTGTATTGCAGTAGTTCAATTCGAGTAACGAAGATTTTTGTGAGGTAAGTGATTCATGAAAGGTATACATTATTGTTAGTTAGGGCCGTTCTTTTGTAGGGATTATTAAAAGTCAGATTGCGTTGCACTAAAAATATTATGTGTCAGTTTAATGATGATCAGAATAAGTAAAGGGAGAAATCTCTGAGTACGTTCAGTTTCGCTCAGCTGTTTGAAAATCAAATAATGTAAGGGGTTTACCAGCACAGTAATTCACTAATTTTTCTATGGGGACGTTTCAATAGAAGTTTACAAGAAGAAAAAATGCTTTCACATATCAAAGCCTTGTCAAACTTCGTGGAAGCCTCACTGGCAAGATGCAACACGAGATAATCCGAACAACTGAAAAGAAGGTCTGTCCCTGTTACAGCATCCTTCAAGAGGCACCCTGTGACTGCCACATGAGATTCAACTACAAGCCTTGATTAATCACAAATGTGAGGGATTAATATTATATTTGGAAGTGGATTTAAATGATCTTCCGAATGATTACCTACCTCTTATCTCTAAACGGGGTTGTGGTGGAGCCGGCCGGTGTGGCCGAGCGGTTCTAGGAGCTTCAGTATGGAACCGCGCAATCGCTATGGTCGCAGTTTCGAATCCTGCCTCGGGCATGGGTGTGTGTGATGTCCTTAGGTTAGTTAGGTTTAAGTAGTTCTAAGTTCTAGGGGACTGATGACCTCAGATGTTAAGTCCCATAGTGCTCAGAGCCATTTGAGCCATTTGATTGTGGTGAATCACAACAAATTCAGTTTACACAAAAGTTTGTAACCACGAATTGCTGATTACTATGACAGATGCAAATGTCTGTAATGTAGCAAGAGAGTCATAATCGAGAATGAGATGCTACATTTACAAGGCTACTTCAAAAGACTTCAGCAGCCAAAGTGTTAAATACAGAAGCTCTTCAGTTGCTTCTGTCTGTACTCCATGCCCGAATTTTCGGATTGTTGTTGTAATTTCCCTATAACATAAACATCAAGAAGTGGCAAATCAGCTCAAAAGAGAAAAAGAAACTTGCTCAAGATAGAAAAAATTTCACACAAGAAATGTTTAGAAATCTATTGGGATTAACTATAAATGTTCCCGAGCAAGAGTATGGAAATACCAATGATGGAAATACCAGTAGAAGATTTTTTGGTGACCTCGAAACATGAGCAGAAATAATACATGTAATTCTGTAACTCATCTATCGATTCGGGGATATTCTGAAAGCTATTTCCAGTGGACATAAGATACACAAATTTTCTGTGTTAACTGTTTAAGCAGCAACACTATATATTGATTTATATCTATGGCATCCTATGTCTCCCATTGTGCACAAGATTTTGGTACATGACCCAACTATCAACGAACATTCCCTCTTACCACAGGCAGTTTACCAGAAGAAGCAGCTGACGTCCAAAATAAGCAGACAAACAGACAAATGTTTGCCAGGAAATTTTCATAAGAAGAACGCAGTCTGGACATAATAAACAGGCTACTACTGACAACTGATCCATTAATAACAGGTATGAAGAAAACCGGCGAATCTTTGTTAAAACTATCATTACGTTTACTTACATGAATGTGTAGCGTCTGTTGTTTCAAACATGTCCGAAAGAACAGACACCACATATTTATATAATTGATTCACCTAGATGAGCAGTGGATCAACCTTCTTCAGTGTGAATGAACAGATACGTCCGACCACCAGCGAGAATCTGCGAGTAGTGAGCATGAAGGAAATGGGGAATGTGGATCGGCAGTCAGACGTGGCAAGATAGTCCGCGAAAGGACGAGCGCCATTGTGTTACGTGTGGTGCAGTGGTTAACGCACCAGCGTTGTATGCAAGAGCACAGTGGTTCGAATCCTGATCCGGCACATATTTTCACTCGTCACCGCTGATTCTGCGTAAAGTCCCGCTGCAGCTGAGATCAGCAATCCCTTCCCTTTCCTTTGCTTTCTCTCTCCTCGACCTTAATTTTAAATATAATTGCATTTACTGCCCTCGAGTGAAGGATAGATCTGGCAGATCCCTCAAGCTTAAAATTACGATGAAGAGGAGTCTCCAACAAAACCAGACTGCTCCGATACACAAGACTGGGAGGCATCGAGTGAATTATACATATTATTGTCGCTAAGAAATAAAGAATGTAATAAAATGCCAATGACGTAGTTGGAATATATGGAACTCGAGATGCATATTTGACGTCGTGTTTTCATTCATTTCAGTCTCACATACATGGACGAAATTTCACTAAAATAGAAACGACGCCCGCATCTCGTGGTCGTGCGGTAGCGTTCTCGCTTCCCACGCCCGGGTTCCCGGGTTCGATTCCCGGCGGGGTCAGGGATTTTCTCTGCCTCGTGATGGCTGGGTGTTGTGTGCTGTCCTTAGGTTAGTTAGGTTTAAGTAGTTCTAAGTTCTAGGGGACTGATGACCGTAGCAGTTAAGTCCCATAGTGCTCAGAGCCATTTGAACCATTTTTTTAGAAACGACGTAATATTGTTTCAGAATAAATGACGCGATAGTGTACTATATACGACATAGATACGCATTTGAACTGATTATAAAGTACCACACTTAAGTCGTTTTTCCATATATCAATGTATAACATGAACAAAAAAACGACATTTTTCACATTTGACTGTTAAAGAGTCGTTAAATTTAAAAGTACTATACTCAGACCGTGAAGCAGAAACTATATATTTATTCGACAATCATAATTACTTTTCAAAGCAGCAGTACACTTTAAAGGTATTCCTGAAGGCACTACGTATACCAACGAACATAACACATCACAAACCTGGTATTAAAATAATCATTTACAAAGTGAGAGAAACGCATTTATTCAATTACAGACATACATAGAACGCAACACCACACTCAACAACGACCTGCAACAGTCTATGAGTGGTTACTAATGATCATGTGTCTGTTTCGCATCCTGGGAAGTCATTGTCTGTCGCAGATGCATAACCTTCGACAATATTCTTCAGCATTTCTGCATTGTTGTCTCGAAGGAACTTTAGTAGTGCGAAGATATCTTTCTTCTTCGCATCCGTAATCCCAGGACGAGACGTCTTCGTCATCGCCATGTCCGTCTTCCGCACTGGCAATGTATATCCTCGTTTCTTTATTTGGGAAGGACTGAATGTTCCTGTGTAAGTAAACGAGTCGAAAAATGCGTTTCCGTTGTCATACAAAATGACACATTTCTATCTTCCAGGTAGTGTCTTTCCTTTGGGTTCTGTTATGGGTTAGTATGGTGATAAAGGTGATGCCCAGTCTTTCATAAGGTCCACTCCCTTCACCACCTCAAAGGGTGCAGGGTTCTTTCTGAAGCTCTGAAGCACTGAAGTATATTGGCGCACGTTCTCAATGTTTTCAATATTCCTTAGCATTTTTCCATATAAGACGAAGTTACGGTCTCATTGGAGATACGAATTCTACGGTTACGTTGTTTGTTTTTGAAAGCTAAGTACAAAATCGTACCACGCCCGTATTTTATTTTGTCCTCCATACAAATCCAATAGAAGTATAATAGTCTTAATATTGTTTGGCGCCCAGAGTTTTCTACTTATGAAGTCATATAAAAAGGAACAAATAGAATTTGAACTTTCTTCGCGGAGCCTTCGAGATACCTATACAATGTACTTGATTGGTCATTGTGACAGTGAACATTAAATACATAGAGCCACAGTAGTCTTTTACAGAATTGCACAGCAACGCTCAGTTTAGGCTGTGGCATGTTCCGTGCGTAATCAAACTCTAGCATTAAGGTATCTGTGTTATCAAGTTTGGCCCACCTTAAATACTTGTCCTTGGGTTTATTGTACTCCGCAGCGTTTCGTTTGTGTTCTTCACAAACGTTTTTGCTAGGATCATTTGCACTGACACTCAATATAGATTCACACTCCCGATAAAAATCACAAGTATCAGTTTTTGACTTTCGAAACGAATACAGTCTATTTTCTCTAAAGAACTTATAATAAGTTTTATACTTGATATGAAGTACCTATTCATTTCATGGAGAAATTGACCTCTGATCGAAGTGAACAATACTGTAACACTAAGGTAATGGTTGTCAAAATATTTCCTTTTCGGCTTGCCTTGACAACCTTCCCTCTTTTGTCATCAACTGTAAGAGCAGTAGCATTCAACGCCTTTAGAATTGTTTTCAAACGATTCTCGGTAACTTGCAAAACAGTTTGGAATTGGGATTTAGAGGATATTGTCTTATTATTGTTGCATTTTCGATGACGTATAAATGTGTAGTTAGGATTCCGACAGATCTACTGTATTAGATGTTCTAGAAGGTGTTTTCTCTTCAATTAAACTTAACATGAACGTATCTTTTGTGTTCTTGTCACCTAAAGCCCAAAATCGTTCATGGGTCTCTCCTTGATCTGTTGGGCATATTATTAGATAAGATTCCTTTGCACAGCATTTCTTACTGACTCTAAAATTCTTACAACAGACTTCCTTACCGGTTTTCGGCCAAACATAACACTTCCCTGAATTCCTCTTCTTTTTCGCGACCTCTTTTTCCACCTCAGTTTCTGAATTTTTCGTTTCCTTCCAATTAGGTTGTTCTCATAATCACACTTCGTACTGGATATACGATCACAGTCACTTCCCATATTTTGTTTACAGTCACTGTTTACTTTCTATGTGACGTTGGAAAACGTAAATTCCACGTTACAGGTATCCCGTCTCTGACAACTACGTCTCAGCACACCGCACACGCAGCAGTGATACTAGCGGCGTGGAAGTTGTCTAGAGGGTATGGCGGTCGCTGGAACAACGACTTGGAGCAGCATGGCCGTCAAATCATTCTAGAGAGCGTTGCGTCTGTCGGAGACTAATAATAATTTGTGAGCAGAAAGACTGTTCGTACAGATGCAATTACTGCAGGAAACGGAAAATAGACTTAATGTACGTTAATTCGTTTTTCCAGGGAATGTCTCAATTATATAGATACATTATTATCCTACAAATATGTTCTCTAGGACCACACAGACAGAAAACACCAAACAGTAATTTTGGCCAACTTTTAGCATGAAATTACCCTTATGAGTCTATTGATTCACTACCATAAAATGTTGTGCTGCAAGTCTATATTCTCAGAAATTTCTTCCTCAAATTAAGGCCTATGCTTGATACCAGTAGACTTCTCTTGGTCAGGAATGCCCTCTCTGCCTGTGCTTGTCCGCTTTTTATGTCCTCCTGGCTTCGTTCTTCGTACGTTATTCTGCTTCCGAGGTACTTCGTGATCACCAGTTTTGCTGTAAAGTCTCTCGCTGTTCTCATTCCTGCGCTACTTCTCATTACCTTTGCCTTTTTCTTGTTCACTTCCAATTCAAATTCTGTACTCATTAGACTGTTCATTACATACACCATATTCTGTAATTCTTCACTTTCCGGGAGGATAGTAATCTCATCAGCCAAACTAACCATTGACATCCTTTCACCTTGAATTTTAATCCCACCCTTGAACCTTTAGTTTATTTCCGTCATTACTTCTTCGATATGTAGATTGAACAAGAGTGATGAAAGACTGCATCCTTTTCTTACACCCTTTTTAATCTGAACACTTCGTTCTTGACCTCCCAGTCTTATTGGCCCTCTTGATTCTTATACATGTTGTTTATTACCCATCTTTTCTTATAGCTTACTTCTATTTTTCTCAGAATTTCGAACATCCCCTACCATTTTACATTGTGAAACGCTTTTTCTAGGTCGATAAATTCTTTGAGCATGTCTTGATTTTTCTTCAGTCTTGCCTCCATTATTAAGAACAACGTTGGAACTGCCTCTCTGGTCCCTTTACCTTTCCTAAAGCCAAACTGATGGTAATCTACCAGATCCTTAACTTCATTTTCCGTTCTTCAGTACATTATTCTTGACAGCAACTTGCATCGATAGCTGCTGAGCTTATTGTTTGATATTTCTCTCAGTTATCTGCCCTTGCCATTTTCGGAATTGTGTGGATGTTATTTTTTTTTAATGTCCGATGTTCCGTTGCCAGAAATTCAGTTGAAATGTTATCTATCCCTTCTGTCTTATTTGGTCTCAGGTCTTCCTGATCTCTTTGAGCTCTTCAAATTCCGACTCTAGTACTGGATCCGCTAAGTTTCCCATAACGATTATAATTTCTTCTATCATTTCATCAGACATTTCCTTCCCATCATATAGGACTTCCTCTTACTCTTTTAACCTACACCCTCTCTCCTTTGCGTTTAACAGAGAAATTCACATTTCGCTCTTAATGTTACCACTCTTGTCTTTAATTTCATTGAAGGTTGTTCTCACATTTCTGTATCCCGAGTAAGTCATTCCGACGATAATTCATTTTTCGATTTCTACACATCTTTCCTGCAGGCATTTCACCTTGGTAGGCCAGCACTTCGTATTTATTTTATTGCTAAGGCATTTATATAACTGTATTCCTGTCATTCCCTGAATATTATTCTACTTCCTTTTTTCGTTGCCCAACTGTATTTCTTTTGACGACCATTGTAACGGAACAATTATATCCCAACACATTAAAAATGTTTCTTTTAAAAATCGCTTTCGATACAGCTATCGATTAATCTTAAGACAATGTGTGGAGGTTCGCAATAGATGCATCTTTGCAATCTTGTAAAGTGTATTAATTTTTACATGTGCTTTTATTTAAAATGATGAAAAGATGTAACATCTATTCTCTAATTGTAAGCGAAGGCCCTACTTCAAAGATTTAGACACCAAGTTAATTAAAAGTAAAATTAATACCTAAAAATTAAAGTAATCGGATTGGACGATAGGCTTGGTGTGTACCGTTGTGACATGCACAATAGGAGACGTAAGGCAGACAGTTACGAGGCCTTGAGTAGTGAAGACGCTTTGGGGCTGCCGTGTATGTAAAATTGTTGTGGTGCGACTTTTCACTTACACTCTGTGAAGACGTCTCTGAAATCGTAAAATCATACACGGAATAATTTCCGGACTTATGACGCTGTGAAAATCTGTGAGCCATGGCTGCTGCTGCAACAATGGCTCTGGGAAGTGTCACGTTGCTTGGCATGTTTTAATTTATCAGACACGTGAAGAGGTCATAGATCGCTACCGTTCTAATGACGCAACCACCATCACACATCTGACGACGTAAGCTATGACAAGGCAAGATTTTCATTTTTTTTTTTTCAGTAAAGCAAAATTCTCACTCGAGTAACACTCAAGAAAGGGCAAGGTGAAATACCAGAAATTAATTGTACATTACAGTTCACTAGTAAGATCGACCATACTTTCAGTTGATTATTTCATCACTATTCTATTCCAAAAACTGTGTAACTTATTGTACATAATTACTCCCATAAAAATTACGATCTTTAGAATCGTAATATTGTTTTCAGAACATTGTACTTCAGAATACAAAGCTAACAATGCAGAACATTTAAACTCGAAAAATTTAAGCTTTACGCATTCGTCACCTTAGTTTTATATTTGTTGACGAAAATTTGGTAATTGAAAGTTGACAGTTAAATTAAGAATTTCAGTAATTCATTACGTAAAACAGATCAGAGATGGCTGCCACAACATGGAATAAGAATTAATATGGCTTACTTCCATCTTAGAGTTTTGAGGATAAGTCACAGAAAATAGATTAGCTTTTAAATTCACAGTAAATTTCAAAGTTAATTATAACTAAAGTAGAGCCTTCAGAGTTTGGCGACCATGAGAATCTAGACGTAATATTTCTTTACTAAGGTGAGACTCAGTTATCTCTCTCTCTGCGCTTGCAGCGTAAGTTGTTCAATAGATGGCTGTATTTACAGAACCAAAACGATACTGAAGGTAGGCAGTGCTATTTTTAAGATAGGGGCTTTATAACAGTGGGTGAATTTTACGATCGACTCCCTGCGTCCATCAGTTACTTCGGAAATGGTAGTCGATCCTCTTAATTTTTCAATAACAATCCGTTTAGTGAGCACACGGTTCGGTTCATGAAGAAAGGTTTTATTAATTTTGTTATTTGTACAAATAAATAGAATGCAAATACCCTAGTGAGTGATAGGGCGAATCTTTTGTGGACACTGATAACTTTTGTGAAGGCAAAAATTACGATCTGTGCTACAATCAAGGTCACTCACCGCGGCTGTGCGGACGACAGCTACAGTGTCCGATTTCGCGTACAGCAGCCGATGTCGCAGTATAATAATCCAGTGTAAAAGTTTTAACCACACTTGTTGAATTTAAATGATATTAATATATCCAACAAACATTTATAAGATTGACTGTTCCCAGAAACATGAGTTTTTTTGTAAGTGTCAAATAAGAAACGTGAAGCGATTTTACGCAGTTAGTTGCCACTTAAAAGCACAATGTGAATTTATGTAAAATCTCAAGGGTTCCCTCCACATAGCTTTCTTATGACAGGACTTACAAGAAACTCTGTGTCATAAACTGTGACGTAATAAAGAAAAAGTTCAGATGCGGCATTTGTCCTTGACAGGACTTCCCTAAATTTTAATTGCATGAACAGACTACGTTTCGAAAAATTCCAGTCACATAGCCTGACGTGACGAAAAATTTCGTTGCAAATCTTCCGCACAAACAGGTGAGTGTTTAAACAAGACAAAATGTTTATTCTAGATTTCGATGAAGTGTAAGGACGTGAAGTTGCAAAATAGTGACGGCAAATTATTCCAAAACGTTGCGAAAATTTTTATTGTAGTGCATTTACGCAACAACACGCAGGAAAAAGAGTAACGAAACAGGATGCTAAACCGTGACGAAGACGTACGAAGTCAGAACCAATCATTCCACATCCAGTGGATATGCAAACGGAACCTGAAACTCGCAAACCAAAAAACCGTTTACTAGACCAGAGCGTAATAGAGGGGCAACAACCTTTCAAGGCCAAAATAAGGGAAATGTTTAGGCACCTGAGCCGTAATATAGATGTGTTAAACAGTAGTCCGCGTGTTTTACATAATTATTTCACAACAAACTTAAAAGAAAGTAACAAGAAAGTGAAGGCTAATCTGAAAGAATTGTAAACTGATTTTTCTAGTTAGTTTAAAGAAAATAATAAGAAACTGGAAGACAAACTGAAGACGAAATTACCTAATTTGACGCAGCAAAGCAATAACCTCACAGAGCTTGATAAATCTATGAATTCAACGGAAATGAAATACACTGGCGGAAAACAATTTGTACAGCCTCTTAAAGATTTCCAGTTCACTCAAGATTTATTGTTGCAACAGTGTATATGGAGTACATGATATGATAGCGTATACAGATCAATAGCACAATCTGTTCTTGAGTAGCATGTATCGACCTGTGTGGTAACAACCACATTAGTACGTGGTGTAGCCTCGACATGCGACAATACAGGCGCTGACTCCGGCATCCGGTGGTTTGTACAGACGGCAAATACTGTCCTGCGATACGTTATGCTACGCCTGCTCCACATCACATGCTCACGTAGTCGCTGGTTGACGAGTCGCACTAGTCACTTCTCATTCCATCACATCCCACACGTGCTTGATTGAAGACAAGGCTGGAGACCGTGCTGGCCAGGGAAGTTGCTGCACATCTTGCACAGCACGTTGAGTTTCACGGGCATAGTCCTACTGCTAATAATCGGTTCGCAAACAGTTTGTGTTGACACGTCTTGCTTGAGAAGCCATCGTAACTGTTCTCTGGTAGATATACGATCTGCCACTGCTGCCCTTATTCTACGACGATCCTGGCGGACGTCTGTACTGCGTGGACATCCAGAACTTTGTCTACCGGTGTGAGAATGTTCACGTGACCACTGATACCAGCATCGTTGCACTGATGACGCAATAGTCCAGCCTGGGTGACAGTTCTCCGAAAGGTCAATACCGCCACGCGGAAGACCACAGTTTCACCCCCTGCAAACGTAGGAAGCACTAGTGCGATTCCGTGACATGCCTACCTTTTTGTGTTACACGTTTGCACTAAACTGAGCCTTCTGGCTGTGAGCATTCCCTGTTTCAGGGTAGACACAGACGGTGCTCTGGTAGATGTGCCACTACGTTATCTGTTGGCGGACGACGTTGAAACTATTAACAGTACATCTACCATCCCCCGGTGATGCATACCATCGTCGGATCATAATCGAAGTCATATTTCCAGGTGTACTTTCCGACAGTGTATCAGATGTTCAGATGCAGGTTATTGACATCGCAGCTAGATCTGATTCCGAAATACAGCGAATCAAAGAGAGGGTTGAACCGATGATACAGTACATGGAATGATGCAGATATTAGTTCCGGTATTAAGAACTGAAATTTCTGCAAAAACTAATGTGGATATTTCATCGTTAAAAAACACAGTTTCGACTATTCAAATTTATTGTATACTGCAAGAGACATTAAGTAATGCTACCACAGATATTCACAATGAGGTGAATGCGCTGCGACAACTGTTACAGAATAAGACGAGCAATGTTCCACTAGTAGTACAAAAATCTGAACTACAGAGCACAGAAGGGAAGTACGACACACTGAAGTAACAGGGGGTTGGACCCCTTAGATTTTATAAAGAACTATGAACGAGTACTACCAAATGATGTGAGCATTAGGGAGAAATTAAATATAGTAATTGATCCTCTAGTAGGTAATACAAAGAAGTGGCGTTTTTAGTCTACCACCACCAAGACGACATTTACAGAATTCAAGGGCAAGATTTTGAAAGAATTTTGGACTGTTCAAAAACAAGACAAATTGCACCGCAAATTTGTCATCACACGAATGCCAAAAAATCATGGTAGAGTTTCCATGAAATGAGTTCGAAAACTCACATTCCTGAAAGACAGAAAGTCTGAATCTGAGATAGTGTGGGGTGTCTGGAACAAAAACTTCCATATGACTCAGAACGTTATGTAGGGAGTAAACGTAAAAATATCGACGAATTTATGGAAAACTAGATAATGAGGATCACTGGCATGAAACTCTGGGCAACGAAATTTCAGGCAAGTGAATGTGTCTGACGGGGATGTCCGAAATGGATAACAAATTAATACAATGAGAGGACGCAGTAGAAGTAACTTCGCTAATCGTGTAAGAGGTAACTTCCATAGTAACAGAATGCACAATGATGAGGAAAACTAACTTGCATGCAGGTCGAGGGCCTGGTGGGTGCTGGTAAAAGTAGTCGTCCCAAACACGATAGGAAACCTACAATAAGGTGACAAAAGTCACAAAAGTGGCCATTAAGGAGCAACCACCAGCTGGCACAGTGGGGCTTCCTGGGGTCTGCGCCACACTCGAACCCTACCATCAGCTCTTCACAACTGAAATCGGGACTCATCTGACCAGACCAGGGTTTTCCTGTCATAAGCGTCCAGCCGATATGGTCACGAGCCCAGGAGAGACGCTGTAGACGATGTCGTGCTGTTAGCAAAGGCACTCTCGTCGGTCGTCTGTAGCCAGAACCCATTAACGTCCAAATTCCGCTAACGGTCCTAACGGATACGTTCGTCGTACGTCCCCCATGGATTTCTGCGGTAATTGCACACAGTGTTACTTGTCTGTTAGCACTGACAGTTCTACGCAAACGCCGCTGCTCTCTGTCATTACGTGAAATGTCCTCGGCCACTGGGTTGTCCGTGGTGAGCGGTAATGCGTGAAATTTGGTATTCTCGACACAATCTTGACACTGTGGATGTCAGAATATTGAATGACCCAACGATTTCCTATACAGTACGTCCAATGCACCGACCTCCAGGTACCGTACCACCTTTAAAGTCTGCTAATTCCTGTCGTATGGTCATAATACATCGGAAACCTTTTCAGAAGAATCACCTAAGTACAAAAGACAGCTCCGCCAGTGCACTGCCCTACCTTGTGTGCGCGATACTGTCGCCGTGTGCGTAAGCGCATATCGCTATCCCATCACTTCTGGCGTCTCATTGTACGTATTTCCAAGTGGGGAAGGACATAGCGTTGTCAGAATGGAAAATTGATTCCAAAGAGAAACTATTATCGGAATACAATAGATGTCCAAACGTTCGATGTAAGAACCAGTTCGAAAGAAGAAAAAAACACTTGGAATTTGAAAGAGATGGCGATCAGCAGATTGAAGTAAGGGATCTGTATGATGATAGGTCGGAAGTACCGATAGAAATGCTCGTTGTGGTTTCGGGTGACAACTTCCGCCAGGTTCAAATGGTTCAAATGGCTCTGAGCACTATGAGACTAAACAGCTATATGGTCATCAGTCCCCTAGAGCTTAGCCGGCCGGTGTGGCCGTGCGGTTCTAGGCGCTTCAGTTTGGAGCCGCGTGACCCCTATGGTCGCAGGTTCGAATCCTGCCTCGGGCATGGATGTGTGTGATATCCTTAGGTTAGTTAGGTTTAAGTAGTTCTAAGTTCTAGGGGACTGATGACTTCAGATGTTGAGTCCCATAGTGCTCAGAGCCATTTCAACCATTTTGAACCTAGAGCTTAGAACTACTTAAACCTAACTGACCTAAGGACATCACACAACACCCAGTCATCCTTCCGCCAGGTAGATGAGGTAGAAAGTATTTGTGAAGGAACTCGGTCAAAAATATGACATGTTTCAAAAATGGGCAAACGAAGAAGATAGTAACATGAAGGAAGCTCTTCTGGCATTATAAGGAAGTAATGACGGAGAGGGGCATAGCGCAGAGACGGTGGCAAAGATGATGTACACGAATCAGTCCCATTCGCAGATTCTGCACCTGCTTGACTACTCTGCAATTCAAACTTAAGTGCCTGGCGAAGGAATCTTCTAACCATCTTCAGACTATTCCTCTACTGTTCTACTCACTCACAGTAAGTGGGAACAATGAACTCCTAAATCATACTGAACGAGCTCTGATTCCTCTTGTTTTATTATAATGATCATTATTCTCTAGGTATGATGGCGACAATAAAATATTTTTACATTCAGAGGAGAAAGTTTGTGATGCAAATTATGTGAAAAGTTTTCGCCGCAACGTAAAACGTATTTGCCCTAATGATGCCATCCCAACTCAATTATCATATTCGTGTCACTGTCTCCCCTATTTCGTGATAGTACAAAACGAGTTCCCCTTCTCTGAACATTTTCGATGTCCTCCGTCAATCCTATCCGGCAATTATCCCTTTCAGCACAGCAGTACTATAGCAGACGAGGAACAAGCGTAGTGTAGGCAGTCTCATTATCTTTCCTGATTTTGTCTTTGGCTTGCATTCCCCACAACATTTTTATGTGTTCATTTCATCTTAAGTTGTTCGTAATTGTAAATCGTAGGTATATAGTCAAACTAGCAGCCTTTCAGTTTGTGTAATTTATAGTGTAACCGATGATTAACGGATATCGTTTTGTACTCATGTGGATGACATCACACATTTTCTTATTGAGAGACAATTTCCACTTTTCCCACCATTCAGATATCGTGTCTGAGTCGTTTTGCAATTAGTTTTGATCTTCTGATGACTTTACTAGACGCTAAACGGCAGCTTCATCTGCAAACGATCTAAGAGAGCTGCTCAGATTATCTCCTAAATCGTTTACGTAGATTCAGTACAGCAGAGGCCCCATAGCGTTGCTTGGGAAATGCCGCATATCACTTCTGCTTTGCTCGATGACTTTTTGTCGGTTACTACGTACTGTGACCTTTCCGAGAAGAAATCTCAGATCCAGTCACACAACTGAGGCGGCATTCCACAGGCACGCAATTTGATTAGAAGTCTCCTGTGAGGAACAATGTCAAAATCCTTCTGGAACTCTAGAAATGTGGAATAATTTTGAGATCCACTGTCGATAGCACTCATTACTTTGTGAGAATAAAGAGCTAGGTGTGTTTCACAAGAACGATACTTTCTGAATCCTCGCTGACTCTGTGTCAATAGACCATTCCCTTCGAAGTAATTCATAGTGTTCGAACACAGTAGATGATCCACAGTCCTACTCCAAATCGACGTTGGTGATATCGGTCTGTAATTCGGCGGATTACTCCTGTTTCCTTTGTTGAGTGTGACTTGAGCAACTTTCCAGTCGTTTTGTACGGATCTCTCGTCGTTGGAGCAGTTGTATATGACTTCTAAGTTTGGGGTTACCGAATTGGCATACTCTGAAAGGAACCTAATTGTTATGACACGTGAACTGAAAGATTTGCTTTATTAAGTGCTTCAGGCTGCTTTGCCACACCGAGGAATCTACATCTAAGTTACTCATGCTGGCAGTTTTTCTCGATTAAAATTCTTGAATAGCTGCTTCCTCTTCTTCGGCGAGGAAATTTCGGAAAACTGTGTTTAACACTCCGCCTTAGTGGTGCTGTCATTGGGAATCTTACAATTGGAATAGCGGAGTGAAGGTACTGATTGTGTCTTGCCGCTGGTGTAGTTTACATACGACCTCAAACTCGTTGGATTTTCTGTCAGATTTCGAGGTAGAGTTTCATTGTGAAAGCTATTAAAAGCATCTCGCAGTGAAGTCAACGCTAACTTTCGATCTTCAGTAAAACATCGCCAATCTTGGAGATTTTGTGTTCCTTTACATTTGGTATGCTTTCTTCGTAGCTTCTACAGCAGTGTTCTGACCTGTTTTGTATACCATGAGGATGGGGGAGGGGGTCGCCTTAATCGCGCAAAACAATCCATATCCTGCGCACACTCTTCAGTTCATAAAGAGGGGTTTTATTAATATCGTTACATGCCCAAATAAATACAATGCGAATACTTCATTGAGTGATAATGCGAATCTTTTGTGTACTCCGAAAACTTTTGCGAAGGTAAAGATTACAATCTGTGCTACAGCCAACGTCACGCGTCACAGCTCTGCAGATGGCAGCTACAGATTTTATGTGCAGCAGCCGATGACGTGGAACAACAGCTTTCGTAATTCAGTGTAAAACTTTTGATCACACTAACTGCATTTACGTTTAAAACAACTATGAGACCAAATGAGCACAAAAATATCAGTTTTACAATAACTGTCAAATCAGAAACGTGAAGCAATGTTACGCAGTTAGTTGTCACTTGAATGACAAACTGAATTTGTGTGAAATCGTGTGAGTTCGGTCACACCACGGTTTCTTCGCAGTCACCATCCGTGTACCTGTGTTTGTCTGTACAAAATCTCTGTCCTTTTTAGAGATGACCGCTCCAGTTCACCTCAGGTGCCCACCCTGGTATTCCTTATCGCAGTATCCACGTCCTTAACGAACGGTAAATGCATTTCATTATTTCTCAGTACTTCAGTATCCCACCTCCTCTCACTCTCGTTCTTCCTAATGGTTCTCTTAATCTCCAATGTACTCTTCGTCATTACTAAACTGTGATCTGAATCTATGTCTGTACGTGGAAACTTCATAATCGAGTGACTGATTTCGGAATCTCTGTCTGGCCGTGATGTAATCCATCTGGAATCTACCTGTGTATCCGAGTCTCTTCCAGATATATCATCTTCTCTTGTGATTCTTGAGCACAATATTTGTTTATACCATTTGTAATGTACAGCAGAACTCAATTAACCTTTCTCGTCTCTCATTCCTACTGCCAGTTCCATATTCTCCCGTATTTCTCTCTTCAGTTCAGTTCTCTACAACCGTATTTCAATCACATGATTATCAGATTTCCATCTTTCTGTAAATACTGAATTCCTCGCTCAAAATCGTAATATACTTTCTCTGTCTCTTCATCTGCTACTTGCGACGGTGGCATGAATAACTGAACTGTCGTTTCAGCGTTGGTATTTTGTCGAATCTGGTGAGAACATCACTATCACTGAACATGTCTTACCCTAATTATACCGTTTTCCGCTGCAGTTGACGTTATCCTGTATTTGTGTGGGTGGAAAGACTTATCTTCTTTCCATTTCCATTCACCGACCACCACCATATTCTGACTGAGGCTCTGCATTTCCCTTATCAGATTTTCTACCTTCTGCAGTCAAACTTCTTTCATTGTAAGCTCCACCCCGTGCAACCTTATCCCGTTGTTGCCTATTCCATATTTTTCTCATGATCAGCTCTCCATTTGTAATCCCCTCCCGGATACCCTAATATAGGACTAATATGGAATCTTTTGCCAATAAAGAGATCATCATGACACTTTTTTCAATTACAACCCACATGTGGTGTTGATAAACATAATGTGTATTTATTGCATTGGTTTCTACTGGCTTTTGCATCCTCATACCATTTAACATTGCTGATTCTTCCGACTTTTACTGGCAGTTTCCCACGCCAAGGCAAGAGAGTGCATTGAACCTCCGTCCGCTCCTCTGCGCTCTTTGACATTGCCCATGGGGGTGACTTCTTATGCTCGAAATCTTCGTGTACTGTTGCTGATGATTTTTACTCAAAATTTAAGCAATATCTGAGTTCAACCTGGTCCCACGGCCAAAGAAATATTTTAATTTGGTGTTAAAGATGTCATCAAGTCAAGTTTTAAATCACCCAGATTTAGATTTATCATGATTTCCCTAACGTACTTACGGGAAATCTTCCGATGATACAACTGTAAGGACACTGGCAGTTCTCTTCTGGATTCTTCCTGACACATCTCCAACGATCTCGTTGTCGATGAGAATTTACATATTCAACTTCTTTATTTCTTTGCCCTTTGAAACCTGTCCGTTGGATATGATGAGTAATTCAGACCAAAACAATTCTCCTTGAATCACCACAAATGACACTATCCGCATTCATCGCCTAATTACCTCCACCCTATCCGTCATCGGTTTCAAAAGCAAACAATATTATACGAATGTTAAACATTTCCATTTGGCGCACGATTTTCAAACCATAAACAATACTCTTTTTAACCATCAAAGGTGCAATATACGGTATGTCACCGCAAGTAATTGCTATAACCTTAAAAAAAAATGACACTTAATAAATACACATGCAGTAATCTGTGAGGCAACACGCCGAACAAGAACGCTCCGAATGTATGCAGGAAATCTGCTTCTTTTTCAGAAAAAAACTTATTGTTGCAGTGCTGTTGTTACTACACCTGTTTCTCTCGGTTTGCCGAATATTTTTAGCACTGAAAGTGAAACCACAATAATAAACAATTTTATGCTTACAAAGACATTATACTCTGGGCAGACTTAGCTATGAAAATATATCTTGGTCAATGAAGAACCGCAACAGCTGTTAAATGTTACCTCATCAAACCGACCACTTTCTCATATTGTAGGTGCAGCGTTAGGTACATATCAGAGACGAAAAAATGGGGAAAATGTATCCAAAGTTAAACTATGATGTAATAATTAACGGCTTAAAATTCTCACAGTCAGTTCATATCAAATCCAAGCTGCGATTAAATCGATGACCCAACATTGTCAGTCAGGTCAAAATAAAACGTCCGTCGAAAGAGCGGTAGTCAGGTAATAAAATCGGCAGATCGATGGAGTCAACCACACCAAATATCAAGGGCTCCTGCAATGTAAACCAAGAGAACTGATAGGGTCTAAAGTTAAAATTTTGACAACGTGGAATTAGAATTACGGTAATTACTAAGAAGGGAATAACGAAACTCAAAGTTGGGAAGGTAACATAATATGACAATAGCATACGGTGGTATGCACGCAGAAACCAGACAAGTAGCAACCGCAATAAAATTGAAAGCCTAAAATATAAAATTGAGCATTAGTAGCCAACTAAGGTAGGTTGGGGGGGGGGGGGAGGGGGAGGGAGTGGATATAGGGAAACACACTAACTAAACTAATACATTGTGTCCTGCTTACGGCAGATCTTGTCATGGGGGAAGCCTCGCCAGAGAGTTCCTCCGCATGAGCGTCTAGGGAAGTGATTCCAGTGGTGGTTTCCAGTTGCCTTCCACTGATGATGATGAAGTGATAATGAGGGCAACACAACACCCAGTCCCTGAGCGGAGAAAATCTCCGACCCAGCCGGGAATCAAACCCGGGCCCCTTGGCGTGACAGGCCACCGCCCTGACTACTCAGCTATTGGGGCAGACACACTAACCAAAAGACACTGAGAAATTGAAGAAGAACGAAATTAAAGTAATTAAAAGAATGTAAAACCCAGAAGCATGAAATCGGAAAAAAGTCAGGTGAGACAGGGCAGAACACTGAGCTTAGCGGCAAGGAGCCTGCCGGGTAGGTCAGACACACGGACTTGGTAATAAGCGACAACACTCAAGCATGTTCGAAGTAATAACTGGTAGGATATAAGGGGACAGAGAAAGTTGGGTAGCTTTCTTACACAGCTGATTAATACAAAGGTGACAAAATATAATAAAACCTGTAACATGAATAATCTTGATAGAATGTAAAATACATTACATACAACCAGTATTCATAACCTTAAAATAATTATGAAAACTCATAATTATAGTGATGAGAGAGGCGAAAGGGATCACAAGAAGAGAGGGGTTGTAGGAAAATAAATTAGTACTAGGATAACACTGAGAAGATAAACAGGAGTGAGCGGAGCGTAGTGGCAGGAGAAAGAAACACAAGGTCTACAGAACAGTACGAAAATATGTAACAAAAAATATCGTTTCAATAGTAAAAATACGTATATAACTAAGTACCCTTATCTAGACAATCAATATTCGCAACAGGGTTGTGATGTCTCAATTCAGTTTCACTATTCAGTGCGCATTGTGGGAATCGATACTTAGAACGTATTATCTCCGTCTCTTCCAAAATATTTACGGCTTTACCTTCATTTTCACCGTATAAAATTTTCACATTATTTAGTAGATTGGTAATGGATTGCCTTTGTTCGCAGAAGTGTGTACTCGAAGCCGATTCTGAATTGGTTAATTTCGGATGTTCTCGAAATCTGATGTCGAAACCTCTTCCTCTGTGACCAATGTACCACTTGGGACAGTAGTCACATCGGATACAATATACACCTGTGGCACAGTATTTTTGGAGGGTGATACACTATTTGCGTCTGTATCTGCTGCGTATATTATTGGGTATAAAGTACGTGGGTTCATATTTTTAGCTTGATGATTTGAGCTATCTTCTCCGATATTGTACCGAACCTAATGATCTGCATTCACCAGCTTTATATAATCTCGGCTAGAACCACGAAAGATGGAGGGCTTTAACTTTATTAATATACATTTGTTAATGTTATTCACAAAATTAGCGTGCTAGCCATTAATGTATGATATGTATTGAAAGAGTTCATATTCTCTTTCTAAGGCTTTCTTGGACAAGTGGTTGTTGTACAGCATATAAAGCAGTGACTTGAATGAAGCCATTTTGTATGTTGAGAAATGATAAGAGGTATTGTGAATAACAGGACTGGTAGTAGCGGCTCTCTTGTATATGTCGAAATCAAGGTTAAAATTGTTTATAGTAATCAAAAGATACGAGTATGGAATTGATCTGCCTTTGCATCGTTGTATAGTGGAATGGATTTTGTGATGTAAACTGTTTAACTCGTCCATGAAATTGCAACTGTCATCCTTGGTTCCCTTGCATAAACAAAAATATTGTTCACATTTTTTGGGATGATCTTACTCATCTTATTCAAAGATAGTCATAACCATAAATCTCAGATTTTGTAACCTGCCTAAAAGAAAAATTTACAGATTTACATGAAAAGGAAATTGGCAGATTATGTGCCAATGACCACCATTTTATTAGTTGTGTGGTGCCCAACAAAAATTTTAAATTTTATCTGAAAGTACGAAATCTTACTGATACAGATTTTAGTAGTGAAGAAATGGAATTATAGCAAAAAGGTTTACCTAGTAATGTACATGACAGCCCGCCCGGCCAGCCGTGCGGTCTAATGCACTGCTTCCCGAGTAGGAAGACGTGCCTCTCCCTGCCATGAATCCGCGCGGCGGATTAGTGTCGAGGTCCGGTGTGCCGGGCAGCCTGTGAATGGTTTTTAAGGCGGTTCCTCTTATTCCACCTTAGTTACACTATGTCGCCGATTGCTGCGCAAACACTGTCTCCACCTCCAGACACACCATAATTACTCTACTATGCAAACATTTGGGGCTACGTTCATCGTTCCCAGGGGGGTGGGAGGGGGGCGGGGCGTGCGGTGGGTGCCCACTGGGGACCGAGCCCCACAATAACTCTGGGTTCGGTGTGGGGCGGCGGTCAGGTGAGTGGACTGCTGTAGCATGTTGTGGGGCTGTGAACCACTGAGGGCTATGGCGGGGTGAAGTCTCTCCGTCGTTCCTGGATCTCCAGTTCAATACAATACAATACAATGTACATGACAGATTATTTTATCTATAAACAAGAATTTTCATTAAGGTCAAACATTAATTATCCAGGCAGATAAAAGTAAAACTTCCATGATAACACAAGGGAACCATTATGTTGAATAAGTGCAATAGTTTTTAACTGAAAATCATATCCTCAAATGTAAACTGACTTTACTGTAGAAAATGTAGTCAATTTAAACAAAGTACACAATAATATTAAAATTTTCCTTAAAAAATTTCGGGAAAGAGACTCATTCCAGTGACCCCGACAGCCCACAAGTCAAGGGAACAATTTAGCTTCATAAGGATAATCTGCTGTCAGACCTTTAAGTAATACAGAAAGGTTAGTAAATTACATCAAACTTTCTGCAATTACTATGTTCAGTACAGAGAGGATCTAATTGAAACCTTGTCAACTTATCCATTACAACAGGGACACATGTCACTGGACGTTCAGAATATGTATGTCAATGTTCCTTTAGACCAAGTACTGGACATCACTGTTTAAAATTTATATACAAAACTAATTCACCCGCAGATGAGATTAATGACATCCTCACGTTACTTGATACTGTTTTTGAAATTTAACTACTTTATGTTCGGTAATTATGCTTTGATTCTGAATCAAGGACTGACAATGCTACCTGGCCAATATTTTTATGACTATCTTAGAATATGACGTTATGGCAAATTTTCCAAGTCATCCCAAAAACTTGTGTTGTGGAGTAGATATGTGAACGATATCCTGGTTTTATACAAAGGGACAAGGAATGATTGTTGCAATGTCGTGTATCAGTTTAACTGTTTACATAAGAAAATCCATTTCACAATCCAATATAACGAGAGTGAAACACTTCCTTACTTGTATCTTTTTAACACTTAAACAATTTTAACCTTAATTCGATACATACAGTATAGCAAGTACTACCGATCTTGTTATTCATAACACCTGTACTCATCAATCAACATACAAAACAGCTACATTCAGGTCACTGCTTTATACGATGTAAAACTTTCCCTTCAAAAAGAACGCCTTAGGAAGAGAATATGGTTTCATTCAATGCATAGTGTACAGCACTGGCTATAATGCTAATTTTGTGAATAACATTAATAAAGGTATTTTTAAAAAATTAAATCCACCCACCTTTCGTGGCTCTAGGTGAGATTATGTAACCCTGATTAATGCAGACCATGGGATTTTGGATGAAGATATTCATTGTTGGTTTCAATACTTCAGTAGAATATCGGAGAAGATAGCGCCAACCACCATGCTGAAAATATAAAGCCCACCTGTTTCATACCCGATAGTATCAGTAGCAGATACAGACACAAAGAATGTACCACGAAACGAAAATAATGTCCAAAATGTATACTGGGCAAACAGGAAGGGATTTTGACATCAGATTTCGAGAAAATCTGAATTTAACCTATTCAAAATCTTCCCTCAGGGAAGATCAGTTTGGATTCCGTAGAAATGTTGGAACACGTGAGGCAATACTGACCTTACGACTTATCTTAGAAGGAAGATTAAGGAAAGACAAACCTGCGTTTCTAGCATTTGTAGACTTAGAGAAAGCTTTTGACAATGTTGACTGGAATACTCTCTTTCAAATTCTAAAGGTGGAAGGGGTAAAATACAGGGAGCGAAAGGCTATTTACAATTTGTACAGAAACCAGATGGCAGTTATGAGAGTCGAGGGGCATGAAAGGGAAGCTGTGGTTGGGAAGGGAGTGAGACAGGGTTGTAGCCTCTCCCCGATGTTATTCAATCTGTATATTGAGCAAGCAGTAAAGGAAACAAAATAAAAATTGGGAGTAGGTTTTAAAATCCATGGAGAAGAAATAAAAACTTTGATGTTCGCCGATGACATTGTAATTCTGTCAGAGACAGCAAAGGACTCGGAAGAGCAGTTGAACGGAATGGACAGTGTCTTGAAAGGAGGATATAAGATGAACATCAACAAAAGCAAAACGAGGATAATGGAATGTAGTTGAATTAAGTCGGGTGATGCTGAAGGATTTAGATTAGGAAATGAGACACTTAAAGTAGTAAAGGAGTTTTGCTATTTGGGGAGCAAAATAACTAAGGATGGTCGAAGTAGAGAGGCTATAAAATGTAGACTGGCAATGGCAAGGAAAGCGTTTCTGAAGAAGAGAAATTTGTTAACATCGAGTATAGATTTTAGTGTCAGGAAGTCGTTTCTGAAAGTATTTGTATGGTGTGTAGCCATGTATGGAAGTGAAACATTGACAATAAATAGTTTGGACAAGAAGAGAATAGAAGCTTTTGAAATGTGGTGCTACAGAAGAATGTTGAAGATTAGGTGGGTAGATCACGTAACTAGTGAGGAGGTATTGAATAGGAGTGGGGAGAAGTTTGAGGCACAACTTGACTAGAAGAAGGGATCGGTTGGTAGGACATGTCCTGAGGCATCAAGGGATCACAAATTTAGCAGTGGAGGGCAGTGTGGAGGGTAAAAATCGTAGAGAGACCAAGAGATGAATACACTAAGCAGATTCAGAAGGATGTAGGTTGCAGTAGGTACTGGGAGGTGATGGAGCTTGCACAGGGTACATTAGCATGGAGAGCTGCATCAAACCAGTCTCAGGACTGAAGACCACAACAACAACAAAATCAGATTCGAGTGCGCACCTCCATGGACAAAGGCATTCTGTAAGCAGTCTGTCGAATAATGAAATCATTTTATACAGTAAAAATAAAAGGGAACCCTAAGTATTTTGGAAGAAACTGAGGTGGTACTTTCCAAGAATCATTTCCCACAACATACACTGAATGGTCCAGTTGATATGAGACATCGAAATCCTCCTCCAAATTTTGTGTTTCTTAATACGGTTATTTAACTTTATTCATATTTTTTCTGTTACAGTACCATGTTTTATATTTTCGCCCTATTTTCTATGCCTTTTGTTTTCTCCCTCCCATGCACATTTCCTTCACTTGCCTTTCCCTTATCAGCATTATCCAATGACTGTTTCATCTTCTTCCACTTCTTGTGATATTCTTTGCATTTATTACCACCTTAATCTTGAGTTTTCATCATTATTTTAAGCCAGTGACTATTGACTGGGTGTTAAGTTTTGTATTGTAGGTATGTTATTCATGTCCCACATTTTTTATATTTTGCTGTCTTTGTGTTAATCAGCTATATAAGGATGCCACCCAACTTTCCCTGTCCCATTACACCGTAGTAGTGATTGCGTCTGCCACACTCATGTACTGTCGACTATCGCCATGTACTGCAGGCGTTGACCTTTCCGTCCAGCTTCTTGCCCAAAATCCTCTTATTGTTCCTCCCACTTTCACCTGAGTTTGTTCTGGCTAAGTGACTGTCTGGAATTTACATTCTGGAAATTTCTTTAATACCACCCTCCTTCAACTTTTCAGTGTCTTTTGGTTAGTATGTTACTCTATATCTGCCTCCCAAACTCCTCCCCCCCAAACTGCCTTTATTACCTATTAATGTTTCATTCTTATACTCTAAGTTCTGTATTGTATTTTGCTTGTTATCTGATGTGTTTTGCTGCATATTGGGTCATCGATTTAAGCCAAGTTAGGGCTTTATACGAATTGATTGTGAGTACTTTTATCCGTTATTTACTACATTTTTTAACTTAGGGTATATACAGTACTGTTTATTATAATTTTTTTCAGTTTTTCTACTCATATGTATGCTTGAGGATTCAGTTATAAGCTTCAAAACTGGTCTTTTAATATTGCATCACTTAACAATTGTTTTGAGTCTTCATTTATCAAGACAAATTTTATGCTTGTCAGTCCTAATGTTGCAACATGCGCTATTGCTGACAGGCGCGAAGCGCTAAGCGTTGCCATCAGCTGGGCGGATGCTGGCTGTCATCAGAAGTCTGGTGGCTGTTGGCCATCACCTGTTTCATCGAGACCAGCAATGGTTCTGATAACAACAGGAGCCATGAGCCCTTACGTTAAACTGTTTTTTGAAATATCTTCATGTTTTCATCAGCCTGATACTTTTATAAGTCAAACTGTGGTCTGAAATGCATAAGAAGTAGCCTTCTCGAACTCTCGACTTATTTCAATGCAGGTTGATCTTGTCCGAGTCTGTGTTTCTTTACACCATTTTTTGTGGATTCAGGTGGTCTTGTGGACTATTGCTTGCACGTAATATGAAGGTCTCGTGATCGACTCTCACCACTGCAACAAATTTTAACACTTATAAAAAGGTACCCATTACTTCCGGCATGGCCATCTGAAGTACACCGGGCTTGATCGTTGCTCAGAATTGATTGTATGACAATCTCGGCCGCTGTTAACTGGGCTAATGTTGGTTTAGGTTAGACCATCAAGCAGGCGGATGGCAAGGAAAACGAATATTCCTACACAAGGAATTTTTGTTTTTGTGACAGTATTGAAACATAAGTCATTTAAAAAAATCATCATCCTTTTTGGAACAGATGGCTTCGCCAAATTCATTTGGTGATATGCAGTTCAGTGTTACTTTTCTTAGCATTCACACTCATACAAAGTTATGGAACAATACCGTGCATGACCACACTCATATTTCGGGCGTGGTGGTCTAGCAGAATCGAAACCCTCATCCCAGCCTCTGCTTCACGGTAACGGTCGCGACATTTTTAACCCACTCTGACCCGTATCTCCGACTTCATTGTAGAGTACAGCTATGCACATGTTGGCCTCCCGACCATGTGCCCACCGAGGACTATGGATTTTTCCCAGATGCTACTGCGAAATGTTCGATGTAATGACATAGAAGCCAAGCACCCAGAGGTATGATGGCCAACAGTGTGGCAGTCGATTCACATGCCCTTTCTTCTCACCACAGTCAGATCATTATGTTACCTTGTTATTAAGCACGAACTTGGGATGTAGCTCCATCTCCAGGATATAAGACTAACCGATTCGCCTTTGTGCCAGAATTATCTTCGTCTGTGTACTGACGAACACTGAATGACGTGCACAACGTACCCCCAAGTGCAGAAATTGGTGACACATATCCTTGCATATTACCTTCACTCTCCTACTGCAGTTGCTGAACCACAGATGTTTCTCTATCCAGCAGACTATCACTTCCCCCAGGCAAAAAAAACAAACTCACATGGTTTAAATGAATTTCCGCTGTGTATCTCTTCCGGGATGAGAAGGAAACGGAACTTGGTTATTGGCAATATGTCCAGGACACCCACGACATCCTCAAACGCATGCCATGATACCGACACATCCCTGCCCATCCTTCTCCCCTAACCTCCTGGCAGACCGCTTTGTTCATTTTTGTGGAAAAAATAAAAAAATAAAAGGAGATAAGGATGAACGTTCCTAGAAATCGAGAGCTCGTGGGATCGAATCTCCGTTTGACAACGAATAGTTCTGTCTTAGTTTTAACCTCACCCTTACCTCTCAACGATGGGAAGAGTCGCCAGAAACGAGACGTGGTTCGGACTCCATCTTAAACAGTAGACCTCGTCTTCCCGGTTGGATAACTGGGCTAGATTAGGGTTACTTAAGTTCTGAAGTAGCACCAACTGAAAGACTTACAATAGCCCATTTCGCCATACGAAATAATAATTATTATTACCACAATAATTTCCATGTGATCCATCAGTATTATAACAATCACTTTATCATCTTTCATTGAGATAGCCAAATCATATTGAACAGTGTGGAGAACTGCAACAAAAAGTGATAATGACAGAACACAAACCATCGGAATTTATATGGATATTGTATGTAAACATGGGCAAATGTAATGACAAGAAAGAGTGGCAAAAAAGGACAATCATGTCTGGTGGTGTCAATGGTCTTTGGGTGTGTGAAGTAGCTGGACTTGCTGGCATTCCACGACGAGCAGTCCAACACGTCTAGATGCTGTGGTGCACCGCAAGTGGCTACGAAACTCGACCCAAGAATTATAGTCAGAAAATGATACTGGCTGAGACTGACCAGAGACGCATTTCATGGCCTGTGAATTAAAAGCATTTCCAAATTCGATAGGCAGAGCTACATGCAGTGAACTAAGGCCCATCCCAACCTTTAGCGAGAGAACATTGCGACAATAACTGCTTGCAATGAACATTTGTGTTCGCCACATCATAAGAGGCCACTGCTCACACAAGCACATAAAGCTGCACATCTTCAGTGGACTAGAAACCATTGAACATGGACAGTAAGTCTTTCTAACTGACGAATCACATTTGTGCCTAGATTCAAATGATGCATGTCGTCGAGTACATCAAAGGCCACATGAAACATTTCAACCTACATTTATATAAGGTCAGGTGCAAGCCAGAGGTGGGTCTGTGATCTTTTGTGGGTGTTTTTCTCATCATGAATGGGACTCATTCACTGATGTGAGCACTGCCATGTCCCGAAATTTTGGATTAAACGTTCTGAATATTCAGGTGTTGCCTTTCAGTGAACAATTAAATGATGAGTATGATATTGATACTCCCATTACTCTAGACAACAATAGTGAAGTTCATGGGACTGAAAGAATATGTGACTGGTTCTTCAAACAGTCCTCCACCCTACTACATCTCCAATGGCCTGCAAAATCACCGGACTTGAAAATCATCGAAAATCCGTGCAGCATATTGGAATAGTGGGTAAGTCAACTGCATCAACATCTACATAATTTGGTGGAATTACGCGATCAAATTCTCAGCGAGTGGCTTAACCTGGCTATTATGTAACTGCATAGCATTACTGAGTCACTTCCCAACCAAATCCAGGTGTTTTCAAGTCCGCCTGGCTATTATGTACCTGCCTAGCATTACTGAGTCACTTCCCAACCAAATCCAGGTGTTTTCAAGTCTGGGGCCTAATTATACGGTATTTAATGACCATTGGAGTTTTATTAGGTCAGTGAACACGCTCTTCCCCGCCTCCCACTGGGAAAAGAGTCGAATTGCCTGCCAAAATCAAGGTCTCAACTTTGGTATCGCTTGTTGAAAGTTATAATGGCGAGACAGCTTTAGGAACAGAAAGTTAGTTGAAATCAGATGTAAACAACAACAAAATCCTAAGTTTAGACTGGTATATTTATCATAAGGATACATTAGTCGCCAGTGGTGGGGGCATAGTTATTGCTATAAAGAACTCTGTAATTTCTAACAAGATTAACACCAATCCCAAATGTGAATTAACCTGGATGAAGTTAAGCATCAGAGGTCGGTCAAAAAATGGTAATTGGATGTCTTTATAGACTGCCTGGGTCAGGACCTGTTGTAGTAGAATGCTTCAGAGGGACCTTGCTGAATACTGTTGGTAGTTCTTCTGCTCATGCTTTTCTACTGGGGTGCGGGGGTGGTTTCAACTTGCCCTAATATAGATTTGGAGAGTCATGCTATCAAAACTGGTGTCAGGGACAGGGATAGTTGTATATGTATGAGAGTTATGGACCAAACAGAACATTTTTTAAAAATCTCCCAATATGAAATAAAGATTTTTCTGTTGCTGTACCCATTTAAAACTCTATCTACATCTGTGAACGAAATTTTCATTTAATTGCCAAAAAAATGTAAAAATTCTAAAATTTATCAGATTCAATAACATGAACTGAACCATCTTTATTTTGTTTTATACCTCAAGAAATAAAACTAAATCCAACAATTTTCTCCAATTTACCATCATATTCTGAAAATACTTGAGTATAACGAACTGGAAATGTAATTTTATATTTCCCATCTTAAAGTAATAAAACTTTTTCAACATTTTAGTTATTAAAATTTCAGCTGTTGAAATACTGTAAGATTTATTTATTTTAAGTACTGATAATGTAGTGGAAACTTCCCCACAACCATTATTACAACTGTTAAGTTCGCTTACTAGATTTTCTAAATTACCATTCATGTTTGTTTTGTTTTACTTTTATTTATATAGAAATATGTAAGTTTCCAAAAATTGAAATGTTTGATAAACATTTTACCTTCTGTATCACTCTAAAAATATTTCATAAGCAAATGTAAAAGTGAAGATAACACTTTATAACTTTTTAAATTTTTTATTCATTTGTTGTTGTTGTGGTCTTCACTCCACAGCTTAGTTCAATGCAGTTCTCCATGGTACTCTACCCTGTGAAAGCCTGTTCATCTCCAAGTAACTACTGCAACCTACGTCCTTCTTAACCTACATCCTGTATTCATCTCTTGGTCTTCCTCTACGATTTTTACCCACCACGCTTTCCTCCAATACTAAATTAGTGATCTCTTGATGACTCAAAATGTGTCCTATCACCCGATCCCTTCTTCTAGTCAAGTTGTGCCACAAATTCCACTTGTCCCCAATTCTATTCAGTACCTCCCATTAGTTATGTGATCTAGCCATCTAATCTTCAGCATTCTTCTATGACACCACATTTCGAAGGCTTCTGTTCTCTTCTTGTCCACACTGTTTACTATGCACCTTCCACTGCCATACATGGATACACGCCTACATATGTTTCCAGAAACTACTTCCTGACACTTAAATCGATACTCAATGTTAACAAATTTTTCTTCTTCATAAACGCTTTCCTTGCCATTGCCAGTCTACATTTTACATCCTCTCCATTTCAACCATCATCAGTTATTTTGCTTCCAAATAGCAAAACTCATATACTACTTTAAGGATGTCATATACTAATCTAATTCCCTCAGCATTGCCTGATTTAATTCAGCTACATTCCATTACCTTCATTTTGTTTTTGTTGATCTTCATCTTATATAATCCTTTCAAGACAGCTGCTCTTCCAGTTACTTTGCTGTCTCCAACAGAATCACAATGTCATTGACAAACTTTATTCATTTACGTAATCAAAAATTTTTAGTTAAAACTTTATTTTGTGAATCATAAGTTAAATTATTTTATACCATAGAAAATTATACATGCAATTCTACCATTAGGTATACTTTCATTAAAAATCCACATACTCTCATTTTTGTTTTTGAGGAATCAAAACATTCATTCTTCTACTCTTATTTATGACATACATAGGATAACTTCGAATAAAATGGAATGGATTTACGTTTACACTGTTATTTAATTGTGTAATTCTTTGTGAATCTGTAAATGTATCATAAGCTTTTAAAAAGTTTTTCAGGGGATCAAGATTCAATAATTGTTGAAGCAGAATTTAATTTCTTCCATTTTTTAATATAAATAATTTGTAATTTAACATGATCAAATCAATAAGGATCATTTAACAGAAATTTTTTTGGATTAGTTGGGTAAACAACGAAAATGAAGTAAGGTTTATCAAATTCTGCAGAATTATAATTATTAGTAACATCTGGTTGAAGATTTCTTTTTCCATTTAATACAATAAATTAAGTTGCTTGTAGTTCAGAGAAAGGAACTGGAATTTTTGGGTTTTTAAGTCTTTCTTCTTCTAGGTCCAGTTTCATATTTAACAACAGCAACACAAATTTCCATACTTTTTACAACATTTTTACAATTCTTTTGAAAGTGTGCTATTATCATTATTAGTAGTTCATGAAAGAACAGAATCTTCGTGACCTTTTCTGGAACTCCGAGTGAAAAGTAGTCTAAAATCTCCTTCCCAAATAATTGCTTTCAACTCCTTAAAAATTTACTAATTAATTGAAATATATAAGGTACTTCATTCCGTTTGTTTTTAATTTCATAACTGCTAAGAATATGTCCTTCTACAGCTAATTCATTTGACAGAGATGAAGTTAACTGAATAAGAGTTAATGAAGAAATAAATGGCTGTTCTATTCTAGATAAAATATTTTCATTTTTAATCGTAATAACATCGAACAATTTTAACAGATATTGATCAATTAGTTTAGAGATTTGATTTAGCATCATATTCTGAGAAATCTAATCCATCTCTGTGAATAACATCAAATGTCATATAAAATACTGAACAATTAGAGTGAATCCATCACCCACCAATATTTATATTAATTTCTATTTTTGATAGGAAGCTTTAAATTGTTTTTTGTTTTGCCATTAACAGGAAATGAGTAAAATTGATAACTCTCGATTTGATTCATTATTTTTTAAAGGAAAAAATTTATTAATTCATTTTTAAAACACCTCTTACATAAGCAAAATTGAAATGAATCAAATTAGCATTTCCATCAGTGATAGTAATAATTCAATTTTGAATAGTATCAAATAGTGGAATATTTTTTGGATAATTTAGTTCTTAAATTATTGGTCCTCCATATTAAACATTTGGTTTAAATGAAGAAATAATGTTATATACTCTATGAAAATGATCATTACACTTAACAGTAAAATTTATTTTTATTAATTGGAATGCAATAATTTTAGGAAAGTTATTAACAATCAATCTGTCATTAGTTTCAATAATTTGATTGTTAAATCCAAAAATTTTCACAATATAATCTTCTTCATGCATAAATAATTTAATATCACTTTCAATAATAATTCTATTTACAAATGTATCTTCTTTAATATGTATGTTAAGATTTTTTGAGTGGATAACTTTTTCCAAATTTCTTAAACTATATTCACCAACAGATGTTTCTATCATTTCTCCATTCGTGTATAATTTATTACTTTTGTTTCAATTTTGCATTAAAAAGTTGAATAAGAAGCAACTAGTGAAACACTTGTGTAAGTTTCTTTCATTGAACAGTATGTTACTTTTGAAAGGATGAATTATCACTCAATCGAAATAACCTAATCATTTATATTGGTAAAAATTATGTAAATAATTGCTGAAAGTAAATTAAAAAATTATCATTTTAAACTTTTACCAAATTCTAGTCGATGTTTAATAATAGGAGTATGCGGTTGTGGGAAAACAACATTGATGATTGATAATTATATTCTAGCTCCAGGATGGTTAAACTGGAAGAAATTAATCATTTGTACATTTATTCTAAAAGTTAAATCAATCAAAATGTCAAGATGTGAAACACTGAAGATAAAATTAAGGAACAAATGGAAAGTTCCTGGAAGATTAAAACTGTGTGCCAGACTGAGACTCAAACTCGGAACCCTTGCCTTTCGTGGGCAAGTGCTTTACCATCTGAGCTACCCAAGCACGACTCACACCCCGTCCTTACAGCTTTACTTTTGCCAGTACCTCCGTCTCCTACCTTCCAAACTTTACAGAAGCTCACCTGCGAACATTGCCGAACTACCAGTCCTGAAAGAAAGGATATGTGGAGACATGGCTTAGCCACAGCTTAGGGGATGTTTTCACTCTGCAGTGGAGTGTGTGCTGATATGAAACTTCCTGGCAGATTAAAACTGTGTGCCAGACCGAGACTCGAACTCGGGACCTTTGCCTTTCGTGGGCAAGTGATCTACCATCTGAGGAACAAATTGCTACTTTTATTGCAAATAATGATGAAAATATTCCATTAGATGTAAAAGACACAGTGTACAAACAATACTAGTTAATGAATTAAAGAATCAGCTAAAGCTGAATATACATTTTTTAATGCAGTTGAATAATTATGTCAGTAAAACGAATTTTACTCAGCTCAATGAAACTAATATGAATGATTACTTTACAAAAAAGGATATAGAAAAGTCTTTTTCACATTATTTCTCATAAATGGATTAACTCCATATTTAAACAAGTTAGGTAATCTTAAAGATAAAGTATAAGGTAAACAAATGATTGAATTTACAATTGTGCCTGGAAGCGAACAAAAAATGCACAATTTAAAATGTATGTTATTTAATTTTTTTAAAGTTAATACTTTTGGTAAAAATGTAAACAGAAAGGTAATAATTATTGATTTTTATCTTTCAATGAGTGTTTTTCAGCAAATTTACAGTCTAACTACTGATATCCAATCAATAAAAGTTGTCCACAAATCAAATTTTCTAACTGCAGAATTCAAAGCTTCTAATAAAACTGTACCAGTTGATGTAAACTTAAAAGTAATTGATGAAATAATTTAAATATTTTTTATTCTATATAAATGGTTAACTAGAATCACATCAAATATTTGAAATGTCAATGTTTACCTAATCCTCACAGAGTAAAAATTAAAAATGGAAATCTATATGTTTTTTTTCAAAATTGGCTTGCGCTATTCTACTCACAGATAAAACAGGTAAAACATAGTCCATTCTTGAGTCAAGGAAATCGAAAATGTTAGAAACAGACTGGGTACAGAATTTTATAATAAAGAATTTCAAGAATTAAAAAAAATAATATTAAACATCAGAATTTTATAATAAAGAATTTCAAGAATTAAAAAAAAATAATATTAAACATCAATCAACTTTTCGTGAATTAAAAGCATCTGTTCTTGAACAATATAATAGAACATTTAAAGAATAAATGAGGAAAAAATTTGACTGACAAGGAAATTATTAACGTTTTGAACTAGTATCAAAATTAGTTGTTGAATTTAAAAACACAAAATATTCAACAATAAAATGAAACAAAACATGTAAACAAAGCCAACAAAAAATTTTTGAAAACTCTTTATGTTACAAATTTGTTAAATACTAGTACAAAATATTTAATTTGTGACAAAGAAAGAGTAAATAAATTAAAAGGAGTTTTCGAAACAGGATTTACAGCAAAATCGTCAATAGAAGTTTTTGAAATTGAAATTGTTATTCCTCCTAATCCTATCACGTACAAATTGAAAAGTTTAAATGGTGAAGACATAAAAGGAAATTTTTGTGAACAGAAACCATTGAAAACAAATTTTCCATACGTTTATCTTGTTTAAAGAGTTTGAAATAACGAAAGTAATAAAGTATACATTAATTAGTTGGCATTTTAATAATTTACACAATAGATGGCTAAATAAAAATAATCTAATTTTTTAAAAAGGTTAACATAAATTCTATATGCCTCATATTGATAATAATATTCATTATAAACATTGTATTACTAAACAAGATAGAGTGTATTTAGATATCTATACAAAGGTTAACAAAAGCAATTTACTGTTTGAATTACTTGAAAAATTTAAATAGGAAATATTGCAATCAGATGATTTAATGAACATTGTTTATTTGAGGTATATAAATCGTTATTAATAATATATAAAATTTAATCATGAAGAAAGTAGCTGGAAATTAATTTTGTTCTCTAAGAAAAATTGCTAAGATTAAATAAAATGTCGTTCATTTGTTCTTGTGGATAATTATCCAAAATATTTAAATAATTGTGATTACAGACAACATTCTATCTTTCTGTAATGCTTTGAAATAAATTTATTGAATCTGAAACAAATAATTTTTAAATTTTCTTCACAATTTGAATTTTTATTTCTTAGATTATTTTTTTGTAATTCAACATTATAATTTAAAATGTGTTCGAATTACATACTAATCATCATTAAAATTATTATCATGTAATCTTAAAATAACAAAAGTAGATCTTTATTTTTCATCAGGTGTTTGAGGAACAACATGTGGTGATAACCTATTTATTTGTTCAATACTTTCATTTAATATTAGTATAGTAATATATTTTATCTAATTTCTGTATGTTTATTCTTATCATTATTTAGATCTTTAAATGAGTTATTTGACCCCCACATAGCTGTTTTACATAAAATTTTATTTCATATTCACCATAATTTGGAATTGATGTAAAACTTCCACATAAACCCAATTTTGAAAATTTTTCTCCAAATAGCATTTGTGCATTCACAATTAAAGAGTATCAACTAGGTTGATTAATAAATTTTATATGAGGATGAATATTTTTACATTGAAACCTTTCATTGTTATTGAAATTTTCATATGTTTTACAATATTGATCCTTCACAAAATCTTTACAGCTTCTTGAGAACATTTAAACACTTAGATATCATCAACGTTATTTGCACAAATCCAATTTTTAGAGAACCTATTTATAAAGAAAAAATTATGAGATATTTTTAATGAATGTTTGGTTCATGGATGTAGATAAATCTTTAAATGGGAGACAGGATACAATTTTCGAGGTGTTGGAGGGGTCAGTATGAAATATTTAGTGATGAGGATGAAGATGTGGCACCCAAATCGAAAAAATTCAAAAGTATTGTTCAATGTGCCTTAGACAGGTAAGTTCTGTGCAAGATCTTAAATGATGGGAAGGACCCACCATACTGCAATGGCTGTAATAGAATACTTTCCATAAACAAAGAGCGTTGCATTGCAGATTCAAGACAATTCATAACCTAGCTGACAAGCAAAACCTGAAAAAAGCAGTAATCAGTGTAAGGAAATCAATGAGAGAAGCGTTCAATGACTTTGAAAGTAAAATGTTTTCAGCTGATCTGAGAAAAAACCCTAAGAGGTTTTTCGTCTCATGTTAAACAAGTAAGCGGTTCGAAATCATCTGTTTGTTCATTCAGATACTGTACTGGCACCGAAGCTGGAGATTACAGACAGAAGGTCGAAATACTGAATTCAGTCTTCCAAATTTACTTTACCCTGAAAGATCATAACACAGTCGCTCCTCTCAATCACCGTATGAATGTTTAAGTGACAGATACTGAGACATCCGATCGCTGAATGGAAAAACAACTACAATTATTAGTGGAAAGGGATCAGGACTTGCTCCCCTTCAAGCAGATGTTTATCGTAGATCACTGGAGCAACGAAGGGTACCTAGTGACTGGAAAACGGCACAGATCATTCCCGCTTTTAATAGGGGTCATTGGATAGATGCACACAATTATAGATCTATTTCGTTGACATCAGTTTTTTCTAGGATTATGGAACATGTTTCATGCTCAATAATTATGAAGTTTTAGGAGAATGGAAATCTCCTCTATAAAAGTCAGCATGGATTCCGCAAAGAGATATCTTATGAAACTCAGTTCGCCCTGTTCTTCCATGAGATCCATAGTACAGTAGACAACGGCGCTCAGGCTGATACAGTGTTCCTTGACTTGAGAGAGGAATTTGACATCGTCTCGCACTACTGTTTAGTTTAAAAATTCCTGCTTATCGAATATCGAACCAGATTTGACACTGGATTCAAGACTTACTTGCAGGTGGAACTCAGTAGGTGGTTCTTAACAGAACAAAATCGACAGGTGTATAGGTAATATCCGGAGTACGCCAAGGAAATGTGATAGGACCTTTACTGCTTATAGTAACACTGGGGGAATAGCACTGGTTATAAAAATGCCAAACTCTCGGCCAGGTACACGCTGTGAAGAGTGCTCTGTCAGCCGAATGTAATAGAGACGACAAGCGAGAGCGACACAGCCCGTTATGTTATGCTGGTACGTTGGTACGTAAGTTCTTAGCGATTTTCAATAAGTTTAATGAAGACAATAGATACACATACGAGAGAATTTTGTCATCAACAGTATGTTCTCCATCACTGTTTACAACAACAGTGTGTAACTTTATAATTCCGCAACCGTTGAACTTAACGTGATTTAAGGCAATGAACCCGTTGACCTATGATCGGAGCGTATTTTCATCCGAAAAGGAGGTTCCTTAAAGGTTGTTCGATAGAGAACGGAAAAGGTGACACACTGAGAGTACAATATCAGGTGAACAAGGTGGATGCGGAATGATTTCATAACCCAACTCCTATATTCTGATTTTTTGTCAATCTGGCAAAATGCAGGTGGTCGTTATAATGGAGTATCATCAACTCACGAGTCTTCTGGGTCGTTGTCCTCGGACTGTCTCTGCGAGATGTCTCAGTTATTGACAGTAAATGTTAGCAGTAATGATTATACCTCAGGAAGCAATTCCTGGTACACTACACCATCGATGCTCCACCATACGCATAACATTACCTTTTGTGAATTCACGCAGGTCTTTGTACAAGGAATTGCTGTTTCGTTTTGGGCTCATCCGTGCCTTTCTTTTACTGATGTTAGGATCAAGACTCCATTTCTCGTTACCAGTAACAATACAGGGTAGGAATTCCCAGTGTCGTTCACGAGTCAGTTGATGACGTGCAAGCGGAAAAGCACATATGGCCAGTTGCTAATTTTTGTGATTTGACTTAGAGCATGTGGTACCCATACATCCGAGTTTAGAACCTTCCACATTGCATGCACGTGTTGCACAATGGTGGAATGAACACAGTTCATCACATTTGCCAGTTCTCGACTATACTGGCTTGGATCATAGTGGATTAATGCGTTTAAATTATCCTCAACAAAACCTGAAGGTCTTCTTGAACGTAATAGTCACTAATCTCAAAACAATCCTCCTTAACATGAGAAAAGCACTTTCTGTTCGTGCTCTGTGCAATGGCATTATCGCCATACAATGAGCAAACGTTTCTGGCTGCCTCCACTGGTGTCAGCCCTCTACTGAACTCAAACAGTAGGATATGTCGGAAATGTTCCTATTTTTACACTTGGCACTCCATTTTCTAAAGTCCACAGATCTACTCACTATCTCCACATTTACAAAACGTCTGTATGTAAATTCAAATAGCAACAGTGAATCACAGATAAAAACTGACAGTCGATAAATAAATCCATAGAAACCGGAATACCAACAGGCAAAGCAATATGCTTGGAACTTGTATACCAGACTAATAATAACGGTTATCTGTCTTACGCGATCCACGTAACTCTTCACAGATTCTCCATGTCTCTGAGTTATCCCATTAAGGTGTTGCTGATATTATTTAGATGTGTCCTTTCTTTTATAGCGTTCTACTAGTCCTTCTTGAAAATCATGTATAATCCGGTATCATCTGCCAAATTTCGTTAAGCCAAACTTAACAACCTTCTTCATTGCAGTTCCCTAACTTTGCAGCCGTATGTACATTATACAAAACAAGAAAATATCCTTCCTAGATATACCCCAGAGAAGAGTGACTTGTATTGTGGTGATTGCATCTAGGAGAGACGACGTTGCCGGCCGGTGTGGCCGAGAGGTTCTAGGCGCTACAGTTTGGATCCACGCGACCGCTAGGGTCGCAGGTTCGAATCCTGCCTCGGGCATGGATGTGTGTGATGTCCTTAGGTTAGTTACGTTTAAGTAGTTCTAAGTTCTAGGGCACTGATGACCACACGGTTAAGTCCCATAGTGCTCAGAGCCATTTCAACCATTTTTTTAGAGACGACGTTAGGTCAGGAAGTGACAGGTCCCTTCTTTCCTTTCTTACCCAGCATACCTCTCAAATTAAATCTTCAATTCATTCTGCATAACTGATTCAGCAGGTGCTGATTTGTTTCCTGAGTTGGCGCTTTTTCATTTACTGCCATTTTGCTTATCTCTTGTTACCATAAGCGCAAAATATAGGCCAGAAATGACGAAGAAAAATACAGGAAATTATCATACATATTTAAACAGAAAAAACGGAAAGTCAGTGGATACCTACGCAGTGCCGTAGAAAGCCACTGCTGTACTGCCACTGTCATTGCCATTATTGCAAGTCTCCAAAAAATCGTCTGACATCACTTTTAAAGGTGTGCAGCAGACACTGACGGATGCCAGTGATTGTAGCTGAGAGGACGTTATGTCGACGCCTAGCACATCCAGGCTGTATTTGAAACCCAGCAGGAAGTCCTCATCAGATGGGAGAAGGGTGTTTGCTGCCACATGGCAGAAGCCACCACAGCAGATGCCAGTTCGAGCCGTCCTTGAGTCGACATGCCCAGCCTGTCTGGACAGCCTGCTCTTATACAAGAAAAGTCAAACCCTGTTGTGTGTGGATGAGGTCATGTACACTACCTGCCAAGTGTCATCGGAATGTCTAGAAACTCCAGGTATTGCCCCAGTGCCCAGCTCATGATTGTGAAATTGTTGGCTTGGAGTAAGTGCTGAGCTTGTGGCTGCTGGGGAGTACTCACATTTCGGCACCAGGCACCTATCTTGTGGCAATGAAGCTACAACTGAAAGAAATGGGCAGTGTATTGGTTCATGATGGAGCATTGAAAAGGTGAGAAGCAAGCTTGGGCACCACTCAGAGGGTGGAAGAAGAATTGGTAATTGTGTGTACGTCAGAGGATATCAACATACAAGAAACTGAGGATGTGGAAAAAGAGCAAGGTGTCTGCAGTGATTCAGAAGATGTCTGAAAAATCCACGATGAGATTAATACACTCCTGGAAATTGAAATAAGAACACCGTGAATTCATTGTCCCAGGAAGGGGAAACTTTATTGACACATTCCTGGGGTCAGATACATCACATGATCACACTGACAGAACCACAGGCACATAGACACAGGCAACAGAGCATGCACAATGTCGGCACTAGTACAGTGTATATCCACCTTTCGCAGCAATGCAGGCTGCTATTCTCCCATGGAGACGATCGTAGAGATGCTGGATGTAGTCCTGTGGAACGGCTTGCCATGCCATTTCCACCTGGCGCCTCAGTTGGACCAGCGTTCGTGCTGGACGTGCAGACCGCGTGAGACGACGCTTCATCCAGTCCCAAACATGCTCAATGGGAGACAGATCCGGAGATCTTGCTGGCCAGGGTAGTTGACTTACACCTTCTAGAGCACGTTGGGTGGCACGGGATACGTGCGGACGTGCATTGTCCTGTTGGAACAGCAAGTTCCCTTGCCGGTCTAGGAATGGTAGAACGATGGGTTCGATGACGGTTTGGATGTACCGTGCACTATTCAGTGTCCCCTCGACGATCACCAGTGGTGTACGGCCAGTGTAGGAGATCGCTCCCGACACCATGATTCCGGGTGTTGGCCCTGTGTGCCTCGGTCGTATGCAGTCCTGATTGTGGCGCTCACCTGCACGGCACCAAACACGCATACGACCATCATTGGCACCAAGGCAGAAGCGACTCTCATCGCTGAAAACGACACGTCTCCATTCGTCCCTCCATTCACGCCTGTCGCGACACCACTGGAGGCGGGCTGCACGATGTTGGGGCGTGAGTGGAAGACGGCCTAACGGTGTGCGGGACCGTAGCCCAGCTTCATGGAGACGGTTGCGAATGGTCCTCGCCGATACCCCAGGAGCAACAGTGTCCCTAATTTGCTGGGAAGTGGCGGTGCGGTCCCCTACGGCACTGCGTAGGATCCTATGGTCTTGGCGTGCATCCGTGCGTCGCTGCGCTCCGGTCCCAGGTCGACGGGCACGTGCACCTTCCGCCGACCACTGGCGACAACATCGATGTACTGTGGAGACCTCACGCCCCACGTGTTGAGCAATTAGGCGGTACGTCCACCCGGCCTCCCGCATGCCCACTATACGCCCTCGCTCAAAGTCCGTCAACTGCACATACGGTTCACGTCCACGCTGTCGCGGCATGCTACCAGTGTTAAAGACTGCGATGGAGCTCCGTATGCCACGGCAAACTGGCTGACACTGACGGCGGCGGTGCACAAATGCTGCGCCGCTAGCGCCATTCGACGGCCAACACCGCGGTTCCTGGTGTGTCCGCTGTGCCCTGCGTGTGATCATTGCTTGTACAGCCCTCTCGCAGTGTCCGGAGCAAGTATGGTGGGTCTGACACGCCAGTGTCAATGTGTTCTTTTTTCCATTTCCAGGAGTGTATTTTGACAAGTCATTTACAATATATGGTGAACAAATGTGGAAGTGAGAGGCTCCAAACAGAACAGCTATGTGAAGAAAATAAACGATTGAAATTCAGGTGACCTGAGACAGAAAGGGAATTACAAAACAATAAGATGACGGTAGAAGAGTGCAGAAGAGAAATTTTCATGAATAGTACCTGGTAGAATAAACCAGAAACACTATTTCAGATGATATTATGCATAGTGCTGAAAGTGTGAATCGACAGTCAGTAATAGTACAATTATAACTAGAACAAGAAGGTTTTTGTATTACTGCTCATAAGGAACACTTGGTAAGGGATAATATTTCAGTATCAAATCAACATGAAAGGAAGGTAATTTTCTGTCCAGTTATAATCATGAATGTGAATAAGATTTGCACTGAAGAACTAATGGACACAGAAAGTATGGCTTGTGTCATTTCAGAAAAAGCTTTCTATAAATACGTAGAGGAGTGTTCCTGTCAAATAAATCCCCTCAGGAATATGAAGATAAAAAGTGTAATTTTGAAGAAAAGCGTTGATTGAAGAAACAAGCATTTGCAGTGGTAGACTATTCTGGTCACATTGCAAAACTATGTCTTTTAGTAGTACCGAAATTGAAATGTAGATATGACTATTCGAATGAATTACTCGCATGTGAATGAATCACTGAACAATGTCAGTAAGGGCACCATTGAGCTGGAAATTGATATCAGAGTTATCGAATCAAAATCTGAACCAAGAGTAAGGAAATAGCCATCAGTTATGTGTTTACATATAACCAAACCACAACTGATAAACAGAGAGCTGTGAACTATACGTAACAACAACGAAAAGGTTCAGGAGAGGGAACTGATCAGTGATGAAGAAAGGAGATATCTCTCCCAACTGCTGTTCTGGGTTCAGTTTCAATAGTATCCAAGAAAGATGAAAGACTAACTTTCTGGAATAAATCGATGCTGAGCTTGCATTTAACTGCACGATACTATGAAGTGGAATTGTCTGAGTGCTCTAGAAATTATACAGCTTTTCGTTGTTTTGGGTGGCGTTACCAGTTTGGCAGGGAACTGTTGGGAATCAGTATATTCACTCCAACGTTGATATATGTCCCGGATTTTTTATTAGAGGAACAGATCGAGAACAGATTTACTCTGTACATAAGTGATTTAATCATCACTGGATGTAATTTAAACGAACATAATATGGTGATTGAAGAGATAATTTAGGCATTTGAGAAGATGGGCACAACTGTCAATATACGTAAGTCAGAATTGGACAAGAAAACAATAGAAATTTTAGGTCACATTATCTCTGAAGACATAATTGAACCTGATCCATACAAACCAGATGCAGTCCGAAAGTTTCCATGTTCATCAAACAAGGAAGAGACACAAGCATTTCTATGAATGGCCAGTTTTTGTAGGGAATATTGTTATTGACAATGTATTGATAACACCACGTATTTGTTCACTAACCAGTGAAATGGGGATGACTGAACAGAATAAGAATTCCTTTGCAACTAATAATTCCTTTTGAAAAGACCTATACTGGCTGATTGAGGTGTATGTTACAAAATTTTTATCACAACAAACAGTTTCCAAGTTGGCATCAGCATGGAATTGTCCAATCTGAAACAATTGATAAACTACTACACTGAACGACTAATTTTGCGAAAACGTGAAAACAGCTATCCAGTATTACAAGTAGAAGCCTTGGTCATCATTAGGGGTTTTATAGAATTTCATTACTATTTGTATCGGCATCATACAAAAGTCTATGCTGAGCACAAAGTACTGTAGATTTTAATGACCACATTGAAAACGTATGATCACTTTGCTTATTGCTGCTTCAGGAATATAGTTTTGAACTTACTTATATACATGGTCCAGTCAAAGTCACAACTGATTTCTTGTCGAGATTGTCAACTGGTGTAAGACGCTGTTACAGGTGGGGAGAAGAGGAAAAGTACAGATTAATTATATGTTGAAGGTACCATTCTACAAATACATATACAATGTGTTCAAAAAATGTACACTCACTTTTACAGCTAATAAATACACTTTTTCCCTTTTTCTAGTATAACAGCTAGAAAAATGGATAAAAGCAGGCGAAATCTTGAGAAAAGAAAGTTCATTCTGAAATGCTACTGGAATACTGAGAACGTATGTAAATTGCATAGACAGTTCAGAATAAAATGTCAACAAAATCCACCAAAGCAGCTCACAATCACTCTATTGCAAGATACATTAAAGGGAGAAAGAGTTGTCCAGAATACCCAAAAGGCCATTCTGAAAGGTCCACAATCATCCACCGGGCCAACAAGAGAAATAGAAGTTGTACAAAGGTTTCAACGACCTCATAGAACGTCCGTGCAGCAGGTGGCTCCTCGTGGAACAGGAGTTCCAAAAACGAGGGTCTATCGCATTTTGAAGCATGTCTAATGAAACAGATTTATTCCTAGATCACTTCACACTTTGAATAAGGATGATCATAACTGGAGAATTGAATTTTGTGAATGGTATCAAGCAAAAATGAGCACAGGACAAAAAATCCTGTACAAAGTTGTTTGGAGTCATGAGACCACCTTAAGTTATATAGTTCAATTAATCGTCACAATTGTACAGTCGGAGACGTTGCCAAGGCTCTGGTCTTCCAGCCTAAGGGTGTTCCACCAACGTGCACACAATTTTCACGTTCCACTGTTTACGTCAAAAGGGACTTAACAGATTTGCTGCAACTTTTCTATCGACTCTCTGTCTATGTACATCTCTATTTTGCTTTGATGCATCGTTAATCGACGTTTAGTATTATTATTTTGATAGTGTGTTCGATAGCCTTTTTGTGTCTGACATTGGCTCTTCGGTCCACCGTTGGAGTAAGTTTACAGATGTCTCACCAGTCTGCACGAGAGTATAGTGACATAAGTGTTAAACCTGGTGAGAGTTTCAGGAATGAAAAGAGGAAAAATAGTGCGAAATATGTCCTGTGGGCGAAATATGTTTCGCTTATTTAGTTTCTTTGCGTGCTATCTGCGTTTGCGAGTAACGTGCGTTATTAGCAAGTTTCTTTCTGTTGGCAATTTTCTTTTTGTTATGAGTGTATTATGCATGATTTCAGTGAGTTTTACTTTCTTGCGAATAACTGCAGCGTATCCTGAGTTCGGAAACAACACAATACGAATTCAGTTTACAATGTATCAGATAAAATCTTGGAACATGCGGTTGGGATGAAAGTGAAGGAAGTTGGAGCATCAAGACCCGATCTAAACACCAATCAGGGACAAAAACAGTGTTAATCCAGGCAAGAGTATACCCGCAATTTTAACAGAACATTGTACAATGCAGCCGACTAGTTGTGTGGTTGTGACATGAAAAGTATTTTTTCGTTTCACCTGTCTTGTAATAAACAATAGTGATAGCGACCACAGACTAAAAGAATCTTCATGCAAATGTGAGAAAACACAATTTCAGTGAATAACATTGAAATTGTTTTTATTGTATTTTCAGTGCTAGGGAGAGGAGTATGGAGTAAGCTAGTGACTGCATTAAATTTCGCTGCAAATTCGAGCTTGCTTTAAGGAGCCATGATAAAACATAAAACCCCAAGAACCCTGGAATTTTTCGAAGTCTGCTTGATCTGATTTCAGAACCGGACGGCGTCTCGAAGCAGCATATTGAATACTAGTAAATCCTGGGTTTCGTAGGCCAGTGCAAAACAAATCAAAATGAATTACTGGAATCATTGTATGAGTTATGCCTTAATCCCATCAGAAATGAAGAGCCGAAGACAAATTTCCTCGTAATTGAAGTTGACGAAACCACTGGCTGTGCAAATTTGTCAAATTGTACATAAAAATTCGGAAGGAAGATTGGGTTTAACGTCCAGTGGACACCGAGATCATTAGAGACGGAGTAACAATTCGATGTGAGTTACTGGGAAAAACATATGAAAGATTTATTTCCTTTATACGACCAAAAAAGTTGCACTGCAGATTATGTAACTGCAGTTGTTGTTAGTGAACTAGAGGAAATGAACGTTAATGGAACACCTGAAAAACTGATAGCTGAGTGTTACGACGATGCTCCTGTTATGAGTGGCCACAAGGCCACAAATGTGAAGCTCAAATCAGAATTAAAGAGATGTATGGGAATACTCGCTTCATTCGCTGATATACGCATTGGTTAAATTTATTCGTTGAACGTTGTGTGAGACAGGCAATAAGCAAGCGCGGAAATCCTTTAGACTCTGAACTAGTTTCTAGCTTTTTTCCCAGTCTCTTAAAAGCACAGCCGTCCTTGACGAGATAGTGAAGAAAGTTTTTCCTGTCTATACTCAGTACATGAGATGGAATTCCAAATCACGGAGTGTAACTACTATATTTAAATACCAGAAGGAAGTTGTTGAGGACGAGGGAAAAATTATTGATGATATTAATGATTATAGGACAATAAACAAGGCTATGGGAGTGAAGGGTTTCGTGCAAGACGAAGATTTCCTATTCTTGTTATATTTTTCTTTTGATAAAGTCATGCCTCACTGTGACATTCTGTTCAGTCAACTACGGATAATGATGCAGTGAAAATGTTGAATTTTTGTATCACATTGCAACTTCTGTCCAGCAAGTAGGGGCCTCACTTGACACTGACGATCACTGGGAAGAGGTAGAACTACCTGCAAATCTGGGACATTTCAAAGAATCAAGAATTGTGTGTACGCAAGACTTCTGCAACTGCATCATGACTCAGATCAGCGATCGATTCACTTTTTAATGATCACTTGTCAATTGCACAATTGTCTAAACCGTCGTTGTTTTCGAAATATAATTTTTTCCCCAGTAGTTGATTGTGAAAGGGAAGGGAGATACAGCATGTAAACGTTTGGCTAGAATGTGGTGAAACTGATATATGTTAGTTCCGATCGATAAACGTTTCAGCCTTTGCCAGTATGGAAACCACAAGCCCAGCCTGCCCTCGCCTGTTTTTTAGGCTCAACTGCGAAGCTTAGCTGTCTGCTTTGGAGCATAACAAGCTAAGAGACACAATGCTACCAACATACTGTCAGTCTCATGAGTACCTTGTATATGTTACACGAAATGAAAGCTGAGAGGAAAACAGTTCTTTACGAGCATAACAGCCCAATAGTAACAACTTGCGCGCTTCGCTTTGCATTTTCAGACTACTTTGATTTTTTCCCACAATGTTTTCAGCTATTCACAACGTACATTATTTTCTCCATACTTTTTATCATAGTTTCAATGAACGAAGACGACAATAGAAATTGAAATTGCAGTTCAGGAACATTAATGAGACTTTTGTTACACATTAGAATAAAAAAGTTGCTTACGTAACATGAAATTCAGTGAACTGGATGATGGGTAACAAATTATCGACAGTATGTAGTATTTAAAGTAACCTTGATCATACCAGATCGAGTAGACAGATGTTTTGTGAGTGTTACACCGGCACACTTGCTGGCCTCATGCAACAACATTTATTCATTGACAGGACGGATAAAAGGGGTCCTACTAAACAACTTCCGTTACGAATCTCTAAGAACCATAGTGTACCCCATGTTCGGACCGGCCGTGTGACGATTTCCGCCCACCGGATATGTCGGGCGCTAGAACTCTGAAAACTGTATGGCATGGCGGATCGCTGGTGATGTTCCCGAAAGTGAAAATTTCATTGCAGTTCTCGTCTCCACTGGTTTTAACATTTTCGGTTGAGACTGCAAGTAAAATACTAATATAAATTGAACAAATATAAATTAGCTGTGTTACCACAAACGACATTTCCCTCAATACGTGCGTTGTTGATGTAAAATGTTACTGGGCGTCGTGGATCGATCTCGAAAAGAATTCTAACAGTACTCAAAGAAAAATAAACCACCGAGTTGCAGAATGCAGTGGCTTTTAATTTGATTAACAGCATGTCTTAAGTGAATACGTAATAGAGAAACGAATTTTGTGGTTACTCGAATAAGAGTGGCTAACTTAAGTCCATTTCTTGTTTAGTACCCAAAGCTAAGAATTTCGACAATCGACTGTGACCCTTCGCAGCTGCAGCTTAATAATCCAAAGTCGCAATCTTCGTAAAATAATTAATGATCAGCGTACGATACCTTATTGGGGTCTAATGTTAATATATACGATTATTTGAAACGAAAAATCACAGAAAAGAGCAGTGCCAAAACATAAGCTTCCCTCTCAACCCTCAGTAGTTGACATACCACTGGTCAGCAAAAAGACGTCTCGAGTTCTGTTTTTTTCACATTGTTCTCTAATTTCATTATGTATTTTCCTCTCAGAAAAACAAACGCATATAAAATTTTAACGAGAATGACTACCGCAAACAATACGATGAAATTATTCTTGTGATTCATAGTCTTGTTTCATAACTATGAAACAATCTGACTATTAAGAAAAGAAATATGTGCAACAGAGGACAGTGTTGCAGTAGTTGAGTTTCTCGAAGCCATCGTATACGATCGTATAATGATGATTCAATTCCTTATTTTTCAGTAATCGCCCAAAGTTACATTTTGTGAGTAAATAATTTAAGGAATTTTAAACTGCCATGACACCTGCCTGTGCGACAGTCTGATCTAATCCATTTTCACGCTAGTCAGTAGTGGGAGTACATCATGTTTGACGAGAATCCTCAATATCTCCGGGCTCGTCTTTCTTCAGTTGGTATTGCCAGAGGTGAATGATGCCTCTTGGTGCGACTGAAAATTTTTGTCGCTGGTGTGCATCGAACTCAAGACTTCTCACTTCCTAAGCAAAAGCCAAGCGAGCAGACCACCCACACTCGCCATGCCATTGGGCAGAGAGCCGACTTCTCGAGTATTACCTTATATTGAATTCTGACATCTTTTCTAAGAAGCAGGCATTAACTTGTGAACAGTGATCCAAAGAACTTGAATAACTTGTGAAATGTAAAATACTATGCCTAAGATTCAAATTTTCGTTTGTCTTCCTCTCAGCGTCAATCGTACTGTGTGAAAATTAGGAGAAATCGAAAAAAAATTTAGGATTAAATGCTTCGTTCACTGATCTCTTCAATTTAGAAGCCGACACATATTCTGGGACGAACGGTGATGTGGAAGGACAGTATTATACTGAGGTGGGTCTCAGTCAGTATGCAGAAATCAAACGATGGTTTCTTGTCAGCGATCAAAGGATGCTATGTTCTTACAGAAGTTCGAAAATCGGTAATGATTTTCTTCTCATTTCAAGGAGGGTGGAAGTGCTCTCACCCGTTCGATCCTTCATGATGCACACTTAAATTGGTCGAATATAAAATACCATTTTGGGCCAATCTGACGCAGATGGTATTCAATAATCATGGATGCTGTTTGTAATACATAATACCTTCCGATTATATTTGGGGATTCGTGGCGCAGGCCCACGAACAATGATTCTTAAAATCATGTCCCAGGATCGAGCCCATCTCTGAGTAGGTTTAACTTTTAATGTGCGCACATGAGCTTGAGTAAAAAAAATTGCAGTCTGTATATTTGATATACAGAAATATATAAGTTATGTGTCCAATAACCACTTTTGAAGGGAGTATAGTGTCAAAGATTACTTGGCGCACCATATGTGGAGGTGCACTACCACCATGCAGGCACCCCTTGAAATCCTCAATCATAGAGACTGTGAGGCCACACGATACACATCCTTAGCCCACCTTTGGGTGGCACCTGCATATATATGGGATGCATGCATTGTGGGTCTGAGTCACACAAACTGCACAGTCTGCCAGAAATTCACCTCTTCTTCCATCAGGCCAATACACTTCTTCTTCTGAGGTGTTAAGCCATACGTCTTATCAGCCACCTATCCAGACGTATCGAATTCCTCGAGATTGTAGCTAATTACTTCTTATGCATTGCAGCCTTTCACCCAGTAGATGAAGCTGTGTGTACACATACAAAGTAACTTGACATAAACGAATTTGGATTTTGCGAACTCATAGTGGAGCGGTACATGTGGAGTTTGGAGAGGCCCAGTGTACATATAGTGATGCAGACAGGCATTGTAAATCCATTGAAACCGTAGCCATCTCCATAATTACTTGTGTTTCATTGGAGATAGTGGCCCACTTAGAATTTGGCCTGATGATACACTACAATGGGCATCCCAATGGTAAACTAAATTAACTTCATTAATTTATTAAAGTCCTTTCCAAAATCACACATTGCGGTAGCCCTCTTTCTATTATTAACATCAACATACTCCTTCAACCAAGGATGCTGGTTGATGGACATTCCATGGATGGTTGTAATAAGTCTCATTCAGAAACTGAGACATTGCTTGGGGTTTCTGAATCTCTGCTAATTCGCCAGGATTGTCTTCAGATTGGGTTGAAACCATTTCGCAGCACTAGGTGCTCTGGACGCAGCAGGGAATCGCTCTGCATGTCACAGGATATATCGCATATATTTATGGGGCTCTGATCAAAACCGTATGTATCCTATATAGATGCAGGCGCCATCCAAATGCGGCCTAGGGATGTGCAATATGTAGCCTCACAGGCTCTCACTATTGAGGATTACAAGGAGTGCCTGCACAGTGGTGGTGCATTTCAGCATACGGTGTGCGAAGTAGTCTTTCGATTGCAGCATCATGAGGTACATACTTGAGTGTAGCTGTCACACCATGTTGCATATGTGGATGGGATGGGAATCCTTTCTTTCTCACACTATTTGCTCAAATATGATTGACACTGCACAATGTTTGTACATATATGCCTGTGTATGTGTGTGTGTGTGTGTGTGTGTGTGTGTGTGTGTGTGTGTGTGTGTTGAATGAAACTTTTGACATATTTCTGTTTATCTGCGTATGTATGTGAATAACTGAATGTGATGTGTGCTTCTTTCCAGCTTGCCGATTTTCTCTTTCAACAGCCACCAGAACCACACATCAGCAGAGTTAGTTCTATGGCGTACCTGTAGACATTGTTAAACATCCAAGTAAAGGACCTAACTTGAATTATCACATGGCCTGTAGCTCTCCTCACTCACTCGCAGATTGTTTGCCTTTTGATACCTGTGCACACACTGGTAGGCCCCGCAATCCCATGTTGATAAAAAGCAACATACCAGGGTCAGTCAACAACTCGATGTCACATGTATTTTCTCACTTTGTGTCACATAATAGCCCTGGTGCAATATAATAGAATGCAGGCTCCAGAAAGTATGTACTCAGCTGTAAACTCCAAAATTTCTCAGAAGTGTCTGCAACCAAGTGCACATCTGTACAATTTACCATATCCCTCTAAATGAAAGGTGTAGAACTATGGCCAAACGTTCACTTCCTGTGTGTACTCTGCATCAGTTATAGCAGTACTTGCAAGTTTGCTGGTGAATGGAGTTATATCAGTCTATGTAGTTTTGTGGAGTCTCCACACTAAATATTTGTAAGGATAGATCTCTTTCTTTATCACAAGCTGAAACTTCACATCACCAGGCTATGTGGCTCTCATGATATGCATATCATCCTGATGCATTTCTTTGGCAAGTTTCAGAAGAAGCGTGTGCATGAATCTTAATGAATTCAGGAAGTGGAGCATTATACACAGCGTAATTCACTTGGATAATGAAATGTAGTTTCCTACATTCTCTGGTATGACATTAACCTTAGCACCCTTCAATCCAAAATCACCCAAATGCTGAACAAGAAGGTATGCATCATACCCACTCAAATTAAGGAAGAAGATGAGTATGTTTCTTCATAGATTATATTTAAAGTTTCATGCATTGTGAGCTGCAAGATGGAACTTCCTCGTTAGATGAACCTTTATACCCTATGAAAAAACACAAACACGACGTTCAGCTGCATGTTCATAGAAGACATCATTCTCCTGTGACTAGGTCACTGAAATGCTGTTGTTATAAGCAACATCATCACTCAATGCAAGGTTTTTAGGCAAAGGGAGCAACAAATTCACAGGATTATCAGTTATGTATAATTCAAATTTCCTGAGATTGGAGTCATATGAGCATACTACTAAGTATCCTGCCACATAAGGAACATGCATTCTGTGAATGTGGTGTGAGAGTCATCGGGATGACTTTCACATAGTGCCACAGGAAATAGTAAGCACTCAAAGTCATTGTATACAACGAAGGGTCAGCATTCCTAGTGGTGAGCATTCTTAAACTTCAATAACTTTTATCCACAAAGCACGTTTTCACATGTACCAGCTCCAGGTTTGAGCGGTAAATAAGGTATCTATGTAAATACTCACACTCAGTGAAAGAGCTGAGGCTTCTATGCTTCTATGCCTTGCCCCATTGTATTTCGACAGTTGGGGGGAAACTTGGCAGAACATGTTTTTGATCCAGACATAGTGGTGCTTCTCACCTTTGGAAAATAACAGTAACGCTACATGTCTTGGTAGCGGACTGGCTACTTTGGAAAGGTAGTGTGCCCCAACCACATTATGTTTTACATCTCCTCACTCGCTTTTTTCACACCTGCAACCAAGTCTTAGACATGAATACCATGATTTGGTTTCTGCATTTAGAATTTTCGTAGGTCTGGATTTGTGATGGAGAATGAGGTGACTTTGAAGTTATAATATTTGCGAACATAAGTTGTTTCATATCCATAAGATCCACATGTTTTAGGTAGTTTCAGTTGCAAGCTAGGAGCGACCATTGAGAGCAATATCCATCGCCCTTTTTGGGCTTCTGCAGATTAATGCATGCCTTTTTTTTACCGACAATACCATCGAGAAGAGAGATGAAACTGCTCCCCCCCCCCCTCCTTAACTGTATCACAAAAATGTGACTGCACATAAAGATGGAGTACCCCACAGAGTGCCGTATCATACCCTCTTTTCTGCATATCAGAGAAAACCCTTCATTATGACACCCTTGATAAAAGTTCCATACTGTTTTGCAATGACACATGTTCTGATATCATTCCATCCTTCCCCCAAATTTTGACAATGCTTTCCTCCTGAGCATTACTGCTTTGTTTGGTGGGTGAGTCAGCTCACAGTCCTGAACTGCATTGCACCTGATGGTAGGATACCACAGGTCATTAATTATTACAGCATCCTCAGCAGTACTCTTCAGTATGCATATAGAGGATCTTGATACCTCACTTAAGTGATTTCAATGTGGGATTACAAGGTCCTGTTCGAGAAAGCACCAGCAACCACAGAGTAGTGCATATGGTTGCATGATATATGTGGTAATCCATAACAGAGCAGGCTGAATGACAAATGTTACTGCTAGGCCCAGGATGTTGCCATGCTGATAGATTGCAAAGTGAGCACGGCAGACAGGATGCCTTAGGCAGGGGTGACAGGGTTGCATGTAGTGACCATTACAAATGTGATTGTCCAAGGTGGGGCGATGACTTCAGGTGCAGTGTTTGCAGTTCTGGTTATTGGGTTGCAAGCAATGACCACAATGAGTGTGAAGACTCAACCCATGGTGACAAGGCTACAGCATGCAGTGTTTGCGGCTACCAGTTTCATGGCCTAGTCTGAGGTGGCGATCAGCACATCATAGGTCTGAACTGGAATGACGATTCCGCACATGATGCCCACAGTGTGAAGACCTGGGCTGCGTCTTATGTGGCTGACAGTTCCACAGCCCATGTTGAGGAAATGATGGTGAGCACATCATCGTCAGCAGGTCCAGCTGCAGTGAGGAAAATCCACATTGAGACTGCTGCAACACTTCTGCAAAGGAAGAAATGAGATTGATAAGTATCTCTCTCTCTCTCTCTCCCACTCACTCACTCGCACACGTACACACACACACACACACACACACACACACACACACACACACACAAACGCAATAGACACATACATCTATCAATAACACTAATTTATCATACTTATGTGGTGGTTGAACAATGGCAATAAGTAATTTTAGTCACTCATCATGTTCTTTTATTCATCATGTTAAAATATAATTCAATACTTTTTTTGCTAAATAAAGCTTTCACATTTGTGGTTATTTTTTAATTAAGTTCATCTAAAAAATAAGACAAGTCCACCATAATCACTCTATGCAATGGTAAATTACAATAATAATAATAGTTATTATTATTTTTATTATTATTATTATTATTATTATTAATGGCAGAAGAAGAGGAAGTACTAGTAGTAGTAGTAGTAGTAGTAGTAGTGGTGGTGGTGGTGGTGGTTGTGGTGGTAGTTTTAGTAATAATACTCATGTATTTTATCTTCAGTGACTAGTGTCATTCCCTATGAGCTCTGAGTAGAAAATGGTGTCACAGCCTGTGGCTCCCATAGCTCATTGTCAGTGGCGCATATTCACTCATCCACAACCAGGCTGAGACTCCATGAACTCTGTATAAAAATGGTGTCATGGACTGTGACAACTCGTTGTCTATAGCACGTATAAAAAACAGGAAAACATAAATACTGCAAGGAAGTGTGACAAAAAATTAAGGCACACACATATGTATACTTATGTTCGCCCTCCTGAAAATCATGCATTGGGAAAGCAATAGCATCATCGTCAAGTTGTGGTGACGCCAAGATATGGTCCTTGTCACACATGTATATAAGTCCATTCATATCACTTAAAAAAATCGTCTTATAACCATTGTCTACAGCATTTTTAAATAAAATTAGGCCTAAAAGGCGTTATTTATACTACTGAGAGCCATGCAGAAAAATCTCTTTGTGATGTCTGAATAGCTGGTGGGAACCTGTGAAGCACCATCAGAGCTAGTAAAAGATTATCAGAGTTCAGTCATATATTCACAGTATTTGCAAGTTGTTCTTTCGCAGCAGCCTGAGCTGTTGGTCATTCAGCTGCATGTTGGATTCTAGCTGACATCCACTGAGCCACCTTAGCGGTTGTACTCCCAGGAGATGTCAGTTACCATGGCGCTACGGAGGACTGCTGGAGAGCAGGCAGGGCTGTTTTGAGCTGGCTGCTGGAGTGTGCTCGGTCCCACTCTGAATTCTACGATGATCCTTGATAATCCATCCGCTATTTATCTGTTGTCGGTGGCCGTGTGGTCGGTTGATTTGCTCCTAATCCCTGCTACGTGTCAGCACCCAAAAGCGCCTACCGAGCGAGGTGGCGCAGTGGTTAGCACACTGGACTCGCTTTCGGGAGGACGACGGTTCAATCCCGTCTCCGGCCATCCTGATTTAGGTTTTCCGTGATTTCCCTAAATCGTTTCAGGCAAATGCCGGGATGGTTCCTTTGAAAGGGCACGGCCGATTTCCTTCCCAATCCTGCCCTAACCCGAGCTTGCGCACCGTCTCTAATGACCTCGTTGTCGACGGGACGTTAAACATTAACCACCACCACAACCAAAAGCGCCTGAGTGTTGAACAGGAACGTGGACCCCAAGAAGCCCTGTTGCTGGCTTTCGTGTTGAACTCAAGTATTGGCAGCACTCTGCTGTGTGGTGTTGTCGGTAGACAGTCAATTTCTCCATCACTAGATGGTAGGCAGTGAGCAGTATTAAGTTCTTCAGGTGAAGACCATCGTCTGGAATACATCTTTGGCTAGTTCATAGACTGTACTGGAGGGTCTAGGACATAGATTCACTACAGTATCATGATAATGAAATCGAATACTATTACTGTGAATGCCATAGAGTCCAATGATCAACAAATGACGAGATCTGGAGAGCTGGGATATTTTAAGGGAGCTGGCGTGAGGCTATGACGCAATGCTCGGTTCGTAGTGGCCGCATGTGTCCTCCTTATTTTGCTATATTTCTTGCCAGGCTGTCAATTGCTGTGTCAATTCCTCTGTCTCTGACATGACTTGGGTTGGCCTGTGACAATGCGAAAGAGTTTCAATATTTTTTTGTTATTTCTACCCATTACAATTATGTGCCATAACAACATTTACATTCTTGGAAATCTTTCTCAACAAAACCATAGTTTCATTGTCAAAGACGGGTGACGGTTTGTCGCCATCGCCTGTTAAATAAGGACGCTAATCCGTAACATCACCATTAACGTTGTCAGACTGACTCTTCATATTCCAACTGTAGTCATTAATGATGATCGAACTGAAGTAGACAGAAACCATTCACGCCGTTTCTTTATAGAGGGTAGCAGCATCCCTTTTCAAGCTTCTGATGATGCAACTACCTGCTTCTGCCTAGTCTTGCGATAGGAATTATGTACAGGTATAAATGTGTGTAATAAGCAAATAATATTACGCTATTGCCAGTCCCAACTCACTGTCAGGACAGTGATGGTGGTGCAACTGCCAACTTGTGCCTATTAGCAGTGTGTACCTGAAAAGCATGTAATGTTTCACCACCATCGCTTGGTGGGCATGCATAATAAACAGATATAAAATTACACTGACAGAACATGCAGTATTCTCTGTGTGTGGGCGAAACACATAATATTTCACCAGCAACGCTTACTTTCACATGTGAACAGAAGTCACATCACACATCAGTACTATACTGAAGAGCCAAAGAAACTGGTACACCTGCCTAGTGTCGTGTATGGCCCCCTCGAGCTCGCAGGAGTGCCGAAACACGACTTGGCATTGGTTCGACTGATGCCTAAAGTAGTGCTGGAGGAAACTGATACCATGAATCCTGCAGGGCTGTCCATAAATCTGCAATAGAACGAGGGGGTGCAGACCTCTTCTGAACAGCACGTTGCAAGGCATCCCAGATATACTCAATAATGTTCAATTCTGGGGAGTATGGTGGCCAGTGAAAGTCTTTAAAGTCAGAAGAGTATTCCTGGGGCCACCCTGTAGCAATTCTGGACGTGTGCGGTGTCGCATTGCCCTGCTGGAATTACCCAAGTCCGTAGGAATGCGCAATGGGCACGAATGGTTGCAGGTGATCAGACAGGATGCGTACGTACGTGTCACCTGTCATATTAATATCTAGACGTATCAGGGGTCCCATATCACTTCAACTGCACGCGCCCCACACCGTTACAGACCCTACACAAGCTTGAACAGTCTCCTGCTGACATAGAGGGGCCATGGATTCATGAGGTTGTCTCCATACCCGTACACGTCCATCCATTCGATATAATTTGAAACGAGACTCGTCCAACCAGGCAACATGTTTCCAGTAATCAACAGTCAAGTGTCGGTGTTGATGGGCCCAGGCGAAGCGTAAAGCTTTGTGTCGTGCAGTCATCAAGGGGCACACTAGTGGGCCTTCGGCTCCGAAAGCCCATTCGATGATGTTTCGTTGAATGGTTCACACGCTGACACTTTTTAATGGCCCAGCATTGAAATTTGCAGCAATTTGCGGAAGGGTTGCACTTCTGTCACGTTGAACGATTCTCTTCAGTTGTCGTTGGTCGCTTTCTTGCAGGATCTTTTTCCGGCCACAGTGACGTCGGAGATTTGATGTTTTACCGGATTCCTGATAGTCACGGTACACTCATGAAATGGTCGTACGGGAAAATCCCCACTTCATCGCTACCTCGGAGATGCTGTGTCCCATCGCTTGTGCGTCGACTATAACATCACCTTCAAACTCACTTAAATATTGATGACTTGAAATTGTAGTAGCAGTAATTGATCTAACTACTGCGCCAGACACTTTTCGTCTTATATATGTGTTGCCGACAGCAGCGCTGTATTCTGCCTGTTTATATATCTGTATATATTAATACGAATGATTATACCAATTTCTTTGGCGCTTCAGTGTATATACAACGTTACGATGATAGATCACTCTGTCTTTTTCTGAGAGTGTGGGGAAAACATGTACTATTACACTGTCGCCGCTTCGTTGCAAATGTGAAGTGAAGTAGTCGTGTATGATACGCATATATAATATTACATTAATAGCTTAGGTGTTCTTTCTTTATGTGGAATTAATGATATGCATACGTGAAGTTGCTGTCGTGTGTCGTGCGCTGCTTGCTGATATACGTTGTGCCGCTGGCGTCTGTTGCTTTAATGGTCTGTGCTTTGGGACTGGCCAACCACCAGGTAATGTAGCAGGAGCCATGCACCAAATCAGTACATATTAATGCATGTTACTCTTAGCAACAGTTTCTTAAATATGAAGATATGTACAGTAAGAGCTGAATAAATAAACACAGGTTTTAGAAGATAAAATTATTCATTGATAATCCTATTTAAAAGTGTTTGTACATGTTCGGAAGCACACATGTAACTGCTTCTGTACCGAGCAGTCAGCCTTAGGCGTTTGCGCTAAACACATGTTGCGAGTGCTTGCGCCTGCCAGCATAGAGCATCGAGGTATGCAAAGAGTACATTAACTCACATATTAAATGAATAAAAAGTTCTCAGGTTTCCAGCCCGGTCAAGTAATTAACATTACATGGGTTTTCGGTCAAGCTCTTTTTGCCCAATGTCAAGTGACATGACAGCGAGTGGGCTCCTGGTAAGCCCCTTATACACAATGACTGCTGGCTGTGACTTCACTGGTGCCCGCAACATCGACGTATACGGGTAAAAGTTGGCTCGGCGTTTGACGCGCCCGATACAACGGCGCGATCGCTGGATCGCACGCCGTGCTGAGCTGCAGGCCACCGTCCCTATTCTGAGTGTTGTTGATGATTTTTATTTCAATGTTTTCTTTAATTATACAATCCTAGAAGTTGTTACGGGACAATGAGTGTCACGCAGCATTCCTCCAAGGAATGACCCGTAAGGCCCATGATTTTATCACTGATTTTACTGTTATTGCAAATGTAGACCCGTGAATGGAGACAGGCAGTGCTATTTAAACATGGCTAGATATTCATGTCAAATACGTTGAATTCTTGCTTAAAGATTACGTGACTGCTTGCACAATAAACAACATTGTCTGTGTAAAATTTTACGCCCCTACTGACGATAGGCAGATAAGAAGGCACTTTTGTACTCAAGAACTTTGTCAGCTTTTGCACCGCAACGATGACCAAATTGTCATCGGTGGTGATTTTAATGCAGTGTTCAGTGATATTAATCAAACGCCACGGCCAAACCGATCTACCGAGCGTTGTGCTCTAGTCGACATTTTCCGGCCTAAAGACTTATCTTGAATCCAGACATAAGCCACTATACCTATTTTTACAACACAGGCCACAGTCGGCTAGACAAGATGTACTTCTCGCCTACACTTCGCCACAGAAATCATACCAGTCATCTTCTCGGGTCATTGCAGTCACTTCTGCCAAATAACGTTGCCTCGTGGTCGGCCCCCATGTCGCAAAATCACCTCGAAGCTTATTGTAGTCTTTTGAATGACGTCATTTTAGCTGAACAGTTTAACGACACGTGGAAGAGATTACTCCATGAGCAGCACTGTGGGACGTGTAGACTTGAATGGTGGGTCACAACAGCCATGTCTGCCATTGAATGTTTCTGATCAATTACAGTCGTCAGAAAGCTCACTTGCGCAGGACAACAGTTCAGTTTTATCGGAGCCGTTTACAAGTTCTAGTTCAGCAGGTTGCGGGACAAACCTATCTACTTCCGGTTTTTAAGGGATTTAAATCTCAGATTTTAAACGACGTGAGGTCCGCGAGGAGAGGTTACAGTCACCAGCGGTCAACCCGTTTGTGCTGTACATGGGGAGTCGCTCTCCATATATCATTTGTACGGTGAAAGCAGGCGTCGCGAAAAGCTATACATAAAAGACTGGAGGAAAGAGGACGGTCGGAAAACCCGTGAAATGAAGGAGATGCGGCGAGAAATTTGCACCTATTTTGAACTTCTTTTTCGCGACACCGACGTAACCTCCGAAGCGTTAGCAACTGTTCTGCAAAACGTTCCCCATGTTTTAACGAGGACTCGCCTATTACACATCAACGAGATTTCTACACACGTCGACCTGGAGGATGCAATCAAAGGGAGTCCCAGGGAAAGTCTTCAGGACTTGATGAGATCCCTGTTGAATTTTATGCTAAATATTTTAACACCTTAAGTGACACTGTCATCCACATTGCCAATGAAGTCCAGAATGGAATCGAAATACTACCAACATTTGATGAAGGCTGCATTACGCTCGTTCCACAGTCAAACGCGACGCCGAACATTGACAGTCTACGACCAATCGCATTGCTCAACAGCGACTATAAAATAATGGTGCGGTGTGTCGCCAGTAGTTTGAAGCATGCAATGCCAAAGTTTGTCAGTCAACACCAAACGTGGGCAATAGGGATGAAAATACATTCGAGGCTGTTCTGGCATACAGACACTGTATCGAATATGTCAAAAGTGAAAGGATGAGAAACGCAGCGATCTTACTTACCGACATTCAAAATTCGTTTGACAGAATTAATCACTCTTATCTGATGAAGATAATGACCGGACTGGGATTTGGGATGAAGTTCATTTCCGTTATTCAGAATATGTTTGGGAATGTCATTGCTAGAGTCATCGTCAATGGCTGCCCTAGTGACAAAATCCCGATCTTAGGTCAATAGGGCGAGGATGCCCACTGTCGATGCCTTTGTACGCCATAGCATTAAATCCGCTCCTCCGACATATATTCCACGAATGCCAGAGGATCACGATAAGCAACGACCAGTTGATTTGCAGGGAATATGCCGAGTACCTCGCCGTTTTCGTGGAACAGCTAGCAGACGTAGACAGGCTATACACTATAATCCACCAGTTTGAAAAGGCAACAGGAGCGATGGTAAGTCCTACAAAGACAGAGTTACTCCCCCTCACACATCGCGGGTGGTATATTCAGCGGAACTGGTTCTGTGCCCGGACACAGCACCAAGTCCTCGGAGTAGTAATGATGGATAACCCGCGGAGAATGGAGGCGCTCAAGTGGCGTACCACGCTGAATAAAATCAGTACGGTAGCCGGAATACAGTCTGTCACGACATTGGAACTTCACGAAAGGGTGGAGATCATGAACACCTATACCATAGCGAAGGCCTGGTATCTGGCTCAAGTACTGCCCGTGCCCAAACAAACTGCATGTGCGATTAAGCAGAACATGTATTGGATGCCGTGGAGGGGGAACATCTTCAAAGTTTCTACTCACACTTGCACCCTGATGCAAGCTGGTGGACTGGGGTTAATAGACTCACACGCCAAATGTAATGTATTGCGAATACATAGAAAGAAGGATCCTTTATTGTACGATTATATGATAGCGGAACAAACACTGGTAGCAGTTACTTCTGTAAAATATCTGGGAGTATGCGTGCGGAACGATTTGAAGTGGAATGATCATATAAAATTAATTGTTGGTAAGGCGGGTACCAGGTTGAGATTCATTGGGAGAGTGCTTAGAAAATGTAGTACATCAACAAAGGAGGTGGCTTACAAAACACTCGTTCGACCTATACTTGAGTATTGCTCATCAGTGTGGGATCCGTACCAGATCGGTTTGACGGAGGAGATAGAGAAGATACAAAGAAGAGCGGCGCGTTTCGTCACAGGGTTATTTGGTAACCGTGATAGCGTTACGGAGATGTTTAATAAACTCAAGTGGCAGACTCTGCAAGAGAGGCGCTCTGCATCGCGGTGTAGCTTGCTCGCCAGGCTTCGAGAGGGTGCGTTTCTGGATGAGGTATCGAATATATTGCTTCCCCCTACTTATACCTCCCGAGGAGATCACGAATGTAAAATTAGAGAGATTAGAGCGCGCAAGGAGGCTTTCAGACAGTCGTTCCTCCCGCGAACCATACGCGACTGGAACAGGAAAGCGAGGTAATGACAGTGGCACGTAAAGTGCCCTCCGCCACACACCGTTGGGTGGCTTGCGGAGTATAAATGTAGATGTAGATGTAGATGCGCAGTGCCTTTCATCAAACGTGCCAAAGCCATGTCTGAAAAAGGTTCTTGCAGTCCAACAGCAACATTATTTCACAAACTCCAGCCAAAATCACCCGATGCCCCAGTCCAAATCAGTAGAAACCCCTATGTGCTGAACTTCCCGCGTCGGTTTTACCTCGACACCAGCTACCTTCTACATGGTGACCTGAAAGTGAACAGAGTCAACGACATCGCTACCACACTTCGTGGGTCTCCAGTCGGGAGTAAAAGAGAGTTGCAACTGCCACAGTACTACCGGAAAACTGTGTGGGACGATCTAGCCTCCAAAGTTCTATCCGGGAGTGTACACGCAACGTGTTACAAGTTCATAAATCGCCCTATTCCGACAAACTCTAAACTCTATTCAATCCACCTACTCCGATCAAGTGACTACGACATACGAGGTGTTATTGGAAAGTTTTAAAAATGGGCTTGTAATTGTTCATGCTACTGTGATGCGTCTCCTTCAAAATGGTTCCCTTCTGACTGAACATACCGACTCCAAAGGTGCTTTCACTTTTGGAAACATTCCTGGAAATTTTTTCCTGAAGTATGTTAAGGACGCTCTCCGTATTTGCGTGGATGCCTTCAATCGAGTCAAATCGTTTCCCTTTCAGTGAAAATTTGTTTAGGAAACAGGTGGAAGTCCGCAGGGACCAAATCAGGGGAATATGGCGGTTGTGGAAGCACAGGAATTTTGAATTTGGTCAAAAATTCAACAATGGAGGATGCACGATGAGTCGGAGCATTGTCATAGTGAAGCACCCAACTCCTGTCTTTTCACAATACAGACCTTTTCTTCCCCACCTTTTCGCGCAAACGTTCAAGGGCACATTTCTAGTATTCCTAGTTAATTGCCTGTCCTCCAGGGGTAAAATCATGATGCACAAAACCGACAGAATAAAAAAAATCACCAACATTGTCTTCACCTTCGACCGACTTTGTATTGCTTTTTTCGGTCGTGGTGAACCTGGAGTCTTCCACTGCGAAGTATGCACTTTGGTTTCAGGACCATATCCATGTACCCACTATTTTTCACCTGTAATTACATTATTTAACAAATCTGGGTCATTTTTAATCCGATTAATAAGTTCATGGCACACTTCAAGATGGTATTGTCTCTGGTCACTTGACAACACGTTTGGAATGAATTTTGTGGACACTCGACGTATGTTCAGATCTTCAGTTAAAATTGCCTGAACTGCATAGAAACTTAAATTAGGTTCATCAGCCATCTCCCTAATTGTAAGTCTACGATCAGAGCGCACTAAGACGCGAACTTTCACAACATTTTCATTCGTTTTTGAAGGGGAAAGACGGCCGGACCGTGGTTCATTTTCAAATGATTCGCGGCCATTTTTAAATTTGTTGAACCAGACACAAATATTTGACTGGTTCATACAATTATCTCCAAAAGCTGTTTTTAATAGTTTGCAAGTCTCAGAAGCTGATTTCTCAGTTTTAAAACAAAATTTCACACAATCTCGTTGCTCCGTTTTTACGTCCATTTGCACGCAGACAGAATCCATTCTTAAAGCTTTACAATCACACCTCGTATGTGCGGAAGAGGACACACTCGAACATCGGTGTGGGTGCCGTAAATTTCGTGTCATCTGGGACACCACAAGAGACATGCTGCGATTTACAAACAGAATAGCTATGAATAGCGTCACAGTGTCATCATACGACAGTGGAAACCCTAGCCCAAAACAAAGAAAAATGATACGACCTGGTTTATGGGACACACAATTCATGCAATATTCTTCCTAAAAATTTCTGATAAGTAATATTTCTTGAAATTTTTTATGAATGAACACGGTAAGGAACAAACACGGAGGAATATAGCGAAACCTTTGCAAATTACCGGAAAATACCATTACAAAAGGCGTATGGTGATATGGGAGTGTGTTCTTTTTTCTCTTCATTTAATGTGATTTCGTGATCTACTGTGCCGTCCGAAGTCCTTATTTACTTTTCTATGGTCCACGTGCTGAGATTTTTTTCGTTATGTAACATTTCATTAGAACGGCATTGACAGAAAAACAGACGTAGGCAACTTGTCTTAAGAGCTTTCCGGGTTTGCTTGGTGTGGTCCACATTTTAATACATGTCTCTTTGTGTGTTGGGGACAGGTTGCTGACCTACTGAATGACACCGCCTAATATTGGACCTGTAGAACAGCTGAAAGACACTTCTATTTCCTTCAATTAAGGTACATTTCATTTCCAAGTAGAACGTAACCTATGAAGGTAAACATTTACTTCGAATTTCAGCGAGAATGTCTGCTTTCAGGGTATATTATCTTGTATTCCATATTTCCGTCTGGAGTTTTGGATTTAGAAGACGATTGTTTTGTTATCCTCAGAAAAACGTTTTCGATAAAACGATTATTATTATTTCTGTACAGTGCCCAGTGAATATTATATTTTTCCGTTTGACAACCTAGTAACGACCCCGGCTTTAAATTCTTATGACAGACTATCAATTAGTCCATCTGCCGCTAACTGTGTTTTGTTCCTCAATCTGTTATTTTGCTTTAAGAACAACAGTACGTCAATATACTCGTTTATAAATTTGCATTTGAAGAAATACACTTTCTGTTTTGCTATAGATTATGAAAGTTTCAGTTCTCAAGAAGGAATTGTCGTCAGGGCACATGGACCCTGAGGAACATTTAAAATTTCAATTTCATATCCATCCTTTATTTCGTTGTTTATTGCTGTAAAGATAAGAAGATTATGAAGCACCCTTTGTGGGAACATGACATTTACTTTTAAAATTAACGAAAGCATTGAAGCTCGCCGACGAAGGCACTTTGGAGAGCGCAGGGAAGGGCTGTGAGTGGAGAAGGGAGGCTCTAAAAAAATTAAAAAAGAGCATATTACAAAAAGAGGGACGACGATGTTCTATTTGCGAGGCATTATTGAGGAAATTTAGAGATCCAGCATTTGACGCCGACTGTAGAGCAATTCTGCAGCCACCAACATACATTTAACGTGAGGATCTGGAAGATAAGTACAGTTAGGGCTCGTAAGGAGGCAGATGTTTTTTCCCCGCTTTATTTGTGAATGGAATAGGAAAGGATATGACTAGTTGTGGTACAAGGTTCCCTCCGCCACGCACCATACGGTGTCTTGAGCCTTATGTACGTAGACGTAGATGTAGAGGTGCAGTGGTTAGCACACTGAACTTACATTCGGGTGGATGTCGCTTCAAATCCACATCCTGTAACAACGTTATTTAGATAATGATCGCATTTGGGTGCCTACAGTGAGAGATGAATACATTCCACACGTCCTTATCCCCGCGTTAAGCCACGAAAGATAGAATACGTGGTGTGCAAACTACTGAATAGGCCTGCGAAGTTTTAAACCGATCTGCACGCTTACTTAGCAACGAGTTCGCCAGACAAAACTGCCTGGTGCAATCTATTCTATCGTCTGCTCCTTCATTTGACGTGTAATGTCAGATTTTTGTAGTCAGAAAAGAAAATCCATAGTACTTACGCCAACAGCTCTTCAAACCACATGTTGACTATGTATCACTTTCTTCAAGGTATTTCATAAAGTTTGACCACAGGATTTGTTCCTAAATCTTAATGCAAATTTGTAGCCAGTGATACATTCTTGTGTCCCAGACAACCCTCCAGGCTTTATGCACAAATCTTCGATTGAGCTAGTGCCTGCATTTGATTGTTAAATATGAATGTATTTCATCAATGAACTTGAAAGAAACAAAATTGGTATGAGATCTGGACCGGAATACTTACCACAAGCGATGTTAGTTTATGGTTTACGTGGACATATCGTTAAATGACTGCATATTAAAAAGTGGAGGGCACTGCGAGAACCACAGGACAATACTAATTTACCATGCGGCCACTTTATGGCATTCGGAGCCTGCACGGCAATATGATTTTCCTTCTTTTTTTCAGTTCACGATGATAGTGCATATCGCTTTAGGGAGAAAAAGAGTTAACATTAATGCATGATTATGTAGCAGAAAGAGGCGTGTGATATTCATACTTTCTCGTGCATGTAAACATTATTAAAATGGGAAGCTGAGAGCACAAGTAGTACAAGTGCTTGCTGAAGCAAACTTAATAAATGACTGCCAAAGTTAAATGGCTATTTCTAAATTGTGCGAGTTACTATCGAAACATCAGATTTTTTTCCCTAATGGTTAGTTAGTCTGTGTGTAATTGCATTATTTTTTATATTAAAAATACTTTTACTCTCAGTGTCTTAACCCTTTACTTATCGCCGGGCCTCAGATGTTTAATATCTTCTCTGTAACTACACATTTTCATTTTAATTACATTTTATGACTAATCCTAATTTGTCAAGTTGGTCATAATATTGAAAAAAATTATAAAAATTTACCTACGGCTTTGTGTTAAAATGTTGGTGCATGTTTCCACGCGTACGGCCCTCGTTTTATGCTGTTCTTTCGTGTACCACTCATTGAGAGAGTGTGTATGCTGATCAACAACGAAGGTCGAATCTTTCATGAGAACTGAGTGGATATAGATATGCTTGAAATGAAAAAGTTTCTTAGTGTTCTGATTCTGACTGGAGTTCACGAGTCGAGAAATGAGGATATCAGTCATCTTTGAAGCGCTGAGAATGGCCAACCATTGGTCAATGAAATTATGTCTCGTAACCGCTCCCATGCTATTTGCGATTTGACAGCGCAGCAACCGGGCGTGAACATAGGTCAAGTGACAAACTGGAACCAGTTGAGATGTGAAAAATTACCCTTCGAAGTCGCTATGCATTTCGACAATATATCCCATCAAAACCTGGTAGATACAGAATAAAGTTCTGGACAATGCAACAAGCTACTGCTGAAAGATGAAAGTGTATCCGGGGAAGGAGGATGAAACCAGAGCCGTGCGACTTGGAGAGAACGTTGTGAAAATCCTGGTGAATGAACTTGAAATGTCTGAATGTAATATAGCCTCTGATAATTTTTTACGTCTCTCGATTTAGCTCATTACTTGTTGTCAAAAGGTCTGACACTAGTGGGTACTATCCAAAAAAACAAACGTGAATTACCTGCCGATTTTATTACACCTAAAGGACGTGAAGAATACATTATTTGGTTTAACCATATGTGACGATGGCCTATTATGTTCCTAAGGAAAACAAAGTTGTTACCGCCCTTAGCTCTCTTCATTACCAACCAACGGCCTCATCATCACAAGTGAAAAGTTATAATGACACACAGTGACACTAAGGGTGACGCTGACATCATGGACCAGATGACGCAATGCTACAGTGTGAAGAGAAAAACAAGGCGCTGGCCATTGGTGGTTTTCTTCAACATGATCGATATAAGTATCGTAAATGCATACATAATTGTGATGATGCTGACTACCAGTAAAACAATGAGACGTCGGGCTTTTATTATCAATTTGGCATAACAATCGGCAGGGGTAAAGACGTCAAGGAACTCATTAGTAGCACCGGATCCAGGAAGGCAGTGAAACCACCAGCCAAGAAAAGTAGAAGATCTGTGTCTTATGTAGAGAAGAAAGAGAGAATAACTCAATTTACATGTTATAGGTACACCAAACATTTATGCTCGGAGCATTCTGCTACGGTCTGAAGACACTGCGCAAATTTGCAATAAGAATAAAAGCCACCAGTAAAAGTATAAAAATTTGTTTTTTTAATGTTAAATAAATAGGTTATTTTAAAAGCATTAATACCTCAAAATTCGTTCATATTTTAAGTAGTCAAAATAGTGCGAATTTATGTCAACTTAAAAACGCGGCCGTGAGAGGCCCGACTGGTAGGCAGCGCTGTACAGACGTTTTGGTAAGTAGAGTGCAAAAACATTTTATTTACTGTTCTGTAGTTCGAAAATTTTTTGGTACAACACCCATGATATATATAGTGCAATGCATGTTCATTATAAAACAACGATATATTAGTAATTAAAGTGAAATTAATATAACGAGGGATGTGAGGACATAACATATAATAAGATTGACAAGCACCCCACTGCACAAGTTCGAAGAAAACTGCTTCAATTTATGACTCCAGCTCGCTACCAAAAGGAAATTACCAGAACATTGAAGGGACACAGCTTTGTTTCTCCAAGATTAGACGGCCTTCCCCAGCTCCATAAATTAATATGGGAGCGATGAGAGCGAAGCAGATGAAGATGGAAGCCATACACCGCGCGTGGAACATGTAATAAAAGCATTGACGTTTAGAACAATACTGAATAACATAGCGCATCTACTTAGTGAATGGCCAAATATTTAGCATCGATGTTGGGACTTTCTGCAGGTAATTGTGAACATCATATACGTAAGTCAGCAGATTTTATTAGTAATTAACAGTTATGAATTATTGGACAACTTTGATGTCGTTTCCTAGTTCACAGAAGTACCTATCGCTGACACTCTGTCACTGTGTATCAGAAAGTTTCAAGAGGACATAACGGCATTACTTAAGCATGCGATAACCTCCACTTACTTTTTATTTTATAACCAAAATTTTGAACAGATTTGTGGTGTTGCCATGAGTAGTGATCTCTCACCCATCGTAGCTAATTTATTTATGGAGGGTTTTGAAGAAAAGTCACGCAAATCTCCAGTGGGTTTCTTTATAAATAGCTTTTCTGCCTGAAGTTACATTTTCCTTTTGTTCATATTTTACACGACGCTTTCCGGGAAATGATTCCCATTTTCAAGTGTGTATTTCTTTGTACTATGCCATTTTTATGTAATGTTTTCGAGATGTGAGGTTCTGCTTTGTTTTGCTGATTGTACTGCAATATATAAGAGGGCAATACATAAAGGGCGTAAACTGGATTTATTAGAAGAACTCAAAATATATATACGTTACAGAAAATATGAAGACAAAATGCTAAATGAAAAACTTATAAATGAATCGGTGCTACGAAAACATACTTAAGCAAAAGTAGTAATACATAGAAACAAGCACCATTGTAAAATAGATGTAAGCAAATTATACTCCGCATCGTTAAGATAAATATCTTCTGTACAAAAGCATATCGGCGATGGACCTGTAACATGACCTCTGTCAACTCTATCTAAAAACATCTTTGTAACTGTTTGTTTATGTAAGTTGTTTCGATGTGTACTGTACACTGAAAGTTGTGAGTGATGTTTACCATGTGTGAGATTCTGCACAAATGAACCGTAAGAAGACTGTAAGTACAAGTTCTTCCATATTTCACCACTAACTACATACAAAAATCGGTAACTAACTAAACATTTCGCCTTTTTTATATATTGCAGTAAAATCAACAAAACACAGCAGAGCCTGCCACTGCGAAAACATTACATGAAAATGGCACAGTACAAAGAAATATACATTTGAAAATGGGAATCATTTCTCGAAACGCGTCGTATAAAATATGAATAAAAGAAAATTATGACTGGTAGCAGAAAAGTTACTTATAAACAAACCCAGTGTTTTCACAGTCGCAGGCTTTCAAAAAGACCATTTATAATGGACAAAATCACAACTCTGCATTTTTAAAACCAATGGTTATTATTCGATGACACATTCGTAGTGGGTCCTATGGCAAGGACGAATTGATCCGGTTTTTTGAGCATCTGAACTTCATTCACAAAAATATCAAATTTACAGTGGAACAAGTAATGAACGGTTGACTACTATTTCTGGATAGATGGGTTTTTAATACATTCCGTTTTCGGTAAGCCTACGCATATCGATTTATACTTGCGGGACTCTATCTTCCAACATCCTTTGCAAACCACGAGTGTAGTTAAAATTTCAGTACACAAGGCTCGTGCAGTGTCTGGTTCTGGTAGCCTACAGATTGTACTGGTACAACTACATGACATATTCAGTAAGAATGGATGCACAATACGTCAGATAAGAGAGCTGTGCAAGCGAAAGCGCCAGACCAACCATAAGAAGAAGAAGAAGAAGAAAGAGATATAAAGTTTGTGGCCCTTCTTCCGTATGTGGGACGTATATCGTCAAAAATCGCAAGAATAATGAAGAAGAATACAGTGGACGAGCTCTACCTACCACCGGCCCACACAGCGGCTCTTCTGGGAACTGCGAAGAATGATTTGCGGTTCTGCAGAGGTTGAACATTGCATTTCTACTGGCCATTCCATAGTTTACACAACCTGCTCGAAAAATCATGTACCCCTCATTTTACGTCTGCACTCTGAGAGTAAATATTGTTCTATGTCTTCACTGCCTGGTATTCCAACATATACCGTCCATAACAATCAACCAAACACTTCGTAAGCTCTATGAAATCGCTGACTCTGCGCTTGCTTTGTTTACTCTTAGAGGTGTAAAATGTTATCTGTAGCTGACGCTCTGTTATCAGTAGTTTTATCTTTCACGCATGCACATTTAGTCCACAGCGTGAAGTGCTTTAAGCATCTTGCAAACAACTCACCTCTACAGTGGCTGAAAGATTGTCAACCGAAGTATCGGTACAGGAGTTAAAAATATACTGTATGCACTCCCAATAAATGGTAGAATTGTCTTAAATGTGTTTCGTGAAAAGAGCGTCGTCTCCCCCCAGGGATTCCCATTGGGGTTCACGAAAGATCTCCGTAATACTCGTAATGTTGATAGAACCTATCGGTAACAGAAATACCTGCCCGCCTCTGAAATACTTCGGTGTCTTCCTTGAATCCTACCTGGTAATGAATGTGTTACACTAGTTTTCTACACGCGGTCACCTTTACACATCCTCATAATTTTTCAAATAAACCGAAGTCTGCTATGCACCTTTCCTTGTACCGTCCTTACGTGCTCGTTGCATTTCATATCCCTTTGCAGCGTTACACCCACATATTTAATCGACGTGATTGTGTCAAGCAACATACTAATACTGTGTTATTCGAAAATTACAAGCTTGTTTTTCCTACTCATCTACATTTACTTATATTTTTCCATATTTAGAGCAGGCTTTTTTTCATAAGACCAACCAAACGTTTTTTTCTAAGTCATCTTTTATTTTCCCACAGACACTGGACGACGACACTTTCCCACATAGGACAGCGTCATCAGCAAACAACCGCAGACTTTTGCTCACCTTGTCCGCTAGATCGTATCAATATTTGTTCATGTACTTATTATTCATTACTACAGCCTACTATCTGAAAAGCCGCCGCGTGGAGTGGCCGCGCGGTTGGAGGCGCCATGTCACTAATCGTGCGGTCCCTCACGCCGGAGCTTCGAGTCCTCGGTCGGGCATGGGTGTGAGTGTTATCCTTAGTGTAAGTTAGTTTAAGTAGTGTGTAAGTCTATGGACCGATGACCTCAGTAGTTTGGTCCAGCAGGAATTCACACGCATTTGAACATTTCTGAAAAGCTAAAATGAACCATACAAATCACATTTCCTTGGATAGTAATAAATTTATATATTTATTTCTGAGACTTACTTTAGTAAATACTGCAACTACTTCTACTACTACAAAACTACAATAAAACCAATACCAGTAACCCAACTAATAATACTACTATAAGACCTACAGAATCGATTCTCTGTTTATTCGGTTTTTTTTCGTGCACTTAACTTGTAGATGGTTATTTCCGCTTTATACTACCCCCGTCAACAGCCATTGTCTACTGCATTCGTGGGCGTCGGGTAGCACGTCAACAACGTTTCCACTATAGCAAGCAATTGCACCCGTCACTGTTACGGCTAAAAAAGTGCACACTTCCATGCTCACTTATATCGACGTAATGTACATTCTTGGGAAAATATTTCATTCGGTGGTCGCCGACTTCAGTAATCTTCTCTCCATCTGCAGAGTATGTTGTCTGGCCTGAATGGCAGCATGTTGACTTATGATTGAATGCCTCATGAAGTCTTCCTTGGCCTTCCTGGATACTGCGGCTGCAGTGTCGTCCAAGATGTACCAACCCGACTCGCTCCTTTCTGCTGCTTTGGGATCCAACATCCGTAATACCTGGCGTCCATTACCCGCCGCATCTTCATAGAGCGCGCAGTCCCAAAATGTGTATTCTGGTGTGCCCACACTACCGTAGGCGCAACTATCATTCATATGTCTTTTGATTTTGTGTAGATACGTAGCATATGGGCAATGGCCAGTCAGATAATATATCAATCCATTCGACGGGTTAAGAAATCTCATTTTTAATCCCTCCCTGATGTTGGGGAGAAATTTGTATGTTCTCCTGCCTGTGTCTAAAGTGTCCCATTCATTCTGCCACATCTGTCATATGCGATCTTTTATTACCTTTTTCGAATTGCCCTTTGTTCCAAGCACCCTTCGTATTTCCATTTTATTGCCTTTCCTTAACCTGTAAAAGGCTCCCCTTTTCCTGATTTCTAAGTCCAGCCATCAAAGGCCAGAGACAGGGTCCTATTACTTAATAAATCTCCGAGCCACTCGTTTACCAGGGAACCTGCAAGCCGTCTCTTGCTTTAATCATAAATACATCTTCGAGTGATGCTAAATGTTATTGTCATTACATACAGAAAAGTATTAGCTACTCAATAATCTTCAAATCGTGAACTACACCCTTAATTTTTATGTATCAAGTGAGTAAATGTACTCATGGCACTTTTGTAGCCTATGTCTGAGGTCACTTTCCGAACTCAAAATAATAATCAAACTAACTAACTTAATAAATTGAACCTTCAATTGCTGGTGTGCCCATGCATTAATACAAAAAAAATAAAAACGGTGAATAACTGAGGGAGTATGAGTGAGAACAGTGGCGTATTTAGGTTTACATAGAGAATGACAAAAAATTTTATTCATCCTTTTATAACTACAACAAGAGGATAAATCTTACCAAAAAATTACAGACACAAATCAGGAAATGAATGGTGATTGGTTGGCAAAGCATTCATTGGGACGGAAGCTACACAAATTCTCCCCTGAATTAATCCCTCTTACAATTCAGTCTGTCTTTGTTTACATGAAGCCGCTGTGAGGCCCAATTCTATTCAAATGGAATCAGCTACGACTACGTGTCAAAAACAATGGTTCACCGGAGAACAAGGAGCTGTGAATATCATTTAACAACCCTACACTGTTACAGCAATACTTTACCCTTTCACTTTGATTCAGGCGGCAGCAGAAAACGGCACGCTGAGGGCGAGGAGTGGGGCACCGTGACAGCTGTGATGTTCTGACGCGTCCACGAAATTTGCAAACAACGCGGACTCGTGTTCTGATTACTAGAACGCGGGAAGCTTCCCTATCAGCGCTCCCACATCCCAGCAGCTTTCGATGTGCACCCGTTCTGTGGACTGGCCAAACCAATTTGACTCTCTGGCAAGACAATGCATGCTGCAATTGTCAAACGTCAGATGGCCGACGCAGGATGAATAAGTTCACCCTCATGATATACGATGTGTCCGAGATGGTATGCAGTCCACTGTCGGTATAGTGGGAAACTGTCACTGGCTCTTAGTCCACCACAAGTTGCAGACCACAACTGTCACCCTCTAGGGAAAGACTTAAAGTTCTCCACCAGGGGAGGACCAGAAGACGAAGAAGGCAAAGAATCATAATCACTTTCTACCAAGCCTCAATACGGGAGCCGAATTAGCACAAAAAGAAGAAAACGCCTCCACGTTGTACAAACCAATCGAACTATCCTCTACACATTGAATCTCCGCTCTTGACTGTTCTGTCGGCCTGGTAGCCAATCCAGACACAGCACTGGGGTTCCCACGCTGGGGAATATCCTGAGAAGAACCAATTAGAGGATCAAAATCTCTCTTTTCTGCAAAAAGAATATTTTAGACTAGAGAGGCGTCGTTATCACGGAAAGCATGGTCACGTTTCGGCAAAAAACGTCTACCTAGACGGGACCACAGTCCTTCATTTATGGAGAGATCTAATCTTTCCAGGTCGACCATTTCCAATTTCTGAAAGAAAGCTGTTAAGCTTCCCAGACAGTCGCGCCCGTGAAATGTATGTTTTTGCCGCCCGCTAAAATAACCTAGTGACTTCCTGGCGTCAGGGAGTTACAGTCTTGCATCCAATGAACACGTGAACCAGCATCTTTGTCCATATTGTCCCAGCTTCTAACATGAGAATGCTTGGATTTTTATGACCGTCCCACTATTTACACAAAAGCTCCGATTACAAGAGATTCTCTCAAATGGATTCCTGCACCCTGTTTCCGCACCTGGCCACCTTTGCGATAGTCTGTCACCTGGTCCTGGTAAAATGTTTTGAGAACCGTTGCACTCCTGCTCCGACCTTGAGTGGGAAGAGGGGAGTGACACGGCCTGCAGTCCCTCTCCAGCTACAATCCACAGAGCGCTGCTTCCCACAATCATTCGCACAGCCAGGTCTCTGGACACAACATTTATGGCCCACGGTTCAGCTTTCTCTCTGTTCTCCGTCGCCTCCACTAAGGCCCCTAATGTACATGTTCTCCACAGGCTACACATACTGTTATACGAACATTCCTCCCACAATTTCCTCCTTAAAAAGTCGTAAACCAGACATACAAAATGTAGTACTGAGGAACACCGAGATCATGAACTAAAAAATGAATATTAATCTGACTGACAGTGCTGTTAAAGTGAGAGAGTGACGTGCCACCTCTCAAACCTAGCCCATGTGCTAGGACCTTATTTAACTGTTTGCAGTGGAGGAACGTGGCAGATGCTTTCTGGAAACCTAGGACTGTGGAATCTGAGGGTACTGATTCCATGATTCGCTGGGTATCACGTAAGAGAAGGGCAAGCGGAATTCCGTAGCTGTGATGCTAACTACATCCGTGCTGATTTGTGGACAAAAGCTTCTCTGTCTGAAGGCAATTTATTACATTTGAACTCAGAACTGTTCAAGTATTCTGCAGAAAACCGATGATAATGATGCTGATATGTAATTTTGTGGGTCTAATATTTCCCCATTCTTATATACAGGAGTCAGCTGTGCTTTTTTTCGGTCCATTTGGATCTGTCGCTCGGCGAGAGATTCGCAATAAGTGCGAGCTAGGTAAGGGATTAATGCCGAGAGTCATCAGTATAAATCCGAACTGGGGTCCCTGAAGATCTGGTGACCTATTTGTTTCCAGTTTTTTCAATTGCTTCTATACGCCAGGGATTCCTATGTTTATGTCCTCCATACTGGGTGTCTGCCAGTCAAACGACAATATATTAGCACTATTTTCCAGGTGAATGCTTTCTTAAACACTAAGTTTAAAACTTCAGACTTGCTTTTGCCGTCTTCTTTTGACACGCACGAATTTCTATTGACTTTTGCCTTTCGTCAATTGAGAGTCTTTCTTGAAAATAGACTGCAACAGCCTCTGGTTACTCCGCACGTTCTGAATTTCGTTATTAAACCACGACTGGTCCTTCCCGGCCTTAATCCACTTTCTCAGTACATTCCATTCCAGAGAGTGATTTACAATGCGTTTAAACTTTGCAAGTAATTCCGTTACGTTCTTCATATTGAAACTAAATGATGTTCATTCGTTGTCCAGATATGATCCTAGCAACTGCTTATCTGCTCTTTCTAGCAAAAAAAAATCTCCTAGGCTTCTTGATGGATTTATTAGTAACGAAAGTCGCTACTACGTCATCATCTCCTATCCCTCGCCTACACTGACACTATCATTAAGGTTGGGATTGTTTGTAGCTAGCAGGTCTAAAATATTTCCATTGTACGTAGTCTGTCGAATTAGTTGCTCAAGGCAGTTTTAACGAAATGTGTTTAAAAGTGTTTCACAAGACTGCCTTTCTGTACCATTTGCAAATGAATCCATAGACGTCCCAGTCTATATTTGGTAAGCTAAAGTCCCTTGCAAATAATATTACTGAGTGCTCTGGATATCTCCGCACTACAGAGCGTAGGATGTTTTTGAATTATTCTAAAACTGTCATAGCCAGAATGGAATAGCCGCGTAAAAACATCTGATAATGAACGTGAGTTCACCAAGACGTGTTACACATATCTAGATAACTTCACAGACAAACTCAGTTTGGACCTCGACAGACTATAGCTGTTTCAACTTCAAGGAAGACTCCCTCTTTTACGATGTCAGATCCTCAAGTTATTTTCGATATACGTTTCATTAATTGCCAGATATTTCAAAGCTACTTCAGGTTTCATCCAACTCTCGGCTCCGGGAATAATCTCAGTGCAACAACTTTCCACTACAACTTTCCTAGGGGGCAGTAAATTCAGGGACTTTGTTACGAATGCTTCGGCAATTTACTGTTAAAATTTTGACAGTCGAATCATCTTTACTTTGTACGTGGTCTGATTTCGTTCCCTGTGTGTCGACTGACGAGTGTTTATCCGAGAACCTCAGACTACAGCATAGTGTAAGGAAAAAGAAAAGAAAAACCATGTGCAGTCGACAAGTACTCTGTTACCTAAGTAGGTGCTTCCTTTGTGCAGCGCAACCCGGGCCTACGAAGGGGAGTCTCAAAATTCTCCACCCTTTAGCGCATGTCCAGATCTCTGATTCTCTCATCGTATTTAACTGATACGAAAAGTTCAGGTCTACTCGTTACTAGGAGGCCTAAAACATTGTCTTCACGCGTTCGTTCTTTAACTATTCGTTCGAAGTAATTTTCAGACAAGACATTGAGAACGATCTCACATGAATCCCTTTCTTTGGCACCACTTTGAAATTCGTGACTCTCCCATTCTATAGACGGTAAGTTGTAGTGTCCCATTATTACAATAGTACGACCAGGTAACGTTCTCGTGATATTGTCCAGTGTCTCTGAAACGCTCTGCCGTCACTGCTCCTGGCACAGATGGTCTGTAATAGATTCCGATTGCCGTGTTTGACCACCATTTGATGCTTACGGTTCTCAATACTAATTCACATTCAGAATCTGTAATAACCTTATTTTTTATGGCATCCAACCTATCCTTGAAATATATATTCTAATCTGAAGTTAGAATTTAGTTACTGTTCACTTCCGGTTTCAACAGACTTTCTATTCCTAATACTATCTGGGAATTATTGCCTTTAATGAACTTTACTAACTCTGGGGTCTTACCATAGATGCTGCTGCGGTACTAATATCGCATTAACCTTATCTATTTCCGATCTGCGAGGGGGAACGTTTCTGAGAATAATATTACTGATCTATCTTCGATTTCGTCGGGAAATTCATCACTGACCTCTAGGAGGGGGTTCATCTAACCTAAAAAGTAACCACATGCACGCCACTATCCACGCCCAGCTGCACCTGGTGTTTTAATGCCATCCACAGAGACTCCTTCATCTCAGGCAACACCTACTGTCAAGTAGACAGAATGCACACCTGTCTGCTATTTCCCTCAGGGGCTGCTTTACGCGCCTGACGTTGGAGGCCCCAAGGACCAACAAACTCACCCCACCCTCTGCGATTGTTCCGCCTCCGCAGGAAAGTCGGCATCTGGCTCCAGTCCTAGAGGAGAGCCGAGTTTAGCAGCAGCAACTTATCATTTGTACACAGACTGCGTACATCGTTTAGATTAGTAACATTTTTTTACAGAGCGAGGTGGCGCAGTGGTTAGCACACTGGACACGCATTCGGGAGGACGACGGTTCAATCCCGCGTCCGGCCATCCTGATTTAGGTTTTCCGTGATTTCCCTAAATCGCTCCTGGCAAATGCCGGGATGGTTCCTTTGAAAGGGCACGGCCAACATCCTTCCCTAATCCGATGAGACTGATACCTCGCTGTTTGGTCCCTTCCCTCAAACAACAAAACAGTAACATTTTTATGTGATTCTGAGCAGAAGTGAACAGTTGCTGCAGATCTGCTGTTAGTAGTTCTTTTTAGATAGTTGGTGTTGAGTGTGCTACTTTTGTAGTATAGTTTTATGCCACTTTAATAAGTTCATTTTTGGATATTTTCCCTGTCCCTAATGCTTGTTGCTGAGGGCTATAGTTTCGGCAGAATTTTCGTAAAGCTCTCATACTGAAGTGATATTTTTAAATTAATTCATCTCACAAGTTTGTAAATTACAGTTACATTTGTTACATCAAAGTCGTTTTCATCATCTTACTTCAAGGTACGAATAAATGATCTGTCATATAACTGCCATCTTGCTAAAGGAGAGGCTTAGTGTATGTATCACACTGCTTAGTCTGCAGTAACTGTAAAATCTCAGCCGCCTCACTGTTTTGCGTCATGAAAGGTAATAGAGGCAACAGTATTATTCATCGGAGGATCGCTTTTACAAAGATAGTGCACGTTTCATGGTATTACAGTTTAAGAACAACAAAAAAATAATTCATATACATGAGCACTTACAGAATGAATTATCTGTTTTAGAATCAGAGGTGGCTTTGTAGTAGGAACCATCCCAACATTGACCTGAAGTGATTTAGGAAACAATGGAAAATCTAAATCAGAATAGTCGGGTGGAGTCACCATTATCCCTGATACAAGGCATGTTTGCTTAACACAAGAACAACCTTGTTCAATTGATATTCCATGTTTCTGTACGAGGCGACTGATACTACGATATTATAGTTTCATTGTCCATCAAAACACATGTAGTCCCGTTAATTATTATATTCTTTTCCGACATTCTCTACCATTTTTCAGTAACGAAAGCGGAAATTATGAAACTCTATTTTTAAACCAGGAAACGGATATATTAGCGGTATTATTTTCAAGAGTAGAAGTAAGTTGTCATTGATTTAAATCTGGGTGGTACAGCTGTTGCCGGAAAGGAATACAGGTATAGTCTTGCTTATTAAATATCACGCATTATAAAACACATAAGCTTGTTAAATTTCAGAATAGAAGTATGGCTAAAATTTTGTATCTAATAAGAAGCACATAAGCCTGTAAATTAATGAATAATGATGACATATATCAGAATATAACCGAAATAAGGATAAGAAGAGATTTTTTTGACATGTATACAGAATGAATGACTATTGGATAAGAGAACACGAGGCGTGGTCCGTAAGGCGTGACGAGGGCGTGGCGAGGGCGTGGTCTGGGCGGGGCTAAGTACGCTCTCTCCTTCAGCTTTCTGCTCTCCTAACACTCTAGGGCAAATCGGTCGATTGCGCCCTGGGGTATTAGGAGAGCAGAACGCTGAAGGAGAGAGCGGCCTGCGGCTCCGCTCAAACCACACCCTCGCCACGCCTCACTGGGCGCCCTCGTGTTATCTCAGCCATTAGCCATTCATTCTGTATAGGTATCAAAAAGTCTTTTATTATCCTTATTTCGTTTACTTCCTGATATGTATCATAATTAGTCAGTAATTTACAGGCTTTTGTGCTCCTCATTCGACATAAAATTTTCGTATACTTCTGCTCTAAAATGTTAAACGTTCACGAAACTTAAAATTCTATCTAGTCAATATTTAACATTACTGCTGGATTCCTCTGCTACAGCTGCTGTGACACCGAGATTCAACTCAATTACAACTTCCGCCTATTCATGGAAGTAATACTGCTAATGTTTCCTTTTCAGAGTTTAAAATCAAAGTTTCATTCCGTTCTGCTGTCGGTACTGAAAAGTGGCAGCTAATGTTAGAAAATATTATTGTAATTAACGAGCCTACAAGTTTTCTGATGGACGACGATACTCTAATACCGCAGTATCATTCGGCATGTACACAAATCCCGAACATCAGTCGAACGAAGTTGTGCTGTTTTAAACAGACTGGCCTAGTATCAGACATAATAGAGACTGCTACCTACATCCGTCCATTCTGATTAAGATGTTGCCCTGTTTTACTACGTCACTTCAGTCAAACGCTGTTATGGTTCCTACTACAAAGCCAATGATGAGTATATGCCCCGTGTTGAATAAATAAACATTTCTCTCTGTATATGCTTGTATATGAATAATGTTTCTTTTTTTAAATTTGTAATACCATGAAACATCCACTATCTTTGCAAAAGTGATCCACATGTGAATAAAATTGATGCTACGTAACCTTTCGTGACAGCTAGTTCAAACTCACTGCAGACTAAACGTTATAATTAAACTTTCACTTACTTGAGGGAGCCCCCATCAAACACAAGTAATCGTAGGACAATGAAACTTTGTGGGAACATTTGGAAGGACATGCGGAAGAGAAATAATGAATAAACCACTGAAACACTGAAAGAAACACACGAGACGGTAACATTTGTCAGTGTCGTACCATGTTTACGTTCCAGGTTATCAACAGTGAGACAAATATCTGCTTCCAGGATAGCCTGTTACCGGACTAGAAATTTTTCTGCTGCTGCCCGAAACAACGGTGGACCATGGAATGTTCAGCTGTCGCACATTACGTCCAGCATTCACAGTCATGGTAACAGTAAAGTCTTCAACAATTTGTGGCGTAGTTGGCCGTTGGCCTTTTCCAGGAGCAATTGCCAAATCTCCATTGAATCTTAAATTCTGAGTCATGTTATTCAACCCCGGAGTGGAAAGAGGACCTCTCAAAAATGTTCAAATGTGTATGAAATCTTATGGGACTTAACTGCTAAGGTCATCAGTCCCTGAGCTTACGCACTACTTAACCTAAATTATCCTAAGGATAAACACGCACACCCATGCCCGAGGGAGGACTCGAACCTCCGCCGAGACAGAGATGACCTCTCTGTATTCCTTTAATGCGTAGATACTCGCGAAGAGCAGCAGCACTACTGCTATTTGCAATTTTGTCAAATGATGACACGGTTGGACACCGTGGCTGTTATTCGAAGACAAATGTTGATGGTGTTGAGACAGCAACCAGCCACAAATTTATTTTCAGTTCCTTTATTCAAAGGGTACCGTTACCGGTTTCGAATCGTTATGATTCATCTTCAGACGGTTTTCATGCTTTCATTACAACGTTGTCTTACAGATTAATTGTCATAAAATATAAATAATACATATTTATAAGCACGCCACACAGATGGTCGCGTTACAGATTTTCATTGGATGTGACTTAAGTGAAATGTCGGTTTGGAGTGTTTGTTTTCATTACATTCGTCCAACAGGTGTGAATACATTCCCACCGCATTCTTATCGTTGCACACGTAAATTTTTCTCGCTGAACTCTTTAGATTTGTCACAGAAAAGATTTCTAGCACACACCACATGTTTTGATACAATACAAAGTGCTTAGAAACATATGAGTGACAGAGATGCTATGATATATCTTAACATCATGAAGATGTCCCATGTTTGGAAAAAGATCATAAAATCGCTTATGCAACTGAAACGCCTTTTACTCTAGTACAGAGAGACATTGATTTTGTGAGCTTTAGAGCGAATACTGTTACATTAATTACAAAGTTGATCTTTTCTTTGGGTACTGTATAGGTAAGACAGTACATTATTTATTTACATTTAGCATCATGAGAATTGTAGTAACATATAAACTTGCTACTTGATCTGCAGATAGACGCTGGAATTTTATTTGGTTTGGAGGGTGGAAAATAATTTTTGAAAATTATTCGGGAAAGAGGTGTTAGCTAACTATATAATCATATAGTCTGGGGTGCTGTTTTTGTGTCTGTGTGTGTATTTCAATTTCTTCTAATATATTCATAGTGGCTCCTTTTTCTGCTAGATGTAGAATTTTTAAGTTGTTCTCAGTGTTTATCACTGAATGGTTTTCTTCAGCAATGTGAGCTGCAAATGCAGATTTGTTCAAGTTGCCAAGCCTTAAAGCATCAATGTGTTCTTTGTATCTAACTTCGAAACTCTGCCTGTCTGTCCAATGTAGGATTTTGGGCATGCATCGCATTTGAGTTTGTATATTCCTGATTTGCCATATGGACTGTTGGAGGTATTTACATCATGGATTACTTTTTGTTGTAATTTATTATTTGTGGAAAAGCTGATAGTGAAATTTCTCTTTCTAAATAAGTTTGCTATTTGGTTTGATAGTCGGCCTATGTATGGGAGAGTAGCATATTTAGGTTTGGCTTCTGTGGCACACTGATTTGGCTTGGAATGCATGTTGTGTGGATTGCTGTGAAGTGGATATGTGGTTTTTGTCTGGATTTTGTTGTGGAGTTTTTCTATTATTATGGATTTATATCCATTATTATGAGCAACTGTTTTAATTATATTGATTTCATTCTGTTGGTCAGTGTCACTCATTGGTACTTTTTTAATTAGGTGTACCATCGCTCTGAAATATGCCATTTTTTTTTGGCGGGGGTGGCAAGATGAGTTGTCAATACTGACAGCTGTGGTGATAGGTTTTCTGTAGATACTAAATTGATGTTTATTGTTACTATTGCAAATCTTCAGGTCAAGAATGTTAATGCTTTTATTAGTTTCATGTTCAACTGTGGCTTTAATATTTTTGTGCATTTTTTATAGATCTGCAACTAATGTATAAATTTCATTTTTTGTACCATGAAAAAGCAAGTTTTTATCATCAACATATCTTCTGTAGTAGATTATTTTGTTTGAGATATGCTGCTTGGTTGAGAAAAAATGGCATATATACCGGTCTTATGGTGAATAGAACAGGAAACAAAAGTATAACATAATGATCACTGTTATTTATTTGTTTAATAATTCAATTTCTTGTAGTCGACATCTGTTAAATACAAATGTAAACGATATTTTCCGCACTGGATAAATGATGCAGTTGTGCGGCTGGGTGTTGAGGAACTTGAATCATCCGTATTCCACATCACATTGTCAAGAACATCAAAAGCATCACATTCAGCTGGAAATGTAGCTTTCTTCCTGACGTGCTTGATCATGTTGTTGAATATGGGGACACAACTGATTATGGATAAGTGAAAGAAGGTTCATGATAGTATTACGACTGTGGAGCTCAATTTTAATATTGTCAAGTAAAATACGCTCATAAAATGTTTAGCAAATTTTTGCCGTCGGCGAAAAATTATAACTTACATAGAAAGGTTGAACTAGGGACTTTGCACCAGGTGTAACGAATCTTTCCTGTATTTCTTTATCTAGAATTGCGAATAGATCCTGTTGATGGAGTGAACTCTAGCATTGCGATAGAGGCAGTTATCCCGCCATTGTTCAACAACACGGTTGTCCACTTCGCCTCTTTTTGGAGCCGTTGTGTATAAGTACGGAGCTGGTTTATTTTCTTTGCACAAGGGGACCTTATGTGCCACTTGGTTCACAGAAGGCAATAAGTAGTGGAGAAAGAAGTCTGCCTTCCATGGAAATATTTGGCTGAATTGTATACGAATGTGATATTCCGGAAGTTGGTTGCACCACAACAATCGTCGATCGTTCACCAATGCAGCATTATGTGCGGTCTCTCTGAATGTCAGATTTAAATCCAGATCGTTCATTATTTAGAATTTCATCTGACGAATAATTAGGAGCGGTAGTTCAATCGCAGAATTCTCTATCTCTTCTTGCGCTTGAGAGTGTTTGTACGTTGGAAACTGTGTGACTTTGCGACTAACAATCTTGTGAACTGCTTTAAAATTCCTCAAACAGATAGATCGAGCTTTGAAATCCGTTAGTTTATGCGCTCTAGTTTTTGCTCTTGCACTACCAAGGCACTGTGCTGTCGCGCGCACGGATTACCTGTAACTGATGATCTGTTACGAACCGGTTGGAAAGGGCAGCTAAAATGTACGTTACTGCCATCTAGTGGATCTGTTATGCCTATGCACAAAACATGAGTTCAATGCCCGCGAGACACTTCACAAAAAAGGCAAAAAAAACGAAAAAAAATGATGCACCACGAAGGAATTATCCGAATGGGGCGGGAATCGTTTGATGTGATCTGCACGTACAGGCAAACAAATGATTATTATTACAGAAAAAATCGATTATTTATTCAAGAAGAAGAGCTTCACAAATCCAGCAAGTCGATAACGCGTTGGTCCACCTCTGGCCTTTGTGTAAGCAGTTACTTGGCTTGGCACTGACTGCCAGAGTTGTTGGATCCCTCCTCCTTCTGTCCAGTTGGCGTGTTAGATCATCAAAATCTCGAGACGGTTGGAAGGCCCTGCACACAACGCTGGAAATTTTCTCAGTTGGTGAGAGATCCGGCGACCTTGCTGGCCATGATTGGGTTTGGCCAGCACTAAGACAAGCAGCAGAAGCTCTCGCCATATGTGGATGGGCATTATCTTACTGAAATGTAAGCCCAAAATGGCTTGCGATGGAAAGAAAACAGGGCGTAGAATGTCGTCGATATAGCGCTGTGCTGTAAGGAGCCCTGCTGTAAAAAGGAATGGCACCACAGACAATCACTCCTGGTTGTCGGACCGTATAGCGGGCGACAGTTAGACTAGTCTTCTACCGATGCCCGTAGCGTTCCCAGACACATCCTCGGCCCGGACTCTCAATGAATGACCTTTAATGACCTTGAATCAACCGAATCTGTCTGCAATAATCCCCATTAATGCCGCTGTTCTGAACTTTCGACCTTCTTCACCTAAAGTATCCCTTCAGGTCGCCTATTTCGCCTTGGCATCGTCTTGTCATTGGTGGGCTCAGTTTTGAATCCTCCCGCCTCCGAAGGAGCAAATGATGCAGTTGATGCTGGATGACTCAACCCTACCAGTGTTTTTGTTACAGGGTCTCAGTCTTTCCCATCCCGCTCCCTAAAATGCCTGGAGCGTCTTGTGCGGAGCATGCTATCTCAATCAGCATTCCCATGGCAATCTGATGCTGCTGTTCCACCAGCCATTGCCGGCGGCAAGTTCCCTACCGTGTTCCATGCCATATTTTCCTGAGAAACGACAGTGAATGCGTCCAGGTGCCCATTGTCAGTATACCTGAGTTGCAAAGAGGGCTACAGCTTACCAGCAGGTCCTGCTCAAATGTCTCGGGGCCTCTAAAACTTGGTGGCGTTCCTCAGCTGTCAGTCAGTGTTTCAACGGGACAGCTGTTTCAGAGCGAATGGCCAGACATTTAAACTCTACCTGACATTTTTGTAGGTTTCGCAAGACTCATGATAACAAGCTGCATTTAACTGGAACCCTATTGCTCTCAGTGTCGTACCACGAAGCACTGCTACAGTAAGTTAGAACAATATAAAAGGATATTTGTGTATCAGTCGAAACGTTAACCATATTTTCGCTCACTGATAACCTACTATTACAAACGTATGTCCAGTGGAATGTGAAGACAGTACTTTAGCATTGTTATGTTTCACGCTCTTTCTCCATATTTGCTACAAGATACACAACTAGGATATCCTGACAGATTTCTTAGAACTTTATATCCCATCTACATGTGATAAAATATGTGATGATCCCACTGGGATACAGTGTAAGTGATTTAAGATATTTGATGACTAATGGATGGAATATCAACCCTACAACATATTCCAAGAACTGAGGCTTGTCGCTGATTTGCAGGACTAGAACCACATGCCCAGCCATGCGTAGCGGTTAAGACACTGGTTTCGAATGCAGGAAGATCGGACTGAATATAACTCCCAATAATCTTCCGAGCTCTGCCGCAGGATCCACTTGAAGTACATTAGTTATATATTGCAAATTCGGTTGTGTAACTGATCGCTAGATCTGACGATAAATTACGGATTATCAAGGTTTCGACTCTCGATCATTATGTTGTTCGATTTTGAATGACAGATGCCTACCAACTGGGAGCTTATGCTGCTTTCACCAAAGTTAGATGGTTTTCGGTGCGCAATAAAGTTTATATGTGAAAAACCGGTTTCAAGAAAGCCGCTTTCTATAGAATGTTACCAAATGATACCAGATCAGGAGAAACTTTATTATTGTGATAGCAGATGCAGCAGTTCTAGCAACTACCGCATTAATGTTAAGAAACATTATGACCAGTGAAATAGTATTACGTGTACACCTCATAAGCACAAGTATCACTCTTTCCATATTCAGAGCATAAAGTGTTACACAGCAGATATTTTGTAACGCCATTTGGAAAACATTATGACATACCATTGAAACGTTATAACTGATGACTTGACTGAGACTCACTTGAAATATTGTCAATGTTGTGCCCTTTAAGGCAGTTCTCGATTGCAAAACACAGTAAATCTATTTCGATGGTACTCACAACAATGTGGATGAACTATAAGTCAATTAGTTTCATTTAAAAGTAGCATGAAAATGATCAGATATCTCTTATCTCTAAGAAGTGCATAAGCTTCCAAGCGTGTACTCTTCAATCAACAAAATTTCAAATGTAAATGCAGACTTTCTGCGTATTGTCTCGTCTAGAGGGATGTATCATGTAAAGTACTTACTTTTAAGCGCCAAAACATAGCATAACTCAATTAATAAAAAAGGGTTAAATACCAACTATATGCCTTATAAAATACAAAAATTTATGAGAGAACGTTTCTGTCTACTGCGTTATTCCGGTGTCCCGTTCTACGTTCCTTACCTTTTAGAGAGTCTTAGATTGTGAGCTGTTAGTCAAGTGGCGAGAAGCTGAATCATTTACGGAAGTGGGCCGAAGCGCTTGAACTGCATTGCATAAGGCGCTATCAGTACGCCGACACAAAATTTCCAGGAAGCAGAGGTTCGCAGCTGTCATCAGCGACGGGCCAGAAGTGCAGATACAGCAATCATGGCTGCCTACTACCTCATCGTCTATACTTCCCGGAAGCCGCACTCCTCGGTGACTCAACCACTTTGGTTCCCATGCGTGACAACGGGGGCTTCATTTCCATGTCTCACATAGACCATTGCAATACTCACCATACTTCCATTTTTAAATCACGTCAGAAATAAATTTCCTCCGTCTTTGTTCACTGTCGCTGCTGTTTCGCTTCTTAACACCACCTTTTCGCAGCGACGGTAATTGTAACACTTCTGCACTGCTATCTGAATAGTGGTCGTCCACTTCACTGGATGTAATTCCAGACATTTTCTTTCGAGGCCAATGGTCTCTGGAGGATAAGAAGCGGATATTGGTTGATGAAATCTATGAAGTGGATTGAGAGTCGTACGTGTCACTCTACTTACGAGCATAGAGGGCAAGAGGCATGGCTCTGGGTTCGAATACCGATGTGGCATACACTTTCAGTCCCTCAGACAGTATCACCACACTTCACACTCCGATACATAATGACAGATTCAGTTTGGAAATAATTCACCAGCTGCAAATAATCCGTTCTTCACACAGTGCCCCTTCTCCCAAGTGTTCTAGTCCAGCAGTATAGCGGAAGAGAGCTTCTACTGAGTTAAGTGTTCGTCTATCCTTAGAGAAACAGCCTGAATGTGGTTCGAGGAACCCTCTGTCAGGAACTTACGTGTGAATTATTGAACAGTAATGCAGACCTCGATATAAATGAAACGAATAAGAAAAGTACTAGCAGGAGGAAGATGGAAACAAGTTGCGCGTCGCAGCTGGGTAGCTCCGTTGATAAATGCAATGACTGCCAATCAGGAAGTACCAAAAACAGCGTTCACCTGACTGCAGAGCGAAATATCAATTCTAGAATACCGTAATATATTTGTAACGTCAGTTTCAGTCACTTTAGTAGCTGCACATCTTCCCCTGCTCTGACCTGAACTCAGCAAATATCAGCTGTTGTTGTTGTGGTCTTCAGTCCTGAGACTGGTTTGATGCAGCTCTCCATGCTACTCTATCCTGTGCAAACTTTTTCATCTCCCAGTACCTACTGCAACCTACATCCTTCCGAATCTGCTTAGTGTATTCATCTCTTGGTCTCCCTCTACGATTTTTACCCTCCACGCTGCCCTCCAATACTAATTTGGTGATCCCTTGATGCCTCACAACATGTCCTACCAACCGATCCCTTCTTCTGGTCAAGTTGTGCCACAAACTTCTCTTCTCCCCAATCCTATTCAATACTTCCTCATTAGTTATGTGATCTACCCATCTAATCTTCAGCATTCTTCTGTAGCACCACATTTCGAAAGCTTCTATTCTCTTCTTGTCCAAACTATTTATCGTCCATGTTTCACTTCCATACATGGCTACACTCCATACGAACACTTTCAGAAATGACTTCCTGACACTTAAATCAATACTGGATGTTAACAAATTTCTCTTCTTCAGAAACGCTTTCCTTGCCATTGCCAGCCTACATTTTATATCCTCTCTACTTCGACCATCATCAGTTATTTTGCTCCCCAAATAGCAAAACTCCTTTACTACTTTAAGTGCCTCATTTCCTAATCTAATTCCCTCAGCATCACCCGACTTAGTTAGACTACATTCCATTATCCTTGTTTTGCTTTTGTTGATGTTCATCTTATATCCTCCTTTCAAGACACTGTCCATTCCATTCAACTGCTCTTCCAAGTCCTTTGCAGTCTCTGACAGAATTACAATGTCATCGGCGAACCTCAAAGTTTTTATTTCTTCTCCATGAATTTTAATACCTACTCCGAATTTTTCTTTTGTTTCCTTTACTGCTTGCTCAATATACAGATTGAACAACATCGGGGAGAGGCTACAACCCTGTCTTACTCCCTTCCCAACCACTGCTTCCCTTTCATGCCCCTCAACTCTTATAACTGCCATCTGGTTTCTGTACAAATTGTAAATAGCCTTTCGCTCCCTGTATTTTACCCCTGCCACCTTTAGAATTTGAAAGAGAGTATTCCAGTCAACATTGTCAAAAGCTTTCTCTAAGTCTACAAATGCTAGAAATGTAGGTTTGCCTTTCCTTAATCTTTTTTCTAAGATAAGTCGTAAGGTCAGTATTGCCTCACGTGTTCCAGTGTTTCTACGGAATCCAAACTGATCTTCCCCGAGGTTGGCTTCTACTAGTTTTTCCATTCGTCTGTAAAGAATTCGTGTTAGTATTTTGCAGCTGTGACTTATTAAGCTGATAGTTCGGTAATTTTCACATCTGTCAACACCTGCTTTCTTTGGGATTGGAATTATTATATTCTTCTTGAAGTCTGATGGTATTTCGCCTGTCTCATACATCTTCCTCACCAGATGGTAGAGTTTTGTCAGGACTGGCTCTCCCACGGCCGTCAGTAGTTCCAATGGAATATTGTCTACTCTGGGGGCTTTGTTTCGACTCAGGTCTTTCAGTGCTCTGTCAAACTCTTCACGCAGTATCATATCTCCCATTTCATCTTCATCTACATCCTCTTCCATTTCCATAATATTGTCCTCAAGTACATCGCCCTTGTATAGACCCTCTATATACTCCTTCCACCTTTCTGCTTTCCCTTCTTTGCTTAGAACAGGGTTTCCATCTGAGCTCTTGATATTCACACAAGTCGTTCTCTTATCTCCAAAGGTCTCTTTAATTTTCCTGTAGGCGGTATCTATCTTACCCCTAGTGAGATAGGCCTCTACATCCTTACATTTGTCCTCTAGCCATCCCTGCTTCGCCATTTTGCACTTCCTGTCGATCTCATTTTTGAGACGTTTGTATTCCTTTTTGCCTGTTTCACTTACTGCATTTTTATATTTTCTCCTTTCATCAATTAAATTCAATATTTCTTCTGTTGCCCAAGGATTTCTACTAGCCCTCGTCTTTTTACCTACTTGATCCTCTGCTGCCTTCACTACTTCATCCCTCAAAGCTACCCATTCTTCTTCTACTGTATTTCTTTCCCCCATTCCTGTCAATTGCTCCCTTATGCTCTCCCTGAATCTCTGTACAACCTCTGGTTCTTTTAGTTTATCCAGGTCCCATCTCCTTAAATTCCCACCTTTTTGCAGTTTCTTCAGTTTTAATCTACAGGTCATAACCAATAGATTGTGGTCAGAGTCCACATCTGCCCCTGGAAATGTCTTACAATTTAAAACCTGGTTCCTAAATCTCTGTCTTACCATTATATAATCTATCTGATACCTTTTAGTATCTGACCTAGAATTCGACAAAACGCGAAATTAACCATTTTCATAAATCACAATGAAATAATCTCTTTCAACCTTAATGCTGATGACATGAGAGCGCTGATGAGGGCTCCTACTTTACCATCCTTTGGAATGTGGCAGGTGAACATGTACACATCAGGCTCGAGGCGGAAAAGTTCTGTATTCATTCACTATCAGCCTTTTGAAAGTTTACCTACGAAAAAGAGACCAGATTAAAAAAAAAACACATTACCTCCAACATTAGTGATGTTTTTCAGAAACCCGAAATTTAGCGCAGATTTCAGAGCGGGATACTTTTAATAGTTTCCACAACTGAATTCCATCTCCAAATCTGCCAGATGCCCCAATAAATCTTGTCGAATAAAACCGACACCAGGAACAAGACACAACCAATACTTCCACAGAGCGATAACAATGGTAATAATATCGATGACAGTGGAGTTAATGCGGCGTTACTAAACAAGGTTTTCCGAAATTTCTTCGCCAATGAAGACGCAGTAAATATTCCAGACTTCGAATCAAGAACGGCTGACAACATTAGACTATAAGAAACAGTGTTTTACGAGTATTATTCCAAGTTGTTTTCATTTATGCATAATTCGTCAGAACACACTGAATCAATCGTGCCGAGAAATCACAACGTACAATCATATACTCCCAGTATAGAGCAGCAACTTAAGTAACTTAATAAAGGCAAGTCTTCCGGTAGAGAGTATTTACCAGTTAGGTTTCTGATGTAACCGTTCCATACTAAACAATCATATGCAATGCCTGCCCAATCAAAGATCCTTACCCACGGACTGGTAAGTTGCACAGGTCCCACCAATACACCAGAAAGGAAGCTGAAGTAATCCGCTGTAGTACAGACCGATATCACTGATATCAATTTACAGCAGAAGTTTGGAACATATAGTGTATCTGATCATTATAAACTACCTCGAAGAAAATAATCTATCGACATATTGTCAACACGGTTTCAGAAAACATCGTTCCTGTGAAACTGAACGGGCTCTTTAGTCACATGAAGTGATGACAGGGGAATTAAAACCGATTTCATATTTCTAGACGTCCAGAAGGCTTTTGCGGCCTCTAATCAAACTGTGTGCCTGTGGAGTGCTGTCGAAGGTGTTCTCCTGGATTTGTGATTTCCTGTCAGTACGTAGTAACTATCATATGTCATCAAGTGAAAGACAAGTTACGTTCCCCAAGGAAGTGTTATAGCGTCTGCTGTTTCTAATCTATATAAACGATTTAGGAAACAATTTGAGAAGCTCTGTTAGATAAGTAAATGAATTCAAAGCTGCCAACCAGTTGCAACGGAAAGGTAGTTTTGTTCAACCTTTTACCGTGGTTTCAACGGATTTAAACCCATATTTTTCCGAAAAACGTGTAACAAAATTACACATAGGATATTTGCGTGCAGCTTGTAACATGACTTGACATTTTATTCGTTGGGTATTATTTTTGGATTTTAAGTATTTTTGTTTGACAGGCCCTGAACATAGGGGCCAGAATTTTTATAATGTATACAATGATGTTCGCTGTCAGTGTGTTTTCGTTGCACACATGTCAGGCCGCTGCGTTATTTGGATTCCAAATGTGATATTTTATTACATGTTTTTCTGAAGCAGGCGGCTTTACATCCATCGAAACGATGGTGAAACGTTGAATAAATTCACTTTTCGTAGCAACTGGTTTTATTTACTGTTCTCTAACCGTTGCTGAAGCGCATCCATGTTCAAAATATTCCTGTCAGATAGTTTAACAGTATGCTGTCATTTTCCGTTTAGTAAAGTCATCAGAAGATCAGAATAATTACAAAACTGTTTAGACAAATACACGTACTGGATGAAATGTGACATTTGACTCTAAATAATAAAAAGTATGACGTTCTTCACACGAGTACTAAGAGGAATCTGCTAAATTGGTGTTACTAGATAATACAAATTTAGAAGTTTTCGATTCAACGAATATGTATTAATTACCATCACATAGGAAATGATGGCGAAAAGGGAAAGCAAAGTGTGTATTATGTGGGCAGAACGCTTCGAACACGCCAAAAATCTACCAAGGAGCCGGCCGTTGTAGCCGTTGTAGGCGCTTCAGTCCGGAACCGCGCGACTGCTAAGGTTGCAGGTTCGAATCCTGCCTCGGGCATGGATGTGTGTGATGTCCTTAGGTTAGTAGTTCAAAGTTGTAGGGGACTGATGACCTCAAATGTTAAGTCCCATAGTGTTCGGCGCCATTTGAACCATTTCTACCAAAGAGATTGCCTACACTTCCCTTGTCCATCCCCTTTAGGAGCACTGATGTGTGGTATTGGAGCCTTACCATTGTAACGTTGTTACTTTAATTTGCTATGAAAGCGGTACTGATAGCCAATAAAAGCGGGTTAAAAGCTGTGAGCTCTCTGGGGAAGTTAACCTTGCATTACTGACCAACTGTTTCACCAGGTATCCAGTCTAGCTTACCAAATTCCCAACCAGACTAACATTAATTATAATCTTTTAATAGTCATACGACAACCGGTGATATATATATATATATATATATATATATATATATATATATATATATATATATAAAAGAGAATTTAAATAAAAAGAAATAAATCAGTTTATATTTGGAGATTTATTTTAACATTGATCATTGAAATTTCAGCATATTAAACTCGAGTCGTAACTAAGCTGGTGCCTTATTTAGGATTGTGAAAATGTGAGATTGTAATCTTACGGAACACATCAAATATGGAGCCAAGATTGGGAGACTGAATACAACACTGCATTCATAAAGTAAGACACGAAGAACGTTGAAACATATGCAAGAGGAAATTAACCACAACCAACCGATTCAATTTTCACCCAAAGAAATTACGTTCGTAGCACAATCCTGTCCGTCATGTAATTACCACACACTGGTATACTAAATTCATACTAACTCTCTGTGAAATCTTCCCAAAAAGAATAGCTGAGGGCTACTTTGATGATTACACCACATGCTTCACGTGGTCAACTTGGTTTACATAAAGCGTATAACTCCACAATAATTTTGATAATTAAAATAAATTAGATCGAAAAGCAATTTACAAAAGAAAAATCTCGAACTGGTTACTAACGTCTTACTATTAACCTGATGGGTCAAACAATTATATAAGCACGTGGTAGTGGTCTCACAAAGTACACCCCACGTGGGTTGAAAATAAAGAAAAGTTGCTATATTGAAAAATATTGTCAAGACGAGACGTTATAATCTCACGCACATTCGCATTTAAGATTGATGAACTTAGTTAGAGTTACTGATCAACACGTGGTTCCACTTTACTCACAAAGTAGTGACAAAGTAACTACCGGAATATATTCTGAACTTCACACGAGAATTACACTGCGCTGCAATTAAGATAACATTAGATATTTTAGAGCTAAACCTGAAATAAAGGTGATTAAATTTTCAGTTAGGCTGAACTTAAGAAATCCATAGTCCTACGGACTTAGCAGACACGCGCTTAGCCGGAGATCTTACCACTTCAGATGCTCGCCACGGACCGACTGCCTGGTCCCTTCCTGAGGGGTGGCTCACAAATACCAACGGAAGTGGCCAGAGGGGCAGCTTCCTATACCAACATGACAACGGACGGACAGGACCATACTAAGGATAGAAACCTCTTTGCTTTTAGAAAGCGTAGCTACCTGTTCCGACGTTGGTCCTACTGTTCTCTAGCAGACCGGCTTGTCTGCTACCCGCAAGCATGCAACTAGAAATACATTTGCTCATTCATCCTCTCACACAGAAGGGAAGGGGGATGACAGTATCTTATCATATACAGTATATAAAAGAAAGCGGATGTAGGTTCCGTATGAGACTGTGTGACATGAATTACATATAAACTGTGTTTTAAAGTGTAGTAGTGTGACAGATCGTTCTTGTTTATGTGTGAAAGTAACACGTTCCACTACTCAGTCTCCTCCCAGATAGTCAGAAACGCCACAATAAATTTAGAAGAGGAATTTATGCCGTAAATGACAACAGATTTAAGAAATTAACATGAAAGGAATCCAACAGAGACCATTCACCATATACAACTAAATCGTTTTGTATTAGCGTGAAGCAGGGAAGAGTTGCACAGATATGGTACGCGAGTTGAATGGCAGTCATTAAAACAGAAGAGGTTTTTGTTGGGGCGAGAACTTTTCAAGAAATTTCCATCACCATATTTTTCGTCCGAATGCGAAAGTATTTGGTTGACTCCCATCTACATAGGGAGAAATGACCACTATAATAAAAAAGAGGAATCATAGCTCGCAAGGAAAGGTTTAAGTTTTCGTTTCTCCTTCGTGCAGTTCGAGAGTGGAACGGTATAGAAATAGTTTGGAAATGGTTCAATGAACCATCTGCCAAGCACTTATGCGAGAACTGCGGAGCAGTCATATCGACGTAGATATAGATGAACTATCATGCACCGAAAGACCTGAACTGAGTTCCGCGTTCCTTTGAAGTTCAAAGAAAACTTGAACTTGAGTTTGATTTCAAACACGTACCCGACTCATACGATAATAGTTGGTGGTGATTTTAATTTACCCTCGATATGTTGGCGGAAATACATGTTTAATTCCGGAGATATGCATAAAGTATCATCTGAAATTGTGCTAAGCGCATTCTCTGAAAATTATTTCGAGCAGTTAGTTCATGAGCCCACGCGAATAGTAAACGGTTGTGAAAACACACTTGACCTCTTAGCAACAAATAATCATGAGTTAATAACGAGCATCAAAACCAATACAGGGATTAGTGAACAAAGGGTTGTGGTAGTGATATTGAATATTGTAATCCCCAAATCCTCCAAAAATAAGCAAAAAATATACATATTCAAAAAAGCAGATAAAAATTCACTTGACGTCTTCCTGAGAGACAATCTCCACTCTTTCCAAACTAATAATACAACTGTAGACCATATGTGGCTTGAATTCAAAGAAATAGTAACGGCAGCAATTGAGAGATTTATACCAAATAAATTAACAAACGGCGGAAATGATCCTCCTTGGTTCACAAAACGGGTTAGAACACTGTTGCAGGAACAACGAAACAAACATGCCAAATTTAGACAGACGCAAAATTCCCAAGATTGGCGATCTTTTACAGAAGCTCGAAATTTAGCGCGGACTTTAGTGCGAGATGCTTATAAAAGTTTCCAAAACGAAACTTTGTCTCGAAACCTGGCAGAAAATCCAAAGAAATTCTGGTCGTATGTGAAGTATGTTAGCGGCAAGAAACAACCAATGCCTTCTCTGAGCGACAGCAATGGAGATACTATCGAAGACAGTGCTGCCAAAGCAGAGTTACTGAACACAGCCTTCCGAAATGTCTTCACAAAAGAAAACGAAGTAAATAATCCAGAATTCGAATCGAGAACAACTGCCAACATGAGTAACGTAGAAGTAAATATCCTCGGAGTAGTAAAGCAACATAAATCACTTAATAAAAGCAAGTCTTCTGGTCCAGACTGTGTACCAATCAGTTTCCTTTCGGAGTATGCTGATGCATTAGCTCCATACTTAACAATCATATACAACCGTTCGCTCTACGAAAGATCTGTACCCAAAGACTGGAAAGTTGTACAGGTCACACCATTATTCAAGAAAGGTAGTAGGAATAATCCACTAAATTACAGGCCAATATCGTTAATGTCGATATGCAGCAGTATGTTGGAACATATATTGTGATCAAACATTATGAATTACCTCGAAGAAAACTGTCTATTGACACACAGTCAACATCGGTATAGAAAACATCGTTCCTGTGAAACACAACTAGATCTTTATTCACATGAAGTATTGACTGCTATTGACAATTGATTTAAGATCGATTCCGCATTTCTACATTTTCCGGAAGGCTTTTGACACTGTACCACACAAGCGGCTCGTAGTGAAATTGCGTGCTTATGTGATTTCCTGTCAGAGAGGTCACAGTCCGTAGTAATTGACGGAAAGTCATCGAGATAAACAGAAGTGATATCTGGCGTTCCCCAAGGTAGTGTTATAGGCTCTTTGCTGTTCCTGATCTACATAAACGATTTGGGAGACAGTCTGAGCAGCCGTCTTAGGTTGTTTACAGATGACACTGTCGTTTATCGACTAATGAAGTCATCAGGAGATCAAAACAAACTGTAAAACGATTTAGAAAAAATAGCAGAATGGTGCGAAAAGTGGCAGTTGACCCTAAATAACGAAAAGTGTGAGGTCATCCACATGAGTGCTGAAAGGAACTCAAACTTCGGTTACACGATAAATCAGTGTAATCTAAAGGCCATAAATTCAAGTAAATACCTAGGTATTACAATTACGAACGACTTAAATTGGAAGGAAGACATAGAAAATTTTGTGGGCAGGGCTAACCAAAGACTGCGTTTTATTGGCAGGACACTTAGAAAATGTAACAGATCTACTAAGGAGACACTACGCTTGTCCGTCCTCTTTTAGAATACTGCTGCGCGGTGTGGTATCCTTACCAGATAGGACGACGGAGTGCTTCGAAAAATTTCAAATAAGGGCATCACGGTTTGTATTATCGCGAATTATGGGAGACAGTGTCACAGAAATGATACAGTATTTGGGCTGGAAATCATTAAAAGAAAGGCGTTTTTCGTTGCGACGGCATCTTCTCACGAAATTCCAATCACCAACTTTCTCCTTCGAATGCGAAAATATTTTGTTGACACCGACCTACAAAGGGAATAAAATAAGGGAAACCAGAGCTCGTACGGAAAGATATAGGTGTTCGTTCTTTCCGCGCGCTATACGAGATTCGAACAATAGAGAAGTGTGAAAGTGGTTCGATGAACCCCCTGCCAGGCACTTAAATGTGATTTGCAGAGGATCCATGTAGATGAATTAGTATGGAACCCACATAACGTATCTGTCTTGCTGGTCCTCTGCTCTCGCTTCTGTACTGTCGTTTGACTATACAAAATGGTCACCTTTACAGACGACTAGAGAAAAATGCTCTGTATGGCAATAATCCATATGGAAATTAATACCAAGATAATACCAATATTTGCAAAGAAATTGTTAGAGATGACACGATCTTTAATGCTTGTGAATTCGAATTTATTACAGTTAATATCATTTTAAAAAGGAAGTTTCGATTTGAAATTACGTAACGAAGATTTTTGTACTGCGCCGGGATGCAGGCCTACAATCCACAAACTATTGCCGTTGTTAACTAACCGCGAAAGATCTTTTTTACCACTATAACACATCTCTTTCCCAGAGACGGCTTTTTTTTTACCAAATGGAATTTGGCACAGTGTTAAACCATACATTAAACCAAAGCTTCATTAACAACAATTATATTATAAATAAGTGTACTGATTGCAGTTATTAACCTATTTATCGTATACTTCAGATCAAACGTATCAGTTAAGGTTTCCAAAAATCAAGTGATTTAATTAAGAAAAATCTAGCACCCTTAATGGTTTCGGTCACTATTGAGCTTAAAACATTCAAAATATAATCTTACATCCAAACAAATTGACCAGATAAAACTTAAAAACTTTGAAGAAATTTTCTTTCAGTTTAATGTTAAGAAAATTAACGTAACAGTTTTCTCATATATTTAAAAAGAAATACGTCTGTTACACGTAGTGAAAATTTGACAATAAGGAATACATAAACCAAGGCGGCAAATGAACTGGCTTCTGTACCAGAGACCGGAATGGCAGCCCGCTGCTTGGACCTTAAACACTCGTCCAATCGTTAAGGGGACCCAGCTTAGTACAGAAAACGGGTAACCCAAGCAGTCCGCATATTCTAACATACAGTAACGAAAGTTAGCAAAATGTAAATCACAACTCAATACCGTTGTTGTGGTATTGCGAGAGCGCAACAAACAATTATAATTTTACCAGTGTTCTGCAGAAACTGACATAAGAGAGGATTATCTGAAGTAGAGCACAAATCAGAAAACCGACTGCTTGGAGTACGGCCACATAACCATCATAATAGGTGTAACAACTAGTTTCTTGACTAACACGTTTATATCATACTTCACTGGGGTAGAATACTTGTATCAGGAAAAGAATAATTAGAACATGGCCAAGAGCATTAGAAGAACAAACAAGTCTGAACACAGTTATAAAGTTTTACCTCTAACTGATGCTCCCCGGCTTCAATTATCGACACCACAAGTACAAAGTGTGATAGTTCAAAGCACTCTCTTGGAAACTACCTTGCACGAACAAGAGCGCAGCGTACATCATACTCAGGAGCGACTTGGGATGGAAACCTCCATACAGTCCCACTGCCAATAGATCGACCCACATGAAGAAGTGACGCCGTAAACCATCCACTGCCGTCCAGTTCTGAGCCGATGTACTAACAACAGCTTTGTTGCGGTAAAAGTGAAGGAGGAAGTCTCTCTCCACGCAGGCATGGCTGGAGCCAAATACTCACCTGCTGCCATGAACAGAGTCCCCTCTCGCCAGTCGGTAAAAAAAATATACATGCAGCGACGACAGCAGGTATCTTCGATCGCCGCCACTATTGAGTAGAGTATCTCCATGCTCAACCTCCCCCCCCCCCCCCCTCCCAATATCCAGTCTAGTACCTGAATACCTACCTCTCCAGCATCTTTGATTAAGTTAAGATGGATCCTCACGATCCTACCGGTGGTCATGCTCTGCACTCAAAAGGAGAGTAGACTACACAACTCTGCAATTTTATAAGGACCTTTGAACTGCAGCAACAATTTTTTTAGGTTCTATCAGCCGCCTTGATCTGGACATGAAAGTTCTTAATGACCACAAGGTACCTCATTTTGGGCGAGGCAAGTTGCTTTCCGTGATTATACCCCAGGCCTCTCTGTGGTGCTGGAGCGGAATATTTTTTAAATCTTGGGCCCAATTCTTTTTAATCAACTTGAGGTCTATCTTCTGCCGCAAGAAATCCTTACTGTTCCAAACATTATCAGTAAGTGAGTCAACCGGATATGCCAGCACTGATTTAGCTGGGTAATCTTGTGAGCTTCGTGGTGCGCTGAGCTTAAAACAAAGTTGAGCCAGCCCAAGGATCTGTCCCAGCTGTCTTGCGAGTTTTCGTGGTAAATAATCAATGCAGATTTTATGTTCCTATTCACACTCTCTGAAAACGAAGGCTGCTGGCAATAGGAAACAATGGTGATGTGGGACTCGATTACCAAAGCAAATCTTACGAAACTTCCTGGATGATTGTCGGCAAATTGTCACTAACGACCACCTTGGGCCGGCCAAAACAATAAAACACGTCTTAGAGATTCTGAATAGTTATTACAATGATCATTCCTCGGCTAGGGAATAGCCACACGAACCGACTGAAGGTACGAACGATTACCAAGTTATACCTATTTCAGACTTTAGTCTGGAGAAGCGGTCCCAAATAATCAACAAATAATTTGTTCATGGAGCTCTCACTGCGACTCTAACTTAACAACATCCTGTTGGCGTTCGGATTAGGGTTGACTGCCTTGCATTCCACCTACTGAGTGACTAACTTTCTTACACCAAAATACAAGATCGGCTTGGTTAGACGCTCTTTGACCTTTTTGGTGGTTTTATAGGTCAGCTTCAAAAGGCCTGGAGAAAATAGTAAGAGACTGCCAGAACCAGTTGTTTAGGCAAAAAAATTTTGGCTTCCCATCATGCTTGATGTGTTAAAATAACACACCTTTACTTAGCTGGTAGCCCTGCAACGACCTACCTTCCCTTAGTCACCTTCTAATTTCCCTCAATGCTTCATCCTCCTCCTGTTTCTTGGGTAAGGTTCCATATTAGGCCGCGATCTTGGGTGAAATAGTATTCACAATACACCCTCCATCTTCTTCACAACATTCTAGTGCGTCGTGTTCCCCTGACAAACACATTGCTCAAGACTTCGGCCACAACGTTATCCGAGCCTTTAATGTGTCTTTTTGTTTCTAACTGGCAGCAGTTATTGGTCACACTTCACCATCGCTAGCAGCATTTTTTCATCCTGCAGCCAAAAACCTTAACTGCTGGCCACCAGCTGATCATGTACTCGGAAGCCACTCGTGAACGGTCTTGCAGGTGCATCCTCTCATCATCATCATCATCATCTTGGACAGTTTCCAGCCACTGGCTGGGTCTGTCGGGAACACAAGCCTCTCCATCGTGTTCTGTCTTTCCACCATTCCCCCTCTTCCACCTTCGTCCAGTTCTCTCCTCTTCTCGTCACACATTCCTTCACTCCCTTCACCCATCTATCCCTTGGTCTTCCTCTGGGCCTCTTCCCCTCCAGTTGCAGATCAAACATCCTCTTTGGAATTCTTCCCTCATCCATTCTCTTCATGTGTCCATACCACTGCAGTCTTGATTTTTCTATCCTGTCCTGTACTGGTTCCTCCTTTAGTCTTTCCCTCACATACACATTTCGCAATCTGTCTCGTCTTGTTACACTCAACCTGCTCCTCTGGAACTTCATTTCACTAGCCTGTATTCTACTTTTGTCGCTTTTGTGCATTACCCATGTCTCACTTCTGTATGCCAATATGGGGACAAAGTAGGTTCGGTATATAATTCCCTTTGCTTTCTGTGGCACCTCCTTGCTCCAAATAAGCCCCCTAATGCATTTGTAGAACTGCCCTGCTTTTCTGCACCTTTCATTAATTTCCATTGCGTTTCCCCCCTTACTTTCAATCATGCTTCCCAGGTACTTGAAGTTCTCTACCACTTGTAGTTTTTCCCCTCCACGAGTTATATCCACATTTGGCCTATTCTTCTTCCTTGTTGTGACAATTATTTCACTTTTCTTTGCAGAGAAATGCATTCCATATTGTGCTGCCGTTGCCTCCCATACATCTAACTGCTTTTGCACCTCCTTCTCGCAATTTCCCCATAACATCAGGTCATCGGCAAAAAGGTGCATCCTCTCTCAAATAATATTAATAGTATCGGCTTCGGTGGTTTTCAAACATAGAGAGCGCATAGCGCTGCGAATATCCCCCACATAGTGGAAAAAACCATCATTGTAAACGTGAACTTCAAAATAATCTTTATTAATTAACTCACTTCTGTGCCCACTAGATAAATCCTCGCAAGTGATCCTCTTACTCAAACCCCTCCAGCGAATCTTGTTCATGGATAGCCTGAGCAACTAATCCACTCAATCTATCTCTAGTAAAAGGATAAATCGCCTGGAGCACGAACGAAAGCGACGTTTGAAGAACGCCCACTTGAAGTTGTAACTTGACGGCTAACCACTGAAATTGTAAGATTTCCGCCTTAGGCTCGATAGATAGAATCTCCATTCCCTCTAATAATTTAGCTATCGGCTTACGAAGCTTATTAAAATAAAGTCACATCCTCGCATCACCACTGTTCTGCACAACACTGCGCTCGGCACCAGTTATTCCCATCCTTCGGCGCTTCCTGGGCAAGCAAGCCGTCTCTTAAAATTTGAAGTTCCGACCCTTTGTCCCGTAGTCTGTCCAGTGTTGAAATCTCCTTATGAACATAACTGTGGAACAAATCCTTGACTCTGTTCTCCAGACGGCTTAGAGATGATTGAATACGAACTGAAACCTGTAAAAGTTAACGTGGATTCAAAAAACAGAGATCTTGCGAAACTCATCTCGCTCTGTTCCTCCATTAAATCCGTAGCACTGTAAACAACGGTGCTCAGATTGACGCTGCGTTTTTGACTTCAGGCGGGGACTTAGCACCGTCATGTACTGCCGTTTAATGAAAAAAAGAGCATATCGAGTATCGGGCCAGATTTGCGACTGAAATGAAAATTTTCTTGCCGACAGAACTCAGGGTGTCGCTCTCAATGAAACAAAATAGAAACGTGTAAAGATAACGCCCAGAGTATCCTAAATAAATGAGATAGGACCGCTTTCGTTTACAGTCTATATAAATGACCTAGTAGAAAGGATCAGATGCTCTTAAAGGCTGTTCGCAGATGATGTAGTTGTCTGTAACAAAGTAGCAATGCCAGAAGTATCGATTTGAGGAATCACCAGCAGAGGATTGATGAATGGCGCAGGATCTGGCAGTTGACCCTGAGCGCAAATAAATTTAATACACTGCGCATCATAGGACCAGAAAACCACTACTGTACAACTACACTATTGATGAGAAACTGTTGGAAACAATATCTACTATAAAACATCTAGGAGTAAGTATCCAGAGTGACCTTAAGTGGAATGTCACATGAAACAAACAGTAGGAAATGCGGATGCCAGACAGAAATACACAGGAAGAATCTTAAGGAAGTGTAACTCATCCACAAAGGAAGTGCTTACAAGGCGCTTGTTCGACCGATTCTTGAGTATTGTTCATCCTTATGGGATCCTTACCAAGTAGGACCGGTAGAAGAGAGAGAGGAGATCCAACGAAGTCTGGCGATATTAGTCACGGGATAGATTAGCTGCCGCGAAAGCATTTCCGAGACGCTCAACATACTCTGTTGACAGACGTTACAAGAAAAGTGTTGTCTTCACGGAGAGGTTTAATATAGAAATTCTGAGAGAGCATTTTCCAGGCAGAGTTATTATTACTACCTCCAACATACATGTCACGTAATGACCACTACGAGAGAATTCGAGAAATTTGAGCGAAAACAGTGGCTTACCGACAATAATTCTTCCCACGTGCCATTCACAAGTGAAACAGAGCAGGGGAGATAAGTTAGTGGTACCAGAAATACCCTCCACCACACACCATGAGTTAGCTTTCGGAGTACGCTGTAGATTTATTTATTTATTTATTTAAATGTCAAGTTCCGTAGGACCAAATTGAGGAGCAAATCTCCAAGGTCATGGAACGTGTCAGTACATGAACTTACAACATAAAAAGTAACAGATAAAAATAAATGTTCATGAACCTGAAAGAAAATCAGTCCATAAGTTTAAGCAAACGCTATCAGCAATACAATGAGAATCATCTTAATTTTTCAAGGAACTCCTCGACAGAATAGAAGGAGTGACCCATGAGGAAACTCTTCAGTTTCGATTTGAAAGCGCGTGGATTACTGCTAAGATTTTTTAATTCGAGTGGCAGCTTATTGAAAATGGATGCAGCGGTATACTGCACACCTTTTTGCACAAGGGTTAAGGAAGTCCGATCCAAATGGAGGTTTCATTTCTGCCGAATATTAACCGAGTGAAAGCTGCTTATTGTTGGAAATAAACTAATATTGGTAACAAGAACGACAATAAGGAATATACATATTGAGAGGCCAATGTCAAAATACCCAGACTCGTGAAAAGAGGTCGACAAGAGGTTCGTGAACTCACACCACTTATTGCCCGAACCACCCGTTTCTGAGCCAAAAATATCCTTCTAGAATGGGAAGAGTTACCCCAAAACATAACACCATACGACATAAGTGAATGAAAATAAGCAAAGTAGACTAATTTACGTATCGAAATATCACTCACTTTCGATACCGTTCGAATAGTGAAAATGGCAGTATTAAGTCTTTGAACAAGATCCTGAACGTGGGCTTTCCACGACAGCTTACTATCTATCTGAACACCTAGGAATTTGAACGGTTCAGTTTGACTAATCATATGCCCGTTCTGTGAGATTAAAACGTCAGGTTTTGTTGAATTGTGTGTTAGGAACTGTAAAAACTGAGTCTTACTGTGATTTAACGTTAGTTTATTTTCTACAAGCCATGAACTTAGGTCATGTACTGCTCTACTTGAAACCGAGTCAATGTTGCACACAACATCCTTTACTACCAAGCTAGTGTCATCAGCAAACAGAAATATTTTAGAGTTACCCATAATACTAGAGGGCATATCATTTATATAAATAAGGAACAGGACTGGCCCCAACACTGATCCCTGGGGCACCCCCCACTTGACAGTACCCCACTCAGATCCCACATCCCAGCCGTTATCAACATTGTGAATAATGACCTTTTGCTGCCTGTTGCTAAAGTAAGAGGTGAACCAGTTGTGAGCTACTCCCCTTATTCCGTAATGGTCCAACTTCTGGAGCAATATTGCGTGATCATTACAGTCAAATGCCTTTGTTAAATCAAAAAATACGCCAAGCATTCGAAAATTTTTGTTTAGCCCATCCAGTACCTCACAGAGAAAAGAGAATATAGCATTTTCAGTTGTCAAACGACTTCTAAAACCGAACTGTACATTTGATAGCAAATCGTGTGATATAAACTGATCAATTAACCTTACATGCACAGCCTTTTCGATAACTTCTGCAAACACTGATGGCATAGAAATAGGTCTAAAATTATCTACATTATCCCTTTCTCCCTTTTTATAAAGCGGCTTTACTACTGAGTACTTTAATCTCTCAGGAAACTGACCATTCCTAAAGGAAAAATTAAAAATATGGCTAAATAAAGGGCTAACATGTGCAGCACAGTACTTTAATATTCTACTAGAAACTCCATCATAACCATGAGAGTCCTTAGTCTTCAGTGATTTGATTATTGTCTCAATCTCCCTTTGTCTGTATCACAGAGGAGTATTTCAGACGTCAATCTCGGAAAGGGATTTGCTAAGAAATTTATATGATTTCCTGTAGATACTAAATTTTTATTTAATTCACCAGCAATGCTCAGAAAATGGTTGTTAAATACTGTACATATATCTGATTTATCAGTAACAGAAATATTATTACTGCAAACTGACTTTATATCGTCAACCTTGTGCTGCTGACCAGACACTTCCTTCACAACTGACCATATGGCTTTAATTTTATCCTGTAAATTAGCTATTCTATTTGCATACCACATACTTTTTGCCTTGCTAATAACATTTTTGAGCACCTTACAGTACTGTTTGTAATGGGCTACTGTAGCTTGATTGTGACTACTTCTAACATTTTGATATAATGCCCGCTTTGTTCTACATGATAACCTTATCCCACTAATCAGCCAACCGGGATGTCCATTACTGCTAGTACCCCATTTAGAATGTTCTAATGGAAAGCAACTCTCAAAGAGCATGAGAAATGTATTATGGAGAGCATTGTATTTATCATCTATATTATCGGCACTATAAACATCTTGCCACTCTTGTTCCTTGACAGGTTTGAAAAACTCTCTATTGCTGTTGGATTAACTTTCCTACGTAGTTCGTAATTAAATACGACATTGGTTAGAGTACAAAAACCTTTTAGTGTTAAAATTTGTGCATCATGGTCTGAAAGGCCATTCACCCTTTTACTAACAGAATGCCCGTCTAGTAATGAAGAATAAATAAAAATATTGTCTATGACTGTGCTACTGTTCCCCTGCACCCCAGTTGGAAAAAACACAGTTTGCATCAGATCATATGAATTTAGGAGATCTACCAACATCCTTTTTCTTGCACAATCATGTACAAAATTAATATTGAAGTCACCACATAGAACTACTTTCTGGTACTTTCTACAAAGTGAATCAAGAATTCTCTCTAGCTTAAGCGAAAATGCTCTGAAGTCGGAGTTAGGGGACCTATAAACAACAGCAATTACAAGTTTAGTTTCACTAAATTCAACTAATGCTGCACAACTTTCAAATATCTGTTCAGTGCAGTGTCGTGATACGTCTATGGACTCAAATGAAATACTGTTTTTTACGTACAGAGCCACTGTACGTGCTTAGCCAGCCTCCCTTTCCCATACGTGTTGAGGTGCAGGCCATGCCTAGTGAAACCCCATCTACTGAACTCCTTGAGAAACAGCCAGCTAATCTGTACCCTGGTAAAGGAAGCCTCTGAATTATCAAATTGTTTAAGTGCTGCTCTGATATACCAATAATTTCAGAGTTAACATCTATTAGCAGTTCATTAACTTTATCTCTAATACCTCTTATATTTTGATGAAATATGCTAATTCCTTCTCTACTTGAAAACATTACATCCTCTGGAGGTGAGCCCTTAGTTAGAGGCACTTCCTTTAAGCAGGTATACCCATCAGCTGACACCAGTCTAAAAAAAGTGCAGGTCTAACACCCAACTACTATAGGAATTTTTCCATGAGTGATACCACTACCACCACCACCACCCACTACACTGTCACCTATAAGCTTAGCCAGCCTCCCTTTCCCATACCTACTGAGGTGCAGGCCATGCCTAGTGAAACCCCATCTACTGATAGACCCAACTGGCACCACTGAGATGTGATCCATGCCCTCCGCCATCAGTGCCCTCCCCAGCCCCACATTAACGCGCCTAACAGCCGCATTAAGGTGAGGCCGATCATGACGCTGAAACAGTTGCACGAAATGCACATTAGTACCACCAGTTTGAGTAGCTATCTTAACCAAGTCACCACTGACATCATATTCCCCGTCCCTATCGAGACTGTTCCCTGCTCCACCCACTATCACTACCTGATCTTCTTTCGTAAAATTCTTACATAACTCCCCTATGCTTTCAGTCACCTGAGCCAATCCTGCACTAGGCTTCACAATGCTGGTGACCTGGTACTCACTCCCCAACACTTCCTGCAACTGCTGGCCCACACCTCTACCGTGGGAACTACCGAGCAGCAGAACCTTCTTTCTGCTAGACTTTGCAACTAACCTAGGCCTACTAATTGCTGAGGACTGCTGCAAGTTACCTACATCTACGGCTACACGAGGCTCCTCTCCACTCAACTCTGACAGTTGGTCGTATCTATTGCATGTATGCAAAGTAAAACTGTCTGAGTACCTCCTCTTCCTAGCTACCTTCTTGCCAACTGCCAGTTCCCATTCCCCACCACCCTTCACCCTCCTCAACCTATCTAGTTCCTCCTTTGCGCATTGGACTGCACCTGAAGGGCACAGATCTTACGCTCCTGCTCCTCTATTAACTTGTTTCTACTACAGATTCTACATTCCCAGGAGAGGATCTCCCTAAAATGACCACTGGCTTCCCCACTGCATTCCCCCCAATGAAAATACTTTGAACAAATTCCACACCGTAATCCACTACTCACAAACCTACGAAAGAGCCCACACTTTTCACTCATGGTAAATTTTACAGTTACTGAAAAAAACTATACGTCTACATTACCAAAGTTCAGTTACACCGGTAGAACTATTTAAGAACTAACAATAATGGTCTCGAAATTCTCTGCCTACTAAGAAAGCAGCTACTTGTATTAATACTACCACAACACAGCCGATACCAGCAAAACTTCACAAAATTATTAGCTACAACCAAAAAATTAAAGCTACCACTGTAACACTAAGCGAAGTTAAAACACTATATGAAAATTTTACTGAAATATTTCACTAGAAAGAATAATAAACGCCAGTTGAAAACTAAAGCACGAAAATTACTAACGATTTCAACACACTGAAAACTCTCTAAAACACAGCGAGCGAACGATTACAAAAGTTTATTAAGTCGTTATTTCGCCACAAACGGCACGCAACACCGCTGAAATCTATTAAATTTAATAACTGTATTACAGAGCACAAATAAGTTTGTCAGCACTTAGCTTATAACCGCTACAGCTGCAGTGCACGCCGCAAAATGTAAACACACTACTTGTGTGATGTAGACTATTTGCTAACGGGAAGGACAGTTGTCTTGTTAGAACTTAATGTTGGCTTGCATCGTAGAAAGGTATTCGGAGCACACGTCACCATTCGCTCCTATCTCACTGTTGCCCTGTTCAGGCAACTGCAACGGAAAGTCCAAGGCAGGGAGCAATCTGTTTATAACTCCCATGACGCACCCTCAACATCTTGATTTATCACTTGTAAGTTGTACTGCCAGAATTCCTTTTCTAAATGGGAAGTATCAGTCAATTCTCAGGTATCCATAATTAAGAATAAACAGACCTGTAACTAATACCACACAGATGGTACCAATCAAATATCATTCTCTTAATTGTACCTTTTAATTCTGCTTAAATAACTATGCTAAATTTTCTGTAACTTTCCTATCACGCAACCACACTCTGATACCAGTCACGTAGGGATGGGGGAAGGAATAGCTAAGGCATGGGCCTGGAAGTGGCTAGAGCTGCTTACCTACATGAATTTTTTCGCATTTATAACACATTTATTTCCCACGGCCGGCTTTCTTTGAAAGACAATTTGGCACAGTGTTAAACCTTGCCGGCCGGTGTGGCCATGCGGTTCTAGGCGCATCAGTCTGGAACCGCGTGGCCGCTACGGTCGCAGGTTCGAATCCTGCCTCGAGCATGGATGTGTGTGATGTCCTTAGGTTAGTTAGGTTTGAGTAGTTCTAAGTTCTAGGGGACTGATGACCTCAGATGTTAAGTCCCATAGTGCTCAGAGCCATTTGAACCATTTTTTGTTAAACCTTGCATTAAAGTAAAACTTCATTAACCGTAATTATACTACCAAACAAGTGCACTGATTGCAGTTAGTAATACATTTATCCTCCATTTCAAATAAAATGTTTCAGTCAAGCTTTCAAAAACCAAGCGACTGAATTAGGAAAAATCTAAGGCCCTTAATGGAAACAGACACTATTGGACTTTAGACATTCCACATATAATCTTATATCCAACTTAACTCAGCAGATGAAACTGAAAAACTTTGAAAGAAAAATCTTTCAGATGAATGTTAGGAAAATTTACACAACAGACTTCCGATACATATAAAAAGGAAATATATATCTTATACTTAATGAACAATTTGAAAATAAAGAACACATTAACCAAAGTGGCAAATGAACTGGTTTCCATACCACAGACCGTGCCTTAAACACTCGTCCAACAGTTAATGGGAACCGGCTTAGTACACGCACCGAATAACACAAACAGTCCGCTTACTAGAACATACAGAGAACAAAGTTAGCAAAACGCAAATCACAGCTTACTACAGATGCTCCAGGACTGAGAGAGTACAAGAAACGGTAATAATTTCACCACCTTTCAGAAGAAACTGACATAAGAAAGGATTATGTGAAGCAGAACACAACTCCAGGAACAGACGGCTCGGATTACTGCCACATAACACTCAAAACAGAGGGAAGAATTTGTTCCTGGGCTAGTCCTCACGTACTTAGGATAGTGGCTCGGAGTACTGCCACATAACACTCAAAACAGAGGGAAGAATTTGTTCCTGGGCTAGTCCTCACGTACTTAGGATAGTTCACTGGGGTAGAAGACTTGCCTCAGAAAATGAATAATTAAGGCACAGTCAGGAGCAGTACAAGAACACACGGGTCTGACGATAGTTACAAAGGTTTATTTGGAACAGTTGCTCACCAGATTAAATTAACGGCGTCACAAGTCCAACGTGTAATAGTTCAAAGCCTTCTCTTAGGAACGGCCTTGCATGAAAAGTAGCTTAGTGCGCATTACACTCAGAAGCGACTTGGTCAGAAAATGTCCATCCAGCCTCACACCGGATTATTCATCCTACAGGGAGGACTGACAGTGCAAGACATCTGCTGCCGTCCATCCTTGTGCCGAAGTGCTAGTAACAGCCCTGCTGTGCTAAAAGCCGAGATGGAAGTCTCTCTGCCCACAGATGCAGCCGGAGCTCAATATTCATTTGCTGCCACGTCAGAAGTTCCCTCTCTCTGGTCGGGGAAAACATACATGTAGCGATGATAACAAGTATCTTTGATGGTCACCACAATCGAATCGATCTGCTTCACAACTCGATTCGTTTTCTTACATTTCTTATTAAATCTTCTTGTCATCTGACTCATCTGGCGCACTCCCTCCTTTAGTTCTGTTCGGTAATCACCATATTTGTGTACTTTTGCTGGATCCCACTGCAGGATCCTGGGAATGTTGCATATTCCCCCGAAGAATAGCTCGAATGTGGTAAAACCAGTCAATAAATGCGGTAAAGTTTTAGATACAAAAGCGGAAAATTACACCCATTCAGCCCAGTTTTCCTGCATCATTCACAGATATTGACGTAGATATTCTATTGGCATTCAATGCGTTCTTTTGAGTGCTGAGTTGCTAAGCACAAGATTTAATCTTCTCATTCTTCAGTAAACGACAAACTCTCTTCAGGATGTCACTTAGGAAATTTGCTCGTCTGACACTCAATAACGCTGATCTAATTCATTAATTCAAATTATTTTCTGTACAAAGACTCACGTTATTGTGTCACCGTCCTATTATACTACAGGCTCTGCTATGACAAATTTCTGGAGGCCATCCTGGAATTTTATGATGTATCTATTCCCATGTTCTGTTATCTGAAAGGAGTCAACCATATTCATATCACAACGACCGAATACCTGGTTAGATATTTCCATCTTGACATTATTCTGCATTTTTTGATCCTTTGTGGCTACGGCTAGGATCTCTCGCTCAATCGTGCTATATCCTTTTGGTGCATGGTTCAGGTTTCTAGAAGTGAAGGCTACTGGTAAATCCTGTCCTAACTCCGTCTGACTCAGTAAGGCACCAATTGATTCCTTACAAGCGTCTGCTGTGCTTATGAACGTCTTAGTAAAATCAAGATACTGTATGGTTGGGGCTAATTATTTTTTTTTCTTTTGGTTCTTGGAAAGCTACGGCCTTGCCACAGTGGTAACACCGGTTCCGGTCAGATCACTGAAGTTAAGGGCTGTCGGACTGGGCTAGCACTTCGATGGGTGACCGTGTGGTCTGCCAAGCGCTGTTGGCAATCGAGGTAAACTCAGCCCTTGTGAGGCAAACTGAGGAGCTACTTGATTAAGAAGTAGAGGCTCCGGTCTCGGAAACTGACATACCGCCGGGAGAGCAGTGTGCTGACCACATGCGCCTCCCTATCCGCATCCAGTGATGTCTATGGGCTGAGGATGACACGGCGGCCAGTCGTTACCGTTGGGCCTTCGTGGCCTGTTCGAGTTTAGTTTTAGTTCTTGGAAAGCTGCTTTCTGCTTTATCAAGTATAGTTTGCTCCGTTCTTCAGTAAATCATGAAACGGTTTATATTCCTTTATTGCACTCACGTTCCGTAGGTCGGGTATTAATCCTTCTGCCGTAATTAAGTGCCATAACTAAGTTATTTCCCTCCCTGTGAACCCGCAATTGTCAACCAGCAATTTTAGGTTGTGCAGTTGGTTGTATGAAACGCTTGTGCATGTCTGGCATTATGCGCTTCTAACGCAGCTCCGAACACATCGTCTAAATCTACACTTACCAGCCAGAACAGTTTCACCACCAACCTGCTATCGATATAATCTCGTCCAGGCGATAGCAGCGTCACCTGGAGAGGAATGACTGCTAGTCAGACACACGCACGATGCATGTACAGGGTTATTACAAATGATTGAAGCGATTTCACAGCTCTACAATAACTTTATTATTTGAGATATTTTCACAATGCTTTGCACACACATACAAAAACTCAAAAAGTTTTTTTAGGCATTCACAAATGCTCGATATGTGCCCCTTTAGTGATTCGGCAGACATCAAGCCGATAATCAAGTTCCTCCCACACTCGGCGCAGCATGTCCCCATCAATGAGTCCGAAAGCACCGTTGATGCGAGCTCGCAGTTCTGGCACGTTTCTTGGTAGAGGAGGTTTAAACACTGAATCTTTCACATAACCCCACAGAAAGAAATCGCATGGGGTTAAGTCGGGAGAGCGTGGAGGCCATGACATGAATTGTTGATCATGATCTCCACCACGACCGATCCATCGGTTTTCCAATCTCCTGTTTAAGAAATGCTTCTGCTTTAGCCTTTTCCGTAAGATTTTCCAAACCGTCGGCTGTGGTACGTTTAGCTCCCTGCTTGCTTTATTCGTCGACTTCCGTGGCTACGTGTGAAACTTGCCCGCTCGCGTTCAACCGTTTCTTCGCTCACTGCAGGCCGACCCGTTGATTTCCCCTTACAGAGGCATCCAGAAGCTTTAAACTGCGCATACCATCGCCGAATGGAGTTAGCAGTTGGTGGACCTTTGTTGAACTTCGTCCTGAAGTGTCGTTGCACTGCTATGACTGACTGATGTGAGTGCATTTCAAGCACGACATACGCTTTCTCGGCTCCTGTCGCCATTTTGTCTCACTGCGCTCTCGAGCGCTCTGGCGGCAGAAACCTGAAGTGCGGCTTCAGCCGAACAAAACTTTATGAGTTTTTCTACGTATCTGTAGTGTGTCGTGACCATATGTCAATGAATGGAGCTACAGTGAATTTATGAAATCGCTTCAATCATTTGTAATAGCCCTGTACTATCAGTGATCGTGCTGTCCGTGTGTGGAATGGGGAAGGCAGGCGATCTATCTGAGTTGGGCTGAGGGCAGCCTGGGAGACTCTGCACGAGCATTTCGGAAATTGCACGACATATCGGATGATCTAGGAGTGCAGTGGTGAGTGTCTTCGATACGTGGCGAAACCAAAGTGAAACCACTTCCAGTCTTGGGGTTGGGCGGCCACCTGTCGTTACAGATGGACGTCAGAGGCTCGGCAGACTGGCAAACAGGACAGGAGGCGAATTGTGGCGGAACTAACATCAGACTTTAATGCCGTGCAGAGTACAAGTATGTCTGAACATACACTCCACCGAACAATCGTGACGATGGGCTTCTGCAGCTGACGACCTACACATGTGCCAATGTTAACATCACGACATCGGCAGCTTCGACTGAAATGGGCACATGACCATCGGCACCGGACGTTGGCGCAGTGGCAATGCGTTGCATGGACTGATGAATCCCGATATTTTCTTCATCATGCCGTTGGTAAGGCGCGCATCCATTGTCTTCCAGAGGAACAGCTCCGTGACACCTGTACTGCGGGATGCAGACAAGTTGGCGGCGGATGCTTTATGCTCTGGGAAACATTCACGTGCGCATGCATGGGTCCAGTGGAGCTCGTGCAAGGCACCATGATGACCAAGGAGTATCGTACACTGGTAGCAGACCACGTACACCCATTTCACGACGATCATGTTTCATGACGGCAGTGCCATTTTTCAACAAGATAATGCGCCATGTCACAAGACCAACAGTGAGCTGGAGTGGTTCTAAGAACACAGTAGCGAGTTCCAATTGATGCGCTAGCCCCCCAGCTCGCCAGATTTGAACCCTATCGAACACATCTGAGATGTAACTGAACATGGTGTCAGAGCTCATCGCTCCCCTCCCCGGAATTGAAGGAAATTAGATGACGTGTGTGCTTATGTGGTGGCACCTCCCTCCAGCGACCTACCACGGCCTCATTGCTTTCATGCCACAATACGTCGCCGCTGTTATCCGTGCCAAAGGTAGACATACGGGCTATTAAGTAGGTGGTCCTAATGTTCTGGATGGTCAGTGTATGAACATCTTGTGTCCTTGAAGTCTAGTTAGTACTGTGTTACGCTGTCTGTGAGAAACGTGTGCACTATCTACTCGGTTTCATCCTTTTGGTAAACTTTTGCACTTATTATGTCCTTCCGGAGCAGAGAAGGCTGTTTTCTCTTCATCATCTTCACTGTATACTATCTGAAGGTAAGCTTTCCACAGTTTAAAGTGGTGAAATATGTAGCTTTTCTGGAGACGTTAAAAATTTTGTCAATATGCCGTGCTGGAAATACAGTGTTAATGCAGTTGTCACTTAACTTTCGATACTCCACGACTATCCCCCACATTCACATTCGTGAAGCATCAGTCTTCTTTGGAATCATCCATAACGGAAAATTCAACCCAGTTGTGCTCGGTGTAATGACGTCTTCCTTTAATTTTACATCTATCTTATTTCGCAGGGCTTCTTTTTGTGCCTCTGGTATGCGATAGGCCAGATGTTTACCAACTTCCCTTGCACCTTTAGTTTAAACTTAATTTTAGGCTTCACCGTCTCAATGTACGTTAATCTCTGGGAAGGTGAAATACATCGTGATGTGCAATACATAATGCAGTAATCGAAGCCTTTTCTTGTTTGTTTATATGATGCACCCAAACAATTTTCTTTAATCACCTGAATCGTGACCTTGACTATAGATCAACTGAAACTGTAGCAACTATGCTATATACGTTGTGTTCCTCGCCTCCTCCCATGAAGGGTACTGTGCCTGTGGTCATTTTGGGACATTCTAATATAACTTCATCTTGTGTGCACATTCACCAGTGCTGCAGGCAAATATACGCCCATTTATGACTACTGCATATCCATTATCTCTTCAGACAGACCCGTGGTCTGAATCTTAATCCATAAAATCTTGTCCTTTCCTGGACCAATTCGTATAAACTCACCCAGGCTTTCTTTCATTTGTGTCTGCTGCACAACTTCATTTCTTGTTTCCGACTCTTGCTTTTTAGGTCACTCTTCTCTCTTGAATCTATTTCCGATCCTACCAGGATTCCTACTGATTCTTTTGGTGTCACATTTGCCCTCACGAACAACTTATCTCAGCTACCTAATGTCCGTTTCAAGAGACACCGCTCCGCTCTTCTTTTCTCTCTCCCGGTCCGCAAGATTAGATGGTTTGGCACATGTTTCGTCTGTAACAGTAATGTTCGGTCTCTGACCGACAGCGTCTTTGTTACATAATCTGTGATTACTTTTATACTTTCGCAGAAATCTCTGCCTAAGATTTCTTCATGTAGGATATCTGAGGCGTCCCGCTGCTATATGAAACTTCTATTCCACACACAAATCGTCGTATGTTATCAATGATAACACTGCAATCTCTCTCGTCTGAAGTATTTTCTTCGTGATGCATTTAGATTTATTCTATCTTTGGTGCTACTGCTCTTCGTACTCTTCAGTGCTGATTCCTTTATTATGCTAACCTGAGCGGCACTATCTATTATAAAGTTTGTGAATGCCACACTTTCCTATGTTTATCTTATATTTACAAAATCCTCTCAGTCTATTGAGCATAGTTTTGTGACGCTGACTGACAGCATGTTCATGCCATTCTTTCGTTTCCCAGGTATTGAATCTCCATATTCAGTATTCTTCCATTGTCATTGAACTGTCAGGCTAAGTGTCCTGGTTCTTTACAAACGTAACATATCACAGGCCTCACCTATAGTTGTGGTCTATCAAAATTACATTCAGTAGTTCTGGTACAGTACATAAATGACGTAGTAAGTGGTACGATTGCCGGTACTATTCGCAGAATTAGCAGAGAAGGAAACATAAACGTGTGTGAGAAAGAAGCTGCGAGCCGACGACTTCTCTCTGTGACCAGTTTACTCGTTTGTTTGTGTGTTTTGCATATCATTAGAACCGCACATCGTACATTGTTAGTTCATTGTGTATTTTACATCCATACGAAATATAAATTGCGTTTTATAGGTAATAAAAATTGATAACTCTCGTAACCTCTGCATTTTTATCTTCCCAAAGCAGTTATTTTTCATGCAAGTACAGTTTACATTCCCAAACACAAAAATCTACATAATTATTGTTGTTATTTTGTACTCAATAGAACGTTCACCATTAGCAAAGGCAAGAGTTTCTCGTTATTACTGATGAGTGCAAAGGTGTTTACGAATAACAGGAATACGTTTTATTTAAGCTTCACGAAGTATTGAAGCGATGTTAGATATGTTTTCGTTTTCCAGCGTTTTTTAAATTTTTTCTTTTTTTTGGAAATTGAGTTTGGTAGTGCTAGATGATAAGTCTGTGTCTTATTTTAGTATATTTGTTACAACAGTCGTCTGTTTCACATTACAAATCAACCATTTTCGAATAAAATCTGAATTAAACATTGATATATTTGGAACAAATTTTGTTTATTTTCGAGTAACAGGCAGGCAACAAAAATGTTCCGTAGATTACGCTGCCTTTTATATATCCTCACTCCGTTTTTAGATGGTTCACTGCCTTTAGTATCTAGCGGAATCTAGTAAGACACTGATAACATACGCAGACAAAGCGATGGAAGTGAGGTAAGGCTCGATTACCGTAGTCTACGTTTACTTACAGTAGTCTAAGATAGCCAACGGTAGTTTTACAACTCTAGTCTCTCCTTATTACATGGCTCTGAATGTCCTTGAAGTTTGTATAGACGACACACAATTATATGCCCTGAATGTCCCTGTGGTGATCTCTAGATGATATTTCAGCTGCCCCTCTCGGCTGTAAGGAAAATACACTCATGCTCATAAATTAAGGATAATGCTGATACATGGTGAAACAACGCTCTGGTGGGCGGTTTGCGGGTTTAAATCACACATATTGATGACGTTGTGAGGGGTAGAATACTAGGGCGACTGGAGGCTGGTCACACACAGCAGGTCGTAGTATGGGCCCTCCGTGTGCCACAAAATGTGATCTCAAGATTATGGCAACAATTCCAGCAGACAGGAAACGTGTCCAGGCGCTACAGTACGGAACGTCGACAGTGAACAACACCACAAGAAGACCGATGTCTCACCATTAGTGCCCGCAGACAGCCACGGAGTACTGCAGATAGCCTTGCGCGGGACCTTACCGCAGCTCCTGGAACAGTTGTCTCCAGGCACACAGTCTACAGACGACTGAACAGACATGGTTTATTCGCCCGGACACCTGCAACGTGCATTCCACTGACCCCTGGTCACAGGAGAGCCCGTAAAGCCTGGTGTCAAGAACACAATACATGATCATTGGAACATTGGTCCCAGGTTATGTTCACGGACGAGTCCAGGTTTGAACAGTGATTCGTGCCAGGTTTTCATGTGGCGTGAACCAGGAACCAGATACCAACCCCTTAATGTCCTTGAAAGGGGTCTGTTGGAGGTCGTGGTTTGATGGTGTGGGGTGGGATTATGTTTGGTGCACGTACACCCCTACATGCCTGACAGAGGAACTGTAACAGGTCAGGTGTATCGGGACGTCATTTTGCACCAGTATGTCCGCCTTTTCAAGAGTGCAGTTGGTCCCACCTTCCTCCTAGCAGATGATAACGCACGGCCCCGCCGAGCTGCCATCGTGGAGGAGTACCTTGAAACAGAAGATTTCAGGCGAATGGAGTGGCCTGCCTGTTCTCCAGACCTAAACCCCATCGAGCACGTCTGGGATGCTCTCGGTCGACGTATCGCTGCACGTCTTCAAACCCCTACGACACTTCAGGAGCTCCGACAGGCACTGGTGCAAGAATGGGAGGCTGTAAACCAGCAGCTGTTAGACCACTTGATCCAGAGTATGCCAACCCGTTGTGCGGCCTGTGTATGTGTGCGCGGTGATCATATCCCATATTTATATGTAGGGGTACATGCGCAGGAAACAGTGGCGTTTTGTAGCACATGTGTTTCGGGACGGTTTTCTCAACTTATCACCAATACCGTGGACTTACAGATCTGTTTCGTGTGTGTTCCCTATGTGCCTATGCTATTAGCGGCAGTTTTGTGTAGTGCCATGTTGTGTGGCACCACATTCTACCATTATCCTTAATTTATGAGCATGCGTGGAGGGTACCCATTTCTCTGTTCGACTACAACTCGACTGCGTGTCATCTATTTTCTTGCCGTGTTTCTCCGTAATGCAATTCTTTGTGTCATGATCTCATCGCTTACATTAGAAACAGTTGCCTCTCGTGCGATTGGATACATCGGACTTTTCTGTACAGTAGGTGCTTAAGGTTTCCTATGTTAAAGATAGCTCTACCGCTTGGGCTAAAACTAAGTCTCCTCACCCTGCTCTCGCATCTGTTTTAATCATGTCATCTTCGATCCCCTGTACGAATACTGCTTGAACCAGCTTCCCAATTAGAACTCGCCTCCCCAGAATGTCTGACTCCCTCATTAGCCTATGGACAGCTTCTCTGAAATGGGTTTTCTATATTTCAACGCCATTCAGTCATGCTCTCGGCCCTGTTCTCTCTATTGGAGAATAATAGGCAGGCATAGTAAGCCGAAGTCACTTTGGGTTCATAGTTTTCCAATAGAGTTTCTTCCACATATGGCCAAGTTGCGTTCAAATTGTAGACGAACAGCATACTTCGTGCTGCTCCTATGGTCCTAGTTTTATCAAATTTTCATAGAACACTGTTATTATGACTTGGTGTTAGTTCGGAATTGAAATAAATACATCCGATAAGACTAACTGCTGGCTGGGAGCTCACTGCCCTCCAGATTGATATTAGGTCACTTTTCTTGCTTTCTCAAGGATGTAGATCTTACACTATGTGATCAAAAGTATCAGGACACCCACAAAATCATACGTCTTTCATATGAGGTGCATTGTGCTGTCACCTGCTGCCAGGGACTACGTATCAGCGACCTCAGTAGTCATTGGACATCGTGAGAGACCAGAATGGGACGCTCCGCGGAACTCACGGACTTTGAACGTGATCACGTGATTGGGTGTCACTTGTGTCATATGTCTGTACGCGAGATTTCCACACTCCTAAACAACCCTAGGTCCATTGTTTCCGATGTGATAGTGAAGTGGAAACTTGAAAGGACACGTACAGCACAAAAGCGCACAGGTCGACCTCATCTGTTGACTGTCCGCCGACAGTTGAAGAGGGTCATATTGTTTAAGAAGCATACATGATCCAGACCGTCCGCCTACTTAGTTCGGTGGTAACGTGCTTGCCTCCCATGTATTGGGACCGGGTTCGATTCCCGGCCCGGTCTGAGATTTTCTCCGATCATGGACTGGGTGTTGTGTTGTCCTCATCATGATTTCATCTCCATCACTGGCACGCAAGTCGCCCGATGTGGTGCCGAATGCAGTAAGACTTGTATTTGCCGGCTGAACTTCCCCGAATAGGGGCCTCCCGGCCAACTATGCCATACGCTCATTTCATTTTTTATCTATCTAGATCATCACATAGGAATTCCAGACTGCATCAGGCTCCACTGCAAGTACTATGCCAGTTAGGCAGGAGGTGAGAAAACTTGGATTTCATGGTTGAGCGGCAGCTCACAAGCCACACATCAAGCCGGTAAATGCCAAACGACGCATCGCTTAGTGTAAGGTGCGTAAACATTGGACGATTGAACAGTGGAAAAACGTTGTGTGGAGTGACGAATCACGGTACACAATGTGGCTATACGATGGCAGGGTGTGGGTATGGCGAGTGCCAGGTAAACGTCATCTGCCAGCGTGTGTAGTGTCAACAGTAAAATTCGGAGGCCGTGGTGTTACGGTGTGGTCGTGTTTTTCATGGAGATGGCTTGCACTCCTTGTTGTTTTGCGTGTCACTATCACAGCACAGGCCTAAATTGATGTTTTAAGCACTTTTTTGCTTCCTACTGTTAAAGAGCTATTCGGAGATGGCGATTGCATCTTTCAACACGATAGAGCACCTGTCCACAGTGCACGGCCTGTGGCGGAGTGGTTACACGACAATGACATCCCTGCAATGGAATGGCCTGCACAGGGTCCTGACCTGAATCGTACAGAACCCCTCTGGGATGTTTTGGAACGCCGACTTCGTGCCAGGCCTCACAGACCGACATCTATGCCTCTCCTCAGTGCAGCACTCCGTGAAGAATGGACTGCCATTCCCCAAGAAACCTTCCAGCGCTTGATTGAACGTATGCCTGCGAGAATGGAAGCTATCATCAAGGCTAAGGGTGGGCCAACACCATATTAAATACAAGCATTAGCAATGGAAGGTGCCATGAATTTCTAAGTCATTTTCAGCCATGTGTACGGATACTTTTGATCACATAGTGTATTTCTGTGCTGTATTGTGATTCACTCACTGCGGTTTTTTTTTTTTTTTTTCAATTTGGTGGCACTGTTTCGGCAAGTGTACCGTTAGAAATCGACGGTGCCGCTGATTCAGGTTTTAGTGACGTAAATGCAGTAAATTCTTCATCCAATTTTACGGCAGCGGGCTGCTCTTGGTGGTCTCGTAAATCTTCGACACTGGAACGGTGAATGATCTCCCCTCCCCCCGTCGGAGGTTCGAGTTCCTCCCTCGGACATGGGTGTGTGTGTTGTCCATAGTGTAAGTTAGTTTAAGTTAGGTTACGTAGTGTGTAGGCTTAGAGTCCGATGACCTCTGCAGTTTGGTCCCATAAGATCTTACCACAAATTTCCAAAATGATCTCCCGACGTTTGATTTCTGCCCGCTCTCTGCTTCTTTCAGCTGTACACTAAAATAGTTACTCTGCCGGTACATTAAACCGGGACTACCTCGAGAGCTCAAGCCAATTTGTTCTAAGACTAGCCTTGCTAGTCCTCCTAGGAGAAAATCCTGTCTTCCGTACTCTAAGACTCCTTACTTCTTAGGCACGATTCGAAGTTTGGACCTCACATCTGACATGAGTTTATATGTCGCAACCCGATGTGGATCACAACATAGTTGGTTTCATTCTCACAATCAGATTAGAGGTGAAGTAGGATATGAGGTGATGCGTCTCGGCACGCGAACAGCTGTGTCCAGGGGGAGAGATCGTGGCGGTGTCAACCTGTGATTTTTATTTAGTCTCTGTGGTTGGAGACAGTACAAAGTATTTCAGATGTCGTGTTAAGTAGGTACATATTGTTCTGATAAGGAAATGAGACACTGGGTCGGTTTTTGGCCTGTTGTAATGATTCTTCGTGTGTTTACATGATCATACCGAAAAGCAGAGACACTATGTTATCACATTGGTCCAAAGACACACTTAACGAACGTGTAAAACACAGACGAGGATTGTAACCGCACGCTATTAGTTACCGATTACTAGAACAAACGGCCACAAAGCCCTAACACTCTAGTAAGAAGAGAATGCACATAGTAACGTCTAATGATAGTATTCTACACCACGAATCATGAAAAGGAGCCAGGTTCTATCGCTGTAATCGAACCCTTACGTTCAGTTGCACGTCACAATGGACGTGTAAGACGGTTACAGGTATATTCAGATGCGTTTTACGTCCTTTTTCGTGTACTAGCTTAACTGGGTATATTGCTCGCTCACCTAGGTTCTGCTATCGGCTTTTGGCCATCCGAGGCGCTTGCAGGATTGAAACTTGCTGCTTACTCTTGTTTTGCTTAAACTTGAGTTGTCTCTATATACTGCACCTGAGCCTTTTTGGTTACAGATAGTGCGTGACTGAGTCACCTTTTCCGTCCAGTTTACAATCATCGGTGTGAAATCAGCGGTTTCTTAATCTCCATGGCCCAATACCGAACTAGTGAAAGCGGCTAGTATCGTTTGTCTCCATCTAAGTTACCAGGCTTTATTGTTAATATTTATATCTAGCTTTTTTCAAATTTTCTGCCTAATCATCATGATCCGATCATTGTGCGTTATTAAAGTTTGAGATGTATGCATCCCCACTGTGGGATACTTCCTATTGTAGATGCTTGGATACTTCCTATTGCAGGTGCAACCGACTCTCTAGAATCACATAAATTTGTGTCTGTTCTTCTTCCCCTCACCATATTTGTAACAGCGGGTGGTTTTGGGATAAAAACAGTCCCCTTGGGGAAAAATCAATCTTCTTACCCAGGTAAAAAATGTTTCAGCGTCCCCCTCCCCCAGAAATAAAACTGCCACCAGAAAGTTTATCCCACCAGAAAAACTTTTTTAGCTATTTCATGTATCCTCTAAAGTTACATTATATAATATATTTTTTATCATAGTTGGCGAATCTTCTGGATTTTGGGCACCGGTTCAGGGACTTATGCTCATAAATTGTAAGATGCACGTACACCAACACTTTAAAGCAAAGCGAACTCACTGTAGCGGGGAAGTAGGATGAACTAGAAAAAAGCGCGAATATGTCAACACGTTTTGATTTAAATGTCTTTGAAGCTGCTAGGTAAGGTGAAAATTACCTTCTTTTACATCCATAACTCTCTATAATACATTCGTATTTTTATGTTGTGATAGGAGCAATTTTCATTCTAGTTCTCAACTTTTACTGTAAAATAACTTTGATGTTAAACCGCCATAGTTTGGCAAGATATACATCTTTGTTGACTTGGGCAACGACTAATCCGGTGTAGGTCTTATTCATTGTCTTTCAAACCATGTTGCTTGAGCTGGGCATCGTTAGTGTGTCCTCTACAGTTACCTGCCTGGTGTGATTGAACCCGTCTAGTATAGCTTTCTGTGTTTTCAGAGCCCCCAGGCATCACCACTAAGTCAAAGTCTCATGCACACAGGATGGTTTTGTTTTATTTTTTATTTTCTTTCATTTATTATTTTTTAGGTTATTGTCGATAACATTTTACTTTTTAAAATTTTCTTTAATTTCGTTATTGCTTTTTCTTAATTTTTTGTTTTATAGTTGCACACATTCTTTTAATATTATCATCAGACTGAATATGCATACATGTGAAATATAACCCTAAATACAGTGCACAAAATAACAGCAATCATAAATACGGTACCGAACGAAATATTAAACACTGTGTGAAGTTTATGATAATAATATGTGTAACTGGTTTTATTACACACATAATCTTACGGTACGACTATGTTACATAGATAAACTTACAATGCAAACAAAAATTTAGAATGGTTGGCCAAAAAAGATGTGGTGACTTGGTTTATGTAAAGTAACAGCTTCAAAACCTAGAAAATTGAGTGAATTTCTCCGTGTCCACATACTGCTGTCAAAAAAAAATCACTTGTCAAACGGATTCTGGACGGCAAGAGGCTTTTACCTAATTTTACAGCAGCATAAGACTGTTCTTTACTGTGCTTCGTAAAAGTAGTTGCCACACGAACGGTGTGACTAACCACGCGATTAAATAGCACGAATTAATATACAGATGAAGTTGCAATCGCTCATTATAAAATGTGAAAATATCTTTGTAATGGATCACGAAGTACGGGCAATAGTGCGCTACGATACGCTGGCTCTTCGACATCCAATAATTTGATGATCAGCAAGAAGAAGCGCCCTAAGACACAAAGAGAACCAACTGACGATTTAACTAATTTGACTAACAGACAATTTATTTGAACATTTAACTAACTTAGGATTTAAACCGTTGACCAGTTACCTTATGGATCAAAATATGCCAAATGTATTGGGAACCCCATAGATTTGTGGAGAAATCTAGCTTACCTATCAGCTGAGCGAATGTATCGTTTCAAAATTTTTGGAAATTTACCAAATGATGTTGCAAATGAAAAGTTGTACCTGAAACAAAACGACAAAATGTTTTCTGCATAATTAATCATGCACTACATAAACGCTGAACGATTCACGCAACGCTTAATAAACTATTAAGAAGCACACACGTTTTTATTTTCTCTTACCTTAAAATTCCTGTCATTGGTTATTTACCAGGTGTCGAAGTATGAAACCCGAATTTGGTTGCAATAATTACACGTCTGTTGTTTGAAACTGATAAATAATATTTTATTGAAAATAATCTCCATTGCTATTTATACATTTTTCCCACCTCCCCGGCAGGCTATGAATACCACGCCAAAAACAGTTCTTCTTTTGAAGCGAACCAGTCAACGAGCCATTTTCGTACATTTTCATACGAATTGAAGCGTTGTTCAGCGCGAGCGTGTCCCAGTGATGCAAATAGGTGATAATTGGACGGAGCCAATTCTGGAGAACAAGCCGCATGCCCCAGTATTCCCCAAATGAAAGCTTCGATCGTTTCCCTGACCCGTTTTGCTGTGTGTGATAGGGCGTTATCATAGAGCAATATGATTCTATGTTGCCTTTTTCCATATTCCAGTCATTTTTCACGTAATGCTCGGTTTAAATTGATCATTTGCTGTTGGTAGCGATCAGCGTTAACGGTTTCACCAGGTTTTAGCAGCTCATAATAGATGACACCCTTCTGATCCCGCCAAACACAGAGCATTGTCTTCTTTCCAAAGTGATTTGGTCTTACGGTGGATGTCGATGGCTTGTGTGGATTTACCCATGATTTACAACACTTATGATTCTCAAAATATATCCATTTTTCATCATCTGTGACTATTCGATGGGGAAACGACTTTCTCTTGTATCTGGCTACCATCATTTCACAAGTGGTCTTCCGATTTGCACGCTGCCTGTCATTCAATTCATGCGGAACCCATTTTCCCACTTTCTATACCTTTCCCATAGCTTCCAACGGAAGAGAAATGGCTTTCTGTGTCACAGTCAATTGTTCCGCGAGTTCCTGTTTAGTCTGAGTATCATCATCATCCAATACGGCCTGCATTTCGTTGTCTTCGAACTTTTTCGGTGGTTTCCTGAGCTCGTCGTTTCTCGCGTCAAAATCACCACTTTTGAATTTTTTGAACTACTCGAAACACTGAGTTTTTCTAAGAGCCGCAAGCTTCGACAAGCATTCGATGCGTTTCTGCAGCAGTTTTATTCAAATGATAACAGAAAACCAATGCTGTCCACAAATCGTAGTTCTTAGGCACAAAACTCGACATATTTACGGGTTTGAAACAGATACCGATATATGGAACATGGGTAACTGTATGTTGACATTTGTTGTCAGCCGTTACAGGAAGCAAATGGTGCTGCAGACGCAGTCTCACGGGCCCTACACCGACGGCTAGCACCATCTATAGAGAAATCCCGGTTTCATACCTATACACCTAGTAAATTATGCAATAATAAAAACTAAAAACTAAAAAAAAACGCTGCTAGAAAACACACGTGAATAATTTTGGCACGAAATTTTGTAACAAGCAATCCGAATAATTGGCTGAAATAAGCAGAATAACTGTGAAACAATGTATGTAAGACAAAACACTATCAAAGTTGCAGTCCTGTACGAAAATTTACGAACTTGAGCTTGTTTTGTCCGAAAATAATTTTTTACAAAATAACACAGCACGTTTTGAACGAAACGCAGTAAAACATTTTCTGTTGGTTCGGTATAAGATTTTTGTAGGAATTTTCGTGTTATTTTAAGTTTCTCTGTGATCATCCGTAAAGCTTCAAATGATTCATCAAACACTACGAGGCTGGGTATAATTCTTGTTTGGTACATCCCTGCATGTCCAAAGATTTTATGTTGATTTAAAATCACTGGTGAATTAAATCTTTAATTTGGGCCCGCTGAATTCATAATATGACATTTTGTAGTGAGTAATTCCAGGTAAGCTGCAAATGGTTTAATTAGTAATCCTCCTTCTTCACTACAAGCTTGTTCCGGCTATAGCTCCATTCTCAAGTAAACCTGTAGGTGCTACAATTGTTGCGTGCACTTACTTTTATAAAAGATGTACAGGAAGGAGAGTTTGCAAACATAGTTACATTTAGTCTGAATAGATGCCCATACTACATCAGTGAGTATATTGTCGATTACTTGTTTGTTTCTAGACGACTCTAATGACGTAAGTTTTGTTTCTATAGTATATTTTCGCGAAATACTTTTGACAGTTGGAATGACAGTTTACTCTCGTTGATGCTTTATGTTTACAATGCAGTCTTTGCTAGTCAGTGATGTTAGTTGCAGTTCATCGCTATTATAGTTTTGTTATCGTTTGTATCTAAGACAATCGTTAGTTTTCTGTTTCCTATAATTTTTATCCTTTTTCGTTTTTCAAAACGTCAATAAAGTTTTCTAAATAACTTTTGTGTTTGAGATCTATCTATTCGTTAAGGATATCGTTTCGGTAATTTTTTGTATGGGTATATATTCCCAACTCTTCTAAGGTGTCCATGGTATGTTCATTCGGTATTCTGTGTACAGCCTCTCATGTATTCCCGGTATGTTCCGCTTTGTGGTTTTGGTTTTTGAGATGCTGATGAAAGCTTGATTGATTGCAGTCGCAATGTCTTGTGTGTTGTTTGATTCTAATCTTAATATTTCTTCCTGTTTGACCAATATAGAATCTTGCGAAGACGTTACACGAAATTTTGTATACGCCTGGGTGGGCAAAAATCTGGATTTCGATTTTTCAAGATCGAATTTTCGTTTTTCGATTTTTATTTTTTCGGAAAGTTAGTTTTATGGTTGTTGTGCTTAAAGTTTGCTTGATTTTATTCAAAATTTCTTCCACAGAATAACATAAGCCAAATCTTAAACGAAACAATCATAAAACTAGCTTTCCCAACAAACAACAATCTAAAAAACCAAAATCCCGATTGGTGCCAGCCGAGGCATATATAAAATTTCGTGTAATGACTGCGCATGATTCTATATCGGTCAGACAAGAAGGAATTTTGACATTAGATCAAAGAACACGCAAGACATTGGGACTGCAATCAATCAAGCTTTCATCAGCATCCCAAAAGCCAAAACCACAATGCAGAACATTACAAGTTCTACACAAAATACCAAAGGGAATACCAATAATCCAAACGATATCCTTAACGAACAAATCGATTGCAAAAACAAAAATTATTTAGAAAATTTTATTGACTCTTTGGAAAACGAGAACGGATAAAAATCACAGTAAACAGAAAATTGACGGTAATCATAGATACAAACGATAACAAAATTATAAAAGCAATGAAATGCAACTATCATCACTGACTAGCAAAGACTATATTGTAAACATGAAGCATGAACTAGAATAAACCGTCATTTAAACTATTAAAAGTACTTCGCGAAAATATTCTATACAAACAAAACCTAACGCTAGTATAGCGGTCTAGCAACAAATAGACAGTCGACAATTTTCTCATTGACGCAATATGGGCATCAATTCCAACTAGATGTAACTATCTATGCAAACCAACCTTCCTGTACAACTTTTGTGAACGTAAGTATATTCACCAAATGTAACATCTAAAAGAAGGAGGAGTACTAATTAAACCATTTGCAACTTACATGGAATTATTCACTACAAAATCTTTAACGTGTAAACAACGGAATGGTAATCAACTGCAGTAACCAGGTTTTTTTTAATTATACCCAAATATAGCACTTAAGCGCGACGCGTTTCTACGAAATAGAGTTTCGCGTGCAAACGCGCGATTTTAAGCATGTAAAAGCCGAATGATGAGAGATATTTGCAAACGCTACTTATAATCGCCCTAATAATATATTTTTTTATTATTATCTGTATCGCATGAAACCGTCTCAACACGTGCGATTAGCATAAAACCGGATTTTACGGACATTTTCTGTGTAACTTTAGACTACTATGCCGTGGCAACGGATAAAATTTTCACAAAAGAACAGGATAACAATTAATTAAAAGTATTTGTCTACCTTCTTACAAAATTTGAACAGATTTACACAGGTTTAAACATAGACGTGGCATCGGAAAAAAAACTCGCAAAAAACGTATGTTTTTCACGTAAAATCCGAATGAAGCTAGATTTTTGAACGAGAGTTTTCAACTTCATCGTAGGAATGCGTTTTTTATTTACTAATTCACTTTAAACCGTTTCCGCGCGTTCAACTGACATAAGAACGAATTTTACATGCTACACTTGGCTCGATTTTAACTAATCGTATCACGACAACGGATATAGCTTATTGGATAAAATGAATTTCATTTTTAATTTATTAATTAATTTGCCTTCATGCAAAGTTTGAACTGATTCGCACAAGTTTAAAGTATGGAAGTGGCGCACTATACAAACCTCCTAGAGAAACGTGTTTTCAGCACGTAAAATCCCAGCGAAGCAAAATTTTTTCATATGATTAAAACTTACTTTGGACCAAGATTCGATACACTGGGGAACGAGACATGAGCTATCACTCTCGCTCCAGACCGGGGTTATTTAAGAGTGACTGTTTTTGCATGTGAAATACGAGTGAGGGGGACTGTTTTTGCACGTAAAATACAAACTCCGCACATACATATGGTGCCATTAACTGAGTATTAATTCCAGGCCAATTAAAACCTTTTGAAAGAGCAATTATTCAACTAGCACAATTTACGTGTACGCTAGCTCCGGTACGTCGCTTACTTTACTTACTATACTGTAATATAGCTGCAGTAAGACATATGTTCGAACGGCCACTGGTCCAGGATAAGCTAAAAGCCTTTTACCCTATGTTCCTAGCTAAAAGAAACGGAGGAGAAAATAGTCATGGGGTAGAGAAATGTATGTGAGTATGGTGGCATGATGGCAATTAACAGACTTTGAACGCGGAACTGTAGTTGGAGCTATACATGTGGGACATTCCATTTCAAAATCGTTAGGAATTTCAATATTCCGAGATCCACTGTGTCAAGAGTTGCCGACAATACCAAATTTCAGGCACTAGCTCTCACTACGGACAACACAGTGGTGCTAACAGACAAGCAGCAATGCGTGAAATAGCCGTAGAAATTAATGTGGGACATACGATGAACGTATCCCTTAGGACATGGTGGCACAATTTAGCGTTAATGAGCAATAACAGCAGACGACCGATGCGAGTATCTTTGCTAACAGCGTGACATCGCATGCAGTGCCTCTCCTGGACTCGTGATCATATCGGTTGGACCCTAGACGACTGGAAAACCGTGAACTAGTCAGATGAGTCCAATTTCAGTTGGTGACAACTGATGGTAAGTTCTGAGTGTGGCACAGACCACACGATGCCATGGACCCAGTTTTTCAACAGCGCACTGCACAAGCTGATAGTGGCCTCATAATGGTGTGAGCTTTGTTTACATGGAATGGACTGTGTCCTCTGGTGCAGATGAATCGATCATTGACTGGAAATTTTTATGTTCATCTACTGGGTGAACAGTTGCAGGCATTCGTGGACTTCAAGTTCCCAAGCAAAGATGGAATTTTTATGGTTCACACTGCGCCATGTCACCGAACCACAATTGCTCGCAATTGATTTGAAGAACATTCTGGATTCTGGACAATTCGAGCGAATGATTTGGCCACTAACATCCCCCGACATGAATCTCATCGAACAGTTATGGGACGTAATCGGGAGGTGAATTCTACATCTACATCTACATGTCTACTCTGCAATTCACATTTAAGTGCTCGGCAGAGGGTTCATCGAACCACAATCATACTATCTCTCCCGAACAGCGCGCGGGAAAAACGAACATCTAAACCTTTCTGTTCGAGCTCTGATTTCTCTTATTTTATTTTGATGATCATTCCAACCTATGTAGGTTGGGCTCAACAAAATATTTTCGCATTCGGAAGAGAAAGTTGGTGACTGAAACTTCGTAAATAGATCTCACCGCGACGAAAAACGTCTTTGCTTTAGTGACTTCCATCCCAGGTCGCGTATCATATCTGCCACACTCCCTCCCCTATTACGTGATAATACAAAACGAGCTGCCCTTTTTTGCACCCTTTCGATGTCCTCCGTCAATCCCACCTGGTAAGGATCCCACACCGCGCAGTAATATTCTAACAGAGGACGAACGAGCGTAGTGTAAGCTGTCTTTTTAGTAGACTTGTTGCAACTTCTAAGTGTCCTGCCAATGAAACGCAACCTTTGGCTCGCCTTCCCCACAATATTATCTATGTCGTCTTTCCAACTGAAGTTGTTCGTAATTTTAACACCCAGGTACTTAGTTGAATTGACAGCCTTGAGAATTGTACTATTTATCGAGTAATCGAATTCCAACGCATTTCTTTTGGAACTCATGTGGATCACCTCACACTTTACGTTATTTAGCGTCAACTGCCACCTGCCACACCAGACAGCAATCTTTTCTAAATCGCTTTGCAACTGATACCGGTCTTCGGATGACCTTATTAGACGGTAATTTACAGCATCATCTGCGAACAACCTAAGAGAATTGCTCAGATTGTCACCCAGGTCATTTATATAGATCAGGAACAGCAGAGGTCCCAGGACGCTTCCCTGGGGATATCGCTTCAGTTTTACTCGATGATTTGCCGTCTATTACTACGAACTGCGACCTTCCTGACAGGAAATCACGAATCCAGACGCACAACTGCGACGATACCCCATAGGCCCGCAGCTTGATTAGAAGTCGCTTGTGAGAACGGTGTCAAAAGCTTTCCGGAAATCTAGAAATACGGAATCAACTTGAGATCCCCTGTCGATAGCGGCTATTACTTCGTGCGAATAAAGAGGTAGCTGCGTTGCACAAGAACGATGTTTTCTGAAACCATGCTGATTACGTATCAATAGATCGTTCCCTTCGAGGTGATTCATAATGTTTGAATACAGTATATGCTCCAAAACCCTACTGCAAACCGACGTCGATGATATAGGTCTGTAGTTCGATGGATTACTTCTACTACTCTTCTTAAACACTGGTGCGAATTGCGCAATTTTCCAATCTGTAGGTACAGATCTATCGCTGAGCGAGCGGTTGTATACGATTGCTAAGTAGGGAGCTATTGTATCAGCGTAATCTGAAAGGAACCTAATCGGTATAAAACCGCTAAGGTATCTACTTGTAAGAAACTCATGCTAGCAGCTGTTCGTGTTTCAAATTCTGGAATATTCCATTCGTCTTCCCTGGTGAAGGAATTTCGGAAAACTGCGTTCAGTAACTCCGCTTTGCCGGCCGGTGTGGCCGTGCGGTTCTAAGCGCGTCAGTTTGGAACCGCGTGACCGCTACAGTCGCAGGTTCGAATCCTGCCTCGGGCATGGATGTGTGTGATGTCCTTAGGTTAGTTAGGTTTAAGTAGTTTTAAGTTCTAGGGGACTGATGACCTCAGTAGTTAAGTCCCATAGTGCTCAGAGCCAACTCCGCTTTAGCGGCACAGTCGTCGGTAACAGTACCATCGGCACTGCGCAGCGAAGGTATGGACTGCGTCTTACCGCTTGTGTACTTTACATACGACCAGAATTTCTTCGGATTTTCTACCAAATTTCGAGACAATGTTTCGTTGTGGAACCTATTAAAGGCATTTCGCATTGAAGTCCGTGGCAAATTTCGCGCGTCTGTAAATTTTAGCCAATCTTCGGGATTTCGCGTTCTTCTGAACTTCGCATGCTTTTTCCGTTGCCTCTGCAACAACGTTCGGACCTGTTTTGTGTACCATGGGGGATCAGTTCCATCTCTTACCAATTTATGAGATATGAATCTCTCAATTGCTGTTGCTACTATATCTTTGAATTTGAGCCACATCTCCTCTACATTTGCATAGTCAGTTCGGAAGGAATGGAGATTGTCTCTTAGAAAGGCTTCTAGTGACACTTTATCCGCTTTTTTAAATGAAATTATTTTGCGTTTGTTTCTGGTGGATTTGGAAGAAACGGTATTGAGCCTAGCTACAACGACCTTGTAATCACTAATCCCTGTATCAGTCTTGATGCTCTCCATCAGCTCTGGATTGTTTGTGGCGCAAGAGGTCAAGTGTGTTTTCGCAACCATTTACAATTCGCGTGGGTTCGTGGACTAACTGCTCGAAATAATTTTCGGAGAAAGCATTTAGGACAATCTCGGAAGATGTTTTCTGCCTACCACCGATTTTGAACAAGTATTTTTGCCAACATATTGAGGGAAGGTTGAAGTCCCCACCAACTATAACCGTATGAGTGGGGTATTTATTTGTTACGAGACACAAATTTTCTCTGAACTGTTCAGCAACTATATCATCGGAGTCTGGGGGTCGGTAGAAGGAGCCAATTATTAACTTAGTTCGGCTGTTAAGTATAACCTCTACCCATACCAATTCGCACGGAGTATCTACTTCGACTTCACTACAAGATAAACCACTACTGACAGACACAAACACTCCACCACCAATTCTGCCTAATCTATCTTTCCTGAACACCGTCTGAGACTTCGTAAAAATTTCTGCAGAACTTATTTCAAGCTTTAGCCAGCTTTCTGTACCTATAACGATTTCAGCTTCTGTGCTTTGTATTAGCGCTTGAAGCTCAGGGACTTTCCCAGCACAACTACAACAATTTACAACCACAATTCCGACTGTTCCTTGATCCAAGCACTTCCTGTGTTTGCCATGCACCCTTTGAGATTGCAGCCCACCCCGTACTTTCCCGAGGCCTTCTAACCTAAAAAAACCGCTCAGTCCACGCCACACAGCCTCCGCTACCCGTGTAGCCGCCTGCTGAGTGTAGTGAACTCCTGACCTATTCAGCGGAACCCGAAACCCCACCACCCTATGGCGCAAGTCAAGGAATCTGCAGCCAACACGGTCGCAATTCGTGCAAAAAATCCTGCACCGGAAACACTTTCGCAATTACGGACAGCTATAGAGGCAGCATTTCTGCAGTCCACTTCCAACGGCTTATTGAGTCCATGCTACGCCGAGTTGCTACACTACGCCGGGCAAAGGAAGGTCCAACGGGATGTTAGGAGGTACCCCATGACTTCTGTCACCTCAGTGTGGGAGCCGAGGACAATGAATCCACATCCCCCAACTATGATGCTGCACGCGGGCTTTTCATATGTATTTCTAAGAGCGGTTCCGCGCTGTAATGATAAAGTTTCTGGTGGAAGGTAGTTTACTGGTGACAGAGCTTCAGCTACGCACAACACTGCCTCTGGCACCCGCACCGACTCTCCTCCTGCAGGCAGCGAGAGGACATCATATTTAATTTAGATTTCGAAACACAGTGCAACTCTCCATTGTTAAATTGGCGTCACCAGATGTGACGAGGATATGTTCGTGCTATTTAAAAATTGTTGCCTGATCGAAACCCAGACCTTTTGCATATAAAGCTAGAATTATTCCAACAGACTACTGAACTACAAATAAGTTCGGCTGGTGATTTTGTTTTAACGAAGGATTCACAGCACTGGATGAGAATTTTCTGACTCTCTGTGGTTGACCGCAGCCTATCCAAAAGATTAATTTACTTGTTCGTCCTCATCAGTATTCACCAGTTGCCTTGGCTATCCAGTGTGTACTTCTGACTTAGTTTTGTAATCACGGACATACAACCACATAATGCGCGGCTCCATGAACTGGTGACATCGTAAGATGCTGAATTCCTGAAGGAAGTGTTGTTTCTCACCTGAGCTTCTGTGGTGGTATATATATATCTATGGTCAGGTGATACATCTGGTGCATTGTAAACACAAGGTCAGGCATCAAGCACACTCTTTTCTTCACATTTTTGAACCACATTTCCTCCGATATAATTGCTTAAGCAAGGACTTAGCGATCATTACTCATGCACCATATTATGTGAAGAATATTGATGTGTCTAATCCAACAGCGCAAAGCTTACCCGAAGAGCATGGGTTCATGTCAAAGTTCGTGGAGCTTCTGTTTAGCATGTTGTCACACATATTGCCTAAAGCATATTTATTAATCGTCGTTTTTTATTTGTGTTTGAAAATCGAGCTGGCGGTGACGTATCAATGCTGCTCATTTGAAGATTACGAGGATCGATCTTTAACCATTACAAAACGGGGCGTGAAACGGGAAAAACATCTATCGTTTGTAAAATTTTGTTCACTTCGTGTTTCATTTAGGAGTGTATACAGAGAAGGCAACTCAAAAGATGTTTGCCGTGTATGGGGCAAGTGCATCGAACAAATCACGTACGAAAGTAGTTTCACTTTTCAGTATGGGTTACTTGGATATGAATTATTCGCCACATTCAGGAAGAATTATATTTTTACGCGTTATTATTATAGTCCACGCGATAACTGGAAAATGCGATGAACTACGACCATATAACCATCGCAAGACACGTTCATCCAATTGCCAATATTACGGTTCAAATGGCTCTGAGCACTATGGGACTTAACATCTATGGTCATCAGTCCCCTAGAACTTAGAACTACTTAAACCTAACTAACCTAAGGACATCACAGAACACCCAGCCATCACGAGCCAATATTACGGAAAATGAATGAAAATAATCAGCCAAAATTCTGTGGAGCTGAGTCCTTTCGTTGGAATGACACTAGCTTTACATTCTATAGGTTTGGGCTGAAGGTCCTGCTGACTAGTAGATCATCAGAGATGTAGCGATGCTACGACTGGAAGGAAGTGGAAAAAAATAGACTGCGCCGTTTCACAGGAAAGTTCTCATTATTTGCCTTAAACAATTTAAGGAAATTACAGAAAGCCTGAACAGGATACTCCAGGGGTGAATTGAATCACTGTGTGATAACTTCATAAAAAGAAAATACTTGCTATATCGGAGATCTGAAAAAAAGGGAGCGATAACACTTCTGCCAAGCGTGCGGACTATATGGACCATGCACGCTTCATCATCGCGAGCTCTCCACGTCGCAGTTACGACGGGACACAAGGCGGCAGTACAAGCGCTGGCAAAGACGGCCACTTTGGAGGGGCCTATCCACGTCCACGAACCCCGTGATAAGAAAATAGTCACGAATATTCCGCCGACGGCAGCTATTAAGGCCGTCGAATCGACTACTGGAGGAATTCTTCCGGCTTCGAGAGCCTTTCCAGGCCTCCGAGTAGGTGTAACTCACATCATCGTCTAAGGACGCTCGTAAGGACCAACGTCGCTGTTGTCAGCTTTCAACGTTGTTTCCTATGTGGACTTAGAATACATTAACTATAGACTTTGCTGTGTCTGTGTTGGACCTGATCAGGACGACGTTCTCGAAACTTGGTTTATTGCCTGCGAGTGTATTTCCCTACAAGTTTCTTAGTGGCGTTACTACATACTACACTGAAGCGCCAAAGAAAGTGATATAGGCATTCGTATTCAAATACAGAGATATGCAGACAGGCAGAATACGGCGCTGCGGTCAGCAACGTCTATATAAGACAAGCGTCTGTCGCAGTTGTTAGATCGGTCATGGCTGCTACAATGGAAGGTTATCAAGATTTAAGTGAGTTTGAACGTGGTGTTATAGTCGGCGCACGAGCGATGGGGCACAGCGTCTCCGAGACAGCGATGAAGTGGGGATTTTCCCGTATGACCATTTCACGAGTGTACCGTGAATATCAGGAATCCGGTAAAACATCAAATCTCCGACATCACTGCGGCCAAAATACATTCTGCAAGAATGGGACCAACGACGACAGGAGAGAATCGTTCAGCGTGTCATAAGTGTAACCTTTCCGAAAATTGGTGCAAAAAAAAATGTGTGTGAATTCTTATGGGACTTAACTGCTAAGGTCATCAGTCCCTAAGCTTACACACTACTTGACCTAAATCATCCTAAGGACAAACACACACATGCATGCTCGAGGGAGGACTTGAACCTCCATCGGGACCAGCCGCACAGTCCATGACTGCAGCGCCTCAGACCGCTCGGCTAATCCCGCGCGGCCAAATTGGTGCAGATTTCAATGCTGGGCTATCAACGAGTATGCAGACAAACTCATGAATGCATGGACCCAGAATGTTAGCAGGGGCTGTTCAAGCTGGTGGAGGCTCTGTAATGGTGTGGAGCGTGAGCAGTTCGAGTGATATGGGACCCCTGATATGTCTAGATACGACTCTGACAGGTGACACGTACGTAAACATCCTGTGTGATTACCTGCATTCATTCATGTAAATTGTGTATTCCGACGGACTTGGGTAATTGCAGCAGGACAATGCGACACCCCACACGTCCAGAATTGCTGCAGAGTAGCTCCAGGAACACACCTCTGAGTTTAAGCATATCCGCTCGCCACCAAACTCCCCAGGCATGAATATTATTGAGCATATCTCGGATGGCTTGCAACGTGCTGTTCAGAATAGATCTCCACCCCCTCGGGCTCTTACGGATTTATGGACAGCCCTGCAGGATTCATGGTGTCAGTTCCCTTCAGTACTACTTCAGACATTAGTCGAGTTCATACCACGTCGTGTTGCTGCACTTTTGTGCGCTCACCGGGGCCCTACACGATATTAGGCAGGTGTACCAGTTTTTTGGCTCTTCAGTGTAGAAGCAGTCAGGTGACTGTTAGAATATCTGTCATGTCTCTGTACCAGTACCTACTGAGGCTCTTTTTGTTCTTACAGTCGAAGCAGACGTATTTTTGTTTGACAGTAGACTTGTTGAAACCTGACCATTGTTTTTTCCTGTGTCCCCATGATGCACACTTCAATAATGGCTCGCATTAACAGAAAATGTCTGAACCAGAGGCCACTGTGAGTCCTCAAAATGTAACGTTATGCATCTGGTGGTGCAAAGATGGTGCTCTGTCGTAAAAACTGCATCTCAGGAGAGTGTTGCAAACTGTTGCCAAAAACTGAGCTCCTTACGGCCACAACATAGGAAAAGTGACCAAGGAAACAGCAACAAGCGTTGTTATTGTATCGCAACGCCAGTCTACACTCTGGTGATTTCGCAAAAAACCTGTCGAGGATCTTGGTTAGAAGGCAGTCCCCACTGTCCGTATTTTTCTGATCAAACGTTTACCTTTCTCGATTCTTATCAGACAGCCATCAAAAGAAATTCTTTGTGGACGAAAATGAATGCACTTTAAAAATTGATTGGTGTTATTTTCGTCTCCGAACTAGTAGCTTTCTACAGTCGTGGAATCCAAAATCTGCCTGAGCATCGTCAAACTCGTTTAGCTAATGTGACGTAATATATGTATTTATTTTATACTGAATAAACCAACGAGAAGAGCACGAAAATATGCACTCTTCTGACACAAATTAATTAATTACAACTTTTCGCAACAACAATACGACAAAAATCTAATTTAAAAAAGCAAATACTATCTGGAACACTAGAGTGCTGCCGGCCGAAGTGGCCGCGCGGTTCTGGCGCTGTAGTCTGGAACCGCGAGACCGCTACGGTCGCAGGTTCGAATCCTGCCTGGGGCATGGATGTGTGTGATGTCCTTAGGTTAGTTAGGTTTAACTAGTTCTAAGTTCTAGGGGACTAATGACCTCAGCAATTGAGTCCCATAGTGCTCAGAGCCATTTGAACCATTTTTTTTTAACTAGAGTGCTCAAAACATGATGCAATAGCAAGACACTATGTGCTTCGATCCCAGTACAGCCTGTGTCCTACGCAAGAAGCATTTCTGGATTACCATGAAAATATATAAACCTGGCACTAGAAGTAGACCCAAAGTGAAATCCAGTGAACAAATTATTCAATGCCAGACATAATCAACTGAATTGTGTATTTAGAAAAAAGTGAATATTTTGTCGATATCAGCAGAAATATTTACGTTGTGGCAGTTGTGTAGTGCTATAACTTATTAAATTTTTCACCTTTAGGTCTAGGGGGTACTAAATCGAGATTATGATAAGATTGTAGAAGTAGAAGTTATGAGTCGCTTCTTTTTTCGATCTAGAAGCTTTTAACTCAGTAAGAGAAGAAGTAAGAAGCAGACATATTGTCTAGATCTCTAATGAGATTAGATCCTTGGCCTAATGCATCGCCCCTTCGCTGAGAGGCTGGTTTACCACTTAGCTCTAGTGAGCCAGTACTTCTTCAAGCACACTCTTATTGTATAGCAATGTTAAATGTGAGACTAGTTATAGTTGTTGTGTGTAACAATCTTCTGGGAATCAAATAATAAGTTACATATCCACTGTTACACGTTGAGTGAGAATTATTAAACGTATTTACTAGGGGTAGTAAGGAAGTAAAAAGTGAATTCAGTAGCACAGTTCCGAAGCCTTCCAGGAAGTAAATTGACGGTCGCATAATTGCCAAATATATTTCATAATATTTCCAATTATCAGTCACACTAGCAACAGTATGAACAAGTTTGCTCAGGCGATATGCTGAGTTTGCTATCAACTGGGAACTCTCGCTTTTAAGACGCAGCGTTGCCGACTGCCATCGCGTTGACTGGGAGCCTCAGAGCCTAAGGTTTTAGCCCAATGAGTTTTATTAGCATTTCTGTAACTGTGACTATGGTCTAAAGCGTGATTGTGAATAATATCCAGATGCACCGACTGCAACTAGTACACCATTTTGAAGAGCAGGGGGAATTATTTGGGTGCCGTATTGTTCAGTAATTGTAATATTTTTTTTATTTTACTTCAAACAGAGACACTCATTCGTTAGACGTGATTCGCTTGTTTTTGTTTTCCAGAAAAACCATAAAACCATTGACTGTATTGTAAACATTATGAGAATATTTGATCTTTTGATCATTATGAACTCAAAAACAGTTTTTCTTAAGGATATTTTCATGGGTGCTTTCCTGAAAGCTAAGAATAACATTAAGTTTTTAATCAAGCAAGTGATGTGGGCCGAGAAACTGGCAAAGAAATGAACCCACGGAGTTTGTGCAGCCCAAATGAAGAAAGGAACACAAAACGCTGATAACTGAATAAGTTTTCATTAAGCGAAAATTCCATTTAGCATGCAATAATCATAAAAACGAGCAGTTTTATCTACTTGCAGTGACTACAATATAATCGCTGATATTTCTTTGTCTGTGAAAGTGAAAGCCTTCTGATGAATGACCATGTCAACCTGCAGCACCCCCCAGGCGGAAACTAAAGGGGTGGAGTTCCTATGAGTGGCTTTGCAATTAGCAATGTCTGCTCTTTAGTTAGTTTCTCATTGTTTCATGCTACCAAAGCCCCTAGGCTAACAGAAATTTCATAGGAGAGCTATCGAAGTGTAAAATCAAAACCAGCAACTACGTTAAGTAGTACTCCACTTTTAGCTGAATATCACTCAGCTGGTGGCGTTAATTTTAATTTAGTTTCATCTGCTGAGGATTGTATCGGCTGACAATCAGAACTGGTTGCAGATATGCCCAAAGTTCAGTTCGTTGTTGTACGGGATTGTATCTTCTTGTCTCTTGCTTACTACAGTAATTCGTTGCTTACTACAGCTATTTTGTTACTTCCCAAGATAAACTGCATGACAAATCTTATTGTCTGATACATGAGTGGCACGATGGTGACTGCATATGTTATGTACAGTAAGCAATCAGATTACGGCCCACTATCTTTCACTGTTCACGTAAAGTTAGTATCTCCTGAGTGAGAGTTCCTAAGAGTATAATTCAGTTTTGTAGACTCATTCCCGTCTACATCTCACTTCTGATGCACTATGTCGATTTCATAAGTTACCGTCTCTTTATAAATGCTAAAACAGTAGTCGAAAGTGGAATTACTGGCTACTCCTCAACATTTCATTATACTAGACAAATGCCTAGGTGCTATAATTATTTGAATGGCTCATTACAATACTTTTACATTGGAACATTCATTTTCGACAATTATTGTGACATTATTACATTAGCAATTGGAAACCGGAAAAGAGGAAAGTCGATCCGTTTGAGGTGTGGTCTTTCAGAAGAATAATGAAAATGAAGTGGCTAATAATGTAACAAATGAGAAAGTTTGCTGCAAAATCGATGACGAAAGGAATATGTGTAAAATATTGGCTAAAACAAAGTGACAGAACACGTGATAAAGCATCAGGAGAATACATCCGTGTTACTAGACAAATCCATAGAAGGTAAAAGCTGTCGGGGAAGACAGATATAGGAATTAATGTATCAAATAGCTGAAAACGTTTAGTGCAGGTGAAGAGGTTGATATAGGAGAAAATATTGTGTCGCTCTGCATCTTATCATTCAGAAGACTGGAGGAAAGAAAAGTCTTCATTAGATAATTATGCATATGTTGTCGCCGGTGTTGTTGGTGTGGTCATCGGTCCAAAGATTAGCTCTCTGCACTAATCCAGCTCATCTCTACAGAGCTACTTCAACGTGCATCTAGATGCGACCATATTCCAGCCTTGGTCTCTCACAATTGCTCTTACCCCTCCAGCCCTCACTCATCGCACCTTCATTAATTTCCAAATCGACGATTCCTCGATGCCTCAGAACGTGTCCTGTCAAATTTTAGCCAACTTGTAAGGTAAATATATTTCCTTCCTAAATCGATTTAGTACATCCTCATTATGCGATCTACCATTCCAGTCTTCAGCATTCTTCTGAAGTGACACATTTAAAAACCTTCTATTTTATTCTTGTATGACCTGCTTGTAGTCCTAGTTTCAATGCCTCTCAGTTTTATACTCCAGAGAAATATCTTCCGAAAATAGTTTCCTACACATAAGTTTATATTGGAAGTAAACTAGTTTCTCTTTCGCATAAATGCATTTCTTGCTATAGCACTCTGCTTTTCCTGTCCTCTCTACTTAGAACGTCTTCTCTTATTTTGCTGCCTGAATAACAAAACTAGTCTACTAAGTTTGGTGCCCCCTTTTGTAATATACACTCCTGGAAATGGAAAAAAGAACACATTGGCACCGGTGTGTCAGACCCACCATACTTGCTCCGGACACTGCGAGAGGGCTGTACAAGCAATGATCACACGCACGGCACAGCGGACACACCAGGAACCGCGGTGTTGGCCGTCGAATGGCGCTAGCTGCGCAGCATTTGTGCACCGCCGCCGTCAGTGTCAGCCAGTTTGCCGTGACATACGGAGCTCCATCGTAGTCTTTAACACTGGTAGCATGCCGCGACAGCGTGGACGTGAACCGTATGTGCAGTTGACGGACTTTGAGCGAGGGCGTATAGTGGGCATGCGGGAGGCCGGGTGGACGTACCGCCGAATTGCTCAACACGTGGGGCGTGAGGTCTCCACAGTACATCGATGTTGTCGCCAGTGGTCGGCGGAAGGTGCACGTGCCCGTCGACCTGGGACCGGACCGCAGCGACGCACGGGTGCACGCCAAGACCGTAGGATCCTACGCAGTGCCGTAGGGGACCGCACCGCCACTTCCCAGCAAATTAGGGACACTGTTGCTCCTGGGGTATCGGCGAGGACCATTCGCAACCGTCTCCATGAAGCTGGGCTACGGTCCCGCACACCGTTAGGCCGTCTTCCGCTCACGCCCCAACATCGTGCAGCCCGCCTCCAGTGGTGTCGCGACAGGCGTGAATGGAGGGACGAATGGAGACGTGTCGTCTTCAGCGATGAGAGTCGCTTCTGCCTTGGTGCCAATGATGGTCGTATGCGTGTTTGGCGCCGTGCAGGTGAGCGCCACAATCAGGACTGCATACGACCGAGGCACACAGGGCCAACACCCGGCATCATGGTGTGGGGAGCGATCTCCTACACTGGCCGTGCACCACTGGTGATCGTCGAGGGGACACTGAATAGTGCACGGTACATCCAAACCGTCATCGAACCCATCGTTCTACCATTCCTAGACCGGCAAGGGAACGTGCTGTTCCAACAGGACAATGCACGTCCGCATGTATCCCGTGCCACCCAACGTGCTCTAGAAGGTGTAAGTCAACTACCCTGGCCAGCAAGATCTCCGGATCTGTCCCCCATTGAGCATGTTTGGGACTGGATGAAGCGTCGTCTCACGCGGTCTGCACGTCCAGCACGAACGCTGGTCCAACTGAGGCGCCAGGTGGAAATGGCATGGCAAGCCGTTCCACAGGACTACATCCAGCATCTCTACGATCGTCTCCATGGGAGAATAGCAGCCTGCATTGCTGCGAAAGGTGGATATACACTGTACTAGTGCCGACATTGTACATGCTCTGTTGCCTGTGTCTATGTGCCTGTGGTTCTGTCAGTGTGATCATGTGATGTATCTGACCCCAGGAACGTGTCAATAAAGTTTCCCCTTCCTGAAACAATGAATTCACGGTGTTCTTATTTCAATTTCCAGGAGTGTAATTTCCTCAGCATGACTGAATTTCGTTATCCATTCCGTTCAAATACTTTTCCATGACTTTTGTCATTACCGACGGGATTACAACGTCACTGCTAAATCTCAAAGTGTTTATTTCTAGTATCTGAATTTTTATTTCGTTTCAGAATTTCTTCTTGGTATCCTTTATAGGTTTCTCAGTGCACAAATTGAATAACATCGGTAATATACTACAAACGTCTGTCACTTCCTTTTCAATTAGTGTTCCCCTTCATTTCTCTCTACTGAAGTTTGGTTTTTAGACAAGGTGCTAATAACCTTCCTTTCCCCTATTTAATCCCTGCTACCTCCATAATGGTTGGGTGTCTTCCAGTCAATATTGTCAATTTTTTTCTATAGGTCCAGTACTGCCACATACGTTCCTACTACGCTCCAGAATCCAAACTGATCTTCCCTTAGCTCGGCTTCTGCTAGTTTTTTGATACTTCTGCAAATAATACGTATGAGTAATTTCTATCATGAATTATTAGACTGATAGTTCGCTAACATTCTCACTCTGAGATTGGAACTATGACAGTGCTCTGGGAGTCTGAAGGTATTTCGTTTACATCATAGATCTTTCATACCAAAGGACATGTTTTTGCCATTATATTTTCTGTCACTAGAACTCTCTGCCGTACAGCAACAGTTCTCAACCAAAGGGATTTAGTTGCAACAGGAATTGACACTTATATGAACGAACAACAGATAGTGTAAATAATTTATTTATCAACCAATATGGTGCATCTGTGTACTGTGTGGGGTCCTAGGGTATCGATGCAATTAATATTAGAAAACTTGTTCCAAGCTGAAACTACAACTGCTCTCATCTTTTGTGTCGTAAATTATCTATCTTGGCCATTACGGGGCGAAGAGGAAGCTATGTTGTTACAGTTATCTTCTAGTTGAACACTGAAGTGTCACCCTTCAAAGGGAAGACTGTGGTAGCTGTTACTATAAATCTCACTGGAGCAAAGTATGTACTTCCTCTGGGACAAAGTAACCCAACACAAATCAAAATAACTAAGAAAATCATTAGAAAATTTATCCATTATAATTTTCGCCCTCGTAGTATTTCTTCCCACAAAGATAAAGTAAACTGTAGATGTTTAGGTGAAAGACTTGCAGATTTACGCACTTCTTAACACCGGTGTTTCTTGCTTCCACCGAGACAATTTTTTATGAAGAAACAATTGTATTCACGTAATAGTGGGACTGAATAATTTGTTAACTGGATTTCGTTGCGTGCCTGCCTCCACTGCTACATTTTCATACTATCTTGACAGTCGTGTAACGCTACTTAAATATGACCATGGACTGCACATAGACGTTTTTTAAGCCAAAATTGAGTGCTATCTAAATTGTCTGCGATGATTTGGAGACACTCTTGTTACAGGGACTTTATTTTATTATAGAAGAGATTTGTCGTAACTTTACCACGGCCTGTTGCAATTCATTTTATTAGTGCAGTGCATATTTTATAACATTTTTCGTTAACTGATTGAACACAACACATAAACACAAGAAATAAGTTAATTATCAGTATTGTAGTCTCTCACATTAACTAAAATTATAGAACATGCACTGTACTGATTCACTTCTCATTTTCTTCATGGGTTTTTGAGTCCTGTTTTTCGTCCATTGCGCAATATTTCCTTGCAAAGCTTGTTTTTATGATCTGAAACTATATATTATTCGCAGATTATGAAATTTCTTTATAGATATTTGCCTTTTGTAATCATTGCTATGCTGATTTTTCGTCTGGGTTGTTATGCATTAGAGGTGAAACCAACGAAAGCATTCTGAAGGAAAACTATTTTGAAGAGTGTAATATTAAAATTAATATTACTTACTCGTAACTTTAATGTAACTGATGATGCTAAGAAAGCGAATCATTTCTGATGAATGAGCTTTCCATTTTATAGTTCACTTAAGGCGTAAAATATGACAACAGCTGACTGCCCAAGTAATTCCCCCTGCTCTTAATTTATGACGTTCGATTTGCAGTCGTTTCATCCGTATATAATGTGTAACTGCGCTATATATCCTAATCATTATTACAGAAAAGCGAATGAATCACATTGGCCCATAGTTTAGGTGCTTTGGTTCCCAGTCAACTCACAAGGGAAACGTTAAATCCGACATGTCGAATCCTGTTCTGAAATTTTTCATACAGAAAGAATACACAGAAAGAAACAAAATACCCAATATTTTTTAAAAATGTTGAAAATTGCCAAACTTGTAGCTCGCCTGGTGGCTTCAGGAATGTAGAAACCCTGCTGTAGCTGCAGCAGACAGTACACGTGCAACATAGAGTTGATCGCAAATTCATAAACAGGTAACACAACACAACGCGATCGTAATTAGTAAAGTGAATTTCAGTTTCCATTGATAGTTTCTCTGACGCAATTGTTCGCAGTTACTAATCGCTAGAATTTGCAACTCATTTCATATCCATAATAATTAGCAGCTGCCGTTCCGGTATCGTTAAGTGTTAACAATAGAGATAAAACTTAATAAATTTTCTTTGTGTTTTCCTCATATGTGCTAGCTAATTGCATTTTTCTTTGCACAGTTTTCTGAGTTTCACAGTAATGTGGAATGCAATTAATGTTTTCAACTTTTAAAAGATGCGATGTGAAGAACGCGGTATGCAATCGAAATCATCTACTTCTCCTGAAGACCAATATATATGTTATTTATCAGGTAATTTCTTCGGCATTCATTCGAATGACGTCAACATTTCCTTACAAATTGTGGAAACGTTAGAGGGAATAGAAAATAAATGATGATTCCGTGAATTGTGTTCGACTGATGATTGTTGTGCTAATTAACGTCTTGTACCTCCCTATCTCGAAGGAAATATGTACAGAAATAGCTTCCACTGTTATAGAAATGGCTATAAATTTTTTGCTTAAGCGAAGGAAAGAAAAACTGCATAATGTTAAGCACTGTGCAGAGCCAGTTTTGTTTGGTGAAACTCGAACGTGAATTGTAGAAACAGAAGAAAGCTTTACAAGAAGCACGACATATGCACAGAAACGAAACTAGCAAACGTTTGAAAGAGAAACTATGCGACAGATTTAGAACTACTCGTGGGAGTCAGTGCAACATTATGAAGGGAGATCTACATGAGTGGACCCTCTGAATTGCAAGTGAGATTTACATTACGGATTTCCATGTTTCTTCGATCTAGTTAAGCATATTCAAGAAATTATACTGAAAAGGTAGACGGAAAATAACGAAGTTCAATGCAACTAAATGATTGCATAGAGGAGATGTGATTAATAGGTACTGCTGTATAGAAACCAGCAACTAGAAGTAAAGACGACGTTCCTTGCTCTCTAAAACACTGTGTAGAAGGCTACTCAGTGAGGTTTCGCGAGGAGCTGCACGCAAACCGCACTGTATCATTTAGAGCGAAAGAAAGACAAAATCGCTTGTGCGAATGCCATGACACATGCTTATACAGCGACTCCAGTGACAAGTATCATTGGATTACTGTTGCCACAGCTTTATACCTCTCTTCAGGAACCTCAAGCAAATTAGAATCAAAATTTAAAAAAAGACAACTGTACAGTTGCAACAATTTTGTGATCGGCGTAGCACACCCTGGAAAAATGTAAGAGAATAATTTTCAACATTCTAAACGTCTTATTACCAGCTGCAGCAAATAATTCATTGTTATTGTCGGACTCTTGGCCTGGACGTAACGTCACATCTGTGTTTAGGAAGATGGCTACAAGATTCTGCTTCTAGATAAAGAAATTTTTCAACATTGTAAAGCATTTTTCAGAAAATTCTCGAATAATATAATTTCTAATTGCTCTTTGTCATTTCTGGTTTATCAGTCGGACAGTAGTGTTAAACTTCAGTTATTTGTGCAGTATACCTGACTTCACGAATTTCATTAAGTATGTCTGGTACTCAGCACAGTATACGGCCACGATTATTTCTTACTCCTTCCAAATTCTATCTAAATAAAACTAGTAAGTACTTATGACGAGCTTGACTGTATTTTTCTTGTATAAAGTGAGCTTGATATAAAAGAAATCTTTGTTTCTGTCATCCAACAGATTCTTCGCGTTTTGCGCTGATTACTGGAAATTATCATACTAACTGTGCTACAGAAACTGTTATAAAATATTTCATGTTAATATATTAAATTCCGACTGATGGAAGTTGTCTGTAATGAAACATCACACGCTGTTTTATTTTCGTTCTTCTGCTAGTCACTTGTGTAATTATTACACCTGCAGTACTTTAGCTGACGATATTAACTGCAAGCTACTCAAAATATTTACAATTTTAGGCATTTTCTGTATGGCTTAAATGCTTAAAATTCCCGTGTGTGCACTTTGGACTACGCGCTATTCGACGCTGTTGTTCTCTTGTCATGGATGCGTCTCCGCGTCAGCTACGAAAGGCTGTACAAACCGCTGCTTCGTGCGGCAAAAATTAGTAACTTTAATTTTTTTAACTGCTTGCAGTGTGCCATAGCAGCTAAAATTTTGACAGTGCATTTATTTCTGTGTGCGCTTCCTGTATGAACAATTTCAGTTTAGGTTTCGACATGTCGAATTGGACTATTCCCTTGTCAGTGGCAATCGAAGCCTTCGCGTTTTTTGAAGCAAGAGCTTTCCAAGTGCTTGGTAGCTCAGAATATCGGCTGAGCAAATATGTTCTTTCTGTCGCTAGTATAATGGAGAGTTGGACATTTTAGATTCTAGAATACATTTGGCAACTATGTGACGGTGTATTTACTTCCTAGATCGATTCAGTAGTGTCTTACTAAATGTACTTGTTATTTCCTTGTCATTCTCAATAAATAATCCGAATGGTTCTCACTTAACGTGTAAAACTAGATTGTCAAATTTATTATTGGAGTCGCAGAAGATCGTTCAACACAGATATCTATAACTAATCTCGTATTTAATGTTGCGAATTATCTGTGTTATCGACCGCATACTGCGGGCAATTCTGGCTCGCCAGAAATGTAAAAAGGTTCAAATGGCTCTGAGCACTATGCGACTCAACTTCTGAGGTCATCAGTCGCCTAGAACTTAGAACTAATTAAACCTAACTAACCTAAGGACATCACACACATCCATGCCCAAGGCAGCATTCGAACCTGCGACCGTAGCGGTCACGCGGTTCCAGACTGAAGCGCCTTTAACCGCACGGCCACACCGGCCGGCCCAGAAATGTAGTAAAGTAGCTTATTTGTGAGGTAGGAGATGCATTAGACCCCGGTTCTAATCTCAGTTGAGATTTAGACAGTTGGCGTGCTTCTACTTCTTGTCTTACTGACTTACAAGCTTCCAGATCGAGAACCAGAAACGGAATATTTACTTCTCCATCTTCACTCTTACAGTAATCTCGATTTAGTACCTCCTAGATTTAAAGGTGAAATATTTTAGAAATTGTAGCACAACACGCCTGTTAAAACTCCCCCTGGGTTGGAACATGGGACTCCCTTAGATACAGACCAATTTGGGTCAAAATTGAGTAATATCTTGGTAAGGCATCGTGTTTCGGGCAGGCTGGTATTGCATGATCAACTAATCAACAATAAATTCCTCCATATTAACTAAGATTAAAGATGTTGTCAATCCATTATTAATGTGTATTTTCATCCACAAAGAAATTCTCTTGATGGCTGTTTGAGAAGGGGAGAGGAAGGTGAACGTTTGAGGGTTCTAGACCAGAAGAACAATTGTGATAGGGATTGTCTTCCAGTCAGTCTCCTGTGTAGGGTCTTTCGTGAAATCAGCACAGTAGAGTCGGATGATCTCATATAAAAGCAATACTTGATGCCGTTTTCTTGGTCGCTTTTCTTTAGTTGTTTAAGCAAGTTTTTGGGAACAGGTGCAAACCTTGAAGGCACAGCCCTGGAATGCATTTCGTAACACGTAACACCTTCTTCGTGCCATCAGATGCGTAACGTTACATGTTAAGGTCTCACAATTTCCTTTGCCTCAGATATTTTTTGTTAGTTCCATCCACAATTTTTTTTACGTTCTTAAATCGATTAATGCAAATACTGCGATTTTTCCTTTTAATTGGCACAGTAGATTTCCTTCCCCATCCGTCAATGACGTAGCTTCTCTTTCATCTCTAATGACCCTGCCGTCGACGAGACATTTAACACTAAGCTCTCTTTCATTTTTTCTTCCCAGACATTTTCCGGTGAACGCAAATGCCCCACGAACCTTAAGTGGTCGCAGTTCATCGCTCTTGCAAGTAATCTGATGAGCTGTAATGGCAAACAGTAAAAACGTAATTCTTCGAAGCTGGAAGGTCTTATTGATTGTGATGCATACTTCACGTCGAAACGATTCTACCGAACGATAAATACATTTTCGGATGGTATTTCTTCAATGAACTTACCCGATAGTAGGCACACGTTTCCAACTGCCTCCACTGCATGCAACCCTCTATTAAACATAAAGAGAACAAAATGTCACAAACGATAGATTTTCCCGTTTCAGTCTCCGTTTTCCAGCGTTTAAACAGTAATTCTCATAACCTTCAAGTGTGTAACGTTCAGTATGTCACCGCAAGAACAATTTAGAACCTCGTATTTAAAATAAAAAAAAAGGACGGTTGATAAATACACTTGTATCAGCCTGTGTGACAACACGACAAACAAAATCTCCGCGGAATTACGCACGAACCGACATCTTTCAAGAAAATATTGCGGTGATGGGTTTATATATAACAATATTCCTTGCATAACATGCTGCGTGAGAAGTGGTCACTATGCCCTTGCCTATGCAGTTATGTGAATAGAAATGTGGTTCAAAATATCTGGCTTTTGTGTTTACATTGCACCTGATTTATCACTAGACCATAAATATATACACTACCGCAGAAGCTCAACTTTAAAGCAACCCTTCCTGCGCAAATTTCCACGTCCTACCAGTCACCGGTTGCCAATTCGTAGAGCTGGACATCATGTAATTTTATTCCAGGGGCTACGAAACCAAGCAGCGGTAGCAAAGGCAACTGATGAGTATTGATGGGAACGAACTAGAGATCGAATCTTTTGCACAGGCTTTGATCAACCTACTCGCAATCAGAATTTTCATCCAGTGAGGGGGCGTTCTTCGTCATGACAAAATCCTGAATCAAGGTTCTGTGTATTTCAGTGGGTTTTTGGAATACTTATAGTTTCATGCGTTTGAGATGTGGGTTTGATTCACACTTCACACAACCATTTTTAACAAGTACGAACAGCGCTCTATCAACTCGAGCGTCTGTCATGGTTTGAAATTCGCGTTAAACGTGATGTCCCTTCGCTACTTACTGGAGGAGATTCAGTGTAGATTGAGCCATGCCAACGGCAGAAGTCGCGGAAGGTTGAAACCCTGCTATCTGTATGCTTTCTCAAAGCAGAAATTTTATTTTATTGATAAGCCAATCGACATGTAAGGTCTCTGAGCGCTTATTTCTGTTTATGAACTTGAGATGTTGAAAACGTTGGTGCTTGACTGGAATACTCACACAGATCTCTCCTTTCGCCGAGTCTGACCCTTCGTTTCGTTGTTTCGCGAAAAGTCCAAATTCTTCAATGTCTCCACGACATATCGGGGTTCGAATCTTCTCCGGGCACAAACGTTTTCGTTGTGTCATTTAGGTTGTAACGTAAGTTCGCAAAATCACAGGTGAAAAATAATTAAGATTTTAACTTTTTTCCGTGCATTGTGAACAATAACGACTGGTTACATTTTCAAATTTCAGTGAAACACAGAATTCTGTATGATATCATTTCAGATTCAAATACGCCACTCCTAGTTACCGGTGGTAAAGATTTGGACAGACGACGACTCTTCGTATATAGTCAACACTTACGGTTAATGCAGGGTTCGATTCCCAGTAAGAACAGAACTTTTCGTCACGTCATTTCCAGTTCAGACATGTGCACATCTCGCTACTGCTGAAACAAACCGTTATTTAACGCATATTCGTGGATAGGAAACAACGATAGGGTATGGCAAAATTTTTTGGTCTCGTCATTTCTGTTTCAGTTGTCTCGTAACTAGTGAAAACTTCAATATGTAACGTGCTACGTTCGAATCCCCATCCAACAAAAACTTTTACTCGAAGTAATTTTACGTTTAAACATGTGCGCAATTTTTTACTTTGGACTGAAACAATATTTAAGATCATTCGAGGTTATTTAGCAACAACAGTAGTTGCTGGGAGGGATCCCCGGGTTTCAGTCCAGATCAAAATCTTTCATCCTATTATTTACAGTTGAAACTTGCTTTCTGAAATGACGTTTATTATAGTGAATTTGAGTTTTTGAAGCATTGAAGACTATCATTTCTAACAAAGTATTTTTTGATGTTGAATTAATTTCCATCTGTACTGCTAGCAATAACACGCCTCCATAGCCGATATCGCTCACTGTCTGCGCCGGCCGGGGTGGCCCAGCGGTTCTAGGCGCTACAGTCTGGAACCGCGCAACCGCTACAGTCGCAGGTTCGAATCCTGCCTCGGCCATGGATGTGTGTATGTTCTCAGGTTAGTTAGGTTTAGGTAGTTCTAAGTTCTAGGGGACTGATGAGCTCAGAAGTTAAGTCCCACAGTGCTCAGAGCCATTTTTTGCACTGTCTGCATTAGGCAGCGGTGCGGCTCGGACCTATTGCCCCGGCTGCGAGCGAGCGTAGAAGAGGAAGTACTTGTTGTTGTTGTTGTTGTTGTTGTGGTCTTCAGTCCTGAGACTGGTTTGATGCAGTTCTCCATGCTACTCTATCCTGTGCAAGCTTCTTCATCTCCCAGTACCTACTGCAACCTACATCCTTCTGAATCTGCTTAGTGTATTGATCTCTTGGTCTCCCTCTACGATTTTTACCCTCCACGCTGCCCTCCAATGCTAAATTTGTGATCCCTGGATGCCTCAAAACATGTCCTACCAACCGATCCCTTCTTCTAGTCAAGTTGTGCCACAAACTTCTCTTCTCCCCAATCCTATTCAATACCTCCTCATTAGTTACGTGATCTACCCACCTTATCTTCAGCATTCTTCTGTAGCACCACATTTCGAAAGCTTCTATTCTCTTCTTGTCCAAACTGGTTATCGTCCATGTTTCACTTCCATACATGGCTACACTCCATACAAATACTTTCAGAAACGACTTCCTGAGACTTAAATCTATACTCGATGTTAACAAATTTCTCCTCTTCAGAAACGATTTCCTTGCCATTGCCAGTCTACATTCTATATCCTCTCTACTTCTACCGTCATCAGTTATTTTACTCCCTAAATAGCAAAACTCCTTTACTACTTTAAGTGTCTCATTTCCTAATCTAATCCCCTCAGCATCACCCGATTTAATTTGACTATATTCCATTATCCTCGTTTTGCTTTTGTTGATGTTCATCTTATATCCTCCTTTCAAGACACCGTCCATTCCGTTCAACTGCTCTTCCAAGTCCTTTGCTGTCTCTGACAGAATTACAATGTCATCGGCGGACCTCAAAGTTTTTATTTCTTCTCCATGGATTTTAATACCTACTCCGAATTTTTCTTTTGTTTCCTTTACTGTTTGCTCAATATACAGATTGAATAACATCGGGGAGAGGCTACAACCCTGTCTCACTCCTTTCCCAACCACTGCTTCCCTTTCATGCCCCTCGACTCTTATAACTGCCATCTGGTTTCTGTACAAATTGTAAATAGCCTTTCGCTCCCTGTATTTTACCCCTACCACCTTTAGAATTTGAAAGAGAGTATTCCAGTTAACGTTGTCAAAAGCTTTCTCTAAGTCTACAAGTGCTAGAAACGTAGGTTTGCCTTTTCTTAATCTTTCTTCTAAGATAAGTCGTAAGGTTAGTATTGCCTCACGTGTTCCAACATTTCTACGGAATCCAAACTGATCTTCCCCGAGGTCCGCTTCTACCAGTTTTTCCATTCGTCTGTAAAGAATTCGCGTTAGTATTTTGCAGCTGTGACTTATTAAACTGATAGTTCGGTAATTTTCACATCTGTCAACACCTGCTTTTACTTACACGGCTGATACTCGCACGTGTTGTTGTCTGAATAGATCGCCATGTCACGTAATTTTAGAAAGACTACGCTCCCGTTTACGTTTGACAATGACTATGCCAGGCCCAAGGCTTTTGAAATAGAGCGTTTTTTGAGGGAAGAAATAAGAAATTCGTTTACGTGCTACAGACGTAGTTGTAATACACCTATCCATTGTAAGCAGCACAATGTACGTCAACATGACCGATGAAGCTGTGTGTACAAGAACTATCACCGCTGCTCAAAGGGTATTTAAATTTTGACACTCTGAATGCCATTTCAGTTGTTTTAACAGTAGCTCCTTCAGGCTTGGGAGTTAGGGTCATTCGTATCTTTGAACTGCCGTTTGAGGTGCCGGAATCGATGGTTATTGAATCGCTGCGGCTATACGGAACTATACTCAATCATACATCTGAACGCTGTGCGAGTCTTAGAACCTACACTATGTGATCAAATGTATCAAAAATGGTTCAAATGGCTCTGAGCACTATGGGACTTAACATCTGAGGTCATCAGTCCCCTAGAACTTAGAACTACTTAACCCTAACTAACCTAAGGACATCACACACATCCATGCCCGAGGCAGGATTCGAACCTGCGACAATAGCAGTCGCGCGGTTCCGGACTGAAGCGCCTAGAACCACTCGGCCACCGCGGCCGGCTCAAAAGTATCCAGACACTCCCGAAACATACGTTTCTCATATTAGGTGCATTATGATGCCACCTACTGCCAGCTATTCCATATCAGCGACCTCAGTAGTCATTATACATCGTGAGAGAGCAGAATGGGGCGCTCCGTGGAACTCACGGACTTCGAACGTGTTCAGGTGATTGGGTGTCACTTGTGTCGTACGTCTGTACGCGAGATTTCCACACTCCTAAACATCCCTAGATCCATTGTTTTCGATGTGATAGTGAAGTGGAAACGTGAAGGGACACGTACAACACAGAAGCGTACAGGCCGACTTCGTCTGTTGACTGAAAGAGACAGCAGACAATTAAAGAAGGTCGTAACGTGTAATAGACAGATATCTATCCAGACCATCACACAGGAATTTCAAACTACATCAGGATCTACTACAAGTACTATGACAGTTAGGGGGGAGGTAAGCAAACTTGGATTTCATGGTTGAGCGGCTACTTATAAGCCACACACCATGCTGGTAAATGTCAAACGACGCCTCGCTTGGTGTAAACATTGAACGATTAAACAGTGGAAAAAAGTTGTGTGGAGTGACGAATCGCGGCACACAATGTGGCGATCCGATGGCAGGGTGTGGGTACGGCGAATGCCCGGTGAACGTCATCTGCCAGCGTGTGTAGTGTCAACAGTAAAATTTGGAGGCGGTGGTGTTATGGTGCGGTCTTGTTTTTCATGGAGGGGCTTGCATCCCTTGTTGTTTTGCGTGGCACTATCACAGCATAGGCCTACATTGATGTTTTATGCACCTTCTGGCATCCCACTGTTGAAGAGCAATTCGGGGATGGTGATTTCATCTTTCAACACGATCGAGCACGTGTTCGTAACTCACGGCCTGTAGCGGAGTGATTACACGACAATATCATCCCTGTAATGGACTGTCTTGCACAGAGTCCTGACCTGAATCCTACAGAACACCTTTGGGATGTTTTGGAACGCCGACTTCGTGCTAAGCCTCACCGACCCAGATCCATACCTCTCCTCAGTGCAGCACTCCGTGAAAAATGGGTTGAAATTCCTCAAGAAACCTTCCAGCACCTGATTGGACATATGCCTGCGGGAGTGGAAGCTGTCATCAAGACTAAGGGTGGGCCAAGGCCATACTGAATTCCAGAATTGCCGATGGAGGGCGCCACGAACTTGAAAGTCATTTTCAGCCATGTGTCCGGATACTTTTGATTACATAGCGCACCCCGTGCTAAATGGCGTCCGATAGGTGCGGATCGTCCTTTGCTATATGTAATGTTCATGCATATTTGACACACACAGCTTGTGGATCACTACTAGTGGCTATCGTAGCACTCTCTGCTAGGCCGTGCTAATACTCTGTGAATACTGTCCACTACTGAGCACTGATGTCCGGCCGAGGCTGGCAGGAGCGGCGCTTATATTCACTTCGGCTACATGCCGTTCCTATTGTGGTGACGTCATGGTCAGCGCGCTATTGGCTGACGTCGTCTCACCGTCTTCTCTGGTCTTGCGTTCTTCTTCTTCATTCTGGCGCTTGTGGTTTACGCCGGAATATTCCTCTCCCGCAAAGTGACTGACCATCGTCGTGTAGGGAGTGCGACAACGGTGGGTGAGGCAGGAGAGGGGCACAACGTCGGGCCGGAACCTTTGGCTGCAGGGGACGTCAGGCTTCCGGCTTACCCCGCCATCCGGCCTGCGCTCTGGCGGAAACGTACCCCGGAAAACGACCAGAAGGGTACGCCTTCAGCTCCTACTGCTATTAGGAACCAGATGATGGTGGCGACTGCTGCGGTGTGGGCGGCTCCAGCACCGTCGGTAGGACAAGAGGGGGCGGAGGAGGCGACAGCTCCGTCTGCATGGGGTCGTCCTGCGGTGTCGTGATGACACTCTCTGTTGGCTGCTGTGGCCACGCTGTCCTCTGGACCCGTGAATCTGGGGGAAGAGAGAATGAAAGATTATCGTGTGCACGACAGAGGTGAAGTTGATTTGGGTGGCGGTGCTGCAAGCCATCCAGACCTGAAATAAGATACATGTAAGCGTCAAGACGACGGACTGTCACAACCCTGAAAAAGACAATACCATACTGCTCTAAGCGATACTTGCGGCCTTCGTTGGGCACCGGATGCTAAGGAGGGTGGAGCAGGCGGAGCAGTGTCCGATGGCGGCGGCCGTGAAGCAATTTCGATGGCGATGGTACATCTCGCGGTTGCAAACGATATGCGGAGCGAAGTTGGGCCACCTGATGCTTGAATGTTCTGACAAAACGTTTGACTGTGGATGGAACAGTGCACTAGTTACATGCTATATGCCGTTGCTTTCACAGAATGTTTCAAATTCTTTTGACGTGAATTGAGGTCAGTTGTCAGACACTATTACTTCAGGTAAATCTAACAGGCAAAATATCGGTGACAAGGACTGAATTGTGCTACGTGACGTTGTCGAGTGCATTGGCACAGCTAAAGGGAACTTGCTATATGAGTCAATCACAATCAACTAACCAGTCTTCCAAAAGGGTCCCGCGAAGTCTATGTGCACATGTTGCCATGGCGATTGCGACATCAGCCAAGCACAGAATTTTTGTGGCGGAGCAGACTAATTTTCCGCACATGTGTTACATTGTGTCATCATCTGTTCTTTTTGGGCATCCGTACTCTGCCAAGTACAGTGCTGACGCGCTAACTGTTTCGCACCAACAATCCTCTAGTTTCCTTCGTGAAGTAACTGCAACACTTCTTTTTTCAAAGCTTTAGGGATCAACACACGTGACTGTCCACTGTCATTTTGAACAATAATCACAGTCTTCTGTACAGCGAGGCTACTTTATGCTATGCAAGGAACGAGGCCAAGATGTGCGAATGTATATTATCAAAATGTTCAAATCTGGATCAGCTTCCGTGGCCTGTGCAACCTTCTTATAGTTCAACGGGAAAAATATTGAAACAATTCAGAATCTTGAGCATCGATGTGACAACAAGATGCAGCAGAAGCTGTCTAACAGGGCCAACCGGAAGAAATGAAAGTGCGTCCGCATACCATGTTTAGCTGTCGGTCGATACAGAATCTCGTACTGGTATTGAGACACAAAAAAGCCCATCTTTGCCATTTTTGGACAGTTCGTACAGGAACCGGTTTCGTCGGATGAAATAAGGACTGCAAAGGCTTGTGATCCGTTACTAAGTAGAATTTTCTGCCAAACAAATAGCGGTGGAATTTGGTGACACCATACACAATAGCCAAAGCCTCTTTTTCAATTTGTGAAGAGTTACATTGAGCTTTGGAGAACACTTCTGATGCGAAAGCAATAAGTCTGCCTTTATCACTAATTCTGTGCGAAAGCACGGCGCCGATTCCGTAAGAGGAAGCATCAACTTGCAATACAACTGGTTTTTCAGGATCAAAGTGAACTGAGCATCGATCACTGAGCAATGCATCTTTAAGTTTTTGAAAAGCTACTTGGCACTCATCTGTGCAAACAAAGGGGACATTCTTGCGACGCAAGCGTTGCAATGGAGCCGCTATTTGCGCAGCATTCCGTATGAACCGAATGTAATAGGTCATTTTCCCTAAAACTGACTGCAATTCTGTGATATTGCAAGCAACTGGGAAGTCTCGTATGGCTAACAAATGGGACTGAAGAGGATGTACACCTTAACTGTTTATGACATTACCAAGATATTGCAACTTATATTTTTTAAAAAATCACACTTGTCCAGTCTACACTTTAGGCCTGCACCAGGTAACACACGAGACGAGGCACTTAAATTTGCAATATGTTCTTCAGGTGTACGACCTGCTACTACAATATCGTCCAAATAGTTTGAACAGTTTGGTACTTGCGCAGTCAGCTGTTCCAAATATCGTTGGAAAATGGCGGGTGCGGAAGCACTGTCAAAAGGCAAACAAGTCCAATGAGTATTTACTACACACACTTTTTGAGAGTCTTCATCGAGCGATATTTGAACATATGCGCCTCGCAAATCGCCTTCTGGGGGTGGCAATGGATAAGTATCAATGACAGTGTGTGGGTTGACACTAGACTTAAAGTCAACACAGAGGAGAATGCGACCTGAAGGTTTGGGGAGCAAAACCAGTGGACTTGCCCATTGACCAGCTTGTAGCCGGCCGATGTGGCCGAGCGGTTCTAGGCGCTTCAGTCCGGAACCGTGCTGCTGCTACGGCGCAGGTTCGAATCCTGCCTCGGGCATGGATGTGTGTGATGTCCTTAGGTTAGTTAGGTTTAAGTAGTTCTAACAAGGGAACCTCCCCACCGCACCCCCCCTCAGATTTAGTTATAAGTTGGCACAGTGCATAGGCCTTGAAAAACTGAACGCAGATCAATCGAGAAAACAGGAAGAAGTTGTGTGGAACTATGAAAAAAAAAGCAAAATATACAAACTGAGTAGTCCATGTGGAAGATAGGTAACATCAAGGAGTGCTTGAGCACACCAGTGCCGTGGTCCTGTGGTTAGCGTGAGCAGCTGGGGAATGAGAAGTCCTTGGTTCAAGCCTTCCCTCCAGCGAAAAGTTTAATTTTTTATTTTCAGACAATTATCAAAGTTCAGGCACTTACATAATCAACTTCGCTCTCCAAAATTCCGGGACATGTTCAAATTTGCTTGGACATATGCAGGATTTGACGGTCTACACACGGAAAAATTTGAAAACGTTAAAAACATACTTGACAGAGCACAGGGAAAACTGTGCGACTGTGAAACTATTGCATTCATTTGTTACAGTTTATGTGAGAAACTCTTATGTTTTCATCACTTTTTTGGGAGTGATTATCACATCCACAATAAAACCTAAATCGGGCAAGGTGGAAGAATCTTTTTACCTATTCGCCAAGTGTACAAGATAGGTGGGTCGATAACATATTCCTTTCATGTGACGCATATGCCGTCACCAGTGTCGTATAGAATAAATCAGACGTGTTTTTCTGTGGACGAATCGGTTGACCTACGACCATGCGACCAAATGTTTTCGGTTCCCATTGGAGAGGCACGTCCTTTCGTCTACTAATCGCACGGTTTTGCGGTGCGGTTGCAAAACACAGACACTAAATTTATTACAGTGAACAGAGACGTCAATGAAGAACGGACAGATCATAACTTTGCGAAAATAAAGACAATAAATTTATAGCTCACGGGAAAATTTGAACCAAGGACCCCGCGTTCCGCAGCTCCTCACGCTAACCGCGGGACCACGGCGCTCTTATGCTGGCACTTTCCTTGATGTTGCCTATGTTTCGCACGGACTACTCAGTTTGTATATTTTGCTTATTTTTTTCATAGTTCCACACAACTTCTTCCTGTTTTCTCGATTGATCTGTGTTCAGTTTTTCAAGCCCTATCCACTGTGCCAAATTATAACTAAATCTGAGGGGGGTGTGATGGGGAGGTTCCCTTGTAAGTTCTAGGGGATTGATGACCTCAGATGTTAAGTTCCATAGTGCTTAGAGCCATTTGAACCATTTGACCAGCTTTTACGGGCGCAATAGCTCTGCTATCTTGCAATGCTTTAAGTTCAGCAGCGACTTTGTCCCGTAATACAATGGGAGCAGTTCTGGCCAGGCAGAATTTTGGCTGAGCATTGTCTTTTAGAGTAATATGGGCAACAAAATTGTTAGCCTTGCCTAAACCTTCAGAAAAGAGTTCCGGGAATTCTTTTAGCAAGCTAGCTACATTGATTTTTTGCATTGAAAGCAGACGCTGACAACACATTGTCCCGAATATTAAAGCCAAACAAATTAAAGCAATCAAGACAAATTATGTTCTCACACTCACGTGATTGCAGCACCGTAAAAGTCACTGTTCGTGTATGCGAGCAATACATAGCAGGCAAAGTATAAGTTCCAAGAACGGGAATGTCTTGTCCATTATAAGCCCGTCAGTTGCGTGCTAGTTTTAGATAGTCGTGGGGAGCCTAATAGTTCATATGTGTAACGACAGAGAAATGTGACAGAGGCACCTGTGTCCAACTGAAATTTCCCACATTTGACCAAAAAGAAGTAAATGAACAAAAAGTTAGTTTGAATGGCATATCACTGATGAAACTGCACGCTCGCTAGTTTTGCCAATGCCCATTGCAGACTTTGAATATACTGCATTAGTGAAATGTGCTTTGTGATGAGAGTTTTGTGAGTGGGCCGAATTCTTATGTTTGTTCCGTTGCAAACATACAAACCGTACATGTCCTTTCCTACCACAAGCGTAACACTGAGCTTGTCGGGAGGGGCAGTCTTGGCGTTTGTGCCGTGAATAACACCGAGAGAATGACTTAATTCTGTTCGCCTGTGTAGCCTCCTGTTTGACGAACTGCTGACGCGGCGTGTAACGTTGTTTACTCAGCGTGGCTAGCGCTAGCGGCCGGTGCAGGGACTCAATCCAACAAACAGCTGGCTGCTCAGATTTATCAGCCGCCAGAGCACCAGAATCGTACTGATTTAATATTTGCACTACCTGCTGTAATGATGGATCTGACTGTTTCAAACGCTGTTCAATGAGTTTCACATCAGGTACATTGTACATGATCGCATTGTGCAACATAACATCGGAATATAGAGCGCCGCAAGCACATTTGAATTTGCGTTTCCTTGTCATACCCTACAAATCTGTCACCCACTCCCAATAAGTTTTCTATGACCCTTTTTTGCAATTAAAGGATTGATACCTAGCTGCTACCACATTCACTTGTTGATCATTAATAGTTAGCGAAGCGATTAGTTGGTCGCAACTAAGTTCACTCAGAGAGGTGTTAGAATAAAGATTTGTGTTTAGGCGGAACACTGCACTTCCTACCGTTGATAATAGATAAGGAAGTTTCACAGAACCCGTATATTGTCAGCTAGTAAATGTGGCTCGAACTGTGACAACCACTCGCGCCATTCCCCTTCTTGGTCACAAAACTGTCGAAAAGGTGGTATAGCAGCTGCAGTAGGCGGTGCTTGTTCCATCGGGTGCGCAGCGTTGGCTAGTAGCTGCTACACTGTGTTGAGAAGTGCAGAAATCTGTTGCGTCTGAAACTGAAACATCTGCATTAGCTGTGTGGCATCTAACGCTTGCTGCTGTGGGGCCTAAGCAGGGGATGAGACAGGTGGGGTGGCCATGTTGGAAAACACAAATGTAACAAATAGACAAAAATATGTACAAAGAAAGTTTCTGCAACGCCCACCTGAAAAGACTTATTAGCAAAAACGACAAGAAACTCTTAAAACAATATGCATCCCTGCAAAGCAAAGACAAGAGAGAATTAAGGCGCCAGCAAAAAAATTTCCGTGGCCGTAGGTATGGAGTTCGTTTGGAAGTACTCGTCGACAATGTGGGGTCTTGCCCACTCGTCTCGCACAGGGTGCCTAAGGGATTCTGTGTTCTCGGAATGCTATACAACAATTCGAGCAAATAACATTAGTAGTTTTATCTCAATAAAGCGGATTGGCAAAAATTAACTTTTAAATGACAATGGTGTCGCTAGCGATGGGCGACATGCAACATAAATCCGAGTACTTTGCTATATGTAATGTTCATGCAAATTTGACACACTTTGTGGATCACTAGTAACTGTTATCGTAGCACTCTCTGCTAGGCCTTACTAAAACTCTGCAAATACCGTCCACTACTGAGCACTAATGTTCGGCCGGGGCTGACAGGAGCGGCACTTATATTCACTTCGGCTAGGTGTCGCTCCTATTGTGGTGACGTCCTGGTCAGTGCGCTATTGGCTGGAGTCGTTTCACCACTTTCTCTGGTCTTGCGTTCTTCCTCTTCGTTCCGGCGCTTGTGGTTTATGTCAGAACAGCATCAACGTGCAAAACTGGCCATACGAAGAGCTCTCATAACACTATGGCAAGGAAAAAGCGAGATGGCTCCGAGATACACTTGAATGTTACTACCTGGTGATCCGTGACCTGTCCCGGTCCCCATCGCTAGAGCGTCAAGCGGACGCCCATGTAGGCGAGAATTTTATCGATCACAGGACGTCGATTGGAGGGACTTTTGATCCGTGCTCGGTGCTTGGACAACGTCGATGGAGAATGTATCTCCATGTGTCACGTGTCCAAAGGACATCCACGTAATCGCCAGTGCTATATCAAAGTGCTCCATGATGGGGATGATCGGCCCTTGACGTCACAACAGGACATTGCTGTTGGGTTTTGGAGCATTACCGCCTCCTTTTCAACAGGACGCCGACGGACGATCGGAAAGGTGAAGACATTTTGCGAAAGATGTAAACAGGGTTGGATGTTAGGGATGCAGAGGTATTATTGGAACCCATAACGGAAGATGACATGCGGATGACGCTCATGACACTCGCGAAGGGTTTGTTGCACAAATCCCCTGGGCCAGATACGTTGACACTCGAATTCTATCGCGAATTTGCAGATCGAATGATGTCCCAAAGGGTGCTGATGTGTAATGAGCTATTGCGCCCTGACACGGACGTCCAGTCGCAATTCATGGTGGCAATGCTTGTACCAATACCGAAATCGGCACGGAGTGTCAGCGCCCATGAACTTAGACCACTCACAACGCTCAATACTGACTACAAGATCTTTGCGTGACTGTTGGCGGCAAGGCTCAAGACTGTGATATCGAAGACATTACGATCAGACCAGTCTTGTCTAGGGGTTCGGAGCAACATCCGCTCCATACTGTGACACCATTGCCCTGATGGAAGCATGTCGCATGCGAGCGGCTTTCGTATTAGTGGGTTCTGATCGTGCCTTTGACAGGATCAACCATAATTTCCTTGACTCGACCATGCGACGCATGGCGAAACCTCAGGAGTTCATCACCGTCCTCATGCACCTCCTTCGCAGCGCTCCTTCGACGGTGAGAGTCAATGGCAGGGAGGTAGAAACGATTCCTTTACAGCTGAGTTAGGCAACGATGTCCCTTGTCGATGGTGCTGTTTGCAATAGCGCTCGAGCCATTGATGCAGACTATTCGACGGACTCTTACAGGCATCCAACTCCGTAGAGTTCCTTCACCTGTCGCGCCTATTCTGACGACTTTATGATACTCGTCCGGTTGGAGAGCGAAGTACGTAAGATGGTTTCCCTTCTTATTACATACGGCGTGGCGGCAGGTAGCAGAGAGAACGTGAAGAAAATCAAGATTATGCACGTCGGGCAGGGGCTAGATGCTCTGCACAGTCCTTTTACGAATGTGGTCATCATGCGATACTTAGGAGTTTTGTTCACCCGGTCGCTACGACAATCAGTGGCGACGAGCTACCGGCGACTGCTCCATCACGGCCGACTGTACATACGCAACAACTCACTCCGAACCGACGACCTGCTCCAAAGGTGGAATACACTATATATATTAAACAATCGCAAGAGAGCCGGCCGGAGTGGCCGTGCGGTTCTAGGCGCCTTCCAGTCTGGAACCGAGCGACCGGTACGGTCGCAGGTTCGAATCCTGCCTCGGGCATGGATGTGTGTGATGTCCTTAGGTTAGTTAGGTTTAATTAGTTCTAAGTTCTAGGCGACTGATGACCTCAGAAGTTAAGTCGCATAGTGCTCAGAGTCATTTGAACCATTTTTGAGCCAATCGCAAGAGAGTCATCCGCCGACGATTGTACGACATTCACATGGTAGATTCCCCACTCTGCCTTATATATGGCAGGCAGGACACCGACGAACATTGTCTGCAGTGCGGTGAGGCGAAGGATGTTTGGCGGCTAACGCAACCCATCATGGCACTCCTCCAATGCACTGACAACTCCACGATCGCGACCAAGCTTTATTTTTCCCGGACGCGGTCTTTTTCTCCTCACAGAAAACGTCGGCAATCCGCTGGATTGGAGGACACGCATCGCACTACGTAGTCTCGCGGACCGTGATATCGGGCATGGACTATTGGTTCTATCTAATAGAGCAACATGAGATCATCCGACGTCACTCAAAATACAAAACACACTTTACGAACTTTCTAGGCAGAATGTTTCATGACTCAACGGAGTGGTGGGGAGTCCCAGGTTTATGTAGTTGCCCCGGCTACAATATTCCTCACAGTGAAGTGACAATTATATCACTTCGGCCGAACATTATTTTCTTTTCTTTTCCATACGTGATTGATGTTCCCTATGATATTAAAATTTAAAAAATAAATAAACAAAAAAATTAAATAAATGTACAACGTTTTCCTTCCCACTGCCTCTCCCTTCTCCTGTCAGGAAACGGGGACACCGTGGCCAGGCCTCCAAGCAGGCCCCTGCCCACTCTGCCCCTTGCTCTATACCTAAAGAAAAAAAGCTGTTAAGGGAAGAAAAAGGTCGCTAACGTGCGCCTGTGGGGGATGGCGATCGACTCAGAGATAAGCAGGGTCGAATCCTGCTGGTAGATGAAATTTTCTCAGCCAGTATTTGGTTGGCAAGGATGAGAGAGGTGGTGACATAGTATTTCTGATCAAATCTTTTTGCACCATTGTCCCTTTCTACAGTGTTTGATGAAGTGAGGGAATGTTGATGGTGGTTTGTCCGTCGGGTGGGGACTTAAAGCTCGGTGGCAAACATGGTGCTTGTCGGGAGGAATAAACTTGTTGCCGGCACCGTGTTCCATCCTGTTCCTTCCCTTCATCCATAACAACGCAAACGTAAAGCTACATTGCGCAAGCACTCATCACAGTCATCCACACCACACAGATATACAGTCGACACCTCATAACTGGTCGAAGGAAAGCAACGGCAAACCACCTCCATTAGGACCTTGCCATTATTGGCGATGCAGGATTCCTACATCTGCTCCCCCTAAGCACATCCCCTGAGTACGGAATTATTTATTGTATTACTGACAGCAATAAAGAGCCGTTTCTCAGGTGGTCTCTTATGGTAACCATTTTGTGTATTCAAATCACTGTGCCGAAAGGAGGGCAGAGGACTTGCAAGACAATTACGCTATGTGGGTTGCATGTAGATTTGGCGGAACAAAATTCATGTCGTTCGGATGCTTATGAGCACTACAGTACCCGCTCAAGGTATGTGGCACATGGCCTCATAGTCATTAATAACTCATATTTGACGTAGTTGGTATCGCTACGAAAAAACTGGAACAACATGCTGAAATGGCATTGGCCAATAACATTAAACGATCATCTGGGGATGCCCAAACAACTCAGCTGGGCACGATAATTGTCCTCCTTCAATAGAACTGGACAGAGTGCTTGAAATCACCGTTCAGTACAAGTTACAATAAACGTTCGAGATAATTAATGGCAAACTGCGGGTAGTTCACAATGATAAGAAATTGTTCACAAAATAACACGCAGTAATTAAGACTCCTGTATTAAAAACATTTGGGTATTTTGCGCAGATCCGCGAGCACACTGCCAAAGCGAGCGTCTCTATATAATGCTAAAGCATGAAGCTATATGCGACCTATTTCTGGAGTCTCAGTCGTGTTTTCCGGCTGTTTTTGAGCTAAAACGTAACAGTTATTTTAACGAGTGTTAAAACTTTTTAAATGACTCGGAAGAGCTATCTAGTATGGTAGCACTGCGGGTTCTGGAAAAAAAATCTCTAATGTTAGCGCTTTACAGCAGGAGCATTCCTGGAATCGCAATGTCTTTCCCAGAATTCCCTCCTCTCCCTTATTTCCAGGAACACCCTCCCACTACCTCGATTCCCCCCTCCCTCTCCCCATCCCACCATGGCTGATGGAATTACCTGCGCTCATGTGCTGTCTGCCAGTTGCTGTGTGGCCTGGACCCCTAAAGTTTCGATCAATGGGATGCAAGTTCCCACCTCTTGAGCAATTTTAATTTTTATAATTCGACTGCATGAGCATCATCATTCGATATCTGTATTTTGTAGTGAGATGACCAGTATGAAATGCCAGTAGCGATCAGCTGGGCAGATGAACAATGACTGTAAGTATTTATTCATTCTTTTTTCAAGGATGATATTTTTGCTGTAACAACACTTAGTTTTAACAGACTCAGTTTTCGAGAGGGCAGCAAGTAACAGCAAACTAGCTTATATACAAAACCCAGAAAACTACAGGTTGGCAGTGTCTGTATTGTTGAGCTCTGCATAGTCTATAGCAATGTCTTTCAGACATGTATGCATATCTGCAGGAACAGACACTGCCTACGATCTACAGGCGTATTTAACTAACGGAATGTATTCGAAAATTGCAGATATGATTATACATCAGACGTACAAATGATTAGCGACCAGTGAATATTTGTGCTGGGACGGGACTCGAACCCGGATTTCTCCCTTAGCACGAGGGGTCGCCTTGACTACTTAAGTTATCTGTGCACTCTTCACGCACCGATCCAATTGTCCATATGTCACAGTGACTGCGTCTCATACTTGCACGCATCCCTGTGATTCCTGCAAAGAGAGAGACATTTGTCATTCTTGTCACTTTGCCTTGCTAAGTCACGAAACACAGATTGGCATATTATTGACGCAGGGGGAAACGTCGTGGAACGAATTTAACAGAAATTTACCAATAGATGGCGCTGTAAGCATCCCAAGGTAAACAGACTTGGCTGCAAATGACAGATGAATCGGAATATAATGGCTATGGATTGAGTTGCCCATTACATCAACCGTACTGTTCAGTTTGCATGACTGCACGAGTTCAGCCGTCAACAATTGTGGCAGTGTTGGTTTGGTAAACCCACCGACGACGACAAGGTCGTACAACATCAGATGCGAAAAATCGATTTTTAACGGTCCTGAGGTCAAAAGCCTCATAAAAATCAAAATGACATCGGGTTTTAATGGTCCTAGGACCAAAACAGGATAAAAAGCAAAATGAGATCGGATTCTAATTGCCATGAGACTGGCCCAACACATGTTCAGTATGCTCTCCATGGTTACTTCCACAAGCTGAAATCGAGAAACATGTTCCATATCAGATCGTTGTCTTGAGGGTCACGTTCAGACTGCTTGACGCTGTGGACCTCGGAATATTAATCCCCGAACGATTTCCAAAGTGGAATGACCCATGCGTGTAACTCCAAGTGACATTCCGCGTTAAAAGTCTGATAATTCCCTTCGTGCTACCATATTCACGTCGGAAACCTTTGCACACTAATAACATGAGTACAAATGACAGTCCCGGCAATGCATTACCCTTTTATACCTTGTGAACGCAATACAACCGCCATCTGTATATGTGCATATCGCTATCTCATGAGTTTTCAGTGTACAGCAGTATCACGTTAAAACAGAGTTGTGCTTTTGATTTTTAGATATAAATCATGAGTTGTGAACATGTAACATAGAGTCAGCAATATTCTCGTACGCCATAAATGTATGTGTTGCAGCTTTCGTAAAAAAAAAAAATTAAAATTAAAAAAAAATTATTTTCGATGGATAGATCAAAATCGGCCACAAACTGATAGAACAGACCAAAACGTGTCTAAATAATTTGTTGCCTGTCGTAAAAATAATATTTAATTAAGTCAACTCTTTTTGAGCAACTGTATTCATATATCCTGTAGTGAAGGGTTCTTTTGTAAATGTAGCATATTCTGCAAAAAATGGCTGCCTTGAACACAATTAGGAGCACTGGCTCCATAATTTTATAAACTATAAAGTATGTGTCACTCTACTCTCCATTGTTGCCAAATTTATTCAAGATGGCAGATCCAAGATTGCGGCGATAGATAAGGCAAAATCGCAATGAAGTCATCATGGGAAGTTCAAATTTTGCCAGGAAAGTAGGTCAATTGAGCTACCTCCACTAACTTAACAACCTTCCCTCCCCCTCCCATCCTCCAGAAAATGGCGGGAAGTTCAAATTCCAGTAGGACAATGCAACACACCATAACTACCTCCACTAACCAAAGAAAATGGTGGGAAAATAGCTCACTTGGGCTGCCTCCACTAACCTAAGTCATCCAACCGCCACCTCTTCCTAGGAATTGGTGAGAAAAGGACTCAGCCTGTGCTGGGCGTCTGGATAGGGTGGACATAAATCTTTATTTTGCATGCAGTGTTTATTTAAACAATTTCAGGCAGTAGCTCCTTCCAGTGTGTCCACCATGAGGTCCGGAGACCAACTGATGTAGTACACAGCATCACCACCAGAGAGCACTGTCGTTCCTTCCATGATGTAATCCAAACTGGCTGTCTGGGGTGGAAAATGGCGGGAAAAGACTCGGCCTGTGCTGGGCTGCTGGAGAGAGGAAGGAGTGTACTTTATTTTGGAACAATTTATTTAGGCACGGATTTAATGTAGTTTATCTATTACAATAATACAAAACACTCGCCCTGACATGCTTGGGATCACGCTACACAGCATACAGACATGCTAACTACTTGTAAATTACCGAAATATTACAGTACACTGATGCGCAGACACAAAAACTCGTAAATTGTCAAAATAATGCATGTAAAAGCCTCTGCAAACACGCTTGCTAATCGTCAACTGCCGAAATCACACATTGCACAGCCTGCACACCTGTTCACAAAATAATGCAAGACACGAAAACAACTCGTAAATTGTCAAAAGATAATCTATGTGTTATGCTATGCAAACACGCTCACAGCACTTAAACAGCCGAAAATAATGCAGTGCAAAAACAGTCATTGCACGTAAAAAATGATTTCGAAATATTGTCAACTGTAATGTATCAGTGAACCCCTACAGATCTCCGAGGCATGCACACCAGGCGGCGGTCTCTCGCTGGTCCCATATGCGAGATGCCTCCGGGCTGCGCGCTCGCGTTTACCATTGCTGGTGCGATACCTCTCTATCTACGGATACTGACGACACAGGTCGCGCTAGAGAAATCTGTTCCAATGCTTCCCAGAATACCACAGGATGCATTGTTCATAGCGATCCTAACGGAACATGCGTGCTGTGTCTAGCAGTGCACGTGTTTACCTCGCCAGCATGACTGACCCATCGCTGCAAAATGTATGTGTGGTTACTCACCATCTAAAAGCTTCTCAATGTTATACTGACGTCAAATGGCCATGTAAATAAAAGCCAAGTCGACCTCTCAGAAATTGGTAAAGTGCTGCAGAAATAGCTAACAGTCGCTTTTGTAGGAGTTTTTGTGATGTTTCAGCTTGTCCATATGGAAATTCTTGTCCTTACAGAACCTGTTTACGAAAATAGCCCAGAATAACGCCGAATGCATTCCTCCTGATGGTCCTAACATGGCACTCCACCCATCACTTGTTACTCTTCCTGGAAATCGCGACATCCTGCTTTCAACAAACGTCTCAGAAACGCAAATGCTCTCACCGCTATGTAGAGGCACCTACGTCCTGGCACAAAGGATGTTTTGTGAATGAATGGAGCACTCTGAACAACTCTTACTGAATTTACCCGCTAAATTACTGATGCTACCAGTGTGGAAACACTGCCCACCTCTAACTTTCTTTCTGCAAGCGAGACTTTCAGCGGCTAAACTCATATTAATTGTAGCTACGCTTTCGATCCAAATCACGTTTACAGGAATGCAAATAAAATTCATTTGCCTATACACGTGGTAATTCAGATCCCAGTATTAATGCCACAGCGTTTTAGAAGTGCGAGCATTCCCATTGCTAGCTAGCTTAAGAAACACTTCGGTTAATGAACGTTTTCTGTCTGTGGCGAGTCTAATGGAGAAATCGTGATGCAGAATTATCCTACTAAATTTACTCGCTAATAGCAGTATTTTGTTATTTAGATAAACATCCCGAGTAGTTGTCACATAAGTGGCGACATAAAGGTAGGCAATTCATGTGTGTGAGTCCAGAAAGCTCTATGCAACAGAAACTGCACATCATTCTGCCGTTTGCATTGCGAAATTGTCGGCTTATTCATGTCTGGGGTAATAATAGAGGGCTGCTCGCGTGGATTGTAGTGAAAGGTGTTTCCTACTGCATTGGGGGGTCTGGTTTGTTTTCGGTTCTAACCTCGATAGAGGCAGATAGACTATCAGTAAAGTAATTTTAGGAAATTCTCGTGCCCCAATGCGTTTTATTGCTACCGGCGTCCTGTGGATGTCAATATGAAACACTTGTAGAATATCATACTTGTTACTGCCTACTTTTTCCGCTTCTGTCAATAACTGAATTGACTTAAGTGTGGCACTGAATGATTTTTAACTGGATTGCTAAATTTGCACACTTTCATGGTAGGTCAGCAACGGTAATCCAATATAGTGGTCTGAACGTTGACACAGACTGTTTCGCGGCCGAATGCGCATAATATTTTGCTAATTCGTAACGATTGGGGGTACTTTGTTTTATTTTATCTCGATAAGTTAAAATTCATTTTTGTTAGTACAGTTCATACTAATTAGCGTTTCTTCTATCATTTATATCTTACATTTACGTGCTGTGTTTAAGACACTGGTCAGCATTAATACACTCTTACACATGATTGAAAACAGTCTGAAAAAGTTCGGATTATTTTTCAATTTCACGCCTGTGCATAGTATGTTGGTAGCACTTCGTCGTCTTGCCTGTTATGCTGTGTAGCAGACTTTAAAGCTGTGCGGAGCAACATATCGAAAAGGCGAGGGGTCTCGCTCGTGTCCACGACTGTACCTCCCCGATGCAAGACAGCCGCCATGTGGGTATTAAAAATATAGTCGAAAAAGTATACATAACTAACAGTCCATCTTCCTCTGGCTGTGTGAAGCGTCATCTTCCTGTGGTTATGTGAAGCGCAGGATTTGGGCTATGTTAGTTGCCATTCTTCTAGCACTTGGGAGCACTCCAGCCAGTCTAGTGAATAGCTGTTAGTTGTCTGGCGTTTGCGTTATCTTTTTACATATAACTCCAACGCATCACTGCTCGCAGTGACGTCTCCAAAACGCCCCAATGACGCTGCACATATGCTGCGCAGATGAGTCCCAACGTGCCACCTTTGAGAGTTTATCGCAGGGATCATCTTGTGAAGACTAACACGCTGGCTGGAATCTGCAATTGGTGTCTCTACGGGCTAGTTGTTTCAATGCTGGCTCTGAACCTGATGTCAATATTTCTTCAATAATATTGCTGTGCCCACCGCTAGATACGGGACACAGCTATTGTATAAACACAGAGATGGAAAGGTGCCAGTCGCCATATGTGTTGCGCCACGTAGATACTGTATTATCAGGTGCCATAAACATAGAGCACACAGCAGGGACCATCTTATGCTTCAGCGAGAAGTATATCCAATAGCCAAAGTTACGCTCTCATGCCACAGAGGGCGCTGGTAACAGGAACTACATTCTTCTACCTCCTGACGTCAGTCAAATAGTTTGGAAAAGAACATTCATCTGCTGACAGGAGATAAAAGCAGACGCACAACTTCACTTGGCCAGTGATTAGTTTCCGCCGTATATTAACAGGTACAGTTGCACAGTTATTGTCGATCAGTCAGTGCACAGTGTCGAAGATCGGCTGAGTTGCACAGTGTGTGGAATTATATATTATCACAGCCAGCAGAGCCAGAATGGTCTTACCACACTAATGGTAAAAAATCACAACACCAAAAAATAATTAATCTAGAGTGATGAAATTTCGGGAATACATATGTCTAGGAAACATATTTAAGTGATTAACAATGCATGACGCAGGTTAATGTAAGCGTGAGATAACCATTGGAAATGTGAAATGCTGGTACATTAGTAACGGATGTAACCAGCAGAATGTTGAATGCAAGCATGCAAACGTGCGTGTATTGTCTTGTACAGGAGCCAGATGACAGTTTGTGGGGAGAGTTCCATACCTGTTGCACTTGATCGATCAGTACAGGAATGCTGTTTGTGGATTACGCTGGAGTTGTCGTCCGATGATGTCCCTTATATGCCGGACTGAATATAAATCTGACGACCGAGCAGGCCAAGGCAACATGTCGATACTTTGTAGAGCATGTGGGGTTACAACAGCGTTATGTGAGCGAGCGTTGTCCTGTTGGAAATCCCCCCTGGAATGCTGTTCATGAATGGCTACGAAACAGGTCGAATGACCGAATTGACATACAAATTTGCGTTCAGCGTGTGTGACATAGCCTCGACAGTGCTCTTGATGTCATACGAAATCGCACTCCAGTCCATAACTCCAGGTGTAGTTCCAGTGTGTCTAACATAGACGGGTTGCCAGAATGAGATTTTCACTCTGCAGCGGAGTGTGCGCTGATATGAAACTTCCTGGCAGATTAAAACTGTGTGCCGGACCGAGACTCGACACAGTTTTAATCTGCCAGGAAGTTTCACAGACGGGTTGGTTTGAGATCCTAAACTTGCCTCCTTCTAACCAACACACGGCCACCACTGGCACCAAGGCACACTCACTTTCATCACACATCACAATAGATCCCCACTTTGCCCTCCAATGAGCTCTCGCCTGATACCACTGAAGTCAGAAATTGGGTCAGTAGAATGCAGGCCATAGGGCGTCCGGCTGGGAGCTGTCCTTGAAGCAACCGATTTGTAACAGTTCGTTGTGTCACAGTGGTGCCAACTGCTGCTCAGATTACTGCTGCAGACGCAGTACGATGTATCAGAGCCACACGCCGAACACGATGGTCTTCCCTGTCAGTAGTGCCACGCGGGCGCCCAGAGCCCGGTCTTCTTGCGACTGTGCATTCCCATGACAACTGCTACCAGCGATAGTGTACAGTGGCTACGTTCCTGCCAAGTCTTCCTGCAGTTTCACGGAAGAAACATCCAGCTTCTCGTAGTCTTATTACAATACTTCGTCCAAATACAGTGAGGTGTTGATAAAGGCGTCTTTGTCGCCTTAAAGGCATTCTTCTCTAACATCAACTCACCACGTCCAGTCTCAAAAGTAACTAACGCCCACGACGGTTACAGCGTGTTTTTAAAGCAAATTTGAATTGTATTCTCATAGAGGCGCTACTATCGCCACTTATGCAACTGACTTGAAATCTGAACAGGCATTACCTTTCAGATGTAGAACCACGCCTACCAACTTTCGTTTATGTCGCGTAACTCCTTGGTGTTGCGATTTTTTTCCATGAATGCATCAGATTAATTATTCTTCGTTCACTGAGTTTTGTTTAGATCGGTCTTCAGAACTTTAATCTCAGGGGAACGCCTACTTCTCATCATCAGATTATAGCTTATTATTTTCACACATTATATTTTAATAAGCGATTGTACATGTTACTTATTGTGTTGACAACGTTATTTTAGGCGTGTCTTATTTTTAACCTATGGCGATGTTGTTTACAGTGTGAAACACGTCACCATATATGATGATGATGATGTTTGGTTTGCGGGGCGCACAACTGCGCGGTCATCAGCGCCCGTACAAGGTCCCAATTTTTACACAATCCAGTTTTGTGTACACGGTCCAATTTAGCCATTGCCACAAATGATGATGATGATGAAATGATGAGGACAACACTAACACCCAGTTCCGGGGCAGAGAAAATCCCCAACCCGGCCGGAAATCGAATCCAGGCCCCCGTGATCCAGAGGCAGCAACGCTAGCCACTAGACCACGAGCTGTGGACGTCACCATATATGCAGCAGCTACTTTCTGTGGTCGGAGTTTGCCTCCTGCACAAGGTTTACTTCTTAAATACAACACACACTAACGATTTGGATTGACTGGAATGAACGCCATAAATAGCTTCAAAACTTTAAAGAAAGTAAAGCCATGACTTGGTGAGGAGGATCTGCAAGCAGCAAAACATTGCCTGTACAATGTTAACTGGGAACAAAAATAAAAACCAACACTACTGACGAGTGCAGGAACATTTTTGTGGATAAATGCACTATGTTATCTAATGCATCGAGACACCCACTAGTGGACCTTAATTAGAAGTGTATGCTTCAAAACCGTCCGCCCCTGGAACTGAGAGGCCAGCGTGATGGAATGTCATACCTAACGGCCCGGGTTCGATTCCCGGCTGGGTCGGAGATTTTCTCCCCTCAGGGACTGAGTGTTGTGCTGTCCTTATCATCATCATTTCGTCCCCGTCGACACGTAAGTCGCCAAAGTGGTGTCAGTGCGAAAGACTTGAACCAGGCGAACGGTCTATCCGACGGGAGGGCCTAGCCACTCGGCATTTCCATTTCCATCAAAACTTTGCCTTCATGACGGCTTAAACTCCTCTGGGGACACTTTCAGTGAGGCGTCTGAAAGTCTATGGGGGAATAACAGTCCATTTTTCTTGAAGAGCTGAAACCAGAGAAGGTACTAATGTTTAATGCTCGGGTACGGAGTGAAGCTGACGTTGTGACTCATCCCAAAGGCTTCTCACTGAGGTCAGGTCGGGACCCTCCATTTCAGGAATGTCTTCGTGGACAATATTCTGCCTCACAGATGCTGCTGTATGACACGGTGCATTGTCATGTTGACACAATTGTCGTCTTTGATCAGTTCCCCTACAGCATGCAGTACACGGTGCTGTAAAATGTGTTGCTATCATTCTGCTTTTAGCTTTTTCTTAAGCTCAGAAAGTGGACCACACCCTAACCACGAAAAACATACATATGCTGAACCACCATCTCCCCCATACCTCGCGATTGGCAGTACGCATGATGCCAAAAAGTTCTCCTAAAATTCGACACATACAAACTCCTCATCAGATTGCCACATGGTACCTACATCTACATCTACATTTATACTCCGCAAACCACCCAACGGTGTGTGGCGGAGGGCACTTTACGTGCCACTGTCATTACCTCAGCCGGTCGGTGTGGCCGTGCGGTTCTAGACGCTTCAGTCTGGAACCGCGTGACCGCTACGGTCGCAGGTTCGAATCCTGCCTCGGGCATGGATGTGTGTGATGTCCTTAGGTTAGTTAGGTTAAGTAGTTCTAAGTTCTAGGGTACTGATGACCACAGATGTTAAGTCCCTTAGTGCTCAGAACCTCCCTTTCCTGTTCCAGTCGCGGAAAGAACGACTGCCGGAAAGCCTTCGTGCGCGCTCGAATCTCTCTAATTTTACATTCGTGATCTCCTCGGGAGATATAAGTAGGGGGAAGCAATATATTCGATATCTCATCCAGAAACGCACTCTCTCGAAACCTGGACAGCAAGCTACACCGCCATGCACAGCGCCTCTCTTGCAGAGTCTGTCACTTGAGTTTGCTAAACATCTCCGTAACGCTATCACGCTTACCAAATAACCCTGCGACGAAACGCGCCACTCCTCTTTGGATCTTCTCTATTTCCTCTGTCAACCCGACCTGGTACGGATTCCACACTGATGAGCAATACTCAAGCATAGGTCGAACGAGTGTTTTGTAACCCACCTCCTTTGTTGATGGACTACATTTTCTAAGGACTCTCCCAATGAATCTCAACCTGGCACCTGCCTTACCAACAATTAATTTTATATGATCATTCCACTTCAGATCGTTCCGTACGCATACTCCCAGATATTTTACAGAAGTAACTGCTGCCAGTGTTTGTTCCGCTATCATATAATCGTACAATAAAGGTTCTTTCTTTCTATGTATTCGCAATACATTACATTTGTCTATGTTAAGGGTCAGTTGCCACTCCCTGCACCAAGTGCCTATCCGCTGCAGATCTTCCTGCATTTCGCTGCAATTTTCTAATACTGCAACTTCTCTGTATACTACAGCATCATCCGCGAAAAGCCGCATGGCACTTCCGACACTATCTACTAGGCCTAGCGTGGTTATCACTCCAAATCGATCGCTTCCAATCATCCACTGTCCATTGACGTCGCTCTTTACATCACCTCAAGCGACACATAGCACTCAATGTAGAAATGTGTAGCTTATGAAGAGCTGTTCTACCATTTTGCCCCATTCTTTTTAGCTCCTTACTCATACTTACTGTGATAACTGTACTGTTGTTAGCACTTTGGATCTCACGAGTGATTCCTTCTGCTGATTTCATGTGTTTTACAACCACCTTCCGCAATGCTCAACTGTCCCTGTCCATCAGTTCATGATATCTACCTGGTCTTGGTTTAGCTGTGGTTTTCCTTTCGCATTTCCACTTCACAATCATATCACTAGCAGTCGACTTGGGCAGCTCTGGAGGTGTTGAACTGTCCCTGATGGATTTCTTAATCAAATGACATTCAGTGACTACTCCACGTCCACAGACACCGAGCTCTCCGGAATGATATGTTCAGCCGTTACCGCTTCTTTGCTTACAACACAAAAGTTCTCACCTCCTTTTATATTAAACAGTTTTCGACTTTGGGCGTACTCTACCAGATATGACGTGTTAGTGGCCTAAGAAGTTTTAGCATTGCACTCGATAATGACATAAAAGCTGAAATATAGATAGTACATAAGAAAAATACTGTAATAACAGTCAAATGGCGACTTGTTCTTAAAAAAATTTTTTTTATACTGGTGGGTCCAGTGCTCGTAATACCTAGCATTCAATAGCGCGTTACATTGGGCTGTCCAGATAGTTTTCGTCAGAGAGTTTAGAACCATGGTATATGTGTATACATGGTGGTCCATTGATAGTGACCGGTCCAAATATCTCACGAAATAAGCATCAAACGAAAAAACTACAAAGAACGGAACTCGTCTAGCTTGAAGGGGGAAACCACATGGCGTTATGGTTGACCCGCTAGATGGCGCTGCCATAGGTCAAACGGATATCAACTGTGTTCTTTTTAAATAGGACCCCAATTTTATTACATATTCGTGTAGTACGTAAAGAAATATGAATGTTTTAGTTGGACCACTTTTTTCGCTTTGTGATAGATGGCGCTGTAATAGTCACAAACGTATAAGTACGTGGTATCACGTAACATTCCGCCAGTGCGGACGGTATTTGCTTCGTGATACATTACCCCTGTTAAAATGGACCGTTTACCAATTGCGGAAAAGATCGATATCGTGTTGATGTATGGCTACTGTGATCAAAATGCCCAACGGGCGTGTGCTATGTATGTTGCTCGGTATCCTGGACGACATCATCCAAGTGTCCGGACCGTTCGCCGGATAGTTACGTTATTTAAGGAAACAGGAAGTGTTCAGCAACATGTGAAACGTCAGTCACGACCTGCAACAAATGATGATGCCCAAGTAGGTGTTTTAGCTGCTGTCGCGGCTAATCCGCACATCAGTAGCAGTCAAATTGCGCGAGAATCGGGTATCTCAAAAACGTCGGTGTTGAGAATGCTACATCAACATCGATTGCACTCGTACCATATTTCTATGCACCAGGAATTGCATGGCGACGACTTTGAACGTCGTGTACAATTCTGTCACCGAGCACAAGAGCAATTACGGGACGATGACAGATTTTTTGCACACGTTCTATTTAGGGACGAAGCGTCATCCACCAATAGCGGTCATGTCAACCGGCATAATATGCACTATTGGGCAACGGAAAATCCACGATGGCTGTGACAAATGGAATATCAGTGACCTTGGTGGGTTAATGTATGGTGCGGCATTATGGGAGGAAGGATAATTGACCCCCAATTTATCGATGGCAATCTAAATGGTGCAATGAATGCTGATTTCCTACGTAATGTTCAACTGATGTTACTAGAAGATGTTTCACTGCATGACAGAATGGCGATGTACTTCCAACTTGATGGATGTCTGGCACATAGCTCGCGTGCGGTTGAAGCTGTATTGAATAGCATATTTCATGACAGGTGGATTGGTCGTCGAAGCACCATACCACGGCCCGCACGTTCACTGGATCTGCCGTCCCCGGATTTCTTTCTGTGGGGAATGTTGAAGGATGTTTACTATCGTGATCCACCGACAACGCCTGACAACATGCGTCAGCGCATTGTCAATGCATGTGCGAACATTACGGAAGGCGAACCCCTCGCTGTTGAGAGGAATGTCGTTACACGTATTGCCAAATGCATTGAGGTTGACGGACATCATTTTGAGCATTTATTGCATAAATGTGGTATTAACAGGTATTCACGCTGTAACAGCATGCGTTCTCAGAAATGGTAAGTTCACAAAGGTACATGCATCACTTTGGAACAACCGAAATAAAATGTTCAAACGTACATACGTTCTGTATTTTAATTTAAAAAACCTACCTTTTACCAACTGTTCGTCTAAAATTGCGAGCCATATGTTTGTGACTATTACAGCGCCATCTATCACAAAGCGAAAAAAGTGGCCCAACTAAAACATTCATATTTCTTTACGTACTACAGGAATATGTAATAAAAAATAAGGGTTCCTATTTAAAGAAAGCAGTTGATATCCGTTTGACCTAAGGCAGCGCCATCTAGCGGGCCAGCCGTAGCGCCATCTGGATTCCCCCTTCAAGCTAGACAAGTTTCGTTCCTTGTAGTTTTTTCGTCTGACGCTTATTTCGTGAGATATTTTGCCCGATCACGATCAATGGATCACCCTGTATATACAGAGTTTATCTGAAGTAAATGTAGAAAATGAAAGGGCTAGCCGGCCGGGGTGGCCTAGCGGTTCTAGGTGCTACAGTCTGGAACCGCGCGACCGCTACGGTCGCAGGTTCGAATACTGCCTCGGGCATGGATGTGTGTGATGTCCTTAGGTTAGTTAGGTTTAAGTAGTTCTAAGTTCTAGGGGACTGATACCCTCAGAAGTTAAGTCCCATAATGCTCAGAGCCATTAGGACCATTTGAAAGGGCTAGTGGAGTGTGCCATAAGAAACATATTTCACATGGCAACCCATGTCCGCATTCCTTAGCAGTCGATGATAAGAGTAGTTCAACGGCATACCACGCCGCCAGGAGGGTAAACACACAACATGCCAACACAGCCGTCATGGCAGCAGGTCTGCAAGGCAAAGTTTGCAATGTATTTGTGGCATCAACCTTTATTTGACAACAGTCACAAAAAGTGCTTGAAATTATGCCCTCCAGTTTTAATGCACGTCGTGCAACGACGCTTCAGTGACTGTCGCACTCTTCCAAACACTCCTGACAAAGATGAAATTGTATCTGGCGCTGCCATAATGCGCGCTATCAGTTTTTCATCCACCACAGTGGGTGTTTCTTAGATAACAGATTTCAGGGGACCCAGAAGAAAAAATCAAAGGGCAGTAAGTCAGGGGAACGAGCAGTCCATGCCACCAGCCCAGCACGCCGTATGAAGTTCTCACTAAAAGTTTTCATCCAAATGCATTCGCACTGCATGTGCGAAGCGCCCAGGTATGCCATCGTGTTGGTACCACATTCGGTGTCACGCGTTGAGTGGAACATGGTCCTACAACGCTGATAAGAGTTTCTCGTAAAAAGATTAAGTATATGTTTGCCTTCAGTCGTCGGGGGAAAATGTATGGACTGACCAGATTATCGCCTACCGAGCCTGCCCAAACGTTGACATGTAAGCGATCTTGGTGACTACTGACAAGGGTGGAGTGCGGATTTTTCCGTGTCCATACATGTTGATCGACGCTGTTGAAAATACTCTCTCCTCTAAAGGATGCCTCATCCGTAAAACGTATACGGTTCGGAAAGTTTGGTTGAATTAGACACATTTGCAGAAACCCACTTGCAGAATTCAATTCGACTTGAAGAATCGTCCGAGTCAAGTGTGTGAATGTTCTGAAGACTGTAGGTGTGCAAATCATCTTCATACCTTACACACCAAATTGTGTAATGGCTTACACCCATTTCCCTGGAACATTCCGTGAGTGTGTTGAGGATGTGTTTTCTAGTAGTGCTAACGCCTCCTCTTCAAGCCCTGTTGACGCACAGTGCGTTGACGATCACGTCCGTCAGGCCTTCGCATCTGTAGCACAAAATTAATACACCAGGCTTCAAAGTAGGCCATAAATGCACATGTGGCATTACGAGAAAATGCCCCAAGTGAAAATTTGGAACTTTGTGGTAATGTCTTATGGGATCCAACTGCTGAGGTCAACGGTCCCTAAGCCTACACACTACTTAATCTAACTTACGCTATGGACAACACACACACCCATGCCCGAGGGAGGACTCGAACCTTCGATGAGGAGAGCCGCACGGACCGTTACAAGGCGCCTCGGACCGCGCGGCTTCCCCTCGCGTCCATGCCCCAAGAGAATCTGTCTCTCTTAGGGGCCTGTGGATGGCAGTAAATGTACGTGGATCTGGCACTCGACGATTCGGAAACCGTCGAACGTTCAAACGTCGGGCAACGTGAGCATTTCCATCCACTACCACGTGAGCACAATGCATGTTTGCCCTTTCCTCCGAAGAATAGAGCTCCATTTCCTGTCCGCTCCACATAGGAACAAACACAAGAATGTCCCCACTGGATGACGAAGTGACGCAGGGCGAACAAGACGTCACAAAGTGCACAAGTGCTGTCCTCTGTGCAACGGCTATCAAACAGGCATTTGCACAGCCCAAAGCAAGAGGCAGACCATTCGTATTGTTGTCCCGTCTGGAATATCCTCAACTATGTCAACTACAGCGTTTGCAAATAAAGATCATAAAACTTCAACCCGACGTCTATTTTACCTTCATACCACAAATACATTGAAATAGTTGCCCTACAGACCCGGTACCATGACGACACGGATGGCATATTGTGTGCCTATTCTCTTGGAGGCGCGCGACGGTGTTCAACGACGCCTGGCGCCTTACGCTAAGGGACGTGGACAGTGGTTGCTATGTGAAATATGCAACTTCACCAGTTGAAGCCTTCTCCTTTTCTGCATTCATTTCAGATGCCGACCTGGCAGTATTTTCCATAGTTCCAGTTTGTGAATGGGTAGGACTACACAGCTCCTGACGATTCAGATTCTAATATCAACAGCCAGCAGTCCATAAAAACAACTTTCCTTTTTTCTGTCAGCCTGGAACCACTACGGTCGCAGTTTCGAATCTTGCCTCGGGCATGGATGTGAGTGATGTCCTTAGGTTAGTTGGGTTTAAGTAGTTCTAAGTTCTAGGGGACTGATGACCTCAGACTGATGAGTCCTATAGTACTCAGAGCCATTTGATCCATTTTGAACCTATTTTCTGCAAAACCGACAGAAAGCAAGAAAAACAGCATAGTGTTATGCATACAATTTTTGTTTGAAAATATATATAATGATAAAGAATACTAAAGAAAAAACTCCTCTAATGGTTTACATTCCCTCCTATCGTAGATGAAACTGCCTGCGCGGAAAGAATAGAAAGTGCACATTTTCTCAGCACAGCCCAGCGTTTTCTTTCTCGCAGTCGGCTTTATCAGAAAACCTATACAAAGTCGTTTCAAAAATACATAGCCTATGTCCGTCTGAATGTTTATTCGAGTATATGTGAGGTACTTCCTCGTCCGTCTTCTCGGAGTTGCTGCAGTGTCTGTGCAGAGCGCGAGACAAATCGAGCTACGTATTGCTCCGTAGACTCCCACCATAACCTTTGTTGACGGCTGTGGATACTTTCTAGGCCATGATATATATATGATATCCAGATAAATCACTGTCGCCAGCCCTACTTTGACCCGAGAGACACAATTAGAACAGTCACTTCTTCTGTGCCACTACTGAATATCGTGTAGTCATCTGACTTCTCTCAAAACGCCCCCAAATACGACCAACGCTCCCAAATACGACCACTGGACTGGACAACGAACACCGCAATCAGTTTCTGCGCTGTCATCAACCACTTTCTACTATCTCCTCTTTAACCCACACAGAATCACACTCCAAAGTTAAATAGGATAAGGACATACATAAGATATCCACAGTTTGAATGTTGTATTGCAGCAAAACGATGTTTTTTCTCTTCTAATAGCCCTGGCCGAGTCCGCTTCGTTCGTTAAAAAACTTCTCCAGCTAGCTAGTTGCTCCAAGCTCCGTTAGGCGACTTCCTCCTAAATAGCCCATGTACACTCGCTATAAATCATCATCCACCTCTAAAACAAGCGATAAAATAAGCCATTTCCCTTGCATGTCAAAGGGGACGCACCTCCGAACACTTTCTGAATCTGTCACAAATAAAGAAAAACGTGACTGTTCCCAGACTAAAAACTGCCGAAATATTCCTCTTCATCACCTCTGTCCCAGATGGCTCAAAGTCGCCTGCTGCACCCTACCAGGGCCACTGCCCAGTTTGTCATTTGCGTGAGCTATCCACAACTCCACATCATTCTTTTCATATGCACACGTTATGGCCAAACAGCCTAGAGAGTAGAAAATAGGCACTGCGATTGGCCCTCTCCTGCTAACTGTGTGGAAAGCACTGTTTTCATGCAAGATGTGGCAACACCTCATGTCGCTCTTCCAGTGAAAGATCTGCATAATGCAACCTTGCACGAACGTGTTATCTCCAGAGGTTTTCCAGATGCATGACCTGCAACATCACTTGATCTGAATCCACGTGACTCTTGGTCCTGAGGATACGTAAAAGAACGGGTTTACCAGAGACACGTCCGGTCTCTACCTGATCTGCAGGCTGGTATGCAGGAACATGTTGCAATCGCATAGGCAATCCTCGCAACCGCACTCAGCAATATAGCTCCATGTTGGGCTACGCAATCGAGCTGCGACTCACACAAGAGAGCATCCCAAAGTGCTCCTGAGAGCTACACCACGAATCGCTTCTCAGCTTTTGGCAAGATCAGTGTGTAGGTTTTTTTTTTTTTTTTTTTTTTTTTTAAGGAGAGGGGAATTAAGGTTCTTTAATTATGACAATATACACTCAAATCACCAAACAGATCCCACTGGAATTGCTGCGAGCAACTATTAGTCACGTCGTTTTACGCATCAGTATCTCGTCACTCTCTGCGTTGCTCGTACTGAACAAATTGTGTAAGCGGCGGTTAATAATCGGTTAATAATAAAGTCAATATTATGCCTTTCTCAGTTGTTTGACATTTCCCGCACACGTCGCTTTCCTAATCCATTACATATTGAAACATTTATATCCGTCTTTCTTGCATTTTAACCTGGTGGCCAAAACTGGAACTAATTTTTTCCAGCGTAAATCGGTTCCTCATTAACGCCTTCGAATGTCTAAGAAGTTCCGCTGCACAGTGGACCTCTGTAAGTAGGTTGCAAGTGGCTCTGAGCACTATGCGACTTAACGTCTGAGGTCATCAGTCGCCTAGAACTTAGAACTAATTAAACTTAACTAACCGAAGGACATCACACACATCCATGCCCGAGGCAGGATTCGAACCTGCGACCGTAGCGGTCGCTCGATTCCAGACTGTAGCGCCTAGAACCGCACGGCCACTCCGGCCGGCAGCAGATTGCACTTTATTTACAACCATCCGGTATAACTTATACGATGTTAGCAGTGCACACCAGGAAAGTTTTCTGGAGGCATGAATGTTACGTGTTCCATATTGAATTGACGTTTTGGGATACATCTCGTGGCAATAACGGGATCACGCCCTTATTAAGTAATATGTTTAAATCAATGTAAATACTGTAAACAAATCGTGGTTGTATGTGTGTGTGAGTTATTTAGCATGTGGCGGAGATTGGGTGAAGTGACACAAATAAAGGAAAGAATTTAAATAAAACATATGACGTACACGTTTAATTCGTGTTACAGCACTCCTCTTGTGAACATTTGCCTGCGCTGTGATGCATTGTTGAGGCTCATTGCCGCAGTTCTTCGTAGTGGATTCTCTACGGCAGACTTGCCTTGCCAGGCAAAGAATCGTGTCCACAACTTGGTTTGATTCAAGGAACTCAGAAAGTCGACAGGTTAGTAATCTGCTGCGCTTTTGAAGGAACCTACTGTATGTAACTGAAGCAAAGTTCTGAGGTTGCTACAATAGTTTTTCGTACTTAACAGTATAAAAAATAAACGACCCCATGTTTTGGATTCGCATGTTTTTTCTCTGTGCAGCTGTGATATTATAGGTTACAAATTTTGAAAATGTCAAATAGTAAGTCTCGCATTATAGTTTGATGATGAGGTGGTTATCTCTTCGTTATTGGTCATATTTATTAAGATACTGCAAAGCTGAGTGTCTCACTACCCATTGTTCGAGGACTCTGCAGTGAAATAAGAATGCTAATAGCGATTGCTAACCTGAGTGAAACAGAAACTATCTGCCTGAAACTGTCGTCATACTTCTAAAAGCGTCTCTCATAAATCTGTAGAAATATTTCGAAATCTTGTGAATTCACCCGCAAGAGATTTCCGGATCCCACTCAAGAAGATCGAACTTATGTCTTTATGTCCTTTAAAAGGCCTAAACTTCGATTACCAGTCTTCTATATAATTTGAAAATCTCAGAACAAAAAGTATCTCTGGCACCATCACGCAAAGAATCATGTGCACATTTATGTTTGACTCACGTAAAGCAAAATGCTGAAAGTTGAGCCATGCGCTGTGCTGCTGCAAAACTTTCTTTGTTTAAACCAAGCAAAGCAGTATCTGATGCTGAAGCAGATTTTCTGAAAACGTTTTAATTTTTTGTACAGAACTGAAAACCACAGGTTTTGAATTTGTGTGTTTATTCGCTCTACAGTTGTTCTGAAACGGTTACATCAAGTGGATGTTCACTTGGGCAACTTGCATGTCCCTACACATTTATCCGACCTACCTTTAGTTTCTGTTGAATTTCGACAACATGGAGAGGTGAACGCTAGGTTAAAAGGGAGAGTGAAAAAAGTGACTTAGTTACTGCCCACATGCTCTACACCTGGACCACCAAACAACAAACGAAGTAGGTTCTCATTGCTGCCTTCTCAGGTCACTCCTAGTTACGGCGGCTGGTCGCTAGGTGGCAGTGGCATCGCTTTTACAAGTTAAATTTAATTTTCATAATTCAAACAATTTGTACAAAATATTTACTAAGTGCATACAAAAACTCTCCTCGTGAATCAGTGTATTTATTAGTGGAAGCCAGATCAAAATCCTCACAGCAGCTCCTGACATTAGCTGCACATACAGGATATACGGTAAAGTCAATGTTATCTTTTCAGTAAATCACAAGGTAAATTAACTGAGACAGTGCAGTTTCAAACTGACAGAGGCTCTCCAGTTTCTTTAATTAATTTACAGACATACTGCATTTCAGAATTTCTATTTAGCTACTGCAGCCAACAAATACCGGTCAACTGGCAGTTCATGACGGATGTCGCATGGAAGCAATTACCTATCAGGCTAGATTTATTGTAGTCAGTGCACACAAAGCAACAGATTTACTGGGCCTCAGTACATTACGCGTCACAATTCATAAAGTAGCAAATCAGATTCCCACTGATGGTTCTAATGAACAGCTACAAAAATTTATGCATTGCTTTCAGAACCATCAGGTGAAATCAAAGACTACAAAGTACACTTCATACTGAAGCCGAACACTGTGTCAAAATTCTGCAAACCACGAAATTTTCAGTTTGCATTAAAGGACAAAGTGAAACGGGGACTTGGTGGCCTAGAACAGGACGTCTTTGAGAATACATTACCTGTAACCAATGGGCCACACCAGTGACTCTAGTACAAAAACCGAATGCTACATCATGAATCTGCAAGATTTCAAAAGACAGCAGTACGCTATCAGTAAAAGATTCCTCTAGAATTCCAAAACTGGAAGATTTAATGTTTAAATTAGCCTGTGGGGTTTATTCTGCAATACTTGATTTGGATGAGGCCTACTTACAAACACCTCTGAATGGCCATAAATACTCCATTTACACTTAAGCAATACAAGAGACTGCCATTTGGGATTCCCAGTGCACCGAGTTTATTTCACCAATACTTAGAGCAATTGGCCAGGAAAGTTACTAACTCTGTGAGCCACATGGATGACATATTTGTCTCATGAAAATCTTCTGCAGAATTATTAGAATCTGGAATGAGTTTTTAAGATTTTACAAGTTCCCAATTTAAATTTTAACAAAGAAAAGAGCACATTGTTGTAATAAGAAGAACGATTCTTATGACACATTCTGACACAACACGGCAACTAGTCTATACTGCAACACAGAAAAGTAATTTAAAAATTCCCCGTCTCTCAAAGATCTCAAGCAGTTACCTGCTGTACTAGGAAAAATCAGTTACTACAGAAGGTTCTTTTCACATGTAGCATCTGTAAGTGAACCACTTACAAATTGTTACCAAAAGGAACAAAATTAATATGGAACAATGAATGCCAACGTGCATTTTAAAACTACAAATAAAGATAATTAGCTGCTATATGGCTCACTACATACGATACAAGTAAAGTGTTAACTATTGCAGCAGATGCTTCTGAATAGGAGATCGGCCCAGTCTTGTCAGATAGACAACATGGTCGATCGCGTTCCTGCCCAAAACACTGACAGTTGCTCAGTGGAATGACAGTTATACAGAAAAGGGATCTCTTGCTATCATCTTTGCTGTTGAAAAGATTTATGAAAACATTTACGGCCGTATATTCCTTTTACTAACGGATTACAAGGCACTGGTGCCTACATTTAGACCAAAAAATACTATTCATTCCAGAATAGCTGAAAGCTTGCAACGTTGGACATATCTTTTAACTAACAATAACAATGAATCAGTTATCAGATTGACAGTTCAAAAAGACAATGTTGATTTGCTACCACTACTGCGATAGGGCAGGACAGAATTCTTGACTGTTCTGCTGATGTAGGTTTTGATTTATATTTAATCAATCAAGACAATGTGGAAAACTTCCCATTGAATTCAAATTTGGTTGCAGAGCTTATGTCAAAAGATCCATTGACACCAAATTCAGTTCGTCGACAGTGCTGGATCATTTTTAGGAAGCTGCTGGTGGATTGTCATTTATGCATTTTCAGAATTTCCGTTTGTGATACGAATGCCACTGATAACCTCTGCGAAAAGTATCCAAGCCTGTCACGGATTTTCTCGAGTCAAGAGTTGACACATGCCATGCACTCAATTTTCATCACAGGAGTTCAAACTTTTCCGTGAGAAAATGGCATTTCAAATTTCAAAACTGCGTCATTTCATCCTGAAGCAAACCAACTCGCTGAAAAATTTGTACAGACATTCAGTCACATATGTGAGATCTCGTTCAGTGGTACAATTAGTATAATTCATTGTTTTTTTTTTCTTTTTCAGAGCAGTTCCACCCCACATAATACTATACCGGTATCTCCAGCTAAAAAAACATGGTAAACCGGACCATATTTAAATGTATATTCCAAATCGACTCGTGCATCCGCAGACCGAGTGTGGGTAACAGCGAAGCCCTCTCTCCTTTTTTAAATAAAAAGTCAATGACCAAGTACAGAGTTCAAACTGATAAACGTGTCACAATGCGACACCGAAACCAAATGTAGCCGTACCATGTGCATGTACAGATAAACAGAACTTCTAGGTCGTTTTCTTTCTAAGGCCTACATGACTGCAAAGCAGTTAGCCGTCTTGACAACCGGCAGTTGCAGACGGCCGCTTCCAACCAAGACTTTGCTACAAGCAACAGGGCCCAGCTGAAGCCAACCGACGATGCCCACCTCTTCATCTACATCTGCATCAGTAATCCGCGATCCATCCACCGGTATGTGGTGGAGGGTACTTATGGAACCAATAACAGATTCTCCCTTCCCTATTCCACATGTGAATGGCACGTGGTGAGAATGATTGTCGGTAAGCCTCTGTATTAGTTCTAATTTCTCGATTTTTTTCCATCGAAGTCATTTCGCGAGATGTGTGAGGGGGATGTAATATGTTGTCCGACTCGTCTCAAAAAATGCTCGCTCGAAATTTTTATAGTAAACCTCTCCGTGACCCCCAATGTATCTCTTGTAGCGTCTGCTAATGGAGTTTTTTGAGCGTATCTGTAATGCTCTAGTTCCCGATAATCGATCACTTGATGAAATGCGCCGCCCTTCGTTGAACCTTCTCTATCTCTTCTATCAGTCCTACCTGGTAAGGGTGCCAGATTGATGAAAAATACTCATGAATAGGTCGAACCAGCGCCTTGTAAGCCACTTCGTTCGTGGGTGAGTTACATTTCCTAAGACTCTTCCAACGAATCTCAGTCTGGCGTCTGTTTTTCCTACTATTTGTTTTCTGTGACCATTCCACTTTTGGTCGCTCTCTACAGTTACTCCTTGATCTTGTACGGTCTCTACTGTTTCCACCAATTTGTCGTCAGTAGTGTAGTTGTATAGTAATGGAGTTCTCTTCCTATGTATGTACAATACGTTACATTTATTTACATTGAGGGTCAACTGCCAGAGACTGCACCATTGATCAATCCTCTACAGGTCATTTTGCAAATCGATACTGCATTCTGGCTTTCCTACAAATACATCTACATCTACATGATTACTCTGCAATTCACATTTAAGTGCTTGGCAGACGGTTCATCGAACCACAATCATACTATCTCCCTACCACTCCACTCCCGAACAGCGCGCGGGAAAAACGAACACCTAAACATTTCTGTTCGAGCTCTGATTTCTCTTATTTTATTTTCATGATCATTCCTGCCTATGTAGGTTGGGCTCAACAAAATATTTTCGCATTCCAAAGAGATAGTTGGTGACTGAAATTTCGTAAATAGATCTCGCCGCGACGAAAAACGTCTCTGCTTTAATGACTTCCATCCCAACTCGCGTATCATATCTGCCACACTCTCTCCGCTTTTACGTGATAATACAAAACGAGCTGCCCTTTCTTGCACCCTTTCGATGTCCTCCGTCAATCCCACCTGGTAAGGATCCCGCACCGTGCAGTAATATTCTAACAGAGGACGAACGAGTGTAGTGTAAGCTGTCTTTTTAGTAGACTTGTTGCAACTTCTAAGTGTCCTGCCAATGAAACGCAACCTTTGGCTCGCCTTCCCCACAATATTATCTATGTCGTCTTTCCAACTGAAGTTGTTCGTAATTTTAACACCCAGGTACTTAGTTGAATTGACAGCCTTGAGAATTGTACTATTTATCGAGTAATCGAATTCCAACGGATTTCTTTTGGAACTCATGTGGATCATCTCACACTTTTCGTTATTTAGCGTCAACTGCCACCTGCCACACCATACAGCAATCTTTACTAAATCGCTTTGCAACTGATACTGGTCTTCGGATGACTTTACTAGACGGTAAATTACAGCATCATCTGCGAACAACCTAAGAGAACAGCTCAGATTGTCACCCAGGTCAATTATATAGATCAGGAACAGCAGAGGTCCCAGAACGCTTCCCTGGGGAACACCTGATATCACTTCAGTTTTACTCGATGATTTGCCGTCTATTACTACGAACTGCGACCTTCCTGACAGGAAATCACGAATCCAGGCGCGCAACTGGGACGATACCGTGTAGGCCCGCAGCTTGATTAGAAGTCGCTTGTGAGGAACGGTGTCAAAAGCTTTCCGGAAATCTAGAAATATGGAATCAACTTGAGATCCCCTGTCGATAGCGGCCATTACTTGGTGCGAATAAAGAGCTAGCTGCGTTGCACAAGAACGATGTTTTCTAAAACCATGCTGATTACGTATCAATAGATCGTTCCCTTCGAGGTGATTCATAATGTTTGAATACAGTATATGCTCCAAAACCCTACTGCAAACCGACGTCAATGATATAGGTCTATAGTTCGATGGATTACTCCTATTACCCTTCCTAAACACTGGTGCGACCTGTGCAATTTTCCAATCTGTAGGTACAGATCTATCGGTGAGCGAGCGGTTGTATATGATTGCTAAGTAGGGAGCTATTGTATCAGCGTAATCTGAGAGGAACCTAATCGGTATACAATCTGGACCTGAAGACCTGCCCGTATCAAGCGATTTGAGTTACTTCGCAACCCCTAAGGTATCTACTTCTAAGAAACTCATGCTAGCAGCTGTTCGTACTGTATCATCTGCGAAGAGCTTCCGACCCTTTCTACTAGGTTATTTATATATACTGTAAACAGTAACGATCCTAGCTTACTTCCTTGGGGTACTACGGAAATTACCTTTGCATCTGTCCATTTCGTTTCATTAAGAGTGATGTACTGAGCTCTGTCGGCAAGGAAGTCTTGAATCCAGTCCAAATCTGGTCTGATACAAGGTAAACTCGTATGTTTTTCCCTAGACGGCAGTGCGAGACGGTGTCAAATGCCTTCCTGAAGTCAAGGAACACGGCATCGACCTGAGCGCCGTTGTCTACAGCGCCTTGGATCTCATGGAAGAACAGAGAGAACTGAGTTTCGTGATACTTCTATTTGTGGAATTCACGTTGATTTTTATAGAGATTTTCGTTCTCCAAACACGTCATAATTCTTGAGCACAAAACATGTTCCATAGTTCTATAACAGACTGACGTCGACGATATAGGCGTATAATTATGTTTATATGACCTACGACCCTTCTTGAAACCTGGAATAACTCACACTTTTTTTCCGGTCGCTAGTTATCCTTCTTCGGTCCAACGAACTACGATAAACTGCTGCCGGCCGGTGTGGCTGAGCGGTTCTAGGCGCTTCAGTCTGGAACCGCGCGACCACTACGGTCGCAGGTTCGAATCCTGCCTCGGGCATGGATGTGTGTGATGTCCTTAGGTTAGTTAGGTTTAAGTAGTTCTAAGTTCTAGGGGACTGATGACCTCAGAAGTTAAGGCCCATTGTGCTCAGAGCCATTTTTTTGATAAACTGTTGCTCGAAGGGGAGCAAGTTCTTTCCCATAATCTTTGTAGAATCTTACGGTCCTGATACCTACCCACTACTAAGCGACAGTAGTTGCTTTTCTATTGCGCCATCGGTTATGTCAATATCTGCCATTTCGACATTCGTCCGATGATTGGAAGCAGGGACCGTATTACGATTTTCGGTGGTGAAACAGTTTCAAATGACCGAATTCAGTATTTCGCCTTCTTTCTATTATCTTCCGTTTCGGAGCCAGTATGGTCTCTGAGAGAATGGATAGATGATTTTGGCCCGCTTCTGAGTTTACTTAGGACCAAAACATCTTAGGGTGTTCAGTCATATCGGTTGACAAAATTTTACTTTCAGAGTCATTGAACACTTCTGTCATTGATCTCCTTACGCTTATTCTCGTTTCGTTCATCTTTTGTTTCTCAGATGGGTGCTGACTTCTCTTGAATGTGCGAGACGGTCGGCCTTTCCCATCCCTAAAGACCTTGCTCGGAGCGTATTTATCTAAGTCATATTGAACGACGCCTTTGAATTTTTCCCATTTGTGCTCAACATCTTTGTCCTCAGAATGAATATTTGTTATTGACTACTCAGTTTGCATCCTGTCATTCTTGCTAAGCAAAAGTATTTTCCTAACTTTCTTAACATCCCTAGCAATACCCATAGTCATAGTTGCTATGACACCGTTATGATCACTGATACCTTCCTCCAAGTTTAATGATTCAATAAGTTCAGGTTTGTGGGTACGTAGGAAGATTACAACGTTTTCTTCTCGAGTTTGTTCACTAATTACCTGCTTGAAATAATTTTCGGACAAGGCATTCAGAATAATGCCACACGAATCCCTGTCTGTGGCACATGTTTTGATAATATGACTCTCCCAATCTATACCTGGCAAGTTGAAGTCATCCCCTATTACAACGGCATGGGCTGCGCTTGTAATGTGCGAACACCACGTGAACTTGCCACTGTTGGTATATGCTACAGGTTGCGTTGGATATAGTTCACAGGCTTCAGACCCCAGGTTTCACCGACACTGAGGCATGTGTGATAAATGGGGTGGCACCTCTGGTACCGCTGCAATCGAGTGGATACTTTTTCTTTCCGGGGGTAACGTCTGACCACTCTGTCCTCATTCGAAGGTGAGTGGTGGGGAACAGAGATAACTCATTCCTCTGGGCGGAAAGCAAATGTGGGAAATGGCAGCACGGCTACTCCTTTACGTTTCAGCAACAGGAACGAGTTGCTGCCCAGTGTTGATAATACACTCTAACATAGAAAAAACTTTGCAGCACGAAGGAGTTGTGCAAATTTGTCACAAATTTATATTCATACAGGTATCGACAAATATTCAGAATTCTAAACTTTGAAATGTGCGGCACTGCACCACAATTTCACTGTGCAACTGACAAGAAGAGCAAACTAGGGACATGTTGATACCAGAGCAAAAAGTCTTTGTATGTTTCATTCCGTGTATTGAGTTGCACAGTAGCAGGGCCTCGCAGACGGGTGCGTGAACAATATATGCAGATGTCGGCATTTAAGAGGACGTGTAAGCCGGTTGGAGTAATCGGCGAATCGCTCAACATTTGAATAGGAGCGATGCCGCTATTCGACGATGTTGGTAGGAATGTGTGAACCATGCCCGAACACAGAGTCAAGAAGAAAGCGGTCACCTTGAGAGAGAAAATGACGTGACGACCGATCAATCGTCAGAGAGGCACTCAAAGCCACCGATTCATAATTGTCATCGATCCGACGTGCAACTGGTGCTTCATTGACCACAAGGACCATTAATAGGCAGCTCACAGAAAGAGGCTGAGCTCACGGCGTCCCGTGCGCCGCCTACCATTGACACCTCTACATCAACAACTACTTTTACAGTAGTGACGGGCACATTTGGCATGGAATGTAGTTGATTGCAGTAGAACTGTCTTCAGTGATGATTTCCGCTTCCTACTGAATCCCAATGACCAGCAAAGATGTGTCTGGAGATGCCACAGACAGCGGTAGGATACCAACCTGCCTGCCGCCCACCATACTGCCCGACAGCCAGGAGTGATGGTCTACCCCAGACCATTTCATAGTAGTACTCCTTTGGCTGTCATCCACGCTAGCCTTACAGCACAGCGGTACTTCGACGATAGTCTATGCCCCGTTTTGTTGCACTTCACAGCAAGTGATCGTGGTTTTAAATTTCAGCATAATAATACCCGGCTGCAGACGGCAAGAATTTCTACTGCTTATCTTCGTCCTTGCCAAGCCCTACCTGGGTCAGCAAAGTCGCTGGATCTAACCCCAGTTGAGAACTTTGGGAGCACTATGGGCAGAACCTTCATACGAGCTCGGGATTTTGACGATCTAAGCTCCCATTTGGACAGAAATAGACACGATATCCCTCTAGCGGACATCCAACAACTCTATCAATCAATGCCGAGCCGAAAAACTGCTTGCATAAGGGCCGGGGGTGGACCAACGCGTTATTGATTTGTTCAGTTTATGAAGCTCTCTCTGTTGAATAAGTCATGCCATTATTCTAAAATTGTAATCAATTACTTGCCTATACATGTATATCACATGTACTGATTTCCGTCCCATTCTGACAATTCCTTCGTGGTACGCCTTTTTTTTTTCCTGAGGGTGTACATCTGAGCCAGCACTTGATGCCTCGTCTGTTGCTTAGTCGCTGACTCCATTGCGAACTCCAGGCAAGTGCAGAGGGTGGGTATGGCGTTGGTAATTGGGAGATCCTACGTTAGTTGGTAAATTGGCCGCCCTACAAAATAGCAGACAAGTCGGGAAAAAATACCAATTTTCACTCGGTATGTGAAGAGTAGTTTCGTCCGACTACTGAATGCACTGAGTTCAACCGCCTGCAAATCGTAGCTCATTGCGGCAGGAATGATGTTTGCCTCCTGGCTTCTGAAATTGTCGTCACTTTGTTTAGAGGTTTGGTTGAATACGTGAAGTCCGCTAGCAGCGTATGCGGATTCAAAGAACAGCTCATTGTTTACAGCGTTAACTGCTAATTAACCGCATTCGTCGGGTTTGGAGCCGGGTTGTAGATCGTAGCTAGAGGCTCAAAGAATTCTGTGACTAATTCGGATACGGATTCTCGACCACTGCTCTCGAGAGGAAGAAGTTTAGGGACCCCTAGAAAGATCGGGCATGCACTGCACTAAGGAAACAGTTACTCGGACAAGTGACTACGTCCCTTTTGCATATGGGGGTTTTTGGGTTATAGGAATCTCTTCACCACGTCAATGATAAATAACCTGCCGTAATAGTCCACAAATCAAATCCTAGAATCCTGACATTCACTGCTCATTCAGCATCCCGATCACTGCTCAACTTCATGAACATATTGTGCCGAACAAGGCTTTGAGACATAGGAGAAAGCAGTCGTGGTTCAATAACAGTGCTAGAATCTTTCTACCAGAGCTAAGACAGCTTCATCACAGATTAAATAAAGTGTGAGCTTAGTTGAGAAGCAATTGCTGAATGAAGCCACAAACAGCGTAAGATGATCGATGCTGGAAGCATTCAAAAATTGAAAAGCAGAATTTTGCCAACCATGTTCTCTCTCAGAGACTATACTGGCACCGAAATGGAAGATGGCATAGAGAAGACCGAAATACAGAATTTAGTCTTCCGAAATTTGTTCATTGGAGAAAAACAAAATACGGTTACTCCTGTCAATGACCGAAGGAACCTCGAAGCGAGTAGTAGTGAGGTAAGTGGATCGCAGAACAATCAATTAACTGAAATCACTCAACAGTTAAAAATTTTTTGTTGCTTAATGGTTCTTTACGAAAACAAATCTTGCAAATTTTTTTTCGTTCTCGTGGTTTCAGCGCATACTTGCACCCATGCCTAAGACGTGCCTAATGCATTAATCAAATAAGGCGGAAACAACCCTTGTGTTATTGCAGACCAGAGATACAGTGGTCCTACAACCTCAGTTAAAAATGCGTCTATCAAAAGTAGCCTTTGTCATTTGATAAGTGCTATTTTTGTGTTAAATGAAACCTGAACGTTTATTCTTACTCTCCTTAGTTATTGTTTGGGCCTGCAGCTCTCGTCCTAGCCTGTTTTATAACTGAATGCCTGTTAATCTGTAGTGAATTCAGAAGACAGTGTCTAGTAGTGTAAAAAGCAAAGACGACAAAAAAGAAAGGAAGCTGATTCGCTAGGAACACCTAACGCGTTCCCCGTTAAACGTGTTGGCGATGGCTGCAGGCTATCTTTCTTTGCGTTCTTTCCTTTTATCCTCTAGTGAATTTTTCAATCTGCGTTTCGTGGCAGCTGCGCAGGAGAAATGAAGTCCTCTCCCTTTGGTTACAGATGCCATAGACTGCGGCGCTTTCAGTCGACAACATTTGAACACAGGGAACAACTTTCCTCAGAGATCTATATACTGGAATAGAAAATTCACTGTGTTCTCATTCGGCTGATCGTATCACAGTTGATAATATAACCAGCAGAGAACGCATAAAGTAGTGCATGCATAAGGAGCAAGTAATGATGACGACGCAAGATCACTATCCAGTACACCATTTCCACATAATACCTGATTTTATTATAAAGCTCTAGTGACTGCTGATGCTACCACAACACAGGTATGTTCATGGGTTTTCATGTAATCTCTCGAGTTTGTCTGGGCACTGTACAGCAGCATATGATCTGAAAAACAGTTCTCTTGTGAAAAAGAGAGTAAAGCATAATAACAAGCCACGTGCACTTCATTGGCCACTCACATACCTAACTGAACATCAAATAACCTTATTTAAATCAAGGGGTTCTTATTATTCATTCCATAAAAATTCGTCTAAGAGATATCTGCTTGAAATTCAACTACGAAAATAATGCAGGATATTTTTGTAGAGGGGCATCAAATTAATGTACGCTACAATCTCATTAGGGAATTGTTCAATACCTTCAATATATTATTTTTATGTCCTCGTTCTGACATTGTTTCTACCTGTGACAAATTAGGCAAGAGGATACCTGCTATTAGCACTTGTGAAAAAGCTAGATTGACTGTGCAAAAAAACAAAAATCACTTATGAAAAGCAGAAACCATTTATGAACTAAATGAACCTTTGTTTAAACAGAATGATCGATAGAGGTTAGTGGCAGTTTTATCTTTTGAATACATGCAAAGCTTCCCGTAAATCAGGTAACAGTGGAATATTTAGTGCCAGACAGTTGTGATATTACGTTTTGGCGTTTACGAACTTTTTAGTAACGATGTCGAATTTCTGATACGCTACGAAGGAGTTACCAAGAGAGGATGGAACGATATTACCTCTTTATGTCGTCATTACTTGAAGAATACGTGACGAGAATTACTTTTGTAATCTGACGTATGCGCTCGTGAAATTAAAATTTTACCGTAATCTACTTTCATTCTATAGTGGTGCCCTGTATGAATTATTTTTAACCGAATAACTTACCTGTTTCCCATGTGAGAATACTCTGTTTAATCCAACGATCATGATATCTCCTGAATATCACGTAGGAAACACAATCAAGTCATTGAAGTACATGATGACTAGCAGTTAACCTGCAGGGACATGAGAAAAGCAGAAGGGGACTGGCAGTTCTTGGAAAGATCGCTGACTCGGCGTCCGTTAGCACTTGTTGAGTCTGGTCTCATATTACAGCTGACGCAGTGGTGCATATCATATCAGCATTCCCTGAATCCCCTCACCCCTCCCTCCACCCAATCCTTCCCTACTCCTTGTGGCCAATGACGATAGGTGACGTCATCACGCTAAGTCAATGGCCGCGCATGGGTGGGGGGAGGCACTGGAGCACTAACATTTAGACCAAGTTCATGTAAACTCAGTTCTCCACCCCTCCAGCAATTTTAGATTTTATAATTAGATTACGTAAAAACCATTTTTTTTCTGTTTCCACTTCGCAGAGAGATGATGAGTATGAAACACCATCCGCCACAGTGATCGACTGAGAAGAATGAGACTAATATTAAGAATTTTTTCCATCCATATCTAATTACTGTTATTATTATTATTATTATACGTTCATGTCATTATACTTAAGACTTCGCTGTTATTGTTACAGAGGAGGACACACAGGTGTTCTGTGATGTACTATTGCCTCAGCAGCAGGAGCCGCTGTCCACAGGATGTCTTCCCCACCTACTGGACTCATTGTCGTTGGACTAGGCCACAGCACAACCACAGACAGAACTCGAGACTCAGCTATGTGCTAGCAGATTGCTGCTATGCGCCAATACACACAGTTTGACAGGAAGTGGATCTAAACGTGTGAAGGTAGGCCTACCACCTCATCCTTCCCCAAGACTTAGATGTGATGGTTGAAAAAGAGAATTTCCAGTCTCTTGGCAATAGAATGCAGTGTGCATGGTACAAATGGGACAGTTTGTACATTATGATAGAGTTCATACAGGCATGTATGAGGAAGGAACACAACCCTTCACATACTCTTATTAAGATCAGTATGGCAAGGGATAAGGTGTCAATTGTAGGTATGTATGGAGAGACAGTGCTTGAGTTAAAATCTGAGTATGCTGTCATATACATAATCATTCAAGAACAATGCAACGTGTCACACTGTTTGAAGTGTACACGTTTAGTTTGAGGGGTACCTGGGGCCACCAAACTCCCCAGGTTTAAATACAACTGAGAATCTGTGGGACCACCTCAAGAAATGTAGCGCAACTGGCCATGGCACTGGAGTTGGCATGGCTCCACACCTCCATATACCTGTTGGTAGCTTCCAGAACCTCACTGACCCTCTTTCTGCACATCTCATAGCAGTCTGCGCTGAAAAAGATAGGTATTCAGACTTCTGACGGGTGGTTACATTAATGTGACTCGACAGTGTATATACGCATGCCTGACAGCCAATTTTTTATTTCTGTGCCTTGAAAGTTAAAATAAAGGGTAGTGCAAAGCTTTTACTGTGTGCATAATATTCTTCTTTTGCTACTGCCTTTTTCCGTATGTTGCGCAGTGTCAGCATGGTTAAGATCAGATTTGGTTGGTTAATTTTAAGGGGTGGCCAGATGCCCTTCCTGTCGCCACTCTGAAACATACCGGGATGGAACGAGTATACCCCGGTTGTTTGCGTCTAGTTTAAGCCATGCAATAGTGTGAACATGTTCAAATGTCTGCGAGTTGTGTAACTGTGGCGGGACATGGGGACCAGCCCAGTATTCACATAGTGGGATATGGAAAACCGCCTAAAAAACATATCCAGGCTGGCCAGCACACGGGCCCTCGTCGTTAATGCGCCAGGCGAATTCGATCTGGGGCCAGCGCGCCTAACCGAGTCCAGTAAGATGTGTGTCTAATGTGTGGCACGAAAATAGTGACACTGACTCTCGTGCAACAACTTATTTTTATACATCAATGCTAAGTGCTAATCAGTTTCCATTTTCTTTTATGCATCGACACAGGCATTGTTTCTGGCCTTCGTGATAACAGGAATGTAATATAATGGAACCACCCTTAACTTTGTAAATAGTCTTTACATGTTTGCCGCCGGATGACGTTGTGCAAATTTCACAATATTTCTTCGGAGCAGCTGTCCGACATCTTCAGGTGATTCAACCTTGCTGGTGGCTAGGTACGACTGACGGTATTCGCACATCGACGCCCTGTATATAGAACACGCGAGCGAAAAATGCGCAGACGCAAAAATCACTCAGGCGATATGATTTGCAGATAGATAGCGCCATGCTAAAACGCCCTCTGCCGAAAATCGCAGATTCGTTATCAATGTGGGGCAGCATATATAGGCCAGGATCGTCGCACAGTTCAAGCTGTGATAAACATCAGCGTCATACACGCCTACGTCAATCGGAAAAGTCGGCAATTGCACAACACTGTCTGGATACAAGGTATCGCATAATTTGTGAAAAGACGGAAGTTTCATTCCCGGCGTCAGCTTTCTGGGATTGCGTCATTAAGGAAGCAATACATACCTGTACAGCCGATAATCTCATCAACAGTCGTGCGGGATTTGAACTGAGCACAGGCCGGAACCCTGTGTTGGTATCTATTAAGTCACGACGAGAGAATTAAGATTTTTTTCGATAACAGACCTGTCGTAACATTGGTCTAGTATAGTTATTTAGTGAGTGACATCTGGCAGCACTGTTAGTAAACATAATGCACAGCGCACGCGCAGGAGCGCTGCTCTGCGATTTTCGGCAGAGAGCGTTTTAGTATGGCGTCATCCATCTGCAAATCATTGAGCATGCGTGATTTCCGATTCTGCACATTCTCCGCGAGCGTGTTCTATATACAGGACGTCGACGTGCCGATACCGTCAGTCGTACCTAGCCATCAGCAAGGTTGAACCAACTGAAGACGTCGGAAAGTTGCTCCGAGGAAATATTGTGGAATTTACACAACGTCATCCGGTGGCAAACCAATAAAGACTATTCACAACATACCCGTTGGGAAAACTTGAAGAGTCACACCTTTAACTTTTTAAAAAAATCTTCTGTAATTGTTATCGACTGTATGAATAAACGTCCGTTCGACTAGTTTTACATGTTGGGAAACAAAACTGTTACAAAAAACGAGATGTGGCGAATAGATGTTTACTGCAGCACGAAATCAAATACTTTACACAGAAACTTTTGATGTGAATGAATAAATGAGATGAGATGGATTAGTATACCACTCTTCACTTTGATAATTTGTTTCCAGATTATATCCGAAAATAAATGATTTACCCTAGTTAATAACATGACAGTGCAAACTAGACACATTTTAGATGCTGTTGAGAGGAGGAAGTCCTTGGCAATACTATTCTGAAGAAATTTAATCTGAGTTGTGTTGTTGTTTGACCCTAGCTTAACATACAAATACCTAAACGGCAAATCTTGAATTTTAATTTCATAAAGAGTAAAACGATGGAAATTTTTAATTTATTACCCATCATTCCTTAGATCATCTGACTGTCTGACCTGAGTCATTCTCATGAGATTTTCGTTCTTTTGCTGCTGAATGCATCTCTATGTGATGGTGTCCACCACGAGTTCTCAGCCCTTGCAAAATGGCATATACGACCAAAACACTTTTGCTAAGACATTATCCCGATAGACATTTAAATATTTTTAAGTCACATTCATGGATTCACCAAGACTCAAGAAATAGTTTAATGCCACACTCTTGGTAAACCAGAAGTTTGTGTTTCAGTTTCCATAATACAATACATAAACGGAACAGCCAGTACTGTTCTTTTTGTAGAGACAGTCACACACAGACAAAGTTAAAACTTGTACTGTGGGTCAGAGACAGACTGTCCTTGAAGTTTGTGGAGGGCAGTGTCTTCAGCGTTGCCAGATTATTGTCAGTAAAGCCACTCTACTGGTACATTTTTCATCAGAGCTGACGTGGAATGATGCAATATAGATTTTTGTGTTGAACTTTTTGACTATCTTTCACATTTGTAGTATGAAAAGTACAATTCTAGGAATCTGAGTCGCCTCCTTTGGACTATTTGTTATTAATGTTCATGTTGCTCTCTTCAGCTGATTATTCAAAGTGTGAGCGACAGTTTCTCATAGTAACATAGGATCCATTGGTAACTAAACTGTTTTACTCATAGTCTTACAAGTTACTGTATTCATATGTAATTTACCAGTTAAACATAAGGCTATGTAATTTTCCTTTCAGCTAGTCACCTAGTCTAGACTCCTAGTATAAAGCTGGATCCTGCTTTATTCAACATCTCTCAATTAAAGCTGTAATGAAGGGTGCAGGTATTCCCTCTGCAAGGATACTTACGCCATCACTGCTTAACGTTATTTATTATTATACCAATCTATTATTTCTGTTTCATACCCTAGACAGCAGCAGACGATGTTAATGGGACAAAATTGTGTACCACGTAATAGTGACTAATTTATTATCCTGATAGATTTCATTCTGCACACAAGACTGAAATAAAATGATCACTTCATATTAGCGTACACTCCAGCTATTTTACGTACAGTTATAACTCATTGCAGTGTACTTTATATTAGACTTTGTCTTTCATACTTCAGCTACTATAGTTTAGTTTTGTCTCTCTGTCTTCTTTGTTTGTTACAGTGATATGGTATGAATATTTCTGATGTTGTTTAGATTCTTCTGAACTTCTTCTGCTTACGATATCTAAGGTACCAGTAGATTCTTGTGTTTAACAGAGACAGTTGTGCTGTGTGAGTACACAAACTGTCCCGTTTATGCAACAGGCTCACAACTAATTCTCTAAACTAAAAGATTTAGCTATTATATTACAACATACATTAGAAAAAGGTAGAGGCTAAAGATTACTGATAACAGGACTTATGTCCAAAGTAGGGAGACTAAGTGCTAAAATCGCCAAGTTGATTTAAGCTGATTTTCTTTTTAATCCTGTGCACTGGATTCTGAAAATTATTTTAAAACCAATAACACTTACCAAGTTTCGTTCAGAATACGTTTGTAATATTCTTCTGGATACTATAGCATGATTCCTATTTACATTTGCTTATATCTGTCTGGCAATGATTTCTTTATTGATAGTAAACATTTTTAACTTTGTTGTGTTTGTGAAGTTGTGACACTACAAGAAGTAATTCTTTTTGTAGAAGACACATAGAACACTTTTTATTTGGAAGACTTGTATTCACAGGAAACTATCATTATTGCTGAGACTCTCAAATCAATCTGCACTCTAAAAAAGAAACATTCATGTATTGTGATCAGAGTATCGTAATGATTTAACATAGTAGTAATTATATTTAATTATGTTCGTTCATATCACAAATATTTATGGTACTGCTAATCTACACTGTTACACATTATAATTTTTAAAACACATACAGTGTAATGAGCATCCAGGCTTGTTAAGCATCTGAAAATTGCTTGTTATTATCAGACACATAAGAAGGTAAGTAATCATTATAAAATAATCACGGAAATGTTATGTTTTAATAATATTTATAACTTCTTTCACATTTCTTTTGAGATATGTAAGTACAACATGACCCAAATAACTGTGCATTTTTCAGCCACATTCACATGTTACTATCAATTTCCCTCAGGGAACCACAGTCTGTGGAATGTGCCGCTGTAGAATGGTCTTTCATACAACCATATCATTGAAGTGATACAAGGATTTCATATTTGTGTCCATTCAACATAACCATATGTCATTTTGTGTGCATCATTGTTGGGAAACAAGAATTTTAAATCAGTGTCCACTCCAACTACATTGTATAGAATAATAATTAATTCATTGTAGTGTATTTGGGATTCTTCTTTGTGTTCTATACCTTTGTTTCATTTCTTTGTTAGTATGACATAAATTGAGTGTTTCTGTCATATTTTACATTCTTCTAAGCTTCTTCTGACTTAGATGTCTAAAATACGAATACCCTGTGTATTTAATACAGGTATTAGCCCTAAGTAGCACTTCTCAAATACCTTCATTCATAATATTCCATATGGACAGCTAGAGCCCTTTCGTTGGTTCTGTGTACTCACTGGAGACATCACTATTAACAACACCCCTTTCTTAACCCTCTCCACCCTGCCCTGATCTTTATAACTGTTCATTCGTGTTGTCAGTTTGGTATACAACAGTAAATTACTAATGAGTAATTATGAATAATTTGATATCTGTGCCTTTATAGTTTTATGTCACACAAATATTATGAATTATAATAAGGATATAAAGCCATTATACATAATTTGTGTCATCTGAATGTTTAGAATGACTCTAGTGAGCAGTGTACGAAGAAAATGAGGTTATTTCTGTCAATAGAAACCTACACAGACACCATTTTCTCATGGGGTACAATTCACCGATCTAGCCACCAGAATACTGGTGTAGTGACATAAAGTTTCACATGTCATATAATAATGCTGGGCATTTTTTGTGTACCAGACCCTGGTCTTTAAGATGCTAGATGCAAATAATGTATGGCGCAAACTTAATGAAATGGCTGTACAGCCTTACATTTGGTTTTAATATCTAGAATTCATGTTTGAAAGCTCAATCACAAAGAGAGGGAAATGTTTCGATTTACATGGAAGATATTTTCTAAAAAGATGGAGAATACTATTTGTTTATCTCATTTGCATCAGACATGAACAGAAACAAAAAATGCATAAAAATCTTTCAATAAATATTTTGACCCATGTATGCAAATGATATAGAACTATATTTTCATCATTAAAGTGTTGTATTATTCTCTGACCTCTGGTTCATTGCTACCATTCAGATAGTAGGTAGAAGAGCCATGTGTTTTGTGTCTTCTCAAAAGACCGATATGTTCAATAAATATCCATTCACATGCCATGCAGACATCAATACTGTACAGTTTACACACTAAGCTCACCTCTTATTGGCTAAATTCTAAGTTTTATATATTATATTTGTGTCTATATCAGAAAACACTTGAGGGTAAAGGTTACTGAAGACTGTGCTGGGTGCACCATGGTGATTTTGAAATCACTATGTTAATTTTAGCTAAACATTTTTGAAGTACATTGAGACTCATAATTTCGATATATAAGTGATGTCACTCACTGGCTTTCGTGCAAAATATGTTTACATTATTCTTCTGCAAATCTAAAAAAAAATTCCTTTTTATTACTTTATGTCTGTCTGGCAGAGTTATCTTTATTGCTGCCTACTGATATTGTTGGTTTTGAGACATTGCTGTGTTTATGATGTAACAGGACAACAAAAAACAATGAGTTTTGTTTAAAATATGTCTAATACTCTTTATTTTAAGAAATATATTCATACAACAGTAGAGTACCATTACTGCATTTCACTGTAACATATTGTTATTGCTAAGAACTATCAAATCATCAGGTCAATGAAAACAGAATACCTTGCAGCCCTATGTCCATAGTATCACAACACTTTAAGAACTGTCCTTAGTCATGGGGGTTTATATTTTCACACAGTTGTTGTGTTGCTGATTTAAACCGTTACAATGGAAGATTTTACACAAATTTCACAGTGTACTGAAAGGCAAGGATTTCTGAGTACTTGAAAACTGACTACTATCATGAGACCCCCCAAAAAAACAGAAAAAGAGTCATTATAAAATATCATTAAGTCTTCATCTTTTTGCAAAATGTATAGATTGTCTTTCACTGTTCCTTCCCTGTTGTAGCTATAGCTTGTCCAACTCACACTTGAGCCACAATTTCGCTCTGAGTAGCTAAACTGTAAGCATTTTTCACACTCACATTTACACACATTTCATTCAGGGATTCATGTAGCACATAATTATCTCCTGCAACAGCACTCACACTGGCAGTGTCCCACTCAATAGTACACAATAACCACACAAAAAGAAGTGGTGTTGGACAGGAACTTATAGAACCTGAAATAGATAAAATTATTAAAGTAAGGACACTGAATGGTTGTTCGATACAATCATGAAATTAGCCTTGTAGTATGTTTCTTAGTATAGAACTAAGACAGAAAATTCCTTCTCATTTCTCAAAATTACACAGTTGCATGAAATAAATTATAGAAACAAAGAACTATAACTTGCTAAAATTAATTTAGACAAGGCAGAAATATTTGGAAGTAATAGTAACACTTATCTCTAATGCAAAGTACCAGAGACTTTAATCAAGAACATTCTTCCAGAGCAACAATTATTGTAAATAACATGCTGGGAAACAATACAGTACATAATTCTATTAAAAAATCCTGTTCGGTAGAGGAAAGTATGGATTAGATAATGAAATTATTTCTATTCATAAAATGGAGAGACATTCTGATGCATTTTATGCTGATCAAAACTTGTTGTGGAAAGGATGCGATGGATAATGACTTAGGAACATCGAAGGTGCAAAGTATGAAATGGATATTGCACCATGGAAAGGACCATTAATTTCAGGATCAACAGACCAACCAACCGAACCACTGAAGCACACTACATGACGTAATGCATCAGTTGACCATTATGGCGCTCCCAAGTCTCCAAACTCCACATACTGATCTAATCTGAGTCACAGCGTTTTCTCCTGGGAGCCACGGTTGCTAAACACTCTCGTATGGTGGAGCTTGACTCAGACGAAGCCAGTATCAATCCTGGTGGCACAAGAAACTTCCACAACCAGCATATTCCTTGAAAGAGGACAGGAGCAAGCCAAGTGTTCCTGTTTATTAGACTTTGCACCAATTCCTTTGGTTAAATTCCAATTTCATCCAAAATGACTCATGATGCGAAGGTATCTGTCACTGTTAATGGTGACATATCCATTGGATGGAAAATTTAGCTGTGATTGTCTCTGTTGTGCCATTCAAGAGGTATAGGATAATGTTTCACCTTATTTCTTATGTCCTCATTATACAACAAAAATATGTCACTGCACAGAAGATACATCCATTACAGTAATGCACACTCAACAGATGCTTGTAAGACAGAGCTCTCACACACAAAAAGGAAAGAGGCCATTGTTTAGGATGAAGAAATATGTTTCCTAGATTAAGCTATTCTATCTACACATTTTGCTCTCCTAGCCAATAATGGTCTCTTCTCCTTTCTTACTATGTGGATATCTCACTCCACTGCACACTCTGACCAGTAGTCATTATAACTGATGAAAAGCTCTCAGGCTTCCAGCCAGGTGACAGTTTTATAAAACTGCGATTTTTCGATGAGTGACATACTCATCATCTTCTTCACCAGAAGAGGATGAGTATGCCACTCGTCGAAAAGTCATGGTTTTATAATACTGCCACTCTGCTGGAAACCAGAGAGCTTCTCATCAGCTGTATGCGATGACAAAATCTACATTCACATATGCAGTCATTATATCCAGAAGGTAGGTTATTAGAACCTGATGTACTTCTTCAGCCTCGGTCAGTCCTATTAAGTGTCTTAGAAATATTTGACCACAGGTCAATTATGACAGACAATATAGTGATATTCTACACTACTATAGTTGGTTTATGTCATACTCACAACTTTTTGACCTCAATCTTCAGACTACTCTCGAAGTTAAGATGTTATTGTGTCTAATTATTACAGGGGACTAAAGAGGGATTCCACTAGTAGTATAGCGCTGAGAAGGATGACACAATTTCAGTAATAGGAAAATTATCAAAAAAGTAAGAATTAAACCAGTGCATAAATAATCAAGATGAGGCATTGTTCATTTTCTTTCAGTTTTATCATGCAGTTCATAATTTTTGACACAGAGGTGCAATTAGAAAGATATAAGTAAGGAAAATAAGGAAAAAATCTACAACTGTAGCCAAAATGTAACATATTTATCATAGCATACTTCATATTAAAAATTTAACTAATAAGGTCAATCTAACAGCTAAAATCACAATTATGTGCCTGGAAACACCACTAACAATAAATTATGTTATTGGTGTAAGTAACAAAATCCATTGTCACGCATTCAATTTCCATTTATCATATTATGCATAAAAGTGTTCATGTAAGAGTAATATCTAATGGTAAATATTTGTTTAAATTTATATTGAAACTAAATTTTAAGAAAAACATTACATGTAATATGAATGTAGTATCTATACATAACACTAAACCAGTAGTGTTAATAAATAACTCTATCAATGTTGGGATGGGCATATGAGAATTATCAAAGGATACAGTGTATAAATTTCATTAAGATGTTCTGATGCCAGGGTATAAAAACAATACTGAAGTACGTTATCACGATACAGAATTACATAAATAATATAAATGATGATGTATGTAACGATATGATAATGGTAATTAATGATTTTGATACAAATGAGTATCCATCTAACATATTCCACAAGTAAATTAAAAATTCAAAATGGGTAAGTGCAGGAAATGGAAAACCAACAGTTTGGAAGAAAGGATAAGCTGTTATGTTACATTTTATCTAAAATTGTCGGTATTAATCATTTATGAATATTTTTATAACCTTCAATTTTACGTTAAAACGACTATGGAACGCGCGCCCCTGTGATCTGCATCTTATCCAGAACCACTCAACATTCAAGAGGGAACTCAAGACTTACATATTAGGGACGGTATAGCCACCATTGTGGTGCCCCTCATCTTTTTCTTTCTCCTCTCCATCATAGCTTCGAATTTTACCATTCTATTTCTCTTCCTCTAACCTATCTACCTCTTCTATACCTCTTTCAACCCATTCCATCGTCTTATGTCTCTGCTTGATGAGAATAACTCACAAGCTGCAAGAATATAACGAGAAAATTCCCAACTAGCAATAGGACTGACATTCATAAAAGAAAAATATGTTTACTTTCATATACATAGTCATTATTATTATTATTCTTGATTGTTATAGTTATTTTTTGATTGATATAATTATCATTGTACTACTTTTATAATCTCTATTTTTTTCTTTAACATTAATACTGTATAACATGTTATATGTCCTTAATGTTCTGTAGAAACTGAAATTTGTTGAATCTGAGTATGCCTGGTTAGGTGTAAGAGAGGGCCTGAAGGCCCTAATCTTGCCAGGTAAAATAAATGCATAAATAAAATAAATAAATAAAACGAAAATAAGTGATGAAATTTGATGAAAATATTTATGATTTAGTGTTCACATAAGACTTGTTATTCTGATAGTCTGAAGATTATTGAAACTGCACATGCATTGTTAATGCCATGCCACTTGCTTATCCTGCCTAAGATTCTGTCTTGTTGCAAAGAACTAATCTGAAAATTTATCAGTTTCATCATGAGGGTTGAGGAGCTACTTGAAAGAGTTTGGAAAAGGAAACAAAATTACCATGAGAAATGAGTGCTAAATATATGCCTATTCTAATCATATGTAGTGGGGGCATATCATGCCAAAACAAAGATCGTAATAACCATCACATGAAGTCAGTTTTAGTGGATTTTGCTTAATTTCAAGAATGTGGGACAAACGAGGAAGAGTGAGACAAAACTAACCTCTATGTGGCTGAGTGTGGAACTATGTGGTTACATTGGTGTCTGTCACTGGACACAATGCCAGGAAGGTGGCCCTACTTGGATCCACCCTCACAGCCATGCTGTGTAGTGTGCTGCAAATTTGATTCCTCATCAGACCTGAAACAATGTACATGCAGGCAATCTGTACAAAGCGTAGTAACAAGATGACAATAATTTACATAAATATATTGATACTGAAAATCTGTTGTTTTGATGATGATATTTAATTCACTTGCTCATTTTCGTTATTATACCATTCCATCTTCAGATGTGCTTGTGGCAGTTCGTCTCAGCCATAACACTGAAATACACAAAGTGATCGAAAACTTAACCACACTCGTAATCACCAGTGCTACTGAAAGAATAAATTAAGCTAGTTCTTTTGTATACCAATATAAATGCAAAACATACAGTATCCAAAGTTTCTTGCCTGCTTAGCAGGCAAGAGTAAATTAAATGGTAGTCAATAAAATGGCTGAATAGATTATCAATGAAGAGTATATTAATGAAAAAAACTGAACCACTCCCCATCCCCAACCCTGAGGTTCAATCCATCAAGATGAATCAAACCTAAACAGTAATTGAAATATCCTCATCTTTCGTTTATGGGCCAATTCTAAAATGTTGCAAGATTAAAGGGTCTTAATTGCTGATTCCTTTTTTCCCTCTATGACTGCCTATCTTTGATGGCACTGTTTTACTACAAGAATGAATTGGCCTTAAACTCAGCTGTCTCTACATGTTTTGATCATCTTATTGCAGCTCCTGTGTCGCATTCAAGTTGAACCTTGTAACAGATGGTGTTGAATGTTTTATGAATTAATCTACAGTTTGTAACACTGAAGCAATTTGATAAACATCTCGTCAAATTAGATATATCGCTTATGTAAACGGTAAATGTGATATACTGTGAACATTAAGCATGCCTTATACTTGAGTGTCAAATGTCTTAATAAATTTTCTTTTATTTTGTATTTGAGAACTTGCTATCAAAGATGAAGTTAAAAATAAATGCTTTGGTAATAGATGCCAAGGAAAAATTTTACAGCAAAAGATAGCATGGAGCGCTTTTTAAAATTTCCGAGTATTTTGCTTTCCTGTGCTTTTAATTACGGTGGGTTAGTGTGTTTATCATGGAAGAGACATTTTGTCTATGGTAGATGTTGGAGACATTAATTCTCACTAAAAAGGAACTTTGTTCAGTGATTAAAAGTCAACATTAGTGGAAAAGGCATATCATGCTGCACAGGTAGCAATTGGGCCATTACTAGAAGCACACTCAGTGCACACACAATGTTAAAGATAAAGCTTTAGGGACCTGAATATTAATACTTGCTAAACATTGCAGCGCTTCCACTGGACCGTATTTTTTGACTGTCTTAATTTTTCAGTGTAGACCATGCCTAAGAATACCAAGCTTTCAGTTAACAAGAGTGTGGGTTCACAAATCAAACTGTCAGACAGCGAAAGATTGGCAACCAAAACAGAATTTAAGCGAAAGAAATAGGCAAATATTATGGATGTACAGTCTGCTGCATGTGGGATGCTGTTTAATATGCCATCGTCTAAATCATAAATGCTTAGAAAGTAAGTGGCTCTTTCATTAAAGTTATCCAATTTAAGTTTATTGACTTCCCACATGCATACAGACATAGTTTGCCACAATCTGCCCTTACACTTATGGATCACAGACACAATGGTCACATAAAGTGATGGTGTAGTGGTAGGGAGCCTGATAACGGATCTACTACTGTAACGGCTTCTGTATCACTTCAACGAAAACAGTAGTGAGAACATAGAGACGAAGACAGAGCTGTGGCTAACCGTATCTTCTAAGTGACTCGATGAAGCTGCATTGATAAAGTTATTGTAAAATAAAGATCCCAACTTACAGGTGATACTACAATGTGCATTCTTTTACAGTTTCTTAGTACCCATAGCTTCCCTTATAAACTTTGTGCAATTATTGTATCATCATATGTGCATAAAGTGTTCACTAACATTATTGAGACCACTTGTAAAAATGTAGGCACAATGAAATAAGGTTCATTGTTCATTAAGTGTACTAGGCTGTTGATTCACATGATGGAGAGGAAAACGAAAATGGTCGCACAGATTTGTCAATGGGAATTAGCACACTAGGAAAGTATTTTCTCCTATTCATTTACAAACGCTTGTTGCTATGAGACTTGCCTGTGAAGATACTCCATGATCACATCCTTCTCAAAACTAACAGTTAACATGTATGTATTATTGTTATGTCTGACGATGTATTCGTTGTAGTACAGTCAACAGTACTTCCTAATAGTTTTAATGCCTATAACAAGAAGCTCTCAGTCACTTTGTACATTATTGTCTGGTGTGTACATTAGGATGAAGAACAAATTAGATGTTTGCTCTAAGCGGTAAGTCTAGAGGTGATTTTAATTACGTGACTTAGAGTGACTTATAGTTTCTGTGTTGGCTGCCATTATCACAAATGGAGTATGCACTAGTTACATATAAACTATAATTACAAGAGACTACTTAATGGAGTATATATCATGTTTCTCACCTACTGCCGACGTCAGTCATCAAGGGTCCTGCTCCTTTCTGCAGTGTTTCAAGTTCACGACTCTGACAAACATTGTTACCTGGATCTTCAGAACTGGAAGATCTAGGCTTGACGTTGTCCAGAGCTTTGACACAGATCGCAGTGCAGTCACATTGGGTATTATTTGCTTTCAATTGGTCGCAGTCTGCTCGTTGTTTTGCACCATCGGTTCTGGAGACTTCTATAGCATTATCGTAGATGGAGTCCGTCTCACGTACCGTCTGATGATCAGTCCTTGGAAGAGAACAAAGGTAAGTACAGCTAGCGTATCTTCATAGAACTCACCACTTTACAACGAGAAGTTTCATTTTTGTCTAGACTGTGCCTCGAGTAGAAGCTTTTCAGTTTAGATATGGATCCTCTACCAGGCAGGCAAAATGAAGTTGACAGAAGAATCTATGAATATCTTACTTTTGGGCATTTTGATTATCTTGCAGTTCGGCGATGGTCGGTACTACAGCATCTTTGCTTTCAGTTTTGAATGCGGGCTTGGAGTCACAAGACCTCTTCTCCCAAGAAACTGTCACCTGTGTAATAAGCATAATAAAAGTGTGCTACTGTGGATCTCACAATTGCAGTCATTATCAGCTTTTGGCAGCTTTTACTAGAATTTCATTAAAAAAAGTTCTTAAAGATGTATGCTAATCAGATATTGCAAACAGTGGTGAAAATCATGCGAAACAACGAGAGATATCGTAATGTGTCTAAATTGTGTCCGTTTTATGGAAACCCTCTTAGAAGATCGAATATTACGGTGGCCGTTTGTAGTTTTGCTTCCTTGTCTTCCGCATGACAGCTTTAATGTAGCTTCCTGCCTTTTGGAATGTACAGCTGTCTAAAATGTGATGGGATAGGAAAGTATAAACTGTCGTGTGACACCGATACCATGTAAAAGCGCATAGATGCATAGTCTGCAATAAAGTACTAGTATGATCATGAATACAGGAAGATAATTGTTGGGATTTGGCACATGAAGACGATGCGTGACATATGACATCCCAGATTCTCAGAAGCTTAATAATCATCGGTCTGCCGTGTCAAGAAAGCACTGTAAGTGTCAATTACGGGAAATTTCTTCCCACCGTGATGTGCCCAGCCACCCCATTTCTGGACGCAGTTGTGAAAGCCTGATGAACATTGTCCGTACTAACAGGCAAGTAACAGTGCCACACCTCAAGTTTGCCGGAAATGAAGGATAAATAACAGATTATCCGATGAGATGCGTGCTACGACGTTTGACGTACCTGAGATACAGAAGCAGAAGTTCAGCAGGATTGCTCTCAGAATCAGCTTGACATAGGGAAAGGTCCTCTAATGGGTAAGGCTCACATATTGACACCTGGGTGAGTTGGAGTGTCACAAGGCCTTCCAGCCAAGAATTTCAATAGTTGCAAAAGAACTGTGCAACATGATAGTGGTACAATAAAGTAGTGAAACGAAATTTTAAACTGTGGATTGTATCCAGTGGAGAAACGCACTCAGTCAGTGGTGATTCTTATGATCGGTTGCTAAGTGTCATACACATCTTTAAAGAACACCATACATACTAACCATGGTGGTTTGTAGTAAGACAATTCGTCAAGTTACATAGCTGCAATGGTTTTTGGTTTTGGTGGAGGGTGGTCTGAGTAATGTATTATGTAGTTTATTAGAAATCTTTTACATACAAAAATAATCTTAATCACTCCGAAATACATCCGGAGGTAGGTACAGTATACGTCACTTTCATTTCATGAATTTCGACATACTAAAGGAGTTCCTACAAGATATACGAAGCACTTTTTAAGTTTTCAGTATCTGAGCTGGGTGGGAGATTATTTACGACAATATTTTCAACCACTTAACTATCTCGACGCATGATGTTTCTATGTCAGCACATTAAGAAAGAAAATTCATCGATATGAGCGATTGGGGAGATCTTCGGTGATCAACGATTACTTATTGTTTCTTAATATTTGTTGGATATAAAGCTTTGCTCACCCAAACAAGAAGATTCATTGAAAAAAGTTTGGATTCAAAAATTGGAATATCACGGGTAAAGCGCTCAAACTGTAAAAAGATTTTAGTGAATGAGTATTAGAACAGACAAGCGCATGTGACTGAGATGTAAGTTTCTAAAGCGGCAAAAAACCGACTGAAATAAAAGATCCTTGGGAACGTCATTCAGCTGGCATCTCGACAGAAAAAGTCGTGAACGTGAACAATCTTGTTCTGGAAACCCACAAGTAGATTATCGAAGATGTTAGTAGCCATCTCAAGAAATTTTATCAGAAGAACGAACGTGAAGACCACATTCGAGACAAGAGTTTTTATAACGAACAAGAGTAACATCACATGGAAGTCTGCATGAAAGTCAAACATAATGTCAATTGCATCCAGACATTCGTTGCAATATTCAGAATAGCGGCGAAAGTTTAGCTTCTGATGACGATCCCAAGTCATGGCTTTTAAGGGAAAAACTTATATGATGATGGAACTGCGTAAGGAGAAGGTGAACTGAAAAGTTCGTTGTTAATACACTTGAGGACATTTTGCACAGGATGTCATTGGTAGGTAGGCGATGACTTTTGACATTTCCACCCGCAATTACATGATTACTGGTGGCTGGATTACAGTCGGTGAAATAAGCCGTTAAGTTAAAATTGTGTAGTAACCATTCGTTACAGTACCCCATACATACACCGTACAAAACGACAGCCGAAGTACAAAACAGAATTAACAGGTTCTTTTGATACCCTTGTACATTTCTTGCTCTTACCGTTTTCTCAAGGATTTTATCTAAAAGACTACAATCTGATGGTGGTGCGAAGTTCTCTGTCTTTAAGTTCGTAACCCTGTATCCTTACTACTACGCCGAATTTCGTGAATTTCAGTCTCCGAAAAATTTGTGTAGCACTTGATCATACTATCGAACCGAGGATTTTTCTCTAAAGTGGAAAGTGCAGTGATCTCATACGTGAGGCGATGAAACTTATACGCTGCTCTTCGACACAGTGCTAGCAATTTACATGCGATCTTGTAAAGAAAAGTGCATATCGTTACAGAACCCCTCTTTCCCAGCAAGTGTCGTTGTTTCAACACCTATCTTCACACAGCAAACATCTCGCACAAGGTTTCGCAGTTTGCGGTAGTATTCCAACATCATGATCTACATGTCTGTTTACGTTGAAGGCGTGTTGCTATTCACAGTTTTCGTCCACAGACCCCTGCTACGGCGAGGCAACCATTACAACAAGAACGACATCACATTATAATTAACAGCATAAAGCTTCGCTGTATGTACTCTAATTCTGCTCTATATAATCACCCTTTCTGTGGAAATTATTCAGTTTTGCACCAGACTGACATAGTCATTCGTAGACGTGCTAAATATATTTGAGGTGGCACCGTGTTTGGCGCACTGGATTCGCAATGGGAAGGACGACTGTTCAAATTCTCGTTCGGGCATCCATATTTAGGTTTTCCACGATTTCCCTAAATCGCTTACGATAAATGCGAAGATGGTTCCATTTAAAAGGGAGTGACCCATTTTTCTTTCCCTTCATTCAGTGATTCCAGCTTGTGCTCCGTCTCTAATGACCTTGTTGTCAACAGGACGTTAACCTCTAATCTACCTGATGTATCGAATTTATATTAGAAAATACACCTACCTTGTACATGGAAATGTACTTTCGAGTTTTTATCTGACGAATATGGTACTGCTAAAACAAATAACCTAACCATTCAGAGTCATGGAGGACAAAAAGCAGTATTGCTGTGCACGTCGCTGGACCAGTTGTTTCGTTTAGTGTACCGTCAAAACAAAAATGCATATACAAAATCAGACATACTGAAAGGACTGATAATTGCAGGCTTACAAAAAAAAAAAAAAAAAAAAAAAGGTGGCTCAAATGGCTCTGAGCACTATGGGACTTAACAGCTGAAGTCATTAGTCCCCTAGAACTTAGAACTACTTAAACCTAACTAACCTAAGGACATCACACACATCCATCCCGAGGCAGGATTGGAACCTGCGACCGTAGCGGTCGCATGGTTCCAGACTGTAGCGCCTCGAACCGCTCGACCACTTCGGCCGGCTGCAGACTTTCGTGGAAGGATGAGAACACTGAGGGAACAGCAGTACTTACCAACACTCCTTCGCGCCCATTAACGAAAACATCTTTGCATGTAATACCACGCACTTTTAATGGGACTGCTCTGTTCTTTCCATGTGCTTCTGTTGCTTGCGGTGGCTCGTCTTTTACTCTCGGTCGTTTGACCTCGGCGTCAGCTTGGTCTGCGACGTGACGACGACGCTTTTCCTGATACTGCCGTTTATTTTCTGGATCTGCAGCAGCGGCTCCAGCAGAAACCATTGGGCTGCTGACGATGGAAGTGAAGTTCCTAGCGCCATTGCCAGGGCTTCTTGGGTCCGGAGCCTGTGTATCCGCTTCCAGAACATGCAGCCTGTGGAAAATATTACCCTCACACTTCATGCACACCTGTGTCGGTAAGTAGTTCTACAAGGCTTCCTGGAAAATTTTGAGGTGAACACAAATAGGTACATAACATACAGATCAGTTCCAAAAACGCGACATGAAATAAGAAATAAATGTGAAGCTCAGGGACACGTGGAATTCTACACAGCGATTCGAATCTAACATGATAACTTGTATACGAAGCTGGTCGACAGACATACGACTACTACGAGGATATTGAGACACACTGAATCACAAATAAAAACCACCGCCTTAAATGCCAGAGTGTCGTGTTGCTGAAAGTGAAGTGAAAATAAACTGAAAGCTATGTTGAGGACGATACATAGTGGTTATTTTACAGGCACAATTCTGTGATCGTGTAGCGAAACAGTATTGTTAAAACGGTTAATGCACTCCTCCTAGGAATATCGTAGCCAAAAAAGATAAATCGTGGTCGTTCTAAATGCTGTTGAAGAAAGGAGATAAATTTGATGCTGTCGACGAAACTGGTGTGAGAGTGGCTTCATGGAATTCGGCGACTGAGCTACCTACCTGATCCAGCGTAGCCTCCATGGGCCTACATGAGCTTTAAGGACACATGCTGCTCTTCATTCACATACACACTCTTCGCATAACCTAATTGGTATTGGATGAGAACCTTTTAAGAGGTTACGCATTTAGCAGGTTTACAACTCGAACGTTGGGGCATCATACGTTCTCTCCTGCCTTACGATGTCAAAAGGTTTGAGGGAAAACCTGTTCATGTTTTCTCGCTTTTATACACTCTGTATTAACAGTACTTCATAAAAACATTTCTTGTATTCAATACAGTTTAGTTGACTCGTGCGAATGATTCGCACTGTATCCTGGTCACCGATAGGTAATATAGTAATGCAGGAACAAGTAAATACAAATAATTATTAATAAAAAGTAGAATGCTGCAATACCAAAATACAGTATAGAGGCCGGGGTAAGTTGGTGCAACTCCTGCAGGAGGTTGGGAATTTACAGTCGTGTGATAAACCTGACGATGTATTTTGAAACAATATGGACCACTGTCGGTAATATCAACCGAATTAAACTTCAGTGAAGCAAATGCCAGAGCATTGTTCAACTGTCTGATATTTTCTAGGTACTTCTTACTATCGTCACAATGCTTCTCTATGAGTTTTCGACGCTCTTCACAAACTTCAATGGACTGTAAGTTCACCTTTGCCTTGTGGCAACACATAGTAGCTGAATTGTCACTGAACTCCGCAGCAAACAGCAAAGAAGAGCAATGTATGCACATTTGGTCCGTCTTACCAATGTTTTGAGTTTGAACTTCATCGTCTTTAGTGAAAAGACGGGCAGAACAAAAAGTTTTTGAAAGTTTATATAGTTGTCTTCTAGCACTGATAGTTTGATGCAGATGAAGCATGTAAGCCGGTGACACAAAGTCGTTACTAACTTGTGCCGTTGACCATTAAACCCAACTTCTCTGCGACCGTCCTGAGCTTCTTTGACGTGCTGAATCCGAAGTGTTCTTTCTTCTTCACTGTGTCTGGCATTTCATTTTCTACCGTCTGTGACACGTTGCAATAAGTATCCTATGATTCACATTAATGTTGATTGATTTTATTGTATCCGACGAGCAGACTCTAACAAACAGTTATGTTACGTGGCAATGATCGAGGAAAGCATAAATCAGTAGATTCTTTAAAACGGTAACTTAAAAGCGTGTGATTCCTAGACATTTTGCAGGGGGAGCAGTAAGAGAAACATGTTCATCACGAATAGCCACGCGGCACTCTCAGCGAAGATATTAGGTGCAGACAAAGTGCTGACGCAGCGCAGTGTATGAGGGGCTCTGATACACGTCTTCACCGTAAGCAGGGTTGGCGTTATCATGCGATAGGGACGGTCAGAATGTCGCTTAACAAGACCTGACGGCCCACTGCCTTCTGCAACCCGCATAACTCGTGCGCTTACAGACCGACAGAGCACGAAATTGAGTCTCGAGCAAGCAACTCATTTATACTGTATCTCCAAGAGTCGACGTGTACGCGGTAGTAGACTCTATACTTATGAACACAGCGCTCTCTAGCGGCTGTTACGCCTACATGTGACTGCCAAAAGCTTCAGAAAATGTTCACATATGAAAATGCTGCGTTATTTTAATGATCGGGAGATGAGGGGAGGAAAGCCTGAAAGAAATTGTTGATGGATTCCAATGCACATATTTCGGAAAAAGTGATGAGCGCTCCACCGATCTGGTCCCAGAAGAGCCACTAGGGACCGACCGACTGCCATATCGTCCTCAGACAACAGTGTCATTTGTTTGCAGTATGGAAGGGCGTGGCGTCAGTGATTCGCTCTTCCGGTCGCTGTCGTCTTTGCAGACCTCGAGAGTCGCTACTTCCCATTCAAGTAACTCCTCAATTTGCCATCAAGAATCTGAGTGGATCCCGTTCCTATCCTCCTCCTTCTCCCGCCCCCCTCACCAATGAAAAGTCCCTGGCAGTTTCAGGAACTGAATTCGGGTCCCCCTACATGGAAGTCAGCCATGCTCACTAACCCACGGAAGTGGGCTAATTCACGTAAAAATTACATTACTTCCTTGAAAATGTGTATGTAATAACAGATTTGAGCTTTCAAATGAAGCTTTAAACATCTGTAACCACATAAAGCGACTGGGAATCGATATATTTGGAGGAAAGTACGCTGCAAAAACCGCTATCAGTACAAATCTCACTAATTTACTCGGAATTCATACCTGTTCGTTGTTTGCATCCATAGCTTCCACTTTAATCCCAAACAAGGTATTCCTCTCGACAGTTCTTGCTGATGTTTGAGGAAAAGTTCTGTAAAGTTCTAGATTCATTTCCTTGCACTTAAAAAAATTGTAGCACTTAAAATACTGTAAACATCCAGTTCCCAGAAAAAGATATTTCTTACGCTAGAGCTTTGTAAAATCATATTTTCGTAGAATATAAGTTATACTATTACAATCATCAAATGCGGCGCTCTTGTATGTGCAAGTGCTGAATAAACCTTGGTTAAATGAAGTTAGTGTTCGTCATTCATCTAACTACACCTTGTTCTACGTGATAATATTGTGATACACCTCCATCAACAACAGAAATTCCGCTTCGTAGTTCACCGAAATCCGATATAAGGTTCATGAGGTACACCACCGACAAGTTGTCGCCTTCGGAAAGTAGCGCAAGCTTTACCGAATTGTAACTCTAAATCTAGTAAACATTAAAGAGATAACTTTATGAAAGGTGTTTTCTTTTACAGTAATTGGCACATATCAAAATATTAATGCTTTTAAAAAATGTAAGGTTAATTTTCTCATTTTTCGTACGATTTGAGATGGACGTCGCACGTGTTTAAGAACCGTTTCCGGTGTACCTGCATGCTGGCAATTCTTATTTTATGTGTACGCATTAAATAATAACTAAGAAATATTTCGGATAGATGAGATTATACCCATAAGCAGAAGAGAAAGATTCATACATTCTTAAACATTTCGGATAAAGTAATCGCCCACTAGGAAGATGTTTCGTCAGTTATGCATCAGCATGGTGCCTTGATTCTACTGCCACTTCAGTATGACAAACAAGAATCTCTGGGCGTCTCTGGTCGTTGTTTAACGTAGTCCATTCAACTGGATGGTCGAATACAACTCGTATGTCTCTACTATGATTGATATTACTTCTTTTTATTACTGGATGGAAATTCCCATTCGCTTTCATGGGAAAATGGCCATCTACAGTATTTTATGAAACCTTTTCGATGAAGAATGCTACCTACCACTGAACTGTCTCCTCGTGATACTATTTTCATGTACTAGAACAAGCGATCGAAGTGACGCAATGGCTACAATATTATACTCTTCGCATTAGGGGCTCAAACCTCCATCCGACGATTCATCTTATGTCTTCCGTCTTTCCTTTATTCGCTAAATGTAAATTCTGGGACGGTACTTAAGAGAGGATCTATCTTCTGATGTCAAACCTCGCCCTTAGCAGCTCGGGCTACTGTTCTGTCTCTAGTTGCTATTATGTCGACTGCGCATTAAACCCAATCCTTTCATGACCGCAGATTGGTAATTACAGCCAGTTATTCAGCTTTTGTCGCACCTGTGACGGTATTCGCTAAAGGTGGGCGTTCTTCGCGCCAGGATTAGGCAGTTATTTTCTTTTTTTTGTGTGCTCCGATAGTTTCCTTACGAAATACCATAATGAACTTTCAAAAGAAGATGTCATCTATATCTACATCTACATTTATACTCCGCAAGCCACCCAACGGTCTGTGGCGGAGGGCACTTTACGTGCCACTGTCATTACCTCCCTTTCCTGTTCCAGTCGCGTATGGTTCGCGGGAAGAACGACTGTCTGAAAGCCTCCGTGCGCCTCTAATCTCTCTAATTTTACATTCGTGATCTCCTCGGGAGGTATAAGTAGGGGGAAGCAATATATTCGATACCTCATCCAGAAACGCACCCTCTCGAAACCTGGCGAGCAATCTACACCGCGATGCAGAGCGCCTCTCTTGCAGAGTCTGCCACTTGAGTTTATTAAACATCTCCGTAACGCTATCACGGTTACCAAATAACCCTGTGACGAAACGCGCCGCTCTTCTTTGGATCTTCTCTATCTCCTCCGTCAAACCGATCTGGTACGGATCCCACACTGATGAGCAATACTCAAGTATAGGTCGAACGAGTGTTTTGTAAGCCACCTCCTTTGTTGATGGACTACATTTTCTAAGCACTCTCCCAATGAATCTCAACCTGGTACCCGCCTTACCAACAATTAATTTTATATGATCATTGTAATCCTGGTCGTATGCGTGTTGCCATATACCTGCTCTGCGTTACAACGTTCAGTTCAATAAGACGTATACATCTTGGTTGAGCAGTGGCGTTTTGCTGGCAAGCCAGCATATTTGCAAGTACCTCGCCTTCGCGCTCTTATCTTTGCTTGTGGCGCGTACTGAGTCTTGGCTGCCTTATCTTTGCCGGAATAGTTAAATGGAGGCACTCGCCAAGGGCGTGACAGTTGGCGTTCGATGCTACCTGAGGCCGGAGTGTGCGTGTAGTGGAGCGGAAACCGACGACCTGTAAGGGGCAGCTTGGTGGGGAGCCTATCCTGTCGCCTGTGAGGGAGCTTGTTTCTGCCTTGGGTTGCGTGCTGCTAGTTCCGGACGCGGCTGTCTACGGTCGTCCGCCTGCTGTACCCGACGCAGGCCATATCGGACGTTAAGTGAAATTGTACATAGGGCATGTCTGTGAAGGTGAAGAGGGCTGCTACCTCACTTCTGGTAACTATTAGCGCATGGGTGTTACCATTGAAGTAAAGGTGTGCCTATGAAGAGTTCATGGTGTTTAAGACAGGTGTTAAATATTAATATAATGCACGAGCGTGCCTCTTCCAGCTCGTGAGAAATTGTTGTTTGATGTAATATGTAATCAGCTGCAAGACCATAATCTGTTTATCAAATATACTGCTTTCGAGTGTTTGGTAGCCTTAGCGTAGTGATCCCCAGTAAAGCTTTTAACGAAATTTTCAAAATTGTGCTCGTTACGGTTTTCACTGAACAGTGGGCCATAAGAGTTCACGTAATTTAATTGTGACTAAGATTGGAGTGCCCGCTGGCCTTGCTAGTAATTGTAAGTTTTTTTTAATGTCTTAATAGCAGGCAATTCTCCTTAAGGTTATTGATAAGATTTGTGCTGTTGGTTGTACCTTGTCTGTGTAGTTCATTCGTAGTGGGGACAAAGGCAGTGTGTCGATTTATTAGTGGATTGTCCCTGCGGACCTGTTGAGTGCGCTTGTTAAATGTTACAGCTGGCTGACTGGTGTTTTGGAGTAAGCACTACCTTTCCATCTATGGGTACCGGGCCTGTGAAATCCTGGGTAGCGGGAGGTGACTCCCGGTCGAAGCTCGAGAAGTGGGTCTCGTACGAAATGCCACCTTCCGTCTTGGGTTCTTCAAGCTAAGTTTTCGTTCTGCCCTCGAGCGACCTGGCGTCACTCCTCGCTAATTAATTCTGGCGCTAATTGTGTTTACTTGGGTATTTATTGTATTTAGTATATTTATTAATCCTTGTCACAAGAGCAACATACAATTGTGAAAGATTGTTGCGGTGTTACTCTTAGTAACACTTCGCGCTGACTATTTGTGTTACTGAGCCTTGGAGCCGAAGTTTGAAACCTTAGTAAGCCTTAGTGATATTGATTGACTCTTGAGTGTGAAACAAGTGCCTTTGTATTAACTTCATCCTGCTATTTATTGGGTGTATCCCTGGCAGGTTGTTATTTAGGTAAATGTTTTGAGAACATCAGGTCTCAGTGAGCGAAGACTAGTCAGAAATATTGTATTTCTTAATTCAAGCCGTTAGGCGCATAATTGTCAGTGGTTTTAAAATTTTCCTATATATAAGATAGACTTTGTTTCATAAAAGGACATTGGTAGCAGATTCAATAAATTCTTGTGACTTACTATTCTTATTACCTAAAGTAATCAGGAGTAAGATATTGTTGTTTTAAAGGAATTTGTTGATATGACTGTTAAATAAAATGAATGATAACGAAAGGGGTCTAGTCCCTCCTACTGTTTCCCCATTCCCTAGTAGAAGAATGTTTCAAAAGAAGAAGTCATGCTCGTTTTTGTAATCCTGATCGTATGCGCGTTCCATATACCTGCTCTGCGTTATAACATTCATTTCAATAAGACGTATACATTTTGGTATTGCTATTTTCACTACCATTAGTGATATTGTATAGAGAAGTTTCTCCACTGATTGGTTACGAATAGGGATCCTCTGGTTCTAGTGTAAACGCATTGCTGAACGTTACTAACTGAAACTACGGAGGCTGGTATAAGAAGTAGAATAAAGTACTGTGATATGTAGATTCCACTACGTATAAGCAAATTATGTGATATATCTGAGGCATAAGGAGATGTATTAATAATTTTTTGACGAACATGACAAAAATACTTACGGTTTGTTGACATAGGTTCCCACATGGACTAGCTGATAAACCCGCCTACCGATAACCACCATCTTGGGTCCAGCAGGTGGAGCTGGTGGTGGCTGCGGAGGCTGCGGGGGTGGCACTGGTGGCCTCGGCCGCGGGGGAGCAGGCGGGGGTGGACGAGGCCTCCTCGGGTCAGGCTGCGGCTGCTGCTGCTGCTGCTGCTCCTCCTCCATCTCTGGCCCCAGCACTGTCCCAGCTATCAACGCCTGAAGCACAGTACATGCTCGCTGCTCTCACAACGAAGCATACTTTACACCTCTCTGCTGGTTCAGATTTTACTTCTTGAGACCAAATGTCAAATTAACGATTTTACTGTCATTTTGCCATCCCGATTCAGTCCATGCTGGTAGGAATAGTTGGCCGGTAATACACAGAGCGACTTTTCGATGTGAACGGAAAAATCAAACGACGTACAGATACCGGTAAAAGGAAGTGAAAAGTTATGTACCACCTTCACGCAAAGTAATATTTGCGGGACTATCGCAAATTCATTTAGCTCAAAAATAGCAACACTGAAGATCACATTACTAACTAATTCGTACGTAAAATTATCATATTATAAAGATTTCATGTAAATGCTTGGTCTAAACGAAGAAAATTGTTCGCAAATTGACCGGGGAGTTTCAGCAATGAACCAGGCAACAGGTGGGTCGTAAGTAGGGGAAGATGGTATTTCTTCCCAGCTTGGTTGGATGGGTGACTGATGCCATGTGAATTTGTCATACTTCGTCTTGTGCGTATCCACTGCACGTAGACTATACGAACCAAGAAGTTTATCGGCAGTTAACTGCTGTGTCACAAGCAGGAATTGTATCTGAACGGCGTATGTACATAGGATGTAAACAATAACTGTTTACACTGTACCACACTGGTGTGGAGGAAGTTGAAACGAAATATTTGACGTAATATACCTGTCTATCATGTCGAGAAGCAACCTCAAGTTGGACAACAAATGCCACCTAAGCTTCAGTGCATGCACGCCACGTGAGACTTAATATCCTCTCGTCCTCTTACGCCACCAGCTTAGTGGAGGACCTACTGATTGTAAAACTGACGTTTTGTAAATGTTAGCTCAAGATAAGTGAATTTTAGCAGCGTAAAATTAACTATTAAATGTTTTTTTTTTTTTTTTTTTCTATGGCTGTTTTCCTGCGAGATGACTGTGGTAAGAGGTAAGTTTAAATGAAACTGGAAACATGATTACTTTTTGCATGACGTGTTAAAAACCGTCCTTCAGTTGCTCTTAGTTTAACTTACTGATGATAACGAAAACCGGTGGCATAAGAGGTCGAGAGGATATTAAAAATCTCGCGCCGCGTGCGTACGCTGTGACTTCGATGGATTTTGTAGACCAGTTTAAGGTTGTCTTCCGGCTAGACTGACCGCAAGTGTTATACGACAAATTGTTCGCCTCGACTACCCCTACACTATTGCGGGAAATTTTAAACAGCTATCGCATACACACTGTATACTGTGAAGTTAGTAAATGATTTAAGTTACGTATTTTGATATGACAAAGCCATGACTGGAAATGTATATTTAATTTTTTAATGCAATACAGAAGTTACACCTCACATAAGTAATTTCGAGTTCAGAACAAAGAGAACAACATACAAACTGCAGGAAGATTGGCACTGAATTGAGGTGTTCTTGAGGTTCCTTATCGTTTGCCTACAGTATTCCATGTGTTTGTAGTAATCTCTAAACAGCATCCGTTGGTAAGGTAATCTGTTGGGCAAGTGGACGAACTTGGAAACTCCCTTTATAGGATGTAAAGGGTATACGTGCAGATATTTTAATTGGTGACTGAGGGTAACTGAACTGATAGCATGGACAAAATCTCCATGCTTGAGTGTACTTGTCCTTTTTTAAGCTGGGTGATATTTTAATAGCAGCCTGTCGTCTTAAGTAAGGATAGAATGGTATGATGTCTACGTTGCAGCATAACACCTTAAAAGATGACTCTACTTTTGAAGGAGGTCTACATGATATTTCTTTTTTCTCGGTTCACTAGCATTTTACAGTCGTAATCGTTGTTTTCGTGCGTTAAAAATTTATTGAACAACCACACAAAACCGTTTTCAAACCTTACCGTTTCAATAATCAATTTTCTTTTGCTGTTCTGTGGAATGGTTATGTTTATCTATAGAAACTCCTAGAATTACTCAAATAAAAAATAGTTCGTTCGTCTTTCGAAAATACTTGCTGTCTCAGTTTTAGTTCCAACTATGTCTGCGTATTGCATTCATAATCGTCCCCAATATGGATCGTGTCATTTGTGCCAGCTGATGCCTGAGGCTAAGTCATTTCGACTGAGAAACCGAAGAGATAAACACATGGGCGGAATAAAACTCGTTCAGTTGAGAACACTTGTTTACTCATTTGCTCCCTATTGAGTAGAAAATTCCTAACCTGAAAAGCCTAGCGTACGTGGGAAATTTAAATGAGTTAAAACATCAGAACCTACTTTGTCGTCAGTCTAAAGTACATCTGCAAGTGCGATGGCGGACGTCTGTGATACTGCAAACGAAAAATGATTAATCTTAAATTATTTTATACCTATGTTCACTCCGTTTGTGATCTAGAGGGAGGGTCGAGTTTGGTTGTCCTCTTGTTATTTTCAGGATGAGCTGTTGTCGTTGTTGTTGTTGTGGTCTTCAGTCCTGAGACTGGTTTGATGCAGCTCTCCATGCTACTCTATCCTGTGCAAGCTTTTTCATCTCCCAGTACCTACTGCAACCTACATCCTTCTGAATCTGCTTAGTGTATTCATCTCTTGGTCTCCCTCTACGATTTTTACCCTCCACGCTGCCCTCCAATACTAAATTGGTGATCCCTTGATGCCTCAGAACATGTCCTACCAACCGATCCCTTCTTCTGGTCAAGTTGTGCCACAAACTTCTCTTCTCCCCAATCCTATTCAATACTTCCTCATTAGTTATGTGATCTACCCATCTAATCTTCAGCATTCTTCTGTAGCACCACATTTCGAAAGCTTCTATTCTCTTCTTGTCCAAACTATTTATCGTCCATGTTTCACTTCCATACATGGCTACACTCCATACAAATACTTTCAGAAATGACTTCCTGACACTTAAATCTATACTCGATGTTAACAAATTTCTCTTCTTCAGAAACGCTTTCCTCGCCATTGCCAGTCTACATTTTATATCCTCTCTACTTCGACCATCATCAGTTATTTTGCTCCCCAAATAGCAAAATTCCTTTACTACTTTAAGTGTCTCATTTCCTAATCTAACTCCCTCAGCATCACCCGACTTAATTAGACTACATTCCATTATCCTCGTTTAGCTTTTGTTGATGTTCATCCTCCTTTCAAGACACTGTCCATCCCATTCAACTGCTCTTCCAAGTCCTTTGCTGTCTCTGACAGAATTACAATGTCATCGGCGAACCTCAAAGTTTTTATTTCTTCTCCATGAATTTTAATACCTACTCCGAATTTTTCTTTTGTTTCCTTTACTGCTTGCTCAATATACAGATTGAACAACATCGGGGAGAGGTTACAACCCTGTCTTATTCCCTTCCCAACCACTGCTTCCCTTTCATGTCCCTCAACTCTTATAACTGCCATCTGGTTTCTGTACAAATTGTAAATAGCCTTTCGCTCCCTGTATTTTGTCCCTGCCACCTTTAGAATTTGAAAGAGAGTATTCCAGTCAACATTGTCAAAAGCTTTCTCTAAGTCTACAAATGCTAGAAACGTAGGTTTGCGTTTCCTTACTCTTTCTTCTAAGATAAGTCGTAAGGTCAGTATTGCCTCACGTGTTCCAGTGTTTCTACAATCTAAACAAGAACCCTAAAAAGTTTTGGTCATATGTAAAATCGGTAAGCGGATCTAAATCCCCTATTCAGTCACTCGTTGACCACGATGGCACCGAAACAGAGGACGACCGAAGAAAGGCAGAAATACTGAATTCAGTGTTCCAAAACTGTTTCACTGCGGAAAATCGTAACACGGTCCCTGTCTTCAGTCGTCGCACGGACGCCAAAATGGAAAATATTGAAATAAACGATATCGGAATTGAAAAACAACTGCTATCACTTAGTAGCGGAAAAGCATCCGGACCAGACGAGATACCCTTAAGATTCTACAGTGATTATGCTAAAGAACTTGCCCCCTTTCTATCAGCAATTTATCGTAGATCGCTGGAAGAACGTAAAGTACCTAGCGACTGGAAGAAAGCGCAGGTCGTTCCCATTTTCAAGAAGGGTCATAAATCAGATGCGAATAATTATAGGCCTATTTCGCTTACGTCAATCTGTTGTAGAATAATGGAACATGTTTTGTGTTCTCGTATTATGACGTTCTTAGATAATACAAATCTCCTTCATCATAACCAACATGGATTCCGCAAACAGAGATCATGTGAAACTCAGCTCGCCCTATTTGCCCAAGAAATTCACAGTGCCGTAGACACTGGCGAGCAGATTGATGCCGTATTCCTGGACTTCAGGAAGGCATTTGATACGGTTCCGCACTTACGTTTAGTGAAAAAAATACGAGCTTACGGAATATCGGACCAGGTTTGTGATTGGATTCAGGATTTCCTAGAAGAAAGAACACAACATGTCATTCTTAACGGTTCAAAATCTGCAGATGTAGAGGTAATTTCGGGAGTACCGCAGGGAAGCGTGATAGGACCTTTATTGTTTACAATATACATAAATGACTTAGTTGACAACATCGGTAGCTCCGTGAGGCTATTTGCAGATGACACGGTTGTCTACAAGAAAGTAGCAACATCAGAAGACTCGTACGTACTCCAGGAGGACCTGCAGAGGATTAATGCATGGTGCGACAGCTGGCAGCTTTCCCTAAACGTAGATAAATGTAATATAATGCGCATACATAGGGGCAGAAATCCATTCCAGTACGATTATGCCATAGGTGGCAAATCATTGGAAGCGGTAACGACCGTAAAATACTTAGGAGTTACTATCCGGAGCGATCTGAAGTGGAATGATCACATAAAACAAATAGTGGGAAAAGCAGGTGCCAGGTTGAGATTCATAGGAAGAATTCAAAGAAAATGTGACTCATCGACGAAAGAAGTAGCTTACAAAACGCTTGTTCGTCCGATTCTTGAGTATTGCTCATCAGTATGGGACCCTTACCAGGTTGGATTAATAGAAGAGATAGACATGATCCAGCGAAAAGCAGCGCGATTCGTCATGGGGACATTTAGTCAGCGCGAGAGCGTTACGGAGATGCTGAACAAGCTCCAGTGGCGGACACTTCAAGAAAGGCGTTACGCAATACGGAGAGGTTTATTATCGAAATTACGAGAGAGCACATTCCGGGAAGAGATGGGCAACATATTACTACCGCCCACATATATCTCGCGTAATGATCACAACGAAAAGATCCGAGAAATTAGAGCAAATACGGAGACTTACAAGCAGTCGTTCTTCCCACGCACAATTCGTGAATGGAACAGGGAAGGGGAGATCAGATAGTGGTACAATAAGTACCCTCCGCCACACACCGTAAGGTGGCTCGCGGAGTATAGATGTAGATGTAGAATCCAAACTGATCTTCCCTGAGGTTGGCTTCTACTAGTTTTTCCATTCGTCTGTAAAGAATTCGTGTTAGTATTTTGCAGCTGTGACTTATTAAACTGATAGTTCGGTAATTTTCACATCTGTCAACACCTGCTTTCTTTGGGATTGGAATTATTATATTCTTCTTGAAGTCTGAGGGTATTTCGCCTGTTTCATACATCTTGCTCACCAGATGGTAGAGTTTTGTCAGGACTGGCTCTCCCAAGGCTGTCAGTAGTTCTAATGGAATATTGTCTACTCCCGGGGCCTTGTTTCAGCTTAGGTCTTTCAGTGCTCTGTCAAACTCTTCACGCAGTATCATATCTCCCATTTCATCTTCATCTACATCCTCTTCCATTTCCATAATATTGTCCTCAAGTACATCGCCCTTGTATAGACCCTCTATATACTCCTTCCACCTTTCTGCTTTCCCTTCTTTGCTTAGAACTGGGTTTCCATCTGAGCTCTTGATATTCATACAAGTCGTTCTCTTATCTCCAAAGGTCTCTTTAATTTTCCTGTAGGCAGTATCTATCTTACCCTTAGTGAGATAGGCCTCTACATCCTTACATTTGTCCTCTAGTCATCCCTGCTTAGCCATTTTGCACTTCCTGTCGATCTCATTTTTGAGACGTTTGAATTCCTTTTTGCCTGCTTCATTTACTGCATTTTTACATTTTCTCCTTTCATCAATTAAATTCAATATTTTTTCTGTTACCCAAGGATTTCTACTAGCCCTCGTCTTTTTACCTACTTGATCGTCTGCTGCCTTCGCTACTTCACCCCTCAAAGCTACCCATTCTTCTTCTACTGTATTTCTTTCCCCCATTCCTGTCAATTGTTCCCTTATGCTCTCCCTGAAACTCTGTACAACCTCTGGTTCTTTCAGTTTATCGAGGTCCCATCTCCTTAAATTCCCACCTTTTTGCAGTTTCTTCAGTTTTAATCTACAGGTCATAACCAATAGATTGTGGTCAGAGTCCACATCTGCCCCTGGAAATGTCTTACAATTTAAAACCTGGTTCCTAAATCTCTGTCTTACCATTATATAATCTATCTGATACCTTTTAGTATCTCCAGGGTTCTTCCATGTATACAACCTTCTTTCTTGATTCTTAAACCAAGTGTTAGCTATGATTATGTTGTGCTCTGTGCAAAATTCTACCAGGCGGCTTCCTCTTTCATTTCTTAGCCCCAATCCATATTCACCTACTATGTTTCCTTCTCTCCCCTATCCTACACTCGAATTCCAGTCACCCATGACTATTAAATTTTCGTCTCCCTTCACTATCTGAATAATTTCTTTTATCTCATCATACATTTCTTCAATTTCTTCGTCATCTGTAGAGCTAGTTGTCATATAAACTTGTACTACTGTAGTAGGTGTGGGCTTCGTATCTATCTTGGCCACAACAATGCGTTCGCTGTGCTGTTTGTAGTAGCTTACCCGTACACCTATTTTTTTATTCATTATTAAACCTACTCCTGCATTACCCCTATTTGATTTTGTTTTTATAACCCTGTAGTCACCTGACCAGAAGTCTTGTTCCTCCTGCCACCGAACTTCACTAATTCCCACTATATCTAACTTCAACCTATCCATTTCCCTTTTTAAATTTTCTAACCTACCTGCCCGATTAAGGGATCTGACATTGCACGCTCCGATCCGTAGAACGCCAGTTTTCTTTCTCCTGATAACGACATCCTCTTGAGTAGTCCCCGCCCGGAGATCCGAATGGGGGACTATTTTACCTCCGGAATATTTTACCCAAGAGGACGCCATCATCATTTAATCATACAGTAAAGCTGCATGCCCTCGGGAAAAATTACGGCTGTAGTTTCCGCTTGCTTTCAGCCGTTCGCAGTACCAGCACAGCAAGGCCGTTTTGGTTATTGTTACAAGGCCAGATCAGTCAATCATCCAGACTGTTGCCCTTGCAACTACTGAAAAGGCTGCTGCCCCTCTTCAGGAACCACACGTTTGTCTGGCCTCTCAACAGATACCCCTCCGTTGTGGTTGCACCTACGGTACGGCTATCTGTATCGCTGAGGCACTCAAGCCTCCCCACCAACGGCAAGGTCCATGGTTCATGGGGGGGGGGGGGGGGGGCAGGATGAGCTGTTGGAGTGTAATCTGACTTAAAGGGCCATCATAGTCTGCGTTAAACTACATCAAAAATAGCACATTTAACACAGTAGTTTCAATGACAGACTTTTGACAACGTTACTGTTCACACACATTCAACATGTTTCTACCACACATACAGTATGTAGATTTGTTTTGTCAAAAGACTATTGGCAAATTAAAAGTAACGTTACTGATGACTTCCCTCAAGAATTCAGAATGTGAGGGGACAAGAAAAGGGACAGTAAATGAAAACATCAAGATCTCAGTGTTGTGACGGGGGCAGGGGCTATGTATTGAGTATTATAACACCCAAATCATAGCAGCTGTATCTCCAGTTAATTATACAGTTCTTAAAATATTGAACTGCAACAACGATCACAATGCACGCAATAGTTATTCCACTAAACCGTGACAAAGTTCGTAATCTGCGCGGAGTTTCAGAAACACTTTCGTTAATGCACGGACTGCCGTATTCTTGGAACTTCAGTACTGCGATAGCACTTTTGTTTGCGTCGTACTCTCCGCGCTTCGCCGACATTCTGAGAAGTGGGGAACTCGACTGACGTGATGCGCAACCACTTGTAGCAAGGGCCAGACCCGAAGCATAGGATGCAGTGGTAACTCAGCTGTGGATTCATGGCGTTTACTCTTCCCATTCGAAAACTTAATCGAGCTGAAATCTTAATGCTCATCGACTTCGACTAAACAGTTGAGTCGACGGAACAACTGATTGTATGCCCTGGGACTTACGAGCATGTAACCGCAACTGTTCAAATAAGTACAATAAGATTCGCACTCGTCAGCTAATGGTACGCAAACATTCTGAAATTGTAAGGCCATGGAACACACTGACTGTGTCTAAACTGAAATAAACATTGATTCAAACCAATATTGTTACTCTCTTGAACCTGAAACGACGCAACTCATTTAACGAAGAAAAATCCAGTGTATGCTCCTGTCTATACGATCACGTAATTGACACTGTTCAAATAAGCTCAGTAAGAATCGTACTAGTCAGCTAATTCCGCACAAACATTTTGTTGTTTTTTACAATAACCAGCGCAAATATCGCGATCCTACGCATTCAGTTATCAACATTCGACGATGTGCCAATGAAGTAACTAACCTTCTTCCAAAATAGAACCTTCTCAAGTAGTTAAGCCATGGAAACCAATGACTGTATGAAATCCGAAATAGACGTAGAGCCAGAGTGAGATTTCTATGGCATTTTAACCGAAAACGGCTCATTGCTGTCAGCGAACTATAGAATTATTGATTATTCTCATTCCGGTTTGGCATTCTCATCCGTAAATGTGTGCACTACAAAATTTTGTTATCGTCTAAGAACTGATGATAGTAAGGTGTTTGAACATCTTGGCGCTTACTCCAGTGAAGTCGTCAGCCAAGGTACTTTCAGGAATGCTGGCCATCGGATTTGCCAGATCCAATCCCCACATCGAGAAACGATCACTGCGTCTGTCTCTCGTGCTGAGTCGAACATTGGGTACTGGTCTCATGACATATCATCGGGTATGACAATGGACTTCATCTACGAAGGCAGCAGTATTAAACAATATTCTACATCTCTTTCTGGAACAAATTACAGTGCAATTTGTACATTTGGTCCAGTAATATTCTATGGATCAGTACAGCACTATCCGAAGATGTAGGGCTACGGCCAAATGCCAAACGGAGTAATAGAGGTTCTTGTTTTTTATGCTAGTTTCAGATATTCCATTATGTATCTGCTAGATAGTATGGACCTAGGAAATGTTCCAAGCACCGTTTCTGATTAAAACATATCTTTTTCCTGGGATATTTGCCGTCCTTTTACTATTACCAGTCATTTTAGTTTATTTTACATTTCGGTAATGCTGTCCCGTGATTCAAACAAACCTGTGACCATTCATGTTGCTCCTTTTTGTATACACTCAGAATACTACATTTGTTCAATTTGATATTGGTCCTATACGCTTGACAAAAATTCTGTTAGATGGGTTCTACGAGTGTTTTCGAAGCAGTCTTCTACGAAGTCCCAATCCATTTTCCTAGTATTTTATCGATGAACCCAAGTCTATCAACTTATTTACCTACGATAGAACCTAAGTAATCATTCTATTCCACATCCTAATAAATTTGAACAACGAAACTGTCTCCAAATATGACAGAAAATCCAAAGAGATCCTATTCATATATAATGTATACAAGCCGCAAATCGCATTCATTGCATGGTAGCAATGATAATGTTGCCGAAGACAGCGCCAGCACCGCTAAGGCGGAGTTACTAAGCACGATTTTTCGAATTTTTTACAGCAAAGAAGAAGCCATAAATATTCTAGTTCGAATAAAGGTCAGCGACCATCACAGGTAACTTAGAAGTAGCTTTCTTCGTTCTAACGAATCAACTTCAGTCATTCAACAAGAGCAAGTCTTCCAGTCCACATTACATGCCAGTTATGTTCCTTTCAAAGTATCTTGATGAAATAGTTCCATTTGGATCAGTCGTATAGAACAACGCGGACAACGAAAGATCTTTACATAAAGACTAGAAAGCTGCACAAGCTACACCAGTATACAAGAAAGGAAATAGATGAAATCCTTTGCATTATAGACCCATGTCACTGATCGATTTTCAGTAGAATTTTGGATCGTACATTGTGTTTGAACATCACGAAATACCTCGAAGGAAATGATCTATTGACACAAAGGCGACATAGACGCAAAAAAAAAAAAAAAAAAAAAAAAAAACATTCAGGTGAAACACACCTGACTCTTTATTCGCACAAAGTAATGAGTGCTATCAGCATTCCTTATTTTTTGATTTACAGAAGGTAATGACATCGCTTATCACAAGCAGCTTCTAATCAAATTGCTTGCCTATTCGTTATCGTCTCAGCTGTGTGACTATTCGTGATTTCTTGTCACAGAGGTCACACTTCGTTGTAACTGACAAAAATCGTACTGTGAAACAGAAGTGATATCTGGCGTCCGCTACGAAGTGCTATAGAAATTTACCCTAAACAAAAGAAAGTGTGAAGTCCTCCACGTAAGTTCTAAAAAATTCCTGTACACTTCGGTTTCACGCTAAATAACACAAATGTAAAGATTTTAGATTTAACTAAATGCTTCGTGATTACCAACTTAAGTTAGAACTTACACTAGGAAATTGTTGTGAGGAAGGCAAATCAAAGACTGCGTTTTATAGGCTGAACACTTAGAACTTGCAATGAATCTAATGAAAATGCTGCCTACGCTAATCTCGTCTGTCCTCCTCTACAGCACTTCTGTGCCGTATGGAATCTATACCAGATAAGATTGACGGAGGAAATCGAAAAAGTTCAGAGATGAAGAGTTCGTTTTGGATTGCCACGAAATATGGGGTGATGGCATGTCAGATTACGGTGTGGTCAGCTGTTGCCTCCGAATTCCAAGAATGGCCAAGCATTCACAATATCTTTATACTTCGCTAGAAGATCATCAGTATGACACTCATCGAAGCGTTGCGGTGATCAAACACTGGTACTCAATTTGAGATCCAAGAGTTGTTCATTAGAAAGTCAAGGTTTGTGTGTCACTCGTGAGAAATATATGTACAACATTACAAATATACAGCCAGAGCGCGATTGTGATTTCTGTACATCAACATCCTGAAGCTAATCTGTATCAAATACAGGAAAAACATAATAGGAAAACAACCGTTAATTCACTCCTTACGTAATGAAGTTCATCATCATATATCTGGATTTGGGAATATCCTGTGCGGACTAATGTTTCGTCCATTTTGTTACTGTGCTTGTACTTCGTAATATACAATATGTTATACTGCAACGCTTAAAACATTGCTCAGATACATGCATATTTTAAGCAGAATTACTCTCCTTTATTACAGAACTGCTTCCAGACGTGCATAACAAAAATGTTGTTACTTTAACACTTAGCTGTACTGCACATAACGATAAATTGGAAAATAGTGCAAGAAGAAGCGAGCCCTTACACTTAAAATTTAGTAACAACTATAAGACTAACTTACAGCAAACAAAAGGTCTAATAGAGTATACACTGCGTAACAAAGAAAGTCTTAATTTCGCATATCTTGTATAGACAGTTATCACTTGCTTTTATTTCAGTCTCAACATCTAGATAAAATATTCTTAAAGCGCATGTTTCTCAATTTCATTAGGTTGACGCTGCCATGTATTTGTCTTGTTGAAAAGAGGCTGCCCATCGACAATCCGATGCGCAGATGTGGAAATTTCTGTGCCAGATCTACGATTACTTTTGTACAAAAGAGATTTCGTATGGGCATTACTGTGTCTTGCCTAACATTCACTTCGGTAAACGTCCTATGAAATAAATTTCAAAACTATCACGTCACACCGGTGAAACATGAACAACATATGTGGCAGCTTAATAAGTATAAAAACAATGTACCAAAAAAGGTTTTGTTGTATACATTGAATTTTTAAACGTAAGACTGCTTTCACTTTTGGAAAGCAGACAACCTAGGGTCTAACAACTGAATAGAAACAATGATGCCATCACGTTAGTCTCAATCAACTATAAATTAGGAAGTTTGCTACGCGCTTATTTGCACATAATATAAGTAACAAATAGTCAATAATTTCCTAAGTTTTGTACTTACCAAAAGAATAAGCACCCGTATATTTGTAGTGGCCACTGCCTCTGATCTCCTCCTCGTCCAAGCGACTGCTGTCGACTGAGTCGCGCTGTGGAACGCCTTCAAACAACCCCACCCCTACCCCACCCTATCCACAAGCTGCAGACTCAGCCTTGCGCCTTCCGTACGCTGATTCACTGAATACCGACAAGAGGCATGTGTGTCACTAGCGTTAGAACGCTAAATTCCTTCCGCTCAGACCCTCAGATAACAAGACGGAGCACCTATTTTCGAATGACTCAACACTAGAGAATTTCCCTCCAGAGACTACGTAATCTCGAATATAATAATTCTGTCACTCGACCGCGAAAACCAAATGAGTGTCTGAATCTGAACTACACTGACGGCCTACTTTTCGTTCTCCCTACTGACACCAGATGATGTTTTATGCTAAAGTGAAATGATATGGCGGAGAACTATAGCACAGGACAGCTAGTTCAGAGGAGCAAATTTAAAATCCCAGTCCAGCCATACTGATTTAAGGTTTCGTTGTTTCCCTAAATCTCTTCAGGCGAATACATGGAGGGTTCATTCAAGATGACCAGTGCAAATTTCCACTACATTCTTGTATAACTGAACTGGTGCTTATGGGTCAATCATGGAAATTTGCTCCACCAAAGAGTAGTGAGTGGTAAGGACTGTTCGTGACGTTGGAGGGACATTTTATTTACTTTGAACAGGACTGTTGTAAGATGCCTACTCCTTTATTCGTATCTATCGTTGCCAAGTTTCTCTCTAAAACCAGATGTGTTGATATAACCACAGTGATCGGACCACTGTTAATGCTGCACAGCTTAGATTTGGCATCCTACTCCCAAGGAACACGCATTTGAAGACAAAAATGAGACTGTATGTCTACCGGTACATGCCCTACCAAAATCACAACACCTGCCATTAAAAATCTTCAAACTCGGTTAGTTTTAATAGATATGAAAAGAATGCGAAAGGAAACACTATCTTAATAGAAACAAAAGGTTTATTTTCTCTACAACGAGGCACAGTACACGTTCCTAACGTTTCTACCCACACGTACGGAGTTCACTCTTTTTTTGACTTATCATTTATTACCTTTATGAGATAACCATTGCTTCTAACGGTCTTTGCTATCAACTCGCTGCTAATATTGACGAGTTCTCAATACCGTCCATGAAAACTGCAACATTTAACTGATTTATCGAACTTCTCACGGAACGCGGACATGAATCGTTCCACCACGTCTGACAAACAGTCACAACTCCCCACTACACATTGCCTTCCGAGCTGTCCGTCACGGCTGGCGCCGGACGAAACTTCTCGACCACTAAGGATTCCCCTGGCGGCAGTGCTGCTGCACTAGTCCGCTACGTGTAAGGTACAGATGTAAATACTCAATAGCGACTATATCTGTTTCCTTACGTCCCCCAACTTAAAAGTTTTCAAGATATGTTTTGAAAAAAAAGAAGGAAAATAATCCCCCCCAAGGGAATGGAATGGAAGAAAATTCCCCTTACACAAAGTCTGAGGAAAATTACTACAATGATATCATCAATCAATTTCAAGAAATTCGAAAAATCATCCCATTTCACATAATTCAAAACCCAAAAAAAATCACAATAGTCCAAAAAAGCAAATATCAGAAACAATGTCCAGTCTATATGGTGATTCAAACAGCGAACAAGGTAAAATTCCTCATGTACAGGAATATTATTTACAAATACAAGCGAATGGAATTAAATGCATTAAATTTTATTTTCAAAATTGCGAAGTAATTGCATTACATTTAGTCATTTATTTGACAGTTAACTAAACTATCAAACTGTATCTTAATGAAACACGTTACTCGTAGAAATTAGAAGCAGTTTATGTCTCAAAAATTTAAATTAGGCGAATATTTGATTTAGCTTAATATGGCAGTTTTTTTATTTCATTTATACATTTTCAATAAATTGAACGTTATTACTTTTTGCTGTAGACATTTGCATTAAACAACTAAGATATACAGGGTGATCAAAAAGTCAGTATAAATTTGAAAACTTAATAAACCATGGAATAATGTAGATAAAGAGGTAAAAATTGACACACATGCTTGGAATGACATGGGGTTTTATTACAACAAAAAAAAACAAAGTTCACAAAATGTCCGACAGATGGCACTGGACAGCAAAACGTCAGTAACTGCTACCGTGACGGGTGAGAGGTACGCCGATATGTTACAGAAGCGCATCATCCCCAGCCTGGCTGATAAACACCTGCTGGAACGTACGATGTTTATGCAGGATGGCGCTCCACCCCATATTGGGGTCACCTGAAGTCGCAAGTGTATCGTGATCGACCGACATCTCTAGGGATGCTGAAAGACAACATCCGACGCCAATGCCTCACCATAACTCCGGACATGCTTTACAGTGCTGTTCACAACATTATTCCTCGACTACAGCTATTGTTGAGGAATGATGGTGGACATATTGAGCATTTCCTGTAAAGAACATCATCTTTGCTTTTTCCTACTTTGTTATGCTAATTATTGCTATTCTAATCAGATGAAGCGTCATCTGTCGGAAATTTTTGAACTTTTGTTTTTTTGATTCTAATAAAACCCCATGTCATACCAAGCATGTGTGTCAATTTGTACCTCTCTATCTACATTATTCCGTGATTTATTCAGTTTTCAACATTATACTGACTTTTTGATCACCCAGTATATTTGTGGTTTTCCCCATAACCATCCTTTCTTTTTCTTATCACTACGCACTGGGTTTTAATTGACTCACTGGGGTCCTGCGCACGTTTCACAACGTGGTATCACCTCCGTCGATGTCCACCTCCGCCGATGTCGTGCTCATGGACGAGTAAAGTGGTAGCAGCCAGGCAGCTATCAGCTGCGCTCTGCTCGGCTGACTGTGGCATTGGCCGCAGTCTCCCCTCTAGTCTCTGCTGAACGCTGACCCTGCTCTCTACCGAGGCTCGCAAAACAGAGGCTGCTGGGTAGCAGGGAGCCAGCTGAGCTTGTCACACTGCCCATGCCTCCCGGCGACGACTCTACAACTAGCTGCTTTGTGAATTATATTCTGTCGTGTTATTTATGTAAATGAGGTAGATAAAGATGATCATTTGTGCGAAAACAGTCTCGCTTATTTGGCGTGTATTACAACTGCTGCAATATTAGAAAGTTCGGTTTTGTTTTATCTAGCAGACAGTGTTTTCATGTAGCAAAACGTTTGACGAACTTTGATGAGGTAATAGATTCTTTCGCAAAAAGGAAAGCTCACCGTGTAAAGTTGTAACAAGATTAGAGAGAAAAAATGCTGGGACCTAAGGATTGCTACGGTACCAGGTTCGAATCCTGCCTCGGGCATGGATGTGTGTGATGTCCCTAGGTTAGTTAGGTTTCAGTAGTTCTAAGTTCTAGGGGACTGATGACCTCAGACGTTGAGTCCCATAGTGCTCAGAGCCACTTGAGCCGTTTGAACCTAAGGATTGAAGAAATGTGTACTGTTTTGCATTTCACTTGCCTTTACTGGTTCGATGTTTCCTCTGTTTAATTTTATGTCACGCAAAAGAGAACGTTATTACTAACAAGCAATAAAGAGTGCAAATTTCTGAAGAGTTCTTATACTCCCGTTACAAATAATCGCACCCAGTGTTAATTGTGAGTCTTTTAAGCCAAAATCGGGAGGCTACTGAGAAAATCGAACATAAATACCGTCTTCCGACAGCCGCCGAAGACGAAAGAGATGCTGGACTCAGCTAAAGACCCACTCAAACTCAACACACCTGGCATATATACACTACTGGCCATTAAAATTGCTACACCACGAAGATGACGTGCTACAGATTCGAAATTTAACCGACAGGAAGAAGATCTTGTGATATGCAAATGATTAGCTTCTCAGAGCATTCACACAAGGTTGGCACCGGTGGCGACGCCTACAACGTGCTGCTCAAACACAACAGCAGTTGACCGGCGTTGCCTGGTGAAACGTTGTTGTGATGCCTCGTGTAAGGAGGAGAAATGCGTACCATCACGTTTCCGACTTTGATAAAGGTCGGATTGTAGCCTATCGCGATTGCGGTTTATCGTATCGCGACACTGCTGCTCGCGTTGGTGAAGATCCAATGACTGTTAGCAGAATATGGAATCGGTGGGTTCAGTAGGGTAATACAGAACGCCGTGCTGGATCCCAACGGCCTCGCATCACTAGCAGCCGAGATGACAGGCATCTTATCCGCATGGCTGTAACGGATCGTGCAGTCACGTCTCGATCCCTGAGTCAACAGATGGGGACGTTTGCAAGACAACAACCACCTGCACGAACAGTTCGACCACGTTTGCAGCAGCATGGACTATCAGCTCGGAGACCATGGCTGCGGTTACCCTTGACACTGCATCACAGACAGGAGCGCCTGCGATGGTGTACTCAACGACGAACCTGGGTCCACGAATGGCAAAACGTCATTTTTTTCGGACGAATCCGGGTTCTGTTTACAGCATCATGATGGTCGCATCCGTGTTTGGCGACATCGTGGTGAACGCACATTGGAAGCGTGTATTCGTCATCGCCATACTGGCGTATCACCCGGCGTGATGGTACGGGGTGCCACTGGTTACACGTCTCGGTCACCTCTTGTTCGCATTGACGGCACTTTGAACAGTGGACGTTACATTTCAGATGTGTTACAACCCGTGGCTCTACCCTTCATTCGATCCCTGCGAAACCTTACATTTCAGCAGGATAATGCACGACCGCATGTTGCAGGTCCTGTACGGGCCTTTCTGGATACAGAAAATGTTCGACTGCTGCCCAGGCCAGCACATTCTCCAGATCTCTCACCAATTGAAAACGTCTCGTCAATGGTGGCCGAGCAACTGGCTCGTCACAATACGCCAGTCACTGTTCTTGATGAACTGTGGTATCGTGTTGAAGCTGCATGGGCAGCTGTACCTGTACACGCCATCCAAGCTCTGTTTGACTCAATGAACAGGCGTATCAAGGCCGTTATTACGGGCAGAGGTGGTTGTTCTGGGTACTGATTTCTCAGGATCTATGCACCCAAGTTGCGTGAAAATGTAATCACATGTCAGTTCTAGTATAATATATTTGTCAAATGGATACCCGTTTATCATCTGCATTTCTGCTTGGTGTAGCAATTTTAATGGCCAGTAGTGTAGCACTGCCAGGGAATGTGGTGTACAGTACATTGGAAAAACGCAGCGCTGCGTATCGAAAAGGTGCGAGGAACATATCAGACACGGCCGACTTGAACAGACAGAGAAATCTGCTATAGCTGAACGTAATATCAAAGAAAACCACACCTTTGATTTCGAGAACACCAGGGTGCTGTGCCGAGCCGGGAGCTATTGGGACAGCGTCATTAAAGAATCGATAGAAATACGGGTCCACGAGAATCTTGCGAACAGGGACGAAGGTTATCAACTTAGCGCGGCCTGGAATCCAGCATTGGCCGCAATACGCCGTGAACGCACCAAGAACCGTCCAGCTCGCGAGACGCGAGCGGAATGCTCTGACGGAGACACGAACGGCGCACCCCCTTCCCCATCCACCCCGCCCGCCGGCTCCGCTGGACCCAGCCTCCCGCGGCCGGGTGGCGAAGGACATGTTGCACGTATAAAGGGACCGGCATCAAAAGAGTCTCGTCACTTCGCCAGAAGATGATGAGTATGTCAATCGTCGAAACGTCGCAGTTTGAAGACACCGCCACCCGGCAGGAAGCCCGAGAACTCTTCAGCAACGTGTATTTCGACGGATGTAGCTGATGTCAGAAGTATCAAGCTATTTGTTTACCTCAGAATGAACAAATAGTGTTTTTCTAAAGCTAGCAGCTGCGTCCACTTTTCCAGCCACTTGCAAACAAACGTAGGATGTTCATCTCAGATTTCTTTTCTGCCCGACAGATGGGATCTGTTGCTCACACACCTGCAGCAAGTCTGCTTGAAGGAAAAAGAAGGCAAGTTAGTTGCTGGTATAGCATTCTGACTTCCTATTGGCCCTCTGCAAAATAGAGGGTGGAGTCTAAAGGTATATAAAGCCCAACTCCCACTACACTCGTCATCAGTCTTTGACAGTGCCTAGTTTTGTCCATGTGATTCCTACAGTGTGAAACGATCAGCCAGCAGTGATGCCAGCGGTAGTAGTGGTTGGAAATGGCCAAGCTTCTGCCAATTGCTATGCAAGTGTTCACAAAAAAACATTGTGAGTTCAGATTGCTACAGATATAAAATTTCGTACAAAGTATTCAAATTTATCGAAATTGTGATACATTTTCGTAACAAGTGGTTATAAATGTTCTTCTTTTCTTGCTATTGCAGCATTCATTCCCAAAATTTTGGCTGAGTTACCTGGAAACAGAAAGTCGCCAGCAAGTGGATGACGTTGTGCTAACATCATGTAAACTTAAAACTCTGTGCGTGATAGTTTACATGTTCAAAAAACATCTCTTAAGGTATTCAAATCGTAACAAGTGCTTATAATATTTCTACTGTTGTTCTAGCATTAGAGCAGCAGCAGCTGGAAGTTGAAAAGCTCCAGCAAGTGGAAGAGTTTGTGCTACCATCATGTAAGTACATCTCCAAATTCTGTGTGATAGTTTACGTGTTCATAAAACAGCTGTTGATGTATTCAGATCGTAATATGTGTTTATAAAATGTTTGATCGCACTTTTGCAACATTAGAGCGGCAGTTGACGGACATTGGGCGGCTGCTGGAGGCCGAAATGCAGCAAGAACGTAAGTACATTTGTAGTGAATTGCTGTTAGACTTTTTTTTTCATTGTATACAGTTGTGATAGGCATATCTTACTCATTGTTGTAGATGTTGCTATAGATCAAGAGGAGGATGAGATTCTAGTAGGGGTATGCATCGAGAATGATGACCAGGAGTCATCACTTCCATCTGGTATGAACTTCTTATTTTTATTTTTTCGTAGTTATGTATAATCAGTATCTCTCTGCAAGCTGAATTCAGTACAGATTTGTTGTTGTTTTTTCTTAATATCAATATCTTGTTGTAGACTACTTAGATAAGGTGGATAGGTGGCTACACAACAACACTTCCGGCGATAGTAGACCACCGGAATGGGAGTGTGAGATGGCTACTGAAAGGCAGAGCGACCTGTCCCTTCTGGAAGAGGAGGTGGAGACATTGGAATGGGTGGAAGAACTAGCAGAAAGATCGACTGAACTGCTCAAGTCTGGGACACAGAATGTAAAAGGCGATTATCACATGACCGTCATCATTACAGCAAATTATTATTCTGCAATGCTGATGTACTTCATTGGTGTTGTTTGTTTACAGCATATATTTAAAAAATATTGAGCATTGTACTTAATTTTGTTGCATTATTCGTATGTTACAGAGGTGCCACCAACACCGCCACAACAACAGCCTGCTGTGACACCTGGAACAGGAATGCTAAAGCATTACGTGTAAGCTTGAATTCGACTGTGAGACTACTATCTTTTTTTATGATCCATCCAAATATATATGAAACGCTTGTATGGAAGAGCTAACGAATGTTGGTGCTGGATGGCGATCCTAATTTCATTGTTCTTAAATGTCGATGAAGCATAAGGTTTACGCGAGAAGTATTCCTGGCGTATGATTATCTAAAGCTCTATTCCCTCGACGCCATGTGACCCTCTCTACGAGATACATATCTGGTTCCGAGCTCTTCCGTAGTTCTTCTGTCTAAAACCATCCCGTCATTTCAGCACCATTGCTTTCCTTTAAGAGGTAGGTTCTACGATTCGTTCTCTGCATTTTTCGACCCTGTGAATATCTCGATTGACCAGTTTGGCATGTATTACTTGTCAATGTCCGTCTTGTGTTTTGAAATACGTACTTAATCACCTACATTAAATTGCTGTCTGCGCGAAATTATTATTTCGATACGATTCTATACTATATCTAGAAGTCTACTAACATGAACATCGAACAGTCTCATTTATATTGTGCGATGTTTGTTTTGATTATACTGTGCAATTATTTAAGGGAGGGTATCGGTTCCATTGTGTGAGTCACGAAGATCGTATTGCATCGACATTTGGGTTTTCACTGTTCTGTTCAGACATTCCACAATACTCGCCTTCGGGTTCAAAAAATTTGTGTGAATTCCTAATGGACCAAACTGTTGAGGTCATCGGTCCCTAGAATTACACACTATTTAAATTGACTTATGATAAGAACAACACACGCACCCATGCCCGAGGGAAGACTCGAACCTCCGGCGCGAGGGACGTGCAATCCGTGACATGGCGCCTCTAACCGGGAGTTCACTCCGTGTGGCCGCCTTCAGGTGGGTGAACCTCGAGTAGTCACATATTCCATACCGCTCCATCACAGTCTTGAAATATCTATTGTGAAACTCGCCGCCGTGATCTGTTTGAAGGTTGTCTGGGGTTCGATTCGTCTCCGTCTTCAGCAATCCCTCCAACACATGCGCGATATCCTTCCATGTTTTCGCTTTCACGGGTAATGCCCAGGCAGTTTTAGAATAAATATCAATTACCATTAAAATATACTTGAATCAGTTATTCACACGTGAATATTCCCCCATGTCGACAAGATCCGCCTGCCACAGATCGTCCAGACCTTTAATCATAACGTATCTTCAAGGGTATGTTTTGTGTGCTGGTTTGTGTAGTTCTACAGTCTTCATACTTACTACAGTCCCCATACTTATTCGATATTCGATGATAGCTCTCTCTCTCTCTCTCTCTCTCTCTCTCTCTCTCTCTCTCTCTCTAAGCTCAGAAATTATTGAAATGACTTCATTCAAATGGGCTGTACTACCAGCGGCAGCTGATGCCATGAGCAATCGTGGTTGGTCTATTAGCTTATTGGGCTCGTTGTAATATATATATACTGCTGGAATCTATTGCTCACTGTTTTATGCTGAATGTCAATACCCTCACCACTGCTATTTTTTCACCATCCACTTAGGTTTTATAGTGGATTTGAATTTCACATTGCTTCGGCGTTTTGCAGTCTTATGCGGATCAGTCAAAAGCAATAGTTCATGATAAATTTCAAGATATTTAGGCGAATAGTTTAAAGTTTTTGTGAGTCTTAGGAAAATAAGGTTCAGTAGGCCAGGTGTTTTTTGAAACTGTCTATCACCGATCTGTATTGTTTTTTACATTTAAAGTGGTAGGCTGCGTGCCCAATCTGGCCCAATATGTATGGTTTTTCACCACTGACATCAAATGTTTTGTCTATCCTAGCGTTGCTGTGACGGTCAATGACATCGGCAATAGCGTCATCGTCGTTGTGGAATTTCACTGGGAGGTCTTCGAGAGATTCAGTAAATGGTTTAAAGGTTTCTTGCTGTGTCTGCTCCTGCTTCAAATGCGCTAACCTCAGCAACCGCAACATCTCGCGAATGGTCTTCCGTGCGTCAATGAATTTATGCTTAGTCGACATCTCGTTGTATACTAATCGGACTTCCGTGCAGCGCGAAGTTTTATATATCTGCTCTTCTTCTTCTTCTTATGCTCCTCCCCCTTCTCTGTAACAGCTAGTTTCCCTTTTCTTAAGTCGCCTACTTTCTTTTCAATTGCGTTAACCCTTTCATACAATGGCCCCTTCTCACTAACGGCTATTTCCCCTTCAGTTAAGCCGTTTACTTTCTTCTCGACTAGATTAACCCGCTCATTCAGTGTACTGTTCAGTCTCAGAAGATCCGTAGTTCCTTGCGTACGCCAATAACTTTACGTTCCAGAGTTTGAAGTTTTGCGTCCATGTCCAAGCGAATATTTTGTCTATGCACATCCATCCTATCAAACTGAACTCCCAGCATGTGCGCGAATTTATCCATGGTGTACTGATGTACTCACCTCTTTGCATGGCTATATATATAGGGACTCCTGGAAGTTTCATCTGTACCTGCCGTCATTCAGTTTTCTTGTTTTAAAACCCATACTGTGAGTGATTCCAACAATCTCCATATATCTTTACAAAATCATTGAACGACGTATCGATTCCTACATTAGCCTGATAAATACGTTTTAAATTCAGATTTTCCTGTTTGAATGCTATAATTAGGTTTGCATTATCCCTCACCAGCTGATTTGGAATCTGGATTGTCTGACTCAGATAAAATACATCAACAGCCATATGGCGACCGAAACAGAAATATCGCCGAATTTGATCTTGGTTTTCCACAGCAACATGGTCAAATATGAACTCTGTGTCTGGCTTTACTTTTTCTGGTCGAGGGATATCACTGCTCTCACTGAATGTCGTGAATGTCACACCATCTACACTCTGCAATATCTCCTTTAATAGTTGGTATTTGGGCTGAAACAGTGTTTTTCAAAATACACACACATTGTCAAAGTGGACTCCATACTGATGTATTAGCAGCGACATGAGAACATTTGTCTTGCTGCAGTTGGATGGACCTACAATTATTGCACGTATGTTATTGGGAAAGAGTACGCCATTCTTCTTCCGGTCTTCTTGCACACCGCCACAGCTCCAGTCGCTTACAGCAAAGACTGCCATGATACCTGATACTTCAAGTACTGGCGTTCAATGGGTTTTTATAGAAAATAATGAACACTATACCCTTCCATGATACCGACTATGTCAGGTACTGGTATACGATGGACTTTTACAGAGAATTTAGTTCAATGACATACTTTTCTGCTGTTGCATGTTTCCAGTGAAAATACTGGTGGCAGTAGTTTTAGTACTTGCGATATAATGAGAAGTAAGAAATAAAATACATACATGGCTATATACATTTTTATTCAGTAATCAAACGCAGGATGGACTACATCAACTGGATCTTTCTTTATCTTAACACCGATACAAAATGTTCAAATGTTTGGGGATTCCTACGGGACCAAATTGCTGAGGTCATCGGTCCCTAGACTTACACACTACTTAAACTAAGTTAAACTAACTTACGCTAAGGACAACACTCACACCTATTCACGGGGGAGGACTCGAACCTCTGGCGGGCGGGGCCGCACAATCCGTGACATGGTGCCTGAAACAACGCGACCACTACGCGCGGCACACCAGTACAGAATATAGAAAATAATGCCTTCTTGTAAGCACAGAATTCAGCACGTATTTCCCTCAAACTTATTGGCAGTACATTAGTTTTCGCTGGCACCATATTGACCCACTGTTCAAAGTCATCTACATGCACATTGTTCGTACTTAGATCCTCTGCAATGTTTCTACACACAACTTTAAAACAAGGTGACCATCTGTTCAGTCTTTTCAACAGAGTGGATAGCACTATCTGTAGACCATACAAGTTTCTAACGGTGGAGTGGTGTACATAAATGGATGTGTCACCTAATTTCACACAGAGTGCAGAGTCATTGTACACTGTTGTAATGGACAGAGTTAATGCAGCACAGCTCAGCTCAGGTGATATACAAGGGTCAACTGCTGCTTGATGTGGGCTTTTGTGCGACACAGTTCATCCCATTCCACCTCCATAAACCGCACTTTAACACTTTAAGCAGTATTCTCTATCTCTAACACAACACACCACTCAGTCTGTGGTTGCTCCTATACCAACATGTAAGCAATTCGGACCACTAGCGGTTAAATTATACACTGAAGTGAACAATAGTGGTGCAAATGGCTTAACTAATATCTTTTATCCACTACATTCTCACTTTTTCTATGCAGTATCACTAGAATATTCTGTGATTATGGAGTCCAGTACCAACCTGCGTCATGCTGATTAGGGTCGCCAGTGCACTTGAGTGAGTCAGGGGCTGGCTGGGTTTCTTCAACTGACAGTGACAGCTGATTGTCGTGCTCCATCAAGCTGACCAGGCGCAGAACAGGATTCTAGGATGCTGCCATTGTTGCAGGCTGGGGCACTATGCTGTTGCAGACCCAAACTGGCTGGAGGACGTGACATCCACTGATGAGCAAAGAAGAAAAAGGCGGTACAAGCAATGATACAATCACAAAGACTCATCTTCCTCATATAACAGTAAACACAGACATTAAGAAGGGGTACTTACTCTTCCGCAGCTTCTTCCTATTCTGCTTCTGCTGCAGCTGGGCGGCGCTGGACGATCTCGGCTGGCACTTCATGCTGACAGACGACTGCAACTGAGGCTGCAGAGCTGCTGGGCCCACCTTATGTCCCCCATGTGTTCGGATGCTACTGCCAATTTCAAGTGCTTCTGGTTTTATCATTGTGTTGGGGTGAGTGAGGTATTTGGACTTTCCTTCCAGGAAACCAGTGTTCAAGTCCTGGAAAGTGCACAGCCACTTTTAATTTCCGCCAATTACCGGGTGGGGCGTGGGGTGGGACGTCATGACAGTCCTGGGAGAATTAAATTCCCACCAAAATTGTAAAATCTCACCATTCTTGAAATTCTCGCCAAAATTCGAAATTCCGCCAAATTCGAAATTTCCTCCAATAGAGTAGGTTGGTGAGGTGGAGGGTGAGGGGGCGGGGATCGGAACCCACGTGCTGGCTGAAGAAAAGACATAGCGTCATCTGGGGGTGAGGGTGGTTAATTTGATAACAATTTGATATCAAAATTGCACTCGAGCCCCCATCTTCCTACTACACTACTGGCCATTAAAATTGCTACACCACGAAGATGACGTGCTACAGACGCGAAATTTAAACGACAGGAAGAAGATGCTGTGATATGCAAATGATTAGCTTTTCACAGCATTCACACAAGGTTGGCGCCGGTGGCGACACCTACAACGTGCTGACACGAGGAGAGTTTCCAACCGATTTCTCGTACACAAAAAGCAGTTGACCGGCGTTACCTGGTGAAACGTTGTTGTGATGCCTCGTGTAAGGAGGAGAAATGCGTACCATCACTTTTCCGACTTTCATAAAGGTCGGATTGTAGCCTATCGCGATTGCGGTTTATCGTATCGCGACATTGCTGCTCGCGTTGGTCGACATCCAATGACTGTTAGCAGAATATGGAATTGGTGGGTTCAGGAGGGTAATACGGAACGCCGTGCTGGATCCCAACGGCCTCATATCACTAGCAGTCGAAATGACAGGCATCTTATCCATATGGCTGTAACGGATCGTGCAGTTACGTCTCGATCCCTTAGTCAACAGATGGGGGCGTCTGCAAGACAACAACCATCTGCACGAACAGTTCGACGACGTTTGCAGCAGCATGGACTATCAGCTCGGAGACCATGGCTGCGGTTACCCTTGACACTGCACCACAGACAGGAGCGCCTGCGATGGTGTACCCAACGACGAACCTGGGTGCAAGAATGGCAAAACGTCATTTTTTCGGGTGAATCCAGGTTCTGTTTACAGCATCATGATGGTCGCATCCGTGTTTGGTGACATCGCGGCGGACGCACATTCGAAGCGTGTATTCGTCATCGCCATACTGGCGTATCACCCGGCGAGATGATGGTATGGGGTGCCATTGGTTACACGTCTCGGTCACCTCTTGTTCGCCTTGACGGCACTTTGAACAGTGGACGTTACATTTCAGATGTGTTCAGACCCGTGGCTCTACCCTTCGTTCGATCCCTGCGAAACCCTACATTTCAGCGGAATAATGCACGACCGCATGTTGCAGGTTTTGTACGGGTCTTTCTGGATACAGAAAATGTTCGACTGCTGCCCTGGCCAGCACATTCTCCAGATCTCTCACCAACTGAAAACGTCTCGTCAATGGTGGCCGAGCAACTGGCTCGTCACAATACGCCAGTCACTACTCTTGATGAACTGTGGTATGGTGTTGAAGCTGCATGAGCAGCTGTACCTGTCCACGCCATCCAAGCTCTGTTTGACTCAATGCCCAGGCGTATCAAGACCGTTATTACGGCGAGAGGTGGTTGTTCAGGGTACTGATTTCTCAGGATCTAAGCACCCAAATTGCGTAAAAACATGATCACATGTCAGTTCTAGTATAATATATTTGTCCAGTGAATAGCCGTTTATCATCTGCAGTTTTTCTTGGTGTAGCAATTTTAATGGCCAGTAGTGTACTTAGGACTACTTGAAATGAGAGAAATTCCTTCTTTGTTAGGGTACTTCATTTTCCTTATAATAGAAGAAAATATTATTCGTCCCTTTGCTTATAAACATGAAGCCTCGTCCCCCCTCCCCAATTCTGCGATTTCTAAATGAATGATGAGAAACCCGTCCCAAAATATGTTCCTAGAACCGCCGTTGTGACTAACTCTTGGTTCACATTTGGTGCAGTTAATGCAAAATTGTCTTGGAAGACAGGTTACGACAGAGAAATAGGTGTTGATTCACTGAGTTTATGCAAAGATTAAAAATATCAAAATGCATTCACACATAACATCGGTTCTTAACCGCTTCCTCTGCAGCAACGGTAAGAACAACTCTGAAACAATCATATTGCAGTGCTGTCTTATTATTGTTCAACAAAAATTTTCTGCTTCTTTAATTTCTATGAGTGTTCACTAAAAAATAAAAATAAACAATGAAGCTCGAGACTTGCTGTATTGTTATGCAACAAAGAGAAACTACACTCGATTTTTTTTCCTTAAGTAGCAAGATCATGTGACTGGTTACAAAAAACGCGGTTTAACTGCCCCTCACCTTCAAGTTTTATCGTCGCTTTACAGTTTCACTCCTAGTTGTTTTCAAAGCTAGATAGAATAATAAGTCTCATCACGCGCAATTTTTTCGTTAGTTCAACTCGAGTGGCATGTAAGTAGGACATCACAACACACACCTCCAGCCTCAACGAATGATATTAGTCATGTTTTTCCCCTTCACGGAAAAAAGTTTTCGAAGAAAATTAACTTTGTACCTTTCGGTTGCGTGTGTGTTGTGAGTATGAAGAGTTGTCTAAAAATGCATAGCAACATTTGATGCCTTTCCATACCACTTGTGTGAGCAGATCTTTTCTGACCTTTGCAGTATTATAACCTTAAAACGAAATCGTCTTAACAATGCATTTGAGAACATCGTTTATCCACTGGATTTCCTTAAAAAAACTCTGATTTTCAGTTACTATAGTTATTGTACTGTATTACAGTAAATGAAGTATTTTCTGTATTACTGTACTGTTACTGTATTACAATAAATTACCAATGGCATCATTTTTCTTGATCTTTTTCTTGTCTGTGGCAATTCTAATTAGTAAATTTTTTAATACCACGTGAAATTTCAGACAGCATTGCAAGGGGCTCCTTAGGTCACTTTCCGAATATATAGGGAGTCTACGTTATCGGAAAGTTCGGGAACCACTGCCCTAGGCGTTTGCGAAACTTACTTCTTATTCTCCGGCCTCCGGCTGCCTGCTGTTTGCTGTGGCTGCTCTTGTTCCCACGGTCGGCTGCTTGTGGCGCCGTGGCATCTGCTTTCTGTAACCAAGTTGTTCGGCGTTTCTTCCGCCATTGACTACATTTTTCTGTTTGCACTCGTATTTCGTATCCGTAATTTCCTCTGAAGATAACTACTGGTCGAAAAGTCCTTTCACGCGTCGGCAACTGTAAGATGCCCATTCCCTTGCTCGTATCTAACACGGCCGAGTTTCTCTCTTACACCAGCTGTTTTGATATAACCATGTCAATCGAACTACTGTTGGTGCTGCACAGCTTAGCAAGGAACATGCACCTGAAGACTAAAAATGGGACGGTGTGCCTACCGGTACATTCCCTACCAAAATCACCACACTCGCCATTAAAAGTCTTCATACTCAGTTAGTTCTAGAAGATATGAAAAGGATTGAAAGGAGACGCTGACTTCATAGAATTTAAAGGTTTGCTGGCCGGAGTGGCCGAGCGGTTAAAGGCGCTACAGTCTGGAACCGCACGACCGCTACGGTCGCAGGTTCGAATCCTGCCTCGGGCATGGATGTGTGTGATGTCCTTAGGTTAGTTAGGTTTAAGTAGTTCTAAGTTCTAGGGGACTTATGACCACAGCAGTTGGGCCCCATAGTGCTCAGACCATTTAAAGGTTTATTCTCAGTAGCACAAGGCACAGTACACGTCCCTAACGTTTCTAAGCACACGTACTGAGTTCACTCTTATTTCGACTTATTAGTACTTTTCTGAAGTAACCAGGACTTCTACCGATCTTTGCTAACAGCTCGCTCCTAATATTGATGAGTTCTCATTCTTTCCCACGAACACTGCAACATTCAACGGATTTATCGAACTTCTCACAGCACGTGGCTATGTATCGTCCTACAACGTCTGACATCCAGCCACGACTCCCCAGAACTCATTGCTTTTCGTGCCGCCTGTAACGGTTGGCGCCAAACCGAGCTTATCGATCACTGAGGGTTCCCCTGGCGGCTGTGGTGCTGCGCTTGCCCGCTACGTGTACGGTACATATATCTCTACTCAAAGAGTAACTATACCTGTAACCTTACACTATTTACTGGAGATCTAATTATTTTTTGGGTATTAATATCAGTTTAGACAATATAAACTACAACAGACTTTACTTATCTACGGATGCTACTATAATTATGGACGTAATTTCAGTTCCCTATTCGAAATTTGCCTGACTTATTTTATTTCCTTCATAACAGGGTAGAGTCCTTTCGACCTTCTCATTGAATAGTTAAGAAATTGAGTAGCAACTTACTGGTTTCCAAATCTGGTCAAGTGTCACTGAGGGTTATGTTCTCGCAGCGATGCCCTATACCTTTACATCCCACAATATTTATTTTTGCACATTCATAGAGAAGGCAACAGATATTTCGTTTTTCTGAACGCAGCAACAATAATAGAGCCTCAGAAAATTCATAGAAGCATTACATACACCATTATGTTCCTGGCGTCGGAAACCGTGCATTAAGCACCCATGTTTCTGATCAACTTTTAGAAACAGTTCCATTAGCAGACCAAAGTAATAAATTTCTCACAATTCATTAACACTTACCAAACGTAAATACCACAATAAGATATTCTTGTTAATACCACAGCAAATTGCAGTTGTCTGTGGCTAACGAAAGGAAAAAGAAAACAAAATGAGTGCTTTAATCTTGCCGTTTCTTAATATTAGTTTTAGAACAGTCAAATGTAACAAATTTCCTCTGTCCCACCCAAAACCGACAAAATATGAATGCCAGAGCATGACAGTTACGTGAGAAATGTCTCGTAGAATAGAAAGAACGTTATGAAAATTATTTAGGTTAGGTATCTTGTGTCATGAAGGTTTTTCTTTGTAACTAGGAACCCGGAATTTCTGCCATGTATCACCATAGCTCCTAGTTCGTTAAATTGTGGACTTTACTGCAAACGTATGCTACAGATAAAAGCTATCCAAAAAGTTCCGAGACCGATTTCATTCCTATCGTATCAGCGCCGTCAGCATAGAAACTACGTTGGTTGCCTGAAATAACAACTGTAAGCAACATACGGGCATTCCACCAGTTAAGTTGTGAGCAGGCGGTGTGTCAAACTTGTATTTCAAATTGTAATGGGGCAACATCTCTGAATCAAGTGTTCAGGGGAATTGTATTGGATTTGTCCTGGAGCTGTGCTTGGTTAGCTGAAGTGGTTAAGGCGACCGCTCGCGATAAATACTAACTCTAGGTTCGAGTCCCACTCCAGAACAATTTTTCATGTGTAGCAAACAGCTGACGTCAATGCACAGCCGAAGAATGCGACTCTATTTCGTAATGTTTACCACAGCTGTAATTGTTAGTGGCAGTGTCTGTTACTTCAGAAATGCATGCATGTCTAGAGCACATTGTGTTGTGAAGATACAGACACTGTATAAGCAAAGGCATTGTAACCATCAATGATGTATTCGCACTTCAATGTGCCCAAACAACAGCGCAGTATGTGTCTCGCTGTACAGTAATCAGGAATTGTGCAAATATAGGTGTTGTGACTACATGACAAATGGAAATTTGGACGGGTCCTGGAGGTGTGCTTGGATAACCGGATTGCTCATGACTGCCTATGATAAGTGGGAGATCGGGCTTCAAGTCCTGATCCAGTAAACATTTTCGTATGTTGCAAACATCTCATGCCAATGCATAGCTGCACAATACGAATATATTTCACGATATTCCTTTCCCCTGGTACATAGGTGATTGAGAAGTCTCATTCTTGTCAACAAAATCCCATCTCGTTAACCTCTTGAGGGTCCATTGTGCTGTCAACAATAACCCTATGGTCAGTATACAGGGTGTTACAAAAAGGTACGGCCAAACTTTCAGGAAACATTCCTCACACACAAAGAAAGAAAATATGTTATGTGGACATGTGTCCGGAAACGCTTATTTTCCATGTTAGAGCTCATTTTATTACTTCTCTTCAAATCACATTAATCATGGAATTGAAACACACAGCAACAGAACGTACCAGCGTGACTTCAAACACTTTGTTACAGGAAATGTTCAAAATGTCCTCCGTTAGCGAGGATACGTGCATCCACCCTCAGTCGCACGGAATCCCTGATGTGCTGATGCAGCCCTGGAGAATGGCGTATTGTATCACAGCCGTCCACAATACGAGCACGAAGAGTCTCTACATTTGGTACCGGGGTTGCGTAGACAAGAGCTTTCAAATGCCCCCATAAATGAAAGTCAAGAGGGTTGAGGTCAGGAGAGCGTGGAGGCCACGGAATTGGTCCGCGTCTACCAATGCATCGGTCACCGAATCTGTTGCTGAGAAGCGTAAGAACACTTCGACTGAAATGTGCAGGAGCTCCATCGTGCATGAACCACATGTTGTGTCGTACTTGTAAAGGCACATGTTCTAGCAGCACAGGTAGAGTATCCCGTATGAAATCGTGATAACGTGCTCCATTGAGCGTAGGTGAAAGAACATGGGGCCCAATCAAGATATCACCAACAATGCCTGTGTTGATGACGTGATTGAACAATTGCGTGCGGATTCTCGTCAGCCCACATATGTTGATTGTGAAAATTTACAATTTGATCACGTTGGAATGAAGCCTCATCCGTAAAGAGAACATTTGCACTGAAATGAGGATTGACACATTGTCGGATGAACCATTCGCAGAAGTGTACCCGTGGAGGCCAATCAGCTGCTGATAGTGCCTGCACACGCTGTACACGGTACGGAAACAACTGCTTCTCCCGTAGCACTCTCCATACAGTGACGTGGTCAACGTTGCCTTGTACAGAAGCAACTTCTCTGACGCAGACATTAGGGTTATCGTCAACTGCACGAAGAATTGCCTCGTCCATTGCAGGTGTCCTCGTCGTTCTAGGTCTTCCCCAGTCGCGAGTCATAGGCTGGAATGCTCCGTGCTCCCTAAGACGCCGATCAATTGCTTCGAACGTCTTCCTGTCGGGACACCTTCGTTCTGGAAATCTGTCTCGATACAAACGTACCGCGCCACGGCTAGTGCCCCGTGCTAATCCATACATCAAATGGGCATCTGCCAAACCGCGTTTGTAAACATTGCACTGACTGCAGAACCACGTTCGTGATGAACACTAACCTGTTGATGCTACGTACTGATGTGCTTGATGCTAGTACTGTAGAGCAATGAGTCTCATGTCCACACAAGCACCGAAGTCAACATTACCTTCCTTCAATTGGGCCAACTGGTGGTGAATCAAGGAAGTACAGTACATACTGACGAAACTAAAATGAGCTCTAACATGGAAAGTAAGCGTTTCCGGACACATATCCACATAACATATTTTCTTTCTTTGTGTGTGAGGAATGTTTCCTGAAAGTTTGGCCGTACCTTTTTGTAACACCCTGTATATCCTAGTCTTGCGTCCAAACTGCAAGTGCCTCAGGTTCAGTTACAGTGTAATTCTTTTCGCTCTTAGTCGGTGCATAGTAACAAAATGCTACGGTTTTGTGCTCACACTTTCGATTATTTTCGAAATCTTGAAAAATCATTATGCTGGGTTTTGTCTTAGCACAGTCTATGGCCATAGAAAAATCTTTCATTAAATCAGAGTGTGACAGTATAAGTGCCGTCACCACGACTGCCTTTAATGTTTGGCAATCTCTCTCTCCTTTTGTGTCCTACACTCGGAGTGGTTTCTGCCACTAAGCTCACACAGCCATAGTGTTTTAGGCGTGTGTACCTTTATGAAATGCTTCAAAAATTAATGAGAGGTAGGAGTCCTCTCAGTACTTTCTTGGTTCTAGGTGACAGGAATTTCGCAATGGCCACGATTTTATCTGTGCTTGGTGATATATCTCCTGCCATAATAATGTGACCTAAGAATTCTACTTTGTTTTTCAGAAAACGGGATTTTTTTTATATTTGTGTTTACTCCATTATTGTTTGAAACAGTGAGTAGCGCCTTTAGAACTCTGTTGTGGTCTCCCCACGGTTTCTCTTCACTTAATAAAACGTCGATTTAACTTGTTACATGTTGTTTCAATGACTCATCGAGGATGCCATCCAGTCTGTGAATACAAGCTTCAGATGACATGTTCAGGCCAGATGGGAGGAGACAGCACTGATAGCATCGTCCGAATGCAAGAAACGTCATATATCTCCTCCACAAAGGATGCAACTTAATCTGCCAAACACTAGATCTCGGGTCTATTGGGGAAAAAATTGTGATCACGTGGAATTTTCGTTGTAATTCTTCAAGTTTCTCTGGGCTGTCCATTTCTGGTGCAATAATCATATTGATTTCTTGAGAATCAAGAACAAGGCGAATGTATCCATCCTTTTTATAACCAAACCACAACAATCCATTATATGTTGAAACATTAGGTTCAGTCACTCCATCTTCTAATATTCCCCTAATTTACAGAAAAAATTTACGCCTGTTCTAACATGTGTGAGACTGGTTCTGATCTGACTTTTTACCACAGTTGTCCAAGGACGCTCTGTGAGTGCGTTAGGAACTTGGTGTTGAACCTACGGCCTGCAAGGTAGGATGATACCATCTCATGCATGCAGAGTTCAGAAGAGTGCAGCAGTACAGACAGTGATGCAATCAGACAATGCTCTCAATGTCGGCTCCACTACACTCCCTGTAAAGGCAACGTTATTGCTAACAGAAATTAGTGTACGGGTTTAGGAGCAACTGTATGTTAGCAAAACTGAATATCTTAGATTTTCGTTATTAACAAGGTTCTTTAATGGTAGGATGGTTGATGACTATGTCTGGGCGTCGATAAAAATACAAAAACATTAAATAAAGTTGGGGCCAGAGATATCAATTACGCTAAAATGCACAATGAAAATATCTAAAATTGAATGGGAGGTCGGTAAAGAGCAATGAAAAAGAAGTACACAATTAAAACCATTCAGCAAATCCATAGTATAAAAAACTCTACCGTGACTGATCAGTCCTTTTCATTAGATCGGCTATCTTGCGTTTCTGCTTCAGTTAAGCGCAACAATTGTGAATATGTTTAGCTACAGGTCATGTTTGAAAGTATAAAAAAAAAAAGGAAGATAGAGATGACAGTTGTTCTGAGTGTCAACTGAATATCACTTTCTGGCATAGTGGAAGGACACGTGTTTACCTTCTGTCGGCAGTGGCAGTGGCTTCTGTCAACAAGAGCTGTGAACCTGAGAATCTATTCTAAATTTCTCTCGACTGTCAAACACCAGTCATATACATTTCCTACGTCTTCGGTGAAGCTGAGACTCCTAGTTATTCCCTAGGTAAGTTAATTGGCATGGTACACGCTATTTGGCTGGAATAGCGCATATGTCATTGCCCTCAAATCGTTCACAAGCATTAACTGTCAGTGCTCGGTGCAATCCTCCATACTAGGAGACTTTGCAGTTTAACTCCTTATGAATTAAGATGAGCTTGTGAACAAGTGCTCACATAATGACTCTCGCAATAGTCTGAGCGCAGCACGAGTCTCCTTGCTGAAACACTCGATGATTTTCTGCAAGAGAAGAAGCGAATTGCTCTGTCATCAATTTGCCTATGTCAAAGCTGGTGGCCACACATTTTCTTTCCGGCTGACCAGAGCATTTGTACTTGTTATAACTCCACCCGCTAGAGTTTTTGTAGCCTATCACAGGCGTCGATTCTTTCGTTGGACAAATTTAACTTCTACTATGTAATACTGAGATAAACAGCTTTTTATTTCATGCAAGTTTTAACACAGGTGGCTACAGTGAGTCACCAAAGTTTTGAGTTGGGTTTCTCTGGAGGCTTATCTGGCATCTCCTGCAATGTTCCTGTAGAAAGGCTTTCCAAAGGGTCGTCATTGAAAGCAGGGACAAGGGCTGCTTTTGCCAGCGACCCACACAGTGCCTCTAGCTTCTCATTGTGTCTACTAGGTGTCCTGCTGTGAGGTTTCAGCAGAACGTGGGAGGGGCATAACATCGTAAAAATTCTCCTTCCCTCAGAACTGCATCTCATAGCTCAGGTCTGGGAAACTGCTTGTGTGTAATTACTATTGTGAGTGTTAGTGGTTTACATTGACAAAATGTCGGTTTGTTTATTCGCTTTGGCTATCAATTAAATTCGTACCTTTTCATGTAACTATGTCATGTGACATATCGAGTTAACCAGAATTGTTTCAGTAATTGAGTGTAAGGTATGTTATTTGTTTCACACCTTACACTGTAGGCAAATCTGATATTGTATGGAAGTACAGAAAATTTATGATCGTCTTTTACTTTAAATGTGTATTGAAAGTTTTTGATCGTTCTCAGTTTTGGTGAGAAGTCTTCTTTATTGGTTAGTAGTTTCTTGGAATTCTCCTCTTTCTTACAAACTAATGTTTTGAAATTGTTCCACCCATTCATTAAGTTTATGCTCGATTTAAAGTCAGATCACCCGCTTCTCTTCGTGACATTGTCTTCCTTGATTACTGTTACTGCTTACTTTTACTTCTGTATACTTGCCATGTTTCAAGCATATTTCAAGCAGGTCGCTGGAATTTATGCTCGAATAGCTTCTTCCACAGAATGGATGTGTTTTTTCTTCCTTTCTGTAAAATTGCCTCCCCTCGGCCAAGATCTAACATTGCTGGGTTATTATTCAGACAGTCCTTTACCAATTATTAAGTTTAGAGTCAGTTTGGGTACCACCAAGGAATTTACTGTTAGCTGTCCCCTTCATAAACAAATTCTAGTCTGTGAATTTATCTGCTATGGCTCCTCTGATTCTCATTTCCTTTACTGACAACACAGGCCAACAAAAATTCTTGACACGTGTTTGCAATGCTGTATCAGATATTACCAAAATTGGACTCCCACTGTCGAGTATCCCTTTTAATTGTGCTTGTCCTATTGTGACTTCAATCACATGATTCAGATTTGGCAATGTGATTACTTCCTTCGCCTTTAATAGCATCTCTGAAGTGTCATCATACATAATCAATGTTATTTGGTTGATTATGAATTGCTTTCCTGGCGTCACAGCAGCCTCCCCCGCAGTTAGACTTCGTCATTGTTGTGATGAGCAACCACCACGCTTGTCATTCCTTGGATTAGGTGGTGTGATTTCTACGATGTCAGGCTGTTCCCTCTCTTGATCTCGTTTGGATCCATTTTGCATGGGTCACTGTCTACAGCATAGTTATAATTCTGATAGCTGTTGCAACCTTCTCTCTGTGGCAGGTGACTACAGAAATGATTTCCTCCGTCTAACATTCCATGGTAATGATTACCTCCTGTTATAACCGCTCTTATTGTTATAGTGATATAGAGATCCTTTGAAATGACTTTCTTAACCTCTCACCGAGCGAGGTGGTGCAGTCGTTAGCACACCGAACTCGTATTTGGGAAGACAACAGCTCAAACCCACGTCCCGCCATCCTAATTTAGGTTTTCCATGATTTCCCTAAATCACTTCAGGCAAATGCCGGAGTGGTTCCATTGACAAGGCATGGCCTACTTCCTTCCCCATCCTTCCCTAATCCGGTGGGACAGATGACCCGCTGTTTGGTCCCCTCCCCCAAATCAATGAAACAACCTTAACTTCTTCTTCTCTCCCTTGCGTTGTGCTCGTCAAAACTAAATTCTTATTCATGAAGCTATGTTTTTAAATCCTACAGTATCTTCATTGCATCTTTCTGATACTGGTGATGTTTGGTTTGTGGGCAGCTAAACTGCGCGGTCATCAGCACCCGAACAAAGCCCCAATCTTTTCTCACACCAATGTTTTTTTTACGCACTCCAATGTAGCCACTATCATGAATGAGGATGGTGATGAGATAATGAGGACAACTGAAACACCCAGTCCGCGGACAGAGAAAATCCCCAACCTGGCCGGGAACCGAACCCGGGACCCAATGATCCAGAGGCAGCAACGCTAGCCACTAGACTACGAGCTGCGAGCACTCCTGATAGTGTTTGCTGGTAATCAGTCTGCAGTTTCATGTAGCGGTATTTGAATGTAGCATCCAAGAATTGATTCTTTCTGACCACAGCATCAAAGAATTTCTCTGGACTCGTGAATCTGGATGCTACTAAATCATTGCACATTATCATTTCATGTTTCATTCATTCCTATGTCTTCGAAGAGTGCACAAACGAATTTGACTTGGTATGTCAAGGGCCATGAAGGTGGGATATGTCAAGGGCCATGAAGGTGGTATTGACAAACTGAAATGAGTAATTCACATTTATGGGTGAAGTGTGTTCCCATTACGCTCATAATTTTGAAATTCCAGACCGAGATAAAGTGTTTAAAGTCGAACAGCTCTAATTCTCTAATGCATAACTGACTGCCGTTTCCAATGATCTCCTTGCTTCTCCCTGTCGGGATTCACTGTGCAAGTTTTCTCTGTTTCTGTGTCCAGAACTACACTCAGATGTGATTGTGACTTCTGCTCAGTGGTACAAAATTATGTGTTTCTCTTGATTCTGTTTCCCAGGCTAATGCTAGCGATACTTTCTTTTGAAGTCTGCTGTAATTTTTCTCTGATTCGTTATTTCTTTTCTGCTGCCTTTCATTTATGATTTCTTGATTATTCTGAGATGCAAGAAGTGACTGTGTCTCCTGGGCTTCTACTACTTATACCAGGACTGTGACGTCTGAGCCTACATGGGCTTTAAGTATTTCTTCTTTTACTGAATGTTTTGCCCTTACTTCTGTCTTAGATTCAACGCATCATTCCAGAATCTTCATGTCCTCTGTATTTCCATTGCTGTTTATCACCGAAAAATTGTGCAAACTTTTGCGAATGCTTCTTTGATCTAACAAATTCGTTATGTAAGACCATGCATTTGCTGATAGCCATCTTTTGCGTCCCCCCATTGCACAACTGATTCATAAACAGTCAATGAGTACTTCACTTACTTTACTTGCTATTTACTCACAATTTTCTTCTCGATAAGAACCATCTGTTGGTTCACTAATGTACTGTAGTTCCCTTACATTATGCCATTACATTGTGTGATGATTATATACATAAAGTAAGTTACAAGCAGTCAGCCATTCATGACATCCTTCCAGTAAACCAAGACACACGTTTAGCAGCGCAAAATAAATTAAGCAGGCACACAACACAGTACTACTGCCAATTCCTTTTACACCGACAGCAGGCTTCACAATTCTGTGCAAGCTAATCAGTCTCACAAAGTAATAAACAAACAAAATTTTGTCTAATTTAAACCGATTCTAAAACGTTTGTGTTACTCAGAGATTTTCTGAAAAAATTAGCGCACCCGCACATCACTGACATAACTATGTGCACACCTACTTTCTCCTCTGCAAGGACGGCCACTCAAATTCTCTGCAGTTGATGGCAAGATACCTCTAACAAATAGAACAGACCATTGGTACAGATTGGTAACACAGAGTGTGGTGCTCTGTTAAGTTATAGTGAGAGCACCAGTTGTAGTACAAACCACCATCTATTTCTCTGGTGCGTCCTTGGAATTCTTTATCATCAATGTTCATACCTTTACTCTTGCACCTATCCCCAATATGCTGATAATGTGACATGGTCACAATATTATCTCTCACTCTGGAAATAACACCAGAATGTTCTATTATTCCCATTGTCCATTCTAACCATACATATTACGATAAAACTTTCCAAAAATTTTCGACACTGGTATCAGGACACTGCAAAACAATCCCCTCGCTAAACTAAACCGAAATAAGTGTTTCTCAGTTTAACTGCGATTCCATAGAAAGCTGCATAGCTGGCGCACAGTGTCAGTCATGTCTTACCACCCTAGACTGAAGGGTTTCCTCTTACCTGTTTTCTGTAAATATCTCGCAGATTTTGTCCGTCGTAGCAGTTGTTGTATCGCATTGGATTGTTCAGAAGGTACAAGCAGGCTACCTGTGATCATAAGTGGATATGTGCTTAGTTAATTTACTTGAAATAAGTCCGAGGATGTGATTACATAGCGTTTGTTAGCTAACACAACAAAACAGTAAGTAGTAATTTTGTGGAGAATTGCTGAAATGATGCTTCCACGATGTAATATATTTGTGAATTGTCAGTGACATGTTATGCAACCTCTCTGGGATGCAGACGCTCTGTACAAATGAAGTTACTTGTGTTTGATGTTCAAAATTCACATTCTGATTGTTCCCCAAAATTTTTTGTGCCGAAACCCGGGCGGCGTCATTACGGACGGGAACTTTCAGAATCACAGGAATGTCGACGACACGAGTAAGCGCACAACGATTCCGAACGACTGCGCGGTGACTACACAGCGGGATTTCTTCACACGTTAAGTGCAACGCGCGGGTCCAGCTAAGCCATTCATGCATTGGAGCATTCTGTTTATCTGTATTCATTACTGAAACATACTACATTACTGCCCGCACACTATTAATTGAAGTAATAGTTGAGCAGACAACTGATTGCGTGACATACACTATTGGCCATTAAAATTGCTACACCACGAAGATGACGTGCTACAGACGTGAAATTTAACCGACAGGAAGAGGATCCTGTGATATGCAAATGATTAGCTTTTCAGAGCATTCATACAAGGTTGGCGCCGGTGGCGACACCTACAACGTGCTGACACGAGGAAAGTTTCCAACCGATTTCTGATACACAAACAGCAGTTGACCGGCGTTGCCTGGTGAAACGTGATGCCACGTGTAAGCAGTGTACCATCACGTTTCCGACTTTGATAAAGGTCGGATTGTAACTTTCCGCGATTGCAGTTCATCGTATCGCGACAGTGCTGCTCGCGTTGGTTGACATCCAATGACTGTTAGCAGAATATGGAATTGGTGGGTTCAGGAGTGTAATACGGAACGCCGTGCTGGATCCCAACGGCCTCGTATCACTAGCAGTCGAGATGACAGGCATCTTATCCATATGGCTGTAACGGATCGTGCAGTTACGTCTCGATCCCTTAGTCAACAGATGGGGGCGTCTGCAAGACAACAACCATCTGCACGAACAGTTCGACGACGTTTGCAGCAGCATGGACTATCAGCTCGGAGACCATGGCTGCGGTTACCCTTGACACTGCATCACAGACAGGAGCGCCTGCGATGGTGTACTCAACGACGAACCTGGGTGCACGAATGGCAAAACGTCATTTTTTCGGGTGAATCCAGGTTCTGTTTACAGCATCATGATGGTCGCATCCGTGTTTGGTGACATCGCGGTGGATGCACATTGGAAGCGTGTATTCGTCATCGCCATACTGGCGTATCACCTGGCGTGATGATGGTATGGGGTGCCATTGGTTACACGTCTCGGTCACCTCTTGTTCGCCTTGACGGCACTTTGAACAGTGGACGTTACATTTCAGATGTGTTCCGACCCGTGGCTCTACCCTTCGTTCGATCCCTGCGAAACCTTACATTTCAGCAGGATAATTCACGACCGCATGTTGCAGGTCCTGTACGGGCCTTTCTGGATACAGAAAATGTTCGACTGCTGCCCTGGCCAGCACATTCTCCAGATCTCTCACCAATTGAAAACGTCTGGTCAATGGTGGCCGAGCAACTGGCTCGTCACAATACGCCAGTCACTACTCTTGATGAACTGTGGTGTCGTGTTGAAGCTGCATGGGCAGCTGTACCTGTACACGCTATCCAAGCTCTGTTTGACTCAATATCCAGGCGTATCAAGGCCGTTATTACGGGCAGAGGTGGTTGTTCTGGGTACTGATGCCGGCCGCGGTGGTCTCGCGGTTGAGGCGCTCAGTCTGGAACCGCGCGACTGCTACTGTCTCAGGTTCGAATCCTGCCTCGGGCATGGATGTGTGTGATGTCCTTAGGTTGGTTAGGTTTAAGTAGTTCTAAGTTCTAGGGGACTGATGACCTCAGAAGTTAAGTCCCATAGTGCTCAGAGCCATTTGAACCATTTGGGTACTGATTTCTCAGGATCTATGCACCGAAATTGCGTGAAGATGTAATCACATGTCAGTTCTTGTATAATATATTTGTCCAATTAATACCCGTTTATCATCTGTATTTCTGCTTGGTGTAGCAATTTTAATGGCCAGTAGTGTAGTTGCTCCCTGGTGAGGCTGTCAGTACGGAATGTTGCAGAACACTGTAACCGATCATAGGCACGAATACTGAATCAGCAGATTGTCTCACCAAGCAGAAAGGTAGACGAGAAACGCAGCCAAACAAATTCATTTAATGACTCCACGCCCAGAAATGAAGTGCAACATGTTCGTAGTTGTCTACAGGAGGCTTTAGCTGAACTGATAACCTTGAATAACACTATTCAAAATTTATTCGACGAAATAGAGTACGACGCCGATGTCTCAACTTGCGAAGATTACACAGACTCGACAAAATGAGCGATTCTGAAGGCAAAACACGATGTTTGGGCTAGAATTTCAGACGTCACGGCCATGAGGACGACTTCGGGGGTTTTCTACGCAGGCATGTAACAGTGTTCGACTACCACAGATTAAGCTAGAACCGTTCTCCTGTAACAACGACCATTGGGCTCGTTTCTGGGAACAGTTCGTATCTTCCATTGACGCAGACCCATACTTGTCAATTGTCGGTAAACACGTGTTCCTTAGAGGCGTTGTAACTGCCGCTTCCTACGCTCACACTAAAGAGACTTTTAGTACGTGTTATGGTGACAAAGGCAGAATGAATCGGGGACATCTTGATTATGTCGAAGCCGTCTAGCACGTATCATCCGACTCCCCAGAAGCTCTCAGCTTAATGTTTAATGAATGTGAGAGACAAACCCAGGCTCTACAGATGGTAGGGAAGAACATAGAATGTTATGGTCGAACGTTTCTCGCTTTTCCAGAGGACATACACCGATCAGCCAGTACATTATGACCACCGACCTACAATCGACATAAAACCGTCAAGGCGATAGCTGCGTCACCTGACGAGGAATGACTGCTACTCAGGCACACATACGGTGCATGTAATGTCAGTAAGCGTGCTGTCCGTGTGTAGAATGGGGAAGGCGCGCGATCTATTTGAGTTTGACCGAAGGCAGATTGTGATGGCCCGGAGAAAATTGCATGATTTGTCGGGTGTTCGAGGAGTGCTTTGGCGAGTGTCTTCAACACGAGGCGAAAGCAAGGTGAAACCACGTCCAGACATTTTGAGGTTGGGCAGCCACCACTCATTACAGATGTCGGACGTCGTAGGCTGGACAGACTCGTAAAACAGGACAGACAGCAAACAGTGGCGGAACTAACATTAGACTTTAACGCTGGGAAGAGTACTAGTGTGTCTGAACTCTCAGTGCACCGTACACTGCTAACGATTCGTCTCTTCTGCCGAAGCTCCATGCATGTTCCAATGTTAACACCACGAGACAGGCAACTACAGCTGTAATAGCCACGTTACCATCTTCACTAGACGTTGACGCAGTGGTAGAGCGTTGCATGGTCTGATGACTCCCGATACCTTCTTCGTCATGCCGATGGGAGGGTGTGAATTCGTCGTCTTCCAGGGCAACGCATCCTTGACAATTGTCCTTTGGCACACAGGTAAGCTGGCGTCAGCTCCATTATACTCTAGGTACCATTCACCTGGGCCTCCATGGGTCCAGTGGAGCTCGTGCAAGGCACCTTGAAGCCAGGGAGTATCGTAAAGTGGTTGCAGAACACGTACATCCTTCCATGACGATCATGTTTCCCGATGGCAGTGACATTTTTCTGCAAGATAATACGCCATGTCACAAGGCCAGGAGTGTGATGGAGTGGTTAGAGGAACACAGTGACGAGTTCCACTTGATGTGCTCGCCCCTCAGCTCACGAGATCTGAACCCAATCTAGCGCATGTGGGATGTGATTCAACGTGGCGTGAGAAATCATCGCCCCTCTCCCCGAATTTACCGGAATTTGGTTACTTGTGTGTGGCAACTCCATCCAGCGACCTATGAAATCCTCATTGCTTCCATGCCACGACGTCTCCCCGCAGTTATCCGTACTAAGGTGGACATAGCGGCTATTAGGTAGGTGGTCATAATGTTCTGGCTGATTAGTGTATGTCGGCGCTGGATAACCTTTCCCAAAAGGTTACTACTGGCACAAGGGAGCATTCTGAAACTAATGGAATTCTTGTCAGAAGAGGTTGACGGAGGGAAGAGGAAACAAACCATTCGAGTGGAAAATCGCAAGTTAACTGGCATTGTACTGTTTACGGCAGTCGTCTTGGTTCTCTCCAAGCCAGGACATACAGTTAGTACGGAAGGTACAACACTATTGTGAAGTTCTATGAGCAGCAAGGTCACTGGGCACAAGACTGCGAGACAGTAAAAAACGTTCATGATCGCCTCAATATTCTGGGATCCAATAATATATGCTTTCTTTGTATTAACCAGTGCCATACAGAAGACGACTGCAGGAAGAAACGAAAAGCGTTTTGATTCTTTTGCAAGGGAGATCATCATACGTAGCTGGTACAAAAGCGGAACATTCTACTTGGTCAGTTCCTCTTGCCAAACACAATTCCGTCAGCAGTGTAAACAGAGGGCATCTAGGATATATATACCTTCAGATAGCTTCGCGTGTATGTATCGGGGCCCACCGGAATAAGTAGACAGCACGCGCTGCATTCTAGATGGTGGTATAAAAAAATGGCTCTGAGCACTATGGGACTTAACTAAAGAAGTCATCAGTCCCCTAGAACATAGAACTACTTAAACCTAACTAACCTAAGGACATCCCCCACATCCATGCCCGAGGCAGGATACGAACCTGCGACCGTAGTGGTCGCGCGGTTCCAGACTGAAGGGCCTAGAACCGCTCAGCTACACCGGCCGGCCTAGAGCATGGTAGAGTCGACTATCACGTAAGAACGGGCTCTGAGTACATCCTATAACAGACTGGTGAAATTGGTATGCGACCTAAATCTCTTGCTCACATCTTAAAACTTCGTAGCTCCTCGTACAACTTCCATAATTTAACAATATTCAATTGTCTACAGAATTAACTGGTTTACTGCATAGTAACATAATATTAATAAAGACCTGATGACGCGTAGGCTCCTCATAGAATTTGCTACGTGAAAAGTGGACATTAATAATTAATATTTGACAAAGAAAATGTTGAGTTTCACTCTAGAACACTTGAAGTGTGTGAACTATATAGATTTTATTAGTGAATATAGTTAATTGATAATTGCTATTGTCTGTCTAGTAGAAAAATGAGGCATCGGACATTAACAATTAGCCAGATATAGAGGGTGATCTTACTGTCAACCCGAATGCACCAGAAGTTACAGTTTGACCGTGAGCCTAAGACGCACGCCCTGTCTATTCTGCCACACTGCTCTATGATTCTGTCCCTTCCAAGATATTCTATTAATAACGAACCATGGACCTTGCCGTTGGTGGGGAGGCTTGCGTGCCTCAGCGATACAGATAGCCGTACCGTAGGTGCAACCACAACGGAGGGGTATCTGTTGAGAGGCCAGACAAACGTGTGGTTCCTGAAGAGGGGCAGCAGCCTTTTCAGTAGTTGCAAGGGCAACAGTCTGGATGATTGACTGATCTGGCCTTGTAACAATAACCAAAACGGCCTTGCTGTGCTGGTACTGCGAACGGCTGAAAGCAAGGGGAAACTACAGCCGTAATTTTTCCCGAGGGCATGCAGCTTTACTGTATGATTACATGATGATGGCGTCCTCTTGGGTAAAATATTCCGGAGGTAAAATAGTCCCCCATTCGGATCTCCGGGCGGGGACTACTCAATAGCATGTCGTTATCAGGAGAAAGAAAACTGGCGTTCTACGGATCGGAGCGTGGAATGTCAGATCCCTTAATCGGGCAGGTAGGTTAGAAAATTTAAAAAGGGAAATGGATAGGTTGAAGTTAGATATAGTGGGAATTAGTGAAGTTCGGTGGCAGGAGGAACAAGACTTCTGGTCAGGTGACTACAGCGTTATAAACACAAAATCAAATAGGGGTAATGCAGGAGTAGGTTTAATAATGAATAGGAAAATAGGAATGCGGGTAAGCTACTACAAACAGCATAGTGAACGCATTATTGTGGCCAAGATAGATACGAAGCCCACGCCTACTACAGTAGTACAAGTTTATATGCCAACTAGCTCTGCAGATGACGAAGAAATTGAAGAAATGTATGATGAAATAAAAGAAATTATTCAAGTTGTGAAGGGAGACGAAAATTTAGTAGTCATGGGTGACTGGAATTCGAGTGTAGGAAAAGGGAGAGAAGGAAACATAGTAGGTGAATATGGATTGGGGGACAGAAATGAAAGAGGAAGCCGCCTGGTCGAATTTTGCACAGAGCACAACATGATCATAACTAAAACTTGGTTTAAGAATCATGAAAGAAGGTTGTATACATGGAAGAACCCTGGAGATACTAAAAGGTTTCAGATAGATTATATAATGGTAAGACAGAGATTTAGGAACCAGGTTTTAAATTGTAAGACATTTCCAGGGGCAGATGTGGACTCTGACCACAATCTATTGGTTATGACCTGTAGATTAAAACTGAAGAAACTGCAAAAAGGTGGGAATTTAAGGAGATGGGACCTGGACAAACTAAAAGAACCAGAGGTTGTACAGAGATTCAGGGAGAGCATAAGGGAGCAATTGACAGGAATGGGGGAAATAAATACAGTAGAAGAAGAATGGGTAGCTTTGAGGGATGAAGTAGTGAAGGCAGCAGACGATCAAGTAGGTAAAAAGACGAGGGCTAGTAGAAATCCTTGGGTAACAGAAGAAATATTGAATTTAATTGATGAAAGGAGTAAATATAAAAATGCAGTAAGTGAAACAGGCAAAAAGGAATACAAACGTCTCAAAAATGAGATCGACAGGAAGTGCAAAATGGCTAAGCAGGGATGGCTAGAGGACAAATGTAAGGATGTAGAGGCCTATCTCACTAGGGGTAAGATAGATACCGCCTACAGGAAGATTAAAGAGACCTTTGGAGATAAGAGAACAACTTGTATGAATATCAAGAGCTCAGATGGAAACTCAGTTCTAAGCAAAGAAGGGAAAGCAGAAATGTGGAAGGAGTATATAGAGGGTCTATACAAGGGCGATGTACTTGAGGACAATATTATGGAAATGGAAGAGGATGTAGATGAAGATGAAATGGGAGATATGATACTGCGTGAAGAGTTTGACAGAGCACTGAAAGACCTGAGTCGAAACAAGGCCCCCGGAGTAGACAATGTTCCATTGGAACTACTGACGGCCGTGGGAGAGCCAGTCCTGACAAAACTCTACCATCTGGTGAGCAAGATGTATGAAACAGGCGAAATACCCTCAGACTTCAAGAAGAATATAATATTTCCAATCCCAAAGAAAGCAGGTGTTGACAGATGTGAAAATTACCGAACTATCAGCTTAATAAGTCACAGCTGCAAAATACTAACACGAATTCTTTACAGACGAATGGAAAAACTAGTAGAAGCCAACCTCGGGGAAGATCAGTTTGGATTCCGTAGAAACACTGGAACACGTGAGGCAATACTGACCTTACGACTTATCTTAGAAGAAAGATTAAGGAAAGGCAAACCTACGTTTCTAGCATTTGTAGACTTAGAGAAAGCTTTTGACAATGTTGACTGGAATACTCTCTTTCAAATTCTAAAGGTGGCAGGAGTAAAATACAGGGAGCGAAAGGCTATTTACAATTTGTACAGAAACCAGATGGCAGTTATAAGAGTCGAGGGTCATGAAAGGGAAGCAGTGGTTGGGAAGGGAGTAAGACAGGGTTGTAGCCTCTCCCCGATGTTGTTCAATCTGTATATTGAGCAAGCAGTAAAGGAAACAAAAGAAAAATTCGGAGTAGGTATTAAAATTCATGGAGAAGAAATAAAAACTTTGAGGTTCGCCGATGACATTGTAATTCTCTCAGAGACAGCGAGGACTTGCAAGAGCAGTTGAATGGAATGGACAGTGTCTTGAAAGGAGGATATAAGATGAACATCAACAAAAGCAAAACAAGGATAATCGAATGTAGTCTAATTAAGTCTGGTGATGCTGAGGGAATTAGATTAGGAAATGAGGCACTTAAAGTAGTAAAGGAGTTTTGCTATTTGGGGAGCAAAATAACTGATGATGTTCGAAGTAGAGAGGATATAAAATGTAGGCTGGCAATGGCAAGGAAAGCGTTTCTGAAGAAGAGAAATTTGTTAACATCCAGTATTGATTTAAGTGTCAGGAAGTCATTTCTGAAAGTATTCGTATGGAGTGTAGCCATGTATGGAAGTGAAACATGGACGATAAATAGTTTGGACAAGAAGAGAATAGAAGCTTTCGAAATGTGGTGCTACAGAAGAATGCTGAAGATTATATGGGTAGATCACATAACTAATGAGGAAGTATTGAATAGGATTGGGGAGAAGAGAAGTTTGTTGCACAACTTGACCAGAAGAAGGGATCGGTTGGTAGGACATGTTCTGAGGCATCAAGGGATCACCAATTTAGTATTGGAGGGCAGCGTGGAGGGTAAAAATCGTAGAAGGAGACCAAGAGATGAATACACTAAGCAGATTCAGAAGGATGTAGGTTACAATAGGTACTGGGAGATGAAAAAGCTTGCACAGGATAGAGCAGCATGGAGAGCTGCATCAAACCAGTCTCAGGACTGAAGACCACAACAACAACAACGAAGAGGTTATAATACGTTAACAGTATTGTATGATAGAGTTATTTTATTCAACTTTAAATTCATGCAACACATTCCCTAGTTGTTCTCACAGCACTCACTCTACAATTACAATCACCCATTTACGACGAACTTGTGTGAGTTTACCATTGCCAATTCATCATTGTACCACCGCCTTTTCACTACGTACCAATTCCCCCATTAGAAATTTAATCTGTGCTCTAATCTCACTTCGCTCGCACAAATACGCGTTCTACTCACGTTTAAACTCTGTTGCGACTTTCAATATTCTTTACACAAATTTCATCATTAAGCACGATGCGTGGAGCAGGAGCTCCCGGGGCCTCCCCTGCAGATTTGCTCAGGCTCGACTGACTCAGACCGTGCCAAACGATTTTCAGGCACCAATCTCTCCCTTCTATAACTATGGGCATCCACGTCAGCAATGCCGCTGCACTGTAATAAAGAGCATAAGGGTGCATTCGATCCTTCAAGTGTAGGGTTGATATCTGTACCCTTACATCTCCCAACTATTTGTCTTCAGAAGCCGTGTGAAACAAGCGTTTTTGAAGAAAAACAAAATTCCCTCATTTACTGAAAAGAGGAAATTCCCCACTAACTGAACATAATTGAAAATTAGCAACGAATCCGCCATGCTTGGCTTCCCTTCTATTTCCAGATTTGCACTTAACACTACCTCATCCATCCATACATACTAAACTGAAGCGCTAAAGAAACTGGTATAGGCATGCGTATTCGAACACAGAGAGCTGTAAACAGGCAGAATACGGCGCTACGGTCGGCAACGCATATAAGATTCAAGAGTCTGGAGCAGTTATTAGATCGTTCACCGCTGCTACAACGTCAGTTTGTCAAGATTTAAGTGAATCTGAACGTGATGTTATAGTCGCCGGCCGGAGTGGCTGTGCGGTTCTAGGCGCTACCGTCTGGAGCCGCGTGACCGCTATGGTCGCAGGTTCGAATCCAGCCTCGGGCATGGATGTGTGTGATGTCCTTAGGTTAGTTATGTTTAAGTAGTTCTAAGTTCTAGGGGACTGATGACCACAGCAGTTAAGTGCCATAGTTCTCAGAGCCATTTGCACCCGGCGTACGAGCGATGGGACACAGCATCTCTAAGGTAGCGGAGAAGTAGATATTTTCCCGTACGACCATTTCAGAAGTGTACCGTGAATATCAGGAATCCGGTAAAATATCAAATCTCCGACATCGCTGCGGCCGGAAAAAGATCCTTCAAGGACGGGCCAACGACGACTGAGGAGAATCGTTCAACGTAACAGAACTGCAACACTTCCTCAAACTGCTGCAGATTTCAATGCCGGGCCATCAACAAGTGTCAGCGTGCGAACTATTCAATGAAACATCATCGACATGGGGTTTCGGAGCCGAAGGCTCACTCGTGCACCCTTGATGATGGCGCATCACAAAGCTTAACGGCTCGACTGGGCCCTTCAACACCGACATTGGACTGTTGATGACCGGAACCATGTTGCCTGATCGGACGAGTCTCGTATGCAGGTATGGAGACTACCTCATGAATCCATGGACCCTGCATGTCAGGAGGGAACTGCTCAAGCTGGTGGATGGTTTGTAATGGTGTGGGGCGTATGAAGCTGGGGTGATAGATACGACTCTGACAGGTGAAACGTAAGTAAGCCTCCTGTCTGATCACCTGCATCCTTTCATGTCCATTGCGCATTCCGACGGACTTGGGCAATTCCAGCAGGACAATGCGACACCTCTCTCGTCCAGAATTGCTACAGAGTGATTCCAGGTGCACTCTTCTGAATCTAGCCACTTCCGCTGGCCACCAACCCCCACAGACATGAACATTGTTGAGCATATCTGGTTCTGAGCACTATGGGACTTAACTTCTGAGGTCATCAGTCCCCTAGAACGTAGAACTACTTAAACCTAACTAACCTAAGGATATCACACACATCCATGCCCGAGGCAGTATTCGAACTTGCGACCGTAGCGGTCGCGCGGTTCCAGACTGTAGCGCCGAGAACCGTTCGGAAACCCCGGCCGGCAGCATATCTGGGATGCCTTGAAATGTGTTGTTCAGAAGAGATCTCCACCCCTTGTACTCTTACGGATTTATGGACAGCTCTGCAGGATTCATGATATCAATTCCCTCCAGCACTACTTCAGACGATAGTCGAGTCCATGCCACGTCATATTGCGGGACTTCTGCGTGCTCGCGGGGATCCTACACGATATAAGGCAGGTGTACGAGTTTCTTTCGCTCTTCGGTGTATTTTCCGACAGTTACAAAGGTATAATGTATATTTTCATTGTGTACAGACTTATTCAAACAGGATAAGGTCATATGGCACACTGCAATTAAGTCCACTTCAAATTTTATGAAATATAAAATCCTTGCAGAAAGATAAATACATTGCAACATATTTTCAAATTTTTCACAACACTATATCCATCTGGAGATTACAATTACATTTCGTTTCAGTCCATTTCAAAATTTACGAGATATTAACGTCCAAGCTGAAAGAAAGTACATAGAAACACCTTTCTCAAAATTATGCAGATCACTTTTTGTTGTTTACTTTAACCAAATAGCCCAAATTACGTAATGTTTTAAATGACAAAAGTTATTGTACGAGAGCCAATCTATAAATAAATAAAGTGTACCCAATACCATGTGTTACAGAAAAGCTTTTGAAATTTAATAAACATGAACTAGCCGTATAATACAAAACCCAGTTCAATACAAAAAAAAAAAAAGTACAAATAAAGACATTGTAACGTACGTTCATGCGCACTTCTTTATACTTCACAGATTAACGCACAGGGAAGCACTGCTCGGATATGAAAACAGAATCTGCACACACGTCCACACTTAATCGCTGTAATGCGCCACAAACTCACTGACGTCGCACGGCTCCCGTGTTTATCGCTGCGTTACCTGGCAACGACTCAGCAGGCAGCCTGTAGCTGGCCCGCCCCTGTTGTCAGCTAATGAGGTTGCTGTCGCAGTTCGCTGAATACTTCCGCTCCCATCGGCTCCTTTAATGCGCCGCCAGAAGCCTCACCAACAACAAGGCTGCTCTCCGCCCAGCTGCTCTGCAGTTTATTGCCGCGCTTCGCCTTCTCTCAACATGCAACCACAAATTACACTGTGTGATCCACACTCGCATATGCTGCACCACCCAACAAGTGTCGCAAGTCCTGGATTTAACTGCTAATCTTTTTTAGATCACTGTACTTTATCGCAACATCCTAAGTGACTGTGAGAATGGATGAGTTACTCTCTCTCACATATTTTTCGCAAATCGAAAATTATTAAAGTTTTTGTTACAACCTGATGCACCTTGAGTGAGACTAGAAAGTTAACAGCCTGAGCAGACGTTGATGAAGCCTGGTAGGCAGCTAAAAGCATGAGGTATTTTTATGATTCTTAGCTCATAGAAACGGCTTGCTGGGAGTTGAAAGCAATTGGCAGCGAGCCCATCCCTTAGTTAATCTTGCCAGACAGGTACACAGCCATACAGGGCTGGGAGGACAGCCCCTCATCGAGACAGGTCTCCAGCAGAACAATGCCATGATACCTGTTGTGGTTCTGGGGGCAAAGGTCTGAAGCAATGCGTCTACGCAGTGGGGTTGTAAACCAGGCATTGTGTGCAGAGCCACGTGTAATAAAAATTCACCTGTTTTTGTGTTCGCCGATGCTGCAGATAGGCCTGTGAACCACTTCCATTGGCTGCCTCGATGGTATAAGAAAAATCCGGCGTCTGAGAAACATTTGGAGATAGAATCTTTATTACACCTCATAGCTAGGACTAACAAACTCCACAGCACAGGTGATTTAGACAAAGATCTTTAAGCTTGTATCTGTTCACCTCTTGCCATGGGAAGTGACACAACTTCAGAGTAAATCATGTCTTCTCCCTCTGTGAAAAACTTAATAAAGCCAGTAATTGGCGTTTTCTTATTTTCAGAGATGTGGGTTTCTTAACTCTTGCCCTGGTTCGACAAGAGTTTGTGCTGTCGTGTGAGAGGGGAGATTTAGCACCTCTAGAGCCCTGTGATTGGCTCAAGATGGGGTGAAGGCAGTGTCGTTCATGCACTTTGCGGGAAAATTGATTTTTTTTTTTTTTGATGGTGTGGGACTTTGGTCTGGAAACAGCTCTAATTGAGGCTCTGGCGTGTGGTTGGCACTTGGGACCTGTCCTGAGGCTGATTTCACTTGCAAGTAGTTTAGACTGGCGATGCTGTGGTGAAGTCCTTACTGTACCGATGGTGTCACTTCAAATGTCTCGGACTGCTCGTTTGCCGAGGGCACACTTATTCGTTTTTGGTTTACCAGTCTTGACATTTGGAATCCTTTTGCGCTCTGTTGTATAAGTGAGCCAAATTGGTCCTTGTTATGACCAGTGAACAGGTGTGTCACACACTGAAATCTACTGTGATTTAAGGGCTCTTCAAAAATGGTTCAAATGGCTCTGAGCACAATGGGACTTAACATCTATGGTCATCAGTCCCCTAGAACTTAGAGCTACTTAAACCTAACTAACCTAAGGATATCAC